>NC_138525.1:36958029-38158029 GCF_000230855.2 Cajanus cajan
TGGAAGGCCCAAGATGAGCTTCTCATGGGCCATATCTTGTTTTAGCTATTTTCTTATGTCTTGTATATATCATGTTAGTATAGGTTTTCTATATTTTGGGTCTTGTATTTTGGACCATTTAGGATAGCATTTTAGGCCATAGGCTTATTGGGCCTAGTTTTGAGCTTCATGGGCCTTTGGGCTTTTGGTACCCAATATTGGGCTCATTTTCATTCTTGTAATTTTTCCTTTCCATTGTATTTGCTTGGCCATTGTATTTAGGCCATTAGAATAGGAATTTAGAAGGATTAAGTATTAAAGCATGAATCATAGAATGTTAATTACATTTAAGAGTAATTAGAGTTTCATTTGAGTCACATGTTTTGTGCCAAAGGTGGCTGCACATGTGTACACTTAAATGAACCCTAAATTACTTCTAAATGCAATTATAATTCTAGAAGGGCTGGCTGCACATGGCATGTGCAAGTGGACGTTCAACTTTGAATTCAAATTTGAATTTGAATTCAAATTGGCGCCACTTTTGAGTGCACGTGGAATGGCTCCAAAACTCCTTTGATCCGTGGCTTTAAATGCTTGAAACCTTCACTCTTTTAAACAATTTTGAATGAATGAGAATTCTGAATTTTACTTCAGCCATATTCTCTCCAAGAGTCACCGAAACCTCACCCATTCTTGTTCTAGGAAAACCTCCATTCCTAGCCTTGAAAGTGAGCTTTCCTTTGGATCTTTAGCTTGGATGCTTCCATCCTTAGCTTAGGGATTCTCCTACCATTCCATCCATCTTCTTCCATCTGTTAAACTGTAGCAAGCTCAAGGAAAAGGGCTTCAAATTCGGAGAAGGTCACAAGAAGCAAGAATCACTCCATTGCTTCAACCTAAACTCTATCAAGTAGTATCATGAGCAAGGTTGCTTCCTTGAGCTAAGTAATCCTTTTCCACCGATTTTTTTTTTGTGTTTTTGTGTTCTTCTATGTCTCATATTGGTTGTTCTGTTTGGATCTAAATTTTTGGTTTAAATTTGATGGATCCAAGTTAGTGATTGTCACTTGTGTTCAATCCGGCAATTACTACAAACTAGGCATTCTACTTGTGCTTATTTTTGGTTTGATTGAGTCATTGCTTATCTCCTTGATTTGATTCGGCTATTTCATTGTTTATGCATGTGTTTGATTTTGATTTTTGAATCTTAAGTTTTGTCAAGTCATGTTAGTTCTTTAAAATGTCAAAAAATATTCAAGATGTGCTTGTGTTCATATGCTAAAAATTTTTTTTAGTCATTTTGAGTTTGGCCGAGACTCCTTGTTCACCATATGTGCTTTGCTTGTGTGCTTTTTCCTTTACATTTTTGAGTTCATATTCATCATTAGATCATTGGTGAATTCCTAGAGTTAGGATTCTCTTATGTACATGAGTTTTCAAACTTCACCTTCCATTTCAAAATAGTGAATAAATCATATTTTTCTTTGAAATTTTAAGTGATACTTTGTGTTTTAGTGTATGGATTGCATTGGATCTGAATTTGACAAGTTTGATTGCTGGAAAACAGAGAAAAATAGAGAATATTGACACAAAAGAGATTGAAAAAGAAAAGAAAACAAAGATCAAAAAGGATCCAAAACATTTTCAACTTAAACTACACTAGAAATTGAATTTTCACTTGAAATTGATCATTCTAGTAGTTCGGTTCATGTCTATTTGATTGGTAAAATTTTTGATGTAAAAGGCAAATTATCTTCTCTGGAAAAGCAATTTGAATTCAGCAAAACAAAGAGTTAAAAAAAAATAATGAATAAATAAAAGAAAAGCCGAGAAGGAAAAACAATTGAAGAAAAGTCAAATTTCATCAAATACTTTGAACTACTAGTTTGATTTTGCTTCTTTGATTACTTTCAAATTTTTTTTTTTTGGTTTTGTTAATCTACTCTAGTGCCTATCTAGGAGAGTTCCTAATTGAGTGCTAGCTTGTTTTGAGTCTTAATTTTTTGCTTTAATTCTTTGGCTTTCTTTGAGTCTTGTCATAAATACTTATTCCTTCAATTTTTGGTATAAGCTTTCTAAATTGCGCTTTTGTTGCTTGTCTAAGTTTTATTTGATTAAAATTATGTGCTGGAAGTGGCCTCAAATCCTTGTTAAAGAACCAAACATTGACTCAACAAGGATAGGAAATGAGTTTTGAAACAAGGACCTTAAAATTTGACCTAAATTTGGTGACCTAAAACTCCTAAAACTACCTTCACAAGAGTGATCAATCCTTTCATCTTGTGAGCAGCCTTCTTTCACCTATTTGTTGTGTTCACTGTGCAGGTTCAAGGAGCATTAAAGGACCAAGGTTGGAGGTGGATTAAAGCATTCAAACAAGTGATGGAAAAATGTGGCTGAAAATCCGTCACTAAATTGGATTCCAAATCCGTCACAACTTTGTTTTAGGCTTAGTTTAATTTCTTGCATTTTTCTTGTAAATTCAATCAATTTGTAATAGCTTGGAGGGAGTATTAAGAAGCTGGTCAGGTATATCTAATCCCTTATAGTCACTCACGTGTAGTACTAGTGGAAGTGACTTGGAAATTTCATATGTTTCAAGCTTCCACTTAGGCAAAATCCGACTAGTTGATTAATATTGTTTCCTTTGATTTGTTTGTTCTTAGTTTGTTTACTTTGATTTATTAATTCGACTAGCATGTGTAGAATTTAAATTGTTCACGTCTAGTTGTAATAAAAAACATTTGTGAAAATCATCCATCATTAAAAATTTTGTGAAAAATTTTGTGGAATTGAGAATACCATAAGGAAGTTTAGTGATTTCCACTTGAAAAGGCTTGGTTATTAAGTGGCTCTTAGTAGCTCACCTCCCTTGATAGTGCAACTTGTACACTTAGACTTCCAAGTGTTAGTCTTGTTCCTAGAAAAGACCAAAAATATTTTCATTTTGCATAACATATAAAATTCTTTTTGTTTAATCATGAGAAGACATTCCTTAGGTATTAGTGAATCAAGCTCTTCAAAATATTTTTTGCAATCTACTTAAGAGCTTAAGCCACTAACACCTTGGACAAAGCAAGAAGTGTTAAAAAGAAAAAAAGAAAAACTTGAAAGAGAAGCAAAACTTGCAACTTTGGAGGAAGAAATTCTCATTCTTAAACAAAAAGAAGAAAAAATTTTAGCAAAAGAAAAATTGAGAAAAACAAGAGAAAAAGAAAGAAAAAAGGCATTAGGGAAGAGTAAGGAGGAAAACATCTCCTCGAAAGGCCTTGTGAGTGAAGAGAGTTGTTCTACAAACCATTTGCTAAATACTCACTTCACACATAAAGACCTTACCTCTAACCCTTCTACTACCACTAGTCATGAAGTAGAGATTTTAGCACAAAATATTTTCAAGAAAAATGAATCTCAACTTCAAGATGTAGTGAAGAAGGAGTGGACTACACTTAGTTCTACTTCTTGTGCTACTTCCTTGAAGGTGCCCAAGGAAGATAGCCTCCCTCTCTTTAGGACTCTTTCTACCTTAGTTGTTCTAAAAAAGCACCCAAATTTTGGAATATATTGTTTGATAGATACAACTTGTCATATTTCATATCCTATTTTTGATCTTATGGGAAGTTCATCTTTATTTGAACTTATTTTGCATACTCCCCTACAAGACAAAAATAGTTTATATGAGTTTTCAAGATTTTCCAAGACATTTTATCTACCAAACAATATGATTCAAAATTGTTTAGGACGTTTTCTAGTATTTTTTTTCTTTATATTTTAGGAAAAGCCTAGGCTACCATTTAGGGTACTTTAGGCAAGATGTTGTAGTTTTTAAGAATCTTTATTTTCATTATCTTAGTCGTAGTGTCACTATATTTTTAGGATTTCATTCTAGGTTATACTTAGAAGAGGATCCTATTTCTACTTTTAGGGAGTCTAATTTTAATAGTTTAGTTTTCTTTGTGAGGCTAGTTAGAAGGATTCCTCTTAGGATCCACATTCCATTTTTTTCCTCTGAACATGTCACCTCTTATACATGGTATGTTGTGTATGTAGGTGATGATTCTTATTCCATGCATCCTCGTGATTTGAGGACAAATCCTTTTCAAGAGGGAGGGGATGATGGAATCATTCCTAGGAAGGCAAGAGGTGACATATTGAAGGAGCCAAGAGGAGTGGGCTAGATATGGAGGATTGGGCCAGTCAAGGCCCAATGGGCCCGATGGGCTTGGAAGGCCCAAGATGAGCTTCTCATGGGCCATATCTTGTTTTAGCTATTTTCTTATGTCTTGTATATATCATGTTAGTATAGGTTTCCTATATTTTGGGTCTTGTATTTTGGATCATTTAGGATAGCATTTTAGGCCATAGGCTTATTGGGCCTAGTTTTGGGCTTCATGGGCCTTTGGGCTTTTGGTACCCAATATTGGGCTCATTTTCATTCTTGTAATTTTTCCTTTCCATTGTATTTGCTTGGCCATTGTATTTAGGCCATTAGAATAGGAATTTAGAAGGATTAAGTATTAAAGCATGAATCATAGAATGTTAATTACATTTAAGAGTAATTAGAGTTTCATTTGAGTCACATGTTTTGTGCCAAAGGTCGCTGCACATGTGTACACTTAAATGAACCCTAAATTACTTCTAAATGCAATTAGAATTCTAGAAGGGCTGGCTGCACATGGCATGTGCAAGTGGAAGTTCAACTTTGAATTCAAATTTGAATTTGAATTCAAATTGGCGCCACTTTTGAGTGTACATGGAATGGCTCCAAAACTCCTTTGATCCGTGGCTTTAAATGCTTGAAACCTTCACTCTTGTAAACACTTTTGAATGAATGAGAATTCTGAATTTTACTTCAGCCATATTCTCTCCAAGAGTCACCGAAACCTCACCCATTCTTGTTCTAGGAAAACCTCCATTCCTAGCCTTGAAAGTGAGCTTTCCTTTGGATCTTTAGCTTGGATGCTTCCATCCTTAGCTTAGGGATTCTCCTACCATTCCATCCATCTTCTTCCATCTTTTAAACTGTAGCAAGCTCAAGGAAAAGGTCTTCAAATTCGGAAAAGGTCACAAGAAGCAAGAATCACTCCATTGCTTCAACCTAAACTCCATCAAGGGGTTAGATTCAGAAGCATTGCCTTAATTAGAAGAATAGAATGGCTTGTAACTAGCTTCTGCAAAAGTAGACATGATGTGGTATATATAGGTTCGGCTCATCACCAAGTATCATAGCTTAAGACGAGCCGAACCAATATTACTCTTGTTTGCTTCATTGCATTTATGTTTTTTTTTCTACAATAACATTTACTTCTCATGTTTTTTTTTTCATTATCAATAAAAAATGTTGAATTTCACTAAAAAAAATAATTTATAGAAGCTAATCACCAATTTGTTGATCAAGTTCAAGATGAAGATATGGTGTATTTAGTTTTAATAATTACAAATATAAGTCTCTTTGAAGATAAGATTACAAATTGTATATATCTTACTACGTGTTTAAGTTTTGTTGTTTGTGTATTTGTGTTTTATTGATAACTTAGCCATATATCTTTATTTAAATGATGTTTAATAATGAAAAGAAGTTTTAAAAATAATTTTAAAAGAGAATTGATATGAAAATTCATGATATTAAGTTTTTACTTAAAATAAACGATTATTTTAAGTAATAATCGATTATTTGCTCTATTTCTCAATAACTTGAGAAACTTTGTTGTAATAATCAATTATTTAACAAAACAATTGATTATTTAAGAAATAGTTTTCTAGAATAATAAATATCACTCAAAATAATCAATTAAAATATTCTCAGTTGATTTCTAGATTTGCAAAAAATAAAATAATTGATTATTCATATTAATAATCAATTATTTCTATCAAAAAACTTTGCATATCAATTTTCACATTCAGAATAGAGAGAATTGGAATCTTTGTGATATTACTTTTAAAAATACTCTCTGAAAAATGTTTCTCTTTGCAAGAAGAGGTTTGATACCCTTTGTGAGAATCTCAATAAAGGATTAAAAAATTGAATTGATCATCATCTTCATGGAATTATAGACAAAGCTACACTACTACATTTTAATTCTTTAGCAACATTTTTTTACTTGCATTTCTTAAGATGTTACTATATATTGAATTAGAACTGTCAAAACGGGTCATCCCAGCCAGTTTGGCCTGACTCACCTCAACCCACTTTTTAAGTGGGTTGACCTGGCTCGGCCCACCAAATTTATTATCCAAATTTTTTTAGCTCGGCCTGACCCACCACGAGTTGGTGGTCTAAATGGGTCGGCCCACCAACTCACCTAATTTTAAAAAAAATTAAATTTAAAATAAATTTCAATATAAAATAATCTCTAATCTAAAGTAAAAAGGATTGTCGAACTAAGCATCATGCATACAACATGTTAGACAAGTAGCCTCATATAACTTAAGAGGGGGGGGGGGGTGAATTAAGTTTTCCAAGTTTTCCTTCTTTTAAAAGTTTTTCGAATTACTTTCTCATAAATTCAATTCCTTAGATAAATTTATATGTAAAAAATGAAGATGCACACTACTTAAACACAATCAAAGGAATAAATGAAAGAGTAAGGAGAAGGAATTGCAAACTCGTTTTATATTGGTTCGACCAATCTTGCCTACATCCAGTCCTCAAGTCTCCAACTTGAGATTTCACTATTAATATTCTTGTAAACCTTACAAGACTTGAATCCTCCAACACCTTGGAATTTCCCTTCCTTGTGTTGAGATTCAAAACCACCCAGGAGAAAAACACTTTCTTCTTTTACAGATTGAATGATAGTTTGGGTTTTTCAAAATAACTCTCTTAAAGAGTAGATATTACAATATGAAGATCTTTAAAGAACTCTTAAGAATTTTCAAGTGATTATGGCCAAGAAGTTTTTGTAATTGTTTTTCACATTTTGAGTTCCTAACTGTCGCAACCCGAAAATTTCTAATCTTGCAACATATGATTTAGACATCCTTTTGAAAATCTCATCGATTAAGAAATGCCCGGACGCCAAACTAATCCTTAATCAATGGTTTTGAAAATAAGTTCATGGAGTCGCCACCAATGTTTTACTCAAAATATTGGAAAAAGAAAAGATTTTTAAAAGTCCAATAGTGGCCTTGATAACCAGAATTTGGTTCGGGGGTCGGTTACGTGTAGAGAAGGTATTAAGCACCCCTACAACCCCCTAAATCGGTACCCTATGATGAAGATAACATAATAAGAATTAATAGTTTAAATATGTAATCCCCTTTATTAATGATTATTTACATGAAAATTAAATTACACAGTGAACTCCTAAGATATCTACTTAATTGCGTTTATTATAGTAATAAATAAAATAAAAGAAGAGAAAGATAGAACAAGAGATTGATGAGTAATACCTCGTAAGAAGCTTTATTAGATCTTCAACTATGGAGGTTTTAGGTGCTTTGTGGCAACCTTTCACACTACAATGCCTCACAAAATCTCAAGAAATACAAAAGAGGGGGGGACAGAGAAAAAGAGAGAAATTTCGTGCTCTAAGGAGTCTGGACGAAATTTTGGAGTCCTGAAAAATGAGCCCAAGCTGTCTATTTATAGACTTTAGAAAGGGTCCAGAATGGCCCGTTCCAAAATCGGAGCGGCCCGTTCTGGATATAGCCGTTGTGGTAAATTTCGTATACTGGAACAACCCGTTCTGAAATCGGAACGGCCCGTTCCAGTAGTGAGATTAACACATGATTTCTTAGACTGGAACGGCCGTTCCAAATAAGATCTTGTAGGCCATTCTAATAACTTGGAACGGCCCGTTCCAATTTAGGAACGGCCCGTTCCAGTTAAGGTTTTAACCTTTTTGTGAGAAGTTTGGAACGGTCCGTTCCAATCTTAGAACGGCCCGTTCGAATCTTAGAACGACCCGTTCCAATTTTGGTATGGCCCGTTCCAAACTAGGGTTTTTGGCCCTTTGAGGGACTTGGAACGGCCCGTTCCAAATTGGGAACGGCCCGTTCCAATTTTGGAACAGCCCGTTCCAGGCCACTAAAATCAATTTATTTGGACTTCAGGCCTTCTGATGTCCTGTCCTGTTGTTTGCATGCTTCGAGAGCTTCTTCCCTTCATAAAAGAGGTCCATTCCCTTGTTTGTATGCCCCCGGACGAAATTGGGTGTCTACACTAACCCTTTAAAGAAAAATTATACATATTTATAGATAAGAATCTCATGGTTATATCTTTTCATGAAAAGGTGTAACTCTTTGTGTTCTTCTGAAAAAATACACTAGTAATCGATTTCAACGGTTTTGTAATCGATTACAACGGTTATAAATTTCAAAATAATTGAAACATTGTATCTTAATATTCAAATTTTGAAGTTTCCTTTCCTGGTAATCCATTACAAAGGCTGGTAATCAATTACCAGAACATACTATTACATTCTTTCAAAAACTTTTGTATAGAAAACTTCATAGCAATAATTTCTGTCACAAATCGCTTTTAAGAAATGATTTGAACTATTCTTTAAAGCTTTTGTTAAGTATTTTGAAAACATTTTTACTTTTTTTCAAAAGATTCAAAACTTGCTCAAATTTAAAGAGATTAAATTGAGGTTTTTGAAAACTTATTCTTAAGGCCAAGCATACTTGCAATTCTAAAAAATTCTTTTACATTTTTAGCTAAGTTGACAAGATTTATCTATGTAACACTTGAGATCTTGTTCTTGCATCAACTTTCTTTAGCTCAACCTTGATTTTTCTTCAATGTTTTATAATCACTTTGGCATCATCAAAACTTTTGTGCATAAAGCCTTCCACACAACATTAAACTTAATTTAAAAAGTGTACAACTTTAAAAAATCAAAACAAAAAAATAAAAATATATTCAAGGTTTTGCTAATAACTGATGTAGAAATATACCATATTTTACATCACTTCTGCTAATAACCAATGTAGAAATGAGATTTTTTACATCAGTTTTTAAATCGATGTAGAATGTCTCACACTTTTTAAGTCGCCTTAATCTACATCATTTTTAAAATCGATGTAAAATGTCTAAAAAACTTATGTAAAATGTGTCTTCTGTAGTAGTGTGTTGAACACCAAAGAAATGTCTTGTACACAATTACATTGCATAGAAAATTTGAAGGTGAAGACACATTCCTAAAGACACGATTATTTATTTCCAACCAAAAAATAGTGAAATCGTGCATTGTCAGAATGCTTTCCTTTCCCTCTTAGTAAAAAAACACCATGGTTTTGAGCATGAAACAATAGATCCAATAAACTACGATAGAGCCAATCAATACCAAAAGGCTTATTCAAGAGGCAGGCCTTAGCTGAACAATGGTAAAATAAATCAGGGAAAGACAAAAAGTCTCTTATGACTATACTCTTTGACATGTTCTTTTAAATACACTATCTTTTATTGGTTGAAGTTTATTGAAAATACAAAATTCACTAGGCCTCACACCCTATTTAATGACTCTCTCTTGATTTTCTAGTTTTCAATAAATTCTAACTAATAAAAATGTGTTGAGTTAAGTTTATTAGAGAAAGTGTTGTTAGTACTCATCCGAAAAAAGTTTTATGAGGCAATTCAACTTGCAATTCATCCTTATAATTAATTCTAATAAGGGATGTTTGATACGTGAAATATTTTTACTTTCCTAGGAATCTTAAATTGGGAATCTTGATTTCCCATGTTTGCTATCTACTTATTTAAAAATAAAAATAAAAATCCAGGAACATAATTTCCTAGGAACCATTTTTATCTTAGTTTCCCACAAAAAAATTCCCATGGAAGAGGGGGTGATAATCCAATTTTGCCAAATTAGGGGGAAAATTATGTATATAAAAATATCACAATATCCCTTTCTAAGACAAATAAAATGTCTTTCTCTTTTTTTTTCTCCTTCTATTTCTCTTTCTCTCTCTATTTTCGCCTCTTTCTCACAATTTCACTCTCAATCCCACTCTTTCTTTGTCTCTGTCTCTTTCCCTCACTCCTTTTCTATCTCCATCTCTCTCATGCTTTGTCTCTCTCACTCTCACTCCCTCCTTTCTTTCTCTCTCGCTCTCGCTCTCCATCCCCTTTATCTCTCCCTCCCATATCTTTATTTCTCTCACTTTCTCTCTTTCTCGTATATCATTATTTCTTAATGTGGTCAATTTTAATTATATTATTAAAGTCTATTTTGTTTCTACATTTTAATAGTATTTGTTAGCATTTTGTTCTTTTTTTATTTTTTATTTGAATTAAATAAAATAATATATTTTTATTCTTCTTAATTATAATGTAGCATTTTTCTTTTTATTTTTTTTTGTTGAATTCTATATTTGTCAAGTCAAAATATGATCTTGGATCCCTCAAGTTCTCAAATTTTAAAGATAATGAGACAAAACATAAGGCACAATTCGTTGGAAAAACAATGTGTCATTAGATAAAGCACACAATTTGTCTTTATAAAGTCTTATATGCTTATTGTTTATAATGACTAAACGACTATTTTTTGTATGTTTGAGTGATTCCTTAATACATTGATCTAAGAAAGCTATTTGGAACTCGCAAATGTGTTAAAGAGAATGAAGACATATTTTGTGTCATAACCAAGGGCAAATGGTGTTAGAAAAGAATGGCACAATCCAAGAGGGGGGGGGGTGATTTGGATTCTATGACCCTTTAAAAATTACCAGAGTATTTAGGATCTTTATTTCACTTTTAAACTTTTCTAAGACTGAATTTTCAAATGAAGCTTTTCTAAAGACTTGTTATGAAAATATGAATGCAATATGCTCACTTGATTACAACATAATGAGGTTCAAAAAATAATGTTCAATTACAAATTTAAACCATCAAGATTCACATACACTTGTTAATCAAGTTTTATCTTCTTTAAAGTTCAACCAAGAAATTACACAATGTAAAAGATAAGGTAGAAGAAGATTGCAAAAGTCTTTTATACTGGTTCAGCCACTCCACATGTGACCTACATCCAGTCCTTAATCAACACCTGATTAAGATTTGCTCCACTATCTTTAAGCAAGAAGGTTTACAAGAACACACACATGCATATACTTAAACACTAAAAGATAACCACTTTCTTGACCCCAAGAAAGCACCCCTTGTAGAACCCACTACAAGAAACCTTATTACTTGAGAAACCCTTCTCAAGATTTTCCACAAAGATCCACAAAGAATAAAAGGAATGAATTCACCTGGAATTCTTAAACAAATCTTTATCTTCCCCTTTCAAGAATCTGATGATGATGATCTTCTACCAAAGCTTTTAACAAACGTTTTCACTCTTGGATTTCACAAAGAAAACTCTCCAAGATGTCACAAAGACTCACAAAAACGTTTTTCACAAATTGATTATCAATTCTAACTCATGTCTGAAGTTTCTCAAGGTTCAAACTATTTATAAAAGTTTCAGACACAGATAATCGATTATTTTAAAGAATAATCGATTATTTTGTTCTTCAGATTTTCTGGAAATCAACCAAGAACAATATAATCGATTATTTAGCTGGATAATCGATTATTCCAGAGAGGTGTTCCTGGGATAATCGATTATTTTGGCAAATAATCGATTATTACAGCAAGGCATTCCACTTAGCCTATTAGCTGAAATAATCGATTATATTTAACAATAATCGATTATTTTGAGTTAGTTCTTAAAACTTCATTTTAAGACTCAAAATAATTTTCCAATGTTTTTAACTCATCATCATATACTCTCTACTTAGTTTAGATAAGATTTGCTCATGCACAAAGCATACTAAGCACACAAAATATAGAAACTCATTCAACACAATCTATATCCTAAGTTCTATTACATAGCTCCATCTCATAGCATTTTCTTGATTCTTCTTTGACTTTGTTTTTGTGCTCCAAGTTGTTGTTCTCATGATCATCAAAACTCTTTAAGCTTTTCCAAAGCTCAACAAATGGATCCCTGAAATCACAAAGAAAGTTAGGAAAAGTTGATGTAGAACCTACTTCTCATTGACACACACTATAAATAGTTCATTTGGTGTCGTAAAGATGATAAGTAACCTCTTTGATTAAATAAGAAGTGACAATTTGGTGAAATGCATTTAATGCAAACATTTAATGCATCAACAGATATTTCACACCTTAACGAACCCATAATGAAGACAGATGAAACAAGCTTGTGAGGAACCTTTAAGGTTTTGCAATGGTCATCTTCATCCAAGCTACTATATAAGAAGCTTCACAATCGAAATGAATAGAGAACCTTTTGCAAGCATTTGTACTAAACATATTCAAATTTGTTGCTTTTTTTTTATAAATCACTTCGTACCTATTTTTTTGTATCACATTTTGATAGGAAAATGAAACAACTTTGTAAATCTTAGTAACTCTAAGTTATTGGGTTTGAGCCTGAAAAACTTGTTTGCAAAAGAATACTTGTTGTTTGAACTTGAAGAAACTTGTTTATAAAAGAATACTTGGTATTAAAGCGAAAAGGCTTTGTGTGAAAAGAATACTTGGATAGTTACTTGAAGAGGTAAGTCAAAAAACACTTAGGTTTGAGCTAGAAGTGACTTGTTGAAAAAATACTTGTATCTTATTTAAGAAGTGGAACTCGATCTGGTTGAATTGAGAACTGTGTTGAAGATTGAAGAATCTACATCTGGAAGATGTTCCCTAGAAGTTTTAGTTTTGATGTTTTGCTCATGTTGCTTTTTATTTTAAGCCTATGTCAAAAGGATAATGTATTGATTGTTTAAAAGATTAGGCTTGTATGTGTTTGTTTGTTATGTGTTAAAAATTAGTAATTAACATGAAGGTGAAAATATCATAATACTCATTTTTCTTATTTCATTCATTGTTGAGAACATGAAGTATTAATTTACTGAGTGTTTGAGACTTTAAATGAAAACTTGAAAACATCAGAAATTTTCTGAGTTAAGGAATAGATTACCTGAACTGGTAATAGATTACCTGACTCATGTTGAAAAACTGATTGATACTGGAATAATCGATTACCATGTGTGGTAATAGATTACCAAACTGATTCTGATGATTTCAAGAGGAAAAAGGATCGTGTTAATCGATTACCTCTTTAAAGTAATCGATTACCTCTGTTCCAAATGTGAGTTTTGTGTTATTTTGGCATCGTGTTAATCGGTTACCATGTTAGGTAATAGATTAAAACAGGAGCTGAAACAATTAGTTCAGTTATTCTAACTCGTGGTAATAGATTACCATCACAGGTAATAGATTATCTCTGTTATGAATATAACTGAAATAACTGTTTCCTTGCACATGAAAATTGTCTTTAAATAAGATTAAAACTGAAGCTTTTAAAAAGAGAATTTTCACACACGAAAAAAAGAGAGATACTTACACGAACTAGAGAGATTTTTTTAATACACATTACTGCAAAAGAGAAAAAGATTTTCTGAAAAAGAAAGAAAGAACATATCTGCTGAAAATCAACTTTTGGAAAAAGAAGTGTGCAAGATCAATTCAAGAAGATGAAGTTCATATAGAAAATTCATTCTAAACTGGTTTACGTTGTTGAAGATCATATCTACACGAACAGGTGTACTCGTTTCTGATCTTTTGTTATTGTTTGAATGGTTTTAACTCTTGAGATTAGAGAATCTCTGGAAGAGTTGTGTAAAGAGGAATCTTGAGATAGGTTTTTCTCAAGTAGGATATTGTGGGATCAATATTCTTGGGTTATATGTTTCTTGTGGAGTCAAGAAATGGTTTGTTAATCTTGTGGGTGTCAAGATTTGCTTGTTAAATTCATTGATTGGATATTGCTTGTGCAGGGTGCATGTAAAGAATATCAATAGTGGATTTGACTGGATTTAGAGGTGTATCTAAATCTGAAACTGGATGTAGGCCTTTGGATGGCTGAACCAGTATATATCTTGGTGCATGATTTTCTTAACTCTTACACTCTTTACATTCTGTATAAGTTTCTTGATTAATGTTGTATGAAGAAAAACATTATCTGCAGAAACTGAACTTTAAAGATTCTTGGTAATTGATAAATTCAATCTTTACATATCTTGTATTAATTGTGTTATTCAAATCTTGTTGGATAAGCTGTGCATATATAACTCTGAATTACTTTTTATGTTTAAAGGTTTGTTTTAAATCAAGATTTGTTTGGTAAAGATTTAGAAAGCAAACAAGAAAAGGAAAACTAACATAGAATCTATTCAACCCCCCCTTCTAGATTCTAACCGTAGGGACCAACAATTGGTACCAGAGCTGTATCTTGTAAAACATTCAAGACTAGATCTTTAGAAAGGTTAGATGGCTGGTAATCAATTACCGTTTGCTGAAGGTGCTTCTATAAACAGACCCCCATTGTTTTGTGGAGATAACTATCCCTTTTGGAAAGTTAGAATGAAAATTTTCATGGAATCTGTTCATAGAAATATTTGGCAGGCAGTAATCACAGATTACAAAATACCCACTAAGATAGAGGGAGGAAAAGAAATTGAGAAACCATATGATAGCTGGGATCAAAGTGAAATTAGAAGAGCAGAGAATGATGCAAAAGCTTTAAATACCATACATTCTGCACTAAATTCTGATGAATTTTTTAGAATTTCAGCTTGTTCTACAGCAAAGGAAGCTTGGGATTTAATCCAAGTAACACATGAAGGAACTCCAGAAGTGAGAAGAGCTAGAAAGAACACACTCATTCAGGAATATGAAACCTTCAGAATGAATCAAGGTGAAACTGTCATGGATATGCAAAAGAGGTTCATTCACATAATAAATCACCTAAAAGGATTAGGGAAAGACTTCGTGGAAGAAGAAGTAAATGTCAAAATCCTGAAGTCACTAAACAGAAGATGGCAACCAACTGTCACAGCAATTACAGAGTCAAAGAACTTAGCTCAGATGACAAGTGTTGAGTTATTTGGAAAGCTAAGAGAATATGAGATGGATCTGTCAAGGATTGCTGATGAAGAACAAAAAGATAAAAAGGCAAAAGGTCTGGCCTTAAAGGTAAAAGAATCCTCAAGTGATGAAGAGGATAGCAGCAATGAAAGTTCTGAACAAGAAGAATTAAATCTAATGGTGAAGAATTTCAGAAAATTCATGAGAAGGAAGAACAACAATAAGAGATTCTCCAGTCAGAAGAAATCCTTCAAGAAGAATGAAAACTCATCTCCAAAGTTCAAATGTTTTGAATGTGGAAAAGCTGGACACATGAGAGCTGACTGTCCAAGCCTGAAAAAGAATGAGGAGACGAAACAAAAGTTCAGATCAAAGAAAAAGAAAGCATACATAGCATGGGAAGAGAATGCCTCAACAACTTCAAGTGATAGTGATGAGGATCAGGAAGCAAATCTCTGTCTCATGACCTAACATAATTCAGATTATGAGGTATATGATTCTGACTCATCTATTGACTCGTATGATGAATTGCAAAATGCATTTGCTGAACTGTATGCTGAAGCAAAGAAATTAGAAAAATCAAATAATGTTTACAAAAAGAAAATGACACACATGAGAGATAAAATTTCTGATTTAGAGAATGATAACAGGAAACTACTTTCAGATATCTCTAAACTAAAGTCACCATGTGAGAACTGTGAAACATTGTATGCTGCATTAAAAGCAAAGGATAAAGAAAAACAGAATGTTAATGTTATGAAATCCATTAATTCCCACTCATGTAACTATTGTATGAAATCTGGTCATAACTACTACAGATGCATGATAAGGAAATTTGGCATTCCTAGTGGAAAATATAAATGGATTAAGAAATTAGATTATGTACTCACTGATTCTCCAGGACCCAAGATCCATTGGGTACCAAAATCAAATTGAATAACTTGTGTTGCAGGTGTGCTTGAGAGCAAAGCAATCAATGTGGTACTTAGACAGCGGCTGCTCAAGACACATGACAGGAGATAAAAGCAAATTTATCTCATTACAGGAAAAAGAAGGAGGATCTGTAACATATGGAGATAACAACAAAGGCAGAATACTAGGCTCAGGCAGTGTTGGTAACAATTCCAATACTCTCATTGAAAATGTCCTGTATGTAGAAGGTCTCAAATATAACCTGCTTAGTATTAGCCAGCTTTGTGACAAAAATTACAATATCTCTTTTAATAATCAATGCTGTATGGTTTGTGATAAGGAATCAAATGAAGTCCTGCTTATAGGAAAAAGAGTCAATAACATATACATCTTAGACTTAGAGCATTCATCATCCAATTCTTGTCTCACATCACATGATAATGTAACATGGTTATGGCATAGACGCATTGCACATATAAATGCAGATCAGTTAAATAGACTTGCATCTAAAGATC
Organism: Cajanus cajan; assembly: GCF_000230855.2. Classification (NCBI taxonomy): domain Eukaryota; kingdom Viridiplantae; phylum Streptophyta; class Magnoliopsida; order Fabales; family Fabaceae; genus Cajanus; species Cajanus cajan. Next base: position 36,974,314 of record NC_138525.1, read on the forward strand.
TTGTTAGTGGTCTTCCAAAGATCAAGTTCTCTAAACAAGGACTTTGTGATGCATGTCAAAAGGGAAAGCAGACTAGAGCTTCTTTTAAATCAAAAAAAGTTATGTCAACCTCTAGACCGCTGGAACTTTTGCACATGGATCTCTTTGGACCATCAAGAACCAAAAGTCTAGGTGGAAACACTTATGCTTTAGTTCTCATTGATGACTACTCCAGATTCACATGGGTTGCATTTATATCCCATAAAGACAATGCTTTTAAAGCCTTTAGAATCATTTCAAAAAGAATTCAGAATGAAAAGGACTTGAAAATTAAATCTTTGCGAAGTGATCATGGTGGTGAATTTCAAAATGAATCTTTTCAAACTTTTTGTGAAGAAAATGGTATTAATCACAATTTTTCTGTCCCTAGAACTCCTCAACAAAATGGAGTTGTAGAGAGGAAAAATAGATCTCTAATAGAGCTAGCAAGAGCCATGTTAAATGAAAATGGTTTACCAAAATACTTTTGGGCTGATGCAGTAAACACTGCATGCTATGTTCTAAATAGAATCTTGATTAGACCTATTTTAAAGAAAACACCATATGAGCTTTACAAAGGAAGAAAGCCTGACATTTCACATTTTAAAGTGTTTGGCTGTAAGTGTTTTGTTCTGAATAATGGAAAAGACACTCTTGGAAAATTTGATGCTAAGGCTGATGAAGGAGTTTTTATTGGATATTCTGCAATTAGCAAAGCATATAGAGTCTTTAACAAAAGTACCTTATCTGTTGAAGAATCTATACATGTTACTTTTGATGAAACTAACATCCTTGAAAAAGGAAAATCTCTTAATGATGAAGATGAGATAGGTGACAGTATTACACAAGAAGAAGAAAAACTGGAACTACAGCAGAAAACACCATCTGAAGACACATCACTACCCAAAGAATGGAGGAAACCCAAAGATCTATCTCTGGATAACATTCTTGGAGATATAAATAAGGGAGTTTCTACTAGACACTCTTTTAATCTTCTAAGTGATGATATGGCATTTGTTTCTCAAATTGAACCATTATGTGTGGAACATGCATTAAAAGATGAATTCTGGATAATGGCCATGCATGATGAACTGAATCAATTCAAAAGAAATGATGTTTGGATTTTAGTTCCTTTCAATAAGAATATGAATGTCATTGGTACAAAATGGGTTTTCAGAAACAAACTAAATGAAGAAGGTGTTATAGTTAAAAATAAAGCTAGATTAGTAGCCAAAGGATACAATCAACAGGAAGGTATAGACTTTGGTGAAACATATGCTCCAGTTGCTAGATTAGAAGCTGTTAGGCTTTTACTTGCATTTGCTTGTGTGTTTGATTTCAAACTATATCAAATGGATGTGAAAAGTGCATTTTTAAATGGTTTAATTGATGAAGAAGTTTATGTAGCTCAACCACCTGGTTTTGTTGACTGCAAGTTACCTAAGCATGTTTACAAGCTCAAGAAAGCTTTGTATGGACTGAAACAAGCTCCAAGGAAATGGTATGAAAGGCTGAGTAAGTTTCTACTAACTCATGACTTTCAAAGAGGTAATGTTGATAAAACTCTTTTCATAAAGAGAAAATCAAAAGATATTCTGCTGATTCAGATTTATGTTGATGATATAATATTTGGATCTACTAACCAATCTCTTTGTGGAGAATTTGTTTCCAATATGCAGAAGGAGTTTGATATGTCTATGATGGGAGAATTAAGCTTCTTCCTAGGACTACAAGTCAAACAAATGGAAAATGGAATTTTTCTACATCAAACTAAATATAGCAAAGAACTGTTAAAGAAATTTGATATGGAGAATTGTAAGATATCAAATACTCCTATGTCTACTAATTGTTATCTAGATAGTGATATTGCAGGAAAAGATGTTGAAGAATCAATGTATAGAGGGATCATTGGATCTCTTCTGTATCTAACAGCTAGCAGACCTGACATCATGTACAGTGTATGTGTATGTGCTAGATTCCAATCAAAACCAAAGGAATCACATCTGAAGGCTGTAAAGAAAATACTGAAGTATTTGAAAGGCACAATCAATGTTGGATTGTGGTATCCTAAAGGTACTTCTCCATCTTTAACTGGTTACTCTGACTCCGATTTTGCTGGTTGTAAATTGGATAGGAAAAGTACAAGTGGAACGTGCCACACGTTTGGAGAATGTCTCATATCGTGGCAGAGCAAGAAACAAGCTTGTGTAGCACTCTCAACTGCTGAAGCTGAGTATATAGCTGCTGGAAGCTGCTGTGCTCAGTCAATTTGGTTTAAACATCAACTTCAAGACTTTGGTTTGAAGATTGATCACATACCACTGAAGTGTGACAACACAAGTGCAATTAACATTTCAAGGAATCCTATTCTACACTCAAGAACTAAGCACATTGAAGTTAGACATCACTTTATCAGAGATCATGTAGAGAAAGGAGACTGTGACATCAAATTCATAATGTCAGAAGATCAACTTGCTGACATCTTTACAAAGCCTCTACCAAAGGAAAGATTTTTCAAGCTAAGAACCAATCTTGGTATCATTAGTGAGTCCAATCTATCCTAAATCTCATAATTAAAGTATGATTGTGTGAATATGCATGAAATTGCTAAGCACTTATAGGTTTAAACTTGATGTATGTGCACTCATAATAGGAAATCACACAAAACACAGTATGCCCTGTATCTGCACACATTTCACTGTGATAATCGATTACCATGCGGGTTAATCGATTACCACTCACTCACTTGCATAATTACCCTGTTTCAGTTGCGAGATAATCGATTACCAACTGGGTTAATCGATTACCTGACGCGAACCCCTGTGTTTTTTAAGTACTCAAAAACCCTCTTTAAATCTGTTTCGAATTCAATTTAATTCAAAAGCTGAGGGATGTTTCAGCCTGGGAGGCTAATAAAGAATACAAAAGAAAAGAAAAGAGGAAAATTACATATAATGCTGGAGGTCTACGAGTGGAAGATAGACTCCTACATTATGTAATTGTCTGGATTCTGGCAGCAAGGGGGAGCAATCACGCACAAATCAGTGAAGAAGATATGGCACTGCTCGCAGCTTTTAAGAACAACATTCAAGTTGATTGGGTATATGTGGTAGAAGACATAATGCTAAAGACAAGGAGGTTAATGGACTGCAAGTGTCCATATGCTGTGTTCATAAGCAAGGTATTGGTGTTCTATAAAGTTCCCTTAACTGGTGAAGCAAGAGAGGTCACCAGAGATGTTCATGATATCAAGGATAGAGCTCTGAAAATGATGAAGCTAGTGAAAACAGATGCTGGTTGGATAGCAAAGGAAGATGTTCCTACTGCTGAGACTACAGAGCCGTCTCAACCTGAAGTTCAAACTGAAGAAGAGGAAGGTGCTGAAGAGCCCAAGCCTCTTTCTACTTTTGAGCTATCTGTTCTGGCAAAGCTAGATGACATCAGAGAAACTCAGAGAAGAGATTATCAAGAGCTGAAGGCTTGTTTTGAATCTATATCTGAACGACTGGATGCGATGAACATACCCTACCCTGAAGAACTTTAGTTATGCATTACATTTTAGGCACTGCATTTTAATTTGTTCTGCATAAATACTTTGATTTATATTTCAGACTTAAAGTTTGTAATAGTTGTAGTATTTGTATGCTTCTGAACATTTTTAATGCTTATATGATGAAAGTCTTATTAAGTGCTTGTTGTTTTTGTTGCATAAGTATCATGTTATTTCTCTGTTTACTCTGTTTTTTTTGGTTTGGTTAAGCCAAACAGGGGGAGAAATTCATGAGAAACTGATTAAATGTTTATATGGTTGTTTATGTATTGTATAAGAGTGAAATGGAAATAGAACTGCATAATGCTTTGTATGGAAGTTTTTGTTCTAGACATATGCAGGTTCAAATTCAAGTTCAAATTTCAAACAAACAAGTGAAACAAAACAACATGATGATCGTGAAAGTCAACATGAAGAGTTTGGCTCATCAAAACCAAAAAGGGGGAGATTGTTGAAGATTGAAGAATCTACATCTGGAAGATGTTCCCTAGAAGTTTTAGTTTTGATGTTTTGCTCATGTTGCTTTTTATTTTAAGCCTATGTCAAAAGGATAATGTATTGATTGTTTAAAAGATTAGGCTTGTATGTGTTTGTTTGTTATGTGTTAAAAATTAGTAATTAACATGAAGGTGAAAATATCATAATACTCATTTTTCTTATTTCATTCATTGTTGAGAACATGAAGTATTAATTTACTGAGTGTTTGAGACTTTAAATGAAAACTTGAAAACATCAGAAATTTTCTGAGTTAAGGAATAGATTACCTGAACTGGTAATAGATTACCTGACTCATGTTGAAAAACTGATTGATACTGGAATAATCGATTACCATGTGTGGTAATAGATTACCAAACTGATTCTGATGATTTCAAGAGGAAAAAGGATCGTGTTAATCGATTACCTCTTTAAAGTAATCGATTACCTCTGTTCCAAATGTGAGTTTTGTGTTATTTTGGCATCGTGTTAATCGGTTACCATGTTAGGTAATAGATTAAAACAGGAGCTGAAACAATTAGTTCAGTTATTCTAACTCGTGGTAATAGATTACCATCACAGGTAATAGATTATCTCTGTTATGAATATAACTGAAATAACTGTTTCCTTGCACATGAAAATTGTCTTTAAATAAGATTAAAACTGAAGCTTTTAAAAAGAGAATTTTCACACACGAAAAAAAGAGAGATACTTACACGAACTAGAGAGATTTTTTTAATACACATTACTGCAAAAGAGAAAAAGATTTTCTGAAAAAGAAAGAAAGAACATATCTGCTGAAAATCAACTTTTGGAAAAAGAAGTGTGCAAGATCAATTCAAGAAGATGAAGTTCATATAGAAAATTCATTCTAAACTGGTTTACGTTGTTGAAGATCATATCTACACGAACAGGTGTACTCGTTTCTGATCTTTTGTTATTGTTTGAATGGTTTTAACTCTTGAGATTAGAGAATCTCTGGAAGAGTTGTGTAAAGAGGAATCTTGAGATAGGTTTTTCTCAAGTAGGATATTGTGGGATCAATATTCTTGGGTTATATGTTTCTTGTGGAGTCAAGAAATGGTTTGTTAATCTTGTGGGTGTCAAGATTTGCTTGTTAAATTCATTGATTGGATATTGCTTGTGCAGGGTGCATGTAAAGAATATCAATAGTGGATTTGACTGGATTTAGAGGTGTATCTAAATCTGAAACTGGATGTAGGCCTTTGGATGGCTGAACCAGTATATATCTTGGTGCATGATTTTCTTAACTCTTACACTCTTTACATTCTGTATAAGTTTCTTGATTAATGTTGTATGAAGAAAAACATTATCTGCAGAAACTGAACTTTAAAGATTCTTGGTAATTGATAAATTCAATCTTTACATATCTTGTATTAATTGTGTTATTCAAATCATGTTGGATAAGCTGTGCATATATAACTCTGAATTACTTTTTATGTTTAAAGGTTTGTTTTAAATCAAGATTTGTTTGGTAAAGATTTAGAAAGCAAACAAGAAAAGGAAAACTAACATAGAATCTATTCAACCCCCCCTTCTAGATTCTAACCGTAGGGACCAACAAACTGAACGTAGTCTCGGTAATTGAGACGAACCAATATAAAAATACCATGTGTTCCATCTACCTTCTCTTTAGCACTATTTTTTACTGTTATTGTTATTACTTCACTGCTTGAAAAAGTACGAGTTTTTTATTAACAGTATTCAACCCTCTTTAGTGTTTATCTTTTTTCCATAATGTTTAAATAATTTTAATAAGTTTTCAACTTTTTAAAATAGTTTAATGTCATATTTGTAATAAAATTTAAGTAAATAAATATATCTAATGAGTTTATTTTAATAAGAGATGTTTTTTGTAAAAAAATATTTTATTTACCCAAGAATATACCATTGTAACAAAATATAAAAATCTTTAATTTTTGGAAATCTTGTATGAATATTTCTTGGAACTTTTATGAGTAATGAAAGATATTTTAATTATACTCAAGAATCATGATTCTTAAGAATCATGATTATTGAATATGAAAAAATTTCTCTCTTATCAAACGTCCCTTTTGTATTAAATCCATTCGATTTCCAAATTGAGTTATTGCAAGAAAATCTTTCCCTTGTAAGGATATTAAGTATCATCGATTCGTAATTATCAGGTGGTAAGTGTATTGATAATAAATTAAATAAATTAGAGAAAGAAATAGATGTTCTAAACTCATAGGATTGAATATTAAATTGTGGACAGATAATTCTTCGAAAACCAATGGTCATGATCCATAATGAATCAGTGGCAGCATGGACGTCACCAATCTATCACATGTTGGGCTTTGGTCATAAATTGAAAAACATTAGATGTCTTGAATACGGAGAATGGAAGAAAAGTGATGGTCAGGGAAAAGAATAAAGTGCCAGAAGCTTGTGAAGGATAGGTGGGTAGCAAGGAAAGTTAGTTGGAATGAATATTAAAGACCGTACTCAAGATTCCATTGGCTTGAAATTAAGATAATCAGTACCAACAAGATGATGCTAAAATACAACAGTCGAATTTATTTAGAAGAACGAATTAATGAGAGAACCCTGTTTTGTGTTTCCATTTATTACTGTGTTAATGACATAAAAATATAGATAGAGATAGAAAACTTTCCTGCATTTTTGTCCAAAATGTCTGCTGCTAGGGGAAAAACAAAGTTTTCGAAACAAATTATCTTAGTCAATTTATGAAACAGACGAAAGGAGTGAAACTGATAATTATGCGTTAGTTATATAGAAAATACAGGATCAAACAGCTCGAAAACTGTAGTTAAAGGCCCCAGAAATCAACCAATATAGTATTTCTTGTCACTTACGGCAAATAGTCTGACCGGAACAGCCATACCTTTGCTCTGTGTTGATAAATTTATCCAGCGGTATATCTAGAAGAGAAAAATAAGAAGGAAAAATTAAATAAATTTTTCTATAAATTAAAATTAGTTCATCTATAAGTTAATTATGTAGAGGCTCATGTTTATTAGTATTAAGAATTAGTGAATAGAGAATAATAATTGATTGAAACTGTGTGTCTCAATACACACCGGATGAATGTTTATATAAATTTATTTTATAGATTACACATGAATATAAAATATATGATTTCTAATAATCTCTAAGATATTATCTCTAATATTACATTTAATATCAAGATAAGATGGTATCTAAGATTTTTAACATTTCCCTTTAAGTTTGAGCATATAAGTCAAATGTATCCAATCTTGTTACAAATGTATTCAAATCTAGTTCCTCTTAGGGATTTAGTGAAGACATCAGCTAGTTGGTCAATAGAGATGATAAATCTTATAACAATATCCATTAACTCGACTTTTTCTTTGATGAAGCGATAATCATCTTCAATATACTTGGTTCTTTCATGAAAAACTAGATTAGAGGCAATATAAAATGCAACATAGTTATCACACATGAGAGTCATCTTTATCTTTTTTTTTCAAATTTGAGTTCTCTAAGGAGTTGTTTCAACCATATGAGTTCACAAGTTACTAATGCAATGGCCTTGTATTTTGCTTCAACAATTAATCTTGCTACAACATTTTGCTTATTGCTTCTCCAAGAAATTAGGTTTCCACCAATCAACACACAATATCCAAATGTGGATCTCTTATCACTAGGTGAACTGATGGAGGAGGCCCATGGGCCAAGGGCCCAACTACTAGGGCTATGGCCAAGAGGATACATGAAGAATGGGCCCATGCTCAAGAGAAGCCCATAGTACTCTTCAGTTGGGCTTTGACTCAAGCCCAAGTAGATTAGGATGTAGAATAGGTTTGGGCCTTTGGGCTTGTATTGCATTTTGGGCCTTGTATTTCGACCACCTAGATTAGGAATTTTCATTTCATTGCCATGTGAATTTAGGGTTAATTTAGGTTAGCATGCGCATGTTCATTTGCATGTAATTAGTATGCCATTTAGTATGCATTTCGGCCATATGCACACATGCACATGGTGTGACCGAAATGATGCTCAAATGAATATCAAATTACATCCAAATGAGAGGTGCACATGGTGGTGACTGGTTGGCACCAAAATTTGAATTTAAACATTCAAATTTTGGCGCCTAACCTTGGTTCAAGCCAAACTTGTTCATCACACTAGCACCCCTATATATTCACTTTGGCCGGATTGTGTAGACACTTTTGGATGATATATGAGAATTTTCTTCTTGTGCAAATTCTCCACCGAAAGTCACTCCTAGATCTTTTCCTTCCTTCTACTTGAGCTTCTCTCTTTGTAGAGCTAGGAACCCTAACCTTCTATCCGGAATTGGAAGGTTAACCTTGGTCACTCTTGCTTCTTCTTCTTAGCTTCAAGTCCTTGTATTCACCTCAAGGATCCGAGAAGGAGTTTCATGTGAAGCATCATGGAGTTTTCACCATTGAAGACTCCATCAAGTGGTATCTAGAGCTTGTCCTTCAAGAGATAAGTCTTTTATCGTTTGATTGGTTGTGTGATCCGTTTAATTTTTGTGTCATCTTGTCTTGATTGAGTTTCTTCTTTCCTAGATCTAATTTTGTGCCTTAAAATTGAGAGATCTAGCTTTCGGTTGCTTGAATGATTCATAAATGCTTTTTGATTTTGTTGCTATCCTATGAATCATGCTCTAAAATGTGCATTAGGAAATTCAGCTTTGGTGCTTTTTATTTTCTTTGAGTCTTGATTACAAATTTTCGGTCATATGCTTGTTTGAGTATTTTAAATTTTGAATCTTATGTCTAGTGTAATGTTTAGTCCTTTACATGTTCTAACTTCTTAGCTATGCTTGTTTTACTATTTTGTTCAATTGTTTTGAATTTCTGGACTTGGCCGAATCCATTTGATTTTAGTTGTGCTTCATAATTTTTTTTGGTTTTCATTTGAGTTCATGAATTACTACTAGATCATTAGTAGTTCTCTTAGCCTTAGGTTTCCTTTGAGTCTATTTGTCTTATAAAATTTTCTTGTGTCAATCTGTGAGTTAAGTCTTTGGAAAACAAAAATTGGTTGCTGGAAAATTGGCTGGATAATTTGAATTCAAATTTGAGAGGTAAAACCGTGACATGTGAAGTAAGGAAAACAAATGGAAAAAGCATGTGAAAGTGCATCACATTTTGACCTAATTTGAATTTCATTTGTTTTCAAATTTTAAACCAGTTTTGGTGCAAATTGTGGAAGTGACCGAGAGCTATTGATTTCAAAATTCAAAAGAGAAAAGGCATCTCCTATTAAAAAAAAAAAGATAAATAAATCAAATAAAAAATTAAAAGAAAATTCAAAAATAAATTTGATATAAAAAAATATGCAAACCTAATTTCAAGTAAAAGCCAAAAAGGAGATTGTAATATTTGTTATTGTTTCTCGGTTTCCTTGTGTGGCATGAAGTGTGTGATATGATTTTCAGCTTTAATTTTTGAGTCATTTTTGATTTGTCTTTCTAAATCTAGAACCTATCTAGGATCATTCTTTCTTGTGCTAGCCTTATTGTCTCCATTGTTCATCTAACTCTTCTACTCTTCTACTCTATTCTTTGTCTTGAAGTTCACTAAAGTGACTTGGCTGTTTGTGCTTGAAATTGAATTCAAAGTGTGGCCTAGTGTTGACCTAACATATTTCTTTAGAAGCTAGTTCTACAAGGGTCATCAAAAGAGAACTAAGATAGAGTTGAAGGAAAGGTGACAAGTGGAGGAAGCTTTCGGTTGGCTACCAAACAAATCATCAAACACTTTCAAACACCTGGAAATTTGTGGCTACTGCACCTTACTCAAAGCTGTGGAGTTAAACTTGGAAGAAGCTTCAAATTGTGTTGTTTAAAAAAAAGGCACTAGAGACGGAATTAGAGACAAAATTTCCGTCACTAAATTGTTTTCCCTTGCAAAATTGGTCTCTAATTCCATCCCTAGTTTCGGTGGCTGTTTTGTTTAATTGATAAGCCACTTTGATTAATTTTCTGTTTTAGCATTTGTTCTCTAATTGTAATTGGACATTTGGAGTGTCTTGGAAGTGTCTTTGGTACACAACCATCTCTCCATAGAACCCTAATTTGTGTTAGACTTGGTGGAAGTGGTCCTTCATTGGTCTTTGGTACCTCTCAAGCTTTCACCTTAGGAATCCGTTTAGATATCTTTTAAATTTTGAAATTTACTTTGTCTTTAATTCTTGCTTCGTCTAGATTAATCATCACATCAAAATCACAAAAATATTTTCATTTAAAAAGGTTTTAGGTGAGGATTAACTACAAGGGTGATTAGTAATTTTTACTTGAAGAGGCTTGGTTATTAAGTGGCTCTTAGTAGCTCACCTCCCTCCAAAGTTCAATTTGTATACTTAGTCCTCCAAGTACTTAATTCAAACCTTCAAAAATTGCTTTCAAAAAGTCTTTCATAAAAGAAAAACTTTCACCTATAATGGAAGAATTTTCTACTCCTCAAAGTGATAGTGATTCAAGTACCTATAAAGATATTTCAAAGGTGGTACATGAATTAAGATCACTAAAAGTTTGGAGAGAGCAAGAGGCCAAGCAAAGACTTAAAGAAAAACTTGAAAGAGAGGCCCAACTTGCACTCTTGGAAGAGGAAATTCGGCTATTAAAGGAAAAGGAAGAAAAATTACACAATAAGCACCGAAGTAGGCATGGAAGTTCTCAATTCCATAGTTCAGCCCTAGGAGAGTCCATGCATGATGATAGCCTAGCTTTAGGAGATCATTTTCAACAACCTCCTAGAAGAACCCATAGGACCCCCAAAGTTAGGGAACCCAAAGTGGATCTCCCTTATTTTCATGGAAAAGATGATGTGGAGGGGTACCTTGATTGGGAAATGAAGGTTGAACAAATCTTCACTTGCCATCAAGTGGGTGAAGAAAGAAAAGTGTCTCTTGCCACCCTAAGTTTCCAAAGCCACGCCATGTATTGGTGGACATCCCTTGTTAGGGATAGGCACCTTCATAATGACCCTCCAATACAATATTGGAATGAGTTAAGGAGTGCCTTGAGGAGGAGACACATTCACTCATATTACACTAGGGAGCTTATCAATAAGCTCCAAAGACTCCATCAAAGGAACATGAGTGTTGAGGAATATAGACAAACAATGGAGTTATATTTAATGAGGGCTGGAATTAGAGAAGAGGAAGACATTACCTTTGCTAGATTTTTGAGTGGTATCACTTTGGAGATAAGAGATAAAGTTGAGCTTTTACCTTACAGAGATTTGAATGATTTAGTTTAACTTTGCATCAAGGTTGAACAACAAGTTTTGAGAAAAATTTCAAAGAAAGCTCATACTCATCTTCTTATTCCAAGAAAGACTACAAGAGGGAGGGTAAAAATTTTGAAAAGAAAAATACTTTTGACTCCTCCAAAAGTCTAGACAAAGGTAAAGAAAAAAAAAAAAGAAAAGGAAAAGAAATACACCTCACACACTAGCACCAAGTCTAGTGAGATAAAGTGATTTAAATATCTTAGGAGAGGCCACATTACTTCTCAATGCCCTAACAAGAAGGTCATGATATTGAGGGGCCAAGATATTTATAGTAGCCAAGATGAAGCTACTACTTCTTCATCTTCAAGTAAAGATGAAGAAGAAGCAAGTGAGGAAGAATCATGTGAAGTCACTTACCCTTACAATGGGGAACTTCTTATGATGAAAAGGGTCCTCAATAACCAACCTAGTGATACACAATCCCAAAGAGAGAACATTTTTCACACAAGGTGTAATATTTCAAATAAAGCTTGTTCTCTAATTGTGGATAGTGGATCTTGGTGCAATTGTTGTAGCACTAGGATGGTTGAAAAGTTGGGATTAACTACCACACCCCATCCAAAAACCTTATCAACTTCATTGGCTCAATGATGATGGGGATATGGTGGTTAAACAACAAGTGAAAGTAAAGTTTTCCATTGGGAACTATCAAGATAAAGTTAAATGTGATGTAATTCCCATGGAAGCTTGTCACATTTTGTTGGGAAGACCATGGCAATTTGATAAACAAACACATCATGACGGCTTATCTAACAAAATAACTTTCACTCATAAGGGTAAGAAATTTGTGCTTCATCCTCTAATACCTTCACAAGTGGTAGAAGATCAAGTGCAAATGAAGACCAAACGTGATCAAGAAAAAGGAGAGGAAAACAAAAAAAAAGGAAAAGTAAAAAAAAAACTTCTAAAAATTAGGACCCAAGAGGATTCTAGAGCGACTAGTGTTCCCTCTCTAGAGATAGTTCAAGAAGAGAAACTTGAAACAAAAACTTTACAAAAACACTTCTCTTACTTGAACCATCTTCTTATATGCTCATGTGTAGAGGAACACTCACATGTACTGTCACAAAATCTTTGGAAAATTCTCTACCTCTTGAAATCCAAAATCTTTTGATTGAATTTGATGATGTATTTCCTAGTGAAGGCTTTTGGGCTTTCTGATGTCCTATCTTGTTGTTTGTATGCCCCTCGAACAAAATTGGGTGTCTACAGCTGCCCCTCTTTACTTGTCCTTTAGAATAGTTGTGTTGCTTTTCCAAAGGCAAGTAAAGACGTAGACATTTCGTTCGGGTCTTCTTCTCATCTCTGTGTTGATGCTTCTACGTTGCTTCCCTTAGACAGGTGTATTTGCTCGTATCCTCACCCTTTAGAGCAGTTGAACATTGATTGCGTACTCTATTGGGTAACAAGGTTGACAAACTGTACACCTGATCTTCAGTCTTCGAGTAGAAGCTCCATTATTTCTCTTGTGATAATGTGTCCCTTTATTTGTAGCTTGTTTAAGAGGGAGTATTATTATGGCTGGCCTCTCTAGGCTACCTGCTGAACGGTGAGTATTATTATGCCTGGCCTCTCCAGGCTGCTTGCTGAATGGTGAGTGTTATTATGTCTGGCCTTTCCAGGCCGCCTGCTGAATGCTGAGTATTATTATGCCTGCCTCTCCAGGCCGCCTGCTGATATTGTGAATATTATTATGCCGGCCTCTTCAGGCTGCCTGCTAATATTGTGAGTATTATTGTGCCTGCCTCTCAAGGCCGCCTGCTGATATTGTGAGTATTATTGTGCCGGCCTCTTCAGGCCGCCTGCTGATATTGTGAGTATTATTGTGTCGGCCTCTCCAGGCCGCCTGCTGATGTTGTGAGTATTATTGTGCCGACCTCTCCAGGCCGCTTACTGATATTGTGAGTATTATTGTGCCAGCCTCTTCAGGCCGCCTACTGATATTGTGAGTATTATTGTGCCAGCCTCTCCAGGCCGCCTGCTGATGGTGAGTATTATTATGCCGGCCTCTCCAGGCCACCTGCTGATGCTGATGATGTGATTGCCTCTTTTCTGTGGGAGGACATCTGATGAAGACGAGGATTACTGGTAGGTGGTGCCCTTGTGATGGTGGGCAAAGGAGTAAATGCTGAGTATTATTATGTCTGGCCTCTCCAGGCTGCCTGCTGATGATGATGATGTGATTGCCCTTTTCTATGGGAGGACGTCTAATGAAGACGAGGATTACTGGTAGGTGGTGCCCTTATGATGGTGTGCAAATGAGTAAATGCTGAGTATTATTATGCCTGGCCTCTCCAGGCTGGCTGCTGATATTATGATTTGATTGCTCCCTTTTCTTTGGCGAGGACGTCTGATGAAGACGAGGATTGCTGGTTGGTAGGCAGAGAAGTGGATGGCTGGCAGGGATTCCAATGTTGCCCCTGCCACTTGAGTATTGTGATGCCTCTCCAAGCGCATGTTGAGGTTTGTTGATGACTAATTTTTTGATTGTTGATGCCCCTGGTTTGGGCTACTTTTGCTCAGATGATGTCAATTGGAACTTGTGTATCCCTTTTTGGCTTTTTCTCATTGAGATGCAAAGAATGCTAAATGCTTATTTATGCATGATGGTAATTTTACATATTTTGAATAATTCCCCTTTGATAAAGAAATTTTTTTAAGTGTGTGAAATGATTTTGGATGCGTGCAATGCATGTTTTGATTTTTTTTTGTTTTTTTTAAGAAGGTGGCTCTGCTTTACTTCTTCTCACGAAGAGACTGCTTCGATCGATGTGCAACATTAGTCATATTGGCCGTTTGATGTATTGAGTCATTTTGGGACTCTTTTTTTTCTTTTTGTTTAGAAACCCTAATTTTTGCCTAGGATGTATCGTAGCGGGTATTTTTTTGCTTTTTTTTTTCATTTGCCCTAATTTTTGCCTAGGACACCCTTTACGGGTTTTCATCCCAGCGGGTCATTTTTATTTTTTTTGTTTCTCTTTTTTTTGTACTTGTTTAAATTTTGACAACCGTCAACAATATACGTCATTAAGATTGGACAAGACAAAAAGGACAGGAAAACATGATTTAGCATGGATGGTTAATGGAGGTAGGATGATTTAGAATGAATGGGTAGTTGAGGTAGGTGAGTGTTTAAGTTTCTTAAACAAACATTTCCTTGGATAATTATTATAATCATTCTCCTAATTATCTTGAACTACATATCTGAGTCTCAGGCAGAGTCTTCGCAGAATTTGGCTCCTTGTAGAAGTGTTCAAGCCACCTTTTAGCTTTCAACTATGAGAATTATCACTTGCTATTTTTTATCCTTTTTAGATCCCTAATTTTTGCCTAGGATGTGTCCTAGCGGGAACTTTTGATTTTTATTTTATTTTTTTATTTTTTTTTTTACCTAAGATGCCTTTTGCGGGTTTTCATCCTAGCAATATTTTGCAAGTGATATTATTTTTTTGGCATAACACTTCTTTGCTTTGACAAAATCTCCTTCCATCCGCGTTTGGGAGAACCAACATCTTTGATGATTAACAAAGCCCCCCCATTCTCGTACACCAAGGAGAAAGGTGTTGCCCCAACCTACAGGTGTTGAGAGAGAGTTCTTTCATGAGCCGAGATTTGTGCTTCCTTTGTCGGCCAAATTGAGCGAAAGTTGCTTTTTTTTTTTTTTTTTGCAAGACTCCTCTTATGCAATGAGAATCTTGTGTAAAACTCTTCTGATCACTTTCTTATTTTTGTGTGTTTCGAGGAGGTGATCTTGTTATCTAACTTAGACTCAGATAATGCGTTGTAGATGTTCGAAGCTTTGATTAATTTTATTATCTTCGGTTATGTTTTTTTTATTGTGATTGATTTTAGAATTTAATATATGGTAAGAGAGGGGAAAATAATAAACACAAGAAATTTATGGAAATGACGTATATTATTGATGAATGTAAGAAACAAGCCCTTATTTTTGAACTCGTGATCGTAGGTGAAGTTCATGAGTTTGAGCATTTTTTTTTTGGGAAAAAGAGAGCCCCTAACAACTATCGTCCCAAAATGGTTACTCATCTAGTCATTCCTTGATGTGTGTTGTGTTAGCCTGAAACTTGAGTTGCCCGGCATTGATAAGCTCTTGCACACGAGATTTCAAAGCATTGCAATTTTCTATGGAGTGGCTTGCTGCCCCGGCGTGATAATCGCATGTTTCCTCGGGCCTATACCATAGTGGGTAAGGTGGTTGCTGCTTTCTTTATGGTGGAGTTCTTACCAGCATGAATGCCTTCACCAATTGAGGGAATAACTCTATGTAGCTTATAGGAATTTTATCAAGTTCCCTTTCTGCTTTTGGTGATGCTTTGGTCGTTCGAGGAGTAGCGGAAGAGGTTAGAACATTGATTTCATTTCCCCCAAAAGTCTTCTCATACCGTTGGCTTTCGGGAAATTTTCCTATCTTCCCACTTTTTAGACCTTGCTCGACTCTATCCCCGATAGTGACTATGTTGGAAAAGAGAGTCGAAGTGTTCCCTATCATCTTGTCATAATAGGGTCCACTTAAAGAATTGATGAACATTGTCACCATCTCCTTATCAGATAATGAAGGCTCTACTTACGCAGCCATTTCTCTCCATCTCTATGCGTAGGTTTTGAAGGACTCGTCGCCCTTCTTGCTCAAGCTTTGCAAATCAGACCTGTCAGGAATTAGGTCGATGTTGTACTTGTACCGACAAAGAAAGGCGTCGGCTAACTGTTTCCATGTCTGGATCTTCCCTCCATCGAGCTGCATGTACCAGTTGAGAGCAGCATCTGAAAGGCTTTCCTGAAAATAGTGTATCAGGAGCTTTTCGTTGCTCACATAGGCTGCCATCTTCCTACAGTACATTGTTAGATGTCCTTTTGGACAACTGGCTCCGGTGTACTTTTGGAAGTTAGGGATTTTGAACTTGGCAGGGAATTGGATATCTTGCACCAAGCACATATCCGCAACCTCTTGAACGTCAAAACTGTGGCCTTCCACAGCTCTCAGTCTTTCTTCCCAAGCGTTCATATGATCTTTGAAAACGTCGCCGACGTTGCTAGTACTATTGTTGTGCTGCAATTTGTTCATGACCTCAAGCATTCTAGCCATTTGTTCCTTGAGCTATTCAAGCTCCTCATTGAGGACACGATTTCTTTCCTCTAGGCCTTCCATAACTTTTATCTTTTGAGCTCGTGTGAGTATGGAATGTTGAAAAGCCACCTTTAAGGGATAAGATAGTTTTCTATCAAGCTTATTTAAATGGTAATGCATGAAGGGAGCTTCTATCAAAGACTTGATGGCTCATCCTTGTCGAGAGGTGAGTTATCGGTGTTCCTATTCATAATATTTTATGATGTGACAGAGGTCACACTGATTTCTCGTCTTTGATACAAATCCCCTTGTGATCCTAAATGATGGAAAACTTGTTGGAGAAACTCGGATTGATGTTGAGTTACCTTCAAGCTCCTCCCTAGATCTTGAACTCCTTGATTCTTCCTAAGCTTGGTTAAGGTCTCCTTTGGAGGAGGAGGCCTTAAGACCACCACGGTTGGTGGAGAAACTCTCCCAAGAGGCGCCACTCCTTGTTGAAGAGATAAGCCCCTTCAATTCTCACCACACTCTTCTATGAAGGGATAAGAGAATTGGATGAACTCAAAGAGGTTTAGGGACTTTTGGAAGAGAGAAATCTGAACTCTATTCAGAATATACAATCTCAATTACATCAAAAGTGTTTTACAAAGAGGGAAAAACGAAAATATAGGAGTAGGAAGCTTGAAGAGTAAGCTAGTCTTAACCATGGTTCACTAGGAACCATGGTAAGGTCTAGCTAACCACCCATGGTCTAGAGGCTGGGAGAGCAAGCTCCTCACTTAGCTTGCTTGGTAAGCTAGCTAAGGAGAAGCTTGTGCTTCAAGCTTCCAAGCTTGAGAAGAACCAAGCTATTTGGCCAAGTGTGAACACAAGTGTGAACACATCTAGGTGGGCAGCTCTTTGGACTTAATTTACTCCAACCGGTTTTGAAATTGATAATTTGATTTAGTTAGGTTCATCCAATGTGAATGGAACCTAGCTAAATCAAATCTATGAAAAATTAGGAGTAAAATGAGTCCAATATGTAAATTTTAGCCTAGGACCACCTTTTGGCTAAATTGCTAGTAACACTCTCTAGCTTGCTAATGGCACTCTCTAGCTTGCTAATGCCACTCCCAATCCTACTACTAGAAAACTAAGAAAAGAATGTATTTCTAGGTTAGGTTAAATGGAGTCCAAGTGTCCAAGTAACCTACCCTAGAAACAATATACAATAGCTACTAAAAAGGAAATAAAGTGCCTCACAAATACAAAGGCAAAAATACACCTATACAAGTATCTACTATATACAAGGTACAAGAAAACAACTATACAAGTATGTACAATGGAAACTTAAGAGACTAATAAGAGGAACTATAATCAATGCTCATGATGAGCAAAGGTCTTTGAGCACCTCCTCTTTAGAAGTCTCCTCTAGCTTCCTAACCATGGACCTAATAAAAGGCCCAATGGTCTTCATGGGTGAGCTTTCTTGGATCATCTTTCACCTTTCTTGGTCTTACCTCTTCCAAATGGATCCTTGGGGATTAGATTTCCATCACTAAATATATGATATGCATGTTCCCTTTTTTTATTATCCTTTTATTTATTATATTTTTTTATTTTGTAGAAAATGCATGATGCCCCCCTTTTTCTTTAAAAAAAGAAGGAATGTATGCTTCTCACAGATCTTATTTTCACACTAGGTTTTCTCTCACATGATAATGCATTTTTTAATTTTTTTGTGTTTTTCTTTACCTTAAGGGAATTATAAAAAATAAATGAATGATTTGAATAGACAAAATGCAACAAACATATGCTCATACAATCCACAAACAGTCGCGTATAAATCCATGGTTTGTGGTCCCTGTTAAGAAAAGTGCATTGTATAAGACAGTTCTAATCTCACCGGTCTTAAGGCCCCTAAGGTGCCCCCATTATAGGGACCTAGTATCTCTGTTGCCGTCACCTTGAAAACTCTAAGGTCTGTCATAGTGTTTCAAGCTATAGTAATCGGTTATCACCTTGAGTGTGATTTCTGACAAGGCTCGCAGGCTCCAAGGCCAAACTTGGGCCGGTCGTACGTCAACCACTCCCTATGTTTAATACCCTCATGCCTCCGGGTGTAGGGGGAACTGTTGTGTGCAAAGGTTTGTGTGCAATTTATTTCAAACATATGCGGAATTTAAACAGGCAAATAGATATTAAAGCCAAACAAATAAAGCAAACAAAGTAAAGGGGAAAAATATTTAAATTATTTTTTTTATTTTATTAACTTCATCAATTAAATGGGTCTGACCCTCTTTAAAGGTCCCCAGTGGAGTCGCCATCTGTCGCAACCCGAAAATTTTCAATCTCGCGACTAATGGTTTAGACATTCTTTTAAAGATCTCATCAATTAAGGAATGCCCGGACGCTAGACTAATCCTTAAATAATGGTTTTGAAAATGAGTTCATGGAGTCGCCACCAATGTTTTACTCAAAACATTGGAAAAATAAAGAGTTTTTAAAAGTCCAATAATGGCCTTGATAACCAGAATTGGGTTCGGGGGTCGATTACGTGTAGGAAAGGTATTAAGCACCCCTACAACGCCCTAAATCGGTACCCTATGATGAAGATAACGTAATAAGAATTAATAGTTTAAATATTTAATCCCCTTTTATTAGTGACTATTTACATGCTTGAAATTTAAATTAAACAATTAACTCTAAAATATCTACATGATTTCTTTTATTATAACAATATTTATCAAAAATAAAAAATAAAAGAGAGAGAAGAAGATTGATTGAAATACCTCGTAGCAAGCTTTGTTAGATCTTCCAATATGGAAATTATAGGTGCTTTGTGGCAACCTTTCACACTACACAAATGCCTCACAAATCTCAAGAAATACAATAAGAGAGAGAGAGAAATTTCGAGCTCTAAGCAGTCTTGGACGAAATTTTTGAGGTCTTCAGAACTGTGGCCGAGATTTCTATTTATAGGCATCAGATGTGGGCCGGAATGCCCCGTTCTAGATTCAGAATGGCTCATTCCGAATCTGACCGTTATGTATTATTTTGTACCCTAGAACGGCCCATTTTGAAATCAGAACGGCCCGTTCCAGGGAACCAGAACGACCCGTTTTGATTTCAGAACGACACGTTCTGGGGTACAAATTTTAGGCCATTTGATTAGTTTGGAACGAACCGTTCTAGTCTAGAACGGCCCGTTCCAACCTATAATTTTTAGGCCTTTTAGAAGCCTCGGAACGGCCCTTTCTAATTCCAGAACGGCCCGTTCTGGACTTGGGAACGGCCCGTTCTGGACTTGGGAACGGCCCGTTCTGGGCCACTAAAAATAGTTGATTTGGGCTTTTGGGCCCTCTGATGTCCTATCTTGTTGTTTGTATGCCCCGGATGAAATTGGGTGTCTACAGACTATACACCTCCTTGCCAATATCCAATGCTCCTTGGGTAGACATTTCCATGGATTTTATCCTTGGTTTGCCTAGAACCCAAAGAGGAAAGGATTCCATCTTTGTGGTAGTAGACCGTTTTAGTAAAATGGCACACTTTATTCCATGCCACAAAGTGGATGATGCAAGCAATATTGCTAAATTATTCTTTTAAGAAATAGTGAGACTTCATGGGATCCCTAAGACTATAGTTTCGGATAGAGACGTTAAGTTCCTTAGCCACTTTTGGAAAACTTTATGGGCAAGGCTAGGAACTAAACTTCTATTTTATACCACATGTCACCCATAAACTGATGGGAAAACTGAGGTAGTCAATAGGTCTCTTGGAGCTATGTTGAGGGCAATCCTCAAAGGCAATAAAAAGTCATGGGATGACTATCTCCCTCATGTGGAGTTTGCCTACAATAGGGTGGTTCATAAAACCACCAAGATGTCTCCTTTTGAGATTGTCTATGGTTTCAATCCTCTAACCCCTTTAGACTTATTACCCCTACTTGATGTTGCTTCTTTTATTCATAAAGAAGGAACATCTAGGGCTGAATTTGTTAAGAACTTGCATGAGAGGGTTAGAAATCATATACAATCCCAAACGGAAAAATACACAAAATACAATAACAAGGGTAGAAAGGAAGTTCTCTTCAATGAAGGTGACTGGGTTTGGCTCCACCTTAGGAAGGATAGATTTCCTTCCAAAAGAAAGTCTAAACTTAGTCATAGAGGGGATGGACCCTTTCAAGTCCTCAAAAGAATAAACAATAATGCCTATGTCCTCGATCTCCCCTCTGAGTATGGGGATAGTCATAGTTTCAACATATCTGATTTATCTCTTTTTACAGGACTTGCTGACCAAGAGGAGGACTCTTTGGATTTGAGGACAAATCCTCTTCAAGAGGGAGGGGATGATGGTGGAGGCCCATGGGCCAAGGGCCCAACTACTAGGGTCATGGCCAAGAGGATACATGAAGAATGGGCCCATGCTCAAGAGAAGCCCATAGTACTCTTTAGTTAGGCTTTGACTCAAGCCCAAGTTGATTAGGATGTAGAATAGGTTTGGGCCTTTGGGCTTGTATTGCATTTTGGGTCTTGTATTTCGGCCACCTAGATTAGGAATTTTCATTTCATTGCCATGTGAATTTAGGGTTAATTTAGGTTAGCATGTGCATGTTCATTTGCATGTAATTAGTATGCCATTTAGTATGCATTTCGGCCATGTGCACACATGCACATGGTGTGACCGAAATGATGCTC
The DNA here is from genome assembly GCF_000230855.2 of Cajanus cajan. Taxonomy (NCBI): domain Eukaryota; kingdom Viridiplantae; phylum Streptophyta; class Magnoliopsida; order Fabales; family Fabaceae; genus Cajanus; species Cajanus cajan. Next base: position 36,995,422 of record NC_138525.1, read on the forward strand.
AAATGAATACCAAATTACATCCAAATGAGAGGCGCACATGGTGGTGACCGGTTGGCACCAAAATTTGAATTTAAACATTCAAATTTTGGCGCCTAAAGTTAAGTTAAACCATACCATGGTTTAACTTAACCTTGGGTCAAGCCAAACTTGTTCATCACACTAGCACCCCTATATATTCACTTTGGCCGGATTGTGTAGACACTTTTGGATGATATATGAGAATTTTCTTGTGCAAATTCTCCACCGAAAGTCACTCCTAGATCTTTTCCTTCCTTCTACTTGAGCTTCTCTCTTTGTAGAGCTAGGAACCCTAACCTTCTATCCGGAATTGGAAGGTTAACCTTGGTCACTCTTGCTTCTTCTTCTTAGCTTCAAGTCCTTGTATTCACCTCAAGGATTCGAGAAGGAGTTTCATGTGAAGCATCATGGAGTTTCCACCATTGAAGACTCCATCATGAACCAGCCCAATCAGCATCTGAATATATATCCAACTATGCCAAAGTGTCTTTTATCCTCATAAATGAGACATTTGCTTGGGAATTTTTTTAATGTATTTAAGAATTTGAATAACTACATTCCAATGGTCTTGGCAAGGAGAATTCAATAATTGGCTCACCACACTAATAATAAAGGAAATGCTGGGTTGATTGACCGTTGTAGACACCCAATTTCGTCCAGACCAACAAAAGAAATGAAATGGACGTCTATTATCAAAGAAATGGAGCTCCCAAGCATGGAAATAACAGGACATGACATCAGAAGGCTAAAAGCCCAAATAAGATGGTTTTAGTAGCCCAAAAAAGGCCTAAAATCCTAGTTTGAAATGGGCCATTCCAAAATTGGAACAGGCCGTTCCAAGCTCTTAAAAAAGGGCTAAAACCTATATTTGGAACGAGCCATTCCCAAATTGGAACGGGCCGTTCCAAGTGACCAAAAAGGCCTCAAATCCAAAATTGGAACGGGTCGTTCAAGCATAGCAGTTATGTGTTAAATGAACCTCTGGAATGGGCCGTTCCAATATACGAAATTAACACGTAACAGCCAGATCCAAAACAGGCCGTTCTGGTCCCTTTCTGATGCCTATAAATAGACAGCTTGGGCACAGTTCTCATGGCCCTCAAAAATTTCGTCCAAGACTCCTCAGAGCTCGAAATTTCTCTCTCTCTCCCTCCTATTGTATTTCTTGAGATTTGTGAGGTATTTGTGTAGTGTGAAAGGTTGCCACAAAGCACCTAGAATTTCTATATCGAAGATTTAACAAAGCTTGCTACGAGGTTGTCGCCACCCGCCGAAACGGACATTGGCATTGGCGACGATGGTCGGACTCTTTTTAAGTTTTGAAAAAAATGATGGATTGTTAGAACGACTTATTCTCAAACTGAGACCTCATCGAGCTAACAATTTTGTTTAAATGACTCTCACCAATCCATGTTAATCCCAAGCGGGACCCTCCATGGATTAGTGGTTTTCGCAAAAAGAAAGGGTTCTTGGAGTCGCCACCAATGTTTTACTCAAAACATTGGAAAAAGATATAAGGCAATTGATTTTCGCAAATCAACTTCGGCCATTACAACCAGAGTTGGGTAAGGGAGTTCGGTTACGTGTGAGGAAGGTGTTAGCACCCCACAACGCCCCTTTCGGGTTCCCTATGACGGATTATTTCATAAATAATAGTGTAAAGTTACTAAATTACCCCTATTTATTAGAAACGATTATAAGTATAATATTTACATGATGAAAGCTTTAAACGTGTAATGCAACAATCAAAAAGCGGTAAAAGAAAGGATTTTGTGAATAAACCTTTGAAGCGTGCTTTTATATATTCAAAACGAAGTTTAGGAGGCATTTTGGCGCTCCTTCTCACTACACGTCCGCTTGCTCCTTTCCCTAAAGATAATTTTTACTATGGAAATCAAAGAGATTTCCCTTCGACTTGTTCGAGTCTTAAGCTAATGGCTCATGACTCAAGAACTTCGTCGGATTGGCTCTCGGAGAGACTTCTAGGGCAGAGAATAGCTCAAAAACCCAAGAATACTCAGCACGAGGGTCCAGAAGTCTGGAAAAAGTGTGGGAGGACGTGCCAATGACGTCCTATTTATAGGATTGAGGCGTAGTACGGCCTAGAGGGTCAATACGGCCCGTACTGAGTTTTTAAACTATAGTACGGCCGTATTGATTTCACTACGGCCCGTACTGAGTTTTTTTGAACTACAGTACGGCCGTATTGAATTTGGTACGGCCGTACTGAAGTTCAAAAACTTCAGTACGGCCGTATTGATTTCACTACGGCCGTATTGTAGTTCAAATGGCTCAGTACGGCCGTACTGAACCTCTAGGAGGGTGTATTGAGCTCCAATCCTCGCACACCCTTATTCTAAGCTACTCTAAGACTTCTAGACCTACAAAGAATCATCCTAGGGTCTTCCAAGAGTCCTTCCGGCTGACTTTCCTTCGGTCTTCGAGAGTCTTTGAGTCTTATTTCCGACACGGACAATTTTAAGGGTCTACAGCTGCCCCCCCTTTACTTAGTCGAACGACTTTTTGGTGTACTGGTTGACAAGTAAAGGAGTTGACCCAATTGTCCGGGGAGCAAACCATCCTTCCGACTTGTAGTGTCTTTAGATGGGAAAATGGTTTAGTAGCCTCTCCAGGTTGAGTATTAGTCGTCGCCTCTCCAGGCTCGTGCATACTTCGGTGTTTCTGACGACCTCAGTAGCATGAGTTTGCCCTCTCCAAGGTCTGCATGCCTCTGTGTTTCTGACGACGTTGGCAGCTGCATACCTCCGTGTTTCTGACGACGTCGGTAGCTGAGTATTGGTCGTCGCCTCTCCAGGCTCGTGCATACCTCAGTGTTTCTGACAACCTCGGTAGCTGCATACCTCCGTGTTTCTGACGACGGGGTAGCTGAGTATTAGTCGTCGCCTCTCCAGGCTCGTGCATACCTCGGTGTTTCTGACAACCTCGGTAGCTGCATACCTCCGTGTTTCTGACGACGGGGTAGCTGAGTATTAGTCGTCACCTCTCCAGGCTCATGCATACCTCGGTGTTTCTGACAACCTCGGTAGCTGCATACCTCCGTGTTTCTGACGACAGGGTAGCTGAGTATTAGTCGTCGCCTCTCCAGGCTCGTGCATGCCTCGGTGTTTCTGACAACCTCGGTAGCTGCATACCTCCGTGTTTCTGACGACGGGGAAGCTGAGTATTAGTCGTCGCCTCTCCAGGCTCGTGCATACCTCAGTGTTTCTGACAACCTCGGTAGCGTGAGTTTGCCCTCTCCAGGGTCTGCGGTTTGCCCTCCCCAGGGTTGCATACCTCCGTGCTTCTGGTCACTTTGGTAGCGTGAGTTTGCCCTCTCCAGGGATTTGTGATGATTTTGTCTCCACAGTCCACGATGTTGCTTCGACGGTTGTTTTTGATTTTGGTGCCGCTGAGGGCTGGATAACGCAGGGATCCGTCTAGGGGATGTGCAGTTACTCATAGGTTCTTGTGTCCCAACTTTCCATTGCGTAGTTGGTGCCCACTGGGGAAATTCTTATTCCTTGGGGATGTAGACACAAAGATGCTCTTTCTGATGTGAGCGGTGCCTTATGGTTGGCTGACGTCCTTTTGACGGTGGTGGAGTATCCCGGTTATCCTTATTCGGGTGACTCTTTTGATTTTCTGGTTTTGTTGCCTCTGCGTAGGCTGTTATCCGCTGGGGGATTCTGTTGTGATGATTTTGTCTCCACAGTCCACGATGCTGCTTCGACGGTTGTTTTTTATTTTGGTGCCGCTGAGGGCTGGATAACGCAGGGATCCGTCTAGGGGATGTGCAGTTACTCATAGGTTCTTGTGTCCCAACTTTCCATTGCGTAGTTGGTGCCCACTGGGAAATTCTGATTCCGTGGGGATGCAGACACAAAGATGCTCTTCCTGAGGTGAGCGATGCCTTATGATTGGCTGACGTCCTTTCGACGTTGGTGGAGTATCCCGGTTATCCTTGTTCGGGTGACTCTTTTGATTTTCTGGTTTTGTTGCCTCTGCGTAGGCTGTTATCCGCTGGGGGATTTTGTCGTATTGATTTTGATTAGCCTCTTCTGTTAGGCGGATTATCTTGGCGTTCAGTGTTTAGTTGAATACCGAATTCCTCTTGGGGAATGGGTATTGATCTTTTTGGATTTTCTCTTTTTTGGAGGAGTGCCTCTGAGTAGGCGAATGGGGATTGAGGATCTTGTGTATCCCAGAGTATTATTTAAAAAGCCTCTTCAGGCTTAGCTTCACTCATTGCTTGAGTTGGAAAGCTATCTTCCATTGAGGAAGTCTGAGCCCTTTGACTCGGATATTTTGCTTGGATGATCATGCTTCCATTGGGGAATCTTGCTGATCTTGCTCTGATAGCTTTCACTGGGAATTCGGCCCAAGAGTGTAAGCTGAGATGTCTCTGGGGAGTATTATTTCGGCAAGCCTCTCCAGGCTCAGTTATTCTGTACGATTTGTTGGATTTTCTGAATTTTTTTGCCTTTTTTGTCGATTTTCGGCTTTTTCTGTACGGAGGGATCTCAAACACACTCACAGACAAAGTATGCAGAGGAATGAAGATGTTGTTGATGTACAAAAGAATGGGCCAATACGGGTCGTATTGAATTCAATACGCCCGTATTGGTGTGGACGTTATGGCCAATGCTGCCGTATTCATTTTAGTACGCCCGTATTTGAGTTGAAAATTTGTTCATAACCCTAATTTTAGTATGGGTGTACTGAACATGGTACGGGCGCTTTGTTTTTTCTGAAGTTTATATGTTTTTTGTTTTTTGTTTTTTTGTTTTTTGTTTGTTTTTTCAATAAACAGAGAATAAGTGATCTTCCAGTACACCTATCATCTGTATGCATGTATGCGGTATGATGCACCTAATTCTATATGATTTATTTTTCAAAAGAATTAACCGATGCGTTTCTTTGCTTGGATTTTGCCATTCCTCTTAGACGGGCTGTGCGCTACCGATTTCTGTAACCGAGGAATGATGCGTGTTATATCGAGATTGGTGTCATCAACGCAGTGATCGTTCCCTTCCTTTAGAAGATGTATCAACCTTCCTATTGACCACTATATCTCCATGTTTCCACTAGATTATTCTAAAATCGTTTGGGACAAGAGAAAAGAAGGGAAAGATATTTTTGTTCAAAAGTTTGTGTTTTAGAGGGGATTATTATTGTTTTGAAAACGGTTTTTGTAAGAATGGCTGGCCAAGGTAGGCTCATGTGTTTAGGCTTGTTTGATTAAACACTTATGAAGTTAAGAAAGTCTTGTTATTGACGTTGTGATTCGACAACTTAGATAGTTTCCCTTGAAACTTTCTTTTTGAATTCAGCTCATGGTACCATCATGGATTTCTTTTGCTTTTTGATTGTCCTTATTTTTTGCCTAAAACACCCTTTTGTGGCGTCTCAGCAGACCTTTGTTTTTGTTCATTTTTTGCAACCCTAATTTTTGCCTAGGTCACCCTTTCGTGGGATTCCTAGCGGGTTCTTTGCTCTTATTTTTGCGCAGCCCCCTTTTTGGGTTTCCTGCCGAGCTTTTTTGTTTTTATGATTTTTGTTTTTAAAGGATTTCTTTTTTATCCATGATGGCACTTGTCGAGGCCAAGGAATGGTGCTCCAAGTTGTCATACACACTTCCACATAAAAATGATGCGGGTTTATTGTTATTAAGACAATTTTAACCTCATTCATGCTTATTCAAACAGGGTTAAAATAATGTGGTCTAGAAATTTATTGCAAGCAAGAAAAGAAGCAATAAGAAATAATAAAGAACGAGGAGTAATCTCTAACAGTCATCAGGTCTATACATCCCTATCGGAAGGAGAAGGATCTTGGTTCCTCTTCGTCCTTTGATCTTTATTAGGGTTGTATCCTAACCCTTGTTTCCCCGGATTATCCTTAATAATGGGTAGCTCGGGAATTCCTTGGGAATCCTTGCCAAGTCCTTGTCCAGGCAAGTATCTGTTCTTGGTGAGCATGTACGCTACCTTCTTCATTTCTCGGGGAAACGTTTCGACATTGGCAATCTCCAATGCTTGGAAGGCGGTCTCTAGAGCTTCCTCTGCTGCATCCACGTAAGGTATGGCAGATGGCTTGCTGATGAGTATGTCATCTTCAGCTTGTACGGTCACCAGCTTGTCATCCACTATGAATTTGACTTTCTGGTGAAGCGTAGAGGGAACATCTTTCGCATCATGAATCCAAGGTCGGCCGAGGAGACAGCTGTATGCAGGAGTAATGTCCATCACTTGAAATTCGACATTAAAGATGGTGGGTCCAATTTGGATTGGAAGATTAATTTCTCCCACCACTTCTCTTTTAGAACCGTCGAAAGCTCGGACGATCATGTTGCTCGGGCGCATTTGGATTCCCTTGATTGCCATTTGATCGAACGTTCTTTTTGGCATCACATTCAAGGAAGATCCATTATCCACCAAGACTTTAGCGATGTGATATTCCTTGCACTTTACAGAGATGTGCAAGGGCTTGTTGTGGTTCGGTCCCTCAGCGGGGAGTTCTTCATCGGTGAAAGTGAGGTGATCATTAGCCGTGATGTGACTAACAATCCCCTCAAACTTGTCTTGGGAGATAGTGTGCGACACGTATGCCTCGTTCAAGACTTTCAACAGAGCTTGCCGATGCGGTTCGGAGCATAGGATCAACGATAACAGAGTAATCTTTGCTGGCGTCTTATGAAGTTGATCCACGATGGAGTACTCGCTCTGTCGGATATATTTTAACAGCTCGTCAGTCTCCTCCTCGGATTCTTTATTTTCCTCGGTTTTCTCTTTTTCTTTTTCCTTTTCTTTATTCTTGGGAGCTTTATCATGAAGATCTTCGGGAGTGTAGATCCTGCCACTCCTAGTCATGCCCCCAAGTCCAGCGATGTTAGAGATATCGTTGTCGACAGAAGAATGGATGTCGTATATCCATGGCACAGCCTTATTCGATTCGTGGGGAAAAGGTCTTGGAGCAGTGATCCTTAACGGTGTCGGACCTTCCCCTTTATTCGTTTTGATTACCAACAACGGAGTTGATGTGCGTTCGCTTGGTGCGGTTGTTGGCTTGCATTTAATAACAAACGGCGTGCGATCCATTCTGAACATACGCATCGATTAATTCTTTCTTTTTATTAATGTTTATTAATGAATTACTTGGAGGGATGTATGCAATGCACTCCCCTAGATCCCTCCATGATCTTCAATAAGAATGCATGATATGAGATGACAGCGTTGAATATGGATGCATTGTGTTTATTCAACTAAGCATTATCATGTTTTCAGGATGCTCCTAAGATGATGCATGATATTGCTTGGTTTGGATAAATAACCCTTTTTCTTTTTTTGGGTATTTTGTTTTTTGTATTTTTTTGGGTGAAAATGGAAACTACCTACATGAATGTGATGAAGGTAGATGTTAACACCATGTAATGGAAGATTCTTATCCCTATTTATTCTTATTTTAAAAGGGAATGTTGTATGTTTAAAGAATGCAATGTATGCTCAAACAATGTCACATAAACAATGCACAAACAATTCACTCATCCACGAACAGTCACGAGCGAATCACGAGGTAGGGGTATCCTGCAGACAAGTGCATATTCAAGGAGGTTCTAACTGTTCTCACCGGTCCAAGGCCCCCAAGGTGCCCCCATTATAGGGACCTAATCCCTCTCGTCGTAAGCCGATGGAAAGCTCCAACGCACTGTCGGACTTGAGTTCATGGTTTTCACCTTGAGTGATGCTTTCCGACAACGGTCTACGGGCACCTATAGACCCATTCGACAACCGGCCGTACTAACATCCACTCCCTATGGCTTTCCACTCATGCCCCCGGGTATAGAGGGAACTGTTGTGTGCAAAGGTTCGTGTGCAGTTTATATTTCAAACAATTGCGAAAATTTAAACATCCAACAGTTATTAAAGCCAATTAGATAAAACATATTATCATACAAGCGAGGGGTAATGAAGTAATTTTGAACTATCATTTTAGAAATAATCCATCACTAAATGGGACTGACTCTCGAGGCTTCCCCAGCGGAGTCGCCATCTGTCGCCACCCGCCGAAACAGACATTGACATTCGCGACGATGGTCGGACTCTTTTTAAGTTTTGAAAAAAATGATGGATTGTTAGAACGACTTATTCTCAAACTGAGACCTCATCGAGCTAACAATTTTGTTTAAATGACTCTCACCAATCCATGTTAATCCCAAGCGGGACCCTCCATGGATTAGTGGTTTTCGCAAAAAGAAAGGGTTCTTGGAGTCGCCACCAATGTTTTACTCAAAACATTGGAAAAAGATATAAGGCAATTGATTTTCGCAAATCAACTTCAGCCATTACAACCAGAGTTGGGTAAGGGAGTTCGGTTACGTGTGAGGAAGGTGTTAGCACCCCACAACGCCCCTTTCGGGTTCCCTATGACAGATTATTTCATAAATAATAGTGTAAAGTTACTAAATTACCCCTATTTATTAGAAACGATTATAAGTATAATATTTACATGATGAAAGCTTTAAACGTGTAATGCAACAATCAAAAAGCGGTAAAAGAAAGGATTTTGGGAATAAACCTTTGAAGCGTGCTTTTATATATTCAAAACGAAGTTTAGGAGGCTTTTTGGCGCTCCTTCTCACTACACGTCCGCTCGCTCCTTTCCCTAAAGATAATTTTTACTATGGAAATCAAAGAGATTTCCCTTCGACTTGTTCGAGTCTCAAGCTAATGGCTCATGACTCAAGAACTTCGTCGGATTGGCTCTCGGAGAGACTTCTAGGGCAGAGAATAGCTCAAAAACCCAAGAATACTCAGCACGAGGGTCCAGAAGTCTGGAAAAAGTGTGGGAGGACGTGCCAATGACGTCCTATTTATAGGATTGAGGCGCAGTACGGCCTAGAGGGTCAATACGGCCCGTACTGAGTTTTTGAACTACAGTACGGCCGTATTGAATTTGGTACGGTCGTACTGAAGTTCAAAAACTTCAGTACGGCCGTATTGATTTCACTACGGCCCGTACTGAGTTTTTTTGAACTACAGTACGGCCGTATTGAATTTGGTACGGCCGTACTGAAGTTCAAAAACTTCAGTACGGCCGTATTGATTTCACTACGGCCGTATTGTAGTTCAAATGGCTCAGTACGGCCGTACTGAACCTCTAGGAGGGTGTATTGAGCTCCAATCCTCGCACACCCTTATTCTAAGCTACTCTAAGACTTCTAGACCTACAAAGAATCATCCTAGGGTCTTCCAAGAGTCCTTCCGGCTGACTTTCCTTCAGTCTTCGAGAGTCTTTGAGTCTTATTTCCGACCCGGACAATTTTAGGGGTCTACAGAGGTATTTCAATTAATCTTCTTCTCTCTCTTTTATTTCTTTATTTTGATAAATATTGTTATAATAAAAACAATCATGTAAATATTTTAGAGTCAATTGTATAATTTAAATTTCAAGCATTTAAATAATCATCAATAAAAAGGGATTTAATATTTATTATTATTATTTATAATGTTAACTTCGTCATAGGGTACCGATTAAGGGCGTTGTAGGGGTGCTTAATACCTTCCCTACACGTAACCGATCCCCAAACCCAATTCTGGTTATCCAGGCCATTATTGGACTTTAAAAAAACCTTTTCTTTTTCCAATGTTTTGAGTAAAACATTGTTGGCGACTCCATGAACCTATTTTCAAAACCATTAATTAATAATTAGTCTGGTGTCTTGGAATTCCTTAATTGATGAGATCTTTAAAAGGATGTCTAAACCATAGGTCACGAGATCGGAAATTTTCGGGTTGCGACAACCGCAAGATAATTTAGCTTTCCAACCAACCTTTTATATCTTTTAAGATTTGCATATGACTCCCCCTGACCAGGTATCAATTTTACACTTGGATCCATCAAAGTGTCAATTGGTTTAGCATTGAGAAGGAAAGTTTCTTCCAAGATGTCAAGTGCGTACTTTTTTTTAGATAACACCAAACCATCCTTGGATTAACCAACTTTAATTCACAGAAAGTATCCAAGTTTGCCAAGGTCCTTAGTTTGGAACTATTAACAAAGATACTATTTCAAGTCTCTAATTCCTTGATGATCATTGCCCATAATAATGATGGAATCATGCCTAGGAGGGCAAGAGGTGATACCTTGAAGGAACCAAGAGGAATGGGCTAGACATGAAGAATTGGGCCAGTCAAAGCCCAATGGGCCCGATGGTGTTGGAAGGCCCAAGTTGATCCTCACATGGGCCACATCTTGATATATCCATTTTCTTATAATTTGTATATATTATATTAGTATAGGTTTCATATATTTTAGTCTTGTATTTTGGACCACATAGAGTAGCATTTTGGGCTATAGGCTTATTGGGCCTAGTTTTGGACTTCATGGGCCTTTGGGCTTTTGGTACCAAATATTGGGCTCATTTCCATTCTTGTAATTTTTCCTTTCCATTGTATTTTCTTGGCCATTTTATTTAGGCCATTAGAATAGAAATTGAAAAGGAATAAGTTTTATGTATAAATCATAGAATTCTAATTACATTTAAGGTAATTAGAGTTGCATTTGAGTCACATGTTTTGTGCCAAAGGTGGCTGCACATGTGATCACTCAAATGAACTCTAAATTACACTTAAATGTAATTAAGGTTTCTAGAAGGAGGGGTTGCACACGGGTGCTAAGTGGACGTCCAAAATTTGAATTCAAATTTGAATTTGAATTCAAATGTTGGTGCCACCTTTGGACCTTAGGAGTTGGGGCCACTCACTTGATTCCTATGCCTATATATACTTAGTTCCCTCCATTTTGTAATCACTTTGAGCATTTATGAGAATTTCTTGAAATTTACTTCAGCCGTTCTCTCCCAAAGTCACCTAGAGTTCTTAGCCTTAGACTTAGGAATCTTCATTCCCTAAGCTTGGCCCTGAGCTTTCTACTTGATCTCCTTGCTTGGATGCTTCCATCTTAGTCTAGGAATCAATCTTCTCTCATCTTCTTTTCATTCCAAGCATCCGGAATTCACTCAAGAAGCAAGATCCGTGAGCATTAGAGAAAGAAAAGGAAGCACAACTCTTCACTTCACTTACCTACTCCATCAAATAACAATATTGTCCACATAAACAATGAGGTAGAGGCATCCTTGAGGTGAATGATGATAAAAGATAGAATGGTCAGTTTCACTATGAGGCATCCCAAACTATTGTACTATAATGCAAAAATGGTTGAACCATGCACATGGGGATTGTTTAAGTCCATATAAGGACCTACAAATATGACATGCCATATTTGCTGACTTCCCTTAAGTAACAAAACCTAGTGGTTGCTCCATATAAACTTCTTCATAAGATTGCCATGTAGTAATGCATTCTTAATATCAAGTTGGAATAAAGGTCAATGGCACATGGCTTCCATGGACAAGAATGTTCTAACGTGTGCCATTTTAGCAACTAAAGAGAAAATGTTGATGTAATCTCAACCATATACCTGAGTATATACTTTTGCAACAAGATGGGCTTTGAAATGATCAATTTAACCACTAGGACCAACTTTGACTATGTATAACCAATGACATCCCAGAATAATCTTTCCAACAAGTAGAGTGACCAAATCCCAAGTACCACTACTCTAGAATGGATACATCTCATCAATCATCGCTTGTCTCCACTTTGGGTGAGATATGTTAAGTCATACGAAGTGCATTTGCAATACCCACTGAGGTTTTGAATATGACAAATATAATACATATTGTTATTGCTAACATGTGTATTAGTGTTTCAGATAAATAACAATAAGTTCAGGAAAAATAAAGGACAAGTATGATCAAGCATAATCAAGTTGAACAAGTCATCAAACAATGGAAAAAGCTAGTATCAAGACTAAAGTTGATCCAGGCTTAAATCAAACACAAGATAAGATGAATCTATCAGCTGAAGCCTAAATCAAATACAAGATAAGACAAATCTATTAGTTGAAGCCTGAGGAATCAGATGTAAGACCGAAACAAGGATTGTATGAGACTAAGTCAAGCACGGGATGAAAGTTGGCCAAACATTAACATCAACATGGGACGAAGTTATCATTCTCATGATCAGACGTAAAGGGCAGTCAAGATCAGACAAATTATCATATATCCAAGCGTAGTTAAAAATGATGAAGCGCGTCTGATGTCCACTAATCACAATTGAGTGAAATCATACAAGAAACACCAAAGTACATCAAACCAGAATACAAAAAAGAAGAAAAATAAGCAAGCGTGGAGTTACAAGTCAAAGCTGTGTATGTTAGAGAAAGGACACCTACTTTTAAGAGATAGACAGCACCGCAGCAGCTAAACTGATGAGACAAGTAAAAATATGCCTAGATTATGATTGAAGTCAGACATTGGAGAAATCAACTACACAAAAGGACTTCACGTATACCAGCAAACATTTAATGCAAGATCAAATGCATTAAATGAAGAGATTCACATAGCCTTGAACAAGCCTCCATCTACAACGACATGAAGCTACGCTCCAAAGAGAAAATTTGAATTCAAAAAACGGACAAATTTAATAAATGGCTCTAAGTATCAAGGCAAAGAAGAAGAAAAGGTAGAACTGAGAAGTAGAGAAAATGCACAATAAGAAAAAGAAAGCGAAAGAGTATAAGCTAGATTTTCTTCTCAAAGCATTTCCTGTATATCTGTGTAAAAACTAAGATAACTTATCTTAGTAAGTGTAGTTAATAGTCTATCCTCTCTACAAGAGTAAACAAACACTTAAACACTTTGATGGCATCCTAGCTTGCATGAACTTGAGATGATCAACAAAGAATAGGACGCCTTCTCCAAGGATCAAGTTCTTCAAAGGTGGCACAAGGTTTTAGGGTGGATGATGATGGAATGGAAGAAAATGGAGGTTGGGTAGAAGGTGTTTGAGGAAATGCTTGAGAAGGGTACTCTAGGGTTGGCTCACTTCATGATGATGAAGGCCACTTCTAGGGTTGTTTCTCTCAAGGTGGAGATGGGAGGGAGGTGGCCGAATTAGCCAAGGGTGACTAAGGAAAGATATAAAGGCACAAAAGGCTCTCTTTATATTCAATATCCAAAGTATTTACAAGGTGTGGTGCCTAGGGTATTTATAGGAGTGGGAGGCATCTAGGGTTGCATTTAGGGTGTCAAATGCACACTAAATGAAACCCAAATTAACCCTAGATGCAACTTGGTGGCCAAGGATGGAATCTTTGGGTTTAGTTAGGCTACATCTAGGTGCATGATAAGACCATGCAACCTTTGCCCTCCACTTGGGCCTAAGCCTTTCTAAGTCCAAAAACATGTCCAAACACCACTAAAAATGCGTCTAGCTCCCTAATTAAATACCTTAGCCCAAAATTAAAAACCTATGATCTAAAGCACCCCATAATACAAGGGTAAAATGGGAAATACAAAAGAAAATAAATCCTATGACTAAGTTACCCCAAAGTACAAGGGTAAAATTGGAATAAAGTAATAAAATTCTATACTACTCAAATTGGGCCTAGGAGATGGATCCATACATGGTATCTCTCCAATCTCCTAGCCATGAACCATGTGATGGGTCTCACATTAAGTACCAAGGATGGTCCTCCATCATCGCCTCCTTCTTAAGAAGGATTTGACTTCAAATCTTTAAGCTTTTCCATTCCATTGATCCTTCAAAAAGATGTGAAACCACAATTAGGGAAGTAAAATACTAAAACTTAGCTATGCAATCCTTAAGTACACAATTTGTTGAATGAAAGTGCTAGGGAAAGGAGAGAGCCAAAGAGGCGTCACCATTTAAAAAATTATTGACCCCGTGCAATTCATTCACCAAATCATCTATTTTAGGGATTGGGTACCTTTTATTCAATGATGGCTTTTAAAAAAAGGTGCTCATCCTCCATTGCCATCTTTCTTTAGCACCAAAAGAATGAGGATGGCACAAGGGTTAAGGTTCTCTTGAACCTAGCCCTTCTTTCTCTTCAAAGGGAAAATTCTTTTCTTTTCTTTTCTGTTTCTTTTTGTTTTTGCTTTTCTTTTCTTCATCTTTCTTAGCTTTTAGTTTGAGTTGGTCCTCATTCACTTGAGAGGGTGATAAAGGACACCACACAAACTTCTTACCTAAGTGTTGGAAACTTATTTTGTTTGTGAGGCCATCATGGATTGTTTGTTTGTCAAATTGCCATGGTCTCCCAAGCAAGACATGACTAACCTCCAATGACACTATGTCACACAAAACTTCGTCTTTATAATTGCCAATAGAGATTGGTATGCTTGCTTGTTGGTTAACTACAATACCTCTCTCCTCATTGATCCATTGCATTCTATAAGGTTTAGGATGAGGTTTTGTAGTCAAAGCTAACTTATCAACCAATCTAGTGCTACAACAATTGGAAGTTGATCCACTATCTACAATGAGAGAACATGTATTTTCTAAAATCTTGCATTTTGTTTGAAACAAGTTCTCTCTTTCAGATTGGTCAATGTCACTATAGTGATTGTTAAGAAGCCTTCTTACCAAAAGTAAGTCTCCTTCACAAGGTAAAATCTCTTCCTCAGATTCTATGGCTTCTTCTTCACTACTAGAGGAAGATGAAGTAGCTTCATCAAGGCTACTATAGTGATCTTGGGCCTTTAAAACCATGGTTTTCTTTGTAGGACATTGAGAAGCAATATGTCCTCTTCCAAGACACTTAAAGCACTTGATTTCACTTGACTTAGACTCTTTGGAAGGTGCTTTAAAAGATGAATTTTCTTTTTCTTCTTTTTCTTCTTTTTCGTCTTTGGGATAAGGTAGGGAAGAGTGGCCCTCCTTCTTGAAACTCTTGGAATAAGATGGAGTGGAGTCTTTTCAAAAAAAATTTCTTTTAAGTTGATGATCCACCCTTGAACAAAGTTGAATAAGTTCATTTAAATCTCTATAAGGTAAAAGTTCAACTTTGTCTCTTATTTCAAGGTTTAAACCACTTTGAAATCTTGAGATTGTGGTCCTCTCTTCCTCCCTAATCCCAACCCTCATCATTAGTAACTCCACAGATTTCCTATATTCTTCCACACTAGAGGACCCTTGTTTCAATCTTTGAAGCTTATCCATAAGCTCTCAGTCATAGTATGGAGGAATATGCCTCCTTCTCAAGGCACTACGGAGCTCATTCCAATATTGGATTGGGGGCTCATGGTTTATTCTCCTTTCTTTTTCTAAGGAGGTCCACCAATACATGGCATGCCCTTGGAAACTAAGGGTTGCCAAAGAAACCTTTCTCTCTTCACTCACTCCATGGAAAGAAAATAATTGTTCTATTTTCATTTCTCAATCCAAATAAGTTTCAACATTGTCTTTGCCATGGAATGGGGGAAGAGTGATGTGGGGTTCCCTATTGGAAGACTCCCTATGTCTATGTTGCCTTGGGGGTCTTTGATAGTAATCATCATTATGATGACTACTATAAAGGATATCACTTGGAGGTTGGGTATGATGCCCTTCCTCCTCATGAACACTTGAATGTATCATATGCCCCTTTCCTCTTGAAGATTGAGGAGAAGTGACTCTTGGTTTTGAACCACTAGCCTCTCCTCCCACAACTATCCTAGCAAGCAACCTTTTTATCTCTTCATTATTTTTTTCATTTTCTCTTTCTTTTCTTCTCAATTCTTCCTCTCTTTTTATATTTTCCTCTTCTTTTTTTCTTAGGTACTCTTTTAGTTGCCTAAGTTCATCCCTAACACTAGACCTAGTACTATATGAGTTATGACCATGTACACTAGAATGATCACTCATCTTTGATCAAGAAAAGGTTTTCACAAATTGTTTTCAAAGAGGTTTGAAAAGGTTTTCACAAAGAGTGAATGATAAAAGGTTTTCACAAAGAGTTTTTAAAGGTGTAAAATTGGTATGAAAAGGCCTAAGTGTACAAATTGAACTATCAAAGGGAGGTGGACTACAAGTAATCACTTAAAAACCAAGCCTTATCAAGTAGGAATCACTAAGCCCTTTCACACTTTTCTTACAAAACAATTTTTTGTACTAAAGTTAGGTGTGTGTGTGCACGGCCCCCTAGTAGGCAAATTGAAGCTTTCTAAAACGAAAACAATTGAAGTAAAAGACCTAAACAATTATACTACTAAAAGCTTTAAATCATGCAAAAGGAAAGCACTTAAAACATATACTAGTCGAAGTCCTAGGTGATGGTTTTCAAATCACCTTCAAACTACATGAAATTACCACCAAATTGAAGAGGTTTAAAATGGCCAATTACAAACCAAAAATGAATGAAACCAAGGCCAAAACAAAAGAGGCCGAAAATTTAATAAGAAAGAAATAAGTAAAAAGGAAGCCTTCAAGTCTTCAATTCTCCACTCCTTCACAGTGAGCACCCAATGTTAGCCTTTCAAAGGTGTTTGCACTCTTTGATTTGGTGTGATTCTCCAAAGTTCCTTGAACTCTAATCGTACAACCCCTCCACTCAATCCACCAAGAAAGTGTGTGGTGTTTTAGAAGTTTTCCTCACCTAGGTCAAGAAGAAAACACAACCCAAGAGTACAAGAGGCCAAGAAAGAAAAACTAAAAAGGCACAATTAAGAAAAGGCTAAACTCAAATGGAATTTATGAGACAAACTTAAGAGTAGAAAGAAGACTCAAAAACTGAAATTAAGGCACATTAATAAAAGGCAAGCACACAAAAGAGTAAATTCCTAGAATGGCACTAGAATAGAATGACAAGTGTTTGATAAAATGTTGCACTTAACATGTTTAAATTTTAAACTTCCATTAAGCCATTAAAACAAGGTCCAAGGTCCAAAAGTTCAAAGAATGACTCCAAGTGCTAAGGTAGGAAAATTAGTCCCAAAAGTCCACAAGTCTAGCAAAGGTTCCCTTTTGTTTGTTTGAACTTTTTTTTTTTTTTTTAACTTGTTTTTGGCACGGTTTTTGATGTCAAGGTCCAACCATTTCTTTTTTTTTTTTAATTAATGTTCCTTTCTTGCTTGGGTTTTACACTTGTGTTTGTTGATTTTGATTAGCAAAAATTTGGAGTATCCTTTTAGCAACTAGTGATGGCTTAATGAGCTAATAATTTGAGTTTCATTAATCTTTATGTGCAATAAAGTCCAGCAGTAAAATAAGCACATATAAACACTTTTCAACCTCAAATTATCAAGCAAAACATGTTCATATTAAGTGCAAATAGTAAAGGAAAGCAAGATGGCCGAATTTAGCAATATGTGCAAGGATATAAATCACGCATGAATGGTTAATTATCAAGGAACATGCTAGGACTAATTAGCATGCATGATTGACTCTCTAAAGCACTCTAAACCCCACGACCATTTTAACAAACACAAGGCATGCATATCATGTTTTGATCATGAAAGTGTTTAGGCATGTGTACTTGAGATTTTCTTTCAAGAAAAATTAGGGAGAATCATACTCTTATGACAAAACTTAATAGATTAAAAAAAAATAAAATTATATGATCATCATTTTCTTAGCATGCACCAAAATTTTCCAGCCACCCACACTTAAACCAAAAATGGGCGAATCCTACACAAGGAATCCTAGGCACAAGGATGATTCATAAGAAAATTTAGAGAATGAATCAATGATCAACACAAGACATATAGACCAAGAGAATGTGTATATCAAGCACAAATTTTAAGACAAACAAGAAGACACATTACATGTGACCGAATTTCTGAGAGACCAAAAACGTTACCCTTGAAGAACCTTTGGCTCTAGATACCACTGAATGGCATCCTAGCTTGCATGAACTTGAGATGATCAACAAAGAATATGATGCCTTCTCCAAGGATCAAGTTCTTCAAAGGTGGCACAAGGTTTTAGGGTGGATGATGATGGAATGGAAGAAAATGGAGGTTGGGTAGAAGGTGTTTGAGGAAATGCTTGAGAAGGGTACTCTAGGGTTGGCTCACTTCATGATGATGAAGGCCACTTCTAGGGTTGTTTCTCTCAAGGTGGAGATGGGAGGGAGGTGGCCGAATTAGCTAAGGGTGACTAATGAAAGATATAAAGGCACAAAAGGCTCTCTTTATATTCAATATCCAAAGTATTTACAAGGTGTGGTGCCTAGGGTATTTATAGGAGTGGGAGGCATCTAGGGTTGCATTTAGGGTGTCAAATGCACACTAAATGAAACCCAAATTAACCCTAGATGCAACTTGGTGGCCAAGGATGGAATCTTTGGGTTTAGTTAGGCTACATCTAGGTGCATGATAAGACCATGCAACCTTTGCCCTCCACTTGGGCCTAAGCCTTTCTAAGTCAAAAAACATGTCCAAACACCACTAAAAATGCGTCTAGCTCCCTAATTAAATACCTTAGCCCAAAATTAAAAACCTATGATCTAAAGCACCCCATAATACAAGGGTAAAATGGGAAATACAAAAGAAAATAAATCCTATGACAAAGATACCCCAAAGTACAAGGGTAAAATTGGAATAAAGTAATAAAATTCTATACTACTCAAATTGGGCCTAGGAGATGGATCCATACATGGTATCTTTCCAATCTCCTAGCAATGAACCATGTGATGGGTCTCACATTAAGTACCAAGGATGGTCCTCCATCACACTTATTCCTGTGAAACTAAGGTTACGCACCTTAGTGAGTGTAGAAACTACCCTATCCTCTTTGTGAGAGTTGCAAACACACTCAACATCTTTATTTTCTATAAAGCCTGAAGAGGCTAATAAAAAGAATACTTGTGAACTAGAAGTGGTTGAGAATACTAGCGCTAGTAAGTGAAGCTAGCGGGCCAGAAGTGGTCAAGAATACTTGGAGAACCAAAAGTGGTTGAGAATACTAGTGTCGACAAATGAGGTTGACGAGCCAGAAGCGGTTGAGAATACTTGTAATCCTTTGTGATTAGTGGAACCCTTCGGTTGAAGGAGACTGGACGTAGCTCATATTGAGTGAACGAGTATAATCATCTGTGCATATTTCTTCTCATTACTCACTACGTTTTCATCCATTTTCTTTTCAACAAACTGTTAGACAAAAACACAACTGCTTATCTTGTTTAAGAAACAACTCTTTTTATTGGACGATAAAACCTTTCACTCAACTTGTTTCTTGAAGTAGACGATCAGTTTTGTTAGACAAAATTTTTAGTCATGCAAGCCTGCACAAGTTTTTCAACCTTGATTGAACACTATTCATTAAAAATATCATTGCAAAGCAACTTTGAAAAATATACCCTCGAACACGCACACACACATTCAACCCCCCCTTCTATGTGTATTTCAGCTAAATTCAAGATAAGGCCTAACTTGAATGATTAGGATCATATACAAAAAACAAAGAGGAAAGACAAGTATAATGTAATGAAAAAAGACAATGATAACTAAGGGTAACGTAATAGGGGAACTAGAACAATTAACTTTACACAAGGCAATTAAAAAATCAAGATTAAGAGGAAGAATCGAATTCGATAAAGATGATGGTATCGGGGAAGATTCAACCATGTCTTCTATAATCTCATTATACTTAATCATAGGTGGAGAAGTATCTACAGTAGGTTGTGGGCAACATTGGTATGTTTGAAGAGGTCAAACCATTGGTGGCTCAATTGTTAGGTGGATTTCTTGATAGACAAAGGGTAGAAGAGTAGGAACAAGTATACTAGGGTCATCTAAGTCTCCCAAGTCATGTGGCACAAGTAAAGGCTCAAAGTATGAGACATATTAAAAAAATGAGACATCAATAGAGATGAAATATTTTTTTACTCTAAAGGAGAAACATTGCTAACCTTTTTGTGAATGATGGTAACCTAGAAAGAAGTATTTGAATGACTTGGATGAGAGCTTGTCAAGCCCAAGTATGAGGTTATGCACAAAACATGTAGAACCAAAAAGCACGAGGAGATATGTCATGTAGTGGACTTGGGAAATAAAATAGAATGGAGAATTTTAGATTAAGTATAGAGGAAACATATGATGGATGAGGTAATGGGATGTGAGTATTACATCTCCCAAAAAATGTATGGGAACATGACCATGTCTAAAGAGGGTGAGTTGTTTTGATAAGGTGTCGATGTTTGCGTTCAACAACTCGATTTTGTTGTGGGGTATGTGTTCAAGATGTTTGATGAAGAATTCCCTTTGATGCCATAAATTGCTTAAATTCATGAGATAAATATTCACATGCATTATTACTTTGAAGGGAATGAATAGGAATACCAAACTGCATTTTGATTTCATTATAAAAATTTTCAAAAATAAGGGATAATTCATATCAATTCTTCATCAAATAAGGTCATGTGCATCTTGAAAATTCATCAATAAGAGTAACAAAATATTGAAAACCATTTTGAGTAAGAATGCAAGAAAAACCCTAAACATCAAAGTGTACTAAAGAAAATAGGATGCAACCCTTTTATTGATATGATTAGGATACAAAACCTCTAACATGTTTTCCTAAATAGCACTGTAGACACCTAATTTCGTTTGGGAGCATGCAAACAAGGAAATGAACTTCCAACATGACAAAGGAGCTCACTAAATTCCCGAAACAACACTAGAGAAGGCCAATAAAACATCAAAAGATCCAAAAAGCAAGTGCCAAAATTAGTAGTCTAGAATAGGTCATTCCCAAACCAAAATGGGCCATTCCAAACTTACAATAAGGCTTGTAACCCTAGGTTAGAATGCCCCATTCTGACCTAGTCTATTATGAATAAAATCCAAATTCAAGACAAGCCGTTTCACCTTGAGAATTGGCCATTCTAGATTCAAATTTTACAAATAACAAAAAGGTCCAAAATAGCCTGTTCGAAACGGCCTGTTCTAGTGGATTTTCATGCCTATAAATAGTACACTCATGCACAGTGCTCGGGGCTAGAAATTTTAAGATGAGATTAGTCTACGTAAAGTCTGGCATTTCTTTCTCTCTCTTTATTGCATTTCTTGAGATTTAGGGAGACATTGCGAAGTGTGAAAGGTAGCCAAAAGCACCTTAAAATCTGCTACATTGAGAAGAATCTAAAAAAGCTTTCTTTAAGAGGTACTTTTCTCTACTACCTATCTTGTCATCACTAAAAGCAATCATGTAGACATTTAGGGCAAATCGTGCAAATATGTAAATAGTTATCAATAAAAGGGAAACTAATGTTTTAATTATTGTTTATAATTGTACTAGTTTCGTTATAGGGTACCGATATAGGGCGTAGTAGGATGCCTAACACCTTCCCTAAACGTAATTGACCCCCAAATCCAATTCTGGTTGTAAAGGTCGTCTTGGCATTTTTTTTTCTTTAAAATCTTTTCTTCTTTTTATGATGTTTTAAATAAAATATCGGTGGCGACTCCATGAACTCATTTCAAAACCATTAGTTAGGAAGGAAGCTCTCCACTTTGGAAGAACACTTATCCCTTATAGCAGATCAAGAAAACTAGACGACTTTCAACAAGACTCTAGCTTTAATCTTGTTTGGGATAATCCTTTTCGTTTTTCATGAAAAGGTTATAGACCATGTTGCAATTGACGCCTTCTTCACTTGGGATGTGCACCTAAAGTGTCATGTGCCTACCATTCTTGCGATACCTTGATCACTATTGACTTTTGTAATCAAAAATTAGGAAAACAAATGAGATGTTGTAGCCCACTCCTTTATGTGTGGGTGTATACACACTTCTTTGTCAAGGACCATATGGGAAATTTACTTAATCCATTACGGAGCTTTCCTAGAATCCCCACACCAAGGAAGTATGTTGTGGCTTGGAAAGCCGAAATGGAGAACTGTACCGAAGGTGCCTTCACGTGGATGTGTCCATGGTTTTGACCAAATCAAGTGTTGATTCAATGTGGCAAATTCCCTAATCTACCATTGATGGGATTAAGAGGATGTATATCCTATTCCCCGAGGCTAGTATTAAGGTAGCTAGGAGAACACAAACTTTGCCAAACCTAGAAGAACTTTGAAGGATTTATTTCTTCTACGCCTCCAGGCAACGACCGCTAATTGACACCATCAAGGAAGCTTGGAGCAAGCCACTTTACTTTGGAGACAGTGAACTTGGTAGACCTCAAATAGCCTCTTCAGATGACTATCAACAATGGAGAAGCGAAAAAGGAATCATAGGTACAACCAAATCGGTGAAACAAGGCGAGCAACAACGAATCAATTTTTTGACTAAGAAAATAGAAATTTTGGAAGCCCAAATCAAAACCTTGGAAGAAAAGGATGAGGAATCCAAACTCTACATCGACATCCTATAAAGGAAGTGCAAGAAAAAGGAAATGGAGATCGAGCCCTTAAAAGATGAATGTGCTGACCAAAATACACAGCCGACAAAAATACCAAAAGTTGATTTAGACAAGCAACTCGTGGAAGTCTTATCAATGGTAGCACAACTTGAAATCAAACTCCAAGGGCAGACACAAGAAAAAGAACAAGCACAAGAAGATGTATTGATGGAACAAACTTGAAGAGGATTACTGTTCTTCAAAATCTCCACCGTCCAAGACCTTGTTCTTTTGAGGTTAGAACTCTTCAACAATGGCGGAAGCTCCTTGAAGAAAACTCCAATGGAGGAGAAGCACCATAAGAGGTTCGGTTACATCTTGAAGAAGTGAAGAAGCTTGAGGAACCAAGCTTCAAGGTGAAGAACTTTTGAGAGAGAACTAAGAGAGAAGTTCTCACGGATTTGGACTCTTAAAAATAAGAGAGAATTCTGAATTCTATATCTCATAAATGTCAAAAGTGAACACAAGTGTTGAATTTACAAATATATAGAAGAGTGTAGCTTAGGGAGCAAGCTACCTTAACCATGGTTCACTAGGAACCATGGTAAGGTCTCTTGACCATCACAAGTGGTTTAGAAACTTGTGGAGCAAGCTTCTCACTTAGCTTGCTTGGGAAGCAAGCTAAGGAGAAGCTTGTAGCACAAGCTTCTTGTAACACCATGGAAATACCAAGCTATTTAGTATATATGCATGTATGTATATGTTATTTATATGGATTTGGATTGGATTATGGATATGTGGATTTGAAATGTACTTACCTCTGTGCATGTTGTATGTTGATGTGGTTTTGATTAGTTGTTTAAGCATAATAGTGATTTTGTAGCATGAGATGAAAGGTTTATATAGGCATGTGTGTGCATGAATTTGGTGAATGATGCATTGTACACCATTATACTGAATTGGTACTAAGAGGGAAGAAGACTGATCACCTTCCTTCTCATCTTGGTTAAGTGAAGTATTATGGCATGCAACTCATTATTCCAAGCATATGTATCTGAAAGTAATGTTTGTTTGTGTGTTGATACATGTTGCATTTCATATGGTGGTGAGTTGTGAGTATTGCATGGAAAGGAATAGGATGGATAGGAGATTGAAGGATAGGAACATAAGATAAATCCGATCTTTCTAAGTGAATTTGAGGTTGTTTTAGAGCTTAAGGAGTTGAAATACTTCAAGAAATAGGATATTTGAGGTGAATAGGTGCTTTGGGTGAAATTTGGAAATTTTGGAAAATGGCTATATATAGGGACTTAGGACCGGAGGATTTCATTTGTCAGACAGAGACAGTTTCTAGAGAGAGAAAGTAGAGAGAGGGGCTCTGGTCCGGAGGGAAGCTAAGGACATATTTGGGAAGCTTATTAAGCCAGGATCAATCTTCACAACTGGAGTTTCAAGAGATTTGGTCTCTAAAGTCTTGAAAAGTGAGATTAAAGTTTGAATTGGGAATTTGAGGGTTTTGTCCAAATCTTGCATTTCTGAGGTTTCTAAGGTAAGGGTAGTACTTATAAGACTTAATCTGGTATGTATGGGTTTGAAATATCACATTGATTCCATGTTTTACGCATGATTGAGGTTGGATTGAGGGGAAAAGATTTTGGCTAGGGTTTTCATGATTTCTTCATGATTTCTATGGTATAATGGTTAATACTTGATTTTATTGCTTAAAATGTTGTTTTTGGATAGTGTTTATGCTTTGTAATGGTTCAAACTCGTATATTTTGGATTGGATTCATGATTGCAAAATCACACCGGGCTTGAGGCAAGTCGCGCCGGGCTTGAATTCATCAGAGACCATCATTGCAAAATCACGCCGGGCTCAATTTAAAAACCGAGGTCTCTGTTTGAGTTTTGCGCCGGGCTGGATATTAGTGCGCCGGGCGTGTGTATTTTGGTTTTGTGGTCTGCATGAAAGTTGTAGCCTTGGATGTTAGATTTCCAATGGCGTTGGAATCACCCAAAAAGGAGGTCTAGAACTCCAGATATGACTGTTTTAGTGGACAGGGGTCAAGCTGTCAGCATTGGTTATAGCTGTTGCGGTTTTTAGAATTTTTAACAAACTGGATGATGGAATTATGACTTGATGTCTTCATAAGAGTTGTAGGAAATCTTCTTATCTTCCATATGAGATAATTATGAGCATGATAGGAGGAGTATAACTCTTAATATGCTATTTTATGTGAAGATTGTCATTTCACAAAGGGTAATTTGGTTAAGTTGAAAATTGTTTTGGGTATTTAATTATTTATGTTATCATATTGAATGAATTGGCATGGTTATGGTTATGTATATATAATTATGGAATATGCTATGTGTATGTGGTTTGGAAAAGTAAATAGGACTTAGAGGAGTAAGGTTATGGTATGGATTGGGAGATCTCTTGGTGAGATCAGGATATAATCTTTGGAAAACTATAAAATTTGGGAATCCCATGGTGAGGATTCCAATAAGGAACTTTTCCAAGGATTATATAATAAACCACTTCAGATGTTAGGTGGATTCTAAAGTACTCCTCTAAGTATCCTATTTGCTACCAGTATGGGTCTAGGCCGAGTCATACCGATGGATGAGGTGGCCTCACCAGGGTTACGTGACGACGTAATCCAACTGTATATTTTCCATGAGAGGTTAGGCGTGAGACATGGGTTGATGACATATTTCACCGTATCAACACTTGGTTTGGATGGTGTTGAGGCCAACATTTGGTTTGGATGTGTTGGTTACATTATGGATTATACAGTGGTGTGACTTTGTTTTGGATGTGGAATATGTATACATATGGTATGGATTGTATACATTGCTTATGGATTATTTATTATCATAAAATATGTATGCATTGGCATGGATGTGTATACATTAGATTCTGGATTGGTTTATATTTGGCATGGAAATGACTTGTATAATGTTGTCATTCCCTTGGTATGGATACATACTGTTGATGAATATCTGTTTAATGATATTTCATTTATTTGTACTATGGTTGGTTTTATATGTGCTAACCCTTGCATGTTTCCATGTGGTTTGGACTGTGATGATCTCACTATGTGGGGGAGCAGATCAGGTGTGAGGCCTTGGGATAGCAAGGAGTCTTTTGGGATAGCTGTTTTGAGAAGTGGGTAGGCTTAGTGCTTGACCAGCACCTAGGGTGTCTTATATCATACTTTCATGATGTTATTATTGGATTACTATATAATTTTACTGAGAATGACTCTGATATAATTATGTTTGATATTATGAAAAAAAAATCTTACACTCTAGCGTAGCTGGCTTTTGCTCTATTTTCTTTATTATATATTATTTTATTTTAGTTGTCATATTGGTTATTGATGTGACGGCTTAAGGCGGGTCGTCACACTTCTCAAACCTAAGAGAGTGAAAAAGGGATTTCGGCCAAAAGAGAGAACTAGGCTAGGCAGCCATTTGGCTTGTGATGGAACTACTTGGAGAAGATAGTTGTTCATCCAAGTCTCCATGCAAAGGACCGAAGAACTCTTGAGGTAGAACTCCTTGAGGTGGCGGAATCACCTTGGAGGATTCTCCAATGGTGGAGAAGCAATGGAGTAGGTTCGGTTACTTCCTAGCTTGTGAAGGAAGCTTAAGGAAGCAAGGCAAAGTTTGAAGAAACTTTGATAGAAACCTTAGAGAAAGAGTTCTCTATGGTTTATAAGACTCTTGAATGAGAAAGAAATCTGATTTCTATTTCTCAAAATGTTCAAAAGTGATTACACGTGAAGAGAAAACAAATATATAGGGAGAGGTAGCTTCTAGGAGAAGCTAACCTTAACCATGGTTCACTAGGAACCATGGTAAGGTGTAGCTAACCATCCATGGTTTCTAAAACTTGTAGGAGAAGCTAACCTTGACCATGGTTCACTTAAGAACCATGGTAAGGTCAGCCTAACCTACCAAGGTTTAGAAACTTGGAGGAGAAGCTTCAAAAACCAAGAAGAGTAGCATATAAATTTTGGCCAAAGAGAAACAAGTGAGCTAGGTGGCCAACGCTCCATTTCCTCCTTTGAATTATTTCAAAAATTGTTGATTTGGTTTAGTTAGGTTCATCAAATGATGATGAGACCTAGCTAAATCAAATCTACGAAAAATTAGGAGTAAAATGAGTCTAATATGCAAAATTTTGCCTAGGCCCAACTCAGGCCCAATTTCTAAACACACTCCCTAGCTTTGCTAAATGTCACCCCCTTTCCCTACTGAAAAAATAGAAAATGAATGTATCAACAAAGGAGGTTAAATGGAGTTAAACTCTCCAAGTAACCCACTCTAAAATCAATATACAATCACTAATTAAAAGAAAGTAAAGTGCCTCACAAATACAAAGGCAAAATTAGACCTATACAAAGGAACTATGTACAAAATATATGAAAAAGGTATTTAAGATCATCCCATTCCTGTTGATTCTTTTAAGATATCACCTCTAAGAGAGTAGCTTAGGGAGCAAGCTACCTTAACCATGGTTCACTAGGAACCATGGTAAGGTCTCTTGACCGTCCCAAGTGGTTTAGAAACTTGTGGAGCAAGCTTCTCACTTAGCTTGCTTGGGAAGCAAGCTAAGGAGAAGCTTGTAGCACAAGCTTCTCAAACCTAAGAGAGTGAAGAAGGAATTTCGGCCAAAAGAGAGAACTAGGCTAGGCGTCCATTTGGCTTGTTTGCTCCAAATCCATTTTGAGAAAAATGTTGATTTGGTTTAGTTAGGTTCATCTAATGTTGATGAGACCTAGCTAAAAAAATCCTTGAAAAATTAGGAGCAAAACAAGTCTAATATGTAAAATTTTGCCAGGCCCAATTCTGGCTCAATTACTAATCACACCCCTAAGTATTGTTAAATGTCACCCCTCTTCTCCTATTGAAAAAATAGAAAATGAGTGTATCAACAAAGGAGGTTAAATGGAGTTAAACTCTCCAAGTAACCCACCCTAGAATTAATATACAATGACTAATAAAATGACATAAAGTGCCTCACAAATACAAAGGAAAAAATAACCCTATACAAGAGAACTATGTACAAAATATACACAAGTAGAACTATGCCTTCTCTTCCTGATATAGTAGTTCAAGTGAAGAGTACCTTGGGCTTAAGAAGCCCACTAGTCTTCAAGATGTCCAACTCTTCTTGTATGCTCCTGGCCATAGCTCTAGTGATTGGACCCTTGTCCCATGGTCTATCATGTATCTAGGGATAGATTTGAAGTACAAGTTTGGTGGGAGGTCAACCAAGAACGAGCCGTAATCATTTATGATTTTTGAAAAAAGGAAGTAAAATGGCTCAAACTTCCCAAAGAAGTCACCCACCAAAAGACCAAGCTCTAGAAAAAGCTCAAGAGCTGAAAGTAATGATGAAATATTATCAAGAGAAGGCCAAGGAAGCACAATTGACTTGCGATGACATGGGCAAAGTAGTCCACGAAAAGGGGGAAGAAATAAGGAGACATGTCTTAGAAGCCGAAGATGACTTATCCATGCATCAGCCAAGCTTAAGCTTCTTTATACTTCTACGATATTGTCAAATCATATTAAAAAACATTGTATAAAGAATGTTTTCCAAAAAAACAAATCAACAAGAATGATATTTGTTGAATTCGTTAATTTTTTTTGCATCCTACATTGCATTTCATTTAGAACATATGTCTTCCTGGTAATTAATAAATAAAGAACAAAAGGAAAACCTAATTTGTCCATGTTAATTAGACAATGAAATCGTTGGTGATCAAATGCAAGCCTGACACATCGAATTGGGGAACGCTTCACATAAAGCCAGCAAGCGCACAAAAGGACGAGGGGCAAGGTGTGCCCCAGTTAGCAATTCGAGCACCAAGTCATTTTCCATACGAAAGTGACAGAGTAGTACCATGGATCTTTGATGTGCAAAGCCCGCCATTAATAGATTCATCAAATGATACTAGGATCGGGGGAATGATTAGGAGTGGATGTGTCTATACTCCTAAAGATTCAAGAAATAAGACCCTCAAAGAGAAAGATAGGGAACAAGGGAGAGGAGAACTCGACAAAAAATATGAACTCCTTAAATTCATTCGACAAAGCAAATATTCCATCATTGATCAGCTTAACTAGACCCCGGTGATGATTACGCTACTTTCGCTAATCATGAGCTCAAAGCCACATTGAAAAGCCCTATTAAAGGTTTTAAACGAAGCCTACATCGCACATCACATCTCTCAAGACAAGTTTGAAGGGAATGTAAGCCATATCACGACTAATGACCACTTAACCTTCATTGATGATGAGATACCAAATGGACAAATAAACTGTTGAGTCATTATTTTCCCTTATTTATTTATCTTTTTGTACTTGTTTTAATTGTTGATTTAGGCTTAATCGCTTATTAATTGTACAATTTTACTGTTTGGGCTTTATTGGGCCAGTAATTCAAATTTTAATTAGTTCCGATTCACTTGGTCTAATTTTTGTTTCTCAATTATTCTCAGGTTAATAGTGGAGCATTCTTGGGCTGGATATTAATTTTGGTTTTCAAGAGATAAAGTGCCACGTCAGCGCCATGTCAACACTACATTGCCACATCAGCAACATGTTTACATTTTTGTTAACCTCATTTTTGTAATTTCGGGCCAGACACATGTGTAGGGGGCCCATTTGTGTTTTTAGGTCTTAGGTGTCTAGGTAAGGGCTAACCTAGCAACCACTAACATTAAGAAAACTGATGTGACCACATTTAGGGCATTCCTCCCTTTCTTATACGTTTTTTTTCTCTCTGTTTTTGTATCTCCAGTTTTACGTTTTGCTTCTTCTTCCCTTTTCACGTTTTTCTTCCACTTCTTCCTAGTTGTATCTAAACTGCATATTTTACATTTGAATGAAGACAAACTTTTCATTTTCTTCTTTTCTACCTTGTTGTATCTGCATTTTCGTTTTAATGGAAGGCTAAAACCGTTGGGGTTGGCTCCTTGAGTAGATTGTAATCCCCATTTGAGGTCTTATTCGTATATGCATTTTTGTTACGCTTGCTTCTTCTTCATTGGACCTATGCATTGAAACACTTTCAGCACCTGTTCATGCTTAATGAATCTGGGTTGTTACATATATAAGGCCACATTTTGCTTAATCTTGTGGAGAGGTTCAATGTTGTATACATTTGCTTAATTCGTGTAAGGAAGTCTTGGGTTAATTATCGCTTAGTTGATTAATTCGGATGGAACAAGGATTAAGTTGTTAACAGAGAAATCTATAGTGAACCAAGGATAAGAGAGTTACAAATCTGAACAAGGAGTCAATATGTTTCATTTGTTGTGCTACCTACGTTTTATTGTGTTATATATATTGATAAATCTGAACCAAACTCCCCCCACTTCGTGTGTGTGAACCTTTGACAGAGACAAATGGTCCTTGGGAGACGACTTAGGAAAGCTTCCTAGTATTGCATTTAATTATTTTTATTTGATCGGGTATGACCTCGATCATAGACAATAGGTCTTCCTTGAAAATCCTGCCAAAGAGCATCTTCGATAAGCTAATAGTCATGAAAGCCCAAATGCAACCAAGCAACATGATCGTCCAAGCTTTCGATGGGTTTCAAAGGGAAGTGATGGGAGAAGTCATCTTACCTATCCAGGTAGGACTCGCCATTTTCAATGTGGAATTCCAAGTGATGGATATCGCTCCTACTTACAACTGTCTCCTTGAAAAGCCATGGATACATCAAACAAAGGCGATACCCTCCACGCTTCATCAGAAGGTCAAGTTCATAGTTAATGATAAACTGATAGTCATGCAAGAAGAAGAAGACATGATTATCAGTAAACCATTAACCATCCTGTATGTGGATGCAGTTGAGGAATATTTGGAAACAACCTTCCAAGCATTGGAAATCGCCCATGTCAAAAAAATCTTAAGTAAAAGGAATCTGGCAGCTTAGATTTTATTCAGAAACGGCTATCGACCAGGACAGGGGCTTGGTAAGAATGACCAGGGAATAAAAAGGTTTCGAAATTACATAGGCAATCTAGGACGACGGGGTTTGGGATAATAATCGATGACAAACCTTGGAAAAGAAAGGCCAAAAGCTCTTGCGTTATATGATATTTTTTGAAGTGTTAGTATCCAAGTAAGCTAGGGAACAGTCTTGGTGGTTAGATCAACTAGGCCCTTTTGAGGGAATAATCCTTTCCATGTTTCTATGTATGAATCACGAACTCGAGGCATGCCCAGACCCACTAGCTATAATAAAAAGGCACGTGTAAATTGAAGTTTTCTCTTAATTCCATGATTTCTATCTAACTTCTTCTCTATCTTCATAAATCTAGGCCCTATTAATTAATCCAAAATAAACAAGCCATATCCAGAATAGGGACATCACTGAAACGATAGCCCAACATACGGCCTAACAAAGAATAATCATATGAAATTTAAAGAAATGACTGGGATTGATAAAATAATAATAATAATAATAATAATAATAATAATTTCACACCCCCAAACGAACGTTGCGAAAACGAAAGCCCGCTAAGGAGGCTGCACAAAAGTTAGGTAAAGGTCTGCTAGGAAATCCACAAGCTACAAAGGGAACCTAGGCAAAATTTAGGACACCAAAACAGTAATCTAAGTTGAAAAATTGAAAGATCGCTAAAGGAGGATCATTAACATAAAAAAGATATAATCCCAAATCATCGCCCGATCTCTAAAAGGGCTAGAAACAACAACTTTCCCTACAACAAACATGCCTTGTTTATTCACTTAAACACCAAACTACCCTAGCCCGCCATGCTTCTAAAAACCATTTTCAAAGATCCTTTAAATTAAACCTTTTGCAAAATTTATACCCCTCTTCTTCCTTGACCCTCATGGCATTAAAAAAAGAATATCTAGAGGTACATGGAGAATGCACAGTGAATTCTCACAAGAAGTGGATTAGGGCATCTCTAGAGAAGAATTTGGAAGTATCTAACCAAGACATGATCAGAGGATGAAGTCCTAGTAAACAATCAAATAATGGCATGAATAAAAGATAAGTCATCCACGTCGACAAATAAACATGCACGAATTAATTTCCCAAAGGTATAAATGAATTTGCATTTTGGGACAAAACTCGAGTTACATGACATACATCAAAAGGGCATTTTAAAAAAAGAGTGAAGGAAGGGTAAAATGGGTCATTCCAATTTAGTGTTGGTCAGAACGCCGCATTCCACCAGTAGAACGGGGTGTTCCATTTGTAGAACAGACCGTTTTAGATGCAGAACAAGTCGTTCTGGGGTTTTTTTTGCCTATAAAAAGGGTTGGCCCCCCTCATAATCCTTATCCATTCCCCAAAACCCTCACATCCATTCTAGAGCATTCTAGGATCTTGATGGAAGAGCATGGACCAAAGGTCCAACCACTAGAGCTATGGCAAGGCGACTACTTGAAGATTTGACTGTTTTAGAGCTTAGTGGGCCCAATGGGCTTGGTGGGCCTAGGGTTCTCTTCACTTGGGCTTTACATGATTT
Source organism: Cajanus cajan (assembly GCF_000230855.2). Classification (NCBI taxonomy): domain Eukaryota; kingdom Viridiplantae; phylum Streptophyta; class Magnoliopsida; order Fabales; family Fabaceae; genus Cajanus; species Cajanus cajan. Next base: position 37,027,160 of record NC_138525.1, read on the forward strand.
ACCACCTTTATGTTGATTAGTGTAGGAATTCACTTTGTTTGGTCTTGTATTATGGACCTTAGTATAGGACTTTTTGGGCTTTAGGCTCATTGGGCCTAGTTTTGGACTTCATGGGCCTTTGGGCTTTTGATACCCAATATTGGGCTCATTTTCATTCTTGTAATTTTTCTTTTCCAATGTATTTGATTGACCATTGTATTTAGGCCATTAGAATAGGATAATAGAAGGAATACATAATAGCATGAATCCGAAATTTCTAAAATTACATTTAGAAGCAATTAGGGTTGCATTTGAGTCACATGGTTTGTGCCAAGGGTGGCTGCACATGTGACTAAGTAAATGCACTCTAAATTACTCCTAAATGTAATTAGAGATTCAAATTGACCGGTCATTTAAAAGAGTACATGGGGGATCATGGATTTTGAATTCAAATTTCAAAATTTGAATTCAAAATCCGGCGCCAACTTGTGAGCTTAGTGATGGCGCCAATTTGAGTAGGATCCGTGCCTATAAATGTATAATCCTTCTCTTGTGTATTCACTTTGATTCGTATATAAGATTTCTGAAAATTTTCAGCCAAATCTCTCCTTCAAAGTCTCTCTCAAAGCTTATAGCCTTAGCCTTAGGAATCCTAAATTCTAGGCTTAGTCTGTGGGCTTTCCTTTGAGTTTCTAGCGAGGATACTTCCATCTTAGCTTAGGAATTCTTTCATCTTTGAATCATATTCTCCATTCAAGTTTCGAATTCATCATCAAGGAAGAAGGTTTGAGTATTTGGAGAAGGAAAAGGAAGCTAGCCCATTCACTTTACTTACCTCCTCGATCATTTTTGGTATCAAGAGCAAGGTTTTCTTCCTTGAAGGTTAAGTGACACTTCTATCGATTCCTTTTCTGGATTTTTGTGTTTGATTGTGCCACATTTTGAGTTTCCTTTTTGGATCTAGAATTTTTGAAAACAATTCTTGCTAGATCCAAGTGGTTGATTGTTTTCCAACTCAATCCGCAATCAACTTGTGTTTAGGAATCAACTTGTGCTATTTTTGTTTGATTTGAGTCTTTTTCTATTTGTGTTGTTTGATTCGGTCATATTAATTCAAATGCATGTGTTTTCTTTTGAATTTTTGAATCCAAAGTTTGTCTTAGGTCATGTGTAGTTTTTATTTTGTCATGAACATTTAAGATGTGCTTGTGATCTTGTGCTAAAAAAATTTTGAGTCATTTTTTAGTCTTTGACCGAGACTAGTTTCACCATATATGCTATTGTTTGAGTGCTTTTTCTTTGCAACTTTGAGTTCATATTTACTATTAGATCATTGGTGAATTCTTTAGAGTTAGGTTTTGATGAGTTTTCAAATTCAAATTTACTTCCAAAAGTGTCTTAAAAAAATTCTTATGCTAGAAGTATAATTCATTGATCTAGATACTTGCTTTGGTTGCTTCCAATTCAATTTCTGGAAAATCAAGTTGCTGGAAAACAGAACCATAACCAGAGTTATGGCATTGAAATTGATCTCATAAAAAAAATTACACAAAAAGAATTTAAATACCAAAGCAAGGATTAGCTTACTAGAATTGTGAATTCTACTTTGAATTTCTTTGAGTTTCCTTGATCCGTTTAGATTAATTTCTTGGTGCATTTGATTCGTTTGAAAAAGGTAAACATCTTCTCTGATCTTGTGAAACAGATTTGAAAAAAAAAAGATATAAAAAAAAACAAAAGAAAATATTCAAGAAGGGTTGACAAAAGCCGAGAAGCATGAAAGCTATAATGCATCACTTCTAGTTGGATCAAGTAACTTGAATTTAAATTTTGTGATCTTCTAAAATTTCTTTTGGTTTTCTTAATCCATTCTAGAGTCTTTCTAAGACTTTCCTTTTGAGTTCTAGCTTGTATTGGAGTCTTAATTTTCAGCTTTATTTCCTTGGCTATCTTTGAGTCTTGTCCATATACATTTGATTCTTTGATTTTGGTATAAGCTTTTCTAATTGAGCTTTTGTTTCTTGTCAAGTTTTCTTTCCTAAAATTCCAGTGATGGAAGTGGCATCAAATCCCTGCAAGAAACTCAAACATTGACTCAACAAGTTTAGAAAAGAAGGATTTCTAAGTCTAAGGCAAATGAGTTTAAAACTTGACCTAGTTTGGTGACCGAAAACTCCTAAATTTCCATTCACAAGAGTGATCAATCCTACCATCATTATGAGCGGCCTATTTTCTGGAATTATTGTGTTCATTGTGCAGGTTATAAAAGGGAACAAAGATCTCAAGATTGGTGACGGATTAGAGCAATAAAATTATTGCTGGAAAATTGGTTGCCAAATTCGTCACTAAAGTTGTCTCCATTTCTGTCACTAATTCTTTCTAGGCTAGTTTAATTTTCTTTGCAATTTTCTTTTATTTAATTCAAATTGTAATAGCTTGGAGGGAGTATTAAGAAGCCGATCAGGTATATCTAAATCCCTATAATCCACTCACGTTTAGATCTAGTGGAACTGGCTTGAAAATTTCATATGATTTCAAGCTTCCACTTAGGGAAATTCGACTAGTTTGCTTAATCTTTAATCTTTTGATTTGCTTTAATTCTTTGCTTGCTTTAATTTGTAAATTTGACTAGTTTGTGTAGAATTAATTGTTCATGTTTTAGATAGAAGTCAAGAAAGATTGTGAAAATCATAAAGCATAAAAAAAATTTGTGAAAAGTTTTGTGGAATTGGGATTACCACAAGGAGGTTTAGTGATTTCCACTTGAAAAGGCTTGGTCATTAAGTGGCTCTTAGTAGCTCACCTACCTTGATAGTGCAATTTGTACACTTAGACCTCCAAGTTCTCTAGTCTTGTTCCTAGAAAAAGTCCAAAAACATTTTTTTCTTTTGCATAGCATATAAAACTCTTATTACTTAACCATGAGTAATCACTCTCAAAGTGGTAGTGATTTAGAATCTCCTAAAAGTTTTTCTCAAATTGTTAAGGAGGTAGAATCACTAAACTTTGGAGGAAGCAAGAAGTACTTACTAAAGAAAAGGAAAGAATTGAAAGAGAAGTACAACTTGCTGTTCTTGAAGAGGAGATACAAAAGGTTAAGCAACAAGAGGCTAAAATTTTGGAAAATATTAAAAAGAAGAAAAGTCATAAAAGTTCCCATGGCTCCACAAGCCAAGAGGATGTAGGAAGTTTGAATATGGATGAATACTATCAACCTACTCCTAGGAGAATAATTAGTGAGCCAAAGGTTAGGGAATCACGAGTTGATCTCCCTTCTTTCCATGGTAAAGAGGATGTGGATGCCTACTTGGATTGGGAAATGAAAGTGGAGCAAATCTTCACTTGTCACCAAGTAGGGGAAGAAAGAAAAGTTCCCTTGGCCACCTTAGCTTTCCAAGGACAAGCTATGTATTGGTGGACAACCTTGGTTAGAGAGAGGTGACTCCATAATTATCCACCCATAGAATATTGGAATGATTTAAGGAGTGCTATGAGAAGAAGGCACATACCTTCTTATTATAGTAGGGAGCTTATGGATAAGCTCCAAAGACTCCAACAAAAGAATATGAGTGTGGAGGAATATATGCAAAAGATGGAGTTGTATTTAATGAGGGTTGAAATAAGAGAGGAAGAAAGGTTGACCAATGCAAGATTCTTAAGTGGTCTTAATTTTGACATAAGGGATAGGGTTGAGTTGCTCCCTTATAGGGACCTTGATGATCTGGTGTCGCCACCGGCCCGAAACGGGCTTTCGGCATTCGCGAAGGATGGTTGGACTCGTTTATTTGTTTGAAAAATGTGGATTGCTAGAATGACTTATTCTCAAACTGAGACCTCGTCAAACGAGCAATTTTATTAAAAGGCTCACTAATCCATATTAATCCCAAGCGGGACCCTCCATGGATTAGTGGTTTTCATAAAAGGAGGGTTCGTGGAGTCGCCACCAATGTTTTACTCGAAACATTGGAAAAAGGGATAAGGCAATTGATTTAAAAATCAACTTTGGCCACTACAACCAGAGTTGGGTAAGGGAGTCGGTTACGCGTGGGGAAGGTGTTAGCACCCCACAGCGCCCCTTTCGGGTTCCCTATGACAGATTATTTTTAACAGAACAGTATAAAATGACTAAATTACCCCTATTTATTCTAAGCAATTATAAATTGACTATCTACATGATGACAGTTTAAATATTCACACAGAAAGCAGTAAAAGGAAGGATTGAAGGGAAACCTCTTGAAGCGTGCTTTTATAAAAAATGAACTGGGAAGCGTTTTGGCGTTCCCACGCTCTACAAGCCCGCTCCTCGCCCTCCTAGAACAAAATTTTAACTAAGGGAATCAAAGAGATTTCCCCTCGACTAGGTTTGAATCTCCAAGCTAAGTGCTCGGAATTCCAGAACTTCGTCGGATCGACTCCCAGAGAGATTTCTAGGGCAGAACACTGCTCAAAAACCCCAGAATACTCAAGGAGGGAGTCAAAACTGAGTGAAAAAGTGTGGAATGACGTCCAATTGACGTCATATTTATAGGGAATAGGCGCAATACGGCCTACGGGAGCAATACGGCCGTATTGAAATTTTTGAACTTCAATACGGTCGTATTGAGTTCAATACGGCCGTATTGAAGTTCAGAAATTTCAATGCGCCCGTATTGAGTTCACAGCGGCTGCATTGAAGTGTCAATACGGGTGTATTGATTTCAGTACGGCCGTATTGAAGTTTCAGAAACTTCAATACGCCGTATTGAGTTCGCTGCGGCCGTATTGAAGCTTCAATACGGCCGTATTGAATGCGGTACGGCCGTATTGGGCTTTTTCCCTCCACTTCGTTATTTTGAGCTATTCTAAGACCTCTAGACCTACAGAGAACCCTCCTAGGGCCTTCCAGGAGTCCTTCTGGCTGATCTTCCTTCAGTCTTCGAGAGTCTTCAAGCTTTATTTCCGACCCGGACAATTTTAGGGGTCTACAGCTGCCCCCCCTTTACTTAGTCGGACGGCCTCTTGGTGTATCGGCTGACAAGTAAAGGAGTTGACCCAATTGTCCGGGTATTGTGCCGACCTTCCGACTTGTAGCGTCTTCCGGTAGGAAAATGTTGAGTAGCCTCTCCAGGTGGGTGCATACCTCGGCGCTTCTGACATCCTCGGTAGCTGAGTTTACCTTCTCCAAGGTCAACTTCACTCGACGCTCGAGCTGGAAGTTGGACATCAACGCGCCTCTGATAACGCTGATGGTTGAGTACCGCCTCTCCAGGCTTAGCTTCACTCTTTGTTCGAGCCGGAAGCCAAGTATCCTTGTGACGACGGTGAGCAGTGTGAGTTTTGCCTCTCCAGGCCTAGTCTCGCTCTTTGTTCGAGCCGGAAACCAAGCACCTTTGGGACGACAGTGAGCAGTGTGAGTTTTGCCTCTCCAGGCCTTGCTTTGCTTGTTGCCCAAGCTGGAAGCTGTGAGTACCGTCTCTCCAGGCTTAACTTCACTCTTTGTTCGAGCCGGAAGCTAAGTACCTTTGTGATAACGGCGAGCAGTGAGTGCCCCTTTTCCAGAGATAGCTTCGCTCATTGCCCGAGCCGGAAGCTGCATACCTCCGTGTTTGTGACGACGAGGTAGCGTGAATATCTCCTTTCCAGGGATTCGTGATGATTTTGTCTCCACAGTCCACGATGCTGCTTCGACGGTTGTTTTTTGATTTTGTGCCACTAAGGGCTGGATAACGCAGGGATCCGTCTAGGGGATGTGCAGTTACTCATAGGTTCTTGTGTCCCAACTTTCCATTGCGTAGTTGGTTCCCACTGGGGAATTTCCGATTCCTTTGGGTGCAGACACAAAGATGCTCTTTCTGATGTGAGCGGTGCCTTATGATTGGCTGACGTCCTTTCGACGTTGGTGGAGTATCCCGGTTATCCTTGTTCGGGTGTCTCTTTTGTTTTTTTTGATTTTGCTGCCTCTGTGTAGGCTGTTATCCACTGGGGGATTTTGTCGTTGATTTTGATTAGCCTCTTCTGTTAGGCGTATCAGCTTGACGTTCAATGATTGGCTGAGCCAGATTCCACTTGGGGAATGATTATTGATTTTTATTTTCTTCTCCTTCCGCAGGGATGCCTCTTGAGTAGGCGACTGGGGATTTGGGGATCTTATGTATCCCAGAGTATTATTTGGGAAGCCTCTACAGGCTTAGCCTCACTCGACACTTGAGTTGAAGAGCTATCTTCACTGAGGAAGTTTAAGTCCTTTGACTTGGATTTTCTGCTTGGGAGATCGTACTTCCATTGGGGATTTGACGATCTTGTTTGATAACTCTTGCTGGGGATTTTTGAATCCAAGGGTATGAGTTGAGGTTCCTCTGGGGAGTATTATTTCTGCGAGCCTCTCCAGGCTCAGTTATTCTGCATACTGTGGAGGATGAGGAGTATTGTTTCGGCAAGCCTCTCCAGGCTCAGTTATTCTGTGCGAACTGGTTGTTGGATTTTCTGAATCCTTGCCTTTTTTATTTTTTGGCTTTTTCTGTATTTCGCCTTTTTCTTTATGTTTTTGGCTTTTGCTGTATAGAATTTAAATTGCTAGAGAATTTTGAATTCAAAAGTGGCAAATTTCATTAAAAATGAATTTGTACAAGAAAAATTTGGGAAATGGGGCTAAGCCCAACCAAACTAGTACATGAAAAAGCACTAAAACAGAAGCCAGTCTTCACTCCTCTGCTGGCGGGTCCTGTGGCGAGTCCGGGAAGCGGCGATGCATCCAGACGGAGAGGTTGTCGAACCCCTGCACCAAGGTATCTAGTCGAGCATCGGTACTCTGCTGCCATGTACCGACACTATGCTGAAAAGCATCGAATCGCGTGTCGATGCTCTGCTGAAAAGCATCGAATCGCGTGTTAATGCTCTGCTGCAGTGTGTCGAAGCGGGCATCAAAGTATCCCCTATCTGACCGTGACGTGCTAGCCTCTGGCTGCGGGGTGTTGCCTCCCTCAAAGTCGAGATTGTTGAGGAGGTCGTCGAAGGTCTCGAGGCTATCTACTCGCACAAACCCCCCTCCTGGCGATCTAGCGATGATCTTCATGTTGATCAGGGTGGAGGCACCAATCAACTTTGGCGCCAACGCCCCTGGCTCCGCACCATCGGGACATCCCCATGTCTCCGCCAGCTGTGAGAGGAGTGGGGCAACCAAGATGTACCCCTGTCTGGACTCTCCTCCCTCTCGTATCCCAAACTTCTTCACGTGCTCAAGGAAGAAATATCCAGGGTTGGCCTTCCGGCCGGTGGCCATGCAGTATAAGGCCAGCAGATCCGGTCGTGTAATCGACTCCTGACTCTTGGACCTGCCATGAATGGTACTGGTGAGGATCTTGTGACAGATCCTAAGAGCAGTCGGGAGCCGGGAGCCCTTTACCCCTGAATGATAATCCCGTCGGCCAGTGAGCAAACTCCACATCTCAACCGGAGTCCACTGATCAGGCCACTCGCATATGGCGTCTCGGAAGGCCAGCTGATCAGTGCGGCTGAAAAACCCTGCCTGGACGTTGAACTCGTCCAACGTCAGCGTGCGGTATCCTTCATTCATCCAGAAATCCACCGCGCAGACATCCTCCCCATAGCTGTTAGTCGACTCCGTGACGCCGACTGTGGCCAAGAACTCCTTCGTGGCCGTCAAATATAGCTGGGATGGTGGATTAAGGACAAATCCCCATCCTATGGCGTCGAAGTAGTTCCTGACATCATTCTCCAAGCCCACCGCTTGGAGAAGCTCAAAGTCGAGCACTCTTGACGGCTCGATGGTGAACGTCTCTATGAGCTGCAGCCGGTCTCGGTGTCGGTCTGTCATTACACGTCTGGCTGGGGCTCTCTGCCTTTTGCGAGAAGATTCTGCCATTTCCGATAATCTCTCTAGGAATGCACTCACAAGCAAGGAATGTGGAGAATGAAGAAAGGTATGCAAAATGAGGGAGGGGAAGCCTTTATTTATAGGCAAAATTCCGCCAATACGGCCCGTATTGGATTCAATACGGCCGTATTGGCCTTTCCGTTGATGTACAAAATTTACATCCAATACGGACCGTATTGGATTCAATACGATCATATTGGGATTCAATACGATCGTACTGGATTTTAATACGCCCGTATTGGAGTTGAAACGTTGTGCTTAACGTTAACTCCAATACGACCGTATTAATACCAATACGGGCGTATTGGATTTTTTCTGATTTTATGGTTTTTTTCTTTTTTTTTTTTTTTTTTTTTTTTTTTTTTTTTTTTTTTTTTTTTTTTTTTTTTTTTTTTTTTTTTTTTTTTTTTTTTTGATAAACAGAGAATAAGTGGTCTTCTAGTACACCTATCATCTGTATGTATGTATGCGAATGAGATGCACCTAATTCTATTTGATTCAGTTTTTCAAAAGAATTAATCGATGCGTTCTTTGTTTGGATCTTGCCATTCCTCCAGACAGACTGTGCTTTGCCGATTTCTGTAACCGAGGAATGATGCGTATTTGTTTTTTGGTGTTATCAACCAAATGATTCTCCCTTCCTTTAGAAGATGTGTCAACCCTCCTATTGACCACTATATCTCCATGTTTCCACTAGATTATTCAAAAATCGTTGGGGACAAGAGAGAAGAGAAGGAAGAGGTATATTTTCCAAAAGTTTGTGTTTTAGAGGGGATTGTTTTATTTTGAAAAATTGTTTTTGTAAGAATGGCTGGCCATTGGTAGGCTTATTGTGTTTAGGTTTGTTTGATTAAACACTTATGAAGTTAAGCACATCTTTGTTATTAATGATTGTGCTTTGACAACTTGGATAGCTTTTCTTGAGCCCCTTGTTGAATTCATTTGATGGTACCATCATGGATTTATTTTGTTTTTCTGTTTGTCCTTATTTTTGCCTAAAACCCCCTTTTGTGGCGTTTTAGCGGACCTTTGTTTTTTGTTCATTTTTGATAACCCTAATTTTTGCCTAGGTCACCCTTTTGTGGGATTCCTAGCGGGTCTTTTGCTCTTATTTTTGCGCAGTCCCCTTTTTGGGTTTCCTGCCGAGCTTATTATCTTTAGGATTTCTTTTATCCATGATGGCACTTATTGATGCCAAGAAAAGGTGCTCCAGGCTATCATGCACACTTCCACATAAAAATGATGCGGGTTTATTGTTATCAAGATGATTTTAACCTCATTTATGCTTATTCAAACAGGGTTAAAATAATGTGGTCTAGAATTTTATTGCAAGCGAGAAAAGAAGCAATAAGAAATAATGAAGAATGATTTTATTATAATCATGATGGAAACATGTGCCCTATCGAGGCTCGGGGGTCGGGCTGTCCCCGAGGAGTGATCTCTAATAGTCACTGAGTCTATACATCCCTATCGGAAGGAGAAGGACACTTGATGACAACAGCTGGCCTCGACATTTGTGAACCAGCCCTCCTAAAGATCTGGCTTAAAGAACGTCGAGAAGGATTTTGATTCCTCTTCGTTCTTTGATCTTTAACAGGGTTGTATCCTAACCCTTGCTTCCCCGGATTGTCCTTGATAATAGGTAGCTCCGGGATTCCTTGGGAGTACTTGCCCAATCCTTGTCCTGGCAAGTATCCTTTTTTTGTGAGCATATGGGCTACCTTCTTCATTTCTCGGGGAAACGTCTCAACATTGGCAATTTCCAATGCTTGGAAGGCGGTTTCCAAAGCTTCCTCTGCTGCATCCACATAAGGTATGTTGGATGGCTTACTGATGAGTATGTCATCTTCAGCTTGCACGGTCACCAGTTTGTCACCCACGATGAATTTGACTTTTTGGTGGAGCGTAGAGGGTACAGCTTTCGCATCATGAATCCAAGGTCGGCCTAGGAGACAGCTGTATGCAGGAGTAATATCCATCACTTGGAATTCGACGTTGAAGATGGTGGGTCCAATTTGGATTGGAAGATTGACTTCTCCCACCACTTCTCTTTTAGAACCGTCGAAAGCTCGAACGATCATGTTGCTCGGGCGCATTTGGACTCCCTTGATTGCCACTTGATCAAGAGTTCTTTTGGGCATCACATTCAAGGAAGATCCGTTATCCACCAAGACTTTTGCGATGTGGTATTCCTTGCACTTTACAGAGATGTGCAAGGGCTTATTGTGATTAGGTCCCTCGGCGGGGATTTCTTCATCGGTGAAAGTAAGGTGATCATTAGCCGTGATGTGGCTAACAATTCCCTCAAACTTGTCTTGGGAGATGGTATGCGACACATACGCCTCGTTCAAGACCTTCAACAGAGCTTGCCGATGCGGTTCGGAGCTTAGGATCAACGACAACAAAGTGATCTTTGCTGGTGTCTTGTGAAGTTGATCCACAATGGAGTACTCGCTTTGTTTGATGAATTTTAACAACTCATCAGTCTCCTCCTCGGATTCTCTATCTTCCTCGGTTTTCTCCTTTTCTTTTCCTTTATTCCTGGGAGCTTTATCGTGCAGATCTTCGGGAGTGTAGATCCTGCCACTCCTAGTCATGCCCCCAAGTCCAGCGATGTTAGAGATATCACTGTCGGCAGAAGTATGGATGTCGTATATCCATGGCACAGCCTTATTTGATTCGTAGGGGAAAGGTCTTGGAGCGACAATCCTTAACGGCGTGGGACCTTCCCTTTCGTCTGTCTTGATTACCAACAACGGCGTCGTCGTGTGTTCGCTTTGCGCAGTTGTTGGCTTGCATTTAATGACCAACGGCGTGCGATCCATTCTGAACATACGCATTGATTATTTCTTTCTTTTTATTAACATTTATTATTAAATTACCGGGAGAGATAAATGCAAATGAATGGTTATGAGATGCAAAGGCGATAAATCTCAAGAATTCGATTTTATTCATTGAAGAAAGTGTACAACTTTTCATACAATGCTTTGAAGTAATTTTTTACAATAAGAGAAAAGCCGATAAAAACCCACAGGCGGGTTCATGTTTCTTTGCCACTCATCTTCGGCTTCCTCGATGTGACGACCCATTGCTTTAATCTGTGTATGGACCGCTTGGCTCATATCGTCACTGATTTTCTGAGCCTCCTTCGCTTTCTGAGTATAGTAGTTGATCATGGCCTGTAGCTCATTAAGCTCGTCTTCGGCTCGATCCTTCTCCTCTCGGAGTCTAGCCATTTGTGCTAGTCCCTCCCTTTCCTTTTTGCAGAAATCGGAAAGGTTTGCGGCTTGTCGTTGAGCAACTTCCCGCCATTGTTGTGCATCGGATCGAGTCAAGAGCAGATCTTCTTGCATGTTCTTGATCAACTGAGCCTGCCTTGCATGTTCGGCTTCCAGGTGTGCTATCTTTGCATTGACTTCTTGGAGTTGACTACTTGGTTCAACCTTTGGCATTTTGGATGCCCGAGTAGTCTCCTCGTTGAGGTTAGCACACTCGTCCTTGAGCCGCTCTATCTCGTGGTCTTTCTTCTTGCATTGCCTTTGAAGACCATCAATAGTAAAACTGGATTCTTCATTTTTTTCTTCAAGAAACCTCATTTGAGCTTCCATACTTTCCAGCTTTTTGGTCAAGGCGTCGACTTGTTCTTGCATTAACCTCCTTGTGGTTGTGGTTGCGCAAGAGGTGGATGGTTGAGGCACCCCTCTCTCGTTCCTCCATATCTCGTAGTCGGTGGAGGCGGATACCCGAGGCTTTCCAAGCTCGCGATCTCCCTCATAGATTGGTTTCTCCCATGCTCTAATGACAGCATGCATGTCCCTCTGATGTTCGGAATCAAAGGAGAAACACAACCCTCCAAGCTCCTCTTTGGTAAGAACAATTTGAGTCCTCATGAGTTGCCTCATAGCCAATCTAGGTGAGTAAGCTATGCAACCTCTGAGGCCCATTAATGGTACGCTTGGATAATTGCCGCATCTTGTTAATACATTGCTTGGACGGAACCAAGGACAAACCCACGTGAAGTGCTCAATACTCCACTGTTCCATCTCTTCCTTCCATTCGGAAGCATGCCGGCGGCGTACGGGGATCTTCGAAAAACTTCTCAAAGGGTCGGGCAGAGTCCCCATATGACTAGAGGCATAAAAGTGTGTGATGCCCCACACGTACAACAAGGAAGTACAGCATCGGATAGTTTTCCCTTGCTTCTGTTGAGATAAGTTGACAGAAAGCAAAGTGTCGGCAAGAATGGCAGGCACGGGACTCTTCATATGTACGTCCCAAGCAAAGAAGGCGTCCATAGCAGCATGGTCTACTGTGTTAGCGTGAAAGGGGAATAGGATCATCCCAAACACGGCTAACGCTAGAGTCTTGTTGAAAGCTAACCAATCTCCCTCATCAGCCAAAGAAGAAAGGTGGTTTTCAATCATAGCAAGCTTCCAACCCTTGATACTGCCGTTCCCCACTAAAGCAGATAATCGTGGCGGTAGTTTGACTTGAGTGGCAACTCTCTCTACGGCCACATGATTTCCATGGAAAATATAGACCCCTGTTGATTTGGGCCATCGAAGCATGAGTTCGTACTCCTCGAGAGTAGGAACTAAGTCAAACTGGGGGAACTCGAAACAATGTAGATCGAGACTCCAAAAGTGGACCAATGCTCTCAGAAAGGATGGATCTACACAAATCTTCATCAAGTCGAGAACTCGTCCATAGGATTTTTCAAACTCCAAACGAGCCTCTCGTGGCATCAAGGTACAGAGGTGATCCAACCTCTCGGCACGGTATAATAAGAAGTCCACTTTCTTCAATTGCCCTTGCACTCCCCTAGATCCCTCCATGATCTACAGTAAAATGCATGATATGAGATGATGGAGATGAATATGCATGCATAGTGTTTATTTAACTAGGCATTATCATGTTTCTTGGGATTTTCCTAGCATGATGCATGATGTTGCTTGGTTTGGGTAAATATTATTTTTTGATATTTTGTATATTTTTGTATTTTTGGGCGAAAAGGGGAAACTACCTATATGAATGCAATGAAGGTAGATGTTAACACCATGTACTAGAAGATCCTTATTTCTATTTATTTTTATTTTACTAGGGATGTTGTATGTTTAAAGAATGCAAATGTATGCTCATACAATGTCACATAAAAATGCACACACAATTCACTCATCCACGAACAGTCACGAGCGAATCACGAGGTAGGGGTATCCTGCAGAAATGGTGCATATTCAAGGTAGGTTCTAACTGTTCTCACCAGTCCAAGGCCCCCAAGGTGCCCCCATTATAGGGACCCAATTCCTCTCGTCGTAGGTCGATGGAAAGTTCCAACGCACCGTCGGACTCAAGTTCATGGTTACCACCTTGAGTGATGCTTTCCGACAACGGTCTACGGGCACCTATAGACCCATTCGACAACCGGCCGTACTAACATCCACTCCCTATGGTTAATCACTCATGCCCCCGGGTATAGAGGGAACTGTTGTGTGCAAAGGTTTGTGTACAGTTTGTATTTCAAACAATTGCGTAAATTAAACAAACAACAGTTATTAAAGCCATATAATAAAACATGTTAACATACAAGTAAGGGGGTAATGAAGTAATTTTAACTATTATTTGTTAAAAATAATCTGTCACTAAATGGGACTGACTCTCGAGGCTTCCCCAGTGGAGTCGCCATCTGTCGCCACCGGCCCGAAACGGGCTTTCGGCATTCGCGAAGGATGGTTGGACTCGTTTATTTGTTTGAAAAATGTGGATTGCTAGAATGACTTATTCTCAAACTGAGACCTCGTCAAACGAGCAATTTTATTAAAAGGCTCACTAATCCATATTAATCCCAAGCGGGACCCTCCATGGATTAGTGGTTTTCATAAAAGGAGGGTTCGTGGAGTCGCCACCAATGTTTTACTCGAAACATTGGAAAAAGGGATAAGGCAATTGATTTAAAAATCAACTTTGGCCACTACAACCAGAGTTGGGTAAGGGAGTCGGTTACGCGTGGGGAAGGTGTTAGCACCCCACAGCGCCCCTTTCGGGTTCCCTATGACAGATTATTTTTAACAGAACAGTATAAAATGACTAAATTACCCCTATTTATTCTAAGCAATTATAAATTGACTATCTACATGATGACAGTTTAAATATTCACACAGAAAGCAGTAAAAGGAAGGATTGAAGGGAAACCTCTTGAAGCGTGCTTTTATAAAAAATGAACTGGGAAGCGTTTTGGCGTTCCCACGCTCTACAAGCCCGCTCCTCGCCCTCCTAGAACAAAATTTTAACTAAGGGAATCAAAGAGATTTCCCCTCGACTAGGTTTGAATCTCCAAGCTAAGTGCTCGGAATTCCAGAACTTCGTCGGATCGACTCCCAGAGAGATTTCTAGGGCAGAACACTGCTCAAAAACCCCAGAATACTCAAGGAGGGAGTCAAAACTGAGTGAAAAAGTGTGGAATGACGTCCAATTGACGTCATATTTATAGGGAATAGGCGCAATACGGCCTACGGGAGCAATACGGCCGTATTGAAATTTTTGAACTTCAATACGGTCGTATTGAGTTCAATACGGCCGTATTGAAGTTCAGAAATTTCAATGCGCCCGTATTGAGTTCACAGCGGCTGCATTGAAGTGTCAATACGGGTGTATTGATTTCAGTACGGCCGTATTGAAGTTTCAGAAACTTCAATACGCCGTATTGAGTTCGCTGCGGCCGTATTGAAGCTTCAATACGGCCGTATTGAATGCGGTACGGCCGTATTGGGCTTTTTCCCTCCACTTCGTTATTTTGAGCTATTCTAAGACCTCTAGACCTACAGAGAACCCTCCTAGGGCCTTCCAGGAGTCCTTCTGGCTGATCTTCCTTCAGTCTTCGAGAGTCTTCAAGCTTTATTTCCGACCCGGACAATTTTAGGGGTCTACATCTGGTCCAACTTTGTATAAGGGTGGAACAATAACATTTGAGAAAAAATTCTTTTAAGAAAGATAAAACTCATTCTAGTTCTTATGTCAAGAAAGATTACAATAGGGAGGGTCAATCTAAATATGACTCTTCTAAAAATTTTGGCAAAGGTCAAGAAAAAGAAAAAGAGAAAAATGAAAATGCTATTACTTTTAGTAGTAAATCTAGTGACATTAAATGCTTTAAATGTCTTGGGAGAGGTCACATAGCTTCTCAATGCCCCAATAAGAAAATCATGAGTTTAAGAGGGCAAGACATTTATAGTAGTCATGATGAAACTAGTTCTACTACTACAAGTGAAAGTGATTCTAGTGAGGAAGACCATCAAGTTGAAAGTGCTTATCCTTATGATGGTCAATTGTTAATGATTAGAAGGCTTCTAGGAAGTCAACCTAATGAATCTCATATCTGACAAAGAGAGAAAATTTTTCACACAAGGTGTAAAATTTCAGATAAAGCTTGTTCTCTCATTATGGATAGTGGATCATGTTGCAATTGTTGTAGCACAAGGTTGGTTGAGAAGCTAGATTTAACTCTAATTCCCCATCCCAAGCCTTATCAACTTCATTGGTTAAATGAAGATGGGGATATTATTATGGATAAACAAGTGAAATTTAAGTTCTTTATTAGTACCTATGAAGATCATGTGGTATGTGACATAGTTTCAATGGAGGCTTTCCATATTTTGTTGGGAAGGCCATGGCAATTTGACAAGAAAATCATGCATAATGGCCTCACTAATGAAATAACTTTCACTTATAAAGAAAATAAATTTGTACTCCAACCTTTATCTCTTTCACAAGTGATAGAGGATCAAGTTCAAATGAAATTAAAAAGAGAAGAAGAAAAAAAAAAGTTGAAGAAAAAAGAGAAGAAGCATAAATCATCAAAGAAGAAGAAGGAGGAAATTTCTCTTCCATTAGAAGGAATTCAACAAGAAAATAATTTGAAACAAACACTTCTTGTTGAAAAACCTTCTTATATTCTTCTTTGTAGAAGTATGCTTAAATGTCATAATTTAAATTTTCAGAACTAGATAATCGATTATTTTAAAGGATAATCGATTATTTTGTTCTTCATGATTTCTGAAAATCAACCAAGAACAAATTAATTGATTATTTTGCACGATAATCGATTATTCCAGAGAGTGATTCCTGGGATAATTGATTATTTCACAAATAATTGATTATTACAGTAAGACATCTTTTTTACATGTTGCTGGAATAATCGATTATTTTGAGTCAGTTTTCAAAAACTCTATTTTATATCTAAAAATAACTTTTCAAGTTTCTAACTCATCATCATACTCACTCTTAGTCAGATTAGATAAAGATTAACTCATGCACAAAGCACACACATGCAAAATGAACTAAACAAAACAATACAACTTATGAGCTACTCCTATTACACATCATAATAACTACATTTTCTTCTTGACTTTGTTTTTGACTTGTTGATGTCCTTGGTAAGCTTTGATTCTCATAATCCACATTTTGTTATTATCAAAACCTTCATTCTCCAAGTTTGAGTTGATTCACCACTCCATGAATCTCAACAATCTCCCCCTTTTTGATGATGACAAACCATACAAGCTATTTTTTTTTGTAAACCAGTATTTTCACATTTTAAGTCCTGCAAAACAAACTCAAAAACCTTTCTGCCCCTTTGGACATCATCAAAAACAACCAGATATACTCATATGTCTAGATTTCACATGTATTAAATTATGCACAAGAATCATTTGCTCAAAAACTTTATGCCACAAAACCAACTATAGGCATTGTTCCAATTAATCCTAAAGTAACATCAGAATTTGTATCAGAGATTTTTCATATTCATCAAGTTGTATTTTAATCACAATATCTCGACCATATGATTCATCAGCTAAGCATCATATCATCAGCAAGAATCACAAATATGCATTACATTTGCACACATCAACATACAAACCAGAATATTGAAACCAAATCAAAGTTTCCATTTGCAAATCATCCCAAACACAATATTATCACAGTGAAATTCATATTCCATCAGAATTTAAATTGTTCAAAACAAAATAAACCAAGATAATTGTTCAGGAATTAAAGTGATTACAACCCAATTAAAAAAAACCATAAATTTAAACTAAACTTCTAAAAACAAAACAGAACACTAAAGCTCTAGAATCACTCCGAGTCTTTTGGCATCCCAAGCTGAGCCTTAATTTGGTTAATCTCATAACCAAGGTTATCAAACCAATCATGAATACCCGAATAATATGACTCGTGCTTCCTAGACATCTCCATTACCGCATCAAGTTTGTTAATCATAATTTGCTCAAACAGAGAAAATGCTTCAGGCTCCGATTCTTGTTCCTGTTCAGGTTCAATTTCCACTTGTAGTGGCTGGTCTTCATCATGAGATGGAACACCATCTTAATCAGTTGTAGGTTCAGGAGTCGGAGGGACATCTCCTTTGAATACCCATTTTTCTTCTTGTTTCAACATCCCCATATGATGCAAAGAAGATTTTTCAATTTTATTCGAGGCATGGAGAATTATCTTTTTCTCCCTTTTCAGATCCACACCTGCTTTCTCAAAAATCCTAGATAAAAACAAAGCATATGGTATTGGACCATCCTCCTTCCTCCTAGCCTTCCACATACAGTTATTCACCATAGACACCCAATCTATCTTAATCTTTTTCTTAATAACATGCATCAGCAAAATGTCATCCCTAGACATTTGAGCATGATTATGTAATCTAGGCTTAATCATCCAAGCTATGATAAAAAGAAATTAATCTTGAATTTTTCTTCATACCTCCGGCCAGAAATTTTGTGTAGTTAGTGGTCTCCGGGTTCCTTTGACAATCTCTAAAAGTTTTCAGCTCCTCAAAATCTCCAAAGTTGAAGGGTTGGGGCTTCGTACTCCCGTCTCGCTCAGCCCAGCTGCTTCCTTCAAAGTTGGACCATCAAGCTTTATAAGCTTGCCCTTCACCACAGATTGCATTATCCCTTCATTGCTTGAGGCAAAGCATAAGAACAGCCTTGTAAGCTCAGGGTAATAAGGTCCTTTTAACTCCAAGAACTTCCCAAGTTCCTAATGCTCTAAGAGAGGAGGAAAGCTAAACCCCTCATTCTTGAACCATTCTAGCTTTAAGGTCTTCAGAGGGATGATTCTCCTACCCGCATACCATTCAAAATAGTAATCTTGGGTCTTCTCATCAACAAACCACTTGGAAATGAGTTGCTCAACTTCTGTGGGAAGAGGTCTTTTGCTCCCCCTGACTTCAAGCTTCTTTGGTCTCTTGGAAGATGAAGCCATTTTTAGGTTAAAGGTGGGTTCTTGGTGAAGATGAAGAAGATGAAGAAGATGAGTGTGTTAGGGTTTAAGAGTTGAGAGAATGTGGGTATTTGAAAAATAAGAAGGTTTGGAGGTTATAGAAGCCCTAGCACCGGATTGGGGTAGGGGAGAGGTTTCACTTATGAAGAGTAGTGGGAAGTTGAAGGTTGGCGCAAATAAAACCGTTCAAAAACCGTCTGGAAAACCAAGGGTCGCGCAAATAATCGATTATTTGTATCAGTAAAATTCTTTGAAAAACCCTTTTTGCACTAAATAATCGATTATTTTTGGAATAATCGATTATTCTAGAGACTCTTTGTATTCTTGCTACCCAGATAATCGATTATTTCCCAAATAATCAATTATTCTAAAGACTTCTGGAATTCCTCTTTTCCCAGATAATCGATTATCTTCCAAATAATCGATTATTCTGCTAGGCTCACTTACAATAATTGATTAAATTTTACAATAATCGATTATTCTAGAGAAGTTTTGCTTCTCTTATTTCTAACCTTTTAACCCATTCCTAATCTATTTCAACTCTTAAACTTTCTCTTTTATGCATCATATATCAATGTTTTACACATACATCAACCAACTTTCAATCAAGCAATCAAACTCAAGTACACATTCACAATCAATTCAAACAAGACTCATTGACTATTCCTAGTTCAATTATCAATTGATTAAATCTTTCTCTTGGTAGAGGTTTTGTAAATATATCAGCTAATTGTTTACTTGTTTCAACAAACTCTACAACACAATCATTTTTCTGAACATGATCTCTTAAAAAATGATGCCTTATCTCTATATGTTTTGTCCTACAGTGCAAAATTGGATTTTTGGTTAGATTTATTGCACTTGTATTATCACATCTCAAAGGAATTTTGTTCAACTCAGTTCCATAATCTCTTAGTTGTTGTTTCATCCAGAGAATTTGTGCACAACAACTTCCGGCATCTATATACTCAGCCTCAACTGTACTTAAAGAAACACAAGCTTGCTTTTTACTATGCCATGAGACTAGTGCACTTCCAAGTAGGTCACAAGCACCACTTGTGCTTTTCCTATCAAGTCTACACCCAGCATAGTCTGAATCCGAGTAGCCTATCAAACTTAGTGAGACTCCTTTTGGATACCATAAACTTACATTAGTTGTTCCTTTTAGATATTTTAGAATTCTTTTTTACATATTTCATGTGAGATTCTTTTGGATTTGCTTGAAATCTTGCACACAAGCACACAACAAACATTATATCAGGCCTACTAGCTGTCAAATATAAAAGTGATCCAATGATACCTCTATATTTTGAGTTGTCAACAGCTATCCCTTTCTCATCCAAGTCAAGATTGCATGTGGTTGATATTGGTGTTGCAGCCTCCTTACACCCTTCCATACCAAACTTCTTCAACAATTCATTGCAATACTTGCTTTGAGTTATAAAGATTCCATCACTCATTTGTTTGATTTGCAACCCCAAGAAGAATGTAAGCTCTCCCATCATTAACATTTCAAATTCACCTTGCATGGTCTTAGAAAATTCTTTGCATAGAGAGATATTAGTAGATCCAAAACCAATGTCATCCACATAGATTTGAACATACATTGTACCATTTTTAAAATTCTTCACAAATAATGTATTATCTACTTTCCCTCTTACATAATCATTCTCAATCAAAAATTTTCTCAACCTGTCATACCATGATCTTGGAGCTTATTTCAAGCCATAGAGTGCCTTTTTAAGTTTGTACACATGATTAGGATACTTAAAATCATCAAAACCTGGTGGTTGCTCCACAAACACTTCTTTTTGTATTAAACCATTAAAGAAAGCACTTTTCACATCCATTTGATAAAGCTTAAAATTCATTATCGAAGCATAAGCAAGAAGTAATCTAATGGCTTCTATTCTTGCTACAGGGACAAAAGTCTCATCATAATCAATTCCCTCTTCTTGATTATACCCCTTAGCCACTAACCTTGCCTTATTTCTTAATGATTCCAGATTCATCAAGCTTATTTCTAAAAACCCACTTGGTTCCTATAATTGGATAATCATTTAGTAATAACACTAAATCCCATACTTCATTTCTTTCAAACTGATTTAGTTCCTCTTGCATGACCATTAACCAATATTCATCTTGTAGTGCTTCATCTATTGTCTTAGGTTCAACTTGTGAGACAAAAGCCATAATATTACAAATATTGTTGATGGATCTTTTAGTTGATACTCCTTTACCAATACTTCAAATTATATTTTCCATTGATAAGTCCTTAGAAGTTTTCGATTCCTTAGGCAATTGTTCACTTGTATTTTCAATGGTTTTATTTGATTCACTCTCTTGAGACTTCTCATTAGATTCACTTTCTAATGGTGGTTGATCAAGCAAATCAGTCAAGTCCTCTATTTCTGTTTGCCTTGTCTCTTGTTTGTTAGTCTCATCAAATACAACATGAACTAATTCTTCAACTATTAGAGTCCTCTTCTTATATACTCTATAGGCTTTGCTATTTGTAGAATATCCTAAGAAGATTGCCTCATCAGCTTTTGCATCAAATTTTCCAAGTTGCTCTTTGCCATTGTTCAGCACAAAACACTTACACCCAAATACTCTAAAGTATGAAGTATTAGGCTTCCACCCATTATAAATCTCATAGGTTGTTTTCTTTAGAATAGGCCTAATCAGAACCTTGTTTAACACATGACAAGCTGTGTTAATAACATCAGCCAAAAAATATTTTGGTAGTTTAGTCTCATTCAACATAGTCCTAGCTAATTCCTCAAGAGACCTTTTTTTCCTTTCAACAACCCCATTTTGTTGAGGTGTCCTACGTGCTGAAAAATTATGATTAATACCATGCTTCTCACAGAAATTTTGGAACAAAATATTTTGGAATTCACCTCCATGATCACTTCTAATTGAGGTGATATTTGTGTTCTTTTCATTTTGAACAAGCTTGGCAAATTTCTTAAAAGCATTAAAAGCTTCATTTTTATTTGCAAGAAACATAACCCATGTGAATCTTGAATAGTCATCTACAATAACTAACCCACAGTAGTTACCACTTAGACTCATGGTTCTTGAAGGACCAAACAAATCCATGTGAATTAATTGTAAAAGTCTAGTAGTTGAAATCTGATTTTTGCTTTTAAAGCTAGCCTTCACTTGTTTTCCCTTTTGACAAGCATCACATAGTTTGTCCTTACTAAACTTGAGTTTAAGTAATCCTATCACTAACTCCTTTCTACTAAGTTTGTTTAAGTGATCCATGTGAATATGTGCAGCTCTTCTATGCCAAAGCCAAATATTGTCTTCTTTGGTTATTAAACACTTGGTGTTGGAAATTTCTATTGAGTGTTCTAAATCTAGCATGTAAATGTTGTCAATTCTTTTTCCAATGAATCCAATTTCTTTTGTCAATTTATCACAGATCAAGCAACAAGTGTTATCAAATTCAATTTTAAAACCTTCGTCACTAAGTTGACTTATACTAAGCAAGTTATGTTTCAGCCCTTCAACAAACAATACATTCTCAATCAATGTTAAGGAGGAAGAGTTACCAATGTTTCCATGACCTAGAATCTTCCCTTTGTTGTTGTCACCATAAGTAACAAACCCTTCATTCTTTAATTTCAGACTTGAGAATTTTAAAGGATCTCCAGTCATATGCCTTGAGCAGCCACTATCAAGATACCACAATAAGCTTTTGGCTCTCAAGCATTTCTACAACAAAGATCATAAAATTGATTTAGGTACCCATGTGAAGGGTCTTTGATGGTTAGTTCTCAACCCTTGACTCTTTTTAATCCAAACCATTTCTCCATTTGGAACTCCATACTTCGTAGAGTAGCATATCCTTATTGTATGACCTTTCTTACAACAATAATATAAAGTTGTTTGTTTAATGAAATTTCCTTTGTATTTTCTGAAGAATTGGTTTTTCTTAAAAAATATTTCCTTTGTTTTTAATGGCATGTTCATGCTTTGATTAAAACCAAGTCCACTTCTATCAAAAGTATTTCTTTGCTTTCCCAAAATGATATTCAAAATTGCATTTCCATTTGTGAACTTTGTAAGAGTGGTTTTAAAATTAACATTTTCCTTTTCCAAAGCCTTGCAATTTTCACAAACAACTTTTGAATAAGGGGAGGTTTCACAATGAGCTTCATTGAAGTTCAAAATAGTTTGAAGATTGTCATACTCATTTTTCAAATTTTCAAGCTCTTGTTCAGCTCTAATTAAAGCATTTTCATACCATGACAGCTTTTTTTTAAGCTTTGAATTTAAAGCATCTAGTTTCACAGCCTCTTTGTGAATTTGAATGAAAGCTTCTTGAAGTTGATCATAATCCAGATTAGATTTAAGGTCAGAATCACTTACTATTGTGTCTTGATCAGCTCCAGCTATCAAACATAAATTGTTCTCTTCAAATTCAGATTCATCACTTGTTGTGCTTGAGTCATTGTCTTCCTAAGCAATGTAGGCTCTTTTTCCTTTGACATTTTTCCTCACTTTCTTTTCCTCTTGTTGCTTCTTTAAGAGGTTTGGACATTTAGCTTTTATGTGTCCTGGTTTTCCACACTCAAAACAATTGTAAGAGGATGTACTTGCTTCCTCTTTCTTATTAGTCTTCTTGTTGAACTTGTAAGGGGAATTCCTCTTCTTTCTTAGGAATTTTCTGAACTTCTTCACCAACAAGTTGAAGTTCTCTATTTCAGAATCTTTGGAGCTTGATTCTTCACACACTTCTTTGCCTTTGACTGATTTCAAGGCTCTTAGTGACACTCCCTTACCCTTTTTGTCTTGATGTTCATTTTCCTCAAATATATGCAGCTTTTGCTCATGCTCTCTTAGCTTTCCAAAGAGAGTAGCAAGGGTCAATGAAGTCAAGTACTTTTATTCTTCTATGGAAGTAACCTTTGCTTGCCATGATCTATCAGAGCATTACAACACTTTCAAATTTAATTCTTCTTCTTCAAATTTCCTGCCAAGATCAACAAGGTGATTTATCAAGTGTGTAAACCTCTTTTAAAAATCAGAAATTGATTCACCATTGTTCATTCTCAACAATTCATATTCTCTTATGAGAGTATGCTTTCTAGACCTCTTTACATCAGTTGTTCCTTCATGAGTGACTTGCAAAGTGTCCCACATTTCTTTAGCAGATTTGCATTGAGAAATTCTAAAAAATTCATCAATAGACAATGCAGATGTAATGATGTTCTTTGCTCTATAGTCATATTGGGCTCTTTTTCTCTCATCATCACTCCACTCACTCCAATGTTTTTCTCTCTTCCCATCATCATCTTTGGTCATAGGGATATAGGGTCCATTTTCAATTGCATCCCACACAGCAATGTGAATTGCATCAATGAAAATTCTCATCCTAATTTTCCAATAGACATAGTTTTCACCATTGAAAACAGGAGGTCTATGAATAGACACACCCTCACGATAAGGTAGGTTGTTGTTGGCCATTTTTGAAATCTTGAATAACACTCAAGAACCTTGCTCTAGATACCAATTGTTAGAAAAGAATGGCTCAATCCAAGAGGGGGGGTGTGAATTGGATTCTATGACACTTTAAAAATTTTCAGAGTTCTTAGGATCTTTATTTCAATTTAAACTTTTCTAATATGAATTTTCAAATAAGTTCCTTCAAAGGCTTGTTAATGAAAATGAGTCTTATATGTTTTCTTGATTAATCTTTGATAAAGTTCAAAGTTAAGAACAATCAATATGCAACACTTTGATTCAGTTTAAAGCAATGTTGTGCATACAAACATGTTAATCAAGATTATTCTCTTTAACACAACCAAGATATTACTCAAAGCAAAAGATAAGGATAAGAGAAGATTGCACAAGTCTTTTATCCTAGTTCAGCCACTCCACATGTGACCTACATCCAGTCCTCATCATAACTTGATCAAGATTTGTTCCACTATCTCAATGAAGAAGTTTTACAAGCATACCACACATGCATATAATCCTATTCAAGATAACCACTTTCTTGACCCCAAGAAAGCACCTCTTGTAGAAACCCACTACAAGAATTCCTTACCACTTGAGACGCCTACTCAAGATTTACAATTATTCACAAAGAATTAAAGGAATGAATTCACTTGGAAGCTGAACAAATTAGATTGTGAATTCAGAAGAAAATCTCAATCTTTCTCTTTCAAGAATGTGATGATGATGATGATCTTTTTCAAAGCATTTCAAAAACGTTTTACTTCTTGGTTTCACAAAGAAAACACTCCAAGAAGGTCACAAAGACTTCACAATGACGTTTTTCTCTTTTTCAATGTTAACTCATTCGCTGTTCTTTCTTTTTCTTTCTTGTTCTGAAGTTTCAAAGTGTGAGAACTATTTATAACATTTTCAAAACCAGATAATCGATTATTTTAAAGGATAATCGATTATTTTGTTCTTCATGATTTCTGGAAATCAACCAAGAACAGATTAATCGATTATTTTGCAGGATAATCGATTATTCCAGAGAGTGATTCCTGGGATAATCGATTATTTCACAAATAATCAATTATTACAGCAAGGCATCTTTTTTACCTGTTGCTGGAATAATCGATTATATTTAATGATAATCGATTATTTTGAATCAGTTTTCAAAAACTCTGTTTTATATCTCAAAATAACTTTTCAAGTTTCTAACTCATCATCATACTCACTCTTAGTCAGATTAGATAAAGATTAACTCATGCACAAAGCACACACATGCAAAATGAACTAAATAAAACAATACAACTTATGAGCTAATCCTATTACACATCATAATAGCCACATTTTCTTCTTGAGTTTGTTTTTGACTTGTTGATGTCCTTGGTTAGCTTTGATTCTCATAATCCATATTTTGTTACCATCAAAACCTTCATTCTCCAAGTTTGAGTTGATTCACCACTCCATGAATCTCAACAATCTTAATCTATAGTAGGTCTCAAGATGATCATGTAGGAAATCTTAGAGAAGTTTTGATGATTCTTAGGCAAAACCACTTGTTTGCAAATGTGGAAAATGTACTTTTTGTGTGGACCATGTGGTTTTTCTAGGATTCATTGTTAATAAAGAAGGGGTTCGAGTTGATCCCGAGAAAATCAAGGCTATTCAAGAGTGGCCAAAACCAAATAATGTTAGTGAAGTTAGGAGTTTTCATGGGCTTGCAAGTTTTTATAAAAGATTTGTGCCTAACTTCTCTACTATTGCGTCACCCTTGAATGAACTTGTTAAAAAAGATGTATCTTTTGAATGGACCAATAAACATGATCATGCATTTCAACTCTTAAAGGACCAACTCACAAATGCACCCATACTAGCTCTTCCAAATTTTGAAAATACTTTTGAGCTAGAATGTGAAGCATCTGGAATTGGTATACGAGTTGTGTTATTGCAAGGAGGACACCCTATTGCATATTTTAGTGAAAAACTAAAAGGTGTCTCTCTCAATTTCCCAACCTATGACAAAGAGTTGTATGCATTGGTTAGGGCTTTGCAAACTTGGGAACACCATCTAGTGTCCAAAGAGTTTGTAATCCATAGTGACCATGAGTCACTCAAATATTTAAGAGGTCAAGTTAAGTTAAATAAGAGGCATGCCAAATGGTTAGAATTTCTTGAACAATTTCCCTATATTATTAAATTCAAGAAGGGAAAAGCTAATGTTGTAGCTGATGCTTTGTCACGAAGACATACTTTGCTTGTGTCTTTAGGAAATCAGATTCTTGGATTTAATAATATTAAGGAATTGTATGAGAAATATTTGATTTTGGTGATATTTATACAAAATGCCAACAAAAAGCCTTCAATGGTTTCTATATGGCTGAAGAATATTTGTATAAGGAGGGAAAGTTATGCATACCCAAGGTTCCATAAGGAAACTATTGATAAAAGAAAGTCATGAAGGTGGGATTATGGAGCACTTTGGAGTTGATAAAACTCTTATAGTTGCTTAAAGAAAAATTTTCTTGGCCCCATATGCGAAACGATGTCCAAAGGCATTGCCTTAGATGTTTGGCTTGTTTACAAGCCAAGTCTAAAGTTATGCCTCATGGAACATATACACCTTTTCCTGTTGCTTCCTCTCCTTGGGTAGATATTAGCATGGATTTTGTGCTAAGTTTGCCTAGAACCCAAAGGGGGATGGGTTCTAATTTTGTGATAGTGGACCGCATTAGCAAAATGGCCCATTTTATTCCATGCCACAAAATAGATGATGCTAGCAACATTGCTAAACTCTTCTTTAGAGATGTGGTTAAGCTTCATGGACTTCCTAAGTCCATAGTGTCTGATAGAGATACTAAGTTCTTAAGTCATTTTTGGCATGTCTTGTGGTCAAGACTAGGAACTAAACTTCTCTTTTCTACTACTTGCCATCCTCAAACTGATGGTCAAAATGAGGTAGTTAATAGGTCTCTATCCACTATGCTTAGAGCTGTTTTGAAGGGTAATCACAAATCTTGGGATGAGTATTTACCACATATTGAGTTTGCCTATAATAGGGTAGCCCATAAAACTACCAATATTTCTCCTTTGAGGTTGTTTATGGGTTTAATCCTTTAACTCCAATGGACTTGATACCCCTTCCTAAAGTTAATCACTTTATACATAAGGAAGGTACTTCAAGGGCTGATTCTATCAAAAAATTACATGAAAGGATTAAAACTCATATACAAATGCAAAATGAGAAATAGGCTAAGTCAAATAACAAAGGCAAGAAACCAATAATCTTCAAGGAAGGTGATTGGGTTTGGCTTCATCTTCGAAAAGAACGTTTTCCCCAACAAAGGAAGTCCAAACTTAGTCCCCGAGGAGATGACCCTTTTCAAGTCCTACAGTGTGACACCCTTACTACCCCAACACATGTATTGTAATAATGAAAACTTAACAAAAATAATTTTCAGTTTCGGTAAAAGGGTTCACATGAGAATCTTCGAAATTATTCTTCAATAACCACAACAATAAAGATGAAACGTGAGAGTTTACAAAGGATTTTCAAAAATAATATTTACAATTCTAATTCCATATAACAATCTATGTCCTAAAGAAAATCCTCTGCCCCGATGTCACAATATCAGAGCATACCCACAACTCAACCGTTAGCATTCTAGATGCCACTCGTAGCCGGATCTTCCTCACCTAAAATATCCACAAATCGCACGGTGAGAAAAGAAAACATCTATATATATAGCACATAAGAAAACACAACATATTATCTCATTATAACTTAATATTCATAAATATTTCAACATATCATATTTCAATCAATCATGCATCGTCATCACGTCATAATTCTCAATCACACCAATCATCACAAATCTTGCACTTCACACTATGCCAAGGTCACGCTACCCATTTAACAATCTCAGGTTGTGCTCACCCCTGATATAACATTGTGCCAAGGTCACGTTATCCTTATTCCAGGGTCGTGCTCACCTTTGACATGTTAACCAAGGTCACGATACCTACGTAACAATCCAGAGTCGTGCTCACCCCTGATATAACATTGTGCCAAGGTCACGTTACCCCTAACCTAGGGTCGTGCTCACCCCTGACATGTTAACCAAGGTCACGATACTCATGTAACAATCCAGAGTCGTGCTCACCCCTGATATAACATTGTGCCAAGGTCACGTTACCCCTAACCTAGGGTCGTGCTCACCCTTGACATGTTAACCAAGGTCACGATACTCATGTAACAATCTCGGGTCGTGCTCACCCCTGGTCATAGGTGTGAAGAACCACAATCACATCTCATTCACATCCACATTCACATTCACATCCACATCCACATCCAGATCCACATCTCAATAATACATACACAATCCACACAAAATGGTGATTCACATACCCCTCAAGTAATTCATCATCTAGATCATCAAATAATATAACAATAACATTCATAAACTAATATAACAAACAACAGAATTATCAATTTAATATAATTTTAACGTAAACAGTAAAATCCCCAATTGTTCTAAAACCCAACTCACAGGCACTTTTCTACAATTTCGTTCTCCCTCTCAGATCATCATTCTTACAAATTATTAGCATATCTATAATCCTCAACACATACAGAATCTAATGGGATCCTCAATTTCTCAAACAGAAATCATCCAATTTTTCACAACCTAACTTACAGACACTTTTCTATAATTTCGGTCTCTCTCCTAGAGCATCATTTTTTTACAAGTTAAACATATATTCGTAATCCTAAATATATATAGAATCACATAAGATAATTAATCCTCCAAACAGAAATAATTATAAAATTATTCATAACCCTAAGGGCTCTTCCTCTACCCAATTCTCTCATGTAACTCTACATATAAATAATCTCCTTTTCCCCCGTACCTGGATAAATAGGAACTCGGCAGAACCTCCTCCTCTTTTTCCTTAAACAAGGATCGGAACTAAAACTGGAGCAGAACCTCATCCTCTGAGTTCCTCTTAGTCTTCAGAGAGAAGAAAAGGAACGAAAGAGAGAACAGAAGAGAAGAGAGAGTGATAATGAGAGGTGTGTAGAAATGAGAGGATTTGAGGCCTATTTATAGGATTTTTCACCCACCTACCACTACGGCCCGTTCCAAAATTGGAACGGCCCGTTCTGGGCCCTTCAAACCTACGTAAATTTTTCAACTGGAATGGCCCGTTTCCAAACCAGAACGGCCCGTTCTCAAACCCAGCAGAACGGCCCGTGCTGCTTCCAGAACGGCCCGTTCTCCAAACCAGAACGACCCGTTCTCCCATCAGAACGGCCCGTTTTGCTTCTACAATTTTGGCCATACCCACTATTCCAGAACGGTCGTTTCAAAATTGAAACGGCCCGTTCTGGGCCACGAATTGGGCCTTTGGCCCACGAAAAATGAGCTGTTACAATACTTCCCTCCTTTAAGAAATTTCGTCCCTGAAATTTTTGTAATGGTAGACTTCTCTCTTCTTACTTTCTAATCCTTATGCAACCTCACTACCTTACTGATATACAACTCTATCAATTTTATCAAAGGATTTCTAAGGATAAGACATGTAAACTTGGCGAGTCTATCCACTGAAACACAAATAAAATCAATTTCTTAAGCGTCTTAGACAAACCTACCACTAAGGTCTATCCACTCACCATCTCACTTCCAAAATGGAGCGTCTAAGTGCTACAAAATTCTTAAAGATTTCTAGTATGCTAACCACTAGTATACAATTGTTTTACTCCTCTCTTCATCTTAGGTCACTACACTTCCGCTGCGCTACTCTGATACATCGTAGTAGCTCTTAAATGAATGCTAAGAGTACTCTTACGTTCTTTTACTAAGATCATCTTTGTTTTTTTTTTTTATTCAAGGTTACTAAGCACCCAAATTTGCTCTTGCACTTCAAAACAATGTCGATTTCTATTCAAAAAAATGGTTATCTATACTTCTACCAATCTTCTCCATTTGATTCCCTAAGAAAGGATCTGACTCCTAGGCTTCTCTAATCTCATCCGTTAATTCACTAGTCACTTTCAACATAATCAATTCAATGCTCCTAAGGATAATCTCATGCACCAAGCATAAGTCTTTAAATTCTTCAATCAAATCTAATCCTTAAATTATCAAGAATGATATATCAGAGGTTATCATAATCAAGGCATCTACCACAATATTAGTTTTACTTCTATGATCATTTCTAAAGATCAAGTACCTAAGCGTAAGTACACTCGGTATTCATATCAGATCTCTAATTTCACCACTCCATCTACACCCAAGTCATACTCTTATTCATCTCCTTATCCCATAGCCTCATATCTTGTCACCAAAATTATGCTTCTCTAATTTCCTTCAACAATCCATTCGTTACTCAAGTCATACTTAGTCTCACACTACTAAGGGTAACCTTATAAGCCAAACTTAAGTCTCTAATTTGAGCCAAAAAGGTTCATCTCTCTAATCATAAGGGAAGATAAATATAAAGGTTTCCTACACAAAACATCGATCACCACAATGGCTTTAGCCAAATAATGAATAAGATCAAAATCTTATTCCTTAAGAAATTCCAACTATCTCTTTTGTCACGTAATTAACTCCTTCAGTCAACAGATAATTAAGGCTCTAACGATCAATAAATATCTCAAGCTTAGGATCATATACGTAGTGTCTCCAAATCTTAGTATAAATATTAAAGCTGCTAACTCAAGGTCATGGATAAGAAAATTCCTCTCATGAGTCATAACCTACTACCTTTCCTTCTTGCCACAACACTCCTCCTAAACCTATCTTTAGAAGCATAACTATATATCACAAAAGTCTTATTAAAATCTAGTAGTATTAACACTAGTCAATCTTTCCTAAAGAGTTTGAAAACTACCTTCGCATTTGTTATCCCATACAAAGGCAACTCTTTTCCTAGTCAATCCAGTCAAAGGTGATAGTAAGCGACCCAGAGGAGTAAGCGACGAAATACTTTGGGTAGTTAAAAATAAACATAGGTCTAGGAATTCCTGATATAGATTAACTAGAGGAAAGAATGCAAAAGTGATTCCCGTAGTGAGGGAAGTTTAAACCATGAACAACTATCTTAAAAAATTTACTCAATAATTTTCCTATAAACTCTCCAATAAACTCCTAATTATACTAATTGACTCAGATATCTTTCACTTTAAACACAACTTCGGTAGATCTACGTTATACCTCCGCAAGAAATTTCATGGCCTAAAATACTCACCTCATACAATCAAAATTCATACTTAGATAATCTAGTCTAAATCTATATTTACATCCTAAGGTCAATCTCATTAACACACAAACATCCACTAATTGATCCATAAGGTCACATACTTGCATATCAAATCATGTTAGAATACCTTCTTCACATATACCATCCCTAAGCATGTATGAATTGATCATCGTTTACACCATGAACCAATCATATCATTTTAATCAACCTTTCAATGACCAAACCTCAAAACATCACCAAATCCATTTTTAACCTTGTTATGCCTAAAATCTCAAAAACATTCATAACAGCATATATCTACCTGACACATAGAGTTATATTCATCCAAATGATTTCAAACCTATCTCAAAAGAAAGCTAAGAAAATAAGCTACAACTTTTATGAAAACATAAGATTCCCAAAAGATCATTTTCTTAGCTAAAAGTTCAAAAAAATCACCACAAATTATTTGGCTCTTACAACTAAACTTCTGATCACCAAAGCAATTATAACTTAAGTTCTAGACCTTCATTTTATGTTATTCCAGTTTCATTAGAAAGATAATATCCAAAGCCACAACTTTCATGAAGACCACAAAATCTAATTCTGTCAATACGATACTCATACTAGCACAACAAAACTGTAGTGAAAATATCTTCTACAGCAAACAACAATAGTGTATGCCACAAACTACCTCGACTCTTTCCAAACTCACACCTCAATTTCTCATTCAAGTCTCTCACTACTATCCTTAATGAAAACAACTCACATGCTACCTAAACCATAAATAGTTAACATGCCAGTACTAACACTCAAGGGAATTACCGTCATTTCAATCTCTCACCAAGGAGACAATCACCTTAGATTCAACCGCTACAACTATAGATGTCAGAAACTCCACCAATCGCAGACTCTTAGTACACTCGACAAATCAATGTATCACTCACATCTAAAGTTCTAGTTGGCTAGTGTAACGACCCGCCTTAAGCCGTCACATCAATAACCAATATGACAACTAAAATAAAATAATATATAATAGAGAAAATAGAGCAAAAGCCAGCTATGCTAGAGTGTAAGATTTTTTTTTTCATAATATCAAACATAATTATATCAAAGTCATTCTCAGTAAAATTATACAATAATCCAATAATAACATCATGAAAGTATGATATAAGACACCCTAGGTGCTGGTCAAGCTCTAAGCCTAGCCACTTCTCAAAGCAGCTATCCCAAAAGACTCCTTGCTATCCCAAGGCCTCACACCTGATCTGCTCCCCCACATAGTGAGATCATCACAGTCCAAACCACATGGAAACATGCAAGGGTTAGCACATATAAAACCAACCATAGTACAATAAAATGAAATATCATTAAACAGATATTCATCAACAGTATGTATCCATACCAAGGGAATGACAACATTATACAAGTCATTTCCATGCCAAATATAAACCAATCCAGAATCTAATGTATACACATCCATGCCAATGCATACATATTTTATGATAATAAATAATCCATAAGCAATGTATACAATCCATACCATATGTATACATATTCCACATCCAAAACAAAGTCACACCACTGTATAATCCATGATGTAACCAACACATCCAAACCAAATGTTGGCCTCAACACCATCCAAACCAAGTGTTGATACGGTGAAACATGTCATCAACCCATGTCTCACGCCTAACCTCTCATGGAAAATATACAGTTGGATTACGTCGTCACGTAACCCTGGTGAGGCCACCTCATCCATTGGTATGACTCGGCCTAGACCCATACCGGTAGCAAATAGGATACTTAGAGGAGTACTTCAGAATCCACCTAACATCTGAAGTGGTTTATTATATAATCCTTGGAAAAGTTCCTTATTGGAATCCTCACCATGGGATTCCCAAATTTTATAGTTTTCCAAAGATTATATCCTGATCTCACCAAGAGATCTCCCAATCCATACTATAACCTTACTCCTCTAAGTCCTATTTACTTTTCCAAACCACATACACATAGTATATTCCATAATTATATATACATAACCATAACCATGCCAATTCAT
Source organism: Cajanus cajan (assembly GCF_000230855.2). Taxonomy (NCBI): domain Eukaryota; kingdom Viridiplantae; phylum Streptophyta; class Magnoliopsida; order Fabales; family Fabaceae; genus Cajanus; species Cajanus cajan. The sequence continues at coordinate 37,060,060 of NC_138525.1, forward strand.
TCAATATGATAACATAAATAATTAAATACCCAAAACAATTTTCAACTTAACCAAATTACCCTTTGTGAAATGACAATCTTCACATAAATTAGCATATTAAGAGTTATACTCCTCCTATCATGCTCATAATTATCTCATATGGAAGAAAAGAAGATTTCCTACAACTCTTATGAAGACATCAAGTCATAATTCCATCATCCAGTTTGTTAAAAATTCTAAAAACCGCAACAGTTATAACCAATGCTGACAGCTTGACCCCTGTCCACTAAAACAGTCATATCTGGAGTTCTAGACCTCCTTTTTGGGTGATTCCAACGCCATTGGAAATCTAACATCCAAGGCCCGGCGCACTAATATTCCGCCCGACGAAAAACTCAAACAGAGACCTCAGTTTTTAAATTGAGCCCGGCGCGACTTGCCTCGAGCCCGGCGTGATTTTGCAATGATGGTCTCTGATGAATTCAAGCCCGGCGCGAAGAACTGAGCCCCGCGCACTAGCGACCAGAAACCCTCGAAAACCTCAAAAATTCCTTCCAATCATGAATCCAATCCAAAATATACGAGTTTGAACCATTACAAAGCATAAACACTATCCAAAAACAACATTTTAAGCAATAAAATCAAGTATTAACCATTATACCATAGAAATCATGAAGAAATCATGAAAACCCTAGCCAAAATCTTTTCCCCTCAATCCAACCTCAATCATGCGTAAAACATGGAATCAATGTGATATTTCAAACCCATACATACCAGATTAAGTCTTATAAGTACTACCCTTACCTTAGAAACCTCAGAAATGCAAGATTTGGACAAAACCCTCAAATTCTCAATTCAAACTTTAATCTCACTTTTCAAGACTTTAGAGACCAAATCTCTTGAAACTCCAGTTGTGAAGATTGATCCTGGCTTGATAAGCTTCCCAAATATGTCCTCATCTTCCCTCCGGACCAGAGCCCCTCTCTCTACTTTCTCTCTCTAGAAATTGCTCTGTCTGACAAATGAAATCCTCTGGTCCTAAGTCCCTATATATAGCCATTTTCCAAAATTTCCAAATTTCACCCTTAGCACCTATTCACCTCAAATATCCTATTTCTTGAAGTATTTCAACTCCTTAAGCTCTAAAACAACCTCAAATTCACTTAGAAAGATCGGGTTTATCTTATGTTCCTATCCTTCAATCTCCTATCCATCCTATTCCTTTCCATGCAATACTCACAACTCACCACCATATGAAATGCAACATGTATCAACACACAAAAAAACATTACTTTCAGATACATATGCTTGGAATAATGAGTTGCATGCCATAATACTTCACTTAACCAAGATGAGAAGGAAGGTGATCAATCTTCTTCCCTCTTAGTACCAATTCAGTATAATGGTGTACAATGCATCATTCACCAAATTCATGCACACACATGCCTATATAAACCTTTCATCTCATACTACAAAATCACTATTATGCTTAAACAACTAATCAAAACCACATCAACATACAACATGCACAGAGGTAAGTACATTTCAAATCCACATATCCATAATCCAATCCAAATCCATATAAATAATATATACATACATGCATATATACTAAATAGCTTGGTATTTCCATGGTGTTACAGCTAGCACAAGGCTTCGTTCACTATTACTGGCACATATGTTCGCAACACGAGCGATACTATTTCACCACTACTTCTTACATAAGTAAGAAGTATCAAAACCAATGAGTAATCATCAACTAAGCTATATCATGTCTTCCAGATAAATCCTAAGAACACAATGCACACAAATAAATAAACAGAATCAATCATCACATTAGCACATCAATAAGTTACAATCAAATCATCACATTACTCATCTACCAAATAAGCATAGTAGACTCATAACTCACGGCCGATTGGATCGACCTGCTCTGATACCACTAAATGTGACACCCTTACTACCCCAACACATGTATTGTAATAATGAAAACATAACAAAAACAATTTTCAGTTTCGGTAAAAGGGTTCACATGAGAATCTTCAAAATTATTCTTCAATAACCACAATAATAAAGATGAAACGTGAGAGTTTACAAAGGATTTCAAAAATAATATTTACAATTCTAATTCCATATAACAATCTATGTCCTAAAGAAAATCCTCTGCCCCGATGTCACAATATCAGAGCATACCCACAACTCAACCGTTAGCATTCTAGATGCCACTCGTAGCTGGATCTTCCTCACCTAAAATATCCACAAATCGCACAGTGAGAAAAGAAAACATCTATATATATAGCACATAAGAAAACACAACATATTATCTCATTATAACAATATTCATAAATATTTCAACATATCATATTTCAATCAATCATGCATCGTCATCACGTCATAATTCTCAATCACACCAATCATCACAAATCTTGCACTTCACACTATGCCAATGTCACGCTACCCATTTAACAATCTCAGGCCGTGCTCACCCCTGATATAACACTGTGCCAAGGTCACGTTATCCCTATTCCAGGGTCGTGCTCACCCTTGACATGTTAACCAAGGTCACGATACCTACGTAACAATCCAGAGTCGTGGTCACCCCTGATATAACACTGTGCCAAGGTCACGTTACCCCTAACCTAGGGCCGTGCTCACCCCTGACATGTTAACCAAGGTCACGATACTCATGTAACAATCCAGAGCCGTGCTCACGCCTGATATAACACTGTGCCAAGGTCACGTTACCCCTTACCTAGGGCCGTGCTCACCCCTGACATGTTAACCAAGGTCACGATACTCATGTAACAATCTCGGGCCGTGCTCACCCCTGGTCATAGGTGTGAAGAACCACAATCACATCTCATTCACATCCACATTCACATCCACATCCACATTCACATCCACATCCACATCCACATCTCAATAATACATACACAATCCACACAAAATGGTGATTCACATACCCCTCAAGTAATTCATCATCTAGATCATCAAATAATATAACAATAAAATTCATAAACTAATATAACAAACAACAGAATTATCAATTTAATATAATTTTAACGTAAACAGTAAAATCCCCAATTGTTCCAAAACCTAACTCACAGGCACTTTTCTACAATTTCATTCTCCCTCTCAGATCATCATTCTTACAAATTATTAGCATATCTATAATCCTCAACACATACAGAATCTAATAGGATCCTCAATTTCTCAAACAGAAATCATCCAATTTTTCACAACCTAACTTACAGGCACTTTTCTATAATTTCGTTCTCTCTCCCAGAGCATCATTTTTTTACAAGTTAAACATATATTCGTAATCCTAAATATATATAGAATCACATAAGATAATTAATCCTCCAAACAGAAATAATTATAAAATTATTCATAACCCTAAGGACTCTTCCTCTACCCAATTCTCTCATGTAACTCTACATATAAATAATCTCCTTTTCCCCCGTACCTGGATAAATAGGAACTCGGCAGAACCTCCTCCTCTTTTTCCTTAAACAAGGATCGGAACTAAAACTGGAGCAGAACCTCATCCTCTGAGTTCCTCTTAGTCTTCAGAGAGAAGAAAAGGAACGAAAGAGAGAACAGAAGAGAAGAGAGAGTGAGAATGAGAGGTGGTGTAGAAATGAGAGGATTTGAGGCCTATTTATAGGATTTTTCGCCCACCTACCACTACGGCCCGTTCCAAAATTGGAACGGCCCGTTCTAGGCCCTTCAAACCTACGTAAATTTTTCAACTGGAACGGCCCGTTCCCAAACCAGAACGGCCCGTTCTCAAACCCAGCAGAACGGCCCGTTCTGCTTCTAGAACGGCCCGTTCTCCAAACCAGAACGACCCGTTCTCCCATCAGAACGGCCCGTTCTGCTTCTACAATTTTGGCCATACCCACTATTCCAGAACGGCCCGTTTCAAAAATGAAACGGCCCGTTCTAGGCCACGAATTGGGCCTTTGGCCCACGAAAAATGGGCTGTTACATACAGCGTATCAAAGATAACGCTTATAGGCTTGATTTACCCTCTAATTATGGTGTGAGCCCAACTTTTAATGTTAGTGATTTACTACCTTTTGTAGGGGCTATTGATGATGAGGATGACTCCTTAGATTCGAGGATGAATCCTTCTCAAGAGGGAGGGGATAATGGAAGAGCATGGATCAAAGGTCCAACCATTAGAGCTATGGCAAGGCGACTACTTGAAAATTTGACTGTTTAAGATCTTAGTGGGCCCAATGGGCTTGGTGGGCTTAGGGTTCTCTTCACTTAGGCTTTACATGATTGACCATCTTTATGTTGAGTAGTGTAGGAATTCACTTTGTTTGGTCTTGTATTATGGACCTTAGTATAGGACTTTTTGGGCTTTAGGCTCATTGGGCTTAGTTTTGGGCTTCATGGGCCTTTGGGCTTTTGATACCCAATATTGGGCTCATTTTCATTCTTGTAATTTTTCCTTTCCAATGTATTTGATTGTCCATTGTATTTAGGCCATTAGAATAGGATAATAGAAGGAATACATAATAGCATGAATCCAAAATTTCTAAAATTACATTTAGAAGCAATTAGGGTTGCATTTGAGTCACATGGTTTGTGCCAAGGGTGGATGCACATGTGACTAAGTAAATACACTCTAAATTACTCCTAAATGTAATTAGAGATTCAAATTGACCGGTCATGTAAAAGAGCACATGGGGGATCATGGATTTTGAATTCAAATTTCAAAATTTGAATTCAAAATTCGGTGCCAACTTGTGAGCTTAGTGATGGCACCAATTTGAGTAGGATCCGTGCCTATAAATGTGTAATCCTTCTCTTGCGTATTCACTTTGATTCATATATGAGATTTCTGAAAATTTTTAGCCAAATCTCTCCTTCAAAGTCTCTCTCAAAGCTTATAGCCTTAGCCTTAGGAATCCTAAATTCTAGGCTTAGTCCGTGGGCTTTCGTTTGAGTTTCTAGCTAGGATACTTCCATCTTAGCTTAGGATTTCTTTCATCTTTGAATCCTATTCTCCATTCAAGTTCTGAATTCATCATCAAGGAAGAAGGTCCGAGTATTTGGAGAAGGAAAAGGAAGCTAGCTCATTCACTTTACTTACCTCCTCCATCAGATCTACTTTGGACGATCAAATGGGAGTTCTTACTGGAGCTGTTGGGTCGAGCATATAGGGAGGCGACCCTTGATTTCCTAGTGTCTGCCAAGTAGTACACGGCTGAGGCACCTGAGGGGCCAAGAGTCCCCTTGGTCATATTTTGGATGGGTGGAGCTTTTCACACCATCACCCTGTTAGAGTTCAACCGGATAACTAGTTTTGTCCCAGAGGTACTGTTGGTGACAACCTCCTTTACCCCACCTCCATTAACGACATGTGGCAGGAGCTCACAGGCGAGGAGGTCATGCCGAGGACCTCCAAGGCCTCGAAGATCAAGGATCCTGCACTTCGAGTGGTCCACAAGCTCATGACGGAGACCATCCACAGATGCTACCAGAGCCTAAGCTCTGTTACACAAAGGGACCTCTACCCTCTGTATTGCATGACCCACAGGATTTGTTGCAATCCCAAAGCCTTCTTCCTCCACCACATATAGGACTATAGCGAGAGATCAGGCACGACGAGCCGCTATAGCTACATAGTGGTCGGGTTCATGCTCGCACAAGTAGTCGAGCACTACAGGATCGTGGTCGAGGATTCAAAGATCGGTCTAGAGCTGTGACCTCTCTTCGCACTCACCCTTAGAGCCTGTCGCCACCGGCCCGAAACGGGCTTTCGGCATTCGCGAAGGATGGTTGGACTCTTTTATTTGTTTAAAAATATGGATTGCTAGAATGACTTATTCTCAAACTGAGACCTTGTCAAACGAGCAATTTTATTAAAAGGCTCACCAATCCATGTTAATCCCAAGCGGGACCCTCCATGGATTAGCGGTTTTCATAAAAAGGAAGGGTTCATGGAGTCGCCACCAATGTTTTACTCAAAACATTGGAAAAAGAGATTTAAGGCAATCGATTCAAAAATCGACTTCGGCCATTACAACCAGAGTCGGGTAAGGGAGTCGGTTACGCGTGGGGAAGGTGTTAGCACCCCACAGCGCCCCTTTCGGGTTCCCTATGACAGATTATTTAAAAATAATAGTGCGAAATTACTAAATTACCCCTATTTATTCTAAGCAATTATAAATTAACTATCTACATGATGACAGTTTAAATATGTACACACAGAAAGCGGTAAAAGAAGGGACTTTAAAGAGATAAACCTTTGAAGCGTGCTTTCTTATATATCTTGACAGAAATTGGGAAGCATTTTGGCGTTCCCTCCCTCTACAAGACCGCTCGCTCCCTCCTATAAAATTTTAACTATGGAAATCCGGAGGATTTCCCTTCGACTAGGTTCGAGACTCAAGCAAATGGCTCGTGACTCAAGAACTTCGTCGGATCAACTCTCCGAGTGATTTCTAGGCAGAGCACTGCTCAAAAAAACCCAGAATACTCAAGAAGAGGGTTAAAACTGTGTGTGAAAGTCTAGAATGACGTCCCATTGACGTCATATTTATAGGGATGAGGCTCAATACGGTCTCTGGGGGTCAATACGGTCCGTATTGAAGTTTTGAACTACAATACGGCCGTATTGAATTCAATACGGCCGTATTGAAGTTCAAAAACCTCAATACGGCCGTATTGAAGTTCAGTGCAGCCGTATTGAAGTTCAGTGCAGCCGTATTGAATTCAATGCAGCCGTATTGAAGTTCAGAAACTTCAATACGGCCGTATTGAGTTCAGTGCGGCCGTATTGAAGTTCAAAATGTTCAGTACGGCCGTACTGAACCTCTGGGAGGCCGTATTGGGCTTCATTCCTCCCACTTTTCTTATTTTAGCTATCCTAAGACCTCTAGACCTATAGAGAACCCTCCTTGGGCCTTCTGGAAGTCCTTCTGGCTGATCTTCCTTCAGTCTTCGAGAGTCTTCAAGCTTTATTTCCGACCCGGACAATTTTAGGGGTCTACAGCTGCCCCCCTTTACTTAGTCGGACGGCCTTTTGGTGTACCGGCTGACAAGTAAAGGAGTTGACCCAATTGTCCGGGTGATGTGCCAACCTTCTGACTTGTAGCGTCTTCCGGTGGAAAATTGTTGAGTAACCTCTCCAGGTTGAGTTTGCCCTCTCCAGGGTGAGTATTAGTCGTCGCCTCTCCAGGCTCATTGCATACCTCGGTGCTCTGGACATCTGGGTAGCTGAGTATTGCCTCTCCAGGCTTGTGCATACCTCGGTGCTCTGGACATCTGGGTAGTTGAGTATTGCCTCTCCAGGCTTGTGCATACCTCGGTGCTCTGGACATCTGGGTAGCTGAGTATTGCCTCTCCAGGCTTGTGCATACCTCGGTGCTCTGGACATCTGGGTAGCTGAGTATTGCCTCTCCAGGCTTGTGCATACCTCGGTGCTCTGGACATCTGGGTAGCTGAGTATTGCCTCTCCAGGCTTGTGCATACCTCGGTGCTCTGGACATCTGGGTAGCTGAGTATTGCCTCTCCAGGCTTGTGCATACCTCGGTGCTCTGGACATCTGGGTAGCTGAGTATGGCCTCTCCAGGCTTGTGCATACCTCGGTGCTCTGGACATCTGGGTAGCTAAGTATTGCCTCTCCAGGCTTTGTGCATACCTCGGTGCTCTGGACATCTGGGTAGCTAAGTATTGCCTCTCCAGGCTTTGTGCATACCTCGGTGCTCTGGACATCTGGGTAGCGTGAGTTTGCCCTCTCCAGGGATTTGTGATAGTTTTGTCTTCACAGTCCACGATGCTGCTTCGACGGTTGTTTTTGATTTTGGTGCCGCTGAGGGCTGGATAACGCAGGGATCCGTCTAGGGGATGTGCAGTTACTCATAGGTTCTTGTGTCCCAATTTTGCGTTGCGTAATTGGTGCCCATTGAGGAATTTCTGTTTCCTTGGGGTGTAGACACAAAGATGCTCTTTCTGAGATGAGCGGTGCCTTATGGTTGGCTGACGTCCTTTTGACGGTGGTGGAGTATCCCGGTTATCCTTATTCGGGCGACTCTTTTTGTTTTTCTGGTTTTGTTGCCTCTGTGTAGGCTATTATCCGCTGGGGATTTTGTCATTGATTTTGTCTCCACAGTCCACGATGCTGCTTCGACGGTTGTTTTTTATTTTGATGCCGCTGAGGGCTAGATAACGCAGGGATCCGTCTAGGGGATGTGCAGTTACTCATAGGTTCTTGTGTCCCAACTTTCCATTGCGTAGTTGGTGCCCACTGGGGAATTTCTGATTCCTTGGGGGTGTAGACACAAAGATGCTCTTTCTGAGGTGAGCGATGCCTTATGATTGGCTGTCGTCCTTTCGACGTTGGTGGAGTATCCCGGTTATCCTTATTCGGGTGACTCTTTTTGATTTTCTTGGTTTTATTGCCTCTGCGTAGGCTGTTATCCGCTGAGGGATTCTATCGTTAATTTTGATTGGCCTCTTCTGTTAGGCGGATCATCTTGACGTTTAATGATTGGCTGAATGCCGAATTCCGCTTGGGGAATGATTATTGATCTTTTTTGGATTTTCTCTTTTTGAAGAAGTGCCTCTGAGTAGGCGAATTATCTTGATGTTCGGTGTTCGGCTGACTGCCAGATTCCGCTTGGGGAATGATTTATTGATCTTTATAATTTCTTTTTTGAAGGGGTGCCTCTGAGTAGGCGAGTGGGGATTTAAAGTTTATATATCCCAGAGTATTATTTAGAAAGCCTCTTCAGGCTTAGCTTCACTCATCGCTTGAGTTGGAAAGCTACCTTCCACTGAGGAGGTTTACGTCCTTTCGGCTTGGATATTCTGTTTAGATGATCAAGCCTCTCTTGGGGAATTTTGCTGATCTTGGTTTGATAGCTTTCACTGGGGAATTTGGCCCGTGAGTGGAAGCTGAGATATCTCTGGGGAGTATTATTTCGGCGAGCCTCTCCAGGCTCATTTATTCTGTACAGTTGGGGAGTATTATTTCAGCAAGCCTCTCCAGGCTCAGTTATTCTGCATGAGTATTGTTTTTTGTTCAGCCCGAGAATGCGAGCTGAGACGTCTTTTGGAGAGTATTATTTCGGCAAGCCTCTCCAGGCTTAATTATTTTGTGGGAGTATTTTTTCAGCAAGCCTCTCCAGGCTCAATTATTATGTGGGAGTATTATTTCGGCAAGCCTCTCCAAGCTCAGTTATTCTGCGGGAGTATTGTTTCGGCAAGCCTCTCCAGGCTCAGTTATTCTGCATGAGTATTGTTTCGGCAAGCCTCTCCAGGCTCAATTATTCTAAGAGAGTATTATTTCGGCAAGCCTCTCCAGGCTCAGTTATTCTGTACGAGGCGATTGATTTTTAAATCTTTTGCCTTTTTTGTCGTTTTTGGCTTTTTCTGTATTTTTTGCCTTTTTTGTCATTTTTTGGCTTTTTCTGTATTTTTGCCTTTTCTGTTGATTTGCGGCTTTTTCTGTTGACCGCTGCCATACACAAGCAATTTTTCCTATTTTCTATTTTATGTAATTGCCTCATGATAAGGTCTTTGAATGTGCAGCTAATGTGTGTGATGCACAAATGCAAGTTTTATTATTTAATGTTTTTAGAAAAATGAATGGCTCTCCCTATCCTCCTTTTCTTGGAGGAATTTCTGTCATCGACGTGAGGGAATATTTTTGTGAGCCTTTTATGCAGGAGATTATGGATTTTATAGGAACCCCTCCAATTTTCTTTATTGACCGATTATTAAGGAATTTCATACAATTTTTAGAAATACCAATTTAGAGGCATAATCACATGGTCAAGAGAGAAAAGAAATGAATAGATATTTTATTAATATTCACAAGTGTTTTTACAGAAAGATATACAGAAGGAATTTCTGAAGAATGGCTGGCCAGGGTAGGCTATATACATTGGGCTTAACAATTATATCTGTAATTGTTGCTCTTTACATTCCCCTAATTGCTTCGGGTGAGATGCCTGAACCAGGAGCGTAGATGCTGCAAGACGCTTGCTTCTAGAAGATAATCACTTGAACCGCCTTTCGGTTTTCGATTCAAGTGACCGTCGCTTGCTTTGCTTTTACATCTTATTCTTTTGCCCCTAACTTTTGCCTAGGACGTATCCTAGCGGGGATAATTTCGCCTTTGTTTTGCCTAGTACCCTTGTACTGGCGGGCTTTTTATTTTGCCCTAACTTTTGCCTAGGACGCCCTTTTTGGGTTTTCATCCTAGCGGGCCTATGCAAGCAACGTCTTCAAGCATAGTACTTCTTTACCTCGTAAGCGTTGACTGGGTATCGAAGTTCTTTTCCATCCATGTCTGTGAGGATCAATGCTCCTCCTGAGAAGGCTCGTTTTTCCACGTATGGTCCTCCGTGATTTGGGGCATACTTTCCGATTTTGTCCTTTTGAGTTGGTAGCAATTTCTTCATTACCAACTCTCCCTCATGGTAGATTCGAGGGTGGACTTTCTTGTCAAAAAGCCTTTTTGATCTTCCTCTGATAGGCTTGACCATGGCATATGGCGTTCAGCCGTTTTTCTTCAATGAGGTTCAACTGGTCATACCGGCCTTGAACCCATTCTGCTTCGGAAAGTTTTGCTTCCATGATTACCCTTAGGGAAGGTATTTCGACTTCGACGGGTAGAACTGCCTCCATCCCATAGACGAGGGAGAATGGAGTAGCTCCTGTAGATGTGCGTACAGAAGTCCTATAACCACGGAGAGCGAAGGGTAACATCTCGTGCCAGTCTTTAAATGAGACAACCATCTTTTGCACTATTTTCTTGATGTTCTTATTGGTTGCCTCGACTGCCCCATTCATCTTTGGCCGATATGGGGAAGAATTATGGTGTTGGATCTTGAATTCTTGGCACAGTTCTTCCACCATTTTATTATTCAGATTAGATCCATTTTCAGTGATGATTTATTTCTCCATGCTTCCACTAGATTATCCTAAAATCTTTTGGGACAAGAGAGAATAGAAAAGAAAGATATTTTTGTTCTGAAGTTTGTGTTTTAGAGGGGATTTATTTTTCAAAAATGGTTTTTGTAAGAATGGATGGCCAAGGTAGGCTTATGTGTTTAGGCTTGTTTGATTAAACACTTATGAAGTTAAAAAGTCGTGTTGTGATTCGACAACTTGGATAGCTTCCTTTGAACCTTTCTTTTTGAATTCGGTTCATGGTACCATCATGAATTTATTTTTGTTTTTTGATTGTCCTTATTTTTGCCTAAAACATCCTTTTGTGGCGTTTTAGCGGACCTTTGTTTTTGTTTATTTTTGTAACCCTAACTTTTGCCTAGGTTACCCTTTCGTGGGATTCCTAGCGGGTCTTTTGCTCTTATTTTTGCGCAGTCCCCTTTTTGAGTTTCCTGCCGAGCTTCTTTTATTTTGAAAGATTTCTTTTTACCCATGATGGCACTTGTCAAGGCCAAGGGAAGGTGCTCCAAGTCGTCACACACACCTCCACATGAAAATGATGTGGGTTTATTATTATTAAGATGATTTTAACCTCATTCATGTTTATTCAAACAGGGTTAAAAATGATGTGGTTTAGAATTTTATTATAAGCAAGAAAAGAAGCAATGAAGAATGATTTTATTATAATCATAGTGGAAACATGTGTCCTTATTTCATCACTGATATGGGTCCCAATGTTGACCTCTTATATCTCTCGGCCATGCCCCAAATTCACAGTCTCCAATTTCTCTTGACGAGTTGGAGTAGGCGAGCTTCTCGTTCTAGCAGTCTTTGCAGATTCGGAGAGATGGTCTCCTCATCACTCTCCAACTCAACCCATTCACTTTCGGATCCCGGTCAGAGCGAACAATTACAGACATAATTATTTTATCGGTTCTGTTTAGGTTTAGAATTTTTAATGAGGAAAGAGAGAAAAGAACAAAAGAGAGAATGATATGTGAAAAATGCCTCTTTATTGATATGTATTAAAACTGTACAAAAACCCTTATTTACATGAAAAGGTTCTCATGATCTCGGGTACTGATCATGAGTCCCTAAAAGAAAAGAAAAATATGAAGGGGCCCTATCGTGGCTTGCCATTCTCTACTCCTGCTTTGGTAGAGGATTCTTGCTCACGTCGGGCGCTGTCGAATCGAAGGTGACCCACCCAGCATCAATAAGGTCTTGGACCTTATATTTGAGAACTCTGCAGTTCTCCGTTGAGTGCCCCGGTGCCCCCGAATGGTATAGACATTTATCTTGTGGATTGTACCAATCGGGGTAGGGTGGATCCATTTTCTTTGGTGGAACATAAGCTAGAAGACGTGCTTCCACTAGCTTCGGCAGGAGGTCGCTATATGTGGTCGGAAGTTTATCAAACTTCCTCACAGGGTTGTATTGCGACTTTCCCGACTTCGAAGTGGAAGAAGATGAAGAAATGGTTATGGCATTGACTCCTCCCTCTTTCTTCTTCCCGAAGGCCTTCTTAGCTTCATATGATTGGGAAGGCTTAGCCAGCTTCCCACTTTTAAGTCCTTGTTCCACTCTCTCCCCAATGGTGATGATGTCCGAGAAGAGTGTCGTTGTGTTCCCTATCATTTTATCGTAATAGGGACCAGTCAACGAGTTGATGAATAAGGACACCGTCTCCTTATCCGACAGCGGGGGCTCTATCTGTGCCGCCAACTCCCTCCATCGTTGGGCGTACGCCTTGAAAGATTCATCATTCTTTTTACTCAAGGCTTGAAGATCTGACCTATCGGGTGTTAGGTCGATGTTGTATTTGTAGCGCTTGAGAAAGGCGTCGGCCAACTGCCTCCATGTGTGTACTAGATTTCCATCTAGCTGCATATACCAGTTGAGCGCGGTATCAGCCAAGCTCTCTTGGAAGCAGTGGATCAAGAGCTTTTCGTTTGTGGCATATGCAGCCATCTTTCGGCAGTACATGGTGAGATGACTCTTGGGGCAAGTCGATCCCACGTACTTTGGGAAATCCGGCACTTTAAATTTAGGAGGGAATTGGATGTCCCTCACTAAACACATGTCGGCGGCATCTTTAATGTCAAAATCATGCCCCTCCATAGCCCTCAACCGATCCTCTAGGGCGTGGAATTGGTCTTTTGAAATTTCAGGCTCTCTAATCGTAATCCCCGCCCCAAGGGGTACAGCTCGCGGAGGGTCTTCCTCGTGCTCTTCCTCCTCTCCATGATGGGACTCATGGTCACTGTGGTGTGATCCATGGATATTGTGGTGACGCATGAGCTCCATCATTTGCGCCATCTGTTCTTTGAGCTGAGAGAGCTCGGTTGTGAGCTTTTTATTTTGCTCTTCCAGCGCTTCCATTTTCTTGATTTTCTGCGCGCGTGTGAGGACAGAGAGATGACCAGCCACTTTCTAAAATGAATATTTTAATTAGTTTATTTATGGGATGAATACGTTCTTGACATGAGCTTGATAACCCTCTATTTTTAAGGCGCTGCCTTTTTAAAATGGAGTGTTACCACCCTCCTTGACTTATGATCCCTCCCCAACGGAGAATCTCGATAATTATGGGTCTCTTTTACTCATGTCAAGAGGTATTGGTGAACCTAGAATGCATGGTGCATGATATTTTATTGGTAATGATGCACATGCTCCTCACTTTTATTATATTTTCACACATTGGTTTTTCCTCTCATGTCATGGTTTTTTCATGCATGGGGATTTATTCTTAGACCTTATCACGAGGTTATTTATTAATGCACAAACAATTGCACATAAGCATTTATACAAACAATTCACTCATCCACGAACAGTCACGAGCGAATCACGAGGTAGGGGTTTCCTGCAGAAAGGTGCATATTCAAGGTGGTTCTAACTGTTCTCACCGGTCTGAGGCCCCCAAGGTGCCCCCATTATAGGGACCCAATTCCTCTCGTCGTAAGCCGATGGAAAGCTCCAACGCACTGTCGGACTCGAGTTCATGGTTATCACCTTGAGTGATGCTTTCCGACAACGGTCTACGGGCACCTATAGACCCATTAGACAACCGGCCGTACTAACATCCACTCCCTATGGCTTACCACTCATGCCCCCGGGTATAGAGGGAACTGTTGTGTGCAAAGGTTCGTGTGCAGTTTTTATTTCAAACAATTGCGTAAAATTAAACATACAACAGTTATTTAAAGCCAGATAGATAAAACATATTATCATACAAACAAGGGGTAATAAAGTAATTTTAACTATTATTTGTTAAAAATAATCTGTCACTAAATGGGACTGACTCTCGAGGCTTCCCCAGTGGAGTCGCCATCTGTCGCCACCGGCCCGAAACGGGCTTTCGGCATTCGCAAAGGATGGTTGGACTCTTTTATTTGTTTAAAAATATGGATTGCTAGAATGACTTATTCTCAAACTGAGACCTTGTCAAACGAGCAATTTTATTAAAAGGCTCACCAATCCATGTTAATCCCAAGCGGGACCCTCCATGGATTAGCGGTTTTCATAAAAAGGAAGGGTTCATGGAGTCGCCACCAATGTTTTACTCAAAACATTGGAAAAAGAGATTTAAGGCAATCGATTCAAAAATCGACTTCGGCCATTACAACCAGAGTCGGGTAAGGGAGTCGGTTACGCGTGGGGAAGGTGTTAGCACCCCACAACGCCCCTTTCGGGTTCCCTATGACAGATTATTTAAAAATAATAGTGCGAAATTACTAAATTACCCCTATTTATTCTAAGCAATTATAAATTAACTATCTACATGATGACAGTTTAAATATGTACACACAGAAAGCAGTAAAAGAAGGGACTTTAAAGAGATAAACCTTTGAAGCGTGCTTTCTTATATATCTTGACAGAAATTGGGAAGCGTTTTGGCGTTCCCTCCCTCTACAAGACCGCTCGCTCCCTCCTATAAAATTTTAACTATGGAAATCCGGAGGATTTCCCTTCAACTAGGTTCGAGACTCAAGCAAATGGCTCGTGACTCAAGAACTTCGTCGGATCAACTCTCCGAGTGATTTCTAGGCAGAGCACTGCTCAAAAAAACCCAGAATACTCAAGAAGAGGGTTAAAACTGTGTGTGAAAGTCTAGAATGACGTCCCATTGACGTCATATTTATAGGGATGAGGCTCAATACGGTCTTTGGGGGTCAATACGGTCCGTATTGAAGTTTTGAACTACAATACGGCCGTATTGAATTCAATACGGTCGTATTGAAGTTCAAAAACCTCAATACGGCCGTATTGAAGTTCAGTGCAGCCGTATTGAAGTTCAGTGCAGCCGTATTGAATTCAATGCAGCCGTATTGAAGTTCAGAAACTTCAATACGGCCGTATTGAGTTCAGTGCGGCCGTATTGAAGTTCAAAATGTTCAGTACGGCCGTACTGAACCTCTGGGAGGACGTATTGGGCTTCATTCCTCCCACTTTTCTTATTTTAGCTATCCTAAGACCTCTAGACCTATAGAGAACCCTCCTTGGGCCTTCTGGAAGTCCTTCTGGCTGATCTTCCTTCAGTCTTCGAGAGTCTTCAAGCTTTATTTCCGACCCGGACAATTTTAGGGGTCTACAGAGCCATAGGCATTATCGAGTTAACCCCACAAGGATATGTCGTCATGGAGGCATTCCACATGAGCGACATGTATTTTGGAGACATGCCCATTGAGCAGGGGATGCAACCACCACAGTAGGAACCACATCATAGTAGGAGCAGGAGTAGCAGGCTCCCCCACAGGCACTTGGAGGGGAAGATATTGAGGCACTCTAACAATAGTTGGAGAGGTGGCATCAGATCTTAGAAAGCTGCCTCACTAGCTTATAGGAGGAGATGCACCAGTAGCATCATCAACAGCGATAGTGGCACGAGAAAATGATGGGATGATTGTAGAGGTGATTCCCTGATCCCTCGGTTGAGGGCTAGACTAGGATGTTTTCACTATGTGTTTGTATTTGTATATGCTTTGTTGTTCTTTCCAAAAGCTATATATATACGAGATCAGATTTTGTTGCCACCCTCGCACTTTTACTTGACTTATGACTTAAGAAAACGAAACATGAAGAAAAAAAACAAATAGTAAAGGCACAACAGAAAAAGGCAAAACTTCTACACTAGAAAAAGCCAAAGCTGAACAATAAGGTAAACTCTAGAAAGCCCTTAGTCCAAGGACCCCCCACAAAGGGGCACAGTTATCCACACCAAGCCATATGATAATGACCAAGACAAAGATTTGACAAGAGCAAAACCATAAGAATTTCAATCACAACATAAGAACATTCTTAGTCCCACAAAAAACCATCAACAAAAATTTCCCAGAAGTTCTACCATCACTAGAAGATGCTTGTAGAGGCATCATAATACTCACCTTGGCAAGAGCAACACCAGACTCTTGCCAAACAATCATCAACCAAACAATTCTCAGAAAATGGATGGAGAGTCATCACAATACTCACATGGTAGGAACAACACCAAAACCCCTGCCACACACCAATTCCCAGAAAATGCCTGGAGAGGCATTACAATACCCACATGGTAGGAACAACACCAGAACCCCTGCCACACATGTCATCCCCAATGGAGATGCCTGGAGAGACATCATAATACTCACATGACAAGAACAACACTGAAACCCCTACCACAGATGTCATCCCTAATGGAGACGCCTAGAGAGGCATCATAATACTCACACGGTAGGAACAAGACCAGAATCCCTGCCACACATCTCATAAGCCAATAGAAATGCTTGGAGAGGCATCATAATACTTACACAGCACAGTACAAGAGCAGAAAAGGTTGATGGACCCTCAAAACCAGTATAAGAGTAGAAAAGGTTGTTGGACCCTCAAAACCAGTACAAGAGCAAACAAAGTTGTTGGATCCTCAAAACCAGTACAAGAGCGGAAAAGGATGTTGGACCCTCAAAACCAGTACAAGAGAAGAAAAGGTTGTTGGATCCTCAAAATCAATATAAGACAAGAAAAGGTTGTTGGACCCTCAAAACCAAAATAAGAGCGAAAAAGGTTGTTGGACCCTCAAAACCAGTATTAGAGTGAAAAAGGTTGTTGAACCCTTAAAACCAATAGAAAAGTAAAAATAGGTCGGCTGAAGCCTTAATATTAGTCCAACCTGGAGAGGCTGAGCTTAGAATATACTCCCAAACATCGAGGGTACCCCCGACTACCTTAAGTCAAAACTAGGATCATCGCTGAGTATTCGTCAAAGGTTCAGACATCCACCTTTACAAAGGAAGTCAACATTCATCTTGATTTGAAGACACCCCTAAGTTCCTCAAATTAGTGAACGACATCAAGGGTACCGCCCAATTCCTTAAGTCAAAACCGGGATCATCGTCAAGTTCCCAACCGTAGGCTGACTGAAGCCTTAATATTAGTCCAACCTGGAGAGGCTGAGCTCAGAATATACTCCTTCTTTAGCGAGGAACGAATAAAAATCACACTACCACAAAATAGACAGAAGCAGTAGGGAGCATCCACATGACGATAGAAGATCAAGTGGTGCAGTTTGCCATCCTTGATTACCCAACGAAGTATGCAACCCAACACTCAACTACTCTAAGGAACAGGGATACAGGCAAATCCATCTGTCCGAAGTAAGCAACGTGGAAGTGCCTACATGGAGAGACAAAGCGAAGAGTTGGACGAAATGTCTACGTCTTTACTTGCCTTTGGAAAAGCAACATGTAGTTATTCAAAAGGACAAGTAAAGAGGGGTATCTATAGACACCTAATTTTGTCCGGGGGCATGCAAACAAGAAAATGTACTTTCAACATGACGAACGAGCTCGCCAAATGCCTGAAACAACACCAGAGAAGGCCAGCAAGATATCAAAAGATCCAAAAAGCAAGTGGCAAAATTAGTAGCTCGGAACGGGTCGTTTCCAAACCAGAATAGGCTATTCCAAACTTGCAATAAGGCTTGTAACCCTAGGTCTGAACGCCCCATTCTGACCTAGTCTGTTATGATTAAAATCCAAATCCAGAATGGGCCGTTTCGCCTTGAGAACGGGCTGTTCAAAATTCAAATTTTATATATAACAAAAAGGTCCCAAATGGCCCATTCTAAAATCAAAACGGCCCGTTCTAGTGAATTTTCGTGCCTATAAATAGTACACTCAAGCACAGTGCTCGGGGCCAGAAATTTTGAGATTAGATTAGTCTTTGTAAAGCCTAGCATTTATTTCTCTCTCTTTATTGTATTTCTTTAGATTTAGTGAGACATTGTGAAGTGTGAAAGGTAGCTAAAAAGCACCTTAAAATCTGCTACATTGAAAAGAATCTATGAAAGCTCGCTTTAAGAGGTACTTTTCTCTACTACCTATCTTCTTGTCATCAACAAAAGAAATCATGTAGATGTCTTGGGCAAATCGTGCAAGTGTGTAAATATTTATCAATAAAAGGGAATCTAATGTTTAAATTATTATTTATAATCATAGTAGTTTCGTTATAGGGTACCGATACAGGACGTAGTAGAATGTCTGACACCTTCCCTATACGTAATTGACCCCCGAATCCAATTCTAGTTGTAAAGGCCGTCTTGGCATTTTTTTCCTTCAAAATCTTTTCTTCTTTTTCCGATGTTTTAAATAAAATATTGGTGACGACTCTATGAACTCATTTCAAAACCATTAGTTAGGGATTATTTTGGTGTCCGGGCATTCCCTAATTAATGAGATTTTAAAAAATGGAAGTCCGAACCATTTGTGGGCTAGATCAGAATTTTTTAGGTTTTGACAGGCATGACTCACAATGTAGATTTTCTCATTTGGAAAGATTGGGCAGCATCTTTTGAAGTGTTGGTAAACCAAGGTGTCCTAATCAAGCTTGCATTACCAAGGGAGATACGGTGGATGAGTATATTTTTGATAAAGCAGAGAGGTAATATAAGCCATATGACTCAGATTCGATACCAATTGTTTGTCTCAAAATTCTTTCCTAGAAGATAACTATGGTCATAATAAAGATGATAACTAAGTCATGGGATTGGGCTAGACGACACACAAAAAGTAAGTTAAATGGACAATTAGGAACATAAAGAATAGATTCAACAGTGAGGGAGGGAAAAGGATGAGTGGTGCCAATGCCTTTGGATTGGGTTTAAGATCCATTAGCAAAAGTAATGGTGGGAAAATACCCAGATGTAGTTAAAGAAGAGAAAAGAAAATGATTACCAAAAATATGATCAGATGCCTTTGAGTCAAGTGCCCAAGGACCCAAGGACGGGGATTAGAAGACTGAAGTAATGGATTTACCAAATTGTGTAACTAAGGTAGTAACGTCTAGGGTCTAGTGACTCTCAAACCACTAGAGAAAGTCCTTATGGGAAGCTGGTGTAGCATGAGCTTGATTTTGTGATTGAGAATCAGAGGTAGGTGCATGTGCTACATTACTAGGAAGGGGGGCTTGCCATGTAATTTCCAACAATAATCAATGGTGTTGCCAATATGATGACAATGGTCACATTTATGACGTCCCTTAAGCTAGAAGGTCTTGTGTGCAAGCAACTAGAGTTATTGTTGTGAAAGGCTATAGCACTACAAGAATTTTGCGGATTAGCGAGGGAATTTAGCAAGGGATATAAACCCAAGCTAGTTGCTCGCTAATTAACGAGGGAATAGCTTGGATTTATATCCCTCGCTAAATAGGAACATTTTGCGACCAACTTTTATTTCCTCACAAATCCTCCGCTAAAGTTAGTGTTTATTTAGCGAAGAACTGAGGTCCTCGCAAATTCCTAGCAAACCCCTCTCCAAATTATGACCCAAAATAAAAAAATGAATTTTTCATCTAGCGAGGGATTTTTCTTGTCGCAAATCCCTCGCTAATGAGTTATAAGTATATCCCTCGCAAATCCCTCGCAAATCCTTCGCAAATTAGTGAGGGAAAAGTGTTGTCGCTAATCCCTCGCTAATTAGCAAGCAAATAGCTTGGATTTATATCCCTCGCTAAATTCCCTCGCTAAATAGGAAACATTTTGCGATCAACCTTTATTTCCTTGCAAATCCTCCGCTAAAGTTAGTGCTTATTTAGCGAAGAACTGAGTTCCTCACAAATTCCTAGCAAATTCCTCTCCAAATTATGACCCAAAATAAAAAAATGAATTTTTCATCTAGCGAGGGATTTTTCTTGTCGCAAATCCCTCGCTAATGAGTTATAAGTATATCCCTCGCAAATCCCTCGCAAATCCTTTGCAAATTAGTGAGGGAAAAGTATTGTCGCTAATCCCTCGCAAATAAGAGATTACCCAAAATAGGGATTTTTTGCTCAACATGTTTTTTTTTACTCCATCTTTTTTAATAAATTTAATTTAATTTACCTTTTCTTCATAACTCTCTCTCTATATATATATATAGAGAGAGTTATGGAGATAAGGTAAATTAAATTAAATTATATATATATATATATATATATGTGTGTGTGTGTGTGTGTGTGTGTGTGTGTGTGAGAGAGAGAGAGAGAGAGAGAGAAAGAGAAAGAGAGAGAAGAGTTTTCTTTTTAATAAACATAACTCTATTTTCTTCTCTCTCGCCACATCAGTATGCTATAATACTTTTCGTTTTTATAAGTTTTTTGTTCCAAATATTATTTTATTTTTATATAATTGTATTTTTAGTACATTTATATCATATATAAATAAATCTTAAATGAAAATTTTATTATAATGTTATGAAAAGAAATACTACTTTTTAAAGTATTTATTTTACTACTAATGTATTTTCTATAATTAATAAATATTGCATGATTGTGTAAAGAAAAAAATACACTTGCTTTTTCTCCAAAAAAAAAATATAAAACGCGTATAATATTAAGTAATATTCGTTTTAGTAGTTTGAATTATAAAAATTTTAATCAACTTAATTTAATTTTTTATTTAAAATTATTCAAATTAAAAAGCAATATTAATATTATAAGATGTAAAAGTAATAAATACATGAGATTTAAAACAAAACGGATTGCATAGAGTAAATATTTCACTTCATTTTTAATTTATTTTAATTTTTTTCAAATACAAGTATTTTATTATTTTTCAAACTAAAACAACAACTTATTATTGTGTATAATTTTTTTCAAATATAAGTATTTTATTATTTTTAAAACTAAAATAACAACTTATTACTGTGTATAATTTCTTTTCTTATATTTATCTTTTTTAATATTATTTTGAAATTTAAAATAATACCATATTAGAATTTTAATAGTATATCTTTTTGTATATTTTTATTAGTATTATTTCTATTTAGTTTGTTGTTATTTTTATTTATAATTTAAATTAAATTTATTTATAAAGATAAAAATTATTTAAATTTATTATGTTAGTTGGTACTGAATATTTTTATTATGTTGGTAATTCAGAATTGTTTTAGTTAGCCTTTAGTATTTTTATTTTATTTGATGCCAGTTGATGACACAATAATATATTTGATATGCAAAATATAGGTACTACAATCTTGATATCAAAACAAAATAATTATGATAGTTATAGTATGAAAAATGCAGGTAAAGATGAATATATGAATATTAAAAATAAAATTGCGACAAAATAGTGAGGGATTAGCGATGATAACCAAAACATAATAGTAAGGGATCTGCTAGGAAATAGCGAGGCATATCATGTGAAAGACAAAATAGCGAGGGAAAAAAGAGCAAATAGCTAGGAAAATATAGCGAAGGAATAGCGAGACAATTGCTAGGGAAATATTGCGAGGGAATAGCGAGAAAATTGCTAGGGAAATATTGCGAGGGAATAGCGAGAAAATTGCTAGGAAAATCTTGCGAGGGAATAGCGAGACAATTGCTAGGGAAATATTGCGAGGAAATAGAGAGACAATTGCTAGGGAAATATTGCGAGGGAATAGCGAGACAATTGCTAGGGAAATATTGCTAGGGAATAGAGAAGGATCTGCGAGGGATATTCAGCAAGGGAATTGCAAGGCCTTAGCCAAGAAATGTAGCAAGGGAATAGAGAGGGGTTTGTGAGGGAACATTAGCGAGGGATTAGCTACAAATTAGAGAGGGATATTTTGCGACCCCTTAGCGAGGGAATAGCAAGGAAGCTTGACCGCAAATTAGCGAGCAAATAGTAAGCATCCTTAATATAATTAGCGAGGACCTTAGCGAGGGATTGGCGACGGATTTTGCGAGGGATTGGCGACGGATTAAATCCCTCGCTAATTAGCTACCTGTATTTGGCGAGGGAATGGTCTCTCGCAATTTCATCACTATTCCGTCGCAAATTTGATTAGCGAGGGATCAGAGACGAAATAGCGAGGGAATAGTCCCTCGCTAATATGTAATTTTCTTGTAGTGTAGTATAGGTATCTCTTGTAGAAGGCAAGGCTTCAACTACTAACTTGGAGAGAACCCTAAAGAGTGAAAATGTTGCAGATGTCATCATTGGGGGTATCCAGAGACCCGAGGATTTGGTCTCTTATACTCAAGTACTTAGATGGCAATCCATAAGGCACCAAAGTCATGAAGAACGTGCTATGGTTCTCTAACTCCTGTTTAGCTTTAGTGGGTTTAGAGACAACATGTGGAAGAAGATTATTGAATGCATGGAGAATTGCATGTATCTGCCTAATGTATGTAGACTTAGTGCCTTCAAGTCATTACGGTTCCACCAATGTTATCAAGTCTTTACATACTTCATATAAGCATTGCATAACATTGGTGTACAACGCATGTGCCTCACTCTAAATCGATTTACAAGTGTTGTACAGGAGGAAGATCAATTTGAAAGAAGAATGAATGGTGGATTTAATAATACTAGATAGTTGTGCATCGACCTTCTTCCATGAACAACATTTAGTAGTAGGTAATGAGTCAATATTAGTAGTGAGATGAGTTTCAAAGCCTAAACCTGTGATCCACAAAGTGATTTCAGAGGCCCAAGTGGAATAATTTGTTCCGTCTAATTTCTCAATAGAGAGTGGAATATTATAGGAAATTGTCAAGTCTAGCTTGGTAGACGAAAGGGGTCCTACTATAGACATGGTATCTACAAAAATAGGAGAGAGAAAAGTGCATACATGGCAGCTACAACAACAACGATCATCAAAAATATTGTTGGAGTAGGGTTCTCACCAAATGGAAGAAAAATGGAAATTAACACGGATCGCAAAAAAAAAAAATTTCTTTGGAGAATTTGAGTCTACTGGACAAAAGAAGGTTTCAAAAGTGAACCACTATTAAGTTCTTGATACCATATTAAGAAATATTAAGAATCACTGAATAGAGAAGAATAATTGACTAAAATCATGTGTGTCAATGCACACTAGATGCACATTAAAGATATGATTTTTTATACTCTCTAAGATATTATCTTTACATACTATATTTTAGTATCAAGATAAGAATTAAGATAATATCAAAATAAGATGATATCTAAGGTTTTTTTAACAATTAGCTTCTCTAAAATCTTATTTTAATACATGCATAAACTAGTTTTATCTTGCAAAAAAAACTTTTTTTGATTTTTCTTATCATTTTTCTCTTCTAAAAGTCTTTCTAAAGAAGTTTATCCCAAGAAATTCAGTATTCACAAATTAAAAGAAGTTTATCCCAAGAAATTCAGTATTCACAAATTAAAGGTGGACTACAAAGGATTTAACTACTTTTATCATGAAATATTTTATTTTTAAGAGGCAGAGGAAGTTTGGATTGAATTGTGGATTATGGTTTCCAGTGACCATATAAATATTCAGTTATCCATCTTTCCGGTCTGTTTAGGGACTGGAAATAAAAATACATAATTAGTCCGGTGGCCACATAACCACGTCGGTTAAAATCTGAGTTCGATCTCCAAGTCCATGCATATGGAAAGCATAACAAGTAACTAGAAAACTTATACACTAACCAAGAAAGTTTATATAGATTATTATCTCTAGTATTTCACCATATGGCAACAAGTACTGAGAAACAATGGGAAAAATTGTAAACAAAGGTTATTGAATGAAATTAATTCAAATCAGAAGGGAAAAATGGAAAACTTTTCAGGCTCGTATAAGAGTTAGCACAATCAAGTATACAATGGGTAAAATAAGAATTTTAAATGTATCTCCAAAAATTAATTAAAAATACATGTTACAGCCTCATCTTCTACCTAAAAGAAGTCAGGTATGTCTCACTAGCCCATACATTTATGTTTCAAATGAATTATAAACATAGACACGGTCAAAACTTGCATTTCCTTTAACCTTTTAGACACAACCTTCATGCAATTGAAGACTATCACACACCATAATAAGAAGGGAATTTGCAAAATCAACTGAACGTCTGAACCAGAAGCAGCGTGGTTGGGTGATAAATTTGGAAAAAAAAGAAGAAAAACAAAACTTAAATGTATCCCATGATACCTGTGATTAGGTGATATTGATAATAATTAGCTACCAGTAGTCCCCACACGAGCATAAGCCATCACGAAAGTGATGAAACCGATTGGTGTCTCTCACTATGATTTCCCTCTTCACCACCAATGACACATATTTTATTGCTGAGTGGCAATCACCGCAAACCCTAATATTCTTCATAATGCGTATAGCGGATCCAGAAGGAGTATTCAAAAGGGCAAATGCAAGAGCCAGCTTCTCACTATGATACTGCAAATTTAATTCCTTCTCTTGTTGATCTACGAACAAAAGAACATGACTAGTGTCAGGAACATAACCAATCTCCTTAATTTTCTGATTTAGCTTCTCCCACATTTTATGGATCTTATCTTTCTGTGGATGAGCAATGTCATTTGCCACAAACACGTGGACAGAATTTTCGATCTCAACCCAACTACATGCTGGCTCCTTCTTCAATCCACTTTCTTTCATTATCTTTCTGACTTTTGCAGCATCCTCCCACCTCCCAGCAGAGGCATAAATATTTGCAAGCAATGTATGCGTCCCTGGATAAGAAGGATCAAGCTCAAAAACGCGCTGAGCAGCATAAGCACCCATTTCCGTATTTTTATGCATCTTAGAAGCACCAAGCAAAGCACCCCAGCTAGCTACATTAGGCTCAATAGGCATTTCTTCTATGAAACGCTTTGCTTGATCAAGAAGACCAGCTCGACCAAGAAGATCAACAATCGTAGCATAATGTGAGACTTTTGGTTCAATATTATACTTTCTCATCAACCCAAAATAATGTCTACCCTCATCCAAAAGCCTAGCATGGCTACAAGCAGTAAGAACAGCAAGAAATGTTATATCATTAGGTTCAATCCCAACCCTTATCATTTCTTCAAATTGCTGCACAGCTTCCCTTCCAAGCCCATGCTGTGCATACCCTATCAGCATTGAATTGCAAGAAACAACATCAACCTTCACCAACTTGTCAAAAACCTTCTTCGCATCCCGAATGCTACCCGACTTAGCATACATGTGAAGCAGCGTGTTCCCCACATAACCAACCAACTTCCTAGCCGATTTCATCAAATGGGCATGAAGCCATTTTCCTTGCTCCAAACACCCCATACTTGAACAAGCACAAAAAAGCGCCGAATACGTGAACTCTGTCGGCCTATAACCTTCCCTTTGCATCCTCACAAAGAGAGCCAAAGCCTCCTCTCCTTTACCCTTCCTAGCATACCCAGCAATCAAAGCATTCCAAGAAACCTCATTCTTACACCCCAACTCATCAAAAACCAACCTTGCCTCCCCTAAGTAGCCACACCTGGCATACATATCCACAAGGGAACTCCCCACAAACACATTAGACTCACACCCATACTTCCAACTACAACCATGAATCTGCCTCCCATCGTTATAGCTTCCCATAAACCCACAACTCTTGACCAAACTGGACAAAGTGAACTCATTGGGCCTGGCCCCATCACGAAGCATCAGAGGAAACAGCACGAGCGCGTCATCGGCGAGGTCATTCTGAGCATAGGCAGTGATCATGGAGGTCCAAGTGACCATATCCTTGCGCGGCATTTCGTCGAACATGCGGCGTGCATCTTGGAAACTGCCACAGCTGGCGTACATGAAGAGAAGCGAGTTGCAAATAACGAGGTCATTTCTGAAGTGGGAATTGAGAACGTGGCAATGCACTAACTTTCCTTCTCTCAGCTTCCCCAACTGCGTGCACCTCTTTAGCAGCGCGTTGTAGAAGCTTCGGTCCGGTTCCAGCGAACCGCACTCGATGAGGTCCAGAACGTGAAGACCGCATTTCGAGTTGCGACTCGGAGCGAGAAGGTTCTTGTCGTCTATCACACGTGCTGAAATGTCCGAATCTGTGAGACTTCGAGATTCAGATTGCCAAAGCGTGCGAAACCAAAACGAATGTCGTTTAAGAAGCTTAACTGTAATCAATCAAAATTGATGTGAGAAAAGACTTGTAATAATGTTTCCATGAATTGAAATGAAATTACGAGCCCAGCTTACAGGGTTTGAGAACCCAAAATGAAGTTTCACATTGCATCATCTCATCAACTTTTCAAATTCTTTCTTCTATTTGGGATTTGGTCCTAAGCTCAGAAACTTTGTCTTTCAGTTATAGTCCCGCTTTTCGTTAGTCATTGAAAAATGGGTTAGGTTTATCTTTTTTATTGGATTGAGTCCATATAATTGCACATAACATGTGGAAATCAAATTTTATCTGGTATTGAGAAAAGTAATTTTGCATTGAAAATATTCAGCCATTGATGAGTGGATGGGAAAAATGTTATACGTGTACAAAGGGATTTGGATTATATGCAGTTACGTTTTGTGTAGTTGTATGCAGTTTAATAAATTTTTATTATATAATTTATCTAATTATTCACCTTTTGTCATATATTTTTTTACATTAAAAGTAAAATGAGAAATTTTATGGTGCTCATATTATTTGAGAGAGTATTGATATAATTGTAATTATAATTTTATTTTATATTTTATATTTTTAATAATTTATTTAAATAATATTAATGATATTTTATTCTTTTATTTTTTAAATTATTTAATCATTTTATTTTTATTTTATATATTTTAATTTTATTTGTAATAATATTATTATATATTTAAATAGTTTAATTTTAATAATTTTTAATTATATTTTTGTCTTTTCACTTTAAATTTTTTAATTTCTATATTGTAATTTTAATAATTTTTTATTTCTATTATTTATTAATTTTTCTTTAATATTTAGACTTTAAGATTTATTTATATAATATTTATGATATTTTATTTTTTCATTTTTTTTTAAATTATCTAGTCATTTTATTTTTATTTTATATATTTTAATTTTTTTTATAATAATATTATTATATATTTAAATAGTTTGATTTTAATAATTTTTTAAGTATATTTTTGTTTTTTAATCTTAAATTTTTAAATTTTTATATTATAATAATTTTATTATTATTATTTATTATTTATTATTTTTTAATGTTTTATAGTATTATTGTAATCTTATAATTTTATACGTACTATTTCTTTTAATGTTTTTTATACTCTGTCTTTTAGATTTGGAAATAAAGCCACCTCCTCCTATGAATTTTGCATCGAGAAGTAACACGGCCACGGTGAAACGAGCCCCACAAGTGGTGGAATTGTACCATTCACTTAAGAAGAGAGACTCTAAAAAGGATTCTTCTAATGGACGACTATCTGATGTGCCTGATGTTGCTGATGTTCGTAGCAGCATATTAGGAGAAATTGAAAATCGTTCATCATACTTGCTTGCTGTGAGTAACTATTGATGATTTTAGCTAGCATGTCATTTCACCGTGGCCGTGTTACTTCTCGATGCAAAATTCATAGGAGGAGGTGGCTTTATTTCAAATTCTAGAAGACAGAATATGAAAAACATTAAAAGAAATAACATGGATAAAATTATAAGATTGCTATAAAACATTAAAAAAGAAAATAAATAATAAATAATAAAAATAAAAAATTATTATAATATAAAAATTCAAAAATTTAAGATAAAAAGACAAAAATATACTTAAAAAATTATTAAAATCAAACTATTTAAATATATAATAATATTATTAAAAAAAATTAGAATATACAAAATAAAAATAAAATGACTAGATAATTTAAAAAAAATGAAAAAATAAAATATCATAAATATTATATAAATAAATCTTAAAGTCTAAACATTAAAAAAGATAATAAATAATAGAAATAAAAAATTATTTAAATTACAATATAGAAATTCAAAAATTTAAAGTGAAAAGATAAAAATATACTTAAAAATTTATTAAAATTAAACTATTTAAATATATAATAATATTATTACAAATAAAATTAAAATATATAAAATAAAAATAAAATGATTAAATAATTTAAAAAATAAAAAAATAAAATATCATTAATATTATTTAAATAAATTATTAAAAATATAAATATAAAATATAAAATATAATTATAATTATAACTATACTGATATTCTCTCAAATAATATAGATACCATAAAATTTCTCGTTTTACTTTTAATGTAAAAAAAAAATAATGTAGCAGAATGTGAATGGTTAGATAAATTATGTGATAGAAATTTATTAAATTGCATTCAAATGCACCAAAACATAACTGCATATAATTTGAATCCTGTACAAATGGGTTGTCTCATATATACAAAATCAGAATACAAACTAATTATTGCAATAACAATTATTACTAACTGAAACAATTAATTACTGACTGTAACACGCCCCTCAGCCTCATGTTGGGAGGTATAGGTTCATGACTCGCAACTTGGAAATCAACGAATTCAAAATGTGGTAAAGCCTCAGAAAGAGCATTTACTATATAGTCTCCCTTGTGTTGGAGGATCTTGGTGTTAGAGTTGATTTTTAGTATCACAAAACTCAGAAAACTACATTATGTAATTTATCAAGTATTTGTTGATCATCTTTTATGCTCATTTTTATTTAGGTGAGAGTAATCAGTATTATTTATTTTTATTGGAATTGTATTTAGGATCTTGTAGTGTAGAATTTTGAACCTTGTACTTGGACCTTGCAGTGTAGGTTTTAGGCCTTGAAGTCACAAATGCACTTTTTGTCATTTAACCTACATTTGAGTTTGAATTTGGCACCATGTGATTAGTCATGTAGGGGTGCACATGGCTTGGCCAAATTCCATTTAAATATAACTCAAATGTCATTCAAATGTATTGGTGTAATTTCTTATATCCAGTGACACATGGGAGTACATGAGATGTATCTAGGTTCACTCACCAATTTGAGTTTCAAATTCAAATTACCGCACCAACCTTCCTAGTTAGCTAACCTTGGTTCATTTTGAACCTTGATTAGCCTACCTTCTCCTAGAAGCCACCAAGATCTATTTAAGGTTTCCACCTCCATTGTATGCATCACTTTTGGAATTTTATGAGCATTCATCACTTGAATTCTCTCCTTCCAAATTCCTTGAGTCACTTAGGAGATACTTCTCCTTAAGAACTTCCAACAAGGAAACCTTTGTTGTGACTAGTGCCTTTGCTTGTTTCTCCTTCTTGTGGAGAAGGCTTGCGCCTTTAAAACACCTTCTACTCTTCATCTTGTTTGATCACTTTCCTTTGGAGAGCTTCAAGGAAGATCAATGGAGTCCTAAGGAGTCACTTGGATGAATTCGTTCACCATTCAACCAAAGAGATTCCATCATTTTGGTATCTAGAGTCATGGTTGTTTTCCTCAAGGATTAAGTCATCTTTCCATCGTTTATTTTGTCTAAAACTCTTCTTGATTATCTTGAGATGTTTGTGTTATGTAGATCCAGTTTCTTGTATGGTAATTGATAGATCTACCTGTCTTGAAAACTTTTGGTTTCTTACAAATATTTTGAACTAGTAATCTTGAACCAATCTTTATAAGCCTATAAGACCTGTGCCATAAGTGCTTCATTTTGATTTGGTTGAGTCTCTATTCATGATTTGATTTGGTAATAAGATGAAAGTATGCATGATTTTGAATTTTTGAATCCATATATGTTGTCTAGAGTCATGTATAGTTTTTGTTGTTGAGATTCATGAAGTCGTAAATCAACTCAGATTTGGAGTATGAAAGTTTTGATCATAACAAAGGGTGGATTCTGAGAATCAAATCTGACCAAGGACATCAACAAGTCAAAAACAAGTCAAGAAGAAGATATGACTATTATGATGTGTAATAGGAATAGGTTATAAGTTCTTATGAGTTGTATTGGTTTGATTAGCTTATTTTGAATGTTTATGCTTTGTGCATGAGTTAATTTTAATCTAAATTGACTGAGAGTGAGTATGATGATGACTTAAAATAATTGGAAAGATTTTTTTTGAAGTATAAATTTGAGTTTTTGAGAATTAACTCAAAATAATTGATTATCATAAAATGTAATCGATTATTCTAGCAACAGGTGAAAAGAGCCTTGTTGTAATAATCGATTATCTATGAAATAATCGATTATTCTAGGAAGCACTCTCTAGAATAATCGATTATCCTGCAAAATAATCGATTATTCTGTTCTTGAGTGATTTCTAGAAATCATGAAGAACAAAATAATCAATTATCCTTTAAAATAATCGATTATCTGGTTCTGAAATTTTTATAAATAGCTTTCACACTTTGAAACTTCAGAACAGAGAATGAATTGAGAATCAAAAAGAGAAAAACTATATTGCGAAGTCTTTATGACCTTCTTGGAGTGTTTTCTTTGTGAAACCAAGAAGTAAAACATTTTGAAATGTTTTGAAAGAGATCATCATCATCATTACATTCTTGGGAAAGAAAGATTAAGATTTGCTTTTGGAATTCACAGTCTTATTTGTTTAGCTTCCAGGTGAATTCGTTCCTTTAATTCTTTGTGAAAAGTGTAAGGGAAATCTTGAGTAGGTGTCTCAAGTGGTAAGGAATTCTTGTAGTGGGTTTCTACAAGAAGTGCTTTCTTGGGGGCAAGAAAGTGGTTATCTTGAATGTAGGAGTATATGCATGTGTTGTATGCTTGTAAAACTTCATTAAGATAGTGGAACAAATCTTGATCAGGTTATGATTGAGGACTGGATGTAGGTCTCATGTGGAGTGGCTGAACCAGGATAAAGTACTTGTGCATTCTTCTCTCTCACTCTTATCTTTTACGTTGAGCAAAATCTTGGTTGAGTGTTAAAAGTGGATAATCTTGATTAATATGTTTTTATGCACAACATTGCTTTAAACTAAATCAAAGTGTTGCATATTAAGTCTTCTTAACATTGACCTTTATCAAGATTAATCAAGAAAGCATATAGGACTTGTAACACCCTAGTTTTCAAAAAGGTTATTGTTATTATTATTATTATATGGTATTTGATCATAATTATTTTAATAATTATATAGAAATATTATTTTGTACGTTTTAAATAATTATTATTTTGGACAATTATTTTGTACGTATTAAATAAGTATTTTTATTAGTATTTTTAAATAAATATTTATATGTTTTAAGAGAAAGTTGATTTTATATGATATTTTGTTATTAAAATTTATTATTATATTTTGAGTCAGAAATATATTATTATTATAGAGGAAAAATATTTTATAACATACATGTATTTATTTTATTTAATTATTTTGAGGAGAAAGAGAAGTGGGTTAGAAGAGAAGGAAAATGGGTTGGGTTGACCCAACCCAATAGATTAATTTTAAGAAAGGAATCAGGTAGTGTTAACCCTATCTGCCTCATTTGCATTCTGAGGGGTTAGGAAAAAAAAAAGAGAAATAAAGAGCTCTAAGGAAGAGTACTCAGGAACGATCTTAGATCACACCAAGACCATCCGTCTTCTGCTCATCCAGGTAAGGGGGGAGTGAGAAACCTCGCTCTGGGTGTGGGATTGTATGCTGGGTAGTGGGATTGGCCCCCAATCCTGTGTTTGCTGTATTTTTATGTATGCTCATGTATGAGGGGTTTCTCCCAATTGTATCTGTTTTGCTTATTATTTTTCTTATATGCAATTAATTGTATGACTTGAGATCTCTATGGGTTCCTATGGGAAACCTTATGAGAAAACGGGCAAAATATGAATGTTTTCTATTTTTCCTTCTGATTACTTTGTTGTGTTCCTTGTTGGATGTGATGCATGAGTATGTGGTTAATTTTGAAAATAAATATGTTTTAATATGATCTAGAGTGCTCTATGGGTTCCTGCGGGAAACCCTACGAGAAATAGGTAAAATATGAAATATTTTCTGTTTTGATTTCTGATTTTTCTGTTATATTCCTTGTTTGATGACATGTAAAAATATGTATTTAATTTTATAAATAAACGAGTTTTGATATAAATTAAAGTGCTCTGTGGAGGCTTTGTGAATATGATGATGTAAAGTGAAATGTGATTGAGACATGGGATATGAAATCTGATAATGAAATATGATGACGAAATGCGATGATGTGATATGACCATGGGAAATGATAATGTGATATGAGAATGCATAGAGTCTGGATTGACATGCATCATTTGCATAAGTGTTTTAAGGGTACGATATGGAATACACCGCCAGAGAAGGCCCCTTAGTGTAAAAGCTTTGGGGATTAGTCCTTGGGGATAGCTCGGTTTGGAAGTCCCAGTCTCGCCCATTGTGTGCATGGGATGTATCTTGCGCAGCTTAGCTATCCTGACGAGACTCTGGTAGTGTATCCTTCTAGTGAGAGTGCGCAGAGGGTGTGACCCGGCATGTACTCCTAGACTACTCTTCGTGTATTGCTAGCGGCAATATGCCATGTGATGCTTTACTGGCGCCACATGCATGATAATGTGAAGTTCGTGTCCATGCATGTGCATCCTTATTATTAAATGATGATAAATTACTATTTGTATGACTTGGATGATTGAATAAACTATTGTTGTTGATTGATCTATGAGGTAACTGTATTGTTTGTGTTTGGCTATCCGGTGTGCGTTCCTACACCGTGAGCCAGAGTGAGATGTTTCTCACTCCCTTCTTTTGTGTTGTTTCTCTTGTTTGATATACAGGTGATCATCAGCGTGAGGCTGAGGATGTTGGTGATGAAGCTTAGGCTTCTATGTTGGGTTTTTCTCTGATAGGACATGTGACATCGGGACATAGATAAGATTAGTTTAAAATGTTCTTATTAAATTATTTTGGAAAATTCAGTTTTATTTCTTTGTAATTTTACTGGCATGTTATTTGGATTAAGTTTATGAATGTGAACTCTTTACCCTTACGTGGTTGGAAATTTGATTTTTATTAATGAAAAATTCTATTTTTTTTTTTATAATTATTGTATATGTATGTTGGGGTAGAGAATGTCTCATTAAGTGGTATCAGAGCAGGTCGATCCAATCGACCGTGTGTGTTATGTGCTTATCGCGACTCTGTTGTGTGCTCTGACTGTGTCTTGTTTGTTGTGTACTATGATGATGTTTTGCTTTGATGATGATGATGTTCTTCTTGTGTTGATATTGTTGAGTTTGATATTGTTAAGTTATTTTGTAATTAGAAGAATGATAGTCATGATAGTGTTAGCTAATACCATTATGACCGCTCTTCTTCATTCTTATGATTGCTTATTTGTTTGATACTTCTTGCTTACGGAAGAAGTAGTGGTTGAGTGATATCGTTTGTGTTGCAAGCATATGTGCGAGTAGTGGTAGACGAGATATTGTGCTAATATTATAGGAACTATTGAGGCCTTAGACTTGGGTAAGACATTGATTGTTTTTAGTGTATTAAGAGTTTACGATTGGTGGAATTTTTTAAAGCTATAGTTGTAGCGATTGAATCTAAGGATGATGTATGTTGAGAATTGGAGTTTTGGTATTCTTAAGGAGTGATTGAAGTGTTGATGATTTATAGAGTTTGATGGTTGCATGTTGACCTTTTATGGTTCAGGTAGCATGTGAATTTTATTTTCTAAAAGCCTTTTATACTGAATATGTGAGTTGTTTTGGTTTAGGATTGTAGTGGAAAGCTTGAATATGAAGTTGAGGTGTGAGTTTGGAAGGGTTGAGGTATTTTTGTGGGCTTAGATATATTGATATACTATTGCTGTTTGGTGTAGAGGATATTTTCGCTGCAGTCTTGTTGTTCCAGTATGAGTACCATATTGACAGATTTAGATTTTATGGTCTTCACAAAAGTTGTAGCCTTGGACGTTATCTTTCCAATGGAACTGGAATCAGGTAAAACGGAGGTCTAGAACTCCAGTTATAGTTACTTTGGTGATCAAAGGTCTAGCTGTAAGCGCTGAATATATCTACTGTGGTTTTTGAAATTTTTAGCTAAGAACATGATCTTTTTAGAATCTTATGTCTTCGTAGGAGTTGTAGCTTATTCTCTTAGCTTTCTTTTGAGATAGGTTTGAGATCATTTGGATGAGTATAAATCTCTAGGTATCATTTTCTTTGATCATTGTTGAAGGGATATTTTTGATTTTGTTAAGATGTTTTGGGGTGTTTTCATGTGGATTGAGAGGTTGTTTAAGGCTGTATGATGCTATGTGGTAAAGGTTGTTCATGTACATGCTTATGAATGGTATATTTGAAGGTTTAAAGTAGGTATTCTAATATGATTTAATATGCATGTATGTTAATATGTGGATAGATGACCTTAGGGATCAATTGGTGAATGTCGTGTGGTTAGTGAGATTGATCTTAGGGTGTGATATGATCATATTGTAGTTGAGGGTGGAGATATATCCAAGACGGTTCTATGTTAAGTTATCTAAGTATTACTATTTTATTTTATTTTATCTTATTTTATTTTATTTATTTATTGATTTATTTATTTTTTTTTATTTTTTTGATTGTATGAGATAAGTTTTCTAGTTCTTGTAAATTCCAGTTGAGGTAAACATGGATCTGTCTCAAGTAGAAGTTATGTTCAAGTGGGGAGATATCTAAGTCAATTAGTGAGGTTAAGAGTTTTCTTAGATAAGCTTATTATTATAGGAGAGTTATTGAGTAAATTTCTAAGATAACATTACTTTTGACTAGGTCAACTAGGGAGAGTGTTGTCTTTGTGTGGGATAGTAAGTGTGAGAGTAGTTTCCAAACTCTTAAGGAAAGATTGATTAATGTTAATACTACTAGATTTAGTAAGTCTTTTGTGGTATATAGTGGTGCTTCTAGGATGAGTTTGGGCAGAGTGTTGATGCAAGAAGGAATGGTAGTAGCTTATGCTTCTAGGAAATTAAGAATTCATGAGAAGAATTACCTTACCCATGACCTTGAGTTAGTAGTTATGATATTTACACTAAGATTTGGAGACACTACCTATATGATTCTAAACTTGAGGTATTTAGTGATCGTTAGAGCCTTAAATATCTTTTGACCAAAGGATATAGTTGGAATTTCTTAAGGACTAGGATTTTAATTTTAGTTGTTATCTAGGTAAAGCCAATGTGGTGATCGATGCTTTGAGTAGGAAACCTTTATATTTTCCTTTCCTTATGGTTAGAGAGATGGATCTTTTGGCTTAGTCTAAGGATTTAAGTTTGGCTTATGAGATTACCCTTAGTAGTGTGAGACTAGGTATGACTCGAGTAACGAGTGGATTGTTGAAGGAAATTGGAGAAGCATAATTAGTTGATTCAATTTGGTGACAAGATATGAAGCTATAGGACAAGGTAATGGAGAGAAGAGTTGCCTTGGGTATAGATGAAGTGGTAAGACTTGGAGACCGATTCTGTGTACCTAGTGAACTTACGCTTAGGCACTTGATCTTTGGAGAGGGTCGTAGAAATAAAGCTATTATTCTAGAAGATACCTTGAGTAGGATGATCTTTCATCCATCATCTTTGATGATTTAAGAGTTGGATTTGATTGAAGAGTTTAGAGACTTAAGCTTGGTGTGTGAGATTACCTCTAGGAGCATTGAATCAATTATGTTGAAAGTGACTAATGAATTAATGGACGAGATTAGGGAAGCCTAGGAGTTAGATCCTTTCTTAGTGAACCAAGTGGAGAGGATTGGTAGGGGTATAGATAGCCCTTTACGAGTGGAAGTTGATGGTGTTTTGGGGTTCAATGATAGGATCTATGGCCTAGTAATCTTGAATTTAGGAAAATGATCTTAGAGGGAGGACATAAGAGTACTCTTAACATCCATTTAGGAGCTACTAAGATGTATCAGAGTGACGCAGCGGAAGCATGGTGGCCTAAGGTGAAGAGAGGAGTAGAGGAAGCTTGTGTACTCATGTTTAGTATGATATAAGTCTAAGATAGAACATCAGAAGCCTTTTAGGTCTTTTGTAACCTTTAGATGTCCCTATTTGGAAGTGAGATAATGCGTCTAGACTTTGTTGTGGGTTTGCCTAGGAAGTTTAGGAAGAATCTTAGTTTAATGAAGGAGTCATAGTCGAACCTCTTCATTTCAGAAATTCGAGGACGAATTTCTTAAAAGGGGGGAAGTATTGTAACACCCCAGTTTTCAAAAAGGTTATTGTTATTATTATTATTATATGATATTTGATCATAATTATTTTAATAATTATATAGAAATATTATTTTGTACGTTTTAAATAATTATTATTTTGGACAATTATTTTGTACGTATTAAATAAATATTTTTATTAGTATTTTTAAATAAATATTTATATGTTTTAAGAGAAAGTTGATTTTATATGATATTTTGTTATTGAAATTTATTATTATATTTTGAGTCAGAAATATATTATTATTATAGAGGAAAAATATTTTATAATATACATGTATTTATTTTATTTAATTATTTTGAGGAGAAAGAGAAGTGGGTTAAAAGAGAAGGAAAATGGGTTGGGTTGACCCAACCCAATAGATTAATTTTAAGAAAGGAATCAGGTAGTGTTAACCCTATCTGCCTCATTTGCATTCTAAGGGGTTAGGGAAAAAAAAAAGAGGAGAAACAAAGAGCTCTAAGGAAGAGTACTCAGGAACGATCTTAGATCACACCAAGACCATCCGTCTTCTGCTCATCCAGGTAAGGGGGGAGTGAGAAACCTCGCTCTGGGTGTGGGATTGTATGCTGGTTAGTGGGATTGGCCCCCAATCCTGTGTTTGCTGTATTTTTATGTATGCTCATGTATGAGGGGTTTCTTCCAATTGTATCTGTTTTGCTTATTATTTTTCTTATATGCAATTAATTGTATGACTTGAGATCTCTATGGGTTCCTATGGGAAAACTTATGAGAAAACGGGCAAAATATGAATGTTTTCTATTTTTCCTTCTGATTACTTTGTTGTGTTCCTTGTTGGATGTGATGCATGAGTATGTGGTTAATTTTGAAAATAAATATGTTTTAATATGATCTAGAGTGCTCTATGGGTTCCTGCGGGAAACCCTACGAGAAATAGGTAAAATATGAAATATTTTCTGTTTTGATTTCTGATTTTTCTGTTATATTCCTTGTTTGATGACATGTAAAAATATGTATTTAATTTTATAAATAAACGAGTTTTGATATAAATTAAAGTGCTTTGTGGAGGCTTTGTGAATATGATGATGTAAAGTGAAATGTGATTGAGACATGAGATATGAAATGTGATAATGAAATATGATGACGAAATGCGATGATGTGATATGACCATGGGAAATGATAATGTGATATGAGAATGCATAGAGTCTTGATTGACATGCATCATTTGCATAAGTGTTTTAAGGGTACGATATGGAATACACCGCCAGAGAAGGCCCCCTAGTGTAAAAGCTTTGGGGATTAGTCCTTGGGGATAGCTCAGTTTGGAAGTCCCAGTCTCGCCCATTGTGTGCATGGGATGTATCTTGCGCAGCTTAGCTATCCTGACGAGACTCTGGTAGTATATCCTTCTAGTGAGAGTGCGCAGAGGGTGTGACCCGGCATGTACTCCTAGACTACTCTTCATGTATTGCTAGCGGCAATATGCCATGTGATGTTTTACTGGCGCCACATGCATGATAATGTGAAGTTCGTGTCCATGCATGTGCATCCTTATTATTAAATGATGATAAATTACTATTTGTATGACTTGGATGATTGAATAAACTATTGTTGTTGATTGATCTATGAGGTAACTGTATTGTTTGTGATTGGCTATCCGGTGTGCGTTCCTACACCGTGAGCCAGAGTGAGATGTTTCTCACTCCCTTCTTTTGTGTTGTTTCTCTTGTTTGATATACAGGTGATCATCAGCGTGAGGCTGAGGATGTTGGTGATGAAGCTTAGGCTTTTATGTTGGGTTTTGCTCTGATAGGACATGTGACATCGGGACATAGATAAGATTAGTTTAAAATTTTCTTATTAAATTATTTTGGAAAATTCAGTTTTATTTCTTTGTAATTTTACTGTCATGTTATTTGGATTAAGTTTATGAATGTGAACTCTTTACCCTTACGTGGTTGGAAATTTGATTTTTATTAATGAAAATTTCTATTTTTTTATAATTATTGTATATGTATGTTGGGGTAGAGAATGTCTCAGGACTCATTCCCATTAGCAAGTCTTTCAAGGAACTTCTTTGAGAATTCATATTAAAAAAGTTTAAGTTGAAATAAAGATCCTTAGAACTCTGAAAAAAGTTTTAAGTGTCATAGAATCCAATTCACCCCCCCTTTTGGAATTAGCCATTCTTTTCTAACAATTGGTATCTAGAGCAAGGTTCTTGAGTGTTAATCAAGATTTCAAAAATAGCTAACAACAACCTACCTTTTGGTGAGGGTGTGTCTATTCATAGACCTCCTGTTTTCAATGGTGAAAACTATGTCTATTGGAAAATTAGGATGATAATTTTCATTAAAGCAATTGACATTGCTGTGTGGGATGCAATTGAAAATGGACCCTATATCCCTATGACCAAAGATGGTGATGGAAAGAAAGAAAAACATTGGAGTGAGTGGAGTGATGATGAGAAAAAGAGAGTTCAATATGACTATACATCAAAGAACATTATTACATTTGCGTTGTCTATTGATGAGTTTTTTAGAATTTCTCAATGCAAATCTGCTAAAGAAAAGTGGGACACTTTTCAAGTTACTCATGAAGGAAGAAGTGATGTAAAAAGATCTAGAAAGCATACTCTTATAAGAGAATATGAATTGTTGAGAATGAATCATGGTGAATCAATTTCTGATTTTCAAAAAAGGTTTACACACTTGATAAATCACCTTGTTGATCTTGGCAGGAAATTTGAAGAACTAAATTTGAAAGTGCTACAATGCTTGGATAGATCTTGGCAAGCAAAGGTTACTCCAATAGAAAAATCAAAGGACTTAACTTCATTAACTCTTGCAACTCTCTTTGGAAAGCTAAGAGAGCATGAGCAAAAGCTGCACATTTTTGATGAAAATGAACAGCATGACAAAAAGGGTAAAGGAGTGTCTCTAAGAGTCTTGAAATCAGTCAAAAGCAAAGAAATATGTGAAAACTCAAGCTCCGAAGATTCTGATTCAGAGAACTTCAACTTGTTGGTGAAGAAGTTCAGAAAATTCCTAAGAAAGAAGAGGAGTTCCCCCTACAAGTTTAACAAAAAGGCCAACAAGAAAGAGGAAGGAAGCACATCCTCTTACAATTATTTTGAGTGTGGAAAACCATGCCACATAAAAGTTGAATGTCCCAACCTTCTAAAGAAGCAACAAGAGGAAACAAAAGGGAAGAAAAATTACAAAGGAAAAAGAGCCTACATTGCTTGGGAAGACAATGACTCAAGCACAACAAGTGATGAATATGAATTTGAGGAAAACAACTTATGTTTGATGGCTGGAGCTAATTAAGACACAATAGTAAGTGATTCTGATGTTGAATGTAATCCGAATTATGATCAACTTCAAGAAGCTTTCGTTCAAATTCACAAAGAGGCTGTGAAATTAGATGCTTTAAATTCAAAGCTTAAAAACAAGCTGTCATGGTATGAAAATGGTTTAATTAGAGCTGAACAAGAGCTTGAAAATTTGAAAAATGAACATGAAAATCTTCAAACAATTTTGAACTTCAATGAAACTCATTGTGAAACCTCCCTTTCTTCAAAAGTTGATTGTGAAAATTGCAAGGTTTTGGAAAAAGAAAATGCTGATTTGAAAAACTCTCTTGTAAAGTTCACAAATGGAAATGCAAATTTGAATATCATTTTGGGAAAGCATAGACATGCTTTTGATAGAAGTGGACTTGGTTTTAATCAAAGCATGAACATGCCATTAAAATCAAAGGAAATAGTTTTTAAGAGGAACCAATCTTTTAGAAAATACAAAGGCAATTTCATTAAACAAACTACTTGCTTTTATTGTTGAAAGAAAGGACATACAATAAGGAATTGCTATTCTAGGAAATATGGTGTTCCAAATGGAGAAATGATTTGGATTAAAAAGAGCCAAAGGCTGAGAACTAACCATCAAGGACCCTTCACATGGGTACCTAAATCAATTTTCTGATTTTGTTGTAGGAATGCTTGAGAGCCAAAAGCTTATTATGGTATCTTGATAGTGGTTGCTCAAGACATATGACTGGAGATCCTTCAAAAGTCTCAAGTTTGAAATTAAAGAATGAAGGATTTGTTACTTATGGTGACAACAACAAAGGGAAGATTCTTGGTCATGGAAACATTGGTAACTCTTCCTCCTCAACATTGATTGAAAATGTATTGCTTGTTGAAGGGTTGAAACATAACTTGCTTAGTATAAGCCAACTTAGTGACAAAGGATTTAAAATTGAATTTGGTAACACTTGTTGTTTAATCTGTGATAAATTGACAAAAGAAATTAGATTCATTGGAAAAAGAATTGACAACATTTACATGCTAGATTTAGAACACTCAATTACAATTTCTAACACCAAGTGTTTAATAACCAAAGAAGACAATATTTGGCTTTGGCATAGAATAGCTGGCAGCTGCACATATACACATGGATCACTTAAACGAACTTAGTAGAAAGGAGTTAGTGATTGGATTACCTAAACTCAAGTTTAGCAAGGACAAACTATGTGATGTTTGTCAAAAGGGCAAGCAAGTGAAGGCTAGCTTTAAAAGAAAAAATTAGATTTCAACTTCTAGACCTTTACAATCAATTCACATGGATTTCTTTGGTCCTTCAAGAACCATGAGTCTAGGAGGGAATTACTATGGGCTAGTTGTAGTAGATGACTATTCAAGATTCACTTGGGTTATGTTTCTTGCAAATAAAAGTGAAGCTTTCAATGCTTTTAAGAAATTTGCTAAGCTTGT
Source organism: Cajanus cajan (assembly GCF_000230855.2). Lineage (NCBI taxonomy): Eukaryota > Viridiplantae > Streptophyta > Magnoliopsida > Fabales > Fabaceae > Cajanus > Cajanus cajan. The sequence continues at coordinate 37,101,049 of NC_138525.1, forward strand.
TCAAAATGAGAAAAACACAAATATCACCTCAATTAGAAGTGACCATGGAGGTGAATTCCAAAACATTCTGTTCCAAAAATTCTGTGAGGAGCATGACATTAATCATAATTTTTCAGCACCTAGGACACCTCAACAAAATAGGGTTGTGGAAAGGAAAAATAGATCTCTTGAGGAATTAGCTAGGACTATGTTAAATGAGACTAAACTACCTAAATACTTTTGGACTAATGCAATTAACACAGCATGTCATGTGTTAAATAAGGTTCTAATTAGACCTATTCTAAAAAGAACACCCTATGAGATTTACAATGGAAGGAAACCTAATATCTCATACTTTAGAGTATTTGGGTGTAAATGTTTTGTGCGGAATAATGGTAAAGAACAACTTGGAAAATTTGATGCTAAAGCTGATGAAGAAATTTTCTTAGATTATTCTACAAATAGCAAAGCCTATAGAGTATATAACAAGAAAACTCTAATAGTTGAAGAATCAGTACATGTTGTGTTTGATGAGACTAACAAGCAAGAAACAAAGCAAACTAAAATAGAAGACTTGACTGATTTGCTTGATCAACAACCATTAGAAAGTGAACCTAGTGAAATGTCTAAAGAGAGTGAATCAATTGAAACCACTAAAAAGACAAGTGAACAATTGCCTAAGGAATGGAAAACTTCTAAGGACTTATCAATTGAAAATATAATTGGAAACATTGGTAAAGGAGTGTCAACTAGAAGATCCATCAAGAATATTTGTAACACTATGGCTTTTGTTTCACAAGTTGAACCCAAAACAATAGATGAAGAACTACATGATGAACATTGGTTAATGGCTATGCAAGAGGAACTAAATCAATTTGAAAGAAATGAAGTTTGGGATTTAGTGCCATTACCAAGTGATTATCCAATTATTGGAACCAAATGGGTTTTTAGGAATAAGCTTGATGAATCTGGAATCATTATAAGAAATAAGGCAAGGTTAGTAGCTAAGGGGTATAATCAAGAAGAGGGAATTGATTATGATGAGACTTTTGCCCTTATAGCAAGGATAGAAGCCATTAGATTACTTCTTACTTATGCTTCAATAATGAATTTCAAGCTTTACCAAATGGATGTAAAAAGTACTTTTCTAAATGGTTTAATACAAGAAGAAGTGTATGTGGAGCAACCACCAGGTTTCGTTGATTTTAAGTATCCTAATCATGTGTACAAACTTAAAAAGGCACTCTATGGCTTGAAACAAGCTCCAAGATCATGGTATGACAAGTTGAGCAAATTTTTGATTGAGAATGACTATGTTAGAGGTAAAGTAGATAATACATTGTTTGTGAAGAAATTCAAAAATGATACAATGTATGTTGAAATCTATGTGGATGACATTGTTTTTGGATCTACTAATTCCTCTCTATGCAAAGAATTTGCTAAGACCATGCAAGGTGAATTTGAGATGTCAATGATGGGAAAGCTTACATTTTTCTTGGGGATGCAAATCAAACAAATGAGTTATGGAATCTTTATAACTCAAAGCAAGTATTACAATGAACTGTTGAAAAAGTTTGGTATGGAAGGGTGTAAGGAGGCTACAACACCAATATCAAACTCATGCAATCTTGACTTGGATGAGAAAGGGATAGCTGTTGACAACTCAAAATATAGAGGTATCATTGGATCACTTTTATATTTGACAGCTAGTAGACCTGATATAATATTTGTTGTGTGCTTGTGTGCAAGATTTCACGCAAATCCAAAAGAGTCTCACATGAAATCTGTAAAAGAATTCTTAAATATCTAAGAGGAACAACTAATATAGGTTTATGGTATCTAAAAGGAGTCTCACTAAGTCTCATAGGTTATTCGGATTTAGACTATGCTAGGTGTAGACTTGATAGGAAGAGCACAAGTGGTACTTGTCACCTACTTGGAAGTGCACTTGTCTCATGGCATAGTAAAAAGCAAGCATGTGTTGCTTTAAGTACAACTAAGGCTGAATATATAGCCGCCGGCAGTTGTTGTGCACAAATTCTCTGGATGAAACAACAACTAAAAGATTATGGAACTGAGTTGAACAAAATTCCTTTGAGATGTGATAACACAAGTGCAATAAATCTAACCAAAAATCTAATCTTGCACTCTAGAACAAAACACATAGAAATAAGACATCATTTTTTTAAGAGATCATGTTCAAAAGAATGATTGTGTTGTAGAGTTTGTTAAAACAAATAAACAATTAGCTGATATATTTACATAACCTCTACCAAAAGAAAGATTTAATTAATTGAGAATTGAACTTGGTATTATCAACGAGTCTTGTTTGAATTGATTGTGAATGTGCACTTGAGTGTGATTGTTTGAATAAAACTTGGTTGATGTGTATATAGAACATTGAAATGTGATGCATAAAAGAGTGGTTTAAGAGTTGAAATGGATCAGGAATGGTTTAAAAGGTTTAAAGTAAGAGAAACAAAACTTCTATGAAATAATCGATTATTGTAAAATTTAATCGATTATTGTAAGCAAGCCTAGGAAAATAATCGATTATTTGGGAAAAAATTGATTATTTGGGAAAAAATTGATTATTTGGGAGAAGAGGAATTCCAGAAGTCTCTGGAATAATCGATTATTTGAGCAATAATCGATTATCTGGATAACAAGAAAACTTGGAGCCTCTAGAATAATTGATTATTTGGGAAATAATCGATTATTTGGGCAATAATCGATTATCTGGGCAAGTGAGAGGAAATGACTCTCTGGAATGATCGATTATTCAAAAAATAATCGATTATTTAGTGTAGAAAGGGTTTTTCAAAATATTTTACTGATACAAATAATTGATTATTTGTATAGATAATCGATTATCTACGCGACCCTTGGTTTTCCATACAGTTTTTGAATAGTTTTATTCGTGCCAATCCGGTGTTTAGGGCTTTAATAATACCTAACCTTCTTATTATACAAATAACCCACACATTCTCTCAACTCTCACACAAACCCTAACCCTTCTATCTCATATTCTTCTTCATCTTCTCTTCTCTAACAAAGAACCCATCTTTAATCACAAAATGGCCTTATCTTCCAAGAGACTCAAGAAGCTTGAAGTCAAGGGGAGCAAAAGACCTTTGCCCACTCGAGCTGACCAATTGATCTCCAAGTGGTTTGCTGACAAAGAGACCCAAGACTAGTACTTTGAGTGGTATGCGAGTAAGAGAATCATTCCTCCAAAAACTTTGAAGCTGGAGTGGTTCAAGAGTGAGGGTTTCAATTTTCCTCCTCTCTTGGAGCATCAAGAGCTTGGGAAGTTCTTGGGGTTGAAAGGTCCGTATTACCTGGAGCTTAGTAGGCTGTTCTTGTGTTTTGCCTCAAGCAATGAGGGGATAATGCAATCTATGGTGAAAGGCAAGCTCATAAAGCTTGATGGACCAACATTGAAGGAAGCGGCTGGGCTGAGCAGAAACGAAAGTATGAAGCCCCAACCCTTCAATTTTGGTGACTTTGAAGAGTTGACAACCTTTAGAGATTGTCAAAGGAACCCAGAGACCACAAATTACAACAAATTTCTAGCTGGAGGTATGAAGAAAAACTTTAGGTTGATTTCTTTTATAATAGCTTGGATGCTTAAGCTTAGACTTCATAACCATGCTCAAATATCTAGAGATGATATTTTGCTTATGCATGTCATTAAGAAAAATATAAAGATAGATTGGGTGTCTATTGTGAACGATTGTATCTGGAAGGCTAGGAGAAAAGAGGATGGTCTAATACCATATGCTTTATTGCTATTTAGGATTTTTGAGAAAGCTGGTGTGGATCTTAAAGGGGAGAAAAAGATAATTCTCCATGCCTCAAATAAGATTGAAAAATCTTCTTTGCATCATATAGGGATGCTAAAACAATAAGATAAATGGGTATTCAAAGGTGATGTTCCTCCAACACCGGAACCGACAACGGATGAATATGGTGTTCCATCTCATGATGAGGAACAACCACCGCAAGTGGAGATTGAACCTGAACAAGAGTAAGAATCAGAGCCTAAGGAATTTTCTCCGTTTGAACAAATTATGATTAACAAGCTTGATGCTGTGATGGAGATGTCAAGGAAGCATGAGTCATATTATTCTAACATTCTTGATCGGTTTGATAACCTTGATCATGAGATTGGAAGGATTAAGGCTCAGCTTGGAATGCAAGAGAACTCGGAGTGATGCGTTTAGGAGCTTTAGTGTTCTGTTTTAGAAGTTTTAGTTTTAAATTTCAATTGGGTTGTAATCATTTTAATTTCTGAACAATTTGCTTATTTTGGTTTTATCTTGGTTTGAACAATTTCAATTCTGGTGCAATATGAATTTAATTGTGGTTACATTGTGTCTGGTATGATTTGGTTATGGTAACATTGATTTGGATGTTTGATAATGCTATATTCTGGTTTGAACATTGATATGTGATAGTATTGATGCATATATGTTGATGTTTGCTGGTATATTTGAGATGATGCTGAGTATAGCTGATGTATTATGTGGAATCATTAATGTGTGAAGTACATATGTGTTCATAATGTATCAAAATCTCTAATACAAATTCTGGTATTAATTTGGATTAATTGGAACAATGCCTATTTGTTTTTTATGTTGTCCAAAGAGGGAGAAAGGTTTGAGTTTGGTTTGCAGGACTAAGAATGAACAAGGCATGATGATAGGCTCATATCTAAAAATGTGAAATGCTGGTTTTCAAAACATAATGGCTTGTATGGTTTGTCATCATCAAAAAGAGGGAGATTGTTGAGATTCATAGAGTCGTGAATCAACTCAGATTTGGAGTATGAAAGTTTTAATGATAACAAAGGGTGGATTCTAAGAATCAAAGCTGACCAAGGACATCAACAAGTAAAAAAAATGTCAAGAAGAAGATATGAATATTATGATGTGTAATAGGAATAGGTTATAAGTTCTTATGAGTTGTATTGGTTTGATTAGCTTATTTTGCATGTGTGTGCTTTGTGCATGAGTTAATTTTAATCTAAAATTAACTGAGAATGAGTATGATGATGACTTAAAATAATTGGAAAGATTTTTTTTTATAAAATTTAGTTTTTGAGAACTAACTCAAAATAATCGATTATCATTAAATGTAATCGATTATTCCAGCAACAGGTGAAAAAAGCCTTGCTGTAATAATCGATTATCTGTGAAATAATCGATTATTCCAGGAAGCACTCTCTGGAATAATCGATTATCCTACAAAATAATCGATTATTCTGTTCTTGAGTGATTTCCAGAAATCATGAAGAACAAAATAATCAATTATCCTTTAAAAGAATCGATTATCTGGTTCTGAAATTTTTATAAATAGCTTTCACACTTTGAAACATCAGAACAGAGAATGAATTGAGAATCAAAAAGAGAAAAACTATATTGTGAAGTATTTGTGACCTTCTTGGAGTGTTTTCTTTGTGAAACCAAGAAGTAAAACATTTTGAAATGTTTTGAAAGAGATCATCATCATCATTACATTCTTGGGAGAAAAAGATTAAGATTTGCTTTTGGAATTCACAGTCTGATTTGTTCAGCTTCCAGGTGAATTCGTTCCTTTAATTCTTTGTGAAAAATGTAAGGGAAATATTGAGTAGGTGTCTCAAGTGGTAAGGAATTCTTGTAGTGGGTTTCTATAAGAAGTGATTTCTTGGGGGCAAGAAAGTGGTTATCTTGAATGTAGGAGTATATGCATGTGTTGTATGCTTGTACAACTTCTTCATTAAGATAGCGGAACAAATCTTGATCAGGTTATGATTGAGGACTGGATGTAGGTCACATGTGGAGTGGCTGAACCAGGATAAAATACTTGGGCATTCTTCTCTCTCACTCTTATCTTTTACGTTGAGAAAAATCTTGGTTGAGTGTTAAAAGTGGATAATCTTGATTAATATGTTTGTATGCACAACATTGCTTTAAAATGAATCAAAGTGTTGCATATTAAGTGTTCTTAACATTGAGCTTTATCAAGATTAATCAAGAAAGCATATAGGGCTCATTCTCATTAGCAAGTCTTTCAAGAAACTTCTTTGAGAATTCATATTAGAAAAGTTTAATTTGAAATAAAGATCCTAAGAACTCTGAAATTTTTTTTAAGTGTAATAGAATCCAATTCACCCCCTCTTGGATTGAGCCGTTATTTTATAACACTTGTATGTCATGAACTTCTAGTATAAACTTGTTTGCATTAAAAATTTGAATCCTATGCTTGTTAAATTGTCATGACCTAATAGAAGGAACTTGAAGAAGATTGATGTTCATCCAAGTCCAATCCATCCAAGACCTTTTCACTCTTGAGGAGACTCGTTTGAATGCTTGAAGACACCTTGAAGAAACTCCAATGGTGAAGGAAGCAAGGAAGGAGGTTCGGTCACTTCAAAAGCTTGAAGAAGCTTGAGGAACCAAGTTCAAAGGTTGAAGAACCTTTGAGGGAGAACCTAGAGAGAGAGTTCTCTATGGTTTTGGGACTCTTGATTGAGAGAGAATTTCTAAATTCTTTTCTCATAAAATGTCAAAAGTGAGCTACAATGTAGGAATTACAAATATATAGGGAAAGGTAGCTTGGAGAGTAAGCTAACCTTAACCATGGTTCACTAGGAACCATGGTGAGGTTAACTTGACCGTCCATGGTTTAGTAACTTGTAGAGCAAGCTTCTCACTTGGCTTGCTTGGTAAGCAAGCTAAGGAGAAGCTTGTGCTACAAGCTTCTAATCTTGTAGAGAATGAGAAGCAAATCCGGCCAAAGGAGGGAACCATAGGCTAGGCGGCCCAAGCTCATTTTTCTCACTTGATTTATTTCAAAAATGTTTGATTTGGTTTAGTTAGGTTCATCCAATGATGATGAGACCTAGCTAAATTAAATCTATGAAAAATTAGGAGCAAAATGAGTCTAATATGTAAAATTTTGCCTAGGCCCAATTCTGACCTAATTACTAGTCACACCCCCAAGCATTGCTAAATGCCACCCGTTTTCTCTTACTGAAAAAATAGAAAATGAGTGTATCAACAAAGGAGGTTAAATGAAGTTAAACTCTCCAAGTAACCCACCCTAGAATCAATATACAATGACTAATAAAATGACATAAAGTGCCTCACAAATACAAAGGCAAAAATAACCTATACAAGAGAACTATGTACAAAATATACACAAGTAGAACCAGGTATTCTCTTCATGATAGAGTAGTCCAAGTGAAGAGTACCTTGGGCTTGAGAAATTCACTAGTCTTAAAGAGGTCCAACTCTTCTTGAATGCTCCTAGCCATAACTCTAGTGATTGGGCCCTTGGCCCATGGTCTATCATCCCCTACCTCTTGAGAAGGATTTTTCCTAAAATCTGTAGGGTCATCTTCCTCATCATGGCCTGTAAAGGGAATAAGATCAATAACATTAAAAGTGTTACTTACTCCATAATCACTGGGAAGATCTATCTTGTAAGCATTATCATTGATTCTTTGGAGGACCTGAAAGGGACCATCTCCTCTTGGATTGAGTTTAGACTTCCTTTGAGAAGGAAACCTTTCCTTTGTCAAATGAAGCCAAACCCAATCTCCTTCCTCGAAAATGAGGTCTTTCTTACCTTTGCTTCTCTCTAAACCAGTTCTCTCATTTTGTTGTTGAATATGTGTTTTAACCTTCTCATGTAATTTCTTCACAAAATCAGTCCTAGATACCCTTTTTTTATGAAAATAATGAAAAGAATCTAGTAGGGGTATTAGGTCCAAAAGAGTGAGAGGGTTAAAACCATAAACAACCTCAAAAGGTGAGATTTTGGTAGTCTTATGGACTACTCTATTGTAAGCAAATTCAATATAGGGAAAGTACTCATCCCAAGATTTATGGTTACCCTTAAGGACTGCCCTTACATGGTAGATAGGGATCTATTAACTACTTATGTTTGCCCTTCAGTTTGGGGATGACAAGTAGCTGAGAAAAGTAGTTTAGTCCCTAGCCTACTCCAAAGAGTTTTCCAAAAATGGCTAAGGAACTTAGTGTCCCTATTTGGCACAATTTGATGGAAGACTTGTTGGAGACCCGGATTGATGTTGAGTTTCCTTCAAGCTCCTCCCTAGATCTTGAACTCCTTGATTCTTCCTATGCTTGGTTAATGTCTCCTATGGAGGAGGAGGCCTTAAGGCCACCACGGTTGGTGGAGAAACTCTCCCAAGGGGCGCCACTCCTTGAAGAAGAGATAAGCCCCTTCAATTCTCACCACACTCTTCTATGGAAGGGATAAGAGAATTGGATGCACTCAAAGAGGTTTAGGGACTTTTGGAAGAGAGAAAATCTGAACTCAATTTCAGAAAATGAATTCTCAATACATCAAAAGTGTTTTACAATGAAGGAAAAATGAAAATATAGGAGTAGGAAGTGATGGGTTCCTCCTTCCATGGTTGATGTAGAGTATGAAGGGGAAGACCTTGCCCTTGATCTAGGTTCAACAAGGAAGACAAAAAGGGAAGTTTAGGATGGAGAAAAGGAAGATGGCCGTGAGGTCTAGGTGGTTGGGCGGAAGCTTTTTAGGTGAAGGTGTTTGGTGATTTAGGTTGGCTCACTCCAAGGTAGGTGGAGGCCACTCTAGGGTTTCACTCTCCAAGGGTGGAGAATGAAGGAGGCTAGCCGAACTAACCTAGGGACTAAGGAAGGATTTGAGGCAAAAATGCTCTCTCAAATTCATATAATCCAAAGTATTTACAAGTGGTGGGGTGTTGGGTATTTATAGGAGGGGAGGCATCTAGGGTTGCATTTGGAGCAATGCATGGCCGAAATTCACAAGGCAAATGCACTCCAAATGCAATGCCAAATGAACCCTAGATGCTACTTGGTGGCCAAGGATGGAATCTAAGGGGTTAGATTGGCTACAACTAGGTGCATGATAAGTCCATGCAACCTTTGCCCTCCACTTGGGCCTAAGCCTTTCTAACACCAAAAATAGATCCAAAAACCACCAAAATAGGCGTCACCTCCTAATGGAATACCCTAGCCCAAAATAAAAACCCTAATCATCTAAAGCACCCCATAATACAAGGGTAAAATGGGAAATACAAGGAAAATAAATCCTATGACTAAAATACCCCAAAATACAAGGGTAAAATTGGAATAAACCAAATAAATCCTACACTACTCAAAATTAGTCATAGCATTGGACCATGTGATGGGTTTCACATGAAGTACCATGGATGGTCCTCCATCATACCCTCCTTCTTGAGAAGGATTTGACCACAAATCTTCAAGTTCTTCCATTCCATTGATCCTTCAAAAGAAGTGAAACCACAATTAGGGGAGTAAAATATTAAAACTTAACTATGCAATCCTTAAGTACATAATTTGTTGAATGAAGGTGCTTAGGGCAAAAGGGAAGAGCCAAAGAGGCATCACCATTTAAAATTTATTGACCCATGCAATTCATTCACCAAATCATCTAACTTAGGATTGGGTGCCTTTTATTCAATGATGGCTTTTAAAAAGGTGCTCATCCTCCATTGCCATCTTTCTTTGGCACCAAAAGAAGGAGGATGGCACAAGGGTTAAGGTTCTTTTGAACCTAGCCCTTTGTCTTCAAAGGAAAAATTCTTTTTTTCTTTTCTTTTCTTTTTGTTTTTGTTTTTGCTTTTCTCTTCATCATCTTTCTTAGCCTTTAGTTTGAGTTGGTCCTCATTCACTTGAGAGGGTGATAGAGGACACCACACAAACTTCTTACCTAAGTGTTGGAAACTTATTTTATTGGTGAGGCCATCATGGATTATGTGCTTGTCAAATTGCCATGGCCTCCCAAGCAAGACATGACTAACCTCTAATGGCACTATGTCACACAAAACATTTTCTTTATAATTGCCAATAGAGATTGGTATGCTTGCTTGTTGGTTAACTACAACACCTCTATCCTCATTGATCCATTGCATTTTGTAAGGTTTAGGATGAGGTTTTGTAGTCAAGGCTAACTTATCAACCAATCTAGTACTACAACAATTTGAAGTTGACCCACTATCTACAATGAGAGAACAAGTATTTTCTAGAATTTTGCATTTTGTTTGAAACAAGTTCTCTCTTTGAGATTGTGCAATGTCACTAGGTTGATTGTTAAGAAGCCTTCTAACCAATAGTAAGTCTCCTTCACAAGGTAAAATTTCTTCCTCGGAGTCTATGGCTTCTTCTTCACTAGAGGAAGATGAAGTAGCTTCATCAAGGCTACTATAGTGATCTTGGGCTTTTAAAACCATGGTTTTCTTTGTAGGACATTGAGAAGCAATATGTCCTCTTCCAAGACACTTAAAGCACTTGATTTCACTTGACTTAGACTCTTTGGAAGGTGCTTTAAAAGATGAATTTTCTTTTTCTTTTCCTTTTTCTTTTTCTTCTTTGGGATAAGGTAGGGAAGAGTGGCCCTCCTTCTTAAAACTCTTGGAATAAGAGGGAGTGGATTCTTTTCGAAAAGTTTTTCTTGTAAGTTGATGTTCCACTCTTGAACAAAGTTGAACTAGTTCGTTTAAATCCCTATAAGGTAAAAGTTCAACTTTGTCTCTTATCTCAAGATTAAGACCACTTTGAAATCTAGAGATTGTGGTCCTCTCTTCCTCCCTAATCCCAGCCCTCATCATTAGCAACTCCATAGATTGCCTATATTCTTCCACACTAGAGGACCCTTGTTTCAATCTTTGAAGCTTATCCATAAGCTCTCGGTCATAGTATGGAGGAATATGCCTCCTTCTTAAGGCACTACGGAGCTCATTCCAATATTGGATTGGGGGCTCATGATTTATTCTCCTTTCTTTTTCTAAGGAGGTCCACCAATACATAGCATGCCCTTGGAAGCTAAGGGTTGCTAAAGAAACCTTCCTATCTTCACTTATTCCATGGCAAGAGAAAAGTTGCTCAACTTTCATTTCCCAATCTAAATAATTTTCAACATTATCCTTGCCATGAAATGGGGGAAGATTGATGTTAGGTTCCCTATTGGAGGACTCCCTATTTCTATGACGTCTTGGGGGCCTTTGATAGTAATCATCATTGTGATGACTACTAAAGAAGATATCACTTGGAGGTTGGGTATGATGCCCTTCCTCCTCATGAGCACTTGCATACATATGCCCCTTTCCTCTTGAAGGTTGAGGAGAAGTGACTTTTGGTCTTGAACCACTAGCCTCTCCTCCCACAACTAATCTTTCTAGCAATCTTTTTATTTCATCATTATTCTTTTCCAACTCTTTTTCTTTTCTTCTTAATTCTTCCTCTCTTTTTATATTTTCCTCTTCTTTTTTTCTTAGGTACTCTTTCAATTCCCTAAGTTCATCCCTAACACTAGACCTAGTGCTACGAGAATTATGACCATGGACACTAGAATGATCACTCATCTTTGATCAAGAAAAAGGTTTTCACAAATTGTTTTCAAAAAGGGATTGAAAATGGTTTTCACAAAGAGTGAGTGATAAAAGGTTTTCACAAATTAAAGGTTTTCAAGGTGCAAGATAGGTAGGAAAGGCCTAAGTGCACAAAGTGAACTTTCAAGGGGAGGTGGACTACAATGAATCACTTAATAACCAAGCCCTATCAAGTAAAAATCACTAAGCCTTTTCTACTTTTTCTTACAAAAACGAATTGGCACAATTAAAGGTGAGTGTGTGCACGTTACCCCTAGTAGGCAAAACAAGCCTTCTAAACGTAATTGCACAAAGATAAAGTCCTAAGCAATTATACTACTAAAAGCTTTAAAACATGCAAAAGGAAAGCACTTAAAATATGTTCTAGTCGAGGTCCTAGGTGAAGGTTTTCAAATCACCTTCAACTACACGAACTAAAACCAAGTTGAAGAGGTTTAGAAATGGCCAAATTACAAACCAAAATAAAGAAGCTAAGGCCAAAAACACAAAGAGGCCGAGAGAGAAAATTTAAGCAAAAATCAAGTAAAACAAAGATTCAAGTCTTCAAACTCCTCCAAATGGGTTCCTTCACAATGAACAAACGTGTTAGACCTCTCCAAGTGTTTGTTCACTCCTTTATGTGTGGTGTAAGTCCCTCCAAAGGCTAGGCTTGGATTCGGTTCACCCCTCCACTCAAATCCACAAAAGGTGTGAAAAATGACTAGAGTGGGTTTTGACCTACAATGAAATTAAAACCAACCCAAAGCAAGAGTCCAAGAAATAAAAACTGAAAAGCACAATTAAGAAAGGCTAAACTCAAAGAGAATTTGATGAAGACAAAACAAAAGAGGCCAAGAAAGACAAGCTAAAAATTAAGACTCAATCAAAGAAAGGAAGCACACAAAGAGAATAATCCTAGAAAAGTACTAGAATGAATAAGTGTTTAAGCTCACTTGATTAAGTCCTTTATAGTTTCGGTCCAGCCAAAGGAAAAGTCCCAAAATAAGGTCAAAATGTCCTAGGTCCAACTCCCAAATGCATAGGTATTTGTCCAAGTCCACAAGTCTAGCAACAAGTCCTTTTTGGTCCAATTTTTTTTGTTCTTTGATGTTGTTCTTTGTTGCTCACGGCAATTTTTCTTTTATAAGTCTTGGGTCCGAATTTTTTTTTAAATTAAGCCCAATTGTTGCTTAGGTTTTGCACTTGTGGATGGTCAAAAATTAGGTTAAACTTTTAGGAGAGGAGGTGATGACAAGTGGCATGAATTTAGAGGTCCAAAGGGAATCTTTTTAGTGGAATTGGTTTTGTACTATTTTGGACAAGTAGTTTTGCACAAAAAATTCAGCACACCTCTTAGATTCTTTTAGGGTTTCATTAGGCATACAATAGACTAAATCAAGTGAGAAATGCAAGGAAGTGGGGCGGCAAAGCATGTGCAAGAAGGCATTTACACATGGATGACAAAAATTACATAGAACATGCTAGAACTAAATAGCATGCATGAATGACTCCTAGATGGTTCATATATGTCACGCCCACTATGTAATGCAAGATGGCATATTTTGTTGATGTGTTTCATGCAAAGTGTTTGGCACATACATGGAATTTATGTAGACAAAAATATAGGAAACAAAAAATGACAAAACTATAGGTGGATTCAAAAATCAAAAAGCATGTTTATGGCATTTTCATATGAGACTCAAGAAAATGAAAAGCATGGCAACCCTAAAACATGGAAACCTAAAATGGCATGGAAGGCTCACAAGAACAAGGTGTGAACCCTAAAGCTATTCGGCCACACAAAGAAAGCAAGGAGAAGGAAAGTGACCGAAAGCAAAAATAACAAAGAGAAGACTCAAAGAAGACTCAAAAGTACTAGATGTTACCCTTGAAGAACCTTGGCTCTTGATACCACTTGATGGGTTCCTCCTTCCATGGTTGATGTAGAGTATGAAGGGGAAGACCTTGCCCTTGATCTAGGTTCAACAAGGAAGACAAAAAGGGAAGTTTAGGATGGAGAAAAGGAAGATGGCCGTGAGGTCTAGGTGGTTGGGCGGAAGCTTTTTAGGTGAAGGTGTTTGGTGATTTAGGTTGGCTCACTCCAAGGTAGGTGGAGGCCACTCTAGGGTTTCACTCTCCAAGGGTGGAGAATGAAGGAGGCTAGCCGAACTAACCTAGGGACTAAGGAAGGATTTGAGGCAAAAATGCTCTCTCAAATTCATATAATCCAAAGTATTTACAAGTGGTGGGGTGTTGGGTATTTATAGGAGGGGAGGCATCTAGGGTTGCATTTGGAGCAATGCATGGCCGAAATTCACAAGGCAAATGCACTCCAAATGCAATGCCAAATGAACCCTAGATGCTACTTGGTGGCCAAGGATGGAATCTAAGGGGTTAGATTGGCTACAACTAGGTGCATGATAAGTCCATGCAACCTTTGCCCTCCACTTGGGCCTAAGCCTTTCTAACACCAAAAATAGATCCAAAAACCACCAAAATAGGCGTCACCTCCTAATGGAATACCCTAGCCCAAAATAAAAACCCTAATCATCTAAAGCACCCCATAATACAAGGGTAAAATGGGAAATACAAGGAAAATAAATCCTATGACTAAAATACCCCAAAATACAAGGGTAAAATTGGAATAAACCAAATAAATCCTACACTACTCAAAATTAGTCATAGCATTGGACCATGTGATGGGTTTCACATGAAGTACCATGGATGGTCCTCCATCAGGAAGCTTGGAGAGCAAGCTAGTCTTAACCATGGTTCACTAGGAACCATGGTAAGGTCTAGCTAACCATCCATGGTCTAGAGGCTTGGAGAGCAAGCTACTCACTTAGCTTGCTTAGTAAGCAAGCTAAGGAGAAGCTTGTGCTTCAAGCTTCTAAGCTTGAGAAGAACCAAGCAATTTGGCCAAGTGTGAACACAAGTGTGAACACAAGTGTGAACACAAGTGTGAACACAAGTGTGAACACAAGTGTGAACACAAGTGTGAACACATCTAGGTGGGTGGCTCTTTGGAATTAATTTACTCCAACCGGTTTTGAAATTGTTAATTTGGTTTAGTTAGGTTCATCCAATGTGAATGGAACCTAACTAAATCAAATCTATGAAAAATTAGGAGTAAAATGAGTCCAATATGTAAATTTTAGCCTAGGACCACCTCTTGGCTAAATTGCTAATAACACTCTCTAGCTTGCTAATGGCACTCTCTAGCTTGCTAATGCCACTCCCAATCCTACTACTAGAAAACTAAGAAAAGAGTGTATTTCTAGGTTAGGTTAAATGCAGTCAAAGTGCCCAAGTAACCTACCCTAGAAACAATATACAATAGCTACTAAAAAGGAAATAAAGTGCCTCACAAATACAAAGGCAAAAATACACCTATACAAGTATCTACTATATACAAGGTACAAGAAATCAAACTATACAATATATTTACAATAGAGACTATGAGACTAAAAAGAGGAATCATACTCAATACTCATATTGAGCATAGGTCTAAGAAGCACCTCCTCTATAGAAGCCTCCTCTAGCCTCCTAACCATAGACCTAGTTAGAGGCCTAATGGTCTTCATGGGTGAGCCTCCTTGGATCAACCTTCACCTTTCTTGGTCTTACCTCTTCCAAATGGATCCTTGGGGATTAGATTTCCATCACAATTGTTTTGGGTAGACCATGAAGTCTAACCACTTCCTTGAAAAAGAGTCTTGCTATGTTGCTTGCATCATCTATTTTGTGACAGGGTATAAAATGGGCCATTTTACTAAATATGTCCACTATCACAAAAATAGAATCCATGCCTCTCTGGGTCTTGGGAAAGCCCAAAATAAAATCCATACTTATATCAACCCATGGAGAGTTAGCAACTGGTAAGGGTGTATAGGAGCCATGAGGCATTACTTTAGACTTTACTTGCAAGCAAGCTATACATCTATAGCAAAACCTCTGAACATCCATTCTCATGTAAGCCCAAAAGAATTTTTCTTTTAAAAAGCTTAGTGTCTTTTCAATTCCAAAATGCCCCATGAGTCCACCCTCATGACTTTCTTTCACAAGGAGTTTTCTAATATATCCTTGGGGTATACATATTCTTCCTTCTTTGTACAAGTACCCCTTAGAAATATAGAAACCTCCTTGAGGCTTTACTAAAATTTTGGTATAGTATTCATTAAGCTCAGAGTCATTAGAATACAATTCCTTTATGTGATCAAATCCCAAGATTTGATATCCAAGGGAGATTAACAAAGTATGTCTCCTAGAAAGGGCATCAACCATAATATTATTTTTCCCTTTCTTGTATTTGATCACATATGGAAATTTTTCCAAGAACTCTACCCATTTAGCATGCCTTTTGTTGAGTTTGCCTTGGCCCCTCAAATACTTAAGTGACTCATGGTCACTATGAATGACAAACTCCTTGGGAATAAGGTAGTGTTCCCAAGTTTGAAGGGCCCTAACCAAAACATAGAGCTCTTTGTCATAGGGAGGGTAGTTAAGGGAGGCACCTTTAATTTTTTCACTAAAATAAGTAATTAGGTGCCCACCCTGTAACAAAACCGCTCCTATACCAACCCCAGAGGCATCACATTCTAGCTCAAAAGTTCTTGAAAAATCTGGAAGAGCTAGAAGTGGTGCATGGGTGAGCTTATCCTTTAAAGCTAGGAAGGCTTTCTCTTGTTGCTCTCCACAAATAAACTCCACATTCTTTTTAACCAATTTGTTCAATGGGGAGGCAAGTGTGGAGAAATTAGGAACAAACCTCCTATAGAAGCTTGCCAAACCATGGAAGCTCCTAATATCTCCAACACTTTTAGGAGTAGGTCATTCTTGGATGACCTTGATTTTCTCGGGGTCCACATTGTCGCCACCCGCCGAAATAGACCTTGGCATTCGCGACGATGGTCAGACTCGTTTTAATGTTTTGAAAAGTGGTGGATTGTTAGAACGACTTATTCTCAAACTGAGACCTTGTCGAACTAACAATTTTATTAAAATGGTTCACCAATCCATGTTAACCCCAAGCGGGACCCTCCATGGATTAGTGGTTTTCGCAAAAGGTAGGGTTCTTGGAGTCGCCACCAATGTTTTACTCAAAACATTGGAAAAAGGGATAAGGCAATTGATTTCATAAATCAACCTTGGTCATTACAACCAGAGTCGGGTAAGGGAGTCGGTTACGTGCGGGGAAGGTGTTAGCACCCCACAACGCCCCTTTCGGGTTCCCTATGACGGATTATTTCATAAATAACAGTGCAAAATTACTAAATTACCCCTATTTATTATAAACGATTATAAATTAAATATCTACATGATGACAAAATTAAATATGCGACAATCAGAAAGCAATAAAAGAAGGGATTTTAAGGAAAACCTCTTGAAGCGTGCTTTTATATATTTCAATGAAGTCTAGGAGGCTTTTTGGCGCTCCCTCCCTCTACAAGCTCGCTCGCTCCTTCCTAAAAAATAATTTTTGACTATGGAAATCCAAAAGATTTCCCTTTGACTAAGTTCGAGACTCAAGCAAATGGCTCGTGACTCAAGAACTTCGTCGAATTGACTCTCAGAGCGATTTCTAGGGCAGAACACTGCTCAAAAACCCCAGAATACTCAAGGAGAGAGTCAAAACTGTGTGGAAAAGTGTCAAATGACGTCCAAATGACGTCTTATTTATAGGGGTGAGGCGCAGTACGGCCCCTGGTGTCAATACGGCCCGTATTGAAGTTTTGAACTTCAATACGGCCGTATTGAATTTAATACGACCGTATTGAGGTTCAAAAACATCAATACGGCCGTATTGGTTTCAGTACGGCCGTATTGCAGTTCAAAAATGCAATACGGGCCGTACTGAACTCCAAAGAGGCCGTATTGAGCTCCACTCCTCTCACTTTCTTATTTTTAGCTACTCTAAGACCTCTAAACCTACAGATAGTCATCCTATGGTCTTCTGGGAGTCCTTTTGGCTGACTTTCCATTGATCTTTGAGAGTCTTCGAGTCTTATTTCCGACCCGGACAATTTTAGGGGTCTACAACTGCCCCCCCCCTTTACTTAGTCAAACGGCCTTTTAGTGTACCGGTTGACAAGTAAAGGAGTTGACCCAATTGTCCGGGGAATAAGGCCATCCTTCCGACTTATAGTGTCTTCCGGTGGAAAATTGTTGAGTAGCCTCTCCAGGTTGAGTATTAGTCGTCGCCTCTCCAGGCTTGTGCATACCTCGGTGCTTCTGATCACTTTGGTAGCGTGAGTTTGCCCTCTCCAGGGTCTGCGTACCTCCGTGCTTCTAGTCACTTTGGTAGCGTGAGTCTTGCCCTCTCCAGGGTTGCATACCTCTGTGCTTCTAGTCACTTTGGTAGCGTGAGTCTTTCCCTCTCCAGGGTTGCGTACCTCTGTGCTTCTAGTCACTTTGGTAGCGTGAGTCTTGCCCTCTCCAGGGTTGCGTACCTCTGTGCTTCTAGTCACTTTGGTAGCGTGAGTCTTGCCCTCTTCAGGGTTGCGTACCTCTGTGCTTCTAGTCACTTTGGTAGCGTGAGTCTTGCCCTCTCCAGGGTTGCGTACCTCTGTGCTTCTGATCACTTTGGTAGCGTGAGTCTTGCCCTCTCCAGGGTTGCGTACCTCTGTGCTTCTGATCACTTTGGTAGCGTGAGTCTTGCCCTCTCCAGGGTTAGCGATGATTTTGTCTCCACAGTCCACGATGCTGCTTCGACGATTGTTTTTGATTTTTGTGCCACTGAGGGCTGGATAACGCAGGGATCCGTCTAGGAGATGTGCAGTTACTCATAGGTTCTTGTGTCCCAACTTTCCATTGCGTAGTTGGTACCCATTGAGGAATTTCTGTTTCCTTGGGGTGTAGACACGAAGATGCTCTTTCTGATGTGAGCAATGCCTTATGATTGGCTGACGTCCTTTCGACGATGGTGGAGTATCCCGGTTATCCTTATTCGGGTGACTCTTTTTTGGTTTTCTGATCTTGTTGCCTCTGTGTAGGCTATCATCCGCTGGGGGATTTTATCATTTTGTTGTGATTAGCCTCTTTTGTTAGGCAGATCATCTTAACGCTTGATGTTTGGCTGAGAGCCGGATTCCACTTGGGGAATGATTATTTGTCTTTTGTGATTTTTCTTGAAGGGGTGCCTCTGAGTAGGCGAGTGGGGATTTAAAGTTTATATATCCCAGAGTATTATTTAGAAAGCCTCTTCAGGCTTAGCTTCACTCATCGCTTGAGTTGGAAAGCTATCCTCCACTGAGGAGGTCATAGTTCTTTCGACTCGGATATTCTGTTTAGACGATCAAACCCTCCTTGGGGAATCTTGCTGATCTTGGTTTGATAGCTTTCACTGGGGAATTTGGCCCGTGAGTGGAAGCTGAGATATCTCTGGGGAGTATTATTTCGGCGAGCCTCTCCAGGCTCAATTATTCTGAGAGGGAGTATTGTTTCGGCAAGCCTCTCCAGGCTCAATTATTCTGAGAGAGTATTATTTCGGCAAGCCTCTCCAGGCTCAGTTATTCTGTACGAGTATTATTTCGGCAAGCCTCTCCAGGCTCAATTATTCTGTACGAGTATTATTTCGGCAAGCCTCTCCAGGCTCAGTTATTCTGTACGATGCGATAAATCTTTTGCCTTTTTTGTCGTTTTTTGGCTTTTTCTGCATTTTTGCCTTTTTGTCATTTTTTTTGGCTTTTTCTGTATTTTTGCCTTTTTGTCATTTTTTTGGCCTTTTCTGTTGACTGTTGTCATACACAAGCAATTTTTCTATTTTTCTATTTTATGCAATTGCCTCATGATAAGGTCTTTGAATGTGCAACTAATGTGTGTGTGATGCACAAATGCAAGTTTGATTATTTTATTAATGCTTTTTTTTTTTTTTTTTTTTTAAATGAATGGCTCTCCCTATCCTCCTTTTCTTGGAGGAATTTCTGTCGTCGACGTGAGGGAATATCTTTGTGAGCCTTTTTCACAGGAGATTACGGATTTTATAGGAACCCCTCCAATTTTCTTTATTGACTGATTATTAAAGGAATTTCGTACAATTTTTATGAAATACCAATTTTAGAGGCATAATCACATGGTCAAGAGAGAAGAGAAAATGAATAGATATTTTATTGATATTCACAAGTGTTTTTACAGAAAGATATACAGAAGGAATTTCTGAAGAATGGCTGGCCAGGGTAGGCTATATACATTGGGCTTAACAATTATATCTGTAATTGTTGCTCTTTACATTCCCCTAGTTGCTTCGGGTGAGATGCCTGAGCCAGGAGTGTAGATGCTGCAAGACGCTTGCTTCTAGAAGATAATCACTTGATCCGCCTTTCGGTTTTCGATTCAAGGGATCGTTGCTTGCTTTGTTTTTGCATCTTATTCTTTTGCCCCTAATTTTTGTCTAGGACGTATCCTAGCGGGGATAAATTCGCCTTTGTTTTGCCTAGTACCCTTGTACTGGCGGGCTTTTTATTTTGCCCTAACTTTTGCCTAGGACGCCCTTTTTGGGTTTTCATCCTAGCGGGCCTATGCAAGCAACGTCTTCAAGCATAGTACTTCTTTACCACGTCAGCGTTGACTGGGTATCGAAGTTCTTCTCCATCCATGTCTGTGAGGATCAATGCTCCTCCTGAGAAGGCTCGTTTTACCACGTATGGTCCTCCGTGATTTGGGGTACACTTTCCGATTTTGTCCTTTTGAGTTGGTAGCAATTTCTTCATTACCAACTCTCCCTCATGGTAGACTCGAGGGTGGACTTTCTTGTCAAAAGCCTTTTTGATCTTCCTCTGATAGGCTTGACGATGGCATATGGCGTTCAACTGTTTCTTTTTGATAAGGCTCAACTGGTCGTATCGGCTTTGAACCCATTCTACCTCGGAAAGTTTTGTTTCCATGATTACCCTTAGAGAAGGTATCTCGACTTCGACGGGTAGAACTGCCTCCATCCCATAAACGAGGGAGAATGGAGTAGCTCCTGTAGATGTACATACTGAAGTCCTATAGCCATGAGGAGCGAAGGGTAACATCTCGTGCCAGTCTTTAAATGAGACAACCATCTTTTGCACTATTTTCTTGATGTTCTTATTGGTTGCCTCGACTGCCCCATTCATCTTTGGCCGATATGGGGAAGAGTTATGGTGTTGGATCTTGAATTCTTGGCACAGTTCTTCCACCATTTTGTTGTTCAGATTAGATCCATTATCAGTGATGATTTATTTCTCCATGCTTCCACTAGATTATTCTAAAATCATTTGGGATAAGAGAGAAAAGAAGGGAAAGATACTTTTATTCTGAAGTTTGTGTTTTAGAGGGGATTTATTTTTCAAAAATGGTTTTTGTAAGAATGGTTGGCCAAGGTAGGCTTATGTGTTTAGGCTTGTTTGATTAAACACTTATGAAGTTAAGAAAATCTTTGTTTATTGACGTTGTGATTTGACAACTTAGATAGCTTCCCTTGAACCTTTCTTGAATTCGGCTCGTGGTACCATCATGGATTTCTTTTGTTTTTTGATTGTCCTTATTTTTGCCTAAAACACCCTTTTGTGGCGTTTTAGCGGACTTTTGTTTTTGTTCATTTTTGCAACCCTAACTTTTGCCTAGGTCACCCTTTCGTGGGATTCCTAGCGGGTTCTTTGCTCTTATTTTTGCGTAGCCCCCTTTTTGGGTTTCCTGCCGAGCTTCTTTTATTATAAAGGATTTCTTTTTATCCATGATGGCACTTGTCGAGGCCAAGGGAAGGTGCTCCAAGTTGTCACACACACTTCCACATAAAAATGATGTGGGTTTATTATTATTAAGATGATTTTAACCTCATTCATGTTTATTCAAACAGGGTTAAAAATAATGTGGTTTAGAATTTTATTATAAGCAAGAAAAGAAGCAAAAAGAATGATTTCATTATAATCATAGCGGAAACATGTGTCCTTATTTCATCACTGATATGGGTCCCGATGTTGACCTTTTTTATCTCTCGGCCTGGCCCCCAAATTCACAGTCTCCAATTTCTCTTGATATGGTTGGAGTAGGCGAGCTTCTCGTTCTAGCAGTCTTTGCAGATCCAGAGAGATGGCCTCCTCATCACTGTCCAACTCAACCCATTCATCCTCAACTTTCGGATCCCGGTCAGAGCGAACAATTACAGACATAATTATTTCATTGGTTCTGTTTAGGTTTAGAATTATTAATGTTAATGAGGAAAGAGAGAAAAGAACAAAAGAGAGAATGATATGTGAAAAATGCCTCTTTATTGATATGTATTAAAACTGTACAAAAACCCTTATTTACATGAAAAGGTTCTCATGATCTCGGGTACTGATCATGAGTCCCTAAAAGAGAAAAATGAAGGGGCCCTATCGTGGCTTGTTCTTCTCTCTACTCCTGCTTTGGCAGAGGATTCTTGCTCACGTCGGGCGCTGTCAAATCGAAGGTGACCCACCCGGCATCAATAAGGTTTTGGACCTTGTATTTGAGAGCTAGGCATTTCTCTGTTGAATGCCCTGGTGCCCCCGAATGGTATAAACATTTGTCTTGTGGCTTGTACCAATCGGGGTAAGGTGGGTCGATCTTCCTTGGTGGAACATGAGCTAGAAGTTTGGCTTCTACTAGCTTCGGCAGGAGATCGCTATAAGTGGTCGGAAGGCCCTAGGAGGATTCTCTGTAGGTCTAGAGGTCTTGTAATAGCTCAAAATAAGGAAGTGGAGGGAATGAAGCCCAATACGGCCTCCCAAAAGTTCAGTACGGCCGTATTGAACATTTTGAACTACAATACGGCCGCACTGAACTCAATACGGCCGTATTGAAGTTCACTACGGCCGCACTGAACTCAATACGGCCGTATTGAGGTTTCTTGAACTTCAATACGGCCGTACTGAATTCAATACGGCCGTATTGTAGTTCAAAACTTCAATACGGGCCGTATTGACTCCAGGGCCCGTATTGCGCCTGTTCCCTATAAATAAGACGTCATTTGGACGTCATTCTACACTTTTACACTGAGTTTTAACCCTCTTCTTGAGTATTCTGGGTTTTTTTTGAGCAGTGCTCTGCCTAGAAATCACTCGGAGAGTTGATCCGACAAAGTTCTCGAGTTCTGAGCTTTTTGCTTGAGTCTCGAACTGAGTCGAAGGGAAATCCTCCGGATTTCCATAGTTAAAACTTTCTAGGAGGGAGCGAGCGGACTTGTAGAGCGAGGGAACGCCAAAAAGCTTCCTAGTTTTACTTGAATATAAAAGCACGCTTCAAAGGTTTCTTCTTAAGACCTTCCTTTTACTGCTTTCTGTGTGTATATTTAACTGTCATCATGTAGATAGTTAACTTATAATTGTTTAGAATAAATTGGGGTAATTTAGTAATTTCGCACTATTATTTTTAGAAATAATCTGTCATAGGGAACCCGAAAGGGGCGCTGTGGGGTGCTAACACCTTCCCCACGCGTAACCGACTCCCTTACCCGACTCTGGTTGTCATGGCCGAAGTCGATTTTTGAATCGATTGCCTTAAACTTCTTTTTCCAATGTTTTGAGTAAAACATTGGTGGCGACTCCATGAACCCTTCCTTTTTATGAAAACCGCTAATCCATGGAGGGTCCCGCTTGGGATTAACATGGATTGGTGAGCCTTTTAATAAAATTGCTCGTTTGACAAGGTCTCAGTTTGAGAATAAGTCATTCTAGCAATCCATATTTTTAAACAAATAAAAGAGTCCAACCATCCTTCGCGAATGCCGAAAGCCCGTTTCGGGCCGGTGGCGACAGATGGCGACTCCACTGGGGAAGCCTCGAGAGTCAGTCCCATTTAGTGATGGATTATTTTTAAAATAATAGTTTAAAATTACTTCATTACCCCTTGCTTGTATGATAACATGTTTATCTATTTGGCTTTAATAATTGTTGTATGTTTAAATTCTCGCAATTGTTTGAAATAAAAACTGCACACAAACCTTTGCACACAACAGTTCCCTCTATACCCGGGGGCATGAGTGGTAAGCCAGAGGGAGTGGATGTTAGTACGGCCGGTTGTCGAATGGGTCTATAGGTGCCCGTAGACCGTTGTCGGAAAACATCACTCAAGGTGATAACCATGAACTCGAGTCCGACAGTGCGTTGGAACTTTCCATCGACTTACGACGAGAGGAATTGGGTCCCTATAATGGGGGCACCTTGGGGGCCTCAGACCGGTGAGAACAGTTAGATCCACCTTGAATATGCACTTTTCTGCAGGATACCCCTACCTCGTGATTCGCTCGTGACTGTTCGTGGATGAGTGAATTGTTTGTGCATTGATTATGTGAAATTGTTTGAGCATACATTGCATTTCTTTAAACATACAACATTCCTATTCTTTTAAAAATAAGAATAAATAGGAATAAGAATCTTCCATTATACGGTGTTAACATCTACCTTCATCACATTCATATGGGTAGTTTCCCTTTTCACCCAAAAAATACAAAAAATACCCAAAAGAAAAATAAAGAAAAATATTATTTATCCAAACCAAGCAATATCATGCATCATCTTAGGGACATCCTAAAAACATGATAATGCTTAGTTGAATAAACACAATGCATGCATATTCAACGTCATCATCTCATATCATGCATTCTTATCAAAGATCATGGAGGGATCTAGGTTTACATTTCATACATCCCTCCTAGTAAATCATTAATAAACATTAATAAAAAGAAAGAATTAATCGATGCGTATGTTCAAAGAATGGATCGCACGCCGTTCGTTATCAAGTGTAAGCCAACAACCGTGCCAAGCGAACACACGTCAACTCCGTTGTTGGTAATCAAGACGAACAAAGGGGAAGGTCCAACACCATTAAGGATCACTGCTCCAAGGCCTTTCCCTTACGAATCAAATAAGGCTGTGCCGTGGATATACGACATCCACTCTTCTGCCAACAGCAATATCTCCAACATCGCTGGACTTGGGGGCATGACTAGGAGTGGCAGGATCTACACTCCCGAAGATCTTCATGACAAAGCTCCCAAGAATAAAGAAAAAGAAAAAGATAAAACCGAGGAAAATAAAGAATCCGAGGAGGAGACAGACGAGCTGTTAAAGTATATCCGACAGAGCGAGTACTCCATCATGGATCAACTTCATAGGACGCCAGCAAAGATTACACTGTTGTCGTTGATCCTAAGCTCCGAACCGCATCGGAAAGCTCTGTTGAAAGTCTTGAACGAGGCATATGTGTCGCATACTATCTCCCAAGACAAATTTGAGGGGATTGTTAGTCACATTACGGCTAATGATCACCTCTCTTTCACCGATGAAGAGATCCCCGCTGAGGGACCGAACCACAACAAGCCCTTGCACATCTCTGTAAAGTGCAAGGAGTATCACATCGCTAAAGTCTTGGTAGATAATGGATCTTCCTTGAACGTGATGCCAAAAAGAACGCTCGATCAAGTGGCAATCAAGGGAGTCCAAATGCGCCCGATCAACATGATCGTTCGAGCTTTCGACGGATCTAAAAGAGAAGTAGTGGGAGAAATCAATCTTCCAATCCAAATTGGACCCACTATCTTCAACGTCGAATTTCAAGTGATGGACATTACTCCGGCATACAGCTGTCTCCTTGGCCGACCTTGGATTCATGATGCGAAAGCTGTACCCTCTACGCTCCACCAGAAAGTCAAGTTCATAGTGGGTGACAAACTGGTGACTGTACAAGCTGAAGATGACATACTCATCAGCAAGCCATCCAACATACCTTATGTGGATGCAGCAGAGGAAGCTTTAGAAACCGCCTTCCAAGCATTGGAGATCGCCAATGTTGAGACATTTCCCCGAGAAATGAAGAAGGTAGCCCATATGCTCACCAAGAATGGATACTTGCCGGGACAAGGACTTGGCAAGGACTCCCAAGGAATTCCGGAGCTACCCATCATCAAGGATAATCCGGGGAAACAAGGGTTAGGATACAACCCTGTTAAAGATCAAAGAACGAAGAGGAATCAAGATCCTTCTCGACGTTCTTTAAGCTAGATCTTTAGGAAGGCCGGTTCACAAGCATCAAGGCCGGTCGTCGTCATCAAGTGCTCTCATCCTTCCGATAGGGATGTGTAAACCTGATGACTATTAGAGATTACTCCTCGGGGACAGCCCGACCCCCGAGCCTCGATAGGGCACATGTTTCCACTATGATTATAATAAAATCATTCTTCATTATTTCTTATTGCTTCTTTTCTTGCTTACAATAAAATTCTAGACCGCATTATTTAACCCTGTTTGAATAAACATAAATGAGGTTAAAATCGTCTTAATAAAAATAAACCCGCATCTTTTTTCATGTGGAAGTGTGTGACAACTTGGAGCACCTTTCCTTGGCCTCAATAAGTGCCGTCATGGATAAAAAGAAATCCATTCAGGACAAAAATCCTAAAAAACAAAAAGCTCGGCAGGAAACCCAAAAAGGGGACTGCGCAAAAATAAGAGCAAAAGACCCGCTAGGAATCCCACAAAAGGGTGACCTAGGCAAAAATTAGGGTTACAAAATAATGAACAAAAACAAAAGCCCGCTAAAACTCCACAAATGGGTGTTTTAGGCAAAAGTTAGGGCAATCGAAAAACAGAATAAATCCATGATGGTACCACCAACTGAATTCAACAAAGGGGCTCAAGAAAAGCTATCCAAGTTATCAAATCACAAACGTTAATAACCAAGACGTGCTTAACTTCATAAGTGTTTAATCAAACAAGCCTAAACACTTAAGCCTACCATTGGCCAAGCCATTCTTACAAAATCCATTTTTCAAAAAATAAATAATCCCCTCTAAAACACAAACTTTCGAAAAAATATCCTTTCCTTCTTTTCTCTCTTGTCCCAAACGATTTTTGAATAATCTAGTGGAAACATGGAGATATAGTAGTCAATAGGAGGGTTGACACATCTTCTAAAGGAAAGGAAAATCATTTGGTTGATGACACCAAAATCAAATACGCATCATTCCTCGGTTACGGAAATCAGCAGAGCACAGCCCATCTGGAGGAATGGCAAGATCCAAACAAAGAAACGCATCGGTTAATTCTTTTGAAAAAATAAATCAAATAGAATTAGGTGCATCATACCACATACATGCATACAGATGATAGGTGTACTGGAAGATCACTTATTATCTGTTTATTGAAAAAACAAACAAAAAAAAAAACAAAAAAAAACAAAAAAAAAAAAAACAAAAAAAACAAAAAATATAAACTTCAGAAAAAACAATGCGCCCGTATCATGTTCGGTACACCCGTACTAAAATCAGGGTTATGAACAAATTTTCAACTCAATACGGGCGTACCGAAATGAATACGGCAGCATTAGCCATAACGTCCACGCCAATACGGGCATATTGAATTCAATACGGCCCGTATTGGTCCATTCTCATTCATCACAACATCTTCATTCCTCTGCATACTTCATCTGTGAGTGTGTTTGAGATCCCTTCAATAGAAAAAGTCGAAAAATCGACAAAAAAGGCAAAAATACAGAAAAAGCCAAAAATCAACAAAAAAAGGCGAAATATAGAAAACCCAACAAATCGTACAGAATAACTGATCCTGGAGAGGCTTGCCGAAATAATACTCGTACAGAATAACTGAGCCTGGAGAGGCTTGCCGAAATAATACTCTCTCAGAATAACTGAGCCTGGAGAGGCTTGCCGAAATAATACTCCCTCATCAAAATAATTGAGCCTGGAGAGGCTCGCCGAAATAATACTCCCCAGAGATATTTCAAGCTTGCACTCACGGGCCAAATTCCCCAGTGAAAGCTATCAGAATACGATCAGCAAGATTCCCCAAAGGAGGTCTGATCATCCAAACAGAATATCCAAGTCGAAAGGATTTAAACTTCCTCAGTGGAAGATAGCTCTCTGACTCAAGCGCTGAGTGAGGCTAAGCCTGCAGAGGCTTCCTAAATAATACTCTGGGATACATAAGATCCCCAAATCCCCAGTCGCCTACTCAAGAGGCACCCCTACAAAAGGAGAAAAATAAAAAACATCAATAACCATTCCCCAAGCGGAATCCGGCACTCAGCCGAACACCAAACATCAAGATAATTCGCCTACTCAGAGGCACTCCTTCAAAAAGAGGAAAAATCGAAAAAATCAATAACCATTCCTCAAGTGGAATTCGGCTTTTAGCCAAGCATCAAGTGTCAAGATGATCTGCCTAACAGAAGAGGCCAATCAAGAATCAACGACAGAATCCCCCAGCGGATAACAGCCTACACAGAGGCTACAAAAATCAGAAAATCAAAAGACACACCCGAATAAGGATAACCGGGATACTCCACCAACGTCAAAGGACGTCAGCCAAACATAAGGCATCGCTCAATTCAAGAAGAGCATCTGTGTCTACACCCCAAAGAGTCAGAAATTCCCCATGGGTACCAACTATGCAAATGCAAGTTGGGGCACAAGAACCTATGAATGACTGCACATCCCCTAGACGGATCCCTGCGTTATCCAGCCCTCAGTGGCACAAAATCAGAAAAAACCATCGAAGCAGCATAGTGGACTGTGGAGACAAAAAATCATCTCAGATCCCTGGAGAGGGTAAACTCGCATTGCCGAAGTGATCAGAAGACACGGACGCAGACCCTGGAAAGGGCAAACTCAGTTGCCTAGGTCGTCAGAGACACCCGAAGCAAAGTCTGGAGAGACGGTACTCAAAGTCTGGAGAGATGGTACTCAGAGTCTGGAGAGACGGTACTCAGAGTCTGGAGAGACGGTACTCAGAGTCTGGAGAGACGGTACTCAGAGTCTGGAGAGACGGTACTCAGAGTTTGGAGAGACGGTACTCAGAGTCTGGAGAGACGGTACTCAGAGTCTGGAGAGACGGTACTCAGAGTCTGGAGAGACGGTACTCAGAGTCTGGAGAGACGGTACTCAGAGTCTGGAGAGACGGTACTCAGAGTCTGGAGAGACGGTACTCAGAGTCTGGAGAGACGGTACTCAGAGTCTGGAGAGACGGTACTCAGAGTCTGGAGAGACGATACTCAAAGTCTGGAGAGACGGTACTCAAAGTCTGGAGAGACGGTACTCAAAGTCTGGAGAGACGGTACTCAAAGTCTGGAGAGACGGTACTCAAAGTCTGGAGAGACGGTACTCAAGGTCTGGAGAGACGGTACTCAAAGTCTGGAGAGACGGTACTCAAGGTCTGGAGAGACAGTACTCAACCATCCGCGTCGTCAGAGGCACGTTGGTGTTCAACTTCCGGCTCGGGCGTCGAGTGAAGTTGACCCTGGAGAGGGTAAACTTAGCTACCGAGGTTGTCAGAAGCGCCGAGGTATGCAACAACCTGGAGAGGCTACTCAACAATTTTCCACCGGAAGACGCTACAAGTCAGAAGGTTGGCACATCACCCGGACAATTGGGTCAACTCCTTTACTTATCAGCCGGTACACCAAAAGGCCGTCCGACTAAGTAAAGGGGGGGCAGCTGTAGACCCCTAAAATTGTCCGGGTCGGAAATAAAGCTTGAAGACTCTTGAGGGCTGAAGGAAAGTCAGCCAGAAGGACTCATGGAAGGCCCTAGGAGGATTCTCTGTAGGTCTAGAGGTCTTGTAATAGCTCAAAATAAGGAAGTGGAGGGAATGAAGCCCAATACGGCCTCCCAAAAGTTCAGTACGGCCGTATTGAACATTTTGAACTACAATACGGCCGCACTGAACTCAATACGGCCGTATTGAAGTTCACTACGGCCGCACTGAACTCAATACGGCCGTATTGAGGTTTCTTGAACTTCAATACGGTCGTACTGAATTCAATACGGCCGTATTGTAGTTCAAAACTTCAATACGGGCCGTATTGACTCCAGGGCCCGTATTGCGCCTGTTCCCTATAAATAAGACGTCATTTGGACGTCATTCTACACTTTTACACTGAGTTTTAACCCTCTTCTTGAGTATTCTGGGTTTTTTTTGAGCAGTGCTCTGCCTAGAAATCACTCGGAGAGTTGATCCGACAAAGTTCTCGAGTTCTGAGCTTTTTGCTTGAGTCTCGAACTGAGTCGAAGGGAAATCCTTCGGATTTCCATAGTTAAAATTTTCTAGGAGGGAGCGAGCGGACTTGTAGAGCGAGGGAACGCCAAAAAGCTTCCTAGTTTTACTTGAATATAAAAGCACGCTTCAAAGGTTTCTTCTTAAGACCTTCCTTTTACTGCTTTCTGTGTGTATATTTAACTGTCATCATGTAGATAGTTAAGTTATAATTGTTTAGAATAAATAGGGGTAATTTAGTAATTTCGCACTATTATTTTTAGAAATAATCTGTCATAGGGAACCCGAAAGGGGCGCTGTGGGGTGCTAACACCTTCCCCACGCGTAACCGACTCCCTTACCCGACTCTGGTTGTCATGGCCGAAGTCGATTTTTGAATCGATTGCCTTAAACTTCTTTTTCCAATGTTTTGAGTAAAACATTGGTGGCGACTCCATGAACCCTTCCTTTTTATGAAAACCGCTAATCCATGGAGGGTCCCGCTTGGGATTAACATGGATTGGTGAGCCTTTTAATAAAATTGCTCGTTTGACAAGGTCTCAGTTTGAGAATAAGTCATTCTAGCAATCCATATTTTTAAACAAATAAAAGAGTCCAACCATCCTTCGCGAATGCCGAAAGCCCGTTTCGGGCCGATGGCGACATACAAAAACCCTTATTTACATGAAAAGGTTCTCATGATCTCGGGTACTAATCATGAGTCCCTAAAAGAAGAATATGGAGGGGCCCTATTGTGGCTTGCTCTTCTCTCTACTCCTGCTTCGGCAGAGGATTCTTGCTCATGTCGGGCGCTGTTGAATCAAAAGTGATCCACCCAGCATCGATAAGGTCTTGGACCTTATTTTTGAGAGCTCTACATTTCTCCGTTGAATGCCCCGATGCCCCCGAATGGTATAGACATTTGTCTTGCGGTTTGTACCAATAGGGATGAGGTGGATCAATCTTCTTTAGTGGAACGTAAGCTAGAAGACGTGCTTCCACTAGCTTCGGCAGGAGGTCGCTATATGTGGTCGGAAGTTTATCAAACTTCTTCACAGGGTTGTATTGCGACTTTCCTGACTTCGAAGTGGAAGAAGATGAAGAAATATTTACGGCATTGACTCCTCCCTCCTTCTTCTTCCCGTAGGTCTTCTTGGCTTCAAATGATTGGGAAAGCCCAGCTAGCTTCCCACTTTTCAGCCCTTGTTCCACTCTTTCGCCAATGGTGATGATGTCCGAGAAGAGTGTTGTCGTGTTCCCTATCATCTTGTCATAATAGGGACCGGTCAACGAGTTTATGAATAGGGACACCGTCTCCTTATCCGACAGCGGGGGCTCTATTTGTGCCGCCAACTCCCTCCATCGTTGGGCGTACGCCTTGAAGGATTCATCATTTGTCTTACTCAAG
Organism: Cajanus cajan; assembly: GCF_000230855.2. NCBI lineage: Eukaryota > Viridiplantae > Streptophyta > Magnoliopsida > Fabales > Fabaceae > Cajanus > Cajanus cajan. The sequence continues at coordinate 37,131,800 of NC_138525.1, forward strand.
GCTTGAAGATCGGACCTATCGGGTGTTAGGTCGATGTTATATTTATAGCGCTTGAGAAAGGCGTCGGCCAACTGCCACCATGTGCACACTTGACTTCCATCCAGCTGCATATACCAATTGAGTGCGGTGTCAGCCAAGCTCTCTTGGAAGCAATGGATCAAGAGCTTTTCATTGGTAGCATATGCAGCCATTTTTCGGCAATACATGGTGAGATGACTTTTGGGGCAAGTCGATCCCACATATTTTGGGAAACTATTATTTTTAGAAACAATTCATCACTAAATGGGACTGACTCTCAAGGCTTCCCCAGTGAAGTCGCCATCTGTCGCCACCCGCCGAAACGGACCTTGGCATTCGCGACGATGGTCGGACTCGTTTTAATGTTTTGAAAAGTGGTGGATTGTTAGAACGACTTATTCTCAAACTGAGACCTTGTCGAACTAACAATTTTATTAAAATGGTTCACCAATCCATGTTAACCACAAGCGGGACCCTCCATGGATTAGTGGTTTTCGCAAAAGGTAGGGTTCTTGGAGTCGCCACCAATGTTTTACTCAAAACATTGGAAAAAGGGATAAGGCAATTGATTTCATAAATCAACCTTGGTCATTACAACCAGAGTCGGGTAAGGGAGTCGGTTACGTGCGGGGAAGGTGTTAGCACCCCACAACGCCCCTTTCGGGTTCCCTATGACGGATTATTTCATAAATAACAGTGCAAAATTACTAAATTACCCCTATTTATTATAAACGATTATAAATTAAATATCTACATGATGACAAAATTAAATATGCGACAATCAGAAAGCAATAAAAGAAGGGATTTTAAGGAAAACCTCTTGAAGCGTGCTTTTATATATTTCAATGAAGTCTAGGAGGCTTTTTGGCGCTCCCTCCGTCTACAAGCTCGCTCGCTCCTTCCTAAAAAATAATTTTTGACTATGGAAATCCAAAAGATTTCCCTTCGACTAAGTTCGAGACTCAAGCAAATGGCTCGTGACTCAAGAACTTCGTCGAATTGACTCTCAGAGCGATTTCTAGGGCAGAACACTGCTCAAAAACCCCAGAATACTCAAGGAGAGAGTCAAAACTGTGTGGAAAAGTGTTAAATGACGTCCAAATGACGTCTTATTTATAGGGGTGAGGCGCAGTACGGCCCCTGGTGTCAATACGGCCCGTATTGAAGTTTTGAACTTCAATACGGCCGTATTGAATTTAATACGGCCGTATTGAGGTTCAAAAACATCAATACGACCGTATTGGTTTCAGTACGACCGTATTGCAGTTCAAAAATGCAATACGGGCCGTACTGAACTCCAAAGAGGCCGTATTGAGCTCCACTCCTCTCACTTTCTTATTTTTAGCTACTCTAAGACCTCTAAACCTACAGATAGTCATCCTATGGTCTTCTGGGAGTCCTTTTGGCTGACTTTCCATTGATCTTTGAGAGTCTTCGAGTCTTATTTCCGACCCGGACAATTTTAGGGGTCTACACACATGAATCCTTTTTTTTTTATTAATAATAAAACCTAAAAATATAGCACTATCTACACAAAAGGTACACTTCTCTAATTTGCCAAAAAGTTGGGTTTTCCTAAGTATACTTAAGACTTGCCTTAAGTGTCCTAGGTGATCACTTAGGCATCTACTATATATAAGAATGTCATCAAAGTAAACTACAACAAACTTACCTATACAATCCCTTAGGACATGATTCATGAGGCGCATAAATGTACTAGGAGCATTGATGAGCCCAAAGGGCATCACTAGCCATTCATATAGTCCAAACTTGGTCTTGAAAGCGGTTTTCCATTCATCTCCTTCTTTAATTCTAATTTGATTATAACCACTTTTAAGATCAAATTTAGAAAATATATTGGCTCCATGAAGCTCATCTAGCATATCATCAAGCCTAGGGATAAGATGTCTATACTTAACAGTTATGTTGTTGATGGCCCTACTATCACAACACATTCTCCATTTCCCATCCTTTTTAGGGACCAACAACACAGGTACAACACAAGGACTTAAGCTCTTTCGAACCCAGCCCTTATCCAACAACTCTTGGATTTGAGACTCTATTTCTTTAGTCTCTTGGGGGTTGGCCCTATAGGCAGGCCTATTAGGTAGGCTAGCCCCAGGCACCAAATCAATTTGATGTTCTATTCCTCTTAAAAGAGGAAGGCCCATTGGACCCTCGGGAGGAAATAGATCATCAAATTCTTTTAAAAGAATTTTAACCCCCTTAGGTAAAGTCTCATGTCCACTAGATGTGGCAGTGCAAGTTAGAGTCCCTGTACATAGAAGGATAAAAGAGGGTTGTTTAATCAAGAGAGTTGGTTTTGAAATTTCTTTCTTTTGATTAACAACTTCTAGGGAGGGGACTCCTTTCTCCCTAGATTTTTCTTTGTCCTTATTTCTCATGGACTTTTATTTTCTCTCTTTTTTTTTTTTGTAATTTTCTTTCACTCTCTCTTTTGAGTTTCATTTGTGCTTGATCCTCAATCACCTGTTGAGGAGAAAGTGGATGAAGCACAAATTTATTTTCCTTATGTGTAAAGGTTATCTCATTAGTAAGGACATTATGCATGGTTTTCTTATCATATTGCCATGGCCTTCCTAACAAGATATGACAAGCCTCCATTGGTACTACATCACATAGTACTTCATCTTCATAATTCCCAATGGAAAGCTTGACCTTTACTTGTTGGTCAACTACCAATTCACCATCCTCATTAAGCCAATGTAGTTTATAAGGTTTAGGATGGGGACTAGTAGTTAAGCCCAACTTATCAACCAACCTAGTGCTACAACAATTGCACCATGATTCACTATCAACAATGAGAGAACATGCATTATTTAAAACTTTGCATCTAGTATGAAAAATTTTCTCCCTTTGTGATAGAGTACCACTAGGTTAGTGTTAGAAAAGAATGGCTCAATCTAAGAAGGGGGTGAATTGGATTCTATGACACTTCAAATTTTTTCAGAGTTCTAAGGATCTTTATTTCAAGTTAAACTTTTCTAATATGAATTCTCAAAGAAGTTCCTTGAAAGACTTGCTAATGGGAATGAGTCCTATATGCTTTCTTGATTAATCTTGATTAATTTAAATATTAAGAACACTTAATATGCAACATTTCGAATCAGTTTAAAGAAATGTTATGCATACAAACATATTAATCAAGATCATCCACTTTAACACTCAACCAAGATTTTGCTCAATGTAAAAGATAAGAGTGAGAGAGAGGAATGCACAAGTATTTTATCCTGGTTCAGCCACTCCACATGTGACCAACATCCAGTCCTCAATCATAACCTGATCAAGATTTGCTCCACTATCTTAATGAAGAAGTTTTACAAGCATACCACACATGCATATGCTCCTACATTCAAGATAACCACTTTCTTTCCCCCAAGAAAGCACTTCTTGTAGAAACCCACTACAAGAATTCCTTACCACTTGAGACACCTACTCAAGAATTCCTTTACACTTTACACAAAGAATTAAAGGAACGAATTCACCTGGAAGTTGAACAAATTAGATTGTGAATTCCAAAAGCAAATCTTAATCTTTCTCTCCCAAGAATGTAGTGATGATGATGATCTCTTTCAAAGCATTTCAAAATATTTTACTTCTTTGTTTCACAAAGAAAACACTCCAAGAAGGTCACAAAGACTTTACAATATAGTTTTTCTCTCGTTGATTCTCAATTCATTCTCTGTTCTGAAGTTTCAAAGTGTGAAAGCTATTTATGAAATTTTCAGAACTAGATAATCGATTATTTTAAAGGATAATCGATTATTTTGCTCTTCATGATTTCTGGAAATCACTCAAGATCAGAATAATCGATTATTTTGCAAGATAATCAATTATTCCAGAGAGTGCTTCCTAGAATAATCGATTATTTAATAGATAATCGATTATTTCAACAAGGCTCTTTTCACTTGTTGCTGGAATAATCGATTACATTTAATGATAATCGATTATTTTGAGTTAGTTTTCAAAAACTCAATTTTATTTTTCAAAAAAACATTTCCAAGTATTTTAAATCATCATCATATTCACTCTCAGTCAAATTAGATTAAAATTTACTCATGCACAAAGCATACACATGCAAAACAAGCTAATCAACATAATACAACTTATAAGTTACCCTATTACAAATCATGATATTCATATCCTCCTTTCTTGACTGGTTTGTGCCCTTGATCAGCTTCAACTCTTTTGTTATCATCAAAACTCTCATACTCGAAGTCTGAGTCAATTCACTACTCCATGAATCTCAACAATTTCTCCTTTTTGATGATGACAAACCATATAAGCCACTATGTTTTGCAAACCAGCATTTCACATTTTTAGATATGAGCTTATCATGCCTTGTTCATATTTAGTCCTGCAAAAAAAACTCAAACCTTTCTCCCCCTTGTCGCCACCCGCCGAAACGGACCTTGGCAATCGCGACGATGGTTGGACTCTTTTTAAAGTTTTGAAAAGTGGTGGATTGATAGAACGACTTATTCTCAAACTGAGACCTTGTCGAGCTACCAATTTTATTAAATGATTCACCAATCCATATTAATCCCAAGCGGGACCCTCTATGGATTACTGGTTTTCGCAAAAATTAGGGTTCTTGGAGTCGCCACCAATATTTTACTCAAAACATTGGAAAAAGATTTAAGGCAATTGATTTTATAAATCAACTTTGGCCATTACAACCAGAGTTGATGGAGGACCATCCATGGTACTTCATGTGAAACCCATCACATGGTCCAATGCTATGACTAATTTTGAGTAGTGTAGGATTTATTTGGTTTATTCCAATTTTACCCTTGTATTTTGGGGTATTTTAGTCATAGGGTTTATTTCTTTGTATTTCCCATTTTTGCCCTTGTATTTTGGGGTGTTTAGATGCTTAGGTTAATTTCAAAATGGGCTAGGCGTGTCCATTAGGAGGGTGATGCACACTTAGTGGAATTGTTTGGACATTTTTTGGTGTTAGGTAGGCTTAGGCCCAATTGGAGGGCCAAGGTGCATAGACTTATCATGCACCTTGTTGTAGCCAACCTAAACCCTTAGATGCCAAACTTGGCCACCAAGTAGCATCTAGGGTTAATTTGCATCTCATTTAGTATGCATTTGGCTTGATGAATTTCGGCCAATGCAACACCAAATGAAACCCTAGATGCTAGCACTCCTATTTATACCCTAGCCTATCACCTTGTACATACTTTGGATATATTGAATTTGAGTGTGCATTTTTTTTGCCTCAACTTCTCTTCCATAGTCTCTAGGTACTCCACGGCCCCTCCCTTCTGCTCCTCCCTAAACCACCATGAGTGAGTTGAGCTTGGCCTTCCTTGGTTGGCCTTCACCTACCTTAGTGAAGTGAGCTAGCCAAAAGGAGCAACACCCCACCAAACACCTTCCTCCCCTTTGAGCGTGACCACCACCACCCTAAACACCAACTCTCCCTTAGTTTCTAGGTTGCCTTTGGCTAACCTCCTCCCATCTCCACCCTAAGAGAGCAAAACCCTAAATAGGTTTCATCCTACACTTGGATGAAACAACCTTGAGCAAACCATCCTCACTTTGTGCTTCCGCCAACATCACCACCATCTTTCCATCTTCTTTGGAGTCTCCTTGTTGAACCAAGATCAAGGGCGTGCATGGAACGAAGCCACCTTCCATCAAGTGGTATCAGAGCCATGGTTCTTCAAGGGTAAACGTTTTCTTTCTTTGTCTTTCTTTGAGTCTTCTTGGTTCTCTCTTTTGATTCGGTCATTTCTTCTCCTTCTCCTTGTGACCGAATATTTTCTTTGTGTTTTTGGTTCATATTTTGCTTCCTTGAACCATCCTTGATGCTTTAGGTTTCCTTGTTTTTTTTTTAGGGTTGTCATATTCCATGATAGGTTGAGTATCACATGTTCATGCATTTTGTTTTTGGAATCTACCTATAGTTTTGTCATTTTTACCTCCTATATTTTGTCTTCCATTATATCCTTGTATGTGCCCAAACACCTTGCATGAAAACATGAAAAATACCATGATGCATACATCTTAAGTGGGCGTGCCATATAGAATACTATCTAGGTCATTCATGCATGCTATTAGCTTCTAGCATGTTCTATATGTTGCCATGATTTTCCATGTGTGAACTTCTTGCACATGCTAAAAACCGCCCACCTTACCCTTGCATTTTCACTTGTTTAAGTTGATTTCTTGTTTGCCAAGAACCCTAAAAGAATCTAAGAGGTGTGCTGGACATTTTGTGCTAAACAACTTGACCTAATAGTACAAAACCATTTCCACTCAAAAATATTCCCTATAAACCTCTAAGAAAACGCCACTTGTCTTTGTCTCCTTCTCCTAAGAATTTGACCTAATTTTTGTGCCACCACAAGTGCAAAACCTAAGCAACAAATTGGGCTAAAAATTTAAAAAAAAAAAAAATTGGACCCAAGGACAATTAAAAAGCCAATTGCCGTGACCAAAAAGAACAAGAACAAAAATCTTGGACAAAAAAAAATTTATTGGACAAAAAGGACTTGTTGCTAGACTTGTGGACTTGGACCATTACCTTTGCATTTGGAGTTGGACATTTGACAATTTGGACATATTTTTTGGGACTTATACCTTGGCTGGACCGAAAACACTAAAAGACTTAAGCAAGTGAAACTTAAACACAAACCCATTCTAGTGCCATTCTAGGTTTATTCTTTTGAGTGCTATCTTTTATTGATTGAGTCTTAATTTTTTGCTTGTCTTTCTTTTGGCCTCTTTTGTTTTGTCTCAACTTATTCTATCTGAGTTTAGCCTTTCATAATTTATCCTTTTCAGTTTTTATTTTTTTGGAACTCTTGCTCTTGGTTGGTTTTCATTAATTGAAGGTGAAGCACCTATCTAGCAAAGTAGCAATCCTTTGGTGGATTGAGTGGAGGAGTGAACCAAAACCCAACCTAGCCTTTGGAAGGGTTTTCACTAAACCAAAAGGAGAGTAAACACTTTGGAGAGGTGCTAACACGTTTGCTCATTGTGAAGGAACCACAAAAGGAGGCGTTTGAAGACTTATTTTCTTGTTTACATTGTTTTACTTGCTTTCGGCCCCTTTGTTTTAGGCCATTCATCTCTTCCATTTGGTTTGTAATTTTGGCCATTTTAAACCTCTTCAACTTGGGTTTTAGAGCGTGTAGAGAAGGTGATTTGAAAACCTTCACTAGGACCCCGACTAGTGTATGTTTTAAATTGCTTTCCATTGCATGCTTTATAGCTTTACTAGTATAATTGTCTAGGTTTTTTTTTACTTTTGCTTCCAAAAACGTTTAGAAGGCTTAACTTTTTTTTGCCTACTAGGGGTGCGTGCACACACACACTTGGTAGTGTCAAAATTGTTTTTTTTTGTAAGAAAGGTAAAAAGGGCTTAGTGATTTTTACTTGAAAAGGGCTTGGTTATTAAGTGATTCTTTGTAGTCCACCTCCCCTTGAAGGTTCAATTTGTATACTTAGGCCTTTTCTACTTATCTTGCACCTTTAAAACTTTTTGTGAAAACCTTTTTATCACTCAATCTTTGTGAAAACCTTTTTAACTCTTTGTGAAAATTTTGGTGAACACCTTTTGATCAAAGATGAGTGAGCATTCTAGTGTACATGGTCATAATTCTCGTAGCACTAGGTCTAGTGTTAGGGATGAACTTAGGGAATTGAAAGAGTACCTAAGAAAAAAAGAAGAGGAAAATATAAAAATAGAAGAAGAATTGAAAAGGAAAGAAAGAGAGTTTGAAAGAAACAATGAGGAAATAAAAAGATTACTTGAAAGATTAGTTGTGGGAGGAGAGGTTAGTGGTTCAAGACCAAAAGTCACTTCTCCTCAACCCTCAAGAGGAAAGGGGCACATGTATGCAAGTGCTCATGAGGAGGAAGGGCATCATACCCAACCTCCAAGTGATATCTTCTTTAGTAGTCATCACAATGATGATTACTATCAAAGGCCCCCAAGACATCATAGAAATAGGGAGTCCTCCAATAGGGAACCTAACATCAATCTTCCCCCATTTCATGGCAAGGATAATGTTGAAAATTATTTAGATTGGGAAATGAAAGTTGAGCAACTTTTCTCTTGCCATGGAATAAGTGAAGATAGGAAGGTTTCTTTAGCAACCCTTAGCTTCCAAGGGCATGCTATGTATTGGTGGACCTCCTTAGAAAAAGAAAGGAGCATAAATCATGAGCCCCCAATCCAATATTGGAATGAGCTCCATAGTGCCTTAAGAAGGAGGCATATTCCTCCATACTATGACCGAGAGCTTATGGATAAGCTTCAAAGATTGAAACAAGGGTCCTCTAGTGCGGAAGAATATAGGCAATCTATGGAGTTGCTAATGATGAGGGCTGGGATTAGGGAGGAAGAGAGGACCACAATCTCTAGATTTCAAAGTGGTCTTAATCTTGAGATAAGAGACAAAGTTGAACTTCTACCTTATAGGGATTTGAATGAACTTGTTCAACTTTGCTCAAGATTGGAGCATCAACTTACAAGAAAACCTTTTCGAAAAGACTCCACTCCCTCTTATTCCAAGAGTTTTAAGAAGGAGGGCCACTCTTCCCTACCTTATCCCAAGGAAGAAAAAGAAAAAGAAAAAGAAAAAGAAAAATCATCTTTTAAAGCACCTTCCAAAGAGTCTAAGTCAAGTGAAATCAAGTGCTTCAAGTGTCTTGGAAGAGGACATATTGCTTCCCAATGTCCTACAAAGAAAACTATGGTTTTAAAAGCCCAAGACCACTATAGTAGCCTTGATGAAGCTACTTCTTCTTCCTCTAGTAGTGAAGGAGAAGCCATAGATTCCGAGGAAGAAATCTTACCTTGTGAAGGAGACCTATTGTTGGTTAGAAGGCTCCTTAACAATCAATCTAGTGAAATTGACCAATCACAAAGAGAGAACTTGTTTCAAACAAAATGCAATGTCTTAGAAAGTACTTGTTCTCTCATTGTCGATAGTGGGTCTACTTCAAATTGTTGTAGTACTAGATTGGTTGATAAGTTAGCCTTGACTACAAAACCTCATCCTAAACCTTACAAAATGCAATGGATCAATGAGGATAGAGGTGTTGTAGTTAACCAACAAGCAAGCATACCAATCTCTATTGGCAACTATAAAGAAAATGTTTTGTGTGACATAGTGCCATTAGAGGTTAGTCATGTCTTGCTTGGGAGGCCATGGCAATTTGACAAGCACATAATCCATGATGGCCTCACCAATAAAATAAGTTTCCAACACTTAGGTAAGAAGTTTGTGTGGTGTCCTCTATCACCCTCTCAAGTGAATGAGGACCAACTCAAACTAAAGGCTAAGAAAGATGATGAAGAGAAAAGCAAAAACAAAAACAAAAAGAAAAGAAAAGATAAAAAGAATTTTTTCTTTGAAGAAAAAGGGCTAGGTTCAAGTGAACCTTAACCCTTGTGCCATCCTCTTTTCTTTGGTGCCAAAGAAAGATGGCAATGGAGGATGAGCACCTTTTAAAAGCCATCATTGAATAAAAGGCACCCAATCCTAAGATAGATGATTTGGTGAATGAATTGCATGGGTCAATAAATTTTAAATGGTGATGCCTCTTTGGCTCTTTCCTTTTGCCCTAAGCACCTTCATTCAACAAATTATGTACTTAAGGATTGCATAGTTAAGTTTTAATATTTTACTCCCCTAATTGTGGTTTCACTTCTTTTGAAGGATCAATGGAATGGAAGAACTTGAAGATTTGTGGTCAAATCCTTCTCAAGAAGGAGGGTATGATGGAGGACCATCCATGGTACTTCATGTGAAACCCATCACATGGTCCAATGCTATGACTAATTTTGAGTAGTGTAGGATTTATTTGGTTTATTCCAATTTTACCCTTGTATTTTGGGGTATTTTAGTCATAGGGTTTATTTCTTTGTATTTCCCATTTTTGCCCTTGTATTTTGGGGTGTTTAGATGCTTAGGTTAATTTCAAAATGGGCTAGGCGTGTCCATTAGGAGGGTGACGCACACTTAGTGGAATTGTTTGGACATTTTTTGGTGTTAGGTAGGCTTAGGCCCAATTGGAGGGCCAAGGTGCATAGACTTATCATGCACCTTGTTGTAGCCAACCTAAACCCTTAGATGCCAAACTTGGCCACCAAGTAGCATCTAGGGTTAATTTGCATCTCATTTAGTATGCATTTGGCTTGATGAATTTCGGCCAATGCAACACCAAATGAAACCCTAGATGCTAGCACTCCTATTTATACCCTAGCCTATCACCTTGTACATACTTTGGATATATTGAATTTGAGTGTGCATTTTTTTTGCCTCAACTTCTCTTCCATAGTCTCTAGGTACTCCACGGCCCCTCCCTTCTCCTCCTCCCTAAACCACCATGAGTGAGTTGAGCTTGGCCTTCCTTGGTTGGCCTTCACCTACCTTAGTGAAGTGAGCTAGCCAAAAGGAGCAACACCCCACCAAACACCTTCCTCCCCTTTGAGCGTGACCACCACCACCCTAAACACCAACTCTCCCTTAGTTTCTAGGTTGCCTTTGGCTAACCTCCTCCCATCTCCACCCTAAGAGAGCAAAACCCTAAATAGGTTTCATCCTACACTTGGATGAAACAACCTTGAGCAAACCATCCTCACTTTGTGCTTCCGCCAACATCACCACCATCTTTCCATCTTCTTTGGAGTCTCCTTGTTGAACAAAGATCAAGGGCGTGCATGGAACGAAGCCACCTTCCATCAAGAGTTGGGTAAGGGAGTCGGTTACGTGTGGGGAAGGTGTTAGCACCCCCACAGCGCCCCATTAGGGTTCCCTATGACGGATTATTTATTAAATAATAGCGCAAAATTACTAAATTACCCCTATTTATTATAAGCGATTGTAAATTAAATATCTACATGATGATAAATTTAAATATGCAACAATCAGAAAGCGGTAAAAGAAGGGATTTTTAGAAAAGAAACCTCTTGAAGCGTGCTTTTTATATATCAATGAAGTCTAGGAGGCTTTTTGGCACTCCCTCCCTCTACAAGCTCGCTCGCTCCTTCCTAAAAAATAATTTTTGACTATGGAAATCCAAAAGATTTCCCTTCGACTAAGTTCGAATCTCCAAGCTAAATGCTCGGAATTCCAGAACTTCGTCGGATCGACTCCCAGAGAGATTTCTAGGGCAGAACACTGCTCAAAAACCCCAGAATACTCAAGGAGGGAGTCAAAACTGTGTGGAAAAGTGTGGAATGACGTCCAAATGACGTCCTATTTATAGGGATGAGGCGCAGTACGGCCCCTGGGTTCAATACGGCCCGTATTGAGTTTTTGTACTTCAATACGGCCGTATTGAATTCAGTGCGGCCGTATTGAAATACAGAAACTTCAATACGGCCGTATTGGTTTCAGTACGGCCGTATTGTAGTACAAAATGTTCAGTACGGTCGTACTGAACTCCAAGGAGGCCGTATTGAGCTCCAAACCTCCCACTTCCTTATTTTTAGGTACTCTAAGACCTCTAAACCTACAGATAGCCATCCTATGGTCTTCTAGGAGTCCTTCTGGCTGACTTTCTTTCGATCTTTGAGAGTCTTCGAGTCTTATTTCCGACCCGGACAATTTTAGGGGTCTACAGCTGCCCCCCCTTTACTTAGTCAAACGGCCTTTTGGTGTACCGTTTGATAAGTAAAGGAGTTGACCCAATTGTCCGGGGAATAAGCCATCATTCCGACTTGTAGTGTCTTCAGGTGGGAAAATTGTTGAGTAGCCTCTCCAGGTTGAGTTTGCCCTCTCCAGGGTGAGTATTAGTCGTCGCCTCTCCAGGCTCGTGCATACCTCCGCGCTTCTAGTCACTTTGGTAGCGTGAGTCTTGCCCTCTCCAGGGTGAGTATTAGTCGTCGCCTCTCCAGGCTCGTGCATACCTCCGCGCTTCTAGTCACTTTGGTAGCGTGAGTCTTGCCCTCTCCAGGGTTGCATACCTCTGTGCTTCTGATCACTTTGGTAGCGTGAGTCTTGCCCTCTCCAGGGTGAGTTTGCCCTCTCCAGGGTGAGTATTAGTCGTCGCCTCTCCAGGCTCGTGCATACCTCCGCGCTTCTGATCACTTTGGTAGCGTGAGTCTTGCCCTCTCCAGGGTGAGTTTGCCCTCTCCAGGGTGAGTATTAGTCGTCGCCTCTCCAGGCTCGTGCATACCTCAGTGCTTCTGATCACTTTGGTAGCGTGAGTCTTGCCCTCTCCAGGGTGAGTTTGCCCTCTCCAGGGTTTTGCCTCTCAACATGGGCAGCTGAGTTTGCCCTCTCCAGGGTTTTGCCTCTCAACATGGGCAGCTGAGTTTGCCCTCTCCAGGGTTTTGCCTCTCAACATGGGCAGCTGAGTTTGCCCTCTCCAGGGTTTTGCCTCTCAACATGGGCAGCTGAGTTTGCCCTCTCCAGGGTTTTGCCTCTCAACATGGGCAGCTGAGTTTGCCCTCTCCAGGGTTTTGAGATAAGTTTGTCTCCACAGTCCACAATGCTGCTTCGACGGTTTGTTTTTCTGATTTTGTGCCGCTGAGGGCTGGATAACGCAGGGATCCGTCTATGGGATGTGCAGTCATTCATAGGTTTTTTGTGCCCCAACTTGCATTGCTTAGTTGGTACCCATGGGGAATTTCTGACTCCTTGGGGTGTAGACACAGATGCTCTCTCTCTGAGTTGAGCGATGCCTTATGTTTGGCTGACGTCCTTTTGACGTAAGTGGAGTATCCCGGTTGTCCTTATTCGGGTGTCTCTTTTGATTTTCTGATTTTTGTAGCCTCTGTGTAGGCTGTTATCCGCTGGGGGATTCTGTCGTTCAATTCTTGACTGGCCTCTTCTGTTAGGCAAATCATCTTGATGTTCGGTGTTTGGCTGGATGCCGAATTCCGCTTGGGGAATATTTATTGATATTTTTTATTTTTCTCCTTTTGTAGGGGTGCCTCTTGAGTAGGCGACTGGGGATTTGGGGATCTTATGTATCCCAGAGTATTATTTAGGAAGCCTCTGCAGGCTTAGCCTCACTCAGCGCTTGAGTCAGAGAGCTATCTTCCACTGAGGAAGTTTCAAGTCCTTTGACTGAATATTTTGCTTGGATGATCGCGCTTCCATTGGGGATTTTGACGATCTTGCTTTGATAGCTCTCGCTGGGGACTTGTTCCATGAGCTTAAGCTGAGGTTTCTCTGGGGAGTATTATTTCTGCGAGCCTCTCCAGGCTCAATTATTCTGTGGGAGTATTGTTTCGGCAAGCCTCTCCAGGCTCAATTATTCTGTACGAGTATTATTTTGGCAAGCCTCTCCAGGCTCAATTATTCTGAGAGAGTATTATTTCGGCAAGCCTCTCCAGGCTCAGTTATTCTGAGAGAGTATTATTTCGGCAAGCCTCTCCAGGCTCAGTTATTCTAAGAGAGTATTATTTCGGCAAGCCTCTCCAGGCTCAGTTATTCTGTACGATGCGATTGATTTTCTAAATCTTTTGCCTTTTTTGTCGTTTTTGGGCTTTTCCTGTATTTTTGCCTTTTTTTGTCATTTTTTGGCTTTTTCTGTATTTTTGCCTTTTTTGTCGTTTTTTGGCTTTTTCTGTATTTTTGCCTTTTTGTCGTTTTTTGGCCTTTTCTGTTGACTGTTGTCATACACAAGCAATTTTTCTATTTTTCTATTTTATGCAATTGCCTCATGATAAGGTCTTTGAATGTGCAACTAATGTGTGTGTGATGCACAAATGCAAGTTTGATTATTTTATTAATGCTTTTTTTTTTTTTTTTTTTTTTTTTTTTTTTTTTAAATGAATGGCTCTCCCTATCCTCCTTTTCTTGGAGGAATTTCTGTCGTCGACGTGAGGGAATATCTTTGTGAGCCTTTTTCACAGGAGATTACGGATTTTATAGGAACCCCTCCAATTTTCTTTATTGACTGATTATTAAAGGAATTTCGTACAATTTTTATGAAATACCAATTTTAGAGGCATAATCACATGGTCAAGAGAGAAGAGAAAATGAATAGATATTTTATTGATATTCACAAGTGTTTTTACAGAAAGATATACAGAAGGAATTTCTGAAGAATGGCTGGCCAGGGTAGGCTATATACATTGGCCTTAACAATTATATCTGTAATTGTTGCTCTTTACATTCCCCTAGTTACTTCGGGTGAGATGCCTGAGCCAGGAGTGTAGATGCTGCAAGACGCTTGCTTCTAGAAGATAATCACTTGATCCGCCTTTCGGTTTTCGATTCAAGTGATCGTTGCTTGCTTTGTTTTTGCATCTTATTCTTTTGCCCCTAATTTTTGTCTAGGACGTATCCTAGCGGGGATAAATTCGCCTTTGTTTTGCCTAGTACCCTTGTACTGGCGGGCTTTTTATTTTGCCCTAACTTTTGCCTAGGACGCCCTTTTTGGGTTTTCATCCTAGCGGGCCTATGCAAGCAACGTCTTCAAGCATAGTACTTCTTTACTACGTCAGCGTTGACTGGGTATCGAAGTTCTTCTCCATCCATGTCTGTGAGGATCAATGCTCCTCCTGAGAAGGCTCGTTTTACCACGTATGGTCCTCCGTGATTTGGGGCACACTTTCCGATTTTGTCCTTTTGAGTTGGTAGCAATTTCTTCATTACCAACTCTCCCTCATGGTAGACTCGAGGGTGGACTTTCTTGTCAAAAGCCTTTTTGATCTTCCTCTGATAGGCTTGACCATGGCATATGGCGTTCAGCCGTTTCTTTTTGATAAGGTTCAACTGGTCGTATCGGCTTTGAACCCATTCTACCTCGGAAAGTTTTGTTTCCATGATTACCCTTAGAGAAGGTATCTCGACTTCGACGGGTAGAACTGCCTCCATCCCATAAACGAGGGAAAATGGAGTAGCTCCTGTAGATGTATGTACTGAAGTCCTATAGCCATGAGGAGCGAAGGGTAACATCTCGTGCCAGTCTTTAAATGAGACAACCATCTTTTGCACTATTTTCTTGATGTTCTTATTGGTTGCCTCGACTGCCCCATTCATCTTTGGCCGATATGGGGAAGAGTTACGGTGTTGGATCTTGAATTCTTGGCACAGTTCTTCCACCATTTTGTTGTTCAAATTAGATCCATTATCAGTGATGATTTATTTCTCCATGCTTCCACTAGATTATTCTAAAATCATTTGGGACAAGAGAGAAAAGAAGGGAAAGATACTTTTATTCTGAAGTTTGTGTTTTAGAGGGGATTTATTTTTCAAAAATGGTTTTTGTAAGAATGGTTAGCCGAGGTAGGCTTATGTGTTTAGGCTTGTTTGATTAAACACTTATGAAGTTAAGAAAATCTTTGTTTATTGACGTTGTGACTTGACAACTTAGATAGCTTCCCTTGAACCTTTCTTGAATTCGGCTCGGGGTACCATCATGGATTTCTTTTGTTTTTTGATTGTCCTTATTTTTGCCTAAAACACCCTTTTGTGGCGTTTTAGCGGACTTTTGTTTTTATTCATTTTGCAACCCTAACTTTTGCCTAGGTCACCCTTTTGTGGGATTCCTAGCGGGTCTTTTGCTCTTATTTTTGCGCAGCCCCCCTTTTGGGTTTCCTGCCGAGCTTCTTTTATTATAAAGAATTTCTTTTTATCCATGATGGCACTTGTCGAGGCCAAGGGAATGTGCTCCAAGTTGTCACACACACTTCCACATAAAAATGATGTGGGTTTATTATTATTAAGATGATTTTAACCTCATTCATGTTTATTCAAACAGGGTTAAAAATAATGTGGTTTAGAATTTTATTATAAGCAAGAAAAGAAGCAAAAAGAATGATTTCATTATAATCATAGCGGGAACATGTGTCCTTATTTCATCACTGATATGGGTCCCAATGTTGACCTCTTTTATCTCTCGGCCCTGCCCCAAATTCACAGTCTCCAATTTCTCTTGATACGGTTGGAGTAGGCGAGCTTCTCGTTCTAGCAGTCTTTGCAGATCCGGAGAGATGGCCTCCTCATCACTGTCCAACTCAACCCATTCATCCTCAACTTTCGGATCCCGGTCAGAGCGAACAATTACAGACATAATTATTTTACTGGTTCTGTTTAGGTTTAGAATTATTAATGTTAATGAGGAAAGAGAGAAAAGAACAAAAGAGAGAGTGATGTGTGAAAAATGCCTCTTTATTGATATGTATTAAAACTGTACAAAAACCCTTATTTACATGAAAAGGTTCTCATGATCTCGGGTACTGATCATGAGTCCCTAAAAGAAGAATATGGAGGGGCCCTATCGTGGCTTGATCTTCTCTCTACTCCTGCTTCGGCAGAGGATTCTTGCTCACGTCGGGCGCTGTTGAATCAAAAGTGATCCACCCAGCATCGATAAGGTCTTGGACCTTATTTTTGAGAGCTCTACATTTCTCCGTTGAATGCCCCGATGCCCCCGAATGGTATAGACATTTGTCTTGCGGTTTGTACCAATAGGGATGAGGTGGATCAATCTTCTTTAGTGGAACGTAAGCTAGAAGACGTGCTTCCACTAGCTTCGGCAGGAGGTCGCTGTATGTGGTCGGAAGTTTATCAAACTTCTTCACAGGGTTGTATTGCGACTTTCCTGACTTCGAAGTGGAAGAAGATGAAGAAATATTTACGGCATTGACTCCTCCCTCCTTCTTCTTCCCGTAGGTCTTCTTGGCTTCAAATGATTGGGAAAGCCCAGCTAGCTTCCCACTTTTCAGCCCTTGTTCCACTCTTTCGCCAATGGTGATGATGTCCGAGAAGAGTGTTGTCGTGTTCCCTATCATCTTGTCATAATAGGGACCGGTCAACGAGTTTATGAATAGGGACACCGTCTCCTTTCCGACAGCGGGGGCTCTATTTGTGCCGCTAACTCCCTCCATCGTTGGGCGTACGCCTTGAAGGATTCATCATTTGTCTTACTCAAGGCTTGAAGATCGGACCTATCGGGTGTTAGGTCGATGTTATATTTATAGCGCTTGAGAAAGGCGTCGGCCAACTGCCTCCATGTGCACACTTGACTTCCATCCAGCTGCATATACCAATTGAGTGCGGTGTCAGCCAAGCTCTCTTGGAAGCAATGGATCAAGAGCATTTCATTGGTAGCATATGCAGCCATTTTTCGGCAATACATGGTGAGATGACTTTTGGGGCAAGTCGATCCCACATATTTTGGGAAATCGGGCACTTTGAATTTGGGAGGGAATTGGATGTCCCTCACTAAGCACATGTCGGCGGCATCTTTAATATCAAAATCATGCCCCTCCATAGCCCTCACCCGATCTTCTAGAGCGCGGAATTGGTCTTTTGAAATTTCAGGCTCTCTAATCGTAATCCCCGCCCCAAGGGGTACAGCTCGCGGAGGGTCTTGTTCTTCCTCATGATCCTCCTCATGATGGGACTCATGGTCACTGTGGTGAGCCCCATTCATGTTTTGATGACGCATGAGTTCCGTCATTTGCGCCATTTTCTCCTTGAGCTGTGAGAGCTCGGCTGTAAGCTTCTTATTTTGTTCCTCCAACGCGTCCATCTTCTTGATTTTCTGCGCGCGCGTGAGGACAGAGAGATGACCAGCCACTTTCTAAAATGAATGCTTAATTAGTTTATTTTATGGAATGAATACGCTCTTGACATGAGCTTGATAACCCTCCATTTTTAAGGCGCTGCCTTTTTAAAACAGAGTGTTACCACCCTCCTTGACTTATGATCCCTCCCCAACGGAGAATCTCGATAATTATGGGTCTCTTTTACTCATGTCAAGAGGTATTGGTGAACCTAAAATGCATGGTTTATGAGGATGCATGATGTCTTATTGGTAATGATGTACATGCTCCTCACTTTTATTATATTTCCACACATGGTCTTTCCTCTCATGTCATGGTATTTTCATGCATGGGGATTATTCTTAGACCTTATCACGAGGTTTATTATTAATGCACAAACAATATCACATAAACCTATACACAAACAATTCACTCATCCACGAACAGTCACGAGCGAATCACGAGGTAGGGGTATCCTGCAGAAAAGTGCATATTCAAGGTGGTTCTAACTGTTCTCACCGGTCTGAGGCCCCCAAGGTGCCCCCATTATAGGGACCCAATTCCTCTCGTCGTAAGTCGATGGAAAGTTCCAACGCACTGTCGGATTCGAGTTCATGGTTATCACCTTGAGTGATGTTTTCCGACAACGGTCTACGGGCACCTATAGACCCATTCGACAACCGGCCGTACTAACATCCACTCCCTATGGCTTTCCACTCATGCCCCCGGGTATAGAGGGAACTGTTGTGTGCAATGGTTTGTGTGCAGTTTTTATTTCAAACAATTGCGAGAATTTAAACATACAACAATTATTAAAGCCAAATAGATAAACATGTTATCATACAAGTGAGGGGTAATAAAGTAATTTTAAACTATTATTTTAGAAATAATCCATCACTAAATGGGACTGACTCTCGAGGCTTCCCCAGTGGAGTCGCCATCTGTCGCCACCCGCCGAAACGGACCTTGGCAATCGCGACGATGGTTGGACTCTTTTTAAAGTTTTGAAAAGTGGTGGATTGATAGAACGACTTATTCTCAAACTGAGACCTTGTCGAGCTACCAATTTTATTAAATGATTCACCAATCCATATTAATCCCAAGCGGGACCCTCTATGGATTAGTGGTTTTCGCAAAAATTAGGGTTCTTGGAGTCGCCACCAATATTTTACTCAAAACATTGGAAAAAGATTTAAGGCAATTGATTTTATAAATCAACTTTGGCCATTACAACCAGAGTTGGGTAAGGGAGTCGGTTACGTGTGGGGAAGGTGTTAGCACCCCCATGTAGACCCCTAAAATTGTCCGGGTCGGAAATAAGACTCGAAGACTCTCGAAGATCAAAGGAAAGTCAGCCAAAGGGACTCTTAGAAGACCGTGGGATGACAATCTGTAGGTTTAGAGGTCTTAGAGTAGCAAAAAATAAGAAAGTGGAGGGAATGAAGCCCAATACGGCCTCCCAAAAGTTCAGTACGGCCGTATTGAACATTTTAAACTACAATACGGCCGCACTGAACTCAATGCGGCCGTATTGAAGTTTCTGAACTTCAATACGGCTGCACTGAACTCAATACGGCTGCACTGAACTTCAATACGGCTGCACTGAACTCAATACGGCCGTATTGAGTTTTTTTGAACTTCAATACGGCCGTATTGAATTCAATACGGCCGTATTGTAGTTCAAAACTTCAATACGGACCGTATTGACCCCCAGAGGCCGTATTGCGCCTCATCCCTATAAATATGACGTCAATTGGACGTCATTACACACTTTTACACTGAGTTTTAACCCTCTTCTTGAGTATTCTGGGTTTTTTTGAGCAGTGCTCTGCCTAGAAATCACTCGGAGAGTTGATCCGACAAAGTTCTCGAGTTCTGAGCTTTTTGCTTGAGTCTCGAACTGAGTCGAAGGGAAATCCTCCGGATTTCCATAGTTAAAATTTTCTAGGAGGGAGCGAGCGGGCTTGTAGAGCGAGGGAACGCCAAAAAGCTTCCCAGTTTTACTTGAATATAAAAGCACGCTTCAAAGGTTTCTTCTTAAGACCTTCCTTTTACTGCTTTCTGTGTGTATATTTAACTGTCATCATGTAGATAGTTAAGTTATAATTGTTTAGAATAAATAGGGGTAATTTAGTAATTTCGCACTATTATTTTTAGAAATAATCTGTCATAGGGAACCCGAAAGGGGCGCTGTGGGGTGCTAACACCTTCCCCACGCGTAACCGACTCCCTTACCCGACTCTGGTTGTCATGGCCGAAGTCGATTTTTGAATCGATTGCCTTAAACTTCTTTTTCCAATGTTTTGAGTAAAACATTGGTGGCGACTCCATGAACCCTTCCTTTTTATGAAAACCGCTAATCCATGGAGGGTCCCGCTTGGGATTAACATGGATTGGTGAGCCTTTTAATAAAATTGCTCGTTTGACAAGGTCTCAGTTTGAGAATAAGTCATTCTAGCAATCCATATTTTTAAACAAATAAAAGAGTCCAACCATCCTTCGCGAATGCCGAAAGCCCGTTTCGGGCCGGTGGCGACACCCCACAACGCCCCATTAGGGTTCCCTATGACGGATTATTTATTAAATAATAGCGCAAAATTACTAAATTACCCCTATTTATTATAAGCGATTGTAAATTAAATATCTACATGATGATAAATTTAAATATGCAACAATCAGAAAGCGGTAAAAGAAGGGATTTTTAGAAAAGAAACCTCTTGAAGCGTGCTTTTTATATATCAATGAAGTCTAGGAGGCTTTTTGGCACTCCCTCCCTCTACAAGCTCGCTCGCTCCTTCCTAAAAAATAATTTTTGACTATGGAAATCCAAAAGATTTCCCTTCGACTAAGTTCGAATCTCCAAGCTAAATGCTCGGAATTCCAGAACTTCGTCGGATCGACTCCCAGAGAGATTTCTAGGGCAGAACACTGCTCAAAAACCCCAGAATACTCAAGGAGGGAGTCAAAACTGTGTGGAAAAGTGTGGAATGACGTCCAAATGACGTCCTATTTATAGGGATGAGGCGCAGTACGGCCCCTGGGTTCAATACGGCCCGTATTGAGTTTTTGTACTTCAATACGGCCGTATTGAATTCAGTACGGCCGTATTGAAATACAGAAACTTCAATACGGCCGTATTGGTTTCAGTACGGCCGTATTGTAGTACAAAATGTTCAGTACGGCCGTACTGAACTCCAAGGAGGCCGTATTGAGCTCCAAACCTCCCACTTCCTTATTTTTAGGTACTCTAAGACCTCTAAACCTACAGATAGCCATCCTATGGTCTTCTAGGAGTCCTTCTGGCTGACTTTCTTTCGATCTTTGAGAGTCTTCGAGTCTTATTTCCGACCCGGACAATTTTAGGGGTCTACAGCTGCCCCCCCTTTACTTAGTCAAACGGCCTTTTGGTGTACCGTTTGATAAGTAAAGGAGTTGACCCAATTGTCCGGGGAATAAGCCATCCTTCCGACTTGTAGTGTCTTCAGGTGGGAAAATTGTTGAGTAGCCTCTCCAGGTTGAGTTTGCCCTCTCCAGGGTGAGTATTAGTCGTCGCCTCTCCAGGCTCGTGCATACCTCCGCGCTTCTAGTCACTTTGGTAGCGTGAGTCTTGCCCTCTCCAGGGTGAGTATTAGTCGTCGCCTCTCCAGGCTCGTGCATACCTCCGCGCTTCTAGTCACTTTGGTAGCGTGAGTCTTGCCTTCTCCAGGGTTGCATACCTCTGTGCTTCTGATCACTTTGGTAGCGTGAGTCTTGCCCTCTCCAGGGTGAGTTTGCCCTCTCCAGGGTGAGTATTAATTTCAGAACTTGTATCAGAGATTTTGATACATTATGAACACATATGTACTTCATACACAATTTATTCCACATGATACATCAGCTACAATAAGCAACATCTCAAATATACCAGCAAACACCAACATATATGCATCAATTCTATCAGAAACATATATTAATGTTCAAATCAGAATATGGCAGTATCAACCATTCAAATCAACGTAACCACGATTATACCAAACACAATATAACAACAAAATTAAATTCATATTGCACCAGAATTAAAATTGTTCAAACCAAGATAAAACCAAAATAAGAAAATTGTTTAGGACTTAAAATGATTTCAACCAAATTGAAATTTTGAACGAAAATTTAAAAACTAGAACTTCTAAAACAGAACACTAAAACTCATAAACGCATCACTCCGAGTCCTCTTGCATTCCAAGCTGAGCCTTAATCCTTGCAATCTCATGATCAAGGTTATCAAACCGATCAAGAATGCCAGAATAATATGACACATGCTTCCTTGACATTTCCATCACAGCATCAAGCTTGTTGATCATAATCTGTTTAAACAGAGAAAATGCCTTAGGCTCCGATTCTTGCTCTTGTTCAGGTTCAATTTCCACTTGCGATGGTTGTTCCTCATCATGAGATGGAACACCATCTTCGTTTGTTTCCGGTTCCGGTGTTGGAGGAACATCACCTTTGACCACCCATTTATCTTCTTGCTTTATCATCCCCATATGATGCAAAGAAGATTTTTCAATCTTGTTTGAGGCATGGAGAATTATCTTTTCCTCCCCTTGAAGATCCACACCAGCTTTCTCAAAAATTCTAGATAACAATAAAGCATAGGGTATTGGACCATCCTCATTTCTCTTAGCCTTCCAGATACAATCGTTCACAACAGACACCCAATCTATCTTTTCCTTTTTCTTAATCACATGCATTAACAAAATATCATCCCTAAACATTTGAGCATGATTATGAAGCCTAGGTTTAAGCATCCAAGCTATTATAAAAGAAATCAACCTAGAGTTTTTCTTCATACCTCCAGCCAGAAATTTGTTGTAATTTGTGGTCTCCGGGTTCCTTTGACAATCTCTAAAAGTTGTTAGGTCTTCAAAGTCACCAAAATTGAAAGGTTGGGGCTTCATATTTTCTGTTCCACTCAGCCCAGCCACCTCTTTCAAGGTTGGTGCATCAAGCTTTATCAGCTTGCCTCTCACCACAGATTGCATGATTCCCTCATTGCTTGAGGCAAAACACAAGAACAGCCTAATGAGCTCTGGGTAATATGGACCTTCCAGCTCCAAGAACTTCCCAAGCTCTTGATGCTCCAAGAGAGGAGGAAAACTGAAACCCTCACTCTTGAACCATTGCAGCTTCAAAGTCTTCGAAGGAATGATTCTCCTACCCGCATACCACTCAAAGTAGTAGTCTTGAGTTTCTTTGTCAACAAACAATTTGGAGATCAGTTGCTCAACTCTTGTGGGTAGAGGTCTTTCACTCTCCCTAACTTCAAGCTTCTTGATTCTCTTGGAAGATGAGGCCATTTTGTGATTAAAGATGGGTTATTGGTTGGAGAAGAGAAGATGAAGAAGAAAGTGAGATAGAGGGGTTAGGGTTTGTGTGAGAGTTGAGAGAATGTGTGGGTTATTTGTAGAATAAGAAGGTTAGGTGTTATTAAAGCCCTAGACACCGGATTGGGTAGAAGAGAGGTGCCACTTATGAAGGAAAGTGGGAGGTTGGAAGTTGGCGCGAATAAAACCGTTCAAAATTCGTCTAGAAAACCATGGATCGCGTAAATAATCGATTATCAATACAAATAATCGATTATTTGTATTAGTAAAATCTCTTGAAAAACCCTTTCTGCACTAACTAATAGATTATCTTCAGAATAATCGATTATTAAGGGCCTCCAAGTTTTCTTGTTATCCAGATAATCGATTATTGCCGAAATAATCGATTATTCCAGAGACTTCTGGAATTCTTCTTCTCCTAGATAATCGATTGTTTCCTAAATAATCGATTATTTGCCTAGGCTTACTTACAATAATCGATTAAATTTTACAATAATCGATTATTTCAGAGAAGTTTTTGTTTCTCTTAATTTAAACCTTTTAAACCATTCCTGATTTATTTCAACTCTTAAACCACTCTTTTATGCACCATATTTCAATGTTCTATACACACATCAACCAAGTTTTATTCAAGCAATCACACTTAAGTGCACATTCACAATTAATTCAAGCAAGACTCATTGATAATTCCAAGTTCAATTCTCAATTGATTAAATCTTTCTTTTGGTAGAGGTTTTGTAAATATATCAGCTAATTGTGTATTGGTTTCAACAAACTCTAATACACAATCATTCTTTTGTACATGATCTCTTAAAAAATGATGTCTTATTTCTATATGTTTTGTCCTAGGGTGTAAGATTGGATTTTTGGTTAAATTTATTGCACTTGTGTTATCATATCTTAAAGGAATTTTGTTCAACTCAGTTCCATAATCTTTTAGTTGTTGTTTCATCTAGAGGATTTGTGCATAACAGCTGCCAACGACTATATATTCAGCCTCAGCTGTACTTAAAGCAACACATGCTTGCTTTTTGCTATGCCATGAGACAAGTGCACTTCCAAGTAGGTGACAAGTACCACTTGTGCTCTTCCTATCAAGTATACACCCAACATAGTCTGAATCCGAATATCCTATCAGACTTAGTGAGACTCCTTTTGGATACCATAGACCTACATTTGTTGTTCCTCTTAGATATTTAAGAATTCTTTTGATAGATTTCATATGAGACTCTTTTTGGATTTTCCTAAAATCTTGCACACAAGCACACAACAAACATTATATTAGGTCTACTAGCTGTCAAATATAATAGTGATCCAATGATACCTCTATATTTTGAGTTGTCAACAGCTATCCCTTTCTCATCCAAGTCAAGATTGCATGAGTTTGATATTGGTGTTGCAGCCTCCTTACATACTTCCATACCAAACTTTTTCAACAATTCATTGCAATACTTGCTTTGACTTATAAAGATTTCATCAGTCATTTGTTTGATTTGCAACCCCAAGAAAAATTTAAGCTTTCCCATCATTGACATCTCAAATTCACCTTGCATGGTCTTAGCAAATTCTTTGCATAGAGAGAGATTAGTAGATCCAAAAACAATGTCATCCACATAGATTTGAACATACATTGTATCATTTTTAAACTTCTTCACAAACAATGTATTATCTACTTTACCTCTAACATAGTCATTCTTAATCAAAATTTTCTCAGTGTCGCCACCGGCCCGAAACGGGCTTTCGGCATTCGCGAAGGATGGTTGGACTCTTTTATTTGTTTAAAAATATGGATTGCTAGAATGACTTATTCTCAAACTGAGACCTTGTCAAACGAGCAATTTTATTAAAAGGCTCACCAATCCATGTTAATCCCAAGCGGGACCCTCCATGGATTAGCGGTTTTCATAAAAAGGAAGGGTTCGTGGAGTCGCCACCAATGTTTTACTCAAAACATTGGAAAAAGAAGTTTAAGGCAATCGATTCAAAAATCGACTTCGGCCATGACAACCAGAGTCGGGTAAGGGAGTCGGTTACGCGTGGGGAAGGTGTTAGCACCCCACAGCGCCCCTTTCGGGTTCCCTATGACAGATTATTTAAAAATAATAGTGCAAAATTACTAAATTACCCCTATTTATTCTAAGCAATTATAAATTAACTATCTACATGATGACAGTTTAAATATGTACACACAGAAAGCGGTAAAAGAAGGGACTTTAAAGATATAAACCTTTGAAGCGTGCTTTCTTATATATCTTGACAGAAATTGGGAAGCGTTTTGGCGTTCCCTCCCTCTACAAGACCGCTCGCTCCCTCCTATAAAATTTTAACTATGGAAATCCGGAGGATTTCCCTTCGACTAGGTTCGAGACTCAAGCAAATGGCTCGTGACTCAAGAACTTCATCGGATCAACTCTCCGAGTGATTTCTAGGCAGAGCACTGCTCAAAAAAACCCAGAATACTCAAGAAGAGGGTTAAAACTCAGTGAAAAAGTGTCGAATGATGTCCAATTGACGTCATATTTATAGGGATGAGGCGCAATACGGCCTCTGGGGGTCAATACGGTCCGTATTGAAGTTTTGAACTACAATACGGCCGTATTAAATTCAATACGGCCGTATTGAAGTTCAAAAAACCTCAATACGGCCGTATTGAAGTTCAGTGCAGCCGTATTGAAGTTCAGTGCAGCCGTATTGAATTCAATGCAGCCGTATTGAAGTTCAGAAACTTCAATACGGCCGTATTGAGTTCAGTGCGGCCGTATTGTAGTTTAAAATGTTCAATACGGCCGTACTGAACTTTTGGGAGGCCGTATTGGGCTTCATTCCCTCCACTTTCTTATTTTTTGCTACTCTAAGACCTCTAAACCTACGAATAATCATCCTAGGGTCTTCCAGGGTCTTCCAGGAGTCCTTCCGGCTGACTTTCCTTTGGTCTTCGAGAGTCTTCGAGTCTTATTTCCGACCCGGACAATTTTAGGGGTCTACAGCTGCCCCCCCTTTACTTAGTCAAACGGCCTTTTGGTGTACCGTTTGATAAGTAAAAGAGTTGACCCAATTGTCCGGGGAATAAGCCATCCTTCCGACTTGTAGTGTCTTCAGGTGGGAAAATCGTTGAGTAGCCTCTCCAGGTTGAGTTTGCCCTCTCCAGGGTGAGTTTGCCCTCTCCAGGGTGGCTGAGTCTGCCCTCTCCAGGGTGAGTTTGCCCTCTCCAGGATGGCTGAGTTTGCCCTCTCCAGGGTGGCTGAGTTTGCCCTCTCCAGGGTGGCTGAGTTTGCCCTCTCCAGGGTGAGTTTGCCCTCTCCAGGGTGAGTTTGCCCTCTCCAGGGTCTGCGGTTTGCCCTCCCCAGGGTGAGTTTTCCCTCTCCAGGGTCTGCGGTTTGCCCTCCCCAGGGTGAGTTTGCCCTCTCCAGGGTCTGCGGTTTGCCCTCCCCAGGGTGAGTTTGCCCTCTCCAGGGTCTGCGGTTTGCCCTCCCCAGGGTGAGTTTGCCCTCTCCAGGGTCTGCGGTTTGCCCTCCCCAGGGTGAGTTTGCCCTCTCCAGGGTCTGCGGTTTGCCCT
The DNA here is from genome assembly GCF_000230855.2 of Cajanus cajan. NCBI lineage: Eukaryota > Viridiplantae > Streptophyta > Magnoliopsida > Fabales > Fabaceae > Cajanus > Cajanus cajan. Next base: position 37,158,234 of record NC_138525.1, read on the forward strand.
CCCCAGGGTCTGCGGTTTGCCCTCCCCAGGGTGAGTTTGCCCTCTCCAGGGTCTGCGGTTTGCCCTCCCCAGGGTGAGTTTGCCCTCTCCAGGGTGAGTTTGCCCTCTCCAGGGTTTGCGGTTTGCCCTCCCCAGGGTCTGCCTCCGTGTTCTTGACGACATTGGCAATGTGAGTTTGCCCTCTCCAGGGATCTGTGATGGTTTTGTCTCCACAGTCCACGATGCTGCTTCGACGATCTGTTTTTGATTTTGGTGCCACTGAGGGCTGGATAACGCAGGGATCCGCCTCGGGGATGTGCAGTTACTCATAGGTTCTTGTGTCCCAATTTTGCATTGCGTAATTGGTGCCCATTGAGGAATTTCTGTTTCCTTGGGGTGTAGACACGAAGATGCTCTTTCTGAGATGAGTGGTGCCTTATGACTGGCTGACGTCCTTTCGACGATGGTGGAGTATCCCGGTTATCCTTATTCGGGTATCTCTTTTGGATTTTCTGATTTTTGCTGCCTCTGTGTAGGCTGTTATCCGCTGGGGATTCTGGATGTTGATTTTGATTAGCCTCTTCTGTTAGGCATATCATCTTGATGTTCAATGATTGGCTGAAAAGCCAAATTCCGCTTGGGGAATTGTTATTGATCTTTTGGATTTTTTTCTTTTTTGAAAGAGTGCCTCTGAGTAGGCGAATTATCTTGATGTTTGGTGTTCGGCTGAGTGCCGGATTCCGCTTGGGGAATGATTATTTGTCTTTTGTGATTTTTCTTGAGGGGGTGCCTCTGAGTAGGCGAGTGGGGATTTAAAGTTTATTTATCCCAGAGTATTATTTAGAAAGCCTCTTCAGGCTTAGCTTCACTCATCGCTTGAGTTGGAAAGCTACCTTCCACTGAGGAAGTTTAAGTCCTTTCGACTTGGATATTCTGTTTAGATGATCAAGCCTCCCTTGGGGAATTTTGCTGATCTTGGTTTGATAGCTTTCACTGGGGAATTTGTCCCGTGAGTGGAAGCTGAGGTTTCTCTGGGGAGTATTATTTCTGCGAGCCTCTCCAGGCTCAGTTATTCTGAAAGAGTATTATTTCGGCGAGCCTCTCCAGGCTCAATTATTCTGAGAGAGTATTATTTCGGCGAGCCTCTCCAGGCTCAATTATTCTGAAGGAGTATTATTTCGGCAAGCCTCTCCAGGCTCAGTTATTCTGAGAGTATTATTTCGGCAAGCCTCTCCAGGCTCAGTTATTCTGTATGAGTATTATTTCGGCAAGCCTCTCCAGGCTCAGTTATTCTGTACGAGTATTATTTCGGCAAGCCTCTCCAGGCTCAGTTATTCTGTATGATTTGTTGGATTTTCTGTATTTTGCCTTTTTTGTCGATTTTGGCTTTTTCTGTGTTTTTGCCTTTTTTGTTGATTTCGGCTTTTTCTGTGTTTTTGCCTTTTTCGGCTTTTTCTGTATTTTTTGTTGATTTTGGCTTTTTCTGTATTTTTGCCTTTTTTGTTGGTTTTGGCTTTTTCTGTACAGAAATGTCTCTGGGGAGTATTATTTTGGCAAGCCTCTTCAGGCTCAGTTATTCTGAGAGAGTATTATTTCGGCGAGCCTCTCCAGGCTCAATTATTCTGAGAGAGTATTATTTCGGCGAGCCTCTCCAGGCTCAGTTATTCTGAGAGAGTATTATTTCGGCGAGCCTCTCCAGGCTCAATTATTCTGAGAGAGTATTATTTCGGCAAGCCTCTCCAAGCTCAGTTATTCTGAGAGTATTATTTCGGCAAGCCTCTCCAGGCTCAGTTATTCTGTACGTTTTATTGATTTTCTGAATTTCTGCATTTTGTTTGCTGTTGTCATACACAAGCAATTTTTCTATTTTTTCTATTTTATGCAACTGCCTCATGATGAGGTCTTTGAATGTGCAATTAATGTGCGTGATGCATAAAATGCAAGTTTAATTATTTTATTAATTTGTTTTTTTTAGAAATGAATGGCTCCCCCTATCCTCTTCTTCTTGGAGGAATTTTTGTCATCGACGTGAGGGAGGATTTCTGTTATTGCCAATACGGCCGTTATTCATTTCAGTATGCCCGTATTGAATTGAAAATTTGTTCATAACCCTAATTTTGGTACGGGCGTACTGAACATGATACGGGCGTATTGTTTTTCTGAAGTTTATATTTTTTTGTTGTTTTTTTTTTTTTTTCAATAAACAGAGAATAAGTGATCTTCCATTACACCTATCATCTGTATGCATGTATGCAGTATGATGCACCTAATTCTATTTGATTCACTTTTCAAAAGAATTAACCGATGCGTTTCTCTGTTTGGATTTTTGCCATTCCTCTAGACGGGTTGTGTGCTGCCGATTTCTGTAACCGAGGAATGATGCATGTTATATTGAGATTTGGTGTCATCAACCAAATGATTTTCCTTTCCTTTAGAAGATGTGTCAACCCTCCTATTGACTACTATATCTCCATGTTTCCACTAGATTATTCAAAAATCGTTTGGGACAAGAGAGAAAAGAAGGAAAGGATATTTTTTTCGAAAGTTTGTGTTTTAGAGGGGATTTATTTTTATTTTGAAAAATGGTTTTTGTAAGAATGGCTGGCCAAGGTAGGCTTATTGTGTTTAGGTTTGTTTGTTTAAACATTCATGAAGTTAATCAAATCTTGTTATTGACGTTGTGATTTGACAACTTAGATAACTTTTCTTGAGCCCCTGATGGAGGACCATCCTTGAAGACTCATGTGGGCCCCATGACTAGGTCCATGGCTAGGAGGGTTGAAGAGGAGGAGGGTGTTCACACACCAAGGGACACTCTCCTCATGATCATAGAGTACTAATACTCTCCTAAGCTTCATTAGTTTAGGATTTATTTTGTTTTCCATTTTTACCCTTGTATTTTGGGGTATTTTAGTCCTAGGGTTTATTTCTTTGTATTTCCCATTTTGCCCTTGTATTTTGGGGTGTTTAGATGCTTAGGTTAATTTCAAAATGGGCTAGGTGTGTCCATTAGGAGGGTGACGCATACTTAGTGGAGTTGTTTGGACATTTTTGGTGTTAGGTAGGCTTAGGCCCAATTGGAGGGCCAAGGTGCATAAACTTATCATGCATCTTGTTGTAGCCAACCTAAACCCTTAGATGCCAAACTTGGCCACCAAGTAGCATCTAGGGTTAAATTGCATCTCATTTAGTGTGCATTTGGCTTGGTGAATTTCGGCCAATGCAACACCAAATGAAACCCTAGATGCTAGCACTCCTATTTATACCCTAGCCTATCACCTTGTACATACTTTGGAAATTAATGATATTGAGTGTGCATTTTGCCTCATTGTCATTCTCCTTAGTCTCTAGGAACTCCACGGCCTCCTCCCCTTCTCCTCCTCCTTCCACCACCGTGAGTGAGTGAGTTTGGCCAACCTTGGGTGGCCTTCACCAACCTTAGTGAAGTGAGCTAGCCAAAAGGAGCAACACCCCACCAAACACCTCCCATACACCTTGTGCGCCATCTCTACCACCCTAAACATCAACCTTTTTCCTTAGCACTAGGTTGCCTTTGGCTAACCTCCTCCCATCTCCACCATAAAAGCAAAACCCTAAATAGGTTTCATCCTACACTTGGATGAGACAACCTTGAGCAAACATTCTTCACCATCACCTTAGTGCTTCCGCCACCATCTCCTCCATTTTTTTCATCATCTTTTGGAGTCTCCCTTGTTGAACCAAGATCAAGGGCGTGCATGGAACTAAGCCACCTTCCATGAAGTGGTATCTAGAGCCATGGTTCTTCAAGGGTAAATGTTTTCCTTCCTTATTTCCCTTTGAGTCTTCTTTGTTCTCTATTTTTGTATTCGGTCATTTCTCTTCTTCTCCTCTCTTGACCGAATATTTTTTGTGTGGTTCATACTTGTTTTCCTTGAACCTTCCATGTTTTAGGTTCCATTGTTAGGTTGTCATATTTCTATGCTAGGTTGAATATTACATGTTCATGCATTTTTCTTTTTGAATCTACCTATTGTTTTGTCATTTTTACTTCCTATATTTTGTCTTACATATTTTCCATGTATGTGCCCAAACACCTTGCATGAAAACATGAAAAATACCATGATGCATACATCTTAAGTGGGCATGTCATATAGAATTCCTATCTAGGTCATTCATGCATGCTAATAGCTTCTAGCATGTTCTATGTTGCCATGATTTTCCATGTGTGAACCTTCTTGCACATGCTAGAAAAACCGCCCATCTTTACCCTTGCATTTTCACTTGTCTAAGTTGCTTTCTTGTTTTCCAAGAACCCTAAAAGAATCTAAGAGGTGCTGGATATTTTGTGCTAAAACAACTTGACCTAAATAGTACAAAACCAATTCCACTCAAAATTTCCTTAAAGAACCTCTAAGGATGCGCCATTTGTCTTGCTCCTATGCTACATATTTTTGACCTAATTTTTGTGCCATCACAAGTGCAAAACCTAAGCAACAAATTGGGCTAAAATTTTAAAAAAAAAAATTTGGACCCAAGGACATTAAAAAGCAAAAGGCCGTGAACCCAAAAAGAACAAGAACAAAAAAAAAATATATATATATATATATATACCTTGGACAAAAAGGACTTGTTGCTTGACTTGTGGACTTGGACCAAATACCTTAGCATTGGAGTTGGAACTTGACCATGTTGGACTTATTTTGGGACTTCTAACTTGGCTGGACCGAAAACATTAAAAGACTTAAGCAAGTGAAACTTAAACACAAACCCATTCTAGTGCCATTCTAGGTTTATTCTTTTGAGTGCTATCCTTTATTGATTGAGTCTTAATTTTTGCTTGTCTTTCTTTTGGCCTCTTTTGTTTGTCTCCATAAATTCTCTTTGAGTTTAGCTTTCCTAATTGTGCCTTTTCAGTTTTATCTTTTTGGAACTCTTGCTCTTGGTTGGTTTTCATTGATTGTAGGTGAAGTACCTATCTAGCAAAGTAGCAATCCTTTGGTGGATTGAGTGGAGGAGTGAACCAAAACCCAACCTAGCCTTTGGAAGGGTTTTCACTAAACCAAAGGAGAGTAAACACTTTGGAGAGGTGCTAATACGTTTGCTCATTGTGAAGGAACCACAAGAGGAGGAGTTGAAGACTTAATTTCTTGTTTACCTTGTTTTACTTGTTTTCGGCCTCTTTGTTTTAGGCCATTCATTTCTTCCATTTGGTTTGTAATTTTGGCCATTTTAAACCTCTTCAACTTGGGTTTTAGAGCGTGTAGAGAAGGTGATTTGAAAACCTTCACTAGGACCTCGACTAGTGTATGTTCTAAATTGCTTTCCATTGCATGCTTTATAGTTTTACTAGTATAATTGTCTAGGATTTTTACTTTTGCTTCCAAAACGTTTAGAAGGCTTAATTCTTTTGCCTACTAGGGGTGCGTGCACACACACACTTGGTAGTGTCAAAATTGTTTTTGTAAGAAAGGTAAAAAGGGCTTAGTAATTTTTACTTGAAAAGGGCTTGGTTATTAAGTGATTCTTTGTAGTCCACCTCCCCTTGAAGGTTCAATTTGTATACTTAGGCCTTTTCTACTTATCTTGCACCTTCAAAACTTTTTGTGAAAACCTTTTGATCACTCAATCTTTGTGAAACCTTTTTAACTCTTTGTGAACATTTTGTGAAAACCTTTTGATCAAAGATGAGTGAGCATTCTAGTGTACATGGTCATAATTCTCATAGTACTAGGTCTAGTGTTAGGGATGAGCTTAGGCAATTGAAAGATTACCTAAGAAGAAAAGAGGAAGAAAATATAAAAAGAGAGGAAGAAATTAGAAGAAAAGAAAAAGAGCAAGAAAGAAATAATGAAGAAATAAGAAGGTTGCTAACTAGGTTAGTTGTGGGAGGAGAGGCTAGTGGTTCTAAACCAAGAGTCACTTCTCCTAAGTCTTCAAAAGGCAAAGGGGCTTTGGTCCCTTCAACTATTCACGAAGAGGAGGGGCACCATACCTCCCCTCCAAGTGATGTCTTTTATAGTAGTCATCACAATGATGGTTACTATCAAAGACCACCTAGGCATCATAGAAATAGGGAGTCTTCCAATAGGGAACCCAACATCAATCTTCCCTCATTTCATGGCAAAGATAATGTTGAAACTTATCTAGATTGGGAAATGAAAGTAGAACAATTATTCTCTTGCCATGGAGTGAAAGAAGAGAGAAAAGTTTCTTTGGCTACCCTTAGCTTCCAAGGGCATGCCATGTATTGGTGGACTTCCCTAGAAAAGGAAAGAAGAATAAACCATGAGCCTCCAATTCAATATTGGAATGAGCTTCGTAGTGCCTTGAGAAGGAGGCATATTCCTCCATACTATGACCGTGAGCTTATGGATAAGCTCCAAAGATTGAAACAAGGGTCATCAAGTGTGGAAGAATATAGGCAATCTATGGAGCTACTCATGATGAGAGCTGGGATAAGGGAAGAAGAAAGGACCACAATTTCTAGATTTCAAAGTGGTTTAAACCTTGAAATAAGGGACAAAGTTGAACTTTTTCCTTATAGGGATTTGAATGAATTAGTTCAACTTTGTTCAAGAGTGGAGCATCAACTAAAAAGAAAATCTTTTCAAAAAAACTCCACTCCATCTTATTCCAAGAATTTTAAGAAGGAGGGTCCTTCTTCCAAACCTTTTCCCAAAGAAAAAGAAAAAGAAACTTCTCAAAGGGCACCTTCCAAAGACACTAAGACAAGTGATATCAAGTGCTTCAAGTGTCTTGGCCGTGGGCACATTGCTTCACAATGTCCCACCAAGAAAACCATGATTTTAAGAGGTCAAGATCACTATAGTAGCCTTGATGAAGCTACTTCCTCATCTTCAAGTGATGAAGAAGAAGTCTTAGCATCCGAGGAAGAAACTTACCCATGTGAAGGAGACTTATTAATGGTAAGAAGGCTCCTTGGTAACCAATCTAGTGACTTAGACCAATCCCAAAGAGAAAACTTGTTTCACACAAGATGTAAAGTTTTTGATAACACTTGTTCTCTCATTGTGGATAGTGGATCTAGTTGTAACTGTTGTAGTACTAGATTAGTTGACAAGTTAGCCTTAACTACTCTCCCTCATCCTAAACCTTACAAATTGCAATGGATCAATGAGGAAGGAGGGATTGTAGTTAACCAACAAGTAAATATACCTATCTCCATTGGCAAGTATAAGGATGAAATTCTATGTGATATAGTGCCATTGGATGCTAGTCATATTTTACTTGGGAGGCCTTGGCAATTTGACAAGAAAACCATCCATGATGGCCTCACCAATAAGATAAGTTTCCATCATCTAGGGAAGAAAATTGTCTTGTGTCCTCTATCACCTTCACAAGTGAATGAAGACCAAGTCAAAATGAAAGCCAAAAAAGAAGAAGAAGAAAAAACAAAAAGAAAACAAAAGCAAAAACAAAAGAGTGAAGAAAGAAAAGAGAAGGTATCAAGCTTAGAGGCTAGTGTCCCCTCTAAGGAAGTTGAACATAGAAGTCATTTTTCCCTTAAAAGTGACATTAAACAAACCCTTCTATGTGAACAACCTTTATACCTTCTCTACTTCAAAGAGACACTTGCTGCCACTAGTCATGAACTTGAGTCTCTACCTCCTAAGGTTCAACAACTTCTAAAAGAATTTGATGATCTATTTCCTCAAGAAGTTCCAAGTGGACTTCCACCTTTAAGAGGGATAGAACATCAAATAGACCTTATTCCGGGGGCTAGTCTTCCTAATAGGCCTGCCTATAGGACTAATCCCCAAGAGACCAAAGAGATAGAATCTCAAGTTGATGACTTGTTGAAGAAGGGATGGGTTCAAAAGAGCCTTAGCCCTTGTGCTGTCCCCGTTCTTTTGGTGCCTAAGAAAGATGGAAAATGGAGGATGTGCACTGATTGTAGAGCCATCAATAACATTACAATAAAATATAGGCACCCAATCCCTAGGCTAGATGATATGTTAGACGAATTGCATGGGGCAATTGTATTTTCCAAAATTGACCTTAAAAGTGGTTATCACCAAATTCGAATTAGAGAAGGTGATGAGTGGAAAACCGCTTTTAAGACCAAGTTTGGTTTATATGAATGGTTAGTGATGCCTTTTGGCCTCACTAATGCCCCTAGTACATTCATGCGTTTAATGAATCATGTTCTTAGGGATTGTATAGGTAAGTTTGTTGTCGTCTACTTTGATGACATACTTATCTATAGTAAGACCTTAGATGAACATCTTGAACATCTAAGGTAAGTCTTAATAATTCTTAGAGTCAACCACCTTTATGCCAACCTTGAAAAATGTACATTTTGTCAAGAACAAGTGAAGTTTTTAGGATTCATTGTTGGCAAAGAAGGAGTCCAAGTTGACTCTGAGAAAATAAAGGCTATTCAAGAATGGCCCACCCCAAAGAGTGTTGGAGAAATTAGAAGCTTTCATGGCTTGGCTAGCTTTTATAGAAGATTTGTAAAAGATTTCTCCACACTTGCATCCCCTCTTAATGAGCTTGTTAAGAAGGATGTACCTTTCCTTTGGGGTGAAGCTCAAGAAAAAGCTTTTAAAACCCTTAAAGAGCAACTCACCAATGCACCCATTCTAGCTCTACCTAATTTTGAACAAACCTTTGAGCTAGAATGTGATGCATCTGGGCTTGGCATAGGTGCTGTGTTACTTCAAGGTGGTCACCCTATAGCTTACTTTAGTGAAAAACTCCATGGGGCTACCTTGAACTATCCCACCTATGACAAAGAACTCTATGCCCTCATAAGAGCTCTCCAAGTTTGGGAGCACTACTTAGTGACTAAGGAATTTGTCATTCACACAGATCATGAGTCACTCAAGTACCTTAGAGGGCAAGGGAAGTTGAACAAGAGACATGCAAAGTGGGTGGAATACCTTGAACAATTCCCCTACATCATCAAATATAAGAAGGGGAAGAGCAATGTGGTAGCTGATGCTCTTTCAAGAAGGCACACATTGCTTTCTACCCTAGGAACTCATATCCTTGGCTTTGATGATGTAAAGGAATTGTATGAGCTTGATGGAGATTTCCAAGCCACTTATGCCAAGTGTCTCCAAAAGCCTTTTGATGGATTCTACCTCCTTGAGGGGTATCTCTTTAGAATGGGAAAACTTTGTATACCCCAAGGATCCATTAGGAAGCTTTTGGTCAAAGAAAGCCATGAAGGGGGACTCATGGGCCATTTTGGGGTTGATAAAACCCTAAGCTTCTTAAAAGCTAAATTCTACTGGCCACACATGAGAATAGATGTCCAAAGGCATTGCTCCAAGTGCATCACTTGTTTGAAAGCAAAGTCCAAAGTAATGCCTCATGGACTCTATACTCCTCTTCCTATAGCTAGCTCCCCTTGGGTAGATATTAGTATGGATTTTGTGCTTGGGCTACCAAGGACTCAAAGGGGATTTGATTCTATCTTTGTGGTAGTGGACCGTTTTAGCAAAATGGCTCATTTTATACCATGCCACAAAGTGGATGATGCTAGCTATATTGCTAAGTTATTCTTTAGGGAAGTGGTCCGATTGCATGGGATACCCAAAACAATTGTGTCTGATAGGGATACTAAGTTCCTTAGTCATTTTTGGAAAGTATTATGGGAAAAACTAGGAACTAAGCTTCTCTATTCCACTACTTGTCATCCCCAAACCGATGGCCAAACCGAAGTAGTGAATAGATCCCTATCCACTTTGTTGAGGGTCCTCCTCAAAGGCAATAAGAAAACTTGGGATGATTGTCTTCCCCACCTTGAATTTGCTTATAATAGGGTAGTCCACAAGACTACTAATCTTTCTCCCTTTGAAGTTGTATATGGTTTTAACCCCATCACCCCTCTTGATCTTTTGCCTCTCCCTAATACCCCTTCATTGTTTCACAAAGAAGGAGTATCTAGGGCAGAATTTATTAAGAAATACCATGAAAAGATCAAAGGGCAAATTGAAAAGCAAACTGAAAAATATGCCAAATACAACAACAAGGGTAGAAAGAAAGTTACTTTTGAGGTTGGCGATTGGGTTTGGCTTCATTTGAGGAAAGATAGATTCCCTACTCAAAGAAAGTCCAAACTCAACCCTAGGGGAGATAGACCATTCCAAGTCCTTCATAAAATAAATGATAATGCATACACATTAGATCTTCCTTCTGAGTATGGCACAAGCTCCACTTTTAATGTTTGTGATCTTACACCATTTTTAGGAGCTGAGGAATTACATGAAGATTCTAATCTGAGGACAGATGCTTCTCAAGAAGGAGGGGATGATGGAGGACCATCCTTGAAGACTCATGTGGGCCCCATGACTAGGTCCATGGCTAGGAGGGTTGAAGAGGAGGAGGGTGTTCACACACCAAGGGACACTCTCCTCATGATCATAGAGTACTAATACTCTCCTAAGCTTCATTAGTTTAGGATTTATTTTGTTTTCCATTTTTACCCTTGTATTTTGGGGTATTTTAGTCCTAGGGTTTATTTCTTTGTATTTCCCATTTTGCCCTTGTATTTTGGGGTGTTTAGATGCTTAGGTTAATTTCAAAATGGGCTAGGTGTGTCCATTAGGAGGGTGACGCATACTTAGTGGAGTTGTTTGGACATTTTTGGTGTTAGGTAGGCTTAGGCCCAATTGGAGGGCCAAGGTGCATAAACTTATCATGCATCTTGTTGTAGCCAACCTAAACCCTTAGATGCCAAACTTGGCCACCAAGTAGCATCTAGGGTTAATTTGCATCTCATTTAGTGTGCATTTGGCTTGGTGAATTTCGGCCAATGCAACACCAAATGAAACCCTAGATGCTAGCACTCCTATTTATACCCTAGCCTATCACCTTGTACATACTTTGGAAATTAATGATATTGAGTGTGCATTTTGCCTCATTGTCATTCTCCTTAGTCTCTAGGAACTCCACGGCCTCCTCCCCTTCTCCTCCTCCTTCCACCACCGTGAGTGAGTGAGTTTGGCCTACCTTGGGTGGCCTTCACCAACCTTAGTGAAGTGAGCTAGCCAAAAGGAGCAACACCCCACCAAACACCTCCCATACACCTTGTGCGCCATCTCTACCACCCTAAACATCAACCTTTTTCCTTAGCACTAGGTTGCCTTTGGCTAACCTCCTCCCATCTCCACCATAAAAGCAAAACCCTAAATAGGTTTCATCCTACACTTGGATGAGACAACCTTGAGCAAACATTCTTCACCATCACCTTAGTGCTTCCGCCACCATCTCCTCCATTTTTTTCATCATCTTTTGGAGTCTCCCTTGTTGAACCAAGATCAAGGGCGTGCATGGAACTAAGCCACCTTCCATCAGCCCCTTTTGTTGAATTCAGTTGGTGGTACCATCATGGATTTATTCTGTTTTTCGATTGCCCTAACTTTTGCCTAAAACACCCATTTGTGGAGTTTTAGCGGGCTTTTGTTTTTGTTCATTATTTTGTAACCCTAATTTTTGCCTAGGTCACCCTTTTGTGGGATTCCTAGCGGGTCTTTTGCTCTTATTTTTGCGCAGCCCCCTTTTTGGGTTTCCTGCCGAGCTTCTTTTATTTTAAAGGATTTATTTTTATCCATGATGGCACTTGTCGAGGCCAAGGAAAGGTGCTCCAAGTTGTCGTGCACACTTCCACACAAAATGATGTGGGTTTATTGATTATTAAGACGATTTTAACCTCACTTATGTTCATTCAAACAGGGTTAAATAATGTGGTTTGGAATTTTATTGCAAGCAAGAAAAGAAGCAATAAGAAATAATGATGAATGATTTTATTATAATCATAGTGGAAAACATGTGCCCTATCGAGGCTCGGGGGTCGGGCTGTCCCCGAGGAGTAATCTCTAATAGTCATCAGGCCTATACATCTCTATCGGAAGGAGAAGAGCACTTGATGACGACGACCGGCCTTGACGCTTGTGAACCGGCCTTCCTGAAGATCTGGCTTAAAGAACGTCGAGAAGGATCTTGATTCCTCTTCGTTCTTTGATCTTTGTTAGGGTTGTATCCTAACCCTTGTTTCCCCGGATTATCCTTGATAATAGGTAGCTCGGGAATTCCTTGGGAATCCTTGCCAAGTCCTTGTCCCGGCAAGTATCCATTCTTGGTGAGCATATGGGCTACCTTCTTCATTTCTCGGGGAAATGTCTCAACATTGGCGATCTCCAATGCTTGGAAGGCGGTTTCCAAAGCTTCCTCTGCTGCATCCACATAAGGTATGGTGGATGGCTTGCTGATGAGTATGTCATCTTCAGCTTGTACGGTCACCAGTTTGTCACCCACTATGAACTTGACTTTCTGGTGGAGCGTAGAGGGAACAACTTTCGCATCATGAATCCAAGGTCGGCCGAGGAGACAACTATATGCGGGAGAAATGTCCATCACTTGAAATTCGACGTTGAAGATGGTGGGTCCAATTTGGATTGGGAGATTGACTTCTCCCACCACTTCTCTTTTAGAACCGTCGAAAGCTCGAACGATCATGTTGCTCGGGCGCATTTGGATTCCCTTGATTGCCACTTGCTCGAGCGTTCTTTTTGGCATCACATTCAAGGAAGATCCATTGTCTACCAAGACTTTAGCGATGTGATACTCCTTGCACTTTACAGAGATGTGCAAGGGCTTGTTGTGGTTCGGTCCCTCAGCGGGGATTTCTTCATCGGTGAAAGTGAGGTGATCATTAGCCGTGATGTGACTAACAATCCCCTCAAACTTGTCTTGGGAGATAGTGTGCGACACGTATGCCTCGTTCAAGACTTTCAACAGAGCTTGTCGATGCAGTTCGGAGCATAGGATCAACGACAACAGAGTGATCTTTGCTGGCGTCTTATGAAGTTGATCCACGATGGAGTACTCGCTCTGTCGGATATATTTTAACAGCTTATCTGTCTCCTCCTCGGATTCTTTGTTTTCCTCGGTTTTCTCTTCTTTTTCTTTCCTTTTATTCTTGGGAGCTTCATCATGAAGATCTTCGGGAGTGTAGATCCTGCCACTCCTAGTTATGCCCCCAAGTCCAGCGATGTTAGAGATATCGCTGTCGGCAGAAGAATGGATGTCGTATATCCATGGCACAGCCTTATTTGATTTGTAGGGAAAAGGTCTTGGAGTAGTGATCCTTAACGGTGTTGGACCTTCCCCTTTGTTCGTCTTGATTACCAACAACGGAGTTGACGTGTGTTCGCTTGGCACGGTTGTTGGCTTACACTTGATAACGAACGGCGTGCGATCCATTCTTTGAACATACGCATCGATTATTTCTTTCTTTTTATTAATGTTTATTAATGGATTACTAGGAGAGATGTATGAAATGAATGACTCCTAGATCCCTCCATGATCTATATGCATGATATGAGATGATGATGTTGAATATGCATGCATTGTGTTTATTGAACTAAGCATTATCATGCTTTCGGGATGTCCCTAAGATGATGCATGATATTGCTTGGTTTTGGGTAAATGTCATTTTTCTTTGTTTTTTTTGAATATATATTTTTTTGTATGAAAAGGGAAACTACCTATATGAATGTGATGAAGGTAGATGTTAACACCATGTATTGGAAGATTCTTATTTCTATTTATTCTTATTATTTAAAAAGGAATGTTGTATGTTTAAAAGGTGCAATGTATGCTCATACAATGTCACATAAAAATGCACAAACAATTCACTCATCCACGAACAGTCACGAGCGAATCACGAGGTAGGGGTATCCTGCAGAAAGGTGCATATTCAAGGTGGTTCTAACTGTTCTCACCGGTCTGAGGCCCCCAAGGTGCCCCCATTATAGGGACCCAATTCCTCTCGTCGTAAGCCGATGGAAAGCTCCAACGCACTGTCGGACTCGAGTTCATGGTTATCACCTTGAGTGATGCTTTCCGACAACGGTCTACGGGCACCTATAGACCCATTCGACAACCGGCCGTACTAACATCCACTCCCTATGGCTTACCACTCATGCCCCCGGGTATAGAGGAAACTGTTGTGTGCAAAGGTTTGTGTGCAATTTTTATTTCAAACATTTGCGAAAATTTAAACATACAACAGTTATTAAAGCCATATAAATAAAGCATGTTATCATACAAACAAGGGGTAATGAAGTAATTTTAACTATTATTTGTTAAAAATAATCTGTCACTAAATGGGACTGACTCTCGAAGCTTCCCCAGCAGAGTCGCCATCTGTCGCCACCGGCCCGAAACGGGCTTTCGGCATTCGCGAAGGATGGTTGGACTCTTTTATTTGTTTAAAAATATGGATTGCTAGAATGACTTATTCTCAAACTGAGACCTTGTCAAACGAGCAATTTTATTAAAAGGCTCACCAATCCATGTTAATCCCAAGGGGGACCCTCCATGGATTAGCGGTTTTCATAAAAAGGAAGGGTTCGTGGAGTCGCCACCAATGTTTTACTCAAAACATTGGAAAAAGAAGTTTAAGGCAATCGATTCAAAAATCGACTTCGGCCATGACAACCAGAGTCGGGTAAGGGAGTCGGTTACGCGTGGGGAAGGTGTTAGCACCCCACAGCGCCCCTTTCGGGTTCCCTATGACAGATTATTTAAAAATAATAGTGCAAAATTACTAAATTACCCCTATTTATTCTAAGCAATTATAAATTAACTATCTACATGATGACAGTTTAAATATGTACACACAAAAAGCGGTAAAAGAAGGGACTTTAAAGATATAAACCTTTGAAGCGTGCTTTCTTATATATCTTGACAGAAATTGGGAAGCGTTTTGGCGTTCCCTCCCTCTACAAGACCGCTCGCTCCCTCCTATAAAATTTTAACTATGGAAATCCGGAGGATTTCCCTTCGACTAGGTTCGAGACTCAAGCAAATGGCTCGTGACTCAAGAACTTCGTCGGATCAACTCTCCGAGTGATTTCTAGGCAGAGCACTGCTCAAAAAAACCCAGAATACTCAAGAAGAGGGTTAAAACTCAGTGAAAAAGTGTCGAATGACGTCCAATTGACGTCATATTTATAGGGATGAGGCGCAATACGGCCTCTGGGGGTCAATACGGTCCGTATTGAAGTTTTGAACTACAATACGGCCGTATTAAATTCAATACGGCCGTATTGAAGTTCAAAAAACCTCAATACGGCCGTATTGAAGTTCAGTGCAGCCGTATTGAAGTTCAGTGCAGCCGTATTGAATTCAATGCAGCCGTATTGAAGTTCAGAAACTTCAATACGGCCGTATTGAGTTCAGTGCGGCCGTATTGTAGTTTAAAATGTTCAATACGGCCGTACTGAACTTTTGGGAGGCCGTATTGGGCTTCATTCCCTCCACTTTCTTATTTTTTGCTACTCTAAGACCTCTAAAGCTACGAATAATCATCCTAGGGTCTTCCAGGGTCTTCCAGGAGTCCTTCCGGCTGACTTTCCTTTGGTCTTCGAGAGTCTTCGAGTCTTATTTCCGACCCGGACAATTTTAGGGGTCTACACTCAGCCTATCATACCATGATCTTGGAGCTTGTTTCAAGCCATAGAGTGCCTTTTTAAGTTTGTACACATGATTAGGATACTTAAAATCAACAAAACTAGGTGGTTGCCCCACATACAGTTCTTCTTGTATTAAACCATTTAGAAAAGCACTTTTCACATCCATTTGGTAAAGCTTGAAATTCATTATTGAAGCATAAGCAAGTAGCAATCTAATGGATTCTATCCTAGCTACAGGGGCAAAAGTCTCATCATAATCAATTCCCTCTTCTTGATTATTCCCCTTAGCCAATAACCTTGCCTTATTTCTTATAATGATTCCATATTCATTACGCTTATTCCTAAAAACCCATTTAGTTCCAATAATTGGATAATCACTTGGTAGTGGCACTAAATCCCAAACTTCATTCGTTTCAAATTGATTTAGTTTCTCTTGCATAGTGTTACAAATATTCTTGATGGATCTTCTAGTTGACATTCCTTTACCAATGTTTCCAATTTTATTTTTAATTGATAAGTCCTTAGAAGTTTTCCAATTCTTAGGCAATTGTTCACTTGTCTTTTTAGTGGTTTCAATTGATTCACTCTCTTTAGGCGTTTCACTAGGTTCAATTTCTAATGGTCATTGATCAAGCAAATCAGTCAAGTCCTCTATTTTAGTTTGCTTTGTTTCTTGCTTGTTAGTCTCATCAAACACAGCATGTAC
Source organism: Cajanus cajan (assembly GCF_000230855.2). Taxonomy (NCBI): domain Eukaryota; kingdom Viridiplantae; phylum Streptophyta; class Magnoliopsida; order Fabales; family Fabaceae; genus Cajanus; species Cajanus cajan. The sequence goes on from NC_138525.1 coordinate 37,174,353, forward strand.
AGATTCTTCTACTACTAGAGTTCTCTTGTTATATACTCTATAGGCCTTGCTATTTGTAGAATAACCCAAGAAAATTGCTTTATTAGCTTTAACATCAAATTTTCCAAGTTGTTCTTTACCATTGTTCAGCACAAAACATTTACACCCAAATACTCTAAAGTATGAGATATTAGGCTTCCTTTCATTATAAATCTCATAAGGTGTTCTTTTTAGAATAAGCCTAATTAGAACCTTATTTAACACATGACATGCTGTGTTAATTGCATCAACCCAAAAATATTTAGGTAGTTTAGTCTCATTCAACATAGTCCTAGCTAATTCCTCAATAGACCTATTTTTCCTTTCCACAACCCCATTTTGTTGAGGTGTCCTAGGTCTTGAAAAATTGTGATTAATGTCATGCTCCTCACAAAATTTTTGGAACAAAATGTTTTGGAATTCACCTCCATGATCACTCTTAATTGAGCAGCCACTATCAAGATACCAAAATAAGCTTTTGGCTCTCAAGCATTTCTACAACAAAATCAGAAAATTGATTTAGGTACCCATGTGAAGGGTCCTTGATGGTTAGTTCTCAACCTTTGACTCTTTTTAATCCAAATCATTTCTCCATTTGGAACACTATATTTCTTAGAATAGAAATTTCTTATTGTATGTCCTTTCTTACAACAATAAAAGCAAGTAGATTGTTTTATGAAATTGCCTTGAAATTTTCTAAAAGATTGGTTCCTATTAAAAACTCTTTTCCTTGATTTTGATGGTATGTTCATGCTTTGATTAAAACCAAGTCCACTTCTATCAAAAGCATGTCTTTGCTTTCCCAAGATGATATTCAAATTTGTATTTCCATTTGTGAACTTTGCAAGAGATTTTTTCAAATCACTAGTACAAAAGAAGTGTACTACGTCGGATATTTTAGGCTTTTTACGTCAGAAAACGTACCGACGTAGAAGCGGGAGACGTAAATTTTACGTCGGGGCTTCAAATCCGACGTAAATTTACGTCGGAAATTACGAAACCCGACGTAAAAAAGTCGTAAAAAAACAAAAAAACTTAAGAACGCAGGCAGAACGACCCGTTCTGCTTGGAGAACGGCCCGTTCTGCTTGGAGAACGGCCCGTTCTGCTTGGAGAACGGCCCGTTCTGCTTGGAGAACGGCCCGTTCTGCTTGGAGAACGGCCCGTTCTCCAAGCAGAACAGCCGTTCTGCTTGCAGAACAGGCCGTTCTGCTTGCAGAACAAGCCATTCTGCTTCGTAGAATAACAACAACAAAAACGTCCACTACCTACACAAATAAAACGACCAAAAAATCGAATAAAATAGATAACCAGAGTAGCAATGCTAAGTAGAAAAGTGCTAACGAAACCTTGTTTCATACCTGAGGAGCAGCAACAATGTGCAAATGAGTAACAAAGAGTTCATCCCTCTGCAAAAAACAAGAAAACGATTCAGTAACAAAGAAGAGGGAGAGGGTTTACAGAGAAAAAAATGAAAAGTGATGAAAAGTGAATGCGCGCGGTGTGCCTCGCGCTCTCTTATTCAAATTTGCGTCTTTTTTACGTCGGACCTGGTAGGGTGCGACGTAAATTGGACTTTTTACGTCTGACCTTCCCAGGTGCGACGTAGATTGGACTTTTTACGTCGGACCTTACCAGGTGCGACGTAAAAAAGTTCGCAAAAATTACAAAAATGCCACCGCATTTTTTTTACGTCGGATTTTCGTATTTTCGACGTAAAAGGGGTGACGTAATATGCTTATTTTCTACTAGTGAATCAACATTTTCTTTTTCCAAAACCTTGCAATTTTCACAATCAACTTTTGAAGAGGGGGAGGTTTCACAATGAGCTTCATTGAAGTGTAAAATTGTTTGAAGATTTTCATGTTCATTTTTCAAATTTTCAAACTCTTGTTCAACTCTAATTAAAGCATTTTCATACCATGACAGCTTGTTTTTAAGCTTTGAATTTAAAGCATCTAATTTCACAGCCTCTTTGTGAATTTTAGTGAAAGCTTCTTGAAGTTGATCATAATCCGGATTAGATTCAAGATCAGAATCATTTACTATTGTGTCTTTATCAGCTCCAACCATCAAACATAAGTTGTTTTCCTCAAATTCAGATTCATCATTGTTGTGCTTGAGTCATTGTCTTCCCAAGCATTGTAGGCTCTTTTTCTTTTGTAATTTTTCTTCCCTTTCTTTTCCTCTTGTTGCTTCTTTAGAAGGTTGGGACATTCAGCTTTTATGTGGCTTGGTTTTCCACATTCAAAACAATTGTAAGAGGATGTACTTCCTTTCTCTTTCTTGTTGGCCTTCTTGTTGAATTTGTAGGGGGAACTCCTCTTCTTTCTTAGGAATTTTCTGAACTTCTTAACCAGCAAGTTGAAGTTCTCTGAATCAGAATCTTTGGAGCTTGAGTTTTCACATATTTCTTTGCCTTTGAATGATTTCAAGGCTCTTAGAAACCCTCATTTTCCCTTTTTTTCTTGCTGTTCATTTTCCTCAAAAATGTTCAGCTTTTGCTCATGCTCTCTTAGCTTTCCAAAGAGAGTTGAAAGGGTCAATGAAGTTAAGTCCTTTGATTCTTCTATTGCAGTAACCTTTGCTTGCCATGATCTATCCAAGCATTGTAGCACTTTAAAATTTAGTTCTTCTTCTTCAAATTTCCTGCTAAGATCAATAAGGTGATTTATCAAGTGTGTAAACCTTTTTTGGAAATTAGAAATTGATTCACCATGATTCATTCTCAACAATTCATATTCTCTTATAAGAGTATGCTTTCTAGATCTTTTTACATGAGTTGTTCCTTCACAAGTGACTTGTAAAGTGTCCCACATTTCTTTAGCTGACTTGCATTGAGAAATTCTAAAAAAACTCATCAATAGACAATGCAGATGTAATAATGGTCTTTGCTCTATAGTCATATTGAACTCTATTTTTCTCATCATAACTTCACTCACTCCAATGTTTTTCTTTCTTTCCATCACCATCTTTGGTCATAGGGATATAGGGTCCATTTTCAATTGCATCCCACACAGCAATGTCAATTGCTTCAATGAAAATTCTCATCCTAATTTTCCAATAGACATAGTTTTCACCATTGAAAATAGGAGGTTTATGAATAGACACACCTTTACCATAAGGTAGGTTTCTATTGGCCATTTTTAAAATCTTGATTAAAACTCAAGAATCTTGCTCTGATACCAATTGTTAGAAAAGAATGGCTCAATCCAAGAGGGGGGGGGGTGAATTGGATTCTATGACGCTTAAAATTTTTTCAGAGTTCTAAGGATCTTCATTTCAAGTTAAACTTTTCTAATATGAATTCTCAAATAAGTTCCTTGAAAGACTTGCCAATGGGAATGAGTCCTATATGCTTTCTTGATTAATCTTGATTAATTTCAATATTAAGAACACTTAATATGCAACACTTTAAATCAATTTAAAGCAATGTTATGCATACAAACATATTAATCAAGATCATCCACTTTAACACTCAACCAAGATTTTGCTCAATGTAAAAGATAAGAGTGAGAGAGAGGAATGCACAAGTATTTTATCCTGGTTCAGTCACTCCACATGTGACCTACATCCAGTCTTCAATCATAACCTGATCAAGATTTGTTCCACTATCTTAATGAAGAAGTTTTACAAGCATACCACACATGCATATACTCCTAAATTCATGATAACCACTTTCTTGCCCCCAAGAAAGCACTTCTTGTAGAAACCCACTACAAGAATTCCCCACCACTTGAGACACCTACTCAAGATTTCCCTTACACTTTACACAAAGAATTAAAGGAACGAATTCACCTGGAAGCTGAACAAATCAGACTGTGAATTCCAAAAGCAAATCTTAATCTTTCTCTCCCAAGAATTTAGTGATGATGATGATCTCTTTCGAAGCATTTCAAAATGTTTTACTTCTTGGTTTCACAAAGAAAATACTCCAAGAAGGTCCCAAAGAGTTCACAATATATTTTTTCTCTCGTTGATTCTCAATTCATTCTCTGTTCTGAAGTTTCAAAGTGTGAAAGCTATTTATAAAATTTTCAGAACCAGATAATCGATTATTTTAAAGGATAATCGATTACTTTGCTCTTCATGATTTTTGGAAATCACTCAAGAACAGAATAATTGATTATTTTGCAGGATAATCAATTATTCTAGAGAGTGCTTCCTAGAATAATTGATTATTTCATAGATAATCGATTATTTCAGCAAGACTCTTTTCACCTATTGTTGGAATAATCGATTACATTTAATGATAATCGATTATTTTGATTTAGTTTTCAAAAACTCAATTTTATTCTTCAAAAAATCTTTCCAAGTATTTTAAATCATCATTATACTCACTCTCAGTCAAATTAGATTAAAATTTACTCGCACAAAGCATACACATGCGAAACAAGCTAATTAAAATAATACAACTTATAAGAACTTATAAGCTACCCTATTACAAATCATGATATTCATATCTTCCTTTCTTGACTGGTTTGTGTCCTTCATCAGCTTCAACTCCTTTGTTATCATCAAAACTCTCATACTCCAAGTCTGAGTTGATTCACTACTCCATGAATCTCAACAGTTGGTTGTTGAGGAGTCTCCTAATCATTAAGAGCTCCCTTCATAAGGAAAAGTTGACTCCACATTTTCCACATGCTCACTTGCTTCTTCCTCACTATCACTAGAGGAAGTAGTAGTCTCCTCTTGACTACTATAAGTTTCATGTCCCCTCATGATCATAACTTTCTTTGTGGAACATTAGGAGGCAATGTGGCCTCTCCCTAAACACTTAAAGCATTTAATCACTAGTCCTAGAACTAGTGTGTGGAGTGTCCTTCCCTTTTTCTTTGTTTTTCTCTCTAGCTAGATCCTTGGAGGGTTCAAAAGATTTCTTCTTTTCAAAAATTTTACCATCCCTTTTGGAATCTTTCCTTAGAGATGAAGAGTGGGAGCTTTCTCTTTTAAAAGAGGATTTTCTCTTTTTTTGTTGTTCTACACAGACACAAAGTTGGACCAAGTCATTTAGGTCCCTATAGGGTAAAAGCCCCACTTGGTCTCTTATCTCTAAGTTAAGACCACTTAAGAATCTAGCTATAGTAGTAGCTTCCTCTTCCCTTATACAGGCCCTCATCATGTAAAGCTCCATTTGTTGCCTGTACTATTCTACAGACATATCTCTTTGTTGGAGCCTTTGGAGCTTATTCATAAGCTCCCTTCCATAATAGGTGAGAATGTGCCTCCTCCTCGTGGCACTCTTAAGATCATTCCAGTATTGAATAGGAGGGTCATTATGGAGGTGCCTTTCTCTTTCTAAGGCCGTCCACCAATACATGACATGCCCTTGGAAGATAAGGGTAGCCAGAGGGACCTTTCTCTCTTCACTTACCTTGTGGAAAGCAAAGAGTTGCTCAACCTTCATCTCCAAATCTAGATATAACTCCACATCATCTTTTCCAAAGAATTGTGGGAGGTCAACTTTGACTTCCCTAGGCCTTATAGTCCTTCTAGGTGCGGGTTGTTAGTGATCCCCTTGATTCATGCTTTCATTAGGGGATGTGTATTGGGAGTGTGAGCTCCTACTCCTTCTCTTTTGTTTTCTCATTTCTTCTCTAAGTTTTCCCTCTTCTTGCTTAAGAATTCTCAATTCTTCCTCTAGATAAGCAAGTTGGCCTTCTCTTTCAATTTTCTCTTTTTCTTTTTGAATGTCCTCTTGCTTTCTTCATAGTTTAAGTGATTTAAGCTCTTTGGTTAAATAAGAAAGACTTTTTGGAGAGCCTTCACTTTAACTAGGAGAAGAATCTTGAGACATTTTTAGACAAAAATAATTTTCACAGAAAAATAGTTTTTAAAGAAAATAATATTTTTGGAAGTGCTAGATTTGGCACTTGGAGGTCTAAGAATACAAATTGAACTATGGAGGGAGGTGAGCTACTAAAGAGCCACTTAATAACCAAGCCTCTTCAAGTAAAAATCTCTAAACCCCCTTGTACTTTTGTCTTGCACAAATCAATTTTCACAGTTTTTTTCAAAAAGAAAATAACAATCAAGTGCCTAATGTGTACAATTAATTAAGACTTCAAATCATAAATTGCTTGAAAACATAAATGACATGAAAACATAAATTGCTTGAAAACTTAAATGACTGAAAACATAAATTGCTCAAAACATAAATTGCATGAAAACCTAAATTGCAAGAAAACTTAAAGGCAAGAAAACATAAACTAGACGTTTAAAGCAAGTAAACCTAGGTGAGAGCTTGGAAAGTACCAAAGGCTTCCAAGGACCACTCTCACAAACACTAAATGGTTTTTACCTACTTGAAAACACTAAGGAGAGATGGAGATACACCAAAGGCACTCCAAGACACTCCTAATAAAATGCCTTGTACAAAATTGAGAGAAATTGAAATTTACAAGAAATGAAATGCAAATTTACACCAAATGAAATGCAAATTTACACTCAAATGAAATGCAAATTAACACCAAATGAAATGTAAATTTACTCTATTTGAAATTAGTGGCTGCACCTAATTTTTAAGAAAAACAAAATTAGCCACTAGATTAGTGACAAATTTAGAGACGGATTTTTTTTTAAAGGAAAATTTGGTAACCAAAATTTCCGTCTCTAAAATCTAGTCACAATTTTCACAAATTGTGTTTTTCTTTGTCTTCCAATTCAGCAACCAATGTTGCAGCCCTCACTAGTGTGTCACTCTTCTTTTAGAAGCAACCTTAATGTTGGTCACTCCTAGGTGATTAGTTTCCAAAAGGTCTTCCACCAATAGAGAAACAAGCTCCCTAGGCCACCACCAAAGCCTCCAAAGTTGGCTTCCTTGGAACTTGGCCTTCTACACCTTCAAGAAGCACTCAACACACCTTCAATTGCTGGAATATTAATGCTAAAACTGAAAAGGCACAATTAAGAATAGCTACACCAATTGGTGGAAAGAAATGAGACAAGACTAGAAAGAATTCCAAAGAAAGACAATTAACAAATAAGGCACATATGAAAGGCTAGCTCACAAAGGAAAACCTATCAATGGAACTAGAGTAGATTACAAAATAGAAGCTAAGATTACAAAGTAAAATAAGACTGAAAACAATGAATATGTGGCTGGTCAGAAAAATTAAAGGCAAGGCACACACATATTACTAAAACCGAGAGCAATGTCTCTAAAAAATTTTCACTCCTTGGCTTTTTCTTGTACCTTTTCTTTGTGAATCTTTTTGTAACTTCTTTTACTCTTTTTCTTTTATTTTTGACCAGGATTTTAATGCCTTTTAAACATGTATGAATCTCGAATTTAATACAAATAAACTGTTTCCAAAAATTTTATACAAAACAAGAGGTGTTCAATAGAAATGTTCAACTAGCGCTTCACAATTTTGTGCTATTTTTAGGTCAAATTTTTAAGCACTCTTTCTTTTGTTTTTCTATTTCTTTTAGAAAACATACACCTCTGTTTTAATGCTTTAAAAATTGATATAAGTTTCAGCCACAAGAACAAACTCAAGGAAACCTAGTAGGAAAAGTGTTTAACAAATTTCTTGACAAAACTTTTAACAAGACATAAAGGAAACCTAACTCTGGGAAATTTGCTAGAACTAATAGCAAATTAAGAACTCAATCATGTAAAGCAAAAGCACATGTAGTAAGGTTCAGATTTAATAAGCAAAAACGCACCACAAAATTAGACACAAACAACACAAAAAATTAGGTCAAACAAGCTAGTCTAGGAATTGATAACATGTAAAGGACTACACATGACTTCAAGACAAAACAATTGATTAAAAAATGAAAACACATATGCTATATGAATTTTCCAATCATGGACTCATTCTATTGGAATGGAGAGACTCAAATAAAATAAAAAACGCACAAGAACAATGGAATACGTAAGCACACACAACAATTGATTCAAGGAAAAAAATTAGGAACAAGCAAACATGAATCAATTAGTTCATATGAGACATATAGGATCCATCAAAATATGTATTAGGTATAGATCTATACAGCAAACACAAATTTAGACATAGGAGAAGAAAGGAACAACACAGATTCAATATAGAAATTTTAAGAACACATAACCTCAAGAGCACCAAGGCTCTAGATACCAAAAATGATAGAAGGAACTTGAAGAAGATTGATGTTCATCCAAGTCCAATCCGTCCAAGACCTTTTCACTCTTGAGGAGACTCGTTTGAATGCTTGAAGACACCTTGAAGAAACTCCAATGGTGAAGGAAGCAAGGAAGGAGGTTCGACCACTTCTGTTAGAAAAGAATGGCTCAATCCAAGAGGGGGGGTGAATTGGATTCTATGACACTTTAAAAAATTTCAGAGTATTTAGGATCTTTATTTCAATTAAACTTTTCTATAAATGAATTTTCAATGAAGTTTCTTAAAGACTTGTTATTGAAGAATGAATCCTATATGCTTTCTTGATTAACCAATAATGAGGTTCAAAGTTAACACCAATATGTAATGCTTTGATTCAGTTCAAACCAATATTATTCATGCACACATGTTAATCAAGAACAATCTTCTTTAATGCACAATCAAGATATTACACAAAGTAAAAGATAAGGGTAAGAGAAGATTGCACAAGTATTTTATCCTAGTTCATCCACTCCACATGTGACCTACATCCAGTCCTCAATCATAACCTGATCAAGATTTGTTCCACTATCTTAATGAAGAAGGTTTACAAGCATACCACACATGCATATACTCCTACATTCAAGATAACCACTTTCTTGACCTCAAGAAAGCACCCCTTGTAGAAACCCACTACAAGAATTCCTTACCACTTGAGAAACCTACTCAAGATATACAAGTATTCACAAAGAATTAAGGAACGAATTCACCTGGAATTCAGAAGCAAATCTTAATCTCTTTCCTTTCAAGAATGTGATGATGATGATCTTTTCTCAAAGTTTTTCACAAACGTTTTTCTTCTTGGATTAACAAAGAAAACTCTCCAAGATTGTCACAAAGACTTCACAAAAACGCTTTTCTAATTTTAATTCTCAATTCTAACTCCGTTCTAAAGTTTCAAAATGTTCAAACTATTTATAAAAGTTTCAGAACCAGATAATCGATTATTTTAAAGAATAATAGATTATTTTGTTCTTCAGATTTTTTGGAAATCCACCAAGAACAATTTAATCGATTATTTTACTGGATAATCGATTATTCTAGAGAGTCATTTCTGGGATAATCGATTATTTTACAAATAATCGATTATTACAGCAAGACATTCCTTTTTGCTTGTTGCTGGAATAATCGATTATTTTGAGTTAGTTTTAAAAACTTTGTTTTAAGTCTCAAAATAACTTTTTAACCTTTAAACTCATCATCATACACTCCCTAATCAGATTAGATATAGATTTAGCTTATGCACACAACACACACAAAAGATAAACTCAATCAAAACAATTTTATACACTATAAACTACTATTACATAGCATTTTCCTTTGACTTTGTTTTTGACTTCTTTAGTGTTGATATCCTTGGTAGACATTTGTTATCATCAAAACTCTTCAAACTTCAGAGGTGATCTCATCAATCTCAGGCTCTCCCAATATCAACAATATCCCTTTTTTTGATGATGACAAACCATGCTAAGCTTAAGCCATTTTGTTCATTTTGCTTTGCCTTATCTTTCCCATTTAAAACCTATAAAACAACCAAAAACAACACCTTTCATTGCTTTTCCTTATCTTTCACATTTAAAACTTGCAAAACAACCAAAAACAACACCTTTCTCCCCCTTTGGACATCATCAAAAACAAATCAAGCTATGTATGTCCACAACACACAGTATGAGCTTTATGCATACTCCTTATATGCTCAGAATAATACCAAAAACTGATTTAACAAAACAGAGGTATTGGTCATTCACAAAACTTTGTGAAGTTGAATCATACTTTCCAATCCATAAGCATCAAGTCAGCAGCAAAGTCATCAATTTATCAACCAAAATCACAAGATACAATTCATTATCACAATTTAGAATTTTAGAATTGAAAAACATTATCAATTATGCTAACCAATCATCAAAGAGTCCATATAGCAATGTTCAAAAACAGAATAACACCATATATCAATGCTCAAAAACAGAGCATCACCCATCAATGTACCAAATCAAAATTGTCCCACCATTCAAACCAACATATCAGCAATTTAAACTTCAAATACCATCAGAAATTAAATTGTTCAACATCATAAAGCATTAAAATTGTTCCGGAATTAAAAATATTACAACCAAATTGAAATTAAAACTCAAAAATAGAATTTAAACTTCCTAATTAAAACAAAATAGAGCACTAATCAATCTGAGTCCTCAGGTATCCCAAGGTGAGTCTTGAGTCGGTTAACCTCATGGTCAAGGTCATCAAACCTATCAAGAATACCTGAATACATTGACTCATGCCTTCTAGACATCTCCATCACAGCATCAAGCTTATTAATCATAATTTGCTCGAATGGAGAGAATGGCTTAGGGTCCGCCTCTTGCTCTCGGTCAGGCTCAGCTTCAACCTGTGGTGGATGATCCTCATCATGAGATGGAATGCCATCTTCATCTGTCGCCGGTTCAGGGGTTGGAGGTACATCTTCCTTGAATACCCACTTATCTTCCTGTTTGAGCATTCCCATGTGATGCAAGGAAGATTTCTCAATCTTATTAGAAGCGTGAAGAGTAATTTTCTTCTCCCTTGTCAACTCTATCCCTGCATTCTTAAAAATTTTAGACAGCAACAAGGCATAAGGAATTGATCCATCCTCTTTCCTTCTGGCCTTCCACATACAATCATTCACCACTAACACCCAATCAATCTTGATTTTCTTGTTAATCACATGCATTAATAAAATTTCATCCCTTGACATTTGAGCATGGTTGTGAAAACACGGTTTAAGCATCCAAGCAATAATAAAGGAAATCAAATAGGAATTTTTCTTCATACCTCACGCCAAGAATTTGTTGTAGTTGGAGTTCTTAGGATTCACCAAAGTTGAAGGGTTGGGGTTTTTCACTTCCAGTGCCGCTCAGCCCGACAGCCGCCTTCAAAGTTGGTCCATCAAGCTTTATCAGCTTGCCCTTCACAACTGATTGCATGATGCTTTCATTGCTTGTTGCAAAGCAAAGAAACAACCTGATCAGTTCAGGGTAGTAGGGTCCCTCCATTTCCAAAAACTTCCCAAGTTCTTGGTGCTCCAGCAGGGTTGGAAAGCTAAACCCTTCATTCTTGAACCACTCCAACTTCAGGGTCTTGGAAGGGATGATTCTCCGACCCGCATACCACTCGAAGTAATATTCTTGGGTTTTCTCATCCGCGAACCATTTGGAGATTAGTTGCCCTGAGGGCAGTTTCTCCCCCTCACTTCCAGCTTCTTGGGTCTTTTGGAGGAAGAAGCCATGAATGGGTCTTGGTGGAGAAGAAGAGAATGAGAGAGATGAGGAGGTTAGGGTTTGAGGGTTTGAGAGAATGTGAGAATGTGGAGAAATGAGAGGTTTTGGGGGTTCTTGTGCCCTAACACGTTTTAGAGTGGGGAGAGTTTGTTAACTGAAGAGTTATGGGAAGTTAAGGGTTTGGCGCGCATATAAACCGTTCAAAATACTTCAGGAATTCCTAAAGTTGCGCAGATAATCGATTATTTATACAAATAATCAATTATTTGTATCAGTAAAACTCTTAAAAAACCCTGTCTATGTAGACCCCTAAAATTGTCCGGGTCGGAAATAAAGTTGGAAGACTCTCGAAGACCAAAGGAAAGTCAGCCGGAAGGACTCCCAGAAGACCATAGGATGACTATCTGTAGGTTTAGAGGTCTTAGAATAGCTAAAATAAGAAAAGTGGGAGGAATGAAGCCCAATACGGCCTCCCAGAGGTTCAGTACGGCCGTATTGAACATTTTGAACTTCAATACGGCCGCACTGAACTCAATACGGCCGTATTGAAGTTTCTGAACTTCAATACGGCTGCATTGAATTCAATACGGCTGCACTGAACTTTAATACGGCTGCATTGAATTCAATACGGCTGCACTGAACTTCAATACGGCTGCACTGAACTTCAATGCGGTCGTATTGAGGTTTTTTGAACTTCAATACGGCCGTATTGAATTCAATACGGCCGTATTGTAGTTCAAAATTTCAATGTTGACCGTATTGACCCCCAGAGACCGTATTGAGCCTTTTCCCTATAAATATGACGTCAATGGGACGTCATTTCACACTTTTGGATGGAGTTTTAACCCTCTTCTTGAGTATTCTGGGTTTTTTTGAGCAGTGCTCTGCCTAGAAATCACTCGGAGAGTTGATCCGATGAAGTTTTTGAGTTCTGAGCATTTTGCTTGAGTCTCAAACTAAGTCGAAGGGAAATCCATCGGATTTCCAAGTCAAAAATTATTTTTTAGGAGGGAGCGAGCGGTCTTGTAGAGGGAGGGAACGCCAAAACGCTTCCCAATTTCTGTCAAGATATATAAGAAAGCACGCTTCAAAGGTTTATATCTTTAAAGTCCCTTCTTTTACCGCTTTCTGTGTGTACATATTTAAACTGTCATCATGTAGATAGTTAATTTATAATTGCTTAGAATAAATAGGGGTAATTTAGTAATTTTGCACTATTATTTTTTAAATAATCTGTCATAGGGAACCCGAAAGGGGCGCTGTGGGGTGCTAACACCTTCCCCACGCGTAACCGACTCCCTTACCCGACTCTGGTTGTCATGGCCGAAGTCGATTTTTGAATCGATTGCCTTAAACTTCTTTTTCCAATGTTTTGAGTAAAACATTGGTGGCGACTCCACGAACCCTTCCTTTTTATGAAAACCGCTAATCTATGGAGGGTCCCGCTTGGGATTAACATGGATTGGTGAGCCTTTTAATAAAATTGCTCATTTGACAAGGTCTCAGTTTGAGAATAAGTCATTCTAGCAATCCATATATTTAAACAAATAAAAGAGTCCAAACATCCTTCGCGAATGCCGAAAGCCCGTTTCGGGCCGGTGGCGACAGATGGCGACTCCACTGGGGAAGCCTCGAGAGTCAGTCCCATTTAGTGACAGATTATTTTTAACAAATAATAGTTAAAATTACTTTATTACCCCTTTGCTTGTATGATAACATGTTTATCTATTTGGCTTTTAATAACTGTTGTTTGTTTAAATTTCCGCAATTGTTTGAAATAAAAACTGCACACAAACCTTTGCACACAACAGTTCCCTCTATACCCGGGGGCATGAGTGGTAAGCCATAGGGAGTGGATGTTAGTACGGCCGGTTGTCGAATGGGTCTATAGGTGCCCGTAGACCGTTGTCGGAAAGCATCACTCAAGGTGATAACCATGAACTCGAGTCCGACAGTGCGTTGGAGCTTTCCATCGACTTACGACGAGAGGAATTGGGTCCCTATAATGGGGGCACCTTGGGGGCCTCAGACCGGTGAGAACAGTTAGAACCACCTTGAAAATGCACTTTTCTGCAGGATACCCCTACCTCGTGATTCGCTCGTGACTGTTCGTGGATGAGTGAATTGTTTGTGCATTTTTATGTGACATTGTATGAGCATACATTGCACCTTTTAAACATACAACATTCCTTTTTAAATAAAAAGAATAAATAGAAATAAAGATCTTCTAGTACATGGTGTTAACATCTACCTTCATTGCATTCATATAGGTAGTTTCCCTTTTCACCCAAAAAATATAAAAAGATACAAAATATCCAAAAAAAAAATATATATTTATCTAAACCAAGCAATATCATGCATCATCTTAGGAAAATCCCAAAACATGATAATGCTTAGTTGAATAAACACTATGCATGCATATTCATCTCCATCATCTCATATCATGCATTGTATTGTAGAATATGGAGAGGTCTAAGGAGATGCATGGGCAATTGAAGAAAGTAGACTTCTTGTTATACCGTGCTGAGAGGTTGGATCACCTCTGTACTTTGATGCCAAGAGAGGCTCGCGTCAAGTTTGAGAAATCATATGGACGAGTCCTCGACTTGATGAAGATCTGTGTGGATCCAGCATTTCTGAGAGCACTGGTTCACTTCTGGAGTCTCGATTTGCACTGCTTCGAGTTCCCCCAGTTTGATCTAGTTCCTACTCTCGAGGAGTACGAGCTCATGCTACGATGGCCCAAATCAGCCGGGGTCTATATCTTTCATGACAACCATGTGGCCGTGGAGAGAGTTGCCACTCAGGTCAAATTACCATCACGATCAGCTGCCTTAGTGGGGAACGGCAGTATTAAAGGTTGGAAGCTTGCTATGATTGAGGACCACCTTTCTTCCTTGGCTGGTGAGGGAGATTGGTTAGCTTTCAACAAAACTCTAGCGTTAGCTGTGTTTGGGATGATCCTATTCCCCTTTCACGCTAACACAGTGGACCATGCTGCGATGGACGCTTTCTTCGCTTGGGACGTACACATGAAGAGTCCCGTGCCTGCTATTCTTGCCGACACCTTGCTCTCTGTTCATCTGTCTCAACAGAAGCAAGGAAAAATCATCCGATGCTGCACCTCCTTGTTGTATGTATGGAGCATCACTCATTTCTATGCCTCTAGTCATATGGGGACCTTGCCCGACCCTTTGAGGAGTTTTTCGAAAATTCCCGTACGCCGCCGATATGCTTCTGAGTGGAAGGAAGAGATGGAACAGTGGAGTATCGAGCACTTCACGTGGGTTTGCCCTTGGTTCCGTCCAAGCCATGTATTGATGAGATGCGGCAGTTATCCAAGCATACCATTGATGGGCCTCAGAGGTTGCATAGCCTACTCACCTAGATTGGTTATGAGGCAACTGATGAGGACTCAGACCATTCCTACTATAGAGGAGCTTGGAGGGTCGTGTTTCTCCTTCGATTCCGAGCATCAGAAGGACATGCACGCTGTCATGAGAGCATGGGAGAGACCAACCTATGAGGGAGATCTCGAGCTTGGAAAGCCTCGGGTATCCGTCTCCATCGATTATGAGAAATGGAGGAGCGAGAGGGGGGTGCTTCAACCATCCACCTCTTGTGCAACCACAGCAACAAGGAAAGTGTTGCAAGAGCAAGTCGACGCCTTGACCAAGAAACTGGAAATCATGGGAGCTCAGATGAGAGCTCTTGAAGAGAAAAATGAAGAATCCGGTTTCACTATTGATGGTCTTCAAAGGCAATGCAAGAAGAAAGACCACGAGATAGAGCGGCTCAAGGATGAGTGTGCTAACCTCAATGAGGAGGCTACTCGGGCACCCAAAATGCCAAAGGTTGAACCGAGTAGTCAACTCCAAGAAGTCAACATGAAGATAGCACACCTTGAGGCCGAGTATTCAAAGCAGGCACAGTTGATCAAGGATATGCAAGACGATCTGCTTTTGACTCGATCCGATGCGCAACAATGGCGGGAAGTTGTTCAACGACAAGCCGCAAACCTTTCCGACTTCCGCAAAAAGGAAAGGGAAGGATTGGCACAAATGGCCAAACTCCAAGAGGAGAAGGATCGGGCCGAGGATGAGCTTAATGAGCTGCAGGCCATGATCAACTATCATATACAAAAAGCGAAAGATGCTCAGAAAATCAGTGATGATATGAGCCAAGCAGTCCATACTCAGATTGAAGCAATGGGCCGTCATGTGGAGGAAGCCGAAGATGAATGGCAAAGACATATGAACCCGCCTGTGGGTTTTTACCGGCTTTTCTCTTTTTGTAAAAAGTTGCTTCAAAGCATTGTATAAAAGTTGTACACTTTCTTCAATTAATAAAAATTGTATTTTTGAGATTTATTGCCTTTGCATCTCATTAGTCATTCATTTGCATTTATCTCTCCCGGTAATTTAATAATAAATATTAATAAAAAGAAAGAATTAATCGATGCGTATGTTCAGAATGGATCGCACGCCATTGGTAATTAAATGCAAACCAACAACTGCACCAAGCAAGCACACGGCGACTCCGTTGTTGGTAATCAAGACAGACAAAGGGAAAGGTCCGACACCGTTAAGGATCATCACTCCAGGGCCTTTCCCCTACGAATCAAATAAGGCTGTGCCATGGATATACGACATCCACTCTTCTGCCGACAGCGATATCTCTAACATCGCTGGACTTGGGGGCATGACTAGGAGTGGCAGGATCTACACTCCCGAAGATATTCACGATAAAGCTCCCAAGAATAAAGGAAAAGAAAAGGAGAAAACCGAGGAAAAAGAATCCGAGGAGGAGACTGATGAGCTGTTAAAGTTTATCCGACAAAGCGAGTACTCCATCATGGATCAACTTCATAAGACGCCAGCAAAGATTACTCTGTTGTCGTTGATCCTATGCTCCGAACCGCATCGACAAGCTCTGTTGAAAGTCTTGAACGAGGCATATGTGTCGCATACCATCTCCCAAGACAAGTTTGAGGGGATTGTTAGTCACATCACGGCTAATGATCACCTCACTTTCACCGATGAAGAGGTCCCCGCCGAGGGATCAAATCACAACAAGCCCTTGCACATCTCTGTAAAGTGCAAGGAGTATCACATCGCAAAAGTCTTGGTAGACAACGGATCTTCCTTGAATGTGATGCCCAAAAGAACGCTTGATCAAGTGGCAATCAAGGGAATCCAAATGCGCCCGAGCAACATGATCGTTCGAGCTTTCGACGGCTCTAAAAGAGGAGTGGTGGGAGAAATCAGTCTCCCAATCCAAATTGGGCCCACTATCTTTAATGTCGAATTCCAAGTAATGGATATTACTCCTGCATACAGCTGTCTCCTCGGCCGACCTTGGATTCATGATGCGAAAGCTGTACCCTCTACGCTCCACCAGAAAGTCAAGTTCATAGTGGGTGACAAACTGGTGACCGTACAAGCTGAAGATGACATACTCATCAGCAAGCCATCCACCATACCTTATGTGGATGCAGCAGAGGAAGCTTTGGAAACCGCCTTCCAAGCATTGGAAATTGCCAATGTTGAGACGTTTCCCCGAGAAATGAAGAAGGCAGCTCATATGCTCACCAAGAATGGATACTTGCCGGGACAAGGACTTGGCAAGGACTCCCAAGGAATTCCGGAGCTACCCATCATTAAGGATAATCCGGGGAAACAAGGGTTAGGATACAACCCTGTTAAAGATCAAAGAACGAAGAGGAATCAAGATCCTTCTCGACGTTCTTTAAGCCAGATCTTTAGGAAGGCTGGTTCACAAACGTCAAGGCCAACTGTCGTCATCAAGTGTCCTTTTCCTTCTAATAGGGATGTGTAAATTCAGTGACTATTAGAGATCACTCCTCGGGGACAGCCCGACCCCCGAGCCTCGATAGGGCACATGTTTTCCACTATGATTATAATAAAATCATTCTTTCTTATTGCTTCTTTTCTTGCTTGCAATAAAACTCTAAACCACATTATTTAACCCTGTTTGAATGAACATGAATGAGGTTAAAATCATCTTAATAATAATAAACCCACATCATTTTTATGTGGAGGTGTGTGTGACAACTTGGAGCACCTTCCCTTGGCCTTGACAAGTGCCATCATGGGTAAAAAGAAATCTTTCAAAATAAAAGAAGCTCGGCAGGAAACTCAAAAAGGGACTGCGCAAAAATAAGAGCAAAAGACCCGCTAGGGATCCCACGAAAGGGTGACCTGGGCAAAAATTAGGGTTGCAAAAATAAACAAAAAAACAAAGGTCCGCTAAAACGCCACAAAAGGGTGTTTTAGGCAAAAATAAGGACAATCGAAAAATAGAATAAATCCATGATGGTACCACCAACTGAATTCAACAAAGGGGCTCAAGAAAAGCTATCCAAGTTGTCAAATCACAAATGTTAATAACCAAGACGTGCTTAACTTCATAAGTGTTTAATCAAACAAGCCTAAACACTTAAGCCTACCATTGGCCAAGCCATTCTTACAAAATCCATCTTTCAAAAAATAAATAATCCCCTCTAAAACACAAACTTTTGAAAATATATCCTTTCCTTCTTTCCTCTCTTGTCCCAGCGATTTTTTAATAATCTAGTGGAAACATGGAGATATAGTGGTCAATAGGAGGGTTGACACATCTTCTAAAGGAAGGGAAAGATCATTGGGTTGATGACACAAAAAACAAATATGCATCATTCCTTGGTCATAAAAGTCGGCAGCACACAGTCCGTCTGGAGGAATGGCACAATCCAAGCAAAAAACGCATCGATTAATTCTTTTGAAAAATGAATCAAATAGAATCAGGTGCATCATACTGCATACATGCATACAGATGATAGGTGTACTAGAAGATCACTTATTCTCTGTTTATCTTAAAAAAAAAAAAAAAAAAAAAAAAAAATTTAATACGCCCGTATTGAATTCAATACGGCCGTATTAAGACGACCGTTGAAGCAACCTTTCAGCTTCAATACGGGTGTATTAAATCCAATACGCCCGTATTGACCTCCAATACGCCCGTATTAAATTCAATACGGGCCGTATTGGTTGCCAAAATTGCCCAATAACGGCTACACCAATACGGCCGTATTGAATCAATACGGGACGTATTGGCGAAAATTTGTCTATAAATAAGCGTTTTCCTTCTCATTTTTGCATTCCAATCTTCATTCCTCTGCATCCTGCTTGTGAGTGAACCTCAAGAAGAAACCTCAGAAATGGCAGAATCATCTAGAAAGAGGCAGAGGGCCCCAGCTCGACGTGAGATGACAGACAGACATCAGGAACGGCTGCAGCTCATAGAGTCATTCACCTTCGAGCCGTCGAGGGCGCTCGACTTTGATATTCTCCGTACAGTGGGCTTGGAGGATGAAGTCCGAGGCTACTTCAACAGTATAGGATGGGGATTCCTCCTTGATTCCCCTTCTCACCTGTACTTGACGGCGACGAAGGAGTTTTTGGCCATTGTCGGCGTTACTGAGTCGACAAACAGTTTTGGGGAGGCTGTCTGCTCAGTTGACTTCTGGATAAATCAGGGGTACCGCTCACTGACGTTGGACGAGTTCAACGTCCAGGCAGGATTTTTCAGCAGGACTGATCAGCTCGCATATCGAGATGCTATATGCGAGTGGCCTGATCAGTGGACCCCGGTCGACATGTGGAGAGCGATCACAGGCCACGAGGACTATCATGCCGGGGTGAAGGGCACCCGGCTCCCGACCGCTCTTCGGATCTGTCACAAGATCCTCACCAGCACCATCCATGGCAGGTGGAAGAGCCCCGAGTCGGTGACACGGCCGGATTTATTAGCATTATACTGCATGGCCACCAGTCGGAGGGCCAACCCCGGATACTTCTTCCTCGAGCACGTTAGGAACTTGGGGGCACGAGAAGGAGGATCTAGGCAGGGATACATCCTGATTGCCCCACTCCTCTCACGGCTTGCGGAGACTTGGGGATGCCCAGACGGCGTAGAGCCAGGGCCATTGGCACCGAAGCCAATTAATGCCTCCACCTTGATCAGTATGAAGATCATAGCGAGGTCAGGAGGGAGGTATGTACGAGCGGACGGCCCTGATGCCTTCGCCGAGCTCTTCAATGACGTTGATCTTCAGGGCGACGGCAGCCCACAGCCAGAGGCCGGCACCTCACAGTCGGATAGGGCCTACTTTGATGCCCGCTTTGACGCTTTACAGCAAAGCATCGATACTCAATTCGATGCTTTTCAGCACAGTATCGGCGCATGGCAGCAGAGCACCGATGCTCGACTGGACACTTTGGTGCAGGGGTTCGACAACCTCTCGGTCTGGATGCACCGCCAGTTCCCCGCTCCTCCACAGGACCCGCCGGCAGAAGAATGAAGACCGGTTTTCTTTTTCCTATTTTTATGTATTTGTTTGAATGGGCTGCGTCCCATCATTTCCCTTGTACAAAATTTCATGTTTATTTAATGAATGAAATTTTTTCACTCTTTGAGTCTAAATCTTTTAACACTTTTATTTCTGTACAACAAAAGCCAAAATCAACAAAAAAGGGCAAAATACAGAAAAAAGCCAAAATCAAAAAAGGCAAAAACACAGAAAAAGCCAAAATCAACAAAAAGGCAAAATACAGAAAATCCAACAAATTGTACAGAATAACTGAGCCTGGAGAGGCTTGCCGAAATAATACTCTCAGAATAACTGAGCCTGGAGAGGCTCGCCGAAACAATACTCTCTCACCATACAGAATACCTGAGCCTGGAGAGGCTTGCCAAAATAATACTCTCACAAAATAATTGAGCCTGGAGAGGCTTGCTGAAATAATACTCCCACAGAATAATTAAGCCTGGAGAGGCTTGCCGAAATAATACTCTCCAAAAGACGTCTCAGCTCGCATTCTCGGGCTGAACAAAAAACCAATTCATCATACAGAATAATTGAGCCTGGAGAGGCTCGCAGAAATAATACTCCCCAGAGATATCTCAACTCAAGCTCACGGAACAAATCCCCAGCGAGAGCTATCAAAGCAAGATCGACAAAATTCCCAATGGAAACACGATCACCCAAGCAGTATATCTAGTCAAAGGACTTAAAACTTCCTCAGTGGAAGATAGCTCTCCAACTCAGGCGTTGAGTGAGGCTAAGCCTGTAGAGGCTTCCTAAATAATACTCTGGGATACATAAGATCCCCAAATCCCCAGTCGCCTACTCAAGAGGCATTCCTACAAAAAGAAAAAATCAAAAGATCAATAATCATTCACCAAGTGGAATCCGGCTCTTGGCCAAACATCAAGCGTCAAGATGATCTGCCTAACAGAAGAGGCTAATCACAATCAATGACAAAATCCCCCAGCGGATAACAGCCTACACAGAGGCGACAAAACCAGAAAAACAAAAAGAGTCACCCGAATAAGGATAACCGGGATACTCCACCATCGTCGAAAAGACGTCAGCCAATCATAAGGCACCGCTCATCTCAGAAAGAGCATCTTCGTGTCCACACCCCAGGGAAACAGAAATTCCTCAATGGGCACCAACTATGCAAAGGAAAGTTGGGACACAAGAACCTATGAGTAACTGCACATCCCCTAGACGGATCCCTGCGTTATCCAGCCCTCAGTGGCACAAAAATCAAAAACAATCGTCAAAGCAGCATCGTGGACTGTGGAGACAAAATCAAAATCAAAATCCAGAACCCTCAGTGGATAATAGCCTACACAGAGGCTACAAAATCAGAAAAATCAAAGAGAGACACCCGAATAAAGATAACCGGGATACTCCACAACGTCAAAGGACGTCAGCTAAACATAAGGCATCGCTCAACTCAGAGAGAGAGCATCTGTGTCTACACCCCAAGGAGTCAGAAATTCCCCATGGGTACCAACAATGCAATGCAAGTTGGGGCACAGGAACCTATGAATGACTGCACATCCCCTAGACGGATCCCTGCGTTATCCAGCCCTCAGCGGCACAAAATCAGAAAAACCGTCGAAGCAGCATCGTGGACTGTGGAGACAAAAATCATCTCAAAACCCTGGAAAGGGTAAACTTAGCTGCCTAGGTCGTCAGAAACAACCGAAGCAGAGCCTGGAGAGGCGGTACTCAATCATCAGTGATGTTAACACTGATGTCTAGCTTCCGGCTCGGGCGTCGAGTGAGGCTAGGCCTGGAGAGGCGATACTCAACTGCCGAATGTTAAGAGGCAGGGCCTGGAGAGGCGGTACTCAACTGCTGAATGTTAAGAGGCAGGGCCTGGAGAGGCAATACTCAACTGCTGAATGTTAAGAGGCAGGGCCTGGAGAGGCAATACTCAACTGCTGAATGTTAAGAGGCAGGGCCTGGAGAGGCGATACTCAACTACCTCATATTGAGAGGCAGGGCCTGGAGAGGCGGTACTCAACCATCAGCGTCGTCAAAGGCACGTTGGTGTTCAAGTTCCGGCTCGGGCGTCGAGTGAAGTTGACCCTGGAGAGGGTAAACTTAGTTGCCTAGGTCGTCAGAAACAACCGAAGCAGAGCCTGGAGAGGCAGTACTCAATCATCGGTGATGTTAACACTGGTGTCTAGCTTCCGGCTCGGGCGTCGAGTGAGGCTAGGCCTGGAGAGGCGGTACTCAACCATCAGCGTTGTCAGAGGCACGTTGGTGTTCAACTTCCGGCTCGGGCGTCGAGTGAAGTTGACCCTGGAGAGGGTAAACTTAGCTACCGAGGTTGTCAGAAACGCCGAGGTATGCAACAACCTGGAGAGGCTACTCAACAATTTTCCACCGGAAGACGCTACAAGTCAGAAGGTTGGCACATCACCCGGACAATTGGGTCAACTCCTTTACTTGTCAGCCGGTACACCAAAAGGCCGTCCGACTAAGTAAAGGGGGGGCAGCTGTAGACCCCTAAAATTGTCCGGGTCGGAAATAAAGTTGGAAGACTCTCGAAGACCAAAGGAAAGTCAGCCGGAAGGACTCCCAGAAGACCATAGGATGACTATCTGTAGGTTTAGAGGTCTTAGAATAGCTAAAATAAGAAAAGTGGGAGGAATGAAGCCCAATACGGCCTCCCAGAGGTTCAATACGGCCGTATTGAACATTTTGAACTTCAATACGGCCGCACTGAACTCAATACGGCCGTATTGAAGTTTCTGAACTTCAATACGGCTGCATTGAATTCAATACGGCTGCACTGAACTTTAATACGGCTGCATTGAATTCAATACGGCTGCACTGAACTTCAATACGGCTGCACTGAACTTCAATGCGGCCGTATTGAGGTTTTTTGAACTTCAATACGGTCGTATTGAATTCAATACGGCCGTATTGTAGTTCAAAATTTCAATGTTGACTGTATTGACCCCCAGAGACCGTATTGAGCCTTTTCCCTATAAATATGACGTCAATGGGACGTCATTTCACACTTTTGGATGGAGTTTTAACCCTCTTCTTGAGTATTCTGGGTTTTTTTGAGCAGTGCTCTGCCTAGAAATCACTCGGAGAGTTGATCCGACGAAGTTTTTGAGTTCTGAGCATTTTGCTTGAGTCTCAAACTAAGTCGAAGGGAAATCCATCGGATTTCCAAGTCAAAAATTATTTTTTAGGAGGGAGCGAGCGGTCTTGTAGAGGGAGGGAACGCCAAAACGCTTCCCAATTTCTGTCAAGATATATAAGAAAGCACGCTTCAAAGGTTTATATCTTTAAAGTCCCTTCTTTTACCGCTTTCTGTGTGTACATATTTAAACTGTCATCATGTAGATAGTTAATTTATAATTGCTTAGAATAAATAGGGGTAATTTAGTAATTTTGCACTATTATTTTTTAAATAATCTGTCATAGGGAACCCGAAAGGGGCGCTGTGGGGTGCTAACACCTTCCCCACGCGTAACCGACTCCCTTACCCGACTCTGGTTGTCATGGCCGAAGTCGATTTTTGAATCGATTGCCTTAAACTTCTTTTTCCAATGTTTTGAGTAAAACATTGGTGGCGACTCCACGAACCCTTCCTTTTTATGAAAACCGCTAATCTATGGAGGGTCCCGCTTGGGATTAACATGGATTGGTGAGCCTTTTAATAAAATTGCTCGTTTGACAAGGTTTCAGTTTGAGAATAAGTCATTCTAGCAATCCATATATTTAAACAAATAAAAGAGTCCAAACATCCTTCGCAAATGCCGAAAGCCCGTTTCGGGCCGGTGGCGACAGTCTACTATAAATAATCGATTATTTTTAGAATAATCGATTATTCCAGAGGGTGGTTTTTCTTAACTTTGCCCAGATAATCGATTATTTTCAAGATAATCGATTATTCCAAAGGCCTTTCAGATTCCTCTTCCCAGATAATCGGTTATTACCCTAGATAATCGATTATTCCAGAGACTCTTGAAATTCTTCATACCAGATAATCGATTATTGCCCAAATAATCGATTATTACAGAGGCTCTTGGAATTCTTCATCTCCCAGATAATCGATTATTCCAGAGAAGTTTTGTTTCTTAGAAATTTAATCTTTTCAAACTTCTCCAAGTCTAATTCACTTCTTGAATGCCTCTTTTATGCATCAATGTTTCATACTCTTTTCAAACAATCATACAATCACTCTCAAATCACAATCAATTCAAACAAGATTCGTTGATTATCCCTAGTTCAATTCTTAATTGGTTAAATATTTCCCTTGGTAGAGGTTTTGTAAATATGTCAGCTAATTGCTTACTAGTCTCAACAAACTCTACAACACAATCATTCCTTTGAACATGATCTCTCAAAAAGTGGTGTCTTATCTCTATATGTTTTGTGCTAGAGTGCAAAATTGGGTTTTTGGTCAAATTTATTGCACTTGTATTGTCACATCTCAGAGGTATTTTATTTAGCTCAGTTCCATAATCTCTTAGTTGTTGCTTCATCCAAAGAATTTGAGCACAACAACTCCCAGCAGCTATATACTCAGCCTCAGCTGTACTTAAAGCAACACAAGCTTGCTTTTTGCTATACCATGAGAAAAGTGCACTACCTAGTAGGTGACAAGTTCCACTTGTGCTTTTTCTATCTAGTCTACACTCAACATAGTCTGAATCTGAGTAGCCTATCAGACTTAGTGAGACTCCCTTTGGATACCACAAACCTACATTAGTTGTACCTTTCAAATATTTGTCGCCACCGGCCCGAAACGGGGCTTTCGGCATTCGCGATTGATGGTTGGACTCGTTTTTTGTTTTAAAAATGTGGATTGCTAGAATGACTTATTCTCAAACTGAGACCTCGTCAAACGAGCAATTTTATTAAAAGGCTCACCAATCCATATTAATCCCAAGCGGGACCCTCCATGGATTAGTGGTTTTCGCAAAAGGAGGGTTCGTGGAGTCGCCACCAATGTTTTACTCAAAACATTGGAAAAAGGGATAAGGCAATTGATTTAAAAATCAACTTTGGCCACTACAACCAGAGTTGGGTAAGGGAGTCGGTTACGCGTGGGGAAGGTGTTAGCACCCCACGGCGCCCCTTTCGGGTTCCCTATGACAGATTATTTTTAAAAGAACAGTATAAAATTACTAAATTACCCCTATTTATTCTAAGCAATTATAAATTGACTATCTACATGATGATAGTTTAAATATGCACACAGAAAGCAGTAAAAGGAAGGATTGAAGGGAAACCTCTTGAAGCGTGCTTTTATATTGCAAAGAACTGGGAAGCGTTTTGGCGTTCCCTCGCTCTACAAGCCCGCTCCTCGCTCTCCTAGAACAAAATTTTAACTAAGGGAATCAAAAAGATTTCCCCTCGACTAGGTTCGATCCTCAAGCAAAATGGCTCGGGGCTCAAGAACTTCGTCGGATCGACTCCCAGAGAGTTTTCTAGGGCAGAACACTGCTCAAAAACCCCAGAATACTCAAGGAGGGAGTCAAAACTGAGTGAAAAAGTGTGGAATGACGTCCAATTGACGTCATATTTATAGGGAATAGGCGCAGTACGGCCTACAGGGCCAATACGGCCGTATTGAAATTTTTGAACTTCAATACGGTCGTATTGGAGTTCAATACGGTCGTATTGAAAGTCAGAAATTTCAATACGCCCGTATTGAGTTCGCAGCGGTCGTATTGAAGTGTCAATACGGTTGTACTGACTTCAGTACGGCCGTATTGAAGCTTCAATACGGCCGTATTAAGTTCAGTACGGCCGTATTGGGCTTTTTCCCTCCACTTCCTTATTTTTAGCTATTCTAAGACCTCTAGACCTACAGAGAACCCTCCTAGGGCCTTCGAGGAGTCCTTCTGGCTGATTATCCTTCAGTCTTCGAGAGTCTTCAAGCTTTATTTCCGACCCGGACAATTTTAGGGGTCTACAGCTGCCCCCCCTTTACTTAGTCGGACGGCCTTTTGGTGTATCGGCTGACAAGTAAAGGAGTTGACCCAATTGTCCGGGTATTGCGCCGACCTTCTGACTTGTAGCGTCTTCCGGTGGAAAAATGTTGAGTAGCCTCTCCAGGTGGGTGCATACCTCGGCGCTTTTGACATCCTCGGTAGCTGAGTTTACCTTCTCCAAGGTCAACTTCACTCGACGCTCGAGCCGGAAGTTGGACATCAACGCGCCTCTGATGACGCTGATGGTTGAGTACCGCCTCTCCAGGCTTAGTCTCGCTCTTTGTTCGAGCCGGAAACCAAGCACCTTTGCGACGACGGTGAGCAGTGTGAGTTTTGCCTCTCCAGGCCTTGCTTTGCTTGTTGCCCAAGCTGGAAGCTGTGAGTACCGTCTCTCCAGGCTTAACTTCACTCTTTGTTCGAGCCGGAAGCTAAGTACCCTTGTGACAACGGTAAGCAGTGTGAGTTTTGCCTCTCCAGGCCTTGCTTTGCTTGTTGCCCAAGCTGGAAGCTGTAAGTACCGTCCTTCCAGGCTTAGCTTCACTCTTTGTTTGAGCCGGAAACTAAGTACCTTTGTGACAACGGTAAGCGGTGAGTACCCCTTTTCCAGAGATAGCTTCTCTCATTGCCCGAGCCGGAAGCTACATACCTCCGTGTTTGTGACGACGGGGTAGCATGAATATCTCCTTTCCAGGGATTTGGTGATGATTTTGTCTCCACAGTCCACGATGCTGCTTCGACGGTTGTTTTTTGATTTTTGTGCCGCTGAGGGCTGGATAACGCAGGGATCCGTCTAGGGGATGTGCAGTCATTCACAGGTTCCTGTGCCCCAACTTGCATTGCATTGTTGGTACCCTTGGGGAATTTCTGACTCCTTGGGGTATAGACACAAAGATGCTCTTTCTGATGTGAGCGGTGCCTTATGATTGGCTGACGTCCTTTCGACGTTGGTGGAGTATCCCGGTTATCCTTGTTCGGGTAACTCTTTTTGATTTTCTGATTTTTCGCTGCCTCTGTGTAGGCTGTTATCCGCTGGGGATTCTGGATGTTGATTTTTTTTGACTGGCCTCTTCTGTTAGGCAGATAGTCTTGATGTTCGATGTTTTGGCGGGATGCCAAATTCCGCTTGGGGAATTTTATTAATCTTTTTGATTTTTCTTCCCCTTTTGTGGGGATGCCTCTTGGATAGGCGATCATCCACTGAGGATTGATGTTGATTGGCCTCTTTTGTTAGGCAGATCATCTTGACGTTCATTTGTTAGGCTGAGAGCCAAATTCCACTTGGGGAATAGTTTATTGGTCTTCCTTTTGTAGAAATGCCTCTTTAGTAGGCGATTGGGGATTTGAAGTTTTTATTCATCCCAGAGTATTATCTAGAAAGCCTCTTCAGGCTTAGCTTCACCCATCGCTTTTGAGTTGGAAAGCTATCCTCCATTGGGGAAGTTTAAAGTCCTTAGACATTTTTCTTGGATGATCAGGCCTCCTTTGGGGATTTCGCTGATCGCATTCTGATAGCTTTCACTGGGGAATTTGGCCCGTGAGTGTAAGCTTGAGATATCTCTGGGAAATCGAGCCTTTCTAGGCCCAACTATTCTGAAGGAAGAGTATTGTTTCTGCGAGCCTCTCCAGGCTCAATTATTCTGAGGGAGTATTCTTTCTGCGAGCCTCTCCAGGCTCAATTATTCTGAAGGAGTATTATTTCTGCGAGCCTCTCCAGGCTCAATTATTCTGAAGGGAGTATTCTTTCCGCGAGCCTCTCCAGGCTCAATTATTCTGAGGGAGTATTCTTTCTGCGAGCCTCTCCAGGCTCGATTATTCTGAAGGAGTATTATTTCTGCGAGCCTCTCCAGGCTTAGCCTCACTCAATGCCTGAGTCGGAGAGCTACTTTCCACTGAGGAAGTCCGAAGTCCTTTGACTTGGATATATTACTTGGATGATCGTACTTCCTTTGGGAGATTTTGACGATCTTGCTTTGAAAGCTCTTGTTGGATATTGGCTTCATGAGCTGAGGTTCCCTTTGGGGAGTATTATTTCTGCGAGCCTCTCCAGGCTCAATTATTCTTTGATGTGGAGGATGAGGAGTATTTTGGTAAGCCTCTCCAGGCTCAGTTATTCTGTGCAAACTGATTGTTGGATTTTCTGTATCCTTGCCTTTTTTATTTTTTGGCTTTTTCTGTATTTTGCCTTTTTTTATGTTTTTGGCTTTTGCTGTACAGAATTTAAATTACTAGAGAATTTTGAATTCAAAAGTGGCAAATTTCATTAAAAATGAATTTGTACAAGAAAAATTTGAGACATGGGGCTAAGCCCAACCAAACTAGTACATGAAAAAGCAATAAAACAGAAGCCGGTCTTCACTCCTCTGCTGGCGGGTCCTGTGGCGAGTCCGGGAAGCGGCGATGCATCCAGACGGAGAGGTTGTCGAACCCCTGCACCAAGGTATCTAGTCGAGCATCGGTACTCTGCTGCCATGTACCGACACTATGCTGAAAAGCATCGAATCGCGTGTCGATGCTCTGCTGAAAAGCATCGAATCGCGTGTCAATGCTCTGCTGCAGTGTGTCGAAGCGGGCGTCAAAGTATCCCCTGTCCGACCGTGACGTGCTAGCCTCTGGCTGCGGGGTGTCGCCTCCCTCAAAGTCGAGGTTGTTGAGGAGGTCGTCGAAGGTCTCGAGGCCATCTACTCGCACAAACCCCCCTCCTGGTGACCTAGCGATGATTTTCATGTTAATCAGGGTGGAGGCACCAATCAACTTTGGCGCCAAAGCCCCTGGCTCTGCACCATCGGGACATCCCCATGTCTCCGCCAGCTGTGAGAGGAGTGGGGCAACCAAGATGTACCCCTGTCTGGACTCTCCTCCCTCTCGTACCCCAAACTTCTTCACGTGCTCAAGGAAGAAATATCCAGGATTGGCCTTCCGGCCGGTGGCCATGCAATATAAGGCCAGCAGATCCGGTCGTGTAATCGACTCCTGACTCTTGGACCTGCCATGAATAGTGCTGGTGAGGATCTTGTGACAGATCCTAAGAGCGGTCGGGAGCCGAGAGCCCTTCACCCCTGAATGATAATCCCGCCGGCCAGTGAGCAAACTCCACATCTCAACCGGAGTCCACTGATCAGGCCACTCGCATATGGCATCTCGGAAGGCCAGCTGATCAGTGCGGCTGAAAAACCCTGCCTGGACGTTGAACTCGTCCAACGTCAGCGTGCGGTATCCTTCATTCATCCAGAAATCCACCGCGCAAACATCCTCCCCATAGCTGTTAGTCGACTCCGTGACGCCGACTGTGGCCAAGAACTCCTTCGTGGCCGTCAAATATAGCTGGGATGGTGGATTAAGGACAAATCCCCATCCTATGGCGTCGAAGTAGTTCCTGACATCATTCTCCAAGCCCACCGCTTGGAGAAGCTCAAAGTCGAGCACTCTTGACGGCTCGATGGTGAACGTCTCTATGAGCTGCAGCCGGTCTCGGTGTCGGTCTGTCATTACACGTCTGGCCGGGGCTCTCTGCCTTTTGCGAGAAGATTCTGCCATTTCCGATAATCTCTCTAGGAATGCACTCACAAGCAAGGAATGTGGAGAATGAAGAAAGGTATGCAAAATGAGGGAGGGGAAGCCTTTATTTATAGGCAAAATTCCGCCAATACGGCCCGTATTGGATTCAATACGGCCGTATTGGTCTTTCCGTTGATGTACAAAATTCACAACCAATACGGACCGTATTGGGTTCAATACGATCGTATTGGGATTCAATACGGTCGTACTGGATTTTAATACGCCCGTATTGGAGTTGAAACGTTGTGCTTAACGTTAACTCCAATACGACCGTATTAATACCAATACGGGCGTATTGGATTTTTCTGATTTTATGATGATTTTTTTTTTTTTTTTTTTTTTTTTTTTTTTTTTTTTTTTTAGATAAACAGAGAATAAGTGATCTTCTAATACACCTATCATCTGTATGCATGTATGCAAATGAGATGCACCTAATTCTATTTGATTCAGTTTTTCAAAAGAATTAATCGATGCGTTCTTTGTTTGGATCTTGCCATTCCTCCATACAGACTGTGCTTTGCCGATTTCTGTAACCGAGGAACGATGCGTATTTGATTTTTGGTGCTATCAACCAAATGATTCTCCCTTCCTTTAGAAGATGTGTCAACCCTCTTATTGACCACTATATCTCCATGTTTCCACTAGATTATTCAAAAATCGTTGGGGACAAGAGAGAAAAGCAGGGAAAGGTATATTTTTCAAAAGTTTGTGTTTTAGAGGGGATTGTTTTATTTTTGAAAAATGGATATTGTAAGAATGGCTGGCCAATGGCAGGCTTATTGTGTTTAGGTTTGTTCGATTAAACATTCATGAAGTTAAGCACATCTTCGTTATTAATGATTGTGCTTTGACAACTTGGATAGCTTTTCTTGAGCTCCTTGTTGAATTCAATTGATGGTACCATCATGGATTTATTTTGTTTTTCCTTTTTGACGGCCCTAACTTTTGCCTAAAACACCCGTTTGTGATGTCTTAGCGGGCTTTTGTTTTTGTTCATTATTTTGTAACCCTAATTTTTGCCTAGGTCACCCTTTTGTGGGATTCCTAGCGGGTCTTTTGCTCTTATTTAGCGCAGTCCCCTTTTGGGTTTCCTGCCGAGCTTATTATCTTTAGGATTTCTTTTATCCATGATGGCACTTATTGATGCCAAGAAAAGGTGCTCCAAGCTGTCATGCACACTTCCACATAAAAATGATGCGGGTTTATTGATTATTAAGACGATTTTAACCTCACTTATGTTCGTTCAAACGGGGTTAAATAATGTGGTCTAGAATTTTATTGTAAGCAAGAAAAGAAACAATAAGAAATAATGAAGAATGATTTTATTATAATCATAATGGAAACATGTGCCCTATCGAGGCTCGGGGGTCGGGCTGTCCCCGAGGAGTGATCTCTAATAGTCACTGAGCCTATACATCCCTATCGGAAGGAGAAGGACACTTGATGACAACAACTGGCCTCGATGTTTGTGAACCAGCCTTCTTAAAGATCTGGCTTAAAGAACGTTGAGAAGGATCTTGATTCCTCTTCATTCTTTGATCTTTAACAGGGTTGTATCCTAACCCTTGTTTCCCCGGATTGTCCTTGATAATAGGTAGCTCCGGGATTCCTTGGGAGTACTTGCCCAATCCTTGTCCTGGCAAGTATCCGTTCTTTGTGAGCATATGGGCTACCTTCTTCATTTCTCGGGGAAACGTTTCAACATTGGCAATTTCCAATGCTTGGAAGGCGGTTTCCAAAGCTTCTTCTGCTGCATCCACATAAGGTATGTTGGATGGCTTGCTGATGAGTATGTCATCTTCAGCTTGTACAGTCACCAGTTTGTCACCCACAATGAATTTGACTTTTTGGTGGAGTGTAGAGGGTACAGCTTTCGCATCATGAATCCAAGGTCGGCCTAGGAGACAGCTGTATGCAGGAGTAATATCCATCACTTGGAATTCGACGTTGAAGATGGTAGGTCCAATTTGGATTGGAAGATTGACTTCTCCCACCACTTCTCTTTTAGAACCGTCGAAAGCTCGAACGATCATGTTACTCGGGCGCATTTGGACTCCCTTGATTGCCACTTGATCAAGAGTTCTTTTGGGCATCACATTCAAGGAAGATCCGTTATCCACCAAGACTTTTGCGATGTGGTAATCCTTGCACTTTACAGAGATGTGCAAGGGTTTGTTGTGATTAGGTCCCTCGGCGGGGATTTCTTCATCGGTGAAAGTGAGGTGATCATTAGCCGTGATGTGACTAACAATCCCCTCAAACTCGTCTTGGGAGATAGTGTGCGACACGTATGCCTCGTTCAAGACTTTCGACAGAGCTTGCCGATGCGGTTTGGAACTTAGGATCAACGACAACAGCGTAATCTTTGCTGGCGTCCTATGAAGTTGATCCACGATGGAGTACTCGCTCTGTCGGATAAACTTTAACAGCTCGTCTGTCTCCTCCTCGGATTCTTTTTTCTCGGTTTTCTTTTCTTCTTTTTCTTTATTCTTGGGGGCTTTATCATGAAGATCTTCGGGAGTGTAGATCCTGCCACTCCTAGTCATGCCCCCAAGTCCAGCGATGTTGGAGATATCGCTGTCGGCAGAAGAGTGGATGTCGTATATCCACGGCACAGCCTTATTTGATTCGTAGGGGAAAGGTCTTGGAGCGGTGATCCTTAATGGTGTCGGACCTTCCCCTTTATTCGTCTTGATTACCAACAACGAAGTTGATGTGCGCTCGCTTGGCGCGGTTGTTGGCTTACACTTGATGACGAACGGCGTGCGATCCATTTTTGAACATACGCATCGATTTAATCCTTTCTTTTTATTTATGTTTATTACTGAATTACTAGGAGGGATGTATGAAATGAATGATTCTTAGATCCCTCCATGATCTATATGCATGAGATGATGATGTTGAACATGCATGCATTGTGTTTATTGAACTAAGCATTATCATGTTTTTAGGATTTTCCTAAGATGATGCATGATATTGCTTGGTTTGGGTAAATACATATTTTTCTTTTGAATATTTTGTATCTTTTTTTGTATTTTTTGGGTGAAAAGGGAAACTACCTATATGAATGCAATGAAGGTAGATGTTAACACCATGTACTAGAAGATCCTTATTTCTATTTATTCTTATTTTAATAGAATAGGAATGTTGTTTGTTTAAAGAATGCAAATGTATGCTCATACAATGTCACATAACGAATGCACAAACAATTCACTCATCCACGAACAGTCACGAGCGAATCACGAGGTAGGGGTATCCTGCAGAAAAGTGCATATTCAAGGTGGTTCTAACTGTTCTCACCGGTCTGAGGCCCCCAAGGTGCCCCCATTATAGGGACCCAATTCCTCTTGTCGTAAGCCGATGGAAAGCTCCAACGCACTGTCGGACTAGAGTTCATGGTTATCACCTTGAGTGATGCTTTCCGACAACGGTCTCATAGGCTCCTATAAACCCATCAACCGGCCGTACTAACATCCACTCCCTATGGATTACCACTCATGCCCCCGGGTATAGAGGGAACTGTTGTGTGCAAAGGTTTGTGTACAGTTTGTATTTCAAACAATTGCAGAAATTTAAACAAACAACAGTTATTAAAGCCATATAATAAATCATGTTATCATACAAGCAAGGGGTAATAAAGTAATTTTAACTATTATTTGTTAAAAATAGTCTGTCACTAAATGGGACTGACTCTCGAAGCTTCCCCAGCGGAGTCGCCATCTGTCGCCACCGGCCCGAAACGGGGCTTTCGGCATTCGCGATTGATGGTTGGACTCGTTTTTTGTTTTAAAAATGTGGATTGCTAGAATGACTTATTCTCAAACTGAGACCTCGTCAAACGAGCAATTTTATTAAAAGGCTCACCAATCCATATTAATCCCAAGCGGGACCCTCCATGGATTAGTGGTTTTCGCAAAAGGAGGGTTCGTGGAGTCGCCACCAATGTTTTACTCAAAACATTGGAAAAAGGGATAAGGCAATTGATTTAAAAATCAACTTTGGCCACTACAACCAGAGTTGGGTAAGGGAGTCGGTTACGCGTGGGGAAGGTGTTAGCACCCCACGGCGCCCCTTTCGGGTTCCCTATGACAGATTATTTTTAAAAGAACAGTATAAAATTACTAAATTACCCCTATTTATTCTAAGCAATTATAAATTGACTATCTACATGATGATAGTTTAAATATGCACACAGAAAGCAGTAAAAGGAAGGATTGAAGGGAAACCTCTTGAAGCGTGCTTTTATATTGCAAAGAACTGGGAAGCGTTTTGGCGTTCCCTCGCTCTACAAGCCCGCTCCTCGCTCTCCTAGAACAAAATTTTAACTAAGGGAATCAAAAAGATTTCCCCTCGACTAGGTTCGATCCTCAAGCAAAATGGCTCGGGGCTCAAGAACTTCGTCGGATCGACTCCCAGAGAGTTTTCTAGGGCAGAACACTGCTCAAAAACCCCAGAATACTCAAGGAGGGAGTCAAAACTGAGTGAAAAAGTGTGGAATGACGTCCAATTGACGTCATATTTATAGGGAATAGGCGCAGTACGGCCTACAGGGCCAATACGGCCGTATTGAAATTTTTGAACTTCAATACGGTCGTATTGGAGTTCAATACGGTCGTATTGAAAGTCAGAAATTTCAATACGCCCGTATTGAGTTCGCAGCGGTCGTATTGAAGTGTCAATACGGTTGTACTGACTTCAGTACGGCCGTATTGAAGCTTCAATACGGCCGTATTAAGTTCGGTACGGCCGTATTGGGCTTTTTCCCTCCACTTCCTTATTTTTAGCTATTCTAAGACCTCTAGACCTACAGAGAACCCTCCTAGGGCCTTCGAGGAGTCCTTCTGGCTGATTATCCTTCAGTCTTCGAGAGTCTTCAAGCTTTATTTCCGACCCGGACAATTTTAGGGGTCTACAATATTTAAGAATTCTCTTTACACTTTTCATGTGAGATTCTTTTGGATTAGCCAGAAATCTTGCACACAAGCACACAACAAACATTATATCAGGCCTACTAGCTGATGGAGATGGTAAGGAGGAGTGATGAATGTTCTTCTCCTTAGCTCTCCTTATGCACGGATCTTCTTCAAGGAGATGGAAACCACAAAGATGAACACTAGATGGAGGAAGAATCTCAGATATAGAAGAGGCTTAAGCCTTGGATGGAAGCATCCAAGCTTAAGGTGCAAGGGAAAGCTCACTTCAAAGAGGAGGAAAACCTAGTAGGGTTCCTAAGGTGAAGCTTTCTCTCATGGTGACTCTTGAACGAAATTTGGCTGAATAAGCTCTCAAATTTCATTATTCTCAAAAGTGAATACAAAGAGTGGAAGAATCACTTAAGTAGGGTTCCAAGTGTGCAACTTTGGGCGCCTAAATCCAAGGCTACATGTGGCGCCCAAAATTTGAATTCAAACTTGAAATTTGAATTCAAATTTTGGCTCCCATGTGCTAGTCCGAAAATTTAGGTGCCTAGATGCATTTAGGTTTGATTTGAGAGTTATTTAGGGTTAATTTGAGTGGCACATGTTCAGCCACCCATGGTGCTAAACATGTGACTCAAATGTAACTTAAATGACTTCCAAATTAAACCTAGTTTAACCTATTTTACCTATTTAAGTAATTCTTGTATATTCCTAATCTAATGACCTAAATACAATGGTCAAACAAATACAATGGAAAGGAAAAATTACAAGAATGAAAATGAGCCCAATATTGGGTACCAAAAGCCCAAAGGCCCATGAAGCCCAAAACTAGGCCCAACAAGCCTAAAACCTAAAATGCTACTCTATGTGGTCCAAAATACAAGACCAAAATATATGATACCTATACTAACATGATGTATACAAAACATATGAAAATATCTATAACAAAATATGGCCCATGAAAAGTTCAACTTGGGCCTTCCCAGGCCCATCAGGCCCATTGGGCCCTGACTGGCCCAAACCTTCATGTCTAGCCAACTCCTCTTGGCTCCTTCAATATGTCACCTCTTGCCTTCCTAGGCATGATTCCATCATCCCCTCCCTCTTGAAAAGGATTTGTCCTCAAATCACGAGGATGCATGGAATAAGAAACATCACCTACATACACAACAAACCATGTATAAGAGGTGACATGTTTATGATGAGAAAATGGATTATGGATCCTAAGAGGAGTCCTTATATCTAGCCTAAGAAAAAATAAACTATCAAAATTAGACTCCCTAAAAGTAGAAATAGTCTCCTCTCCTAAGCATAACCTAGAAGTAAAACCTAAGAATGTAATAACACTATGACTAAGACATTGAAAAGAATGATTTTTAAACACTACAATATCTTGCCTAAAATACCCTAAATGGTAGCCTAGGCTTTTCCTAAAATATAAAGAAAAGAATACTAGAAAACGTCCTAAATAATTTTGAATCATATTGTTTGGTAGATAAAATGTCTTGGAAAATCTTGAAAACTCATATAAACTATTTTTGTTTGTAGGGAAGGGTGCAAATTAAGTTCAAATAAAGATGAACTTCCCATAAGATCAAAAATAGAATATGAAATATGACAAGATGTATCTATCAAACAATATATTCCAAAATTTGGGTGCTTTATTAGAAAAACTATGGTAGAAAGATTCCTAAAGAGAGGAAGGCTATCTTCCTTGGGCACCTCCAAGGAAGTAGCACAAGAAGTGGAACTAAATGTAGTCCACTCCTTCTTCACTACATCTTGAAGTTGAGATTCATTTTTCTTTAGAATGATTTGTTCTTGAATCTCTACTTCATGACTAGTGGTAAGTTTAGGGTAAGAGTTAAGGTCTTTATTTATGAAGAGAGTATTTTGTAAATGATTTTTAGTGGTAGAACAACTCTCTTCACTCACAAGTCCTTTAGAGGAATTATTTTCCTCCTTACTCTTCCCTAAGAGCAATGCCTTTTTTCTTTCTTTTTCTCTTGTTTTTCTCAATTTTTCTTTTGCTAAAAGTTTTTCTCTCTTTTGTTTAATAATGTGAATTTCTTCCTCTAAAATTGCAATTTGTGCTTTTTTTTCAAGTTTTTCTTTTTCTTTTTTTAAAGCTTCTTGCTTTGTCCAAAGTGTTAGTGATTTAAGCCTTTGAGTAGAATGTGAAAAACCTTTTGGAGAGCTTAATTCACTACCACTTGAGAAATATTTTCTCATGATTAAACAAAAGAATTTTGTTTTTATATGCTATGCAAAAAGAAAATAAAATGTTTTTGGTATTTTCTAGGAATGAAAATAGCACTTGGAAGTCTAAGTGTACAAGTTGCACTATCAAGGGAGGTGAGCTACAAAGAGCCACTTAATAACCAAGCCTTTTCAAGTGGAAATCACTAAACTCCTTTGTGGTACTTCCAATTCCCCAAAAATTTTCACAAAAATTTTGAATGCTTTTTCACAATTTGTTTGTTTTTGAGACTAAACTAAACGTGAGCAAGTAAATCTACACAAGTCTAGACGTTTCAAGGCAGCAAAATAAAGCAATTAAAAGACAAAGAACTTAAAGGAAGCAAGATAAGTAACTAGTCGGGTTCCCTAAGTGGAAGCTTGAAACATATGAAATTTCCAAGCCACTTCCACTAGCACTACACGTGAGGATGCTAACAATGATTTAGATATACCTGACCAGCTTCTTAATACTCCCTCCAAGCTTTACAAATTGGTTTAAAATACAAAAGATTTGGCAAAAATGTAAACTAGTCTAGGAAAGCAATAAAGTGGCGGCTTTAGCAACCAACTAGTGACGGATTGTTGTGCAAATTTTCCAACACTTAATCAAGTGTTTAATCCGCCACTAGTCCTTCAATATGATGCTACTGGACCTGCAAAAGAAACACAACAAAGAGGTTAATGGTGGCTGCCTCACAAGGTGAAAGGAAAGGTCACTCAAGTGAAGGAAGTTTAGGAGAAGTTTTGGTCACTAATTAGGTCAAATTTTTAGGTCTTAGTGTCCAAACTTTTCCTACTCTTTGTTGAGCAATGCTTGATCCTTGAGCAAGGATTTGAGGCGACTTCCAGCACAGGGAAATTATTGAAAGAAAACTAGACAAGCAACAAAGCACAATTTGGAAAGCTTATACCAAAATTAAGAGTAATATATGTATATGACAAGACTCAAAGAGGTTCAACAAGTAAAACTGAAAATTAAGACTCCAAATAAAAGCTAGCACTCAGAGAGAAGAGTTCCTAGATAGGTACTAGAATAGATGAACAAAACAAAAAAAATTTGAAGACAATTGGACAAGTATAGCAAAAATAGTAGCCAAAACAATAACAAGGAATCAAGTAGGTTTTTCAATTTGTATACCTCTCGGCTTTTTCCTTTTAATTTTCTTTCTCTATTTTTTTTTTTAATTCTTTCTTTTTCCAGTATCAAATTAAGAGTCCAGAGAGTATAGTTGCCTTTTGTTTCAAAATTTTTTAGAGATTCCAAGCTATAGAAACCGAGAATACAAATCAGCCAAAAAATTAGGTCAAATTTCAAGTGAAAATGATAAACTAGTGCACTAGTTTTAGGTTTTGGTTTGGATTCTTTTTGAACTATTTTTCTTTTGAACTTTAGGTCTTTTCTTTTGTTTAGGCTCTGTTTTATCTCTGTTTTTCAGCCTCTAAAAAATTTTTTATTAATTTGAATCCACAAGAAAGTGCACTAGAAATAGGATTACACTTGAAAAATTTTTTTAGAAGATTTTTAATGGAAGGTGATTTGAAAACTTAAGTACACAATAGAAACCTAACTCTAAAGAAATTTGCTAGAACTAATAGCAAATTATGAACACAATAAGGTAAAAGAAAAGCACATATAGGTAAGCACAAAGAGAAGCAAACCGAGAGCCAAAATAATGAACAATGCACTAACACAAAAATTAGGTCAACATGCTATTCAAGGAGTTTTTGAACATATAAGAACTAAACACAAACTCTAAGACAAAACATGGATTAAAAACCAAAATCTAATGCAAATGCATGAAGTCCAATCACGGACACATACAAGAATGGAGAGACTCAAATTAAATCAAAACAAGCACAAGCTAATAGGTCCTAAACATGTTGATTGTGGAAGAAAATTCAAAAACAATCAACCAATGGATCTACAGAACAAAATGTGATTCAAAAGATATAGATCCGAAAATAAACTCAAACAAGACAAGAGGAATACAATGAACAACACAAATTCGGACACAAAAAGATGAAGCACTTATCTCCTTGAAGAACCTTGCTCTTGATACCAAAAATGATGGAGGTGAGTAGTAGAAGTGAAACACAAACTCCTCCTAAACTCCTCCTAGGCTCGGATCTTCTTCAATGGAGGTAGAAGTACTCTTGAAGAACTCATGAAGATGATGAACTCTTGCTGAACTTAGAAGACGGAAGCACCCAAGCTCAAGTACTCAAGGGATTGCACACTTCAAAGAAAAGGAAACTAGGTTTTCCTAAGGTTTTTGAAGGCATTCTCTTGGTTTTCTCTCTTGGATGAATTCGGTGACTCTTGAGGGAATTTGGCTGAAGAAATATTCAGAAAATTCTCATATATCAAAAGTGAATACAAAGAGTGGAAGAATCACTTAAGTAGGGTTCCAAGTGTGCAACTTTGGGCGCCTAAATCCAAGGCTACATGTGGCGCCCAAAATTTGAATTCAAACTTGAAATTT
The DNA here is from genome assembly GCF_000230855.2 of Cajanus cajan. NCBI lineage: Eukaryota > Viridiplantae > Streptophyta > Magnoliopsida > Fabales > Fabaceae > Cajanus > Cajanus cajan. The sequence goes on from NC_138525.1 coordinate 37,213,294, forward strand.
GAATTCAAATTTTGGCTCCCATGTGCTTGTTTTGATTTAATTTAGACTCAAATTAAATCAAAACAAGCACAAGCTAATAGGTCCTAAACATGTTGATTGTGGAAGAAAATTCAAAAACAATCAACCAATGGATCTACGGAACAAAATGTGATTCAAAAGATATAGATCCGAAAATAAACTCAAACAAGACAAGAGGAATACAATGAACAACACAAATTCGGACACAAAAAGATGAAGCACTTATCTCCTTGAAGAACCTTGCTCTGATACCAAAAATGATGGAGATGGTAAGGAGGAGTGATGAATGTTCTTCTCCTTAGCTCTCCTTATGCACGGATCTTCTTCAAGGAGATGGAAACCACAAAGATGAACACTAGATGGAGGAAAAATCTCAGATATAGAAGAGGCTTAAGCCTTGGATGGAAGCATCCAAGCTTAAGGTGCAAGGGAAAGCTCACTTCAAAGAGGAGGAAAACCTAGTAGGGTTCCTAAGGTGAAGCTTTCTCTCATGGTGACTCTTGAACGAAATTTGGCTGAATAAGCTCTCAAATTTCATTATTCTCAAAAGTGAATACAAAGAGTGGAAGAATCACTTAAGTAGGGTTCCAAGTGTGCAACTTTGGGCGCCTAAATCCAAGGCTACATGTGGCGCCCAAAATTTGAATTCAAACTTGAAATTTGAATTCAAATTTTGGCTCCCATGTGCTAGTCCGAAAATTTAGGTGCCTAGATGCATTTAGGTTTGATTTGAGAGTTATTTAGGGTTAATTTGAGTGGCACATGTTCAGCCACCCATGGTGCTAAACATGTGACTCAAATGTAACTTAAATGACTTCCAAATTAAACCTAGTTTAACCTATTTTACCTATTTAAGTAATTCTTGTATATTCCTAATCTAATGACCTAAATACAATGGTCAAACAAATACAATGGAAAGGAAAAATTACAAGAATGAAAATGAGCCCAATATTGGGTACCAAAAGCCCAAAGGCCCATGAAGCCCAAAACTAGGCCCAACAAGCCTAAAACCTAAAATGCTACTCTATGTGGTCCAAAATACAAGACCAAAATATATGATACCTATACTAACATGATGTATACAAAACATATGAAAATATCTATAACAAAATATGGCCCATGAAAAGTTCAACTTGGGCCTTCCCAGGCCCATCAGGCCCATTGGGCCCTGACTGGCCCAAACCTTCATGTCTAGCCAACTCCTCTTGGCTCCTTCAATATGTCACCTCTTGCCTTCCTAGGCATGATTCCATCACTAGCTGTCAAGTATAAGAGTGATCCAATGATACCTCTATACTTTGAGTTATCCACAGCTATGCCTTTCTCATCTAAGTCAAGATTGCAAGTGTTTGATATTGGTGTGGCAGCCTCCTTACACCCTTCCATACCAAACTTTTTCAAAAGTTCATTGCAATACTTGCTTTGACTTATGAAAATCCCATCACTCATTTGTTTGATTTGCAACCCTAAAAAGAATGTAAGATCCCCCATCATTGACATTTCAAATTCTCCTTGCATGGTTTTAGCAAATTCTTTACATAAAGAGACATTGGTAGATCCAAATACAATATCATCCATAAAGATTTGAACATACATTGCATCATTTTTAAACTTTTTGACAAACAATGTATTATCTACTTTCCCTCTTACATAGTCATTCTCAATAAAAAAATTGCTCAACCTGTCATACCATGATCTTGGAGGTTGCTCGAATCCATAGAGTGCCTTTTTAAGTTGGTACACATGATTAGGATTTTTAAAATCCACAAAGCCTAGTGGTTGCTCCATATACACTTCCTCTTGTATCAACCCATTGAGGAAAGCACTTTTCACATCTATTTTATAAAGCTTGAAATTCATTATAGAGGAATAAGCAAGAAGTAATCTAATGGCTTCTATCCTTGCTACAGGGGCAAAAGTCTCATCATAGTCAATTCCCTCTTCTTGATTATACCCCTTAGCCACTAGCCTTGCCTAATTTCTTATAATAATTCTTGATTCATCAAGCTTATTTCTAAAAACCCACTTGGTTCCTGTAATTGGATAATCAGTTGGTAATGGCACTAAATCCCATACTTCATTTCTTTCAAACTGATTTAGTTCCTCTTGCATGGCCATTAACCAATGTTCATCTTTTAGTGCTTCATCAATACTCTTAGGTTCAACTTGTGACACAAAAGCCATAGTATTACAAATATTCTTAATGGCACTCCTAGTTGAAACTCCCTTACCAATATTTCCAATTATATTTTCCATTGATAAGTCCCTAGAAGTTTTCCATTCCTTGGGCAATTGTTCACTTGTATCCTTTGTGTTTTCATGTGATTCACTCTCTTTAGGCTCTTTATTAGTCTCACTCTCCAATAGAGGTTGATCAAGAAAATCAGTCAAGTCTTCAATTTCAGTTTTACTTATCTCTTGTTTGTTAGACTCATCAAATACAACATGGACTGATTCTTCAACAACTAGAGTTCTCTTGTTATAGATTCTATAGGCTTTGCTATTTGTAGAGTATCCTAGAAAGATTGCCTCATCAGCCTTTGCATCAAATTTTCCAAGTTGCTCTTTCCCATTGTTCAGCACAAAGCACATACACCCAAAAACTCTAAAGTATGAAATGTTAGGCTTCCTTCCATTGTAAATTTCATAGGGTGTTTTCTTTAATATAGGCCGGATCAGAACTTTGTTTAACACATGACAAGCTGTGTTAATAGCATCAACCCAAAAGTATTTTGGCAATTTTGTCTCATTCAACATAGTCCTAGCTAGTTCTTCTAGAGACCTATTTTTCCTCTCAACAACCCCATTTTGTTGAGGTGTCCTAGGTGCTGAGAAATTATGGTTTATACCATGCTCCTCACAGAGTTTTTGGAACAAAATGTTTTGAAATTCACCTCCATGGTCACTTCTTATGGAGGTAATGTTTGAATTCTTTTCATTTTGGACAAGCTTGGCAAATTTTCAAAAGGCATTAAAAGCATCATTTTTATTTGCAAGAAACATAACCCATGTGAATCTTGAGTAGTCATCTACAATAACTAACCCATAGTAGTTCCCACCTAGACTCATGGTTCTTGAAGGACCAAACAAATCCACGTGAATCAATTGCAAAGGTCTAGTTGTGGAAATCTAATTTTTTCTTTTAAAGCTAGCCTTCACTTGCTTGCCCTTTTGACAAGCATCACATAGTTTGTCCTTACTAAACTTGGGTTTAGGTAATCCTACCACTAATTCTTTCCTACTCAGTTTATTTAAATGATCCATATGAATATGTGCAGCTCTCCTATGCCAAAGCCAAATATTGTCTTCTAAGGTTATTAAGCACTTAGTGTTGGAAATTGTTGTTGAGTGTTCTAAGTCAAGCATATATATGTTATCAATTCTTTTTCTAATGAATCTGATTTCCTTTGTCTTTTTATCACATATCAAGCAACATGTGTTATCAAATTCAATTTTAAAATCTCTATCACTAAGTTGATTTATGCTCAGCAAATTATGTTTCAGCCCATCAACAAGCAACACATTTTCAATCAATGTTTGAGAGGAGGAGTTACCAATATTACCATGACCAAGAATTCTCCCTTTGTTGTTGTCACCATAGGTAACATACCCTTCATTCTTCAATTTCAGACTTGAGAATTTTGAAGGATCTTCAGTCATATGCCTTGAGCAGCCACTATCAAGATACCATAGTAAGTTCTTGGCCCTCAAGCATTCTTACAACAAAGATTCAGAGAAAAAATTTAGGTACCCATGTGAAGGGTCCTTGTAGGTTAGTTCTCAGCCTTTGGCTCTTTTTAATCCAAACCATTTCTCCATTTGGAACTCCATATTTCTTACAGTAGCAGTTTCTTATTGTGTGACCTCTTTTACAACAATAATAGCAAGTTGTTTGTCTGGAGAAATTGCTGTTAAATTTTCTAAAATCTTGGTTTTTCTTAAAAGCTCATTTCTTTGACTTGAATGGCATGTTCATGCTTTGATTAAAACCAAGTCCACTCTGTCGCAACCTGAAAATTTCCGATCTCGCGACATATGGTTTAGACATCCTTTTAAAGATCTCATTAATTAAGGAATGCCCGGACACTAGACTAATCCTTAATTAATGGTTTTAAAAAATGAGTTCATGGAGTCGCCACCAATATTTTACTCAAAACATCAGAAAAAGAAAAGATTTTTTAAAAATCCAATAATGGTCTTGATAACCAGAATTGGGTTTGGTGGTCGGTTACATGTAGGGAAGGTATTAAGCACCCCTACAGCGCCCTCAATCGGTACTGATGGCATCCTTACTTGCATGGGCATGAGATGATGGACAAGGAAGAGGACGCCTACTCCAAGGATCAAGTTCTTCAAAGGTGGCACAAGGTTTTAGGGTGGATGATGATGGAATGGACGAAAATAGAGGTTGGGTAGAAAGTGTTTGAGGAAATGCTTGAGAAGGGTACTCTAGGGTTGGCTCACTTCATGATGATGAAGGCCACTTCTAGGGTTGTTTCTCTCAAGGTGGAGATGGGAGGGAGGTGGCCGAATTAGCCAAGGGTGACTAAGGAAAGATATAAAGGCACAAAAGGCTCTCTTTATATTCAATATCCAAAGTATTTACAAGGTGTGGTGCCTAGGGTATTTATAGGAGTGGGAGGCATCTAGGGTTGCATTTAGGGTGCCAAATGCACACCAAATGAAACCCAAATTAACCATAGATGCAACTTGGTGGCCAAGGATGGAATCTTTGGGTTTAGTTAGGCTACATCTAGGTGCATGATAAGACCATGCAACCTTTGCCCTCCACTTGGGCCTAAGCCTTTCTAAGTCCAAAAATAGGTCCAAACACCACTAAAAATGTGTCTAGCTCCCTAATTAAATACCTTAGCCCAAAATTAAAAACCTATGATCTAAAACACCCCATAATACAAGGGTAAAATGGGAAATACAAAAGAAAATAAATCTTATGACTAAGATACCCCAAAATACAAGGGTAAAATAGGAAATTAAAGACAAGGGCAAAAATAGGAATAAAAATAAAGGCTATAAAAACTTAGGAGCTAAGGCCCAAAAGTAGGCTTACTCCTCCTATGGTTTTTCAACACTAACCCATTCCTCTTGCCTCCTTCAATATATCACCTCTTGGACTTCTTGGCCTTAGTATTATTCCATCAGGTACCCTATGATGAAGTTAACGTGATGAGAATTAATAATTTAAATATTTAATCACCTTTATTAATATATTTATTTACATGCTTAATTTAAATTATACAATTAGCTAAAAAATGTCTACATGATTGCTTTTAATATAACAATATTTATCAAAGATAACAAAATAAAATAGAGAAAAGAAGATTGATTGATGTAGACCCCTAAAATTGTCCGGGTCGGAAATAAAGCTTGAAGACTCTCGAAGACTGAAGGATAATCAGCCAGAAGGACTCCTCGAAGGCCCTAGGAGGGTTCTCTGTAGGTCCAGAGGTCTTAGAATAGCTCAAAATAAAGAAGTGGAGGGAAAAAGCCCAATACGGCCGTACTGAACTCAATACGGCCGTATTGAAGCTTCAATACGGCCATACTGAAGTCAGTACGACCGTATTGACACTTCAATACGACCGCGGCGAACTCAATACGGGCGTATTGAAATTTCTGAACTTCAATACGACCGTATTGAACTTCAATACGACCGTATTGAAGTTCAAAAATTTCAATACGGCCGTATTGCCCCTGTAGGCCGTATTGCGCCTATTCCCTATAAATATGACGTCAATTGGACGTCATTTGACACTTTTCAACATAGTTTGAACCCTCTCCTTGAGTATTCTGGGGTTTTTGAGCAGTGTTCTGCCCTAGAAATCACTCGGAGAGTTGATCCGACGAAGTTCTTGAGCCCCGAGCCATTTTGCTTGAGGATCGAACCTAGTCGAGGGGAAATCTTTTTGATTCCCTTAGTTAAAATTTTGTTCTAGGAGAGCGAGGAGCGGGCTTGTAGAGCGTGGGAACGCCAAAACGCTTCCCAGTTCATTTTTTAAAAAAGCACGCTTCAAGAGGTTTCCCTTCAATCCTTCCTTTTACTGCTTTCTGTGTGCATATTTAAACTGTCATCATGTAGATAGTCAATTTATAATTGTTTAGAATAAATAGGGGTAATTTAGTAATTTTATACTGTTCTTTTAAAAATAATCTGTCATAGGGAACCCGAAAGGGGCGCCGTGGGGTGCTAACACCTTCCCCACGCGTAACCGACTCCCTTACCCAACTCTGGTTGTAGTGGCCAAAGTTGATTTTTAAATCAATTGCCTTATCCCTTTTTCCAATGTTTTGAGTAAAACATTGGTGGCGACTCCACGAACCCTCCTTTTATGAAAACCACTAATCCATGGAGGGTCCCGCTTGGGATTAATATGGATTAGTGAGCCTTTTAATAAAATTGCTCGTTTGACGAGGTCTCAGTTTGAGAATAAGTCATTCTAGCAATCCACATTTTTCAAACAAATAAACGAGTCCAACCATCCTTCGCGAATGCCGAAAGCCCGTTTCGGGCCGGTGGCGACAGATGGCGACTCCACTGGGGAAGCCTCGAGAGTCAGTCCCATTTAGTGACAGATTATTTTTAACAAATAATAGTTAAAAATTACTTTATTACCCCTCACTTGTATGATAACATGTTTATCTATTTGGCTTTAATAACTGTTGTATTTTTAAATTTACGCAATTGTTTGAAATAAAAACTGCACACAAACCTTTGCACACAACAGTTCCCTCTATACCCGGGGGCATGAGTGATTAACCATAGGGAGTGGATGTTAGTACGGCCGGTTGTCGAATGGGTCTATAGGTGCCCGTAGACCGTTGTCGGAAAACATCACTCAAGGTGATAACCATGAACTTGAGTCCGACGGTGCGTTGGAACTTTCCATCGACCTACGACGAGAGGAATTGGGTCCCTATAATGGGGGCACCTTGGGGGCCTTTGACCAAGTGAGAACAGTTAGATCCTCCTTGAATATGCACTTTTCTGCAGGAGACCCCTACCTCGTGATTCGCTCGTGACTGTTCGTGGATGAGTGAATTGTTTGTGTAAATGCTTATGTGCAATTGTTTGTGCATTAATAAATAACCTCGTGATAAGGTCTAAAAAATAATCCCCATGCATGAAAATGTCATGACATGAGAGGAAAAACCAATGTGTGAAAATATAATAAAAGTAAGGAGCATAGGCATCATTATCAATAATACCTCATGCATCCTCATCATCATTTATAGGTTCACTAATACCCTCTCGATGTGAGTGAAAGAGACCCATGACTATTGAGATTCTCCGTTGTGGAGAGATAATAGCCTAGGGAGGGTGATAAACTTTCATCTTAAAAAGGCAGCGCCTCAAAGATGAAAGATTATCAAGCTCACATCAAGAGTGTATTCATATCATAAATAAGCTAATTAGAATAAACATTCATTTTAGAAAGTGGCTGGTCATCTCTCTGTCCTCACACGCGCAAAGAAAATCAAGAAAATGGAAGCGCTAGAGGAACAAAACAAGAAGCTCACGACCGAGCTTTCACAGCTCAAAGAGCAGATGGCGCAAATGTTGGAACTCATGCGTCACCATAACATTCATGGATCTCATCACAGTGACCATGGGTCCCATCATGAGGGAGAGGAGGAAGAGCATGAAGAAGATCCTCCACATGCCATACCTATTGGGGCTGGAATCATGATTAAAGAGCCCGAAGTTTCAAAAGAACAATTCCACGCCCTAGAGGATCGGCTGAGGGCTATGGAGGGGCATGATTTTGACATCAAAGATGCCGCCGACATGTGCTTAGTGAGGGATATTCAATTCCCTCCCAAATTTAAAGTGCCGGATTTCCCAAAGTACGTGGGATCGACTTGCCCCAAAAGTCATGTCACCATGTACTGTCGCAAGATGGCTGCATATGCCACAAATGAAAAGCTCTTGATCCACTGCTTCCAAGAGAGCTTGGCTGATACCGCGCTCAACTGGTATATGCAGCTAGATGGAAATCAAGTATGTACATGGAGGCAGTTGGCCGACGCCTTTCTCAAGCGCTACAAATACAACATCGACCTAACACCCGATAGGTCAGATCTTCAAGCCTTGAGTAAAAAGAATGATGAATCTTTCAAGGCGTACGCCCAACGATGGAGGGAGTTGGCGGCACAGATAGAGCCCCCGCTTTCGGATAAGGAGACGGTGTCCTTATTCATCAACTCGTTGACTGGTCCCTATTACGATAAAATGATAGGGAACACAACGACACTCTTCTCGGACATCATCACCATTGGGGAGAGAGTGGAACAAGGACTTAAAAGTGGGAAGCTAGCAAAGCCCTCCCAATCATTCGAAGCTAAGAAGACCTTTGGGAAGAAGAAGGAGGAAGGAGTCAACGCCATAACCATTTCTTCATCTTCTTCCACTTCGAAGTCAGGAAGATCGCAATTCATCCCTGTGAAGAAGTTTGATAAACTTCCGACCACTTATAGCGATCTCCTGCCGAAGCTAGTAGAAGCCAAACTTCTAGCTCATGTTCCACCAAGGAAGATCGACCCACCTTACCCCGATTGGTACAAGCCACAAGACAAATGTTTATACCATTCGGGGGCACCAGGGCATTCAACAGAGAGATGCCTAGCTCTCAAATACAAGGTCCAAAACCTTATTGATGCCGGGTGGGTCACCTTCGATTCGACAGCGCCCGACGTGAGCAAGAATCCTCTGCCAAAGCAGGAGTAGAGAGAAGAACAAGCCACGATAGGGCCCCTTCATATTTCTCTTTTAGGGACTCATGATCAGTACCCGAGATCATGAGAACCTTTTCATGTAAATAAGGGTTTTTGTACAGTTTTAATACATATCAATAAAGAGGCATTTTTCACATTATTCTCTTTTTTGTTCTTTTCTCTCTTTCCTCATTAACATTAATAAATCTAAACCTAAACAGAACCAATAAAATAATTATGTCTGTAATTGTTCGCTCTGACCGGGATCCGAAGGTGAAAGGTTTGAGTTGGACAGTGATGAGGAAACCATTTCTCCGGATCTGCAAAGATTACTAGATCAAGAAGCTCGTCAAGAGAAATTGGAGACTATAAATTTGGGGCATGGCCGAGAGATAAAAGAGGTCAACATTAGGACCCATACCAGTGATGAAATAAGGACACATGTTTCCGCTATGATTATAATAAAATCATTCTTCATTGCTTCTTTTCTTGCTTATAATAAAATTCTAAACCACATTATCTTTAACCCTGTTTGAATAAACATGAATGAGGTTAAAATCATCTTGATAATAATAAACCCACATCATTTTTATGTGGAGGTGTGTGTGACAACTTGGAGCACCTTCCATTGGCCTCGACAAGTGCCATCATGGGTAAAAAGAAATCTTTCAAAATAAAAGAAGCTCGGCAGGAAACCCAAAAAGGGGACTGCGCAAAAATAAGAGCAAAAGACCCGCTAGGAATCCCACGAAAGGGTGACCTAGGCAAAAGTTAGGGTTACAAAAATAAACAAAAACAAAGGTCCGCTAAAACGCCACAAAAAGGTGTTTTAGGCAAAAATAAGGACAATCAAAAAACAAAATAAATCCATGATGGTACCATGAACCGAATTCAAAAAGAAAGGTTCAAGGGAAGCTATCCAAGTTGTCAAATCACAACACGACTTTTTAACTTCATAAGTGTTTAATCAAACAAGCCTAAACACATAAGCCTACCTTGGCCATCCATTCTTACAAAAACCATTTTTGAAAAATAATCCCCTCTAAAACACAAACTTTTGAAAAATATACCCTTTCCTTCTTTTCTCTCTTGTCCCAACGATTTTAGAATAATCTAGTGGAAGCATGGAGAAATAAATCATCACTGATAATGGATCTAATCTGAACAACAAAATGGTGGAAGAACTGTGCCAAGAATTCAAGATCCAACACCACAACTCTTCCCCATATCGGCCAAAGATGAATGGGGCAGTCGAGGCAACCAATAAGAACATCAAAAAATAGTGCAAAAGATGGTTGTCTCATTTAAAGACTGACACGAGATGTTACCCTTCGCTCCTCATGGCTATAGGACTTCAGTACGTCCATTTACAGGAGCTACTCCATTCTCACTCGTTTATGGGGTGGAGGCAGTTCTACCCATCGAAGTCGAGATACTCTATCTAAGGGTAATCATGGAAACAAAACTTTCCGAGGCAGAATGGGTTCAAAGCCAATATGACCAGTTGAACCCTATCAAAAAGAAACGGCTGAACGCCATATGCCATGGTCAAGCCTATCAGAGGAAGATCAAAAAGGCTTTTGACAAGAAAGTCCACCCTCGAGTCTACCATGAGGGAGAGTTGGTAATGAAGAAATTACTACCAACTCAAAAAAGGGCAAAATCGGAAAGTGTGCCCCAAATCACGGAGGACCATACGTGGTAAAACGAGCCTTCTCAGGAGAAGCATTGATTCTCACAAACATGGACGGAGAAGAACTTCGATACCCAGTCAACATTGACGTGGTAAAGAAGTACTATGCTTGAAGACGTTGCTTGCATAGGCCTGCTAGGATGAAAACCCAAAAAAGGCGTCCTAGGCAAAAGTTAGGGAAAAATAAAAAGCCCGCCAGTACAAGGGTACTAGGCAAAACAACGGCAAAATTATCCCCGCTAGGATACGTCCTAGGCAAAAGTTAGGGGCAAAAGAATAAGATGTAAAAGCAAAGCAAGCAACGATCGCTTGAATCGAAAACCGAAAGGCGGTTCAAGTGATTATCTTCTAGAAGCAAGCGTCTTGCAGCATCTACACTCCTGGCTCAGGCCGAAGCAATTAGGGGAACGTAAAGAGCAACAATTACAGATATAATTGTTAAGCCCAATGTATATAGCCTACCCTGGCCAGCCATTCTTCAGAAATTCCTTTTGTAAATCTTTCTGTATGAACATTTGTGAATATCAATAAAATATCCATTTGTTTCTTTTCTCTCTTGACCATGTGATTATGCCTTTGAGTTGGTTTTTCTAAAAATTGTACGAAACTCTTAATAATCGGCCAATAAAAGAAAATTGGAGGGGTTCCCGTAAAATCCATAATCTCCTGCATAAAGGCTCACAAAAAAATACTCCCTCGCGTCAATGACAGAAAGTCCTCCAAGAAGAAGAGGATAGGGAGAGCCACTCACTTTTCTAAATAAATGAACAAAAATAAAAAATTGAATTGCATTTGTGCATCACACACACATTAGTTGCACATTCGAAGACCTTATCATGAGGCAACTGCATAAAATAGGAAAATAGAAAATTGCTTGTGTATGACAGCAGCAAGCAAAATACAAAGATTCAGAAAATCCAACAATCAGTTTGCACAGAATAACTGAGCCTGGAGAGGCTTGCCGAAACAATACTCCTCATCCCCCGCATCAAAGGATAACTGAGCCTGGAGAGGCTCGCAGAAATAATACTCCCCAGAGAAACCTCAACTCACGCTCTTGGACTCAAAATCCCCAACAAGAGCTATCAAAGCAAGATCGACGACATCCTCAATGGAAGTACGATCACCCAAGCAGAATATCCAAGTCAAAGGACTTAAACTTCCTCAGTGAAGATAGCTCTCCAACTCAAGTGTCGAGTGAAGCTAAGCCTGTAGAGGCTTCCTAAATAATACTCTGGGATACATAAGATCCCCAAATCCCCAGTCGCCTACTCAAGAGGCATCCCTACAGAAGGAGAAGAAAATAAAAATCAATAATCATTCCCCAAGTGGAATCTGGCTCTCAGCCAATCATTGAACGTCAAGCTGATATGCCTAACAGAAGAGGCTAATCAAAATCAACGACAATATCCCCCAGTGGATAACAGCCTACACAGAGGCAGCAAAATCAGAAAACCAAAAGAGACACCCGAACAAGGATAACCGGGATACTCCACCAACGTCGAAAGGACGTCAGCCAATCATAAGGCACCGCTCACATCAGAAAGAGCATCTTTGTGTCTACACCCCAAAGGAATCAGAAATTCCCCAGTGGGCACCAACTACGCAATGGAAAGTTGGGACACAAAAAACCTACGAGTAACTGCACATCCCCTAGACGGATCCCTGCGTTATCCAGCCCTCAGTGGCACAAAAATCGAAAAACAACCGTCAAAATAGCATCGTGGACTGTGGAGACAAAATCATCACAAATCCCTGGAAAGGAGATATTCACGCTACCCCGTCGTCGCAAACACGGAGGTATGCAGCTTCCGGCTCGGACAATGAGCGAAGCTATCTCTGGAAAAAGGGTACTCACCGCTTACCGTTGTCATAAAGGTACTTAGCTTCCGGCTCGAACAAAGAGTGAAGCTAAGCCTGGAGAGACGGTACTTACAGCTTCCAGCTTGGGCAACAAGCAAAGCAAGGCCTGGAGAGGCAAAACTCACACTGCTCACCGTCGTCCCAAAGGTGCTTGGTTTCCGGCTCGAACAAAGAGCGAGACTAAGCCTGGAGAGGCGAAATTCACACCGCTCACCATCGTCACAAAGGTACTTAGCTTCCGGCTCGAACAAAGAGTGAAGCTAAGCCTGGAGAGGCGGTACTCAACCATCAGCGTCATCAGAGGCGCGTTGATGTCCAACTTCCGGCTCGGGCGTCGAGTGAAGTTGGCCTTGGAGAAGGTAAACTCAGCTACCGAGGATGTCAGAAGCGCCGAAGTATGCACCCACCTGGAGAGGCTACTCAACATTTTCCCACCGGAAGACGCTACAAGTCAGAAGGTCGGCACAATACCCGGACAATTGGGTCAACTCCTTTACTTGTCAGCCGGTATACCAAAAGGCCGTCCGACTAAGTAAAGGGGGGCAGCTGTAGACCCCTAAAATTGTCCGGGTCGGAAATAAAGCTTGAAGACTCTCGAAGACTGAAGGATAATCAGCCAGAAGGACTCCTCGAAGGCCCTAGGAGGGTTCTCTGTAGGTCCAGAGGTCTTAGAATAGCTCAAAATAAAGAAGTGGAGGGAAAAAGCCCAATACGGCCGTACTGAACTCAATACGGCCGTATTGAAGCTTCAATACGGCCATACTGAAGTCAGTACGACCGTATTGACACTTCAATACGACCGCGGCGAACTCAATACGGGCGTATTGAAATTTCTGAACTTCAATACGACCGTATTGAACTTCAATACGACCGTATTGAAGTTCAAAAATTTCAATACGGCCGTATTGCCCCTGTAGGCCGTATTGCGCCTATTCCCTATAAATATGACGTCAATTGGACGTCATTTGACACTTTTCAACATAGTTTGAACCCTCTCCTTGAGTATTCTGGGGTTTTTGAGCAGTGTTCTGCCCTAGAAATCACTCGGAGAGTTGATCCGACGAAGTTCTTGAGCCCCGAGCCATTTTGCTTGAGGATCGAACCTAGTCGAGGGGAAATCTTTTTGATTCCCTTAGTTAAAATTTTGTTCTAGGAGAGCGAGGAGCGGGCTTGTAGAGCGTGGGAACGCCAAAACGCTTCCCAGTTCATTTTTTAAAAAAGCACGCTTCAAGAGGTTTCCCTTCAATCCTTCCTTTTACTGCTTTCTGTGTGCATATTTAAACTGTCATCATGTAGATAGTCAATTTATAATTGTTTAGAATAAATAGGGGTAATTTAGTAATTTTATACTGTTCTTTTAAAAATAATCTGTCATAGGGAACCCGAAAGGGGCGCCGTGGGGTGCTAACACCTTCCCCACGCGTAACCGACTCCCTTACCCAACTCTGGTTGTAGTGGCCAAAGTTGATTTTTAAATCAATTGCCTTATCCCTTTTTCCAATGTTTTGAGTAAAACATTGGTGGCGACTCCACGAACCCTCCTTTTATGAAAACCACTAATCCATGGAGGGTCCCGCTTGGGATTAATATGGATTAGTGAGCCTTTTAATAAAATTGCTCGTTTGACGAGGTCTCAGTTTGAGAATAAGTCATTCTAGCAATCCACATTTTTCAAACAAATAAACGAGTCCAACCATCCTTCGCGAATGCCGAAAGCCCGTTTCGGGCCGGTGGCGACAATTGAAATACCTCTTGAACGAGCTCTATTGAATCTTCAAATATGAAGAAGGTGCTTTGTGGCGACCTTTCACACTACAATATGCCTCACATATCTCAAGAAATACAATAGGAAGGAGAGAGAAAAAAGAGATGCGACACAAATCTCAAGAAATACAATAGAAGGGAGAGAGATAGAGAATTTTCATGCTCAAAGAGGAGTCTTATTCGAAATTTCTCTGGCCGCCCTGAGAAGTGTGCCCGAGGCTTCAATTTATAGGAATCAGAAAGGGGGCTAGAACGGCCTGTTTCAGATTCAGAACAGCCCGTTCTGGTCCAGTAGTTATGTGTAAATTACACACCCTGGAATGACCCCTTCTAAAAACGGAACGACCCGTTCCAAAGTCAAAATAAACACAAATTCGTCCTTTCCAGAACGGCCTGTTCCAAATTTGGCTTATTTGGAACGGCCCGTTCCGGTATTGGAACGGGCCGTTCCAATACCCTAGCACTTTTTAGGAGTTTCAGCCACATTGGAACGGCCCATTCTGATATTGGAATGGCCCGTTCTAGTCTTCAGAACGGCCCGTTCCAATTTTGGAACAGCCCATTCTAGGCTATTAAAATCACCTTATTTGGCCTTTTGGCCTTCTGATGTCCTGTCTTATTGTTTGCCTACTTCGGAAGCTCCTTCCTTCATAACGGAGGTCCATTTCCTTGTTTGTGTGCCCCTGGACGAAATTGTGTCTACAGCTGCCCCTCTTTACTTTTCCTTTGGAGTAGCTATGTGTTGCTTTTCCAAAGGCAAGTAAAGACGTAGACATTTCGTCCGGGTCTCCTCCTCGTCTCTTTTGTGTTGGGGCTTCTACATTCCTTCTCTTGGATAGGTTTATTTGCTCGTGTCCTCGCCCTTTAGAGCAGTTGAGTGTTCGTTGCATACTCTATTGGGTAACAAGGCTGACGAATTTTACACCTGATCTTCGATCTGCAAGTAGATGCTCCATTGTTTCTCTTGTGATAGTGCATTCCTTTATTTTTAGCTTGTTGAAGAGGGAGTATTTTTGTAGCTCAGCTTCCCTCACGACTTTGTCGTATACCGAATTGGGAGATGACTACAGTCTCTCCAGACCTTTCCCTCACGGCTTTGTCGTATACCGGATTGGGATGCGATCAAAGTCTCTCCAGACCTTTCCTTCACGACTTTGTCGCATACTGGATTAGGATGCGAGTACAGTCTCTCCAGACCTTTCTCTCACGGCTTTGTCGCATACCGGATTGGGATGCGAGTACAGTCTCTCCAGACCTTTCCCTCACGGCTTTGTCGTATACCGGATTGGGATGCGAGTATAATCTCTCCAGACCCTAGTATTTTCGTAGCCTCTCCAAGCCGTAGTATTTTCGTAGCCTGTCCAGGCCGTAGTATTTTCGTAGCCTCTCTAGGACGTAGTATTTTTGTAGCCTCTCCAAGCTGTAGTATTTTCGTTGCCTCTCCAGGCCGTAGTATTTTCGTAGCCTCTCCAGGCCGTAGTATTTTCGTAGCCTCTTCAGGCTGTAGTATTTTCATAGCCTCTCCAGGCCGTAGTATGTTCATAGCCTCTCCAGGCCGTAGTATTTTCATAGCCTCTCCAAGCCGTAGTATTTTCATAGCCTCTCCAGGCCGTAGTATTTTCATAGCCTCTGCAGGCCTTCTGTTGGTGATGATGATGTGATTGCCCCTTGACGAGGATTGCTAGTAGGTGGTGCCCTTGTGCTGGCGGGCAAAGGAGTAGATGGTTGACAGGGATTCTGGTGTTGCCCCTGCCATGTGAGTATTGTGATGCCTCTCCAGGCGCTTGTTGCGGAGTCCTTTTGATTCATTGATGATTGATTATTTGATTGTTGACGGATGCCCCATGGCGAGTATGGATGCATGGATGCACATGAAAATGTAAGACAGGAATGGATTGGATTTTTTTATTATATTTATTTTATTTTTATTATTATTATTTTTTTTGTAAAGTGAAGTTATACCCTTTTGTGCACACTTGTTCCCTATGCATGCTATGCAATGATGCCTCTATGCTAATGCTTAAATGCAGATTGATTTTACTTTCAAGAAATTAATCTATGCGCATTGATCAAAGACATGGATTGTTAGCCTTTTAGCCGTGTCGAATTTAGTGTTGCTTTTTTGAACCTGAGGTTTGTGTAGTTCGGTCTTCTTGCTTGTACCGAATATGATATGTTAGCCCATAGATCAAGTGTACCTAGACTCTGTTCTAGGACACCTCCATCTTTTCCTTGTGAGTGTTCACTGTGCATATTCCGTGTATCTTTCAAATTTATCTTAATGCCATGTAGGTAAAGAGGAATGAGAGGAAGGGGATATATACATATTTTTTTTGTAAAAGTTTTAGAAAGGATTTTTTTCAAAAATGGTTTATAGAAGAATGGCTAGCCGAGGTAGGCTAGTGGTTTAGGCTGATGAACAAGCACATTCAAAGTGAGGAAATCATTTTCCGCGTTAGCTTATTATTTCCTTCAAATTAAGTTAAGTTATGACTTGGGATTGCATATTGATTAAATGATCTTCTCGAGCCGCCTTTCAGTTTACAGCTCGAGATGCTGCTTTGTCCTAACTTTTGCCTAGGTTACTTCAGATGTGTTCCCTAGCGAACATTTTCTTTTTTCTTTGATCCTCACTTTTGCCTAGGCTACCCTTTTTGTTTGTGGGTCTCCTAGCAGACCTTGCCCTAATTTTTACGCAGACCCCTTAGTGGATTTCCTACCAGGCTTTTATCTTTGCAGCATTTGTGATCATCTTTCATTCCTTCATGAAAAGGGGATGTCCATTGCATTGATCTTTATGTGTTTTTTTTTATTACGTATTAAGCCATTATTTCTAATGACGTCCTTATTTCAAATGTACTTGTTCATTTAAGGTTTATTGACGAGGCTTAGAGTATATAAAAGGGAAAAGAGAAATGAAGTAGAAAAATGTATGGCATTAAAATAGAATTTTCAATTTACACGTGCCCATTTAATGTAGCTTGAGGGCTCGGGCATGCCCCAAGTTCGTGATTCGTACACAAAGAAAAAGAAAGAGGTTGCCCATTAGAGAGGCCTAAGTCATCTAACCGTAGAGCTAGTCCTCCACTCGCATGGATGTGGCACTTCAGAAGATCTCGTGTAGAGGGAGGGCGCTTCAGAAGATCTCGTGTAGAGGGAGGTCCTTTGGCTTCTTCTCTCGTAAAGGTATTTTCAACCCATATCCCGAGCCTTTCCTAATAAGTAGGAATGGGTAGAAGCGATGATAGAGCTTTCCATGGAGTCTTGCTTCTCAAGAGAAACATTCGAGTAGTCTCTCGATTTTCAGCTTGAACAAACATTGCTTCTCTATTTTTTTTATTTTATTATTATTTTTTTTTATATATATTTTTTTTCCTAGAATGCCCTTTGCGAGTTTTCATTCTAGCAGTTTCTTAACAAGCAATGCTTCTCTCTTGTTAAAATCATCATTCAAGAAAGCTCTATTCATTTTGCCTTTTAAGGGATTCGTCCTCCTTAGGTTCTATTTCTTAGCTTGCAACTCGTTAGGAGTGTGGATTCGTCCATTCCTATTTCACTTGGATTTCACAGTTGCACGACACGGCTTTATTTTCTTTGGGGCAAGAGTTGGCGTCTTAATGATTGTGGAGTTCTTTACCTTAAACTCTTTATGCATGGCTTATTTTCTATTATTTTTGACTAACGCACATAGGTCAATTTCCTTTTTTATTCTCATTTATTCTTTTACAAGGAGGGATATGTTCTAAATGAATGTAATGCAAACATGTAGAGAAAGTTAAGAAAAATAAATATCAGTCTCATTGTTTTGTTTATCTGTGAATGCTTAAATAGATTTTGCGAGTATTAACTTACTTTAACAAACATATCAAAGCAAGAGCCCAGTCATAGTATTTTTTTTTAAGATTGATTTGGGCTTTTTCTTTAAAGCGCAGGTACTGTCATATGTTAGAGCATTTACTTTTCTTAACTTTCTATACGTACTGCAACCTAATCCTCCTTAGCTAATAAAATAAAATGAATGAAATTAATGAGCTAATCTAGAATGCATGTCATATTTTTTTGCCTAATCTTTATCATGTTTCTATTATCTAAAAGGGAATGATGCATGGTAAAGAAGAGATTTCTTTTATTGATTTTTTTTTTACAAAAAGGAAACTACCTATATGATGTTAATGGAATGCTGACCGAAGAATGTACAAAGGGGTATAAAATTTTTATTTTTATTATTTTTATTTTTTTATTAACTTTATTGTTTGCTTTTATAAAATTCCAATCCATCTTATTAGAATAAAATAATACAAACAAATGCACACACATATGCTCAATCAACGTACAGCCACGAACGATCATGATCAAATCCTTGGTCTGTGGTCCCTGTTAAGAAAAGTGCGTTGTATAGGACGGTTCTAATCTCACTGGTCTTTAAGGCCCCCAAGGTGCCCCATTATAGGGACCCAATATCTCTGTCGTCGTCACCTGGCAAACTCTAAGGTCTGTCGTAGTCTTTTGGGCTAGAGTAACCAGTTATCACCTTGAGTGTGATTTCCGACAAGGCTCGCAGACTCCAAGGCCAAACTTGGGCAGGTCGTACGTCAACCACTCCCTATGTTTAATACCCTCATGCCCCTGGGTGTAGGGGGAACTGTTGTGTGCAAAGGTTTGTGTACAATTTTATTTCAAACAGGTGCGAAATTTAAATAAACAAACATATATCAAAGCCAAACAAAGAAAACAAATAAGGTAAAGGGGAAAAATGTTTAAATTATTATTCTTATTTTATTAACTTCATCATTTATTTGGGCCTGACCCTCTTAAAATGTCCCCACTGGAATCGCCATCTGTCGCAACCCGAAAATTTTCGATCTCGCGACATATGGTTTAGACATCCTTTTAAAGATCTCATTAATTAAGGAATGCCCGGACACCAGACTAATCCTTAATTAATGGTTTTAAAAAATGAGTTCATGGAGTCGCCACCAATATTTTACTCAAAACATTGGAAAAAGAAAAGATTTTTTAAAAATCCAATAATGGTCTTGATAACCAGAATTGGGTTCGGTGGTCGGTTACGTGTAGGGAAGGTATTAAGCACCCTTACAACGCCCTCAATCGGTACCCTATGATGAAGTTAACGTGATGAGAATTAATAATTTAAATATTTAATCCCCTTTATTAATATATTTATTTACATGTTTAATTTAAATTATACAATTAGCTAAAAAATGTCTACATGATTGCTTTTAATATAACAATATTTATCAAAGATAACAAAATAAAATAGAGAGAAGAAGATTGATTGAAATACCTGTTAAACGAGCTCTATTGAATCTTCAAATCTGAAGAAGGTGCTTTGTGGCGACCTTTCACACTACAATATGCCTCACAGATCTCAAGAAATACAATAGGAAGGAGAGAGAAAAAAAGATGCGACACAAATCTCAAGAAATACAATAGAAGGGAGAGAGATAGAGAATTTTCGTGCTCAAAGGAGTCTTATTCAAAATTTCTCTGGCCGCCCTGAGAAGTGTGCCCGAGGCTTCAATTTATAGGAATCAGAAAGGGGGCTAGAACGGCCTGTTCCAGATTCAGAACAGCGCGTTCTGGTCCAGTAGTTATGTGCAAATTATACACCCTGGAATGACCCATTCTGAAAACGAAACGGCCCGTTCCAAAGTCAAAATAAACACAAATTCGTCCTTTCCAGAATGGCCTGTTTCAAATTTGGCTTATTTGGAACGGCCCGTTCTGGTATTGGAACGGCCCATTCCGGTATTGGAACGGCTCGTTCCAGCCTAGCACTTTTTAGGAGTTTCAGCCACGTTGGAAAGGTCTGTTCTGATATTGGAACAGCCCGTTCCGGGCTTCGTAACGGCCCGTTCCAATTTTGGAAAAGCCCGTTCTGGGCTACTAAAATCACCTTATTTGGCATTTAGGCCTTCTGGTGTCCTGTCTTGTTGTTTGCCTGCTTCGGAAGCTCCTTCCCTTCATAACAGAGGTCCATTTCCTTGTTTGTGTGCCCCCCGGATGAAATTGAGTGTCTACACACTCCTATCAAAAGTGTTTCTTTGTTTTCCCAAAAGAATATTCAAATTTGCATTTCCATTTGTGAACTTTGTAAGGGTGGATTTTAAATCAGCATTTTCTTTTTCAAATGCCTTGCAACTTTCACAAACATCTTTTGAGGAGGAGGAGGTTTCACAATGAGCTTCACTAAAATTGAAAATAGTTTGAAGATTTTCATGCTCATGTTTCAAATCCTCAAGCTCTTGTTTAGCTTTAATTAAAGCATTTTCATACCATTTCAGCTTGTTTTTAAGCTTTGAATTCAAGGCATCTAATTTTACAGCCTCTTTATGAATTTGTATAAAAGCTTCTTGGAGTTGATCATAGTCCGGATTAGATTCAAGGTCATAATCACTTACAATTGTGTCTTGGTCAGCTCCAGCCATCAAACACAAGTTGTTCTCCTCAAATTCAGATTCATCACTTGTTGTGCTTGAGTCATTATCTTCCCAAGCAATGTAGGCTCTCTTCCCTTTGCCATTTTTCTTTGTTTTCTTCTTCTCTTGTTGCTTCTTCAAGAGGTTTGGGCACTCAACTTTCATATGTCCCAGCTTTCCACTCTCAAAGCAATTGAAGAAGGATGTGCTTGCTTCCTCTTTCTTATTAGTCTTTCTATTGAACTTGTAGGGGGAATTTCTCTTTTTCCTTATGAATTTTCTGAACTTCTTCACCAGCAAGTTGAAGTTCTCAGTTTCGGAATCATCGGAGCTTGATTCTTCACACACCTCTTTGCCTTTGCCAGATTTCAAGGCCTTTAGTGACACTCCTTTGCCCTTCTTGTCTTGTTGTTCATTTTCTTCAAATATGTGCAGCTTTTTCTCATGCTCTCTTAGCTTCCCAAAGAGAGTAGCAAGGGTTAAAGAGGTCAAATCCTTTGATTCTTCTATGGCTGTCACCTTTGCTTGCCATGTTCTGTCCAAGCATTGCAGCACTTTCAAATTCAGCTCTTCTTTTTCAAATTTCCTGCCAAGGTCAACAAGGTGATTTATCAAGTGTGTAAATCTCTTTTGAAAATCATAAATACATTCACCATTGTTCATTATAAACAACTCATATTCTCTTATGAGAGTATGCTTTCTAGATCTCTTTACATCACTTGTTCCTTTATGAGTGACTTGCAAAGTATCCCACATTTCTTTAGCATATTTGCATTGTGATATTCTAAAAAACTCATCAATAGACAATGCAGATGTAATAATGTTTTTGGCTCTATAGTCATATTGGGCTCTTTTATTTTCATCATCACTCCACTCACTACAATGTTTTTCTTTCTTCTCATCATCATCTTTTGTCATAGGGATATAGGGTCAATTTTCTATTGCATCCCATACAGCAATATCAATTGCTTCAATGAAAATTCTCATCCTAATTTTCCAGTAGACATAGTTTTCACCATTGAAAACAGGAGGTCTATGAATAGACACACCATCACCATAGGGTAGGTTGCTATTGGCCATTTTTGAAATCTTGAATAACTCTCAAGAACCTTGCTCTAGATACCAATTGTTAGAAAAGAATGGCTCAATCCAAGAGGGGGGGGGTGAATTGGATTCTATGACACTTTAAATTTTTTTACAGTATTTAGGATCTTTATTTCAATTAAACTTTTCTAAAAATGAATTTTCAATGAAGTTTCTTAAAGACTTGTTATTGAAGAATGAATCCTATATGCTTTCTTGATTAACCAATAATGAGGTTCAAAGTTGATGGAAGAACTTTGGAGGAGGCCGGATTGATGTAGCTTCCTTCAAGTCTTTCCCTAGATCTTTGTACTCCTAGAATCCTTCCAATGCTTGTGTAAGGCTCCAATGGAGGGAGGAACCTCACGGCCACCTTAAGATGGTGGAGAAGCCTCTCAAGAATGCGCCACTCTTGGTGAAAGGATAAGCATTCTTCAACCCGCCACACTTGTCTTTGGAAAAGTGATAAGAGATTGGTTTTGCACAAAGAGGTTTAGGACCTTTGGGAGGAGAGAAATCTGATCTCTAATCTGAATACTCAATTCTCATTAATGCCAAAAGTGTCATACAAGTGAAAAATTTGAAGCTATATAGGCGTGGCCACCTAGGGGTTAAGCTAGACTAGATCATGGTTCACTAGGAACCATGGTTGGGTCCGTCCAACTTAGGGAGCAAGAAAAGGCTAGACCATGGTTCACTAAGAACCATGGTTGAGCCTTCCTAAACCGCCCTTGTGTAGGAGAGAAAAGAGGTCCAAGCATTTGGCCAAGTGTGCACCAATGTAAACACAAGGTGTGAACACAAAGGTGTGGACGGTTTTGATTGGTTTTATTTAACTCCACCCGGTTTGAAAATGGTTCATTTGGTTTAGTTAGGTTCATTCAATGTGAATGAAACCTAGCTAAATCAAATCTATGAAAAATTAGGAGTTAAATGAGTCCAATATGTAAAACCTTTATCCTAAGACCACATTTGGCTAAAATGCTAGGAGCACACTTTAGTCTACTAATGCCACTCCTATGCCTACTTCTAAAAAGAAAAAGGTGCCTCCAAAATACAAAGGCAAAACAATCCTATACAAAGTCTACTATATACAATATATACAATGGGACTACTCAAGATACTACTAAGGAGAAAAGTACACAATGCTCATGGTGAGCAAGGGTCTAAGAAGCACCTCCTCCTTAGATGTCTCTTCTAGCTTCCTTACCATGGACCTTGTCAAAGGTCCAATGGCCTTCATGTATTCCTCTTCCTTGGATGGTCCTTCCTCTTCCTTGGATGGTCCTCCATCATACCCTCCTTCTTGGGAAGGATCTGTCCTCAGATCTACCTCTTCATCATCCATGTTAGCATTCCCTGAAAAAGGCATAAGATCACAAACATTAAATGTATTACTAACACCATAATCAGAAGGTAAATCTATTTTGTAGGCATTTTCATTTATTCTTTGGAGTACTTTGAATGGACCATCTCCTCTCGGACTTAGTTTAGACTTCCTTTGAGTAGGAAATCTTTCCTTTCGCAAATGAAGCCAAACTAAGTCTCCTTCCTCAAAAATAATTTGTTTTCTCCCTTTGTTGTTGTATTTCATATATTTTTGAGTTTGTTTTTCTATGTGGTCTTTAACCTTCTCATGGAGTTTTCTTATAAAATCAGCCTTAGAAACTTTTTCTTTGTGAACATAAGAAGAAGTACTAGGCAAAGGAAGTATGTCCAAAGGTGTGAGAGGGTTAAAGCCATAAACAACCTCAAAAGGAGAAAGATTGGTAGTCTTGTGGACTACCCTATTATATGCAAACTCTATATGAGGAAGATGTTCATCCCAAGACTTCTTGTTGTTCTTTAAAATGACCCTCAATAGAGTAGATAAGGATCTATTTACTACTTCAGTTTGCCCATCGGTTTGTGGGTGACAAGTAGTAGAAAATAGAAGTTGAGTTCCTAGTTTTTCCCAAAGTGTTTTCCAAAAGTGACTAAGGAACTTAACATCCCTATCCGAGACTATTGTTTTAGGGATTCCATGTAATCTCACAACTTCTTTAAAGAATAGTCTTGAGATATGGCTAGCATCATCTACCTTGTGGCATGGAATAAAGTGAGCCATCTTTGAAAATCGGTCCACTACCACAAAGATAGAATCATGACCCCTTTGGGTTCTTGGGAGACCAAGTACAAAATCCATGCTAATGTCTTCCCAAGGGGTGCTAGCTATAGGTAGAGGTGTATAGAGTCCATGAGGCATAACTCTTGATTTAGCTTGTAAACAAGCTATGCATTTTGAGCAATGCCTTTGGACATCTATTCTCATGTGTGGCCAATAAAATTTTTCTTTTACAAAACTTAGAGTTTTATCAACTCCAAAATGGCCCATGAGACCTCCTTCATGACTTTCCTTTACTAAGAGCTTTCGAATGGATCCTTTGGGTATGGAAATCTTTCCCATTTTATACAAGTACCCATCATTGATGTAAAATCCATCAAAGGCCCTTTTAAGACATTGCTTGTAAGTGGACTGAAGATCTAGATCATTTTCATACAATTCCCTAATGTTGTCAAATCCAAGAATTTGGGAACTCAAGGTAGTAAGTAATGTGTATCTTCTAGAAAGGGCATCGGCCACCACATTACTTTTTCCCTTCTTGTACTTGATCACATATGGAAATTGCTCTAAATATTCTACCCACTTAGCATGTCTCTTATTTAACTTACCTTGCCCTCTCAAATACTTTAGTGACTCATGATCGGTATGAATGATAAAGTCTTTAGTCACTAAATAATGCTCCCAAGTTTTGAGGGCTCTTATAAGAGCATAGAGCTCTTTATCATAGGTGGGGTAATTCAAGGTGGGACCTCTAAGTTTTTCACTAAAATAAGCAATGGGGTGGCCACCTTGAAGTAGGACCGCACCTATCCCTAAACCACTTGCATCACATTCTAGCTCAAAAGTTTGAGAAAAATTTGGAAGAGCTAGAATAGGTGCATGTGTAAGTTGGTCTTTTAAGTTATGAAAAGCCTTCTCTTGCTTCTCCCCCCATACAAAAGGCACATCCTTCTTGACCAACTCATTAAGAGGAGATGCTATGGTGGAGAAGTCTTTAACAAACCTCCTATAGAAGCTTGCTAAACCATGGAAACTCCTAATGTCTCCCACATTCTTAGGGGTAGGCCACTCTTGGATGGCTCTAACCTTCTCGGGGTCCACCTTAACCCCCTCCTTGCTAACTATAAACCCTAAGAAATTTACACTTTCTTGGCAAAATATACATTTTTCTAAGTTAGCAAAGAGATGGTTTTCCCTAAGAAGAAACAAGACATTTTTAAGGTGTTCTAGGTGTTCTTTAAGGCTTTTACTATAGATTAGGATATCATCAAAATAAACAACTACAAATCTACCTATACAATCCCTTAAGATATGGTTCATTAACCTCATAAAGGTGCTAGGAGCATTGGTCAAACCAAAAGGCATGACTAACCATTCATATAATCCAAACTTGGTTTTAAAAGCGGTTTTCCATTCATCTCCTTCCTTGATCCTTATTTGATGATAACCACTCTTAAGATCAATTTTAGAAAATATGAGTGCTCCATGCAACTCATCTAGCATGTCATCTAACCTAGGGATTGGATGCCTATACTTAATGGTTATATTATTTATAGCTCGACAATCCGTGCACATTCTCCAAGTCCCATCTTTCTTTGGAACTAAAAGAACCGGCACAGCACAAGGGCTTAAGCTCTTTTGAACCCATCCCTTCTTCATCAAATCTTCAACTTGGGTCTCTATTTCTTTTGTTTCTTGGGGGTTGGTCCTATAGGCGGGCCTATTGGGTAGGCTTGCCCCGGGAACCAAATCAATTTGATGTTCTATTCCCCTTAAAGGAGGAAGCCCACTTGGAACTTCTTTGGGAAATAGGTCATCAAATTCCTTTAAAAGGTTTTGAACCCCCTTTGGTAGAGACTCAAATCCAAAATTTGTGGCAGCAAGTGTCTCTTTAGCATAGAGAAGGAAAAGAGGTTGATCAACTAGGAGACATTGTTTAATGGAATGATTTATAGAAAATTGACTCCTAGGAACAACTACCTTGGAAGGGACACTTCCTTCCAACTCTATAACCTTCTCTTCCTCTTTTTCACAACTTAAGAGGTTTTTTTTTTTTTCCTCTCTCTTTTTTTTCTTCCTCAATTTTCTTTTTCATGGCCACTTGATCTTCTAACACTTGGGAAGGTGTAAGAGGGATCAAGGTATGCTTTTTACCTAGATGGACTAGGCGGATCTTATTGGTGACACCATCATGGATGGCTTGTCTATCATGTTGCCACGGTCTACCAAGTAAAATATGACTTGCATCCATGGGAATGATATCACATAAAATTTCATCTTTGTACTTCCCAATGGAAAAGGGCACATTTACTTGATCTTTGACTTCTATAGGTCCATCCTCATTAAGCCACTGAAGTTTGTAAGATTTAGGATGGGCTATAGTAGTCAAGTTAAGCTTATCAACCAACCTTTGGCTTACAAAATTGTTACAAGAGCCACTATCAACAATGAGAGAACATGTTTTCTTGAAAATCTTGCATCTAGAATGAAAGAGATTCTCTCGTTGTGATTGGTCTTGTTCCTTAAGTTGGTTAGTCAACAATCTATGGGCAATTAATAGATCACCCTCACATGGTGCTTCCTCACTAGAACTATGGCTTTCGTCTTCTTCACTTGAGGAGGATGAAGAAGATGAAGTGCTCTCCTCACTTAGGATCTCATTGCCCCTAATGATCATGGTTTTTTTTGTAGGGCATTGGGAAGCTATGTGTCCCCTTCCTAAGCACTTAAAACATTTTATGGAGCTAGTCCTAGTATCATGGGAAGGTCTTTCCTTAGGTTTCTCTTTTAGTGACTTATCCTTTGAATAGGAGGGGGTACCCTCCTTCTTGAAGTCTTTCTTAGGGTAGGGGGTAGTTTCCTTCCTAAAACTAGGTTTTCTTTTTAATTGTTGTTCTACCCTCACACAAAGTTGAACTAGTTCATTTAGGTCTCTATAGGGCAATAGCTCAACTTTATCCCTAATCTCTAGGTTTAAGCCACTTTGAAACCTAGCTATGGTGGTTCTTTCTTCCTCCCTAATTCCCGCTCTCATCATAAGCAACTCCATTTGTTGCCTATATTCCTCAACACTCAAATTTCTTTGTTGGAGTCTTTGGAGCTTGTCCATTAACTCCCTCTCAAAGTATGGAGGAATGTGCCTTCTCCTCAAGGCACTCCTTAGCTCATTCCAATATTGGATTGGAGGCTCATGATGAATTTGTTTTTCTCTAACTAGGGAAGTCCACCAATACATGGCATACCCTTGAAAGCTAAGAGTAACCATGGGAACCTTTCGGTCTTCACCTACATTGTGGCAAGTGAAGAGTTGTTCAACCTTCATCTCCCAATCTAAATAGTCATCCACACTATCCTTGCCATGGAAGGGAGGAAGGTCAAACCTAGGTTCTTTAGGAGTTGTTTTATGCTTAGGCCTATGGTGCCTAGGGGATCTTTGGTAGTAACCATCATCATGATGACTACTACGCAACCCTTCACTTGTTAGTGAATGTGTGTGCGAGTGATAGCCTTTGGACCTAGAAGGTCCATGACCCTCATGGCCGTGGGGCTTGCTAGTCTCACCCACAACAAGTTTATTTAACAACTCTCTAATTGTTTCATTGTTTTTTTCATTTTCTAGTTCTTTTTTTCTAATGTATTCCTTAAGTTCCCTAAGTTCTTCCTTAGTACTCTTATGGCTCTTAGGGGAGTGATGACCATGCACACTACTATTATGAGAATGATCACTCATTTTTGCAAGGTAAAAGGGTTTCACAAGTCTTTGAAAATTGCAAAGTGAGTGATAAAAGTTTTCACAAAAGCTTGTTTTGGTGTAGTACTAAGTACTTAGAGGTCTAAGTATACAAGTTGCACTATCAAGGGAGGTGAGCTACAAGGAGCCACTTAATAACCAAGCCTCTTCAAGTGGAAATTACTAAACCCCTTTGTACTTTTCTTACAAAACAAAGTTCCACACAAGACAAGTAAAGTAGTGTGTGTGTGTGCACGAAACCCCTAGTAGGCAATAGAAGCCTTCTAAACGAACCTAGGAGCTAAACAATTAAAAATGAAAGCAAATAAAGCATATACTAGTCGCTTATCCTAAGGTGAAAGTCCAAGTAGCACCTAAGGCTTTTTGGGACACTTTCACAGACCTAGAAATCCGGTTTATGAAAGCTAAAACTAAATCTAGCCGATTCCTAGTGGAAGCCCAAGGTGGCACTTAAAGCCTTTGGGGACCCTTCCACAAGCACTAATCGAGGCTAATAGAAATTAAGTAGGACTATTTAGGAGGTGGTGGAGCTTACTTAATGTCCAAACAGCCACCCCTAAATGCAAGTTGAATACAAGAGAAATCACACAAAACTAATCAACAAAATTATGAAGTTACAACTCAAATAGTCAATACAAAACAATGGTTCTTCTTGGCCTATCTTCCACCAAGGTAGCTGGGACAGTTTGGTGCAGTTTTGAACCCCAGGGAGACGCTCCAAATTGGCTGGAACCAAGTCCTCTTCAAGGTCTTACAAACAGCCACAAGGTTCCACCAAGGCCGCCACAAAGATACACCAAAACCGCCACCAATCTACACCAAGGCCGCCACCAATTGCCACCAATTTTCACCTACAAATTCAAAGCAAATTTTGGCTGCACAAGGAGCAAACAAGTCAGCCTCTCTTAATGTGTTTCACTCAGCAATTATGTACCTCAATCCTCCTTCAAGGCTAAACTCCTTTGAGGTCAACCACATGCCTCAATTATACCTTCCTTCCAAGTGTAATGACTTGAACAAGGCCTATAACTTCACCAAGCTTAGCAAGCAAAACAAGAGAGGAAAGAGGCCAAAGAAGTAAAACTGAAAAGCACAATTTGGGAAGGGCAAAACTCTAATGGAAATTGATGAGACAAACAAAGAGAGCCAAAAAGACACAAAGCAACAATTAAGACTAATTTCAAAGCTAGCACTCAAAAGATTTTCCTAAGAATGGCACTAGATTTGATTACAAAAACCAAAAACAAAATTTGTGCAATGCTAAGATGATTTTTAAAACTCTTTTCAGCCACTGGACAGTGAGGAAACCACATACAAAAATTCACACAAAAATCAATAGGCCAAGTGCTACAAAATTGTCAAATTTTCAGCTTGAATTTTTTTTCTAGTTTCTTTTTCTTTTGCTTTCTTTTTCTTTTTCTTTGCTTTTTGAAATCTTTTTCTTTCTTTTCTTTCTTTAAACACAGAATGTTAAGCACTTTAAACAGAGGCCAATCACAAATTCAAAGGTTTCCAAGTGGTGGAGAAAAGAAGAGAAAGAAGAGGAGAAATTCCAAGTGCACTTAGGCAAAATTTTCAGCACTTTTTAGTACTAGTTTTGTTCCATTTTGTCACTTCTTTTAGCACACTTAAAGAACGTTTTCTAGGCACTTCTTTCTCTGTTTTCTTTAATCAAAGCAAGCACAAGACACACAAAGAATTGCTGGTCATATATTGCTATGAAACTAATAGCAAAGAATTTCACAAAAATGACTCTAGAACATGTTAGGTCTAATAACATGCATAGGAATTAATTTGTGAGCACTCTAAGAATGATTTTAACATGCAACCAGCAATGACACAACTCAAGTTCAGAGATTAATATTTCAAGATTCAAAAAGAAAAAGGGACTACACGGATTTAATGACAAGCAAAGCAACTACACATGACTCTAAGACAAAACTAGTAGATTAAGAAATGTAAAAGATTTGTTTTCTTGATTCTTTCTTGGAGTTCTTTTTTTTTGAACCGAAACTTGTAGGGACACAAAAGAAAATAAAGACAATCCTAAATCATAGAGAAAGATACACAAAGATTACCTACAGCACATACCAAGATTGATTCACAAGGATTTGCAAAAATGAACCAAGAAAAGCAAGACAATGTGAGTGATTTCTATAGATTTATAAGTGTGACACAAGAATCACTCAAGGCACATACCAAGACTCAAAGAAAAGGAAAAGAAGACAAGGAGAACAGAACAAGACTCAAGCAAGATTATGCAAGATACACAAAAGAAAACAAAGAAGCAAGGGAATTCGGATTACTTGGAGACCTAGCTCTTGATACCAAATGATGGAAGAACTTTGGAGGAGGCCGGATTGATGTAGCTTCCTTCAAGTCTTTCCCTAGATCTTTGTACTCCTAGAATCCTTCCAATGCTTGTGTAAGGCTCCAATGGAGGGAGGAACCTCACGGCCACCTTAAGATGGTGGAGAAGCCTCTCAAGAATGCGCCACTCTTGGTGAAAGGATAAGCATTCTTCAACCCGCCACACTTGTCTTTGGAAAAGTGATAAGAGATTGGTTTTGCACAAAGAGGTTTAGGACCTTTGGGAGGAGAGAAATCTGATCTCTAATCTGAATACTCAATTCTCATTAATGCCAAAAGTGTCATACAAGTGAAAAATTTGAAGCTATATAGGCGTGGCCACCTAGGGGTTAAGCTAGACTAGATCATGGTTCACTAGGAACCATGGTTGGGTCCGTCCAACTTAGGGAGCAAGAAAAGGCTAGACCATGGTTCACTAAGAACCATGGTTGAGCCTTCCTAAACCGCCCTTGTGTAGGAGAGAAAAGAGGTCCAAGCATTTGGCCAAGTGTGCACCAATGTGAACACAAGGTGTGAACACAAAGGTGTGGACGGTTTTGATTGGTTTTATTTAACTCCACCCGGTTTGAAAATGGTTCATTTGGTTTAGTTAGGTTCATTCAATGTGAATGAAACCTAGCTAAATCAAATCTATGAAAAATTAGGAGTTAAATGAGTCCAATATGTAAAACCTTTATCCTAAGACCACATTTGGCTAAAATGCTAGGAGCACACTTTAGTCTACTAATGCCACTCCTATGCCTACTTCTAAAAAGAAAAAGGTGCCTCCAAAATACAAAGGCAAAACAATCCTATACAAAGTCTACTATATACAATATATACAATGGGACTACTCAAGATACTACTAAGGAGAAAAGTACACAATGCTCATGGTGAGCAAGGGTCTAAGAAGCACCTCCTCCTTAGATGTCTCTTCTAGCTTCCTTACCATGGACCTTGTCAAAGGTCCAATGGCCTTCATGTATTCCTCTTCCTTGGATGGTCCTTCCTCTTCCTTGGATGGTCCTCCATCAAAAGTTAACACCAATATGTAATGCTTTGATTCAGTTCAAAATAATATTATTCATGCACACATTTGATCAAGAGCAATCTTCTTTAATGCACAATCAAGATATTACACAAAGTAAAAGATAAGGGTAAGAGAAGATTGCACAAGTCTTTTATCCTGGTTCAGCCACTCCACATGTGACCTACATCCAGTACTCAATCATAACATGATCAAGATTTGTTCCACTATCTTAATGGAGAAGGTTTACAAGCATACCACACATGCATATACTCCTACATTCAAGATAACCACTTTCTTGACCTCAAGAAAGCACCCCTTGAAGAAACCCACTACAAGAATTCCTTACCACTTGAGAAACCTACTCAAGATATACAAGTATTCACAAAGAATTAAGGAACGAATTCACCTGGAATTCAGAAGCAAATCTTAATCTCTTTCCTTTCAAGAATGTGATGATGATGATCTTTTCTCAAAGTTTTTCACAAGAGTTTTTCTTCTTGGATTCACAAAGAAAACTCTCCAAGATTGTCACAAAGACTTTACAAAAACTCTTTT
The DNA here is from genome assembly GCF_000230855.2 of Cajanus cajan. Classification (NCBI taxonomy): domain Eukaryota; kingdom Viridiplantae; phylum Streptophyta; class Magnoliopsida; order Fabales; family Fabaceae; genus Cajanus; species Cajanus cajan. The sequence continues at coordinate 37,244,674 of NC_138525.1, forward strand.
CTAATTTTGATTCTCAATTCTAACTCTGTTCTGAAGTTTCAAAATGTTCAAACTATTTATAAAAGTTTCAGAACCAGATAATCGATTATTTTAAAGAATAATCGATTATTTTGTTCTTCAGATTTTCTGGAAATCCACCAAGAACAATTTAATCGATTATTTTGTTGGATAATCGATTATTCTAGAGAGTCATTTCTGGGATAATCGATTATTTCACAAATAATCGATTATTACAGCAAGACATTCCTTTTTGCCTGTTGCTGGAATAATCGATTATTTTGAGTTAGTTTTCAAAACTTTGTTTTAAGTCTCAAAATAACTTTTTAACCTTTAAATTCATCATCATACACTCCCTAATCAGATTAGATATATATTTAGCTTATGCACACAGCACACACAAAAGATAAACTCAATCAAAACAATTTTATACACTATAAACTACTCCTATTACATAGCATTTTCCTTTGACTTTGTTTTTGACTTCTTTGGTGTTGATGTCCTTGGTACACATTTGTTATCATCAAATCTCTTCAAAATTCAGAGGTGATCTCATCAATCTCAGGCTCTCCCAATCTCAACAACTTCAAGAAGCTTGAGGAACCAAGTTTAAAGGTTGAAGAACCTTTGAGGGAAAACCTAGAGAGAGAGTTCTCTACGGTTTTGGGACTCTTGATTGAGAGAGAATTTCTGAATTCTTTTCGCATAAAATGTCAAAAGTGAGCTACAATGTAGGAATTACAAATATATAGGGAAAGGTAGCTTGGAGAGCAAGTTAACCTTAACCATGGTTCACTAGGAACCATGGTGAGGTTAACTTGACCGTCCATGGTTTAGTAACTTGTAGAGCAAGCTTCTCACTTGGCTTTGTCGCCACCGGCCCGAAACGGGCTTTCGGCATTCGCGAAGGATGGTTGGACTCGTTTATTTGTTTAAAAAATGTGGATTGCTAGAATGACTTATTCTCAAACTGAGACCTCGTCAAACGAGCAATTTTATTAAAAGGCTCACTAATCCATATTAATCCCAAGCGGGACCCTCCGTGGATTAGTGGTTTTCGCAAAAGGAGGGTTCGTGGAGTCGCCACCAATGTTTTACTCAAAACATTGGAAAAAGGGATAAGGCAATTGATTTTATAAATCAACTTTGGCCATTACAACCAGAGTTGGGTAAGGGAGTCGGTTACGCGTGGGGAAGGTGTTAGCACCCCACAGCGCCCCTTTCGGGTTCCCTATGACAGATTATTTTCTAAGATAACAGCGTAAAATTACTAAATTACCCCTATTTATTCTAAGCAATTATAAATTAACTATCTACATGATGACAGTTTAAATATGCACACAGAAAGCAGTAAAAGAAAGGATTTAAGAAGAAACCTCTTGAAGCGTGCTTTTATATATCGAGTAAAACTGGGAAGCTTTTTGGCGTTCCCTCGCTCTACAAGCTCGCTCGCTCCTTCCTAAAAAAACTTTTAACTATGGAAATCCGGAGGATTTCCCTTCGACTAGGTTCGATCCTCAAGCAAAATGGCTCGGGGCTCAAGAACTTCGTCGGATCAACTCTCCGAGTGATTTCTAGGGCAGAACACTGCTCAAAAACCCCAGCATACTCAAGGAGAGGGTTAAAACTATGTTCAAAAGTGTGGAATGACGTCCAATTGACGTCATATTTATAGGGAATAGGCGCAATACGGCCTACAGGAGCAATACGGCCGTATTGAAATTTTTGAACTTCAATACGGTCGTATTGAGTTCAATACGGCCGTATTGAAATTCAGAAATTTCAATACGCCCGTATTGGTTTCAGTACGGCCGTATTGAAGTTTCAGAAACTTCAATACGCCGTATTGAGTTCACTGCGGCCGTATTGAAGCTTCAATACGGCCGTATTAAGTTCAGTACGGCCGTATTGGGCTTCATTCCCTCCACTTCCTTATTTTGAGCTATTCTAAGACCTCTAGACCTACAGAGAACCCTCCTAGGGCCTTCCGGGAGTCCTTCTGGCTGATCTTCCTTCAGTCTTCGAGAGTCTTCAAGCTTTATTTCCGACCCGGACAATTTCAGGGGTCTACAGCTGCCCCCCCTTTACTTAGTCGGACGGCCTTTTGGTGTACCGGCTGACAAGTAAAGGAGTTGACCCAATTGTCCGGGTGATGCGCCGACCTTCTGACTTGTAGCGTCTTCCGGTGGAAAATTGTCGAGTAGCCTCTCCAGGTTTTGCTTTGCTTGCTGCCCAAGCTGTAAGCTGTGAGTACCGCCTCTCCAGGCTTAGCTTCACTCTTTGTTCGAGCCGGAAGCTAAGTACCCTTGTGACAATGATAGCAGTGTGAATTTCGCCTCTCCAGGCTTAGTCTCGCTCTTTGTTCGAGCCGGAAACTAAGCACCTTTGTGACGACGGTGAGCAGTGTGAGTTTTGCCTCTCCAGGCTTAGTCTCGCTCTTTGTTCGAGCCGGAAACTAAGCACCTTTGTGACGACGGTGAGCAGTGTGAGTTTTGCCTCTCCAGGCTTTGCTTTGCTTGTTGCCCAAGCTGGAAGCTGTAAGTACCGTCTCTCCAGGCTTAGCTTCACTCTTTGTTCGAGCCGGAAGCTAAGTACCTTTGTGACAACGGTAAGCGGTGAGTACCCCCTTTCCAGAGATAGCTTCGCTCATTGCCCGAGCCGGAAGCTGCATACCTCCGTGTTTGTGACGACGGGGTAGCGTGAATATCTCCTTTCCAGGGATTTGTGATGATTTTGTCTCCACAGTCCACGATGCTACTTCGACGGTTGTTTCTGATTTTGTGCCACTAGGGGCTGGATAACGCAGGGATCCGTCTAGGGGATGTGCAGTTACTCATAGGTTCTTGTGTCCCAACTTTCCATTGCGTAGTTGGTGCCCACTGGGGAATTTCTGATTCCTTTGGGGTGCAGACACAGATGCTCTTTCTCTCTGAGTTGAGCGATGCCTTATGTTTGGCTGACGTCCTTTGACGTTGGCGGAGTATCCCGGTTCATCCTTATTCGGGTATCTCTTTTTGATTTTTCTGATTTTTGCTGCCTCTGTGTAGGCTGTTATCCGCTGGGGATTCTGGATTTTGTCTCCACAGTCCACGATGCTGTTTCGACGATTGTTTTTGATTTTTGTGCCACTGAGGGCTGGATAACGCAGGGATCCGTCTAGGGGATGTGCAGTTACTCATAGGTTCTTGTGTCCCAACTTTCCATTGAGTAGTTGGCGCCCATTGAGGAATTTCTGTTTCCTTGGGGTGTAGACACGAAGATGCTCTTTCTGAGACGAGCAGTGCCTTATGATTGGCTGACGTCCTTTGGACGTTGGTGGAGTATCCCGGTTATCCTTATTCGGGTAACTCTTTTTAATTTTCTGGATTTTGTTGCCTCTGTGTAGGCTGTTATCCGCCAGGGGATTTTGTCATTGGTTTGTGATTGGCCTCTTCTATTAGGCAGATCATCTTGATGTTCAATGATAGGCTGAGAGCCGGATTCCTCTTGGGGAATGATTATTGATCTTTTTATGATTTTTCCTTTTGAAGGAGTGCCTCTTATGTAGGCGACTGAGGAATTGGAGTTCAGTATTCGGCTGAGTGCCAGATTCCACTTGGGGAATACTTATTGATATTTTTGATTTTTCTCTTTTTGCAGGGATGCCTCTGAGTAGGCGATTGGGGAATGAGGGATCTTATGTATCCCAGAGTATTATTTAGGAAACCTCTGCAGGCTTAGCCTCACTCAACGCTTGAGCTGGAGAGCTATCTTCACTGAGGAAGTTTAAGTCCTTTGACTTGGATATTCTGCTTGGGAGATCGTACTTCCATTGGGGATTTTGACGATCTTGCTTTGATAGCTCTCGCTGGGAAATTTGGCCCGTGAGCTTGAGTTGAGGTTTCTCTGGGGAGTATTTTTTCTGCGAGCCTCTCCAGGCTCATTTATTCTGAGAGAGTATTATTTTTGCAAGCCTCTCCAGGCTTTAGTTATGATGAAAGAGTATTATTTCGGCGAGCCTCTCCAGGCTCAATTATTCTGAAGGAGTATTATTTCGGCAAGCCTCTCCAGGCTCAATTATTCTGCGGGAGTATTATTTAGGCAAGCCTCTCCAGGCTCAATTATTTTGAGAGTATTATTTCGGCGAGCCTCTCCAGGCTCAGTTATTCTGTACGAGTATTTTTTCGGCAAGCCTCTCCAGGCTCAGTTATTTTGAGAGAGTATTATTTCGGCGAGCCTCTCCAGGCTCAATTATTCTGTACGAGTATTTTTTTTTCGGCAAGCCTCTCCAGGCTCAGTTATTCTGTATGTTTTGTTGGATTTTCTGTATCTTTGCCTTTTTTCATTTTCGGCTTTTTCTGTATTTTCCCTTTTCTTCTGATTTGGCTTTTTCTGTATTTTGCCTTTTTTATGTTTTTGGCTTTTGCTGTACAGAAATGTCTCAGTTATTCTGAGAGAGTATTATTTCAGCGAGCCTCTCCAGGCTCAATTATTTTGAGAGAGTATTATTTCGGCGAGCCTCTCCAGGCTCAGTTATTTTGAGAGAGTATTATTTCGGCAAGCCTCTCCAGGCTCAATTATTCTGAGAGTATTCTTTCGGCGAGCCTCTCCAGGCTCAGTTATTTTGAGAGAGTATTGTTTCGGCAAGCCTCTCCAGGCTCAGTTATTCTGAGAGTATTCTTTCGGCAAGCCTCTCCAGGCTCAGTTATTCTGTATGACGCTGTTGATTTTCTGAATCTTTGCATTTTGTTTGCTGCTGTCATACACAAGCAATTTTCTATTTTTCTATTTTTTATGCAATTGCCTCATGATGAGGTCTTTGAATGTGCAATTAATGTGCGCGATGCACAAAATGCAAGTTTAATTATTTTATTAATTTGTTGTTTTTTAGAAAAAATGAATGGCTCCCCCTATCCTCTTCTTCTTGGAGGAATTTTGTCATCGACGTGAGGGAGGATTTCTGTTATTGCCAATACGGCCGTTATTCATTTCAGTATGCCCGTATTGTATTGAAAATTTGTTCATAACCCTAATTTTGGTACGGGCGTACTGAACATGATACGGGCGTATTGTTTTTCTGAAGTTTATATATTTTTTGTTTTTTCAATAAACAGAGAATAAGTGATCTTCCAGTACACCTATCATCTGTATGCATGTATGCAGTATGATGCACCTAATTCTATTTGATTCTTTTTTCAAAAGAATTAACCGATGCGTTTTTGTGTTTGGATTTTGCCATTCCTCCAGACGGACTGTGCTCTGCCGATTTCTGTTACCGAGGAATGATGCATATTTGATTTTGGTGTCATCAACCAAATGATTCTTCCCTTTCTTTAGAAGATGTGTCAACCCTCCTATTGACCACTATATCTCCATGTTCCCACTAGATTATTCAAAAATCGTTGGGACAAGAGAGAAAAGAAAGAAAGGATATATTTTCAAAGGTTTGTGTTTTAGAGGGGATTATTTTATTTTTGAAAAATGGTTTTTGTAAGAATGGCTGGCCATGGTAGGCTTATATGTTTAGGTTTGTTCGATTAAACACTTATGAGGTTAAGCACATCTTTGTTATTAATGATTGTGCTTTGACAACTTGGATAGCTTTTCTTGAGCCCCTTGTTGAATTCAATTGATGGTACCATCATGGATTTATTTTGTTTTTCTTTTTTGACGGCCCTAACTTTTGCCTAAAACACCCATTTGTGATGTCTTAGCGGGCTTTTGTTTTTGTTCATTATTTTGTAACCCTAATTTTTGCCTAGGTCACCCTTTTGTGGGATTCCTAGCAGGTCTTTTGCTCTTATTTTTGTGCAGCCCCCTTTTTGGGTTTCCTGCCGAGCTTTTTGTTTTTTTAGGATTTTTGTCCTGAATGGATTTCTTTTATCCATGACGGCACTTATTGAGGCCAAGAAAAGGTGCTCCAAGTTGACACACACACTTCCACATAAAAATGATGTGGGTTTATTATTATTAAGATGATTTTAACCTCATTCATGTTTATTCAAACAGGGTTAAAATAATGTGGTCTAGAATTTTATTGCAAGCAAGAAAAGAAGCAATAAAGAAGAATGATTTTATTATAATCATAATGGAAACATGTGCCCTATCGAGGCTCGGGGGTCGGGCTGTCCCCGAGGAGTGATCTCTAATAGTCACTGAATTTACACATCCCTATTAGAAGGAAAAGGACACTCGATGACGACAACCGGCCTTGACGATTGTGAACCGGCCTTCCTAAAGATCTGGCTTAAAGAACGTCGAGAAGGATCTTGGTTCCTCTTCGTCCTTTGATCTTTGTTAGGGTTGTATCTTAACCCTTGTTTCCCCGGATTGTCTTTGATAATGGGTAGCTCCGGGATTCCTTGGGAGTCCTTGCCTAATTCTTGTCTTGGCAAGTATCCGTTCTTTGTGAGCGTATGAGCTACCTTCTTCATTTCTCGGGGAAACGTTTCGACATTGGCGATTTCCAATGCTTGGAAGGCGGTTTCCAAAGCTTCCTCTGCTGCATCCACATAAGGTATGGTGGATGGCTTGCTGATGAGTATGTCATCTTCAGCTTGCACGGTCACCAGCTTGTCACCCATTATGAACTTGACTTTCTGGTGGAGCGTTGAAGGAACAGCTTTCGCATCATGAATCCAAGGTCGGCCGAGGAGACAGCTGTATGCGGGAGTGATGTCCATCATTTGAAATTCGACGTTGAAGATAGTGGGTCCAATTTGGATTGGAAGATTGATCTCTCCCACCACTTCTCTTTTAGATCCATCGAAGGCTCGAACGATCATATTGCTCGGGCGCATTTGGACTCCCTTGATTGCCAATTGCTTGAGCGTTCTTTTTGGCATTACGTTCAAGGAAGATCCATTATCTACCAAGACTTTTAGCGATGTAATACTCCTTGCACTTTATAGAGATGTGCAAGGGCTTGTTTGTGGTTTGATCCCTTGGCGGGGATTTCTTCATCGATGAAGGTGAGGTGATCATTAGCCTTGATGTGACTAACAATCCCCTCAAACTCGTCTTGGGAGATAGTGTGCGACACGTATGCCTCGTTCAAGACTTTCAACATATCTTGTCGATGCGGTTCGGAGCTTCGGATCAACGACGACAGCGTAATCTTTGCTGGCGTCTTATGAAGTTGATCCTCGATGGAGTACTCGCTCTATCAGATATACTTTAACAGCTCGTCTGTCTCCTCCTCAGATTCTTTTTCCTCGGTTTTCTTTTCTTCTTTTTCTTTATTCTTGGGGGCTTTATCATGAAGATCTTCGGGAGTGTAGATCCTGCCACTCCAAGTCATGCCCCCAAGTCCAGCGATGTTGGAGATATCGCTGTCGGCAGAAGAGTGGATGTCGTATATCCACGGCACAGCCTTATTTGATTCGTAAGGGAAAGGTCTTGGAGCGGTGATCCTTAATGGTGTCGGACCTTCCCCTTTATTCGTCTTGATTACCAACAACGGAGTTGATGTGCGCTCGCTTGGCGCGGTTGTTGGCTTACACTTGATGACGAACGGCGTGCGATCCATTTTTGAACATACGCATCGATTTAATCCTTTCTTTTTATTTATGTTTATTACTGAATTACTAGGAGGGATGTATGAAATGAATGATTCCTAGATCCCTCCATGATCTATATGCATGAGATGATGATGTTGAATATGCATGCATTGTGTTTATTGAACTAAGCATTATCATGTTTTTAGGATTTTCCTAAGATGATGCATGATATTGCTTGGTTTGGGTAAATACATATTTTTCTTTTGAATATTTTGTATCTTTTTTGTATTTTTTGGGTGAAAAGGGAAACTACCTATATGAATGCAATGAAGGTAGATGTTAACACCATGTACTAGAAGATCTTTATTTCTATTTATTCTTTTTATTTAAAAAAGAATGTTGTATGTTTAAAAGGTGCAAATGTATGCTCATACAATGTCACATAAAAATGCACAAACAATTCACTCATCCACGAACAGTCATGAGCGAATCACGAGGTAGGGGTCTCCTGCAGAAAAGTGCATATTCAAGGAGGATCTAACTGTTCTCACTTGGTCAAAGGCCCCCAAGGTGCCCCCATTATAGGGACCCAATTCCTCTCATCGTAGGTCGATGGAAAGCTCCAACGCACCGTCGGACTCAAGTTCATGGTTATCACCTTGAGTGATGTTTTCCGACAACGGTCTCGTAGGCTCCTATAGACCCATTCAACCGATCGTACTAACATCCACTCCCTATGGATTACCACTCATGCCCCCGGGTATAGAGGGAACTGTTGTGTGCAAAGGTTTGTGTGCAATTTTTATTTCAAACAATTGCGGAAATTTAAACAAACAACAGTTATTTAAAGCCAAATATATAAAGCATGTTATCATACAAGCAAAGAGGTAATGAAGTAATTTTAACTATTATTTGTTAAAAATAATCTGTCACTAAATGGGACTGACTCTCGAGGCTTCCCCAGTGGAGTCGCCATCTGTCGCGACCGGCCCGAAACGGGCTTTCGGCATTCGCGAAGGATGGTTGGACTCGTTTATTTGTTTAAAAAATGTGGATTGCTAGAATGACTTATTCTCAAACTGAGACCTCGTCAAACGAGCAATTTTATTAAAAGGCTCACTAATCCATATTAATCCCAAGCGGGACCCTCCGTGGATTAGTGGTTTTCGCAAAAGGAGGGTTCGTGGAGTCGCCACCAATGTTTTACTCAAAACATTGGAAAAAGGGATAAGGCAATTGATTTTATAAATCAACTTTGGCCATTACAACCAGAGTTGGGTAAGGGAGTCGGTTACGCGTGGGGAAGGTGTTAGCACCCCACAGCGCCCCTTTCGGGTTCCCTATGACAGATTATTTTCTAAGATAACAGCGTAAAATTACTAAATTACCCCTATTTATTCTAAGCAATTATAAATTAACTATCTACATGATGACAGTTTAAATATGCACACAGAAAGCAGTAAAAGAAAGGATTTAAGAAGAAACCTCTTGAAGCGTGCTTTTATATATCGAGTAAAACTGGGAAGCTTTTTGGCGTTCCCTCGCTCTACAAGCTCGCTCGCTCCTTCCTAAAAAATCTTTTAACTATGGAAATCCGGAGGATTTCCCTTCGACTAGGTTCGATCCTCAAGCAAAATGGCTCGGGGCTCAAGAACTTCGTCGGATCAACTCTCCGAGTGATTTCTAGGGCAGAACACTGCTCAAAAACCCCAGAATACTCAAGGAGAGGGTTAAAACTATGTTCAAAAGTGTGGAATGACGTCCAATTGACGTCATATTTATAGGGAATTGGCGCAATACGGCCTACAGGAGCAATACGGCCGTATTGAAATTTTTGAACTTCAATACGGTCGTATTGAGTTCAATACGGCCGTACTGAAATTCAGAAATTTCAATACGCCCGTATTGGTTTCAGTACGGCCGTATTGAAGTTTCAGAAACTTCAATACGCCGTATTGAGTTCACTGCGGCCGTATTGAAGCTTCAATACGGCCGTATTAAGTTCAGTACGGCCGTATTGGGCTTCATTCCCTCCACTTCCTTATTTTGAGCTATTCTAAGACCTCTAGACCTACAGAGAACCCTCCTAGGGCCTTCCGGGAGTCCTTCTGGCTGATCTTCCTTCAGTCTTCGAGAGTCTTCAAGCTTTATTTCCGACCCGGACAATTTCAGGGGTCTACAGGCTTGTTTGGTAAGCAAGCTAAGGAGAAGCTTGTGCTACAAGCTTCTAAGCTTGTAGAGAATGAGAAGCAAATCCGGCCAAAGGAGGGAACCATAGGCTAGGCGACCCAAGCTCATTTTGCTCACTTGATTTATTTTAAAAAATGTTTAATTTGGTTTAGTTAGGTTCATCCAATGATGATGAGACCTTGCTAAATCAAATCTATGAAAAATTAGGAGAAAAATGAGTCTAATATATAAAATTTTGCCTAGGCCTAATTCTGGCCCAATTACTAGTCACACTCTTAAGCATTCCTAAATGCCGCCCCCTTTTCTCCTACTGAAAAAAATAAAAAATGAGTTTATCAAAAAAGGAGGTTAAATGGAGTTAAACTCTCCAAGTAACCTACCCTAGAATCAATGTACAGTGACTAATAAAATGACATAAAGTGCCTCACAAATACGAAGGCAAAAATAACCTATACAAGCGAACTATGTACAAAATATACACAAGTAGTACTAGGCCTTCTCTTCTTGATAGAGTAGTCCAAGTGAAGAATACCTTGGGCTTGAGAAACCCACTAGTCTTCAAGAGGTCCAACTCTTCTTGAATGCTCCTAGCCATAGCTCTAGTGATTGGGCCCTTGGCCCATGGTCTATCATGACCAAATGCTTTTGAATGCCTATTGAGTGTTTTTGTGTTTTTGTCTTTGAGTTTATATTTTCTATTAGATCATTAGCAAATTCTTAGAGTTAGGTTTTCATTGTGTCTAATTTTTTATGACTAATAAAATGACATAAAGTGCCTCACAAATACGAAGGCAAAAATAACCTATACAAGCGAACTATGTACAAAATATACACAAGTAGAACTAGGCCTTCTCTTCTTGATAGAGTAGTCCAAGTGAAGAATACCTTGGGCTTGAGAAACCCACTAGTCTTCAAGAGGTCCAACTCTTCTTGAATGCTCCTAGCCATAGCTCTAGTGATTGGGCCCTTGGCCCATGGTCTATCATGACCAAATGCTTTTGAATGCCTATTGAGTGTTTTTGTGTTTTTGTCTTTGAGTTTATATTTTCTATTAGATCATTAGAAAATTCTTAGAGTTAGGTTTTCATTGTTTCTAATTTTTTATGTTATCAAAAAAAATTTGAATCCAAAAATTCCTATTGATTTTGGCTCCAAAAAGAAATTTGAATTCAAACCTTGTGATTTGAAAATTTGAAATTCAAATTTGAATGTGTAGCACATGCATCACATGGATGTCATTTGAGTAGGTAAGGTTGCTTATAAACCTATGATGTGCACATGGATATAAAAATGAAAATCACATGGACCTAAAATTTAAATTCAAATTTTCTAGTTGCAATTTAATCTTTATAAATTTCATTTGAATAAAAAAAATATCAATGATCAAAAGTAAAAGGTTGAGACTCTAAAACCTAAAAGAAAAGAAATATTTGAAGTGAATATTATATATATATATATATATATATATATATATATATATATATATTTGTGTGCGTGTGTAATACAAGAATTATAAGAAAAAGTTGAGAAGAAAGGAGTAAAAGTCAAGTGTCACCTGTCAAAATTGACCCTAAAAAATTCTTTTTGAGCCTTTAGGTTTTATATGGTTTGCTGACTTCCATTGTTAAAATTCTCATCGACATTAGAATGTACGATAATTGGACTAAACCTCTGTCAATGATTTTGAAAAGGTTCATGGAGTCGTTGTAACAACCTGCCCTAGGCCGTCACATCAACAACCAATATGACAACTAAAATAAAATAATATATAATTAAGAAAAGAGAGAAAAGGCAAGCTACACTAGAGTGTAAATATAAAATAACGTATAAATTGTTTTCATCATATAAAACATAATTTTATAAAAGAGTCATAATCAGTAGGGTTATACAGTCATCCAAAAAGATAATGAATGTACTGTAGACCCCTAAAATTGTCCGGGTCGGAAATAAAGCTTGAAGACTCTCGAAGACTGAAGGATAATCAGCCAGAAGGACTCCTCGAAGGCCCTAGGAGGGTTCTCTGTAGGTCCAGAGGTCTTAGAATAGCTCAAAATAAAGAAGTGGAGGGAAAAAGCCCAATACGGCCGTACTGAACTCAATACGGCCGTATTGAAGCTTCAATACGGCCATACTGAAGTCAGTACGACCGTATTGACACTTCAATACGACCACTGCGAACTCAATACGGGCGTATTGAAATTTCTGACTTTCAATACGACCGTATTGAACTCCAATACGACCGTATTGAAGTTCAAAAATTTCAATACGGCCGTATTGGCCCTGCAGGCCGTACTGCGCCTGTTCCCTATAAATATGACGTCAATTGGACGTCATTTCACACTTTTTCACTCAGTTTTGACTCCCTCCTTGAGTATTCTGGGGTTTTTGAGCAGTGTTCTGCCCTAGAAATCTCTCTGGGAGTCGATCCGACGAAGTTCTGGAATTCCGAGCACTTAGCTTGGAGATTCGAACCTAGTCGAAGGGAAATCCGAAACTTCAATACGCCGTATTGAGTTCGCTGCGGCCGTATTGAAGCTTCAATACGGCCGTATTGAAAAGTTTTTAGGAAGGAGCGAGCGAGCTTGTAGAGCGAGGGAACGCCAAAAAGCTTCCCAGTTTTACTCAATATATAAAAAGCACGCTTCAAGAGGTTTCTTCTTAAATCCTTCCTTTTACTGCTTTCTGTGTGCATACTTAAACTGTCATCATGTAGATAGTTAATTTATAATCGCTTATAATAAATAGGGGTAATTTAGTAATTTTATACTGTTATTTTAGAATATAATCTGTCATAGGGAACCCGAAAGGGGCGCTGTGGGGTGCTAACACCTTCCCCACGCGTAACCGACTCCCTTACCCAACTCTGGTTGTAATGGCCAAAGTTGATTTATAAAATCAATTGCCTTATCCTTTTTTCCAATGTTTTGAGTAAAATATTGGTGGCGACTCCACGAACCCTCCTTTTACGAAAACCACTAATCCATGGAGGGTCCCGCTTGGGATTAATATGGATTAGTGAGACTTTTAATAAAATTGCTCGTTTGACGAGGTCTCAGTTTGAGAATAAGTCATTCTAGCAATCCACATTCTTAAACAAATAAACGAGTCCAACCATCCTTCGCGAATGCCGAAAGCCCGTCTCGGGCCGGGTGGCGACAGATGGCGACTCCACTGGGGAAGCTTCGAGAGTCAGTCCCATTTAGTGACAGACTATTTTTAACAAATAATAGTTAAAATTACTTTATTACCCCTTGCTTGTATAAAAACATGATTTATTATATGGCTTTAAATAACTGTTGTATGTTTAAATTCCGCAATTGTTTGAAATAAAATTGCACACAAACCTTTGCACACAACAGTTCCCTCTATACCCGGGGGCATGAGTGATTAACCATAGGGAGTGGATGTTAGTACGGCCGGTTGTCGAATGGGTCTATAGGTGCCCGTAGACCGTTGTCGGAAAACATCACTCAAGGTGATAACCATGAACTTGAGTCCGACGGTGCGTTGGAACTTTCCATCGACCTACGACGAGAGGAATTGGGTCCCTATAATGGGGGCACCTTGGGGGCCTTTGACCAAGTGAGAACAGTTAGATCCTCCTTGAATATGCACTTTTCTGCAGGAGACCCCTACCTCGTGATTCGCTCGTGACTGTTCGTGGATGAGTGAATTGTTTGTGCATTTTTATGTGACATTGTATGAGCATACATTTGCACCTTTTAAACGTACAACATTCTTTTTTAAATAAAAAGAATAAATAGAAATAAAGATCTTCTAGTACATGGTGTTAACATCTACCTTTATTGCATTCATATAGGTAGTTTCCCTTTTCACCCAAAAAATACAAAAAATATATAAAATAAAAAATACCCAAAAAAAGGAAAAAAGGGTTATTTATCCAAACCAAGCAATATCATGCATCATCTTAGGAACATCCTAAAAACATGATAATGCTTAGTTGAATAAACACTATGCATGCATATTCAACCTCATCATCTCATATCATGCATATAGATCATGGAGAGATCTAGGAGTCATTCATACATCTCTCCTAGTAATCCATTAATAAACATTAATAAAAAGAAAGGATTAAATCGATGCGTATGTTCAAAAATGGATCGCACGCCGTTCGTCATCAAGTGTAAGCCAACAACCGCGCCAAGCGAGCGCACATCAACTCCGTTGTTGGTAATCAAGACGAATAAAGGGGAAGGTCCGACACCATTAAGGATCACCGCTCCAAGACCTTTCCCCTACGAATCAAATAAGGCTGTGCCGAGGATATACGACATCCACTCTTCTGCCGACAGCGATATCTCCAACATCGCTGGACTTGGGGGCATGACTAGGAGTGGTAGGATCTACACTCCCGATGATCTTCATAACAAAGCCCCCAAGAATAAAGAAAAAGAAGAAAAGAAAACCGAGGAAAAAGAATCCGAGGAGGAGACTGACAAGCTGTTAAAATTTATCCGACAGAGCGAGTACTCCATCGTGGATCAACTTCATAGGACGCCAGCAAAGATTACGCTGTTGTCGTTGATCCTATGCTCCGAACCGCATCGGCAAGCTCTGTTGAAAGTCTTGAACGAGGCATACGTGTCGCACACTATCTCCCAAGACGAGTTTGAGGGGATTGTTAGTCACATCAAGGCTAATGATCACCTCACCTTCATCGATGAAGAAATCCCCACCGAGGGATCAAACCACAACAAGCCCTTGCACATCTCTATAAAGTGCAAGGAGTATCACATCGCTAAAGTCTTGGTAGATAATGAATCTTCCTTGAACGTAATGCCAAAAAGAACGCTCGAGCAAGTGGCAATCAAGGGAGTCCAAATGCGCCCGAGCAACATGATCGTTCGAGCTTTCGACGGCTCTAAAAGAGAAGTGGTGGGAGAAGTCAATCTTCCAATCCAAATTGGACCCACCGTCTTTAAATGTCGAATTCCAAGTGATGGATATTACTCCTGCATACAGCTGTCTCCTCGGCCGACCTTGGATTCATGATGCGAAAGCTGTACCCTCTACGCTCCACCAGAAAGTCAAGTTCATAGTGGGTGACAAATTGGTGACTGTACAAGCTGAAGATGACATACTCATCAGCAAGCCATCCAACATACCTTATGTGGAGGCAGCAGAGGAAGCTTTGGAAACCGCCTTCCAAGCATTGGAAATTGCCAATGTTGAAACGTTTCCCCGAGAAATGAAGAAGGTAGCTCATATGCTCATAAAGAACGGATACTTGCCAAGACAAGAATTAGGCAAGGACTCCCAAGGAATCCCGGAGCTACCCATTATCAAAGACAATCCGGGGAAACAAGGGTTAAGATACAACCCTAACAAAGATCAAAGGACGAAGAGGAACCAAGATCCTTCTCGACGTTCTTTAAGCCAGATCTTTAGGAAGGCTGGTTTACAAACGTCAAGGCCAGCTGTTGTCATCAAGTGTCCTTCTCCTTCCGATAGGGATGTATAGACTCAGTGACTATTAGAGATCACTCCTCGGGGACAGCCCGACCCCCGAGCCTCGATAGGGCACATGTTTCCATTATGATTATAATAAAATCATTCTTCATTAATTCTTTATTGCTTCTTTTCTCGCTTGCAATAAAATTCTAGACCACATTATTTTAACCCTGTTTGAATAAACATGAATGAGGTTAAAATCATCTTAAACCCACATCATTTTTATGTGGAAGTATGTGTGTCAACTTGGAGCACCTTTTCTTGGCCTCAATAAGTGCCATCATGGATAAAAGAAATCCTAAAGACAAAAAGCTCGGCAGGAAACCCAAAAAAGGGACTGCGCAAAAATAAGAGCAAAAGACCCGCTAGGAATCCCACAAAAGGGTGACCTAGGCAAAAGTTAGGGTTACAAAATGAAGACAAAAACCCGCTAGGAATCCCACGAAAAGGGTGACCTAGGCAAAAGTTAGGGTTACAAAATGAATACAAAAGCCCGCTAAGACATCACAAAAGGGTGTTTTAGGCAAAAGTTAGGGCCGTCAAAAAAAAAAAGAAAAAAAAAAAAAAAATAAATCCATGATGGTACCATCAATTGAATTCAACAAGGGACTCAAGAAAAGCTATCCAAGTTGTCAAAGCACAATCATTAATAACAAAGATGTGCTTAACCTCATAAGTGTTTAATCGAACGAGCCTAAACACATAAGCCTACCATGGCCAGCCATTCTTACAAAAACAAATTTATCAAAATAAAAATAAATCCCCTCTAAAACACAAACTTTTGAAAATATATATCCTTTCCTTCTTTTCTCTCTTGTCCCAACGATTTTTGAATAATCTAGTGGAAACATGGAGATATAGTGGTCAATAGGAGGGTTGACACATCTTCTAAAGAAAGGGAAGAATCACTTGGTTGATGACACCAAAATCAAATATGCATCATTCCTCGGTAACAGAAATCGGCAGAGCACAGTCCGTCTGGAGGAATGGCAAAATCCAAACACAAAAACGCATCGATTAATTCTTTTGAAAAAAGAATCAAATAGAATTAGGTGCATCATACTGCATACATGCATACAGATGATAGGTGTACTGGAAGATCACTTATTCTCTGTTTATTAAAAATACAAAAAATAATAAAAAATATAAATTTCAGAAAAAACAATGCGCCCGTACCATGTTCAGTACACCCATGCTAAAATCAGGGTTATGAACAAAATTTCAACTCAACATGGGCGTACTGAAATGGATGCGGCCGTATTGGCCATAAAGAAATTTTCAAAGACCTCGTCATGAGGCAACCACACAAAAATAGAAAAATAGAAAATTGCTTGTGTATGACAGCAGCAAACAAAATGCAAAGATTCAGAAAATCAACAGCGTCATACAGAATAACTGAGCCTGGAGAGGCTTGCCGAAAGAATACTCTCAGAATAACTGAGCCTGGAGAGGCTTGCCGAAAGAATACTCTCAGAATAACTGAGCCTGGAGAGGCTTGCCGAAAAAATACTCTCAGAATAACTGAGCCTGGAGAGGCTTGCCGAAAAAATACTCTCAGAATAACTGAGCCTGGAGAGGCTTGCCGAAAAAATACTCTCAGAATAACTGAGCCTGGAGAGGCTTGCCGAAAAAATACTCTCAGAATAACTGAGCCTGGAGAGGCTTGCCGAAAAAATACTCTCAGAATAACTGAGCCTGGAGAGGCTTGCCGAAAAAATACTCTCAGAATAACTGAGCCTGGAGAGGCTTGCCGAAAAAATACTCTCAGAATAACTGAGCCTGGAGAGGCTTGCCGAAAAAATACTCTCAGAATAACTGAGCCTGGAGAGGCTTGCTGAAATAATACTCTTTAAGAATAACTGAGCCTGGAGAGGCTCGCCAAAATAATACTCTCAAAATAATTGAGCCTGGAGAGGCTCGCCGAAATAATACTCTCTCATAAAAACTGAGATATTTCTGTACAGAAAAAGCCGAAAAACAACAAAAAAGGCAAAAATACAGAAAAAGCCAAAAAATGACGAAAAAAGGCAAACATACAGAAAAAGTCAAAAGTCGACAAAAAAGACAAAGATTTCACATCTTTCAGAATAACTGAGCCTGGAAAGGCTCGCCGAAATAATACTCTTTCAGAATAATTGAGCCTGGAGAGGCTTGGAGAAATAATACTTCATCAGAATAAATGAGCCTGGAGAGGCTCGCAGAAATAATACTCCCCAAAGGGAACCTCAGCTCACGAAGCCAATATCCAACAAGAGCTTTCAAAGCAAGATCGTCAAAATCTCCCAAAGGAAGTACGATCATCCAAGTAATATATCCAAGTCAAAGGACTTCAGACTTCCTCAGTGGAAAATAGCTCTCCGACTCAGGCATTGAGTGAGGCTAAGCCTGTAGAGGCTTCCTAAATAATACTCTCCCGATCAGACAGAATAATTGAGCCTGGAGAGGCTAGCCGAAATAATACTCTTTCATCATAACTAAAGCCTGGAGAGGCTCGCAGAAAAAATACTCCCTCAGAATAATTGAGCCTGGAGAGGCTCGCAGAAACAATACTCTTCCTTCAGAATAGTTGGGCCTAGAAAGGCTCGATTCCCCAGAGATATCTCAAGCTTACACTCACGGGCCAAATCCCCCAGCGAGAGCTATCAAAGCAAAATCGACGCAACCCCCAATGGAAGTGCGATCATCCAAACAGTATATACTAGTCAAAGGACTTAACACTTCCTCAGTGGAAGATAGCTCTCCGACTCAAAGCGCTGAGTGAGGCTAAGCCTGCAGAGGCTTCCTAAATAATACTCTGGGATACATAAGATCCCTCATTCCCCAATCGCCTACTCAGAGGCATCCCTGCAAAAGGAGGAAAATCAAAAAATAGATCAATAAATATTCCCCAAGCGGAATCCGGCACTCAGCCGAACACTGGACTTCAAATCCCCAGTCGCCTACTCAAGAGGCACTCCTTCAAAAAGGAAAACCCAAAAAAGAAATCAATAACAATTCCCCAAGTGGAATTTGGCTTTTCAGCCAATCATCAAACATCAAGATAATTCGCCTACTCAGAGGCACTTCCTTCAAAAAGCAAATATCATAAAAAGATCAATAAGTATTCCCCAAGTGGAATCCGGCTCTTAGCCAAACATCGAACGTCAAGCCGATACGCCTAACAGAAGAGGCTAATCACAACCAATGACAAAATCCCCTAGCGGATAACAGCCTACACAGAGGCTACAAAATCAGAAAATCAAAAAGAGTCACCCGAATAAGGATAACCGGGATACTCCACCAACGTCGAAAGGACGTCAGCCAATCATAAGGCACCGCTCACATCAGAAAGAGCATCTTTGTGTCTATACCCCAAGGAGTCAGAAATTCCTCAAGGGTACCAACAATGCAATGCAAGTTGGGACACAAGAACCTATGAGTAACTGCACATCCCCTAGACGGATCCCTGCGTTATCCAGCCCCTAGTGGCACAAAATCAAAAAACAACCGTCGAAGCAGCATCGTGGACTGTGGAGACAAAATCATCACAAATCCCTGGAAAGGAGATATTCACGCTACCCCCGTCGTCACAAACACGGAGGTATGCAGCTTCCGGCTCGGACAATGAGCGAAGCTATCTCTGGAAAAAGGGTACTCACCGCCTACCGTTGTCATAAAGGTACTTAGCTTCCGGCTCGAACAAAGAGTGAAGCTAAGCCTGGAGAGACGGTACTTACAGCTTCCAGCTTGGGCAACAAGCAAAGCAAGGCCTGGAGAGGCAAAACTCATACTGCTCACCGTCGTCACAAAGGTGCTCAGCTTCCGGCTCGAACAAAGAGTGAAGTTAAGCCTGGAGAGACGGTACTCACAGCTTCCAGCTTGGGCAACAAGCAAAGCAAGGCCTGGAGAGGCAAAACTCACATCGCTCACCGTCGTCACAAAGGTACTTAGCTTCCGGCTCGAACAAAGAGTGAAGCTAAGCCTGGAGAGGCGGTACTCAACCATCAGCGTCATCAGAGGCGCGTTGATGTCCAGCTTCCGGCTCGGGCGTCGAGTGAAGTTGGCCTTGGAGAAGGTAAACTCAGCTGCCGAGGATGTCAGAAGCGCCGAGGTATGCACCCACCTGGAGAGGCTACTCAACATTTTCCCACCGGAAGACGCTACAAGTCAGAAGGTCGGCACAATACCCGGACAATTGGGTCAACTCCTTTACTTGTCAGCCGATACACCAAGAGGCCGTCCGACTAAGTAAAGGGGGGGCAGCTGTAGACCCCTAAAATTGTCCGGGTCGGAAATAAAGCTTGAAGACTCTCGAAGACTGAAGGATAATCAGCCAGAAGGACTCCTCGAAGGCCCTAGGAGGGTTCTCTGTAGGTCCAGAGGTCTTAGAATAGCTCAAAATAAAGAAGTGGAGGGAAAAAGCCCAATACGGCCGTACTGAACTCAATACGGCCGTATTGAAGCTTCAATACGGCCATACTGAAGTCAGTACGACCGTATTGACACTTCAATACGACCACTGCGAACTCAATACGGGCGTATTGAAATTTCTGACTTTCAATACGACCGTATTGAACTCCAATACGACCGTATTGAAGTTCAAAAATTTCAATACGGCCGTATTGGCCCTGCAGGCCGTACTGCGCCTGTTCCCTATAAATATGACGTCAATTGGACGTCATTTCACACTTTTTCACTCAGTTTTGACTCCCTCCTTGAGTATTCTGGGGTTTTTGAGCAGTGTTCTGCCCTAGAAATCTCTCTGGGAGTCGATCCGACGAAGTTCTGGAATTCCGAGCACTTAGCTTGGAGATTCGAACCTAGTCGAAGGGAAATCCTCCGGATTTCCATAGTCAAAAGTTTTTAGGAAGGAGCGAGCGAGCTTGTAGAGCGAGGGAACGCCAAAAAGCTTCCCAGTTTTACTCAATATATAAAAAGCACGCTTCAAGAGGTTTCTTCTTAAATCCTTCCTTTTACTGCTTTCTGTGTGCATACTTAAACTGTCATCATGTAGATAGTTAATTTATAATCGCTTATAATAAATAGGGGTAATTTAGTAATTTTA
Organism: Cajanus cajan; assembly: GCF_000230855.2. Classification (NCBI taxonomy): domain Eukaryota; kingdom Viridiplantae; phylum Streptophyta; class Magnoliopsida; order Fabales; family Fabaceae; genus Cajanus; species Cajanus cajan. The sequence continues at coordinate 37,264,855 of NC_138525.1, forward strand.
TACTGTTATTTTAGAATATAATCTGTCATAGGGAACCCGAAAGGGGCGCTGTGGGGTGCTAACACCTTCCCCACGCGTAACCGACTCCCTTACCCAACTCTGGTTGTAATGGCCAAAGTTGATTTATAAAATCAATTGCCTTATCCTTTTTTCCAATGTTTTGAGTAAAATATTGGTGGCGACTCCACGAACCCTCCTTTTACGAAAACCACTAATCCATGGAGGGTCCCGCTTGGGATTAATATGGATTAGTGAGACTTTTAATAAAATTGCTCGTTTGACGAGGTCTCAGTTTGAGAATAAGTCATTCTAGCAATCCACATTCTTAAACAAATAAACGAGTCCAACCATCCTTCGCGAATGCCGAAAGCCCGTCTCGGGCCGGTGGCGACATGTACAACATCATGAAAACATCAAAAGGGACACCCTAGGTGCTGGTCAAGCTCTAAGTCTAGCCACTTCTCAAAGCAGCTACCAAAAGACTCCTTGCCATCCCAAAGCCTCACTCCTGATTTGCTCCCCCACACAGTGAGATCATCACAGTCCACATCATGGAAATATAAGGGTTAGCAAGTATAAAACCAACCATAGTATAATAAAGTGAAATCTCATTAAACTAGATATTCCTCCACAGTATGTATCCATACAAAGGGAATGACAACATTATAACAAGTCATTTCCATGCCAAATTTAAAACCAATCCAAAATCCAATGTATACACATCCATGCCAATGCATACATATTCTATGATAATAAAGAATCCATAACCAATGTATACAATCCATACCAAATGCATACATATTCCACATCCAAACCAAAGTCACACCACTGTATAATCCCATGAAGTAGCCAACACATCCAAACCAAATGTTGACCTCAACACATCCAAACCAAGTGTTGAATTCGTGAACATGTCACCTGCCCATGTCACACACCTAACCTCTCATGGAAAATATATAGTTGGGTTACGTCGTCATGTAACCCTGGTGATCGCGGCCACTTCATCCATCAGTATGACTCGGCCTTGCCCTCATACTGGTAGCAAATAGAATACTTAGAGGAGTACTTCAGAATCCACCTAACATCTGAAGTGGTTTATTATATAATCTTTGAAAAAGTTCCATATTGGAATCCACACCATGGGACTCCCAAATTCCATATTTTCCCAAAGATTATATCCTGATCTCACCAAGAGATCTCCCAATCCATACCATAACCTTACTCCTCTAAGTCCTATTAGCTTTCCAAACCAAACACACATAGCATATTCCATAATTACATACAAAATTTTCCATAACCATGCCAAATTACTCAATATAACAACATAAATAATTAAACACCCAAAACAACTATCAATTTAACCAAATCACTCTTTGGGAAATGACAATCTTCACATCAAACAACATATCAAGAGTTATACTACTCCTATCATGCTCATCTTTATCTCATATGAAAGATATGAAGACATCAAGTCCTAATTCCATCATCTAATTTGTTAAAAATTCTAAAAACTGCAACAGCTATAACCAATGCTGGAAACTTGACCCCTGTTCACTAATATAGTCATATCTCGAGTTTTAGACCTCCTTTTTGGGTGATTCCAATGCCATTGGAAAGATAACATCCAAGGCTACAACTTTCATAAAGACTTAAAGACCAAGATACTCACTCCTAGCACACTAATATCCCGCCCGACGCAAAACTCAAACAGAGACCTATAGAGGTCTCAGTGCCCGGTGCAATTATCCTAGGCCTGGCGCAATTCCAGACAAAGACTCCCAATGAGTCTCCGTGCTTGGTGTGCTCAGATCACGCCCAGCGCAATATCTGTAACCAAAACACAAGGACCACATCTGATAGTGCGCCCGACATAGTTCTCCCCACGCCCGACATGATTCATCCAGGGATTCCCATTTCAAATTGTGCCTGGCACGACTAGCCTCACGCCCAACATGATTTGAAATGGGAATCCCTGATGAATTCACGCCCGACGCCAAGAACTGCGCCCGATGCATTTACTACCAGAAACCCCCGAAAACCTAAAAAATTCCTTCCAATCATGAATCCAATCCAAATTACACAAGTTCGAACCATTATAAAGCATAAACAATATCCAAAAATAGCATTTTAAGCAATAAAATCAAGTATTAACTATTAATCCATGGAAATCATAGGGAAACCCTACCAAAACCCTTTCCATTCAATCCAGCCTCAATCATGCCTAAAACATGGAATCAATGTGATATTTCAAACCCATACACACTAGATTAAGTCTTATAAGTACTACCCTTACCTTAGAAACCTAAAAAATGCAAGGTTTGAACAAAACCCTTAAATCCCAATTCAAACTTCAATCTCTCTTTTCAAGCTTCTAGAAACTAAATCTCTTAATACTCTAGTTGTGAAGATTGATCCTGGCTTGATAAGCTTCCCAAATGTGTCCTCAGCTTCCCTTCGGACCAGAGCTTCTCTGTCTACTTCCTCTCTCTAGAAACTATATCTGTTTGACAAATGAAATCCTCCAGTCCTTGTCGCCACCCGCCGAAACGGACCTTGGCATTCGCGACGATGGTCGGACTCTTTTTAAGTTTTGAAAAATGATGGATTGTTAGAACGACTTATTCTCAAACTGAGACCTCATCGAACTAACAATTTTATTAAATGATTCACCAATCCATGTTAATCCCAAGCAGGACCCTCCATGGATTAGTGGTTTTTACAAAAAGAAGGGTTCTTGGAGTCGCCACCAATGTTTTACTCAAAACATTGGAAAAAGGGATAAGGCAATTGATTTTCGCAAATCAACCTTGGCCATTACAACCAGAGTTGGGTAAGGGAGTCGGTTACGTGCGGGGAAGGTGTTAGCACCCCACAACGCCCCTTTCGGGTTCCCTATGACGGATTATTTCATAAATAACAGTGTAAAATTACTAAATTACCCCTATTTATTAGAAACGATTATAAGCGGAATATTTACATGATGAAAATTCTAAATATGCAATGCAACAATCAGAAAGCAGTAAAAGGAAGGATTTTGAAAAAGAAACCTTTGAAGCGTGCTTTTATATATTTAAACAGACGTTAGGAGGCTTTTTGGCGCTCCTTCCCACTACACGCTTGCTCGCTCCTTCCCTAAAAATTAATTTTTACTATGGAAATCAGAAAGATTTCCCTTCGACTAGTTCGAATCCTCAAGCAAAATGCTCAGAACTCAAGAACTTTGTCGGATCGGCTCTCGGAGAGACTTCTAGGGCAGAACACTGCTCAAAAACCCCAGAATACTCAACAAGAGAGTCCAAAAGGTGTCCAAATGTGTGCCAAAAGTGTGGAATGACGTCCAAATGACGTCCTATATATAGGAGTGAGGCGCAGTACGGCCTCTGACATCAATACGGCCCGTACTGAAGATTTGAACTACAGTACGGCCGTATTGAATTCAGTACAGCCGTACTGAAGTTTCAAAAACTTCGGTACGGCCGTATTGGTTTGAGTACGGCCGTACTGAAGTTCAAAAACTTCAGTATGGCCGTATTGGTTTCAGTACGGCCGTATTGTAGTTCAAATTGTTCAGTACGGCCGTACTGAACGTCTAGGAGGCCGTATTGAGCTTCAATCCTCCCACATCTTTATTTTAAGCTACTCTAAGACTTCTAAACCTACGAATAATCATCCTAGGGTCTTCAAGGGTCTTCCAGGAGTCCTTCCGGATGACTTTCTTTCGGTCTTTGAGAGTCTTCGAGTCTTATTTCCGACCCGGACAATTTTAGGGGTCTACAACTGCCCCCCCTTTACTTAGTCAAACGACTTTTTGGTGTACCGGTTGACAAGTAAAGGAGTTGACCCAATTGTCCGGGGAGTAGGCCATCCTTCTGACTTGTAGTGTCTTCCGGTGGAAAATTGTTGAGTAGCCTCTCCAGGTTGAGTATTAGTCGTCGCCTCTCCAGGCTCGTGCATACCTCGGTGCTTCTGACAACCTCGGTAGCTGAGTACCGCCTCTCCAGGCTTAGCTTCGCTCGTCGCTCGAGCTGGAAGCTGCATACCTCCGTGTTTTTGACGACGGGGTAGCGTGAGTACCGCCTCTCCAGGCTTAGCTTCGCCCGTTGCTCGAGCCGGAAGCTGCATACCTCCGTGTTTGTGACGACGGGGTAGCGTGAGTACCGCCTCTCCAGGCTTAGCTTCGCTCGTCGCTCGAGCCGGAAGCTGCATACCTCCGTGTTTGTGACGACGGGGTAGCGTGAGTACCGCCTCTCCAGGCTTAGCTTCGCTCGTCGCTCGAGCCAGAAGCTGCATACCTCCGTGTTTGTGACGACGGGGTAGCCTGAGTACCCGCCTCTCCAGGCTTAGCTTCGCTCGTCCTTCGAGCCGGAAGCTGCATACCTCCGTGTTTGTGACGACGGGGTAGCGTGAGTACCGCCTCTCCAGGCTTAGCTTCGCTCGTCCTTCGAGCCGGAAGCTGCATACCTCCGTGTTTGTGACGACGGGGTAGCGTGAGTACCGCCTCTCCAGGCTTAGCTTCGCTCGTCCTTCGAGCCGGAAGCTGCATACCTCCATTTTTGTGACGACGGGGGTAGCGTGAGTACCGCCTCTCCAGGCTTAGCTTCGCTCGTCCTTCGAGCCGGAAGCTGCATACCTCCGTGTTTGTGACGACGGGGGTAGCGTGAGTATCTCCTCTCCAGGGATTTGTGATGATTTTGTCTCCACAGTCCACGATGCTGCTTCGACGGTTGTTTTTTGATTTTGGTGCCGCTGAGGGCTAGATAACGCAGGGAGAGCCATTCATTTAAAAAAAAAAAAGCATTAATAAAATAATCAAACTTGCATTTGTGCATCACACACACATTAGTTGCACATTCAAAGACCTTATCATGAGGCAATTGCATAAAATAGAAGAAATAGAAAAATTGCTTGTGTATGACAGCAGTCAATAGAAAAGGCAAAAATACAGAAAAAGCCAAAAAAATGACAAAAAAGGCAAAAATACAGAAAAAGCCAAAAACGACAAAAAAGGCAAAAGATTTAGAAAATCAATCGCATCGTACAGAATAACTGAGCCTGGAGAGGCTTGCCGAAATAATACTCGTACAGAATAATTGAGCCTGGAGAGGCTTGCCGAAATAATACTCCCACAGAATAATTGAGCCTGGAGAGGCTTGCCGAAATAATACTCTCTCAGAATAACTGAGCCTGGAGAGGCTTGCCGAAATAATTGTAGACCCCTAAAATTGTCCGGGTCGGAAATAAAGCTTGAAGACTCTCGAAGACTGAAGGAAGATCAGCCAGAAGGACTCCTGGAAGGCCCTAGGAGAATTCTCTGTAGGTCTAGAGGTCTTAGAATAGCTTAAAATAAGGAAGTGGAGGGAATGAAGCCCAATACGGCCGTACTAAACTTAATACGGCCGTATTGAAGCTTCAATATGGCCGCAGTGAACTCAATACGGCGTATTGAAGTTTCTGAAACTTCAATACGGCCGTACTGAAATCAATACGGCCGTATTGAAGCTTCAATACAGCCGCAGTGAACTCAATACGGCCATATTGAAATTTCTGAGCTTCAATACGGCCGTATTGAACTCAATACGGCCGTATTGAAGTTCAAAAATTTCAATACGGCCGTATTGATTACGTAGCCCGTATTGCGCATATTCCCTATAAATATGACGTCAATTGGACGTCATTCCACACTTTGGAACATAGTTTCAACCCTCTCCTTGAGTATTCTGGGGTTTTTGAGCAGTGTTCTGCCCTAGAAATCACTCGGAGAGTTGATCCGACGAAGTTCTTGAGCCCCGAGCCATTTTGCTTGAGGATCGAACCTAGTCGAAGGGAAATCCTCCGGATTTCCATAGTTAAAATTTTATAGGAGGGAGCGAGCGGGCTTGTAGAGCGAGGGAACGCCAAAAAGCTTCCCAGTTTTACGAAATATATAAAAAGCACGCTTCAAAGGTTTCTTCTTCAAAATCCTTCCTTTTACTGCTTTCTGTGTGCATATTTAACTGTCATCATGTAGATAGTTAATTTATAATTGCTTATAATAAATAGGGGTAATTTAGTAATTTTTGCGCTATTATTTTAGAAATAATCTGTCATAGGGAACCCGAAAGGGGCGCTGTGGGGTGCTAACACCTTCCCCACGCGTAACCGACTCCCTTACCCAACTCTGGTTGTAATGGCCGAAGTTGATTTATAAAATCAATTGCCTTATCCCTTTTTCCAATGTTTTGAGTAAAACATTGGTGGTGACTCCATGAACCCCTCCTTTTGCGAAAACCACTAATCCATGGAGGGTCCCGCTTGGGATTAATATGGATTGGTGAATCATTTTAATAAAATTGCTCGTTTGACGAGGTCTCAGTTTGAGAATAAGTCATTCTAGCAAACCATATTTTTTAAACAAATAAACGAGTCCAACCATCCTTCGCGAATGCCGAAAGCCCCGTTTCGGGCCGGTGGCGACAGATGGCGACTCCATTGGGGAAGCCTCGAGAGTCAGTCCCATTTAGTGACAGATTATTTTAACAAATAATAGTTAAAAATTACTTCGTTACCCCTTGCTTGTATGATAACATGATTTATTATATGGCTTTAAATAACTGTTGTATGTTTAAATTTTCGCAATTGTTTGAAATACAAACTGCACACAAACCTTTGCACACAACAGTTCCCTCTATACCCGGGGGCATGAGTGATTAACCATAGGGAGTGGATGTTAGTACGGCCGGTTGTCGAATGGGTCTATAGGTGCCCGTAGACCGTTGTCGGAAAGCATCACTCAAGGTGATAACCATGAACTCGAGTCCGACAGTGCGTTGGAGCTTTCCATCGGCTTACGACGAGAGGAATTGGGTCCCTATAATGGGGGCACCTTGGGGGCCTCAGACCGGTGAGAACAGTTAGATCCACCTTGAATATGCACTTTTCTGCAGGATACCCCTACCTCGTGATTCGCTCGTGACTGTTCGTGGATGAGTGAATTGTTTGTGCATTGTTTATGTGAAATTGTTTGAGCATACATTGCATTTCTTTAAACATACAACATTCCTATTCTTTTAAAATAAAAATAAATAGGAATAAGAATCTTCCATTGCATGGTGTTAACATCTACCTTCATCACATTCATGTAGGTAGTTTCCCTTTTCACCCAAAAAAAATATACAAAAAACAAAATACCCAAAAAAAAGGAAAAAAGGGTTATTTATCCAAACCAAGCAATATCATGCATCATCTTAAGGACATCCTAAAAACATGATAATGCTTAGTTGAATAAACACAATGCATGCATATTCAACGTCATCATCTCATATCATGCATTCTTATCAAAGATCATGGAGGGATCTAGGTTTGCATTTCATACATCCCTCCTAATAAATCATTAATAAACATTAATAAAAAGAAAGAAATAATCGATGCGTATGTTCAAGATGGATCGCACGCCATTTGTTATTAAGTGTAAGCCAACAATTGCGCAAAGCGAACGCACGACAACGCCGTTGTTGGTAATCAAGACAGAAAAAGGGGAAGGTCCCACGCCGTTAAGGATTGTCGCTCCAAGACCTTTCCCTTACGAATCGAATAAGGCTGTGCCATGGATATACGACATCCATACTTCTGCCGACAGTGATATCTCCAATATCGCTGGACTTGGGGGCATGACTAGGAGTGGCAGGATCTACACTCCCGAAGATCTTCATGATAAAGCTCCCAAGAATAAAGAAAAAGGAAAAGATAAAACCGAGGAAAAAGAATCCGAGGAGGAGACTGATGAGCTGTTAAAATTCATCAGACAGAGCGAGTACTCCATTGTGGATCAACTTCACAAGACACCAGCGAAGATCACTTTGTTGTCGTTGATCCTAAGCTCCGAACCGCATCGGCAAGCTCTGTTGAAAGTCTTGAACGAGGCGTACGTGTCGCACACTATCTCCCAAGACGAGTTTGAGGGGATTGTTAGTCACATCAAGGCTAATGATCACCTCACCTTCATCGATGAAGAAATCCCCGCCGAGGGATCAAACCACAACAAGCCCTTGCACATCTCTATAAAGTGCAAGGAGTATCACATCGCTAAAGTCTTGGTAGATAATGGATCTTCCTTGAATGTGATGCCAAAAAGAACGCTCAAGCAATTGGCAATCAAGGGAGTCCAAATGCGCCCGAGCAACATGATCGTTCGAGCCTTCGATGGTTCTAAAAGAGAAGTGGTGGGAGAGATCAATCTTCCAATCCAAATTGGACCCACTATCTTTAATGTCGAATTCCAAGTGATGGACATTACTCCCGCATACAGCTGTCTCCTCGGCCGACCTTGGATTCATGATGCAAAAGCTGTACCCTCTACGCTCCACCAGAAAGTCAAGTTCATAGTGGGTGACAAACTGGTGACTGTACAAGCTGAAGATGACATACTCATCAGCAAACCATCCACCATACCTTACGTGGATGCAGCGGAGGAAGCTTTAGAAACCGCCTTCCAAGCATTGGAAATCGCCAATGTCGAAACGTTTCCCCGAGAAATGAAGAAGGAAGCTCATATGCTCACAAAGAACGGATACTTGCCAGGACAAGGATTGGGCAAGTACTCCCAAGGAATCCCGGAGCTACCCATTATCAAGGACAATCCGGGGAAACAAGGGTTAGGATACAACCCTGTTAAAGATCAAAGAACGAAGAGGAATCAAGATCCTTCTCGACGTTCTTTAAGCCAGATCTTTAGGAAGGTTGGTTCACAAACGTCAAGGCCAGCTGTCGTCATCAAGTGTCCTTTTCCTTCTAATAGGGATGTGTAAACTCAGTGACTATTAGAGATCACTCCTCGGGGACAGCCCGACCCCCGAGCCTCGATAGGGCACATGTTTCCATTATGATTATAATAAAATCATTCTTTATTAATTCTTTATTGCTTCTTTTCTCGCTTGCAATAAAATTCTAGACCACATTATTTTAACCCTGTTTGAATAAACATGAATGAGGTTAAAATCATCTTGATAATAATAAACCCGCATCATTTTTATGTGGAAATGTGCATAACGACTTGGAGCACCTTTTCTTGGCCTCAATAAGTGCCGTCATGGATAAAAGAAATCCATTCAGGACAAAAATCCTAAAAAACAAAAAGCTCGGCAGGAAACCCAAAAAGGGGGCTGCACAAAAATAAGAGCAAAAGACCCGCTAGGAATCCCACAAAAGGGTGACCTAGGCAAAAATTAGGGTTACAAAATAATGAACAAAAACAAAAGCCTGCTAAGACATCACAAATGGGTGTTTTAGGCAAAAGTTAGGGCCGTCAAAAAAAGCAAAATAAATCCATGATGGTACCATCAATTGAATTCAACAAAGGGCTCAAGAAAAGCTATCCAAGTTGTCAAAACACAATCATTAATAACAAAGATGTGCTTAACCTCATAAGTGTTTAATCGAACAAGCCTAAACACATAAGCCTACCATGGCCAGCCATTCTTACAAAAACCATTTTTCAAAAATAAAATAATCCCCTCTAAAACACAAACCTTTGAAAATATATCCTTTCCTTCTTTTCTCTCTTGTCCCAAACGATTTTTGAATAATCTTGTGGAAACATGGAGATATAGTGGTCAATAGGAGGGTTGACACATCTTCTAAAGAAAGGGAAGAATCATTTGGTTGATGACACCAAAATCAAATATGCATCATTCCTCGGTAACAGAAATCGGCAGAGCACAGTCCGTCTGGAGGAATGGCAAAATCCAAACACAAAAACGCATCGGTTAATTCTTTTGAAAAAAGAATCAAATAGAATTAGGTGCATCATACTGCATACATGCATACAGATGATAGGTGTACTGGAAGATCACTTATTCTCTGTTTATTGAAAAAACAAAAAATATATAAACTTCAGAAAAACAATACGCCCGTATCATGTTCAGTACGCCCGTACCAAAATTAGGGTTATGAACAAAATTTCAACTCAATACGGGCGTACTGAAATGGATGCGGCCGTATTGGCCATAAAGAAATTTTCAAAGACCTCGTCATGAGGCAACTACATAAATTAGAAAAAATAGGAAAAATTGCTTGTGTATGACAGCAGCAAACAAAATGCAAAGATTCAGAAAATCAACAGCGTCATACAGAATAACTGAGCCTGGAGAGGCTTGCCGAAAGAATACTCTCAGAATAACTGAGCCTGGAGAGGCTTGCCGAAATAATACTCTCTCAAAATAACTGAGCCTAGAGAGGCTCGCCAAAATAATACTCTCAAAATAACTGAGCCTGGAGAGGCTCGCCGAAATAATACTCTCTCAGAATAACTGAGACATTTCTGTACAGAAAAAGCCGAAAAAACAACAAAAAAGGCAAAAAATACAGAAAAAGCCAAAAAATGACAAAAAAAGGCAAAAATACAGAAAAAGTCAAAAGTCGACAAAAAAAAAAAAGACAAAGATTTCACATCTTTCAGAATAACTGAGCCTGGAGAGGCTCGCCGAAATAATACTCTCAGAATAATTGAGCCTGGAGAGGCTTGCAGAAATAATACTTCCTCAGAATAACTTGAGCCTGGAGAGGCTCGCAGAAATAATACTCCCCAGAGAAACCTCAACTCAAGCTCACGGAACAAATCCCCAGCGAGAGCTATCAAAGCAAGATCGACAAAATTCCCAATGGAAGCACGATCACCCAAACAAAATATCCAAGTCAAAGGACTTAAACTTCCTCAGTGAAGATAGCTCTCCAACTCAAGTGTTGAGTGAGGCTAAGCCTGCAGAGGCTTCCTAAATAATACTCTGGGATACATAAGATCCCTCATTCCCCAATCGCCTACTCAGAGGCATCCCTGCAAAAAGAGAAAAATCAAAAATATAAATAATTATTCCCCAAGCGGAATCTGGCACTCAGCCGAACACTGAACTTCAAATCCCCAGTCGAGGCACTCCTTCAAAAAGGAAAACCCAAAAAAAGAAAAAATCAATAACAATTCCCCAAGCGGAATTTGGCTTTTTAGCCAATCATTGAACGTCAAGCTGATACGCCTAACAGAAGAGGCTAATCAAAATCAACGACAGAATCCCCAGCGGATAACAGCCTACACAGAGGCGACAAAAATCATAAAACCCAAAAGAGATACCCGAATAAAGATAACCGGGATACTCCACCAACGTCAAAGGACGTCAGCCAAACATAAGGCATCGCTCAATTCAAGAAGAGCATCTGTGTCTACACCCCAAGGAAACAGAAATTCCTCAATGGGTACCAACAATGCAATGCAAGTTGGGGCACAGGAACCTATGAATGACTGCACATCCCCTAGACGGATCCCTGCGTTATCCAGCCCTCAGCGGCACAAAATCAGAAAAACCGTCGAAACAGCATCGTGGACTGTGGAGACAAAATCATCTCAAAGCCTAAAAGGCAATACTCAGCTGCCCAGTTGTCGAGAGCACCGAGGTATGCACAAGCTTGGAGAGGCAATACTCAGCTACCCAGTTGTCGAGAGCACCGAGGTATGCACCAGCCTGGAGAGGCAATACTCAGCTGCCCAGTTGTCGAGAGCACCGAGGTATGCACAAGCCTGGAGAGGCAATACTCAGCTACCCAGTTGTCGAGAGCACCGAGGTATGCACAAGCCTGAGAGGCAATACCCAGCTACCCAGTTGTCGAGAGCACCGAGGTATGCACCAGCCTGGAGAGGCAATACTCAGCTGCCCAGTTGTTGAGAGCACCGAGGTATGCACAAGCCTGAGAGGCAATACCCAGCTACCCAGTTGTCGAGAGCACCGAGGTATGCACAAGCCTGAGAGGCAATACTCTGCTACCCAGTTGTCGAGAGCACCGAGGTATGCACAAGCCTGAGAGGCAATACTCAGCTACCCAGTTGTCGAGAGCACCGAGGTATGCACAAGCCTGGAGAGGCAATACTCAGCTGCCCAGTTGTCGAGAGCACCGAGGTATGCACAGGCCTGGAGAGGCAGTACTCAGCTACCCAGTTGTCGAGAGCACCGAGGTATGCATGAGCCTGGAGAGGCGACGACTAATACTCAACCTGAGAGGTCTTAGAATAGCTTAAAATGAGGAAGTGGAGGGAATGAAGCCCAATACGGCCGTACTAAACTTAATACGGCCGTATTGAAGCTTCAATATGGCCGCAGTGAACTCAATACGGCGTATTGAAGTTTCTGAAACTTCAATACGGCCGTACTGAAATCAATACGGCCGTATTGAAGCTTCAATACAGCCGCAGTGAACTCAATACGGCCATATTGAAATTTCTGAGCTTCAATACGGCCGTATTGAACTCAATACGGCCGTATTGAAGTTCAAAAATTTCAATACGGCCGTATTGATTCCGTAGCCCGTATTGCGCCTATTCCCTATAAATATGACGTCAATTGGACGTCATTCCACACTTTGGAACATAGTTTCAACCCTCTCCTTGAGTATTCTGGGGTTTTTGAGCAGTGTTCTGCCCTAGAAATCACTCGGAGAGTTGATCCGACGAAGTTCTTGAGCCCCGAGCCATTTTGCTTGAGGATCGAACCTAGTCGAAGGGAAATCCTCCGGATTTCCATAGTTAAAATTTTATAGGAGGGAGCGAGCGGCCTTGTAGAGTGAGGGAACGCCAAAAAGCTTCCCAGTTTTACGAAATATATAAAAAGCACGCTTCAAAGGTTTCTTCTTCAAAATCCTTCCTTTTACTGCTTTCTGTGTGCATATTTAACTGTCATCATGTAGATAGTTAATTTATAATTGCTTATAATAAATAGGGGTAATTTAGTAATTTTTGCGCTATTATTTTAGAAATAATCTGTCATAGGGAACCCGAAAGGGGCGCTGTGGGGTGCTAACACCTTCCCCACGCGTAACCGACTTCCTTACCCAACTCTGGTTGTAATGGCCGAAGTTGATTTATAAAATCAATTGCCTTATCCCTTTTTCCAATGTTTTGAGTAAAACATTGGTGGCGACTCCATGAACCCCTCCTTTTGCGAAAACCACTAATCCATGGAGGGTCCCGCTTGGGATTAATATGGATTGGTGAATCATTTTAATAAAATTGCTCGTTTGACGAGGTCTCAGTTTGAGAATAAGTCATTCTAGCAAACCATATTTTTTAAACAAATAAACGAGTCCAACCATCCTTCGCGAATGCCGAAAGCCCCGTTTCGGGCCGGTGGCGACAATAATACTCTCTCAGAATAACTGAGCCTGGAGAGGCTTGCCGAAATAATACTCCCACAGAATAACTGAGCCTGGAGAGGCTCGCCGAAATAATACTCTCTCAGAATAATTGAGCCTGGAGAGGCTCGCCGAAATAATACTCTCTCAGAATAATTGCGCCTGGAGAGGCTTGCCGAAACAATACTCCCTCTTAGAATAATTGAGCCTGGAGAGGCTTGCCGAAATAATACTCTCTCAGAATAACTGAGCCTGGAGAGGCTCGCAGAAATAATACTCCCCAGAGAAACCTCAGCTTAAGCTCATGGAACAAATCCCCAGCGAGAGCTATCAAAGCAAGATCGTCAAAATCCCCAATGGAAGCGCGATCATCCAAGCAAAATATTCAGTCAAAGGACTTGAAACTTCCTCAGTGGAAGATAGCTCTCTGACTCAAGCGCTGAGTGAGGCTAAGCCTGCAGAGGCTTCCTAAATAATACTCTGGGATACATAAGATCCCCAAATCCCCAGTCGCCTACTCAAGAGGCACCCCTACAAAAGGAGAAAAATAAAAAATATCAATAAATATTCCCCAAGCGGAATTCGGCATCCAGCCAAACACCGAACATCAAGATGATTTGCCTAACAGAAGAGGCCAGTCAAGAATTGAACGACAGAATCCCCCAGCGGATAACAGCCTACACAGAGGCTACAAAAATCAGAAAATCAAAAGAGACACCCGAATAAGGACAACCGGGATACTCCACTTACGTCAAAAGGACGTCAGCCAAACATAAGGCATCGCTCAACTCAGAGGGAGAGCATCTGTGTCTACACCCCAAGGAGTCAGAAATTCCCCATGGGTACCAACTAAGCAATGCAAGTTGGGGCACAAAAACCTATGAATGACTGCGCATCCCCTAGACGGATCCCTGCGTTATCCAGCCCTCAGCGGCACAAAATCAGAAAAACAAACCGTCGAAGCAGCATTGTGGACTGTGGAGACAAACTTATCTCAAAACCCTGGAGAGGGCAAACTCAGCTGCCCATGTTGAGAGGCAAAACCCTGGAGAGGGCAAACTCAGCTGCCCATGTTGAGAGGCAAAACCCTAGAGAGGGTAAACTCAGCTGCCCATGTTGAGAGGCAAAACCCTGGAGAGGGCAAACTCAGCTGCCCATGTTGAGAGGCAAAACCCTGGAGAGGGCAAACTCAACTGCCTCATGTTGAGAGGCAGGGCCTGGAGAGGCGATACTCAACTGCCTCATGTTGAGAGGCAGGGCCTGGAGAGGCGATACTCAACTGCCTCATGTTGAGAGGCAGGGCCTGGAGAGGCGATACTCAACTGCCTCATGTTGAGAGGCAGGGCCTGGAGAGGCGATACTCAACTGACTCATGTTGAGAGGCAGGGCCTGGAGAGGCGATACTCAACTGCCGAATGTTGAGAGGCAGGGCCTGGAGAGGCGGTACTCAGCTACCGAGGTTGTCAGAAACACTGAGGTATGCATGAGCCTGGAGAGGCGACGACTAATACTCAACCTGGAGAGGCTACTCAACAATTTTCCACCGGAAGACGCTACAAGTCAGAAGGATGGCACATCACCCGGACAATTGGGTCAACTCCTTTACTTGTCAGCCGGTACACCAAAAGGCCGTCCGACTAAGTAAAGGGGGGGCAGCTGTAGACCCCTAAAATTGTCCGGGTCGGAAATAAGACTCGAAGACTCTCAAAGATCAAAGGAAAGTCAGCCAGAAGGACTCCCAGAAGACCATAGGATGACTATCTGTAGGTTTAGAGGTCTTAGAGTAGCCAAAAATAAGAAAGTGGGAGGTTTGGAGCTCAATACGGCCTCCTTGGAGTTCAGTACGGCCATACTGCACATTTTGTACTACTATACGGCCGTACTGAAACCAATACGGCCGTATTGAAGTTTCTGTATTTCAATACGGCCGTACTGAATTCAATAGGCCGTATTTGTCGCCACCGGCCCGAAACGGGCTTTCGGCATTCGCGAAGGATGGTTTGACTCTTTTATTTGTTTAAAAATATGGATTGCTAGAATGACTTATTCTCAAACTGAGACCTCGTCAAACGAGCAATTTTATTAAAAGGCTCACCAATCCATGTTAATCCCAAGCGAGACCCTCCATGGATTAGCGGTTTTCATAAAAAGGAAGGGTTCATGGAGTCGCCACCAATGTTTTACTCAAAACATTGGAAAAAAAGAGGTTTAAGGCAATCGATTCAAAAAATCGACTTCGGCCATTACAACCAGAGTCGGGTAAGGGAGTCGGTTACGCGTGGGGAAGGTGTTAGCACCCCACAGCGCCCCTTTCGGGTTCCCTATGACAGATTATTTAAAAATAATAGTGCGAAATTACTAAATTACCCCTATTTATTCTAAGCGGTAAAAGAAGGGACTTTAAAGAGATAAACCTTTGAAGCGTGCTTTCTTATATATCTTGACAGAAATTGGGAAGCGTTTTGGCGTTCCCTCCCTCTACAAGACCGCTCGCTCCCTCCTATAAAATTTTAACTATGGAAATCCGGAGGATTTCCCTTCGACTAGGTTCGAGACTCAAGCAAATGGCTCGTGACTCAAGAACTTCGTCGGATCAACTCTCCGAGTGATTTCTAGGCAGAGCACTGCTCAAAAAAACCCAGAATACTCAAGAAGAGGGTTAAAACTCAGTGTAAAAGTGTCAAATGACGTCCAATTGACGTCATATTTATAGGGATGAGGCGCAATACGGCCTCTGGGGGTCAATACGGTCCGTATTGAAGTTTTGAACTACAATACGGCCGTATTGAATTCAATACGGCCGTATTGAAGTTCAAAAAACCTCAATACGGCCGTATTGAAGTTCAGTGCAGCCGTATTGAAGTTCAGTGCAGCCGTATTGAATTCAATGCAGCCGTATTGAAGTTCAGTGCAGCCGTATTGAATTCAATGCAGCCGTATTGAAGTTCAGTGCAGCCGTATTGAATTCAATGCAGCCGTATTGAAGTTCAGAAACTTCAATAAGGCCGTATTGAGTTCAGTGCGGCCGTATTGTAGTTTAAAATGTTCAATACGGCCGTACTGAACTTCTGGGAGGCCGTATTGGGCTTCATTCCCTCCACTTTCTTATTTTTTGCTACTCTAAGACCTCTAAACCTACAGATTGTCGTCCTAGGGTCTTCCGGGGTCTTCCAGGAGTCCTTCCGGCTGACTTTCCTTCAGTCTTCAAGAGTCTTCAAGCTTTATTTCTGACCCGGACAATTTTAGGGGTCTACAGCTGCCCCCCTTTACTTAGTCAAACGGCCTTTTGGTGTACCGTTTGATAAGTAAAGGAGTTGACCCAATTGTCCGGGGAATAAGCCATCCTTCCGACTTGTAGTGTCTTCAGGTGGGAAAATTGTTGAGTAGCCTCTCCAGGTTGAGTTTGCCCTCTCCAGGGTGAGTATTAGTCGTCGCCTCTCCAGGCTCATTGCATACCTCGGTGCTCTGGACATCTGGGTAGCTGAGTATTGCCTCTCCAGGCTTGTGCATACCTCGGTGCTCTGGACATCTGGGTAGTTGAGTATTGCCTCTCCAGGCTTGTGCATACCTCGGTGCTCTGAACATCTGGGTAGCTGAGTATTGCCTCTCCAGGCTTGTGCATACCTCGGTGCTCTGGACATCTGGGTAGCTGAGTATTGCCTCTCCAGGTTTGTGCATACCTCGGTGCTCTGGACATCTGGGTAGCTGAGTATTGCCTCTCCAGGCTTGTGCATACCTCGGTGCTCTGGACATCTGGGTATCTGAGTATTGCCTCTCCAGACTTGTGCATACCTCGGTGCTCTGGACATCTGGGTAGCTGAGTATTGCCTCTCCAGGCTTGTGCATACCTCGGTGCTCTGGACATCTGGGTAGCTGAGTATTGCCTCTCCAGGCTTGTGCATACCTCGGTGCTCTGGACATCTGGGTAGCGTGAGTTTGCCCTCTCCAGGGATTTGTGATAGTTTTGTCTCCACAGTCCACGATGCTGCTTCGACGACTGTTTTTGATTTTGGTGCCGCTGAGGGCTGGATAACGCAGGGATCCGTCTAGGGGATGTGCAGTTACTCATAGGTTCTTGTGTCCCAATTTTGCATTGCGTAATTGGTGCCCATTGAGGAATTTCTGTTTCCTTGGGGTGTAGACACAAAGATGCTCTTTCTGAGATGAGCGGTGCCTTATGGTTGGCTGACGTCCTTTTGACGGTGGTGGAGTATCCCGGTTATCCTTATTCGGGCGACTCTTTTTGTTTTTCTGGTTTTGTTGCCTCTGTGTAGGCTATTATTCGCTGGGGATTTTGTCATTGATTTTGTCTCCACAGTCCACGATGCTGCTTCGACGGTTGTTTTTTTATTTTGATGCCGCTGAGGGCTAGATAACGCAGGGATCCGTCTAGGGGATGTGCAGTTACTCATAGGTTCCTGTGTCCCAACTTTCCATTGCGTAGTTGGTACCCATTGGGGAATTTATGATTCCTTAGGGTGCAGACACAAAGATGCTCTTTCTGATGTGAGCGATGCCTTATGATTGGCTGACGTCCTTTCGACGTTGGTGGAGTATCACGGTTATCCTTATTCGGGTATCTCTTTTTGGATTTTCTGATTTTTGCTGCCTCTGTGTAGGCTGTTATCCGCTGGGGATTCTGGATGTTGATTTTGATTAGCCTCTTCTGTTAGGCATATCATCTTGATGTTCAATGATTGGCTGAAAAGCCAAATTCCGCTTGGGGAATTGTTATTGATCTTTTGGATTTTTTTTCTTTTTTTGAAAGAGTGCCTCTGAGTAGGCGAATTATCTTGATGTTTGGTGTTCGGCTGAGTGCCGGATTCCGCTTGGGGAATGATTATTTGTCTTTTGTGATTTTTCTTGAGGGGGTGCCTCTGAGTAGGCGAGTGGGGATTTAAAGTTTATATATCCCAGAGTATTATTTAGAAAGCCTCTTCAGGCTTAGCTTCACTCATCGCTTGAGTTGGAAAGCTACCTTCCAATGAGGAAGTTTAAGTCCTTTCGACTTGGATATTCTGTTTAGATGATCAAGCCTCCCTTGGGGAATTTTGCTGATCTTGGTTTGATAGCTTTCACTGGGGAATTTGGCCCGTGAGTGGAAGCTGAGATATCTCTGGGGAGTATTATTTCGGCGAGCCTCTCCAGGCTCATTTATTCTGTACAGTTGGGGAGTATTATTTCAGCAAGCCTCTCCAGGTTCAATTATTTTAAGAGGGAGTATTGTTTCGGCAAGCCTCTCCAGGCTCAATTATTCTGAGAGAGTATTATTTCAGCAAGCCTCTCCAGGCTCAGTTATTCTGAAGGAGTATTATTTCGGCAAGCCTCTCCAGGCTCAATTATTCTGATGAGGGAGTATTATTTCGGCGAGCCTCTCCAGGCTCAATTATTCTGAGAGAGTATTATTTCGGCAAGCCTCTCCAGGCTCAATTATTCTGTATGATGAATTGGTTTTTTGTTCAGCCCGAGAATGCGAGCTGAGACGTCTTTTGGAGAGTATTATTTTGGCAAGCCTCTCCAGGCTCAGTTATTCTGTATAATTTGTTGGATTTTCTGTATTTTGCCTTTTTGTTGATTTTGGCTTTTTCTGTGTTTTTGCCTTTGTTGATTTTGGCTTTTTCTGTGTTTTTGCCTTTTTGTTGATTTCGGCTTTTTCTGTATTTTTTGTTGATTTTGGCTTTTTCTGTATTTTTGCCTTTTTTGTTGGTTTTGGCTTTTTCTGTACAAAAATGTCTTTGAGGAGTATTATTTTGGCAAGCCTCTTCAGGCTCAGTTATTCTGAGAGAGTATTATTTCGGCGAGCCTCTCCAGGCTCAATTATTCTGAGAGAGTATTATTTCGGCGAGCCTCTCCAGGCTCAGTTATTCTGAGAGAGTATTATTTCGGCGAGCCTCTCCAGGCTCAGTTATTCTGAGAGAGTATTATTTCGGCAAGCCTCTCCAGGCTCAGTTATCTTGAGAGAGTATTATTTTGGCAAGCCTCTCCAGGCTCAGTTATTCTGAGAGAGTATTATTTCGGCAAGCCTCTCCAGGCTCAATTATTCTGTACGTTTTATTGATTTTCTGAATTTCTGCATTTTATTTGCTGCTGTCATACACAAGCAATTTTTCTATTTTTTATTTTATGCGACTGCCTCATGATGAGGTCTTTGAATATTTCTTTGTGGCCAATACGGCCATATCTATTTCAGTACGCCCGTACTGAGTTGAAAATTTGTTCATAACCCTGTTTTTAGTACGGGTGTACTGAACATGATACGGGCGCATTGTTTTTTCTGAAGTTTATATTTTTTTGTTTTTTTCAATAAACAGAGAATAAGTGATCTTCCATTACACCTATCATCTGTATGCATGTATGCAGTATGATGCACCTAATTCTATTTGATTTACTTTTCAAAAGAATTAACCGATGCGTTTCTCTGTTTGGATTTTTGCCATTCCTCTAGACGGGCTGTGTGCTGCCGATTTCTGTAACCGAGGAATGATGCATGTTATATTGAGATTTGGTGTCATCAACCAAATGATTTTCCTTTCCTTTAGAAGATGTGTCAACCCTCCTATTGACTACTATATCTCCATGTTTCCACTAGATTATTCAAAAATCGTTTGGGACAAGAGAGAAAAGAAGGAAAGGATATTTTTTTCGAAAGTTTGTGTTTTAGAGGGGATTATTTATTTTTTGAAAAATGGATTTTGTAAGAATGGCTTGGCCAATGGTAGGCTTAAGTGTTTAGGCTTGTTTGTTTAAACACTTATGAAGTTAAGCACGTCTTGGTTATTAACATTTGTGATTTGACAACTTGGATAGCTTTTCTTGAGCCCCTTTGTTGAATTCAGTTGGTGGTACCATCATGGATTTATTCTGTTTTTCGATTTCCCTAACTTTTGCGTAAAACACCCATTTGTGGAGTTTTAGCGGGCTTTTGTTTTTGTTCATTATTTTGCAACCCTAATTTTTGCCTAGGTCACCCTTTTGTGGGATTCCTAGCGGGTCTTTTGCTCTTATTTTTGCGCAGTCCCCTTTTTGGGTTTCCTGTCGAGCTTCTTTTATTTTAAAGGATTTCTTTTTATCCATGATGGCACTTGTCGAGGCCAAGGGAAGGTGCTCCAAGTTGTCACACACACTTGTAGACCCCTAAAATTGTCCGGGTCGGAAATAAAGCTTGAAGACTATCGAAGACTAAAGGAAAGTCAGCCGGAAGGACTCCTGGAAGACCCTGGAAGACCCTAGGATGATTATCTGTAGGTTTAGAGGTCTTAGAGTAGCAAAAAATAAGAAAGTGGAGGGAATGAAGCCCAATACGGCCTCCCAAGAGTTCAGTACGGCCGTATTGAACATTTTAAACTACAATACGGCCGCACTGAACTCAATACGGCCGTATTGAAGTTCAATACGGCTGCATTGAACTCAATACGGCTGCACTGAACTTCAATACGGCCGTATTGAGGTTTTTGAACTTCAATACGGCCGTATTGAATTCAATACGGCCGTATTGTAGTTCAAAACTTCAATACGGACCGTATTGACCCCCAGAAACCGTATTGAGCCTCTTCCCTATAAATATGACGTCAATGGGACGTCATTTCACACTTTTACACTGAGTTTTAACCCTCTTCTTGAGTATTCTGGGTTTTTTTGAGCAGTGCTCTGCCTAGAAATCACTCGGAGAGTTGATCCGACAAAGTTCTCGAGTTCTGAGCTTTTTGCTTGAGTCTCGAACTGAGTCGAAGGGAAATCCTCCGGATTTCCATAGTTAAAATTTTCTAGGAGGGAGCGAGCGGGCTTGTAGAGCGAGGGAACGCCAAAAAGCTTCCCAGTTTTACTTGAATATAAAAGCACGCTTCAAAGGTTTCTTCTTAAGACCTTCCTTTTACTGCTTTCTGTGTGCATATTTAAACTGTCATCATGTAGATAGTTAATTTATAATTGCTTAGAATAAATAGGGGTAATTTAGTAATTTTGCACTATTATTTTTTTAAATAATCTGTCATAGGGAACCCGAAAGGGGCGCTGTGGGGTGCTAACACCTTCCCCACGCGTAACCGACTCCCTTACCCGACTCTGGTTGTAATGGCCGAAGTCGATTTTTGAATCGATTGCCTTAAACTTCTTTTTCCAATGTTTTGAGTAAAACATTGGTGGCGACTCCATGAACCCTTCCTTTTTATGAAAACCGCTAATCCATGGAGGGTCCCGCTTGGGATTAACATGGATTGGTGAGCCTTTTAATAAAATTGCTCGTTTGACAAGGTCTCAGTTTGAGAATAAGTCATTCTAGCAATCCATATTTTTAAACAAATAAAAGAGTCCAACCATCCTTCGCGAATGCCGAAAGCCCGTTTCGGGCCGGTGGCGACAGATGGTGATGGAAGGTGGCTTAGTTCCATGCACGCCCTTGATCTTGGTTCAACAAGGGAGACTCCAAAAATGGTGGAAGAATGGTGGCGGAAGCACAAATAGATGATGGTGAAGATGGTTTGCTCAAGGTAGTATCATCCAAGTGTAGGATGAGACCTAAGTAGGGTTTTGCTTTTATGGTGGAGATGGGAGGAGGTTAGCCAAAGGCAACCTAGAACTATGGAAAGGTTGGTGTTTAGGGTGGTTGAAGGTGGCGCACAAGGTGAAGGGAAGGTGTTTGGTGGAGGTGATGCTCCTTTTGGCTAGCTCACTTCACTAGGGTGGTGAAGGCCAACCAAGGAAGGCCAAGCTCACTCACTCACGGTGGTTTAGGGAGGAGGAGAAGGGAGGGGCCGTGGAGTTCCTAAGACTAAGGAGAATGACAATGAGGCAAGAATGCACACTCAATATCACTATAATCCAAAGTATTTACAAGTGGTGGGGTGTTGGGTATTTATAGGAGGGGAGGCATCTAGGGTTGCATTTGGAGTAGGCAAATGCATTCCAAATGAAATGCAAATGAACCCTAGATGCAACTTGGTGCCCAAGGATGGAATCTATGGGTCTAGATTGGCTACATCAAGGTGCATGATAAGATCATGCAACCTTTGACCTCCACTTGGGCCTAAGCCTTTCTATCACCAAAAATAGGTCCAATGGTCACCAAAAATACGTCACCTCCTAATGGATGCACCCTAGTCCAATTAAAGTCCTAAGCATCTAAATTACCCCATAATACAAGGGCAAAATGGGAAATACAAAGAAAATAAATCCTATGACTAAAATACCCCAAAATACAAGGGTAAAATTGGAAATACAAAGAAAATAAATTCTATACCTAAAATACCCCTAAGGTAAAATTTGGAAGTAAACATAGTTAAGGCCCAAAAAGTAGGCTTATTCCTCTTCATGGGTTTTCAAGTCTAACCCATTCCTCTTGCCTCCTTCAAAATGTCACCCCTTGGGCTTCGTGGCCTTATTGATATTCCATCATTCCCTCCCTCTTGAAAAGGATTTGACCTCAAATCAAGAGGTTCGTCATGATGGGCTTTTTGATTAACAAAAACATAAAAATAAGCGTTAGATGTAAAAGTATATGATAGTAATGGAAAATGTATCCTACGAAAAAGATGGTCTAAATGAAAAGGATTAGACTCCCCAATAGTAAGGATAAGATCCTCTCTACTGTAAAGTCTAAATGGATAAATGAGACCTAAAAAGGTAGAAACACTAAAACTATAACACATTCTCCTAAAATTCTTGTCTAAACTAAAAGGACTAGACGCACTAATGTTAAGGATAGGATCCTTCCCATAGTGAAGTCTAGGTGTATAACTAAAACCTAAAAAGGTAAAAAGACTAAAACTATGGCACACTAACATATGAGTCCTAAAAACTAAAATATCTTGCCTAAAGTGTACAAGGTAATGTCCTAGAGATGTGCTAGGAAACAAAGAAAGTACCACTAAAAAATTTCCTAGACAACTTTTTATTGCATTATTTGTTGGATATGTAAGAGAAAAAGGTGTTAAGATGTGTTTAGAAAAATCATATAATCTAAATTTGTCTTGTAGGGAAGTAGCCAAGTTAAGTGTAAATAAGTTTGAACTTCCTTCAAGATCAAAATTAGAAGATAAGACACCATGAGATGTATCCAACAAATTATTCAATTTTGAAGTTGGGTGCATTATTGACACAACCCAGGTAGGAAAAATCCTACACAAAGGAATGCTATTTTCCTTGGGCACCACCAAGGAAGTAGCACAAGAAGTGAGATTAAGTGAAGTCCACTTCTTCTTCACCAAATCTTGAAGTTGAGATTTGTTTGCTTTAAAAAGAGTTTGTTTTTGATTCTCTACTTCATGATTAGTGGCATCATAAGAGAAAGAGTTAAGGTTTTGATGAATGAAGAAAGTCTTTGTTAAATCATTTTCAATGGGAAAATGACTTTCTTCAAGCATAAGGCCTTTGGAGGAAATATTACTCTTCTCTAAGGGTGTTGGTTGTGTTTCTTTTTCTAACCATTCTTTAACTATTTCTACACTTTTCTTTACCTTTTCTTTCTTTCTAAGTTCCTTTTCTTGATTTTGATACCTAGTTGAGTTAACCCTATGTTTGGATTCACTATTTTCTTTCCTCTCAACTAAGGTAATAAGCAACCCTTTTATTTCTTCACTATTCTTTTCTAACTCTTTTTCTTTTCTTCTTGCTTCTTCCTCTCTTTTTATACTTCTTTTTAGGTACTCTTTTATTTGCCTAAGTTCATCCCTAGAACTAGATCTAGAACTACGCGAATTATGACTATGAACACTAGAATGCTCACTCATCTTTGATCAAAAAGGTTTTCACAAAATTTTCACAAAGAGCTAAAAAGGTTTTCACAAAGATTGAGTGATAAAAAGATTTTCACAAAAAGTTTTTAAAGGTGCAAGATAAGTAGGAAAGGCTTAAATGCACAAATTGAACCTTCAAGGGGAGGTGGACTACAAAGAATCACTTAATAACCAAGCCCTCTTAAGTAGGAATCACTAAGCCCTTACCACTTTTCTTACAAAACAATTTTGACACTACCAAGTGTGTGTGTGCACGCACCCCTAGTAGGCAAAAATTAAGCCTTCTAAACGTTTTTGGAAACAAAGGATAAAAACTTAAACAATTATACTAGTAAAGCTATAAAGCATGCAATGGAAAGCAATTTAAAACAGACACTAGTCGAGGTCCTAGTGAAGGTTTTCAAATCACCTTCTCTACACGAACTAAAAACCAAGTTGTAGAGGTTTAAAATGGCCAAAAATTACAAACCAAATGGGAAAGAGGAATGGCCTAAAACAAAGAGGCCGAAAGCAAGAAAAAACAAAGTAAAAAAAATGAAAGCAAGAAATTTAAGTCTTCAAAACTCCTTCTCTTTGGCTCCTTCACAAATAGCAAACGTGTTAGCACCTCTCCAAAGTGTTTACTCTCCTTTTGGTTTAGTGAAAACCCTTCCAAAGGCTAGGTTGGGTTTTGGTTCACTCCTCCACTCAATCCACCAAAGGATTGCTACTTTGCTAGTTAGGTGCTTCACCTACAAGTCAATGAGAACAACCAAGAGCAAGAGTTCCAAAGAAATAAAAACTGAAAAGGCTAATTATGAAAGGCTAAACTCAGATTGATTAAGATGAGACAAAACAAAAGAGATCAAAGGAAAGACAAGCAAAAAAAATTAAGACTCAATCAATAGAAGCTAGCACTCAAAAGAATTAAACCTAGAATGGCACTAGAATGGTTTGTGTTTAAGTTTCACTTGATTAAGTCCTTTAGTAATTTCGGTCCAGCCAAGGTATAAGTCCCAAAATAAGTCCAAAATGGTCAAGTTCCAACTCCAATGCTAAGGTAATTTGGTCCAAGTCCACAAGTCAAGCAACAAGTCCTTTTTGTCCAAGGTATTTTTTTTTTTTGTCCAAGATTTTTTTTTGTTCTTGTTCTTTTGGTCACGGCAATTGGCTTTTAAAATGTCCTTGGGTCCAATTTTTTTTTTTTTTTTTTTTTTTTTAAGTTTTCAGCCCAAATAGTTGCTTAGGTTTTGCACTTGTGGTGGCACAAAATTAGGTCAAAAATATGTAGCATAGGAGCAAGACAAGTGGCGTGAATTTAGAGGTCCTTAGGGAATATTTTGAGTGGATTTTGTTTTGTACTATTTAGGTCAAGTTGTTTAGCACAAAAAGTCCAGCACCTCTTAGATTCTTTTAGGGTTCTTGGCAAACAAAAGATAAACTTAAACAAGTGAAAATGCAAGGGTAAAGATGGGCGGTTTTTCTAGCATGTGCAAGGAGGTTCACACATGGAAAATCATGGCAACATAGAACATGCTAGAATCTATTAGCATGCATGAATGACCTAGATAGGAATTCTATATGACACGCCCACTTTAAGATGTATGCATCATGGTATTTTTCATGTTTTCATGCAAGGTGTTTGGCACATACATGGAAAATGTGTAAAACAAAATATAGGAAGTAAATTGACAAAACAATAGGTAGATTCAAAAAAAGAAAAATGCATGATCATGTAATACTCAACCTAGCATAGAAATATGACAACCTAACAATGGAACCTAAAACATGGAAGGTTCAAGGAAAACAAGCATGAACCACACAAAAATATATTCGGTCAAGAGAGGAGAAGAAGTGGAATGACCGAATACAAAAATAGAGCACAAGGAAGACTCAAAGGAAAGACAAGGAAAGGAAACATTTACCCTTGAAGAACCATGGCTCTAGATACCACTTGATGGAAGGTGGCTTAGTTCCATGCACGCCCTTGATCTTGGTTCAACAAGGGAGACTCCAAAAATGGTGGAAGAATGGTGGCGGAAGCACAAATAGATGATGGTGAAGATGGTTTGCTCAAGGTAGTATCATCCAAGTGTAGGATGAGACCTAAGTAGGGTTTTGCTTTTATGGTGGAGATGGGAGGAGGTTAGCCAAAGGCAACCTAGAACTATGGAAAGGTTGGTGTTTAGGGTGGTTGAAGGTGGCGCACAAGGTGAAGGGAAGGTGTTTGGTGGAGGTGATGCTCCTTTTGGCTAGCTCACTTCACTAGGGTGGTGAAGGCCAACCAAGGAAGGCCAAGCTCACTCACTCACGGTGGTTTAGGGAGGAGGAGAAGGGAGGGGCCGTGGAGTTCCTAAGACTAAGGAGAATGACAATGAGGCAAGAATGCACACTCAATATCACTATAATCCAAAGTATTTACAAGTGGTGGGGTGTTGGGTATTTATAGGAGGGGAGGCATCTAGGGTTGCATTTGGAGTAGGCAAATGCATTCCAAATGAAATGCAAATGAACCCTAGATGCAACTTGGTGCCCAAGGATGGAATCTATGGGTCTAGATTGGCTACATCAAGGTGCATGATAAGATCATGCAACCTTTGACCTCCACTTGGGCCTAAGCCTTTCTATCACCAAAAAAAGAGGTCCAATGGTCACCAAAAATACGTCACCTCCTAATGGATGCACCCTAGTCCAATTAAAGTCCTAAGCATCTAAATTACCCCATAATACAAGGGCAAAATGGGAAATACAAAGAAAATAAATCCTATGACTAAAATACCCCAAAATACAAGGGTAAAATTGGAAATACAAAGAAAATAAATTCTATACCTAAAATACCCCTAAGGTAAAATTTGGAAGTAAACATAGTTAAGGCCCAAAAAGTAGGCTTATTCCTCTTCATGGGTTTTCAAGTCTAACCCATTCCTCTTGCCTCCTTCAAAATGTCACCCCTTGGGCTTCGTGGCCTTATTGATATTCCATCAGATGGCGACTCCACTGGGGAAGCCTCGAGAGTCAGTCCCATTTAGTGACAGATTATTTTTAACATATAATAGTTAAAATTACTTCATTACCCTTTGTTTGTATGATAACATGCTTTATTTATATGGCTTTAATAACTGTTGTATGTTTAAATTTTCGCAAATGTTTGAAATAAAAACTGCACACAAACCTTTGCACACAACAGTTCCCTCTATACCCGGGGGCATGAGTGGTAAGCCATAGGGAGTGGATGTTAGTACGGCCGGTTGTCGAATGGGTCTATAGGTGCCCGTAGACCGTTGTCGGAAAGCATCACTCAAGGTGATAACCATGAACTCGAGTCCGACAGTGCGTTGGAGCTTTCCATCGACTTACGACGAGAGGAATTGGGTCCCTATAATGGGGGCACCTTGGGGGCCTTGGACTGGTGAGAACAGTTAGAACCTCCTTGAATATGCACTTTTCTGCAGGATACCCCTATGATGGAGTCCCTCCTTCCATGGTTGATGATAGTGTGATGAAGGGAGACACCTTGCCCATGATCTAGGCTCACCAAAGGGTAGACAAAAGGGAGGTTTATGGTGACAAGGGAAGCTAGGCGTGAAATGGTTGTAGGTGGCGGAAGTGTATATGGAAGGTGTTTGGTGCTCACAAGGTTGGCTCACTCCAAGTGTAGATGGAGGCCAATCTAGGGTTTCACTCTCTAAGGGTGGAGAATGAAGGTGGCTAGCCGAAACTAACCTAGGGACTAAGGAAAGGATTTGAGGCAAAAATGCTCTCTCAAATTCATATAATCCAAAGTATTTACAAGTGGTGGGGTGTTGGGTATTTATAGGAGGGGAGGCATCTAGGGTTGCATTTGGAGTGTGCATGGCCAAAATTCACAAGGCAAATGCACTCCAAATGACATGCCAAATGAACCCTAGATGCTACTTGGTGACCAAGTTTGGAATCTATGGGTCTAGATTGGCTACATCAAGGTGTATGATATGATCATGCAACCTTTGCCCTCCACTTGGGCCTAAGCCTTTCTATCACCAAAAATAGATCCAAAACTCACCAAAAATGTGTCACCCTTCTAGTGTAATACCCTAGCCCAAATTAAAAACCTAATCATCTAAAGCACCCCATAATACAAGGGTAAAATAGGAAATACAAAGAAAATAAATCCTATGACTAAAATACCCCAAAATACAAGGGTAAAATAGGAAATAAAATAAATGCTAAAAAAAAAAAAAACATAGGAGCTAAGGTCCAAAAATGGCCTCACTATCCCATTCCTCTTGCCTCCTTTAGTATATCACCTCTTGGTCTTCTCGGCCTTAGTGTTATTCCATCATTCCCTCCCTCTTGAAAAGGATTTGACCTCAAATCAAGAGGTTCTTCATGGTGGGCCTCATGACCAATAAAAACATAAAAATAAGCATTAAAGGTGACAGTATATGATAGAAATGGAAAGTGTATCCAAAGAGGAGTTCCACTAAAAATGCTAAAAAGATTGTCTAAACTAAAAGGACTAGACTCTCTAATGCGAAAGATAGGATCCTCCTCATAGTGAAGTCTAGGTGTATAACTAAAACCTAAAAAGTTAAAAAGACTAAAACTATAGCACACTAAAGCATTAGTCCTAAAAACTAGAATATCTTGCCTAAAGTACCCTATGTGGTAACCTAGGCATTTCCTAGAAAACAAAGGAAATACAACTAGAAAATTTCCTAAGCAATTTTGGATTATATTATTTGTTGGATAGTTATGAAAAGAATTTGTCACAAGGAACCTTGAAGGTTCATATGGTATATCCAACAAATAATATATTCCATAAATTGGGTGCATTATTGACACAACTAAGGTAGGAAAAGTCCTACACAAAGGAAGGCTATCTACCTTGGGCACCACCAAGGAAGTAGCACAAGAAGTGGAACTAAGTGAAGTCCACTTCTTCTTCACTAAATCTTGAAGTTGAGATTCTTTTTCTTTAAAAAGGATTTGTTTTTGAATCTCCACTTCATGACTAGTGGCAACGTGAGAGAAAGAATTAAGGTCTTGATGAATAAAGAGAGTTTCTTTTAAATCAATTTCAATGGGAAAGTGACTCTCTTTAAGCATAAGCCCTTTGGAGGAAGCATTATCCTCCTTACTCTTCTCCAAGAGTGTTGGTTGTGTCTCATTTTCTAACCACTCTTGAACTTTCTCTATACTTTTCTTTATTTTTTCTTTCTTTTCTCTTTTCTTTTCTTTTTCTTTTCTTTTAAGTTCTTCCTCTCTTTTTGTATTTTCTTCCTCATGCATACTCCTAGGAATTCTAGCTTCTTTCTCCTTTTGAGATCTAGATGGAACAAACCTAGGGTGGGATCCACGAGTTTCTACCAACTTTGCTAGTAAAATTCTTATTTCCTTGTTATTCTTTTCAAACTCTTTTTCTTTTCTTCTCAACTCTTCCTCTCCTTTTATATTTTCCTTTTCTTTTTTTCTTAGGTACTCTTTCAATTCCCTAAGTTCATCCCTAACACTAGACCTAGTACTACGAGAATTATGACCATGGACACTAGAATGATCACTCATCTTTGATCAAGAAAAGGTTTTCACAAATTATTTTCAAAGGGGTTAGAAAAGTTTTCACAAAGAGTGAGTGATAAAATGGTTTTCACAAAAGGTTTTCAAAGTGCAAGATAGGTAGGAAAAGGCCTAAGTGTACAAAAAGAACTTTCAAAGGGAGGTGGACTACAAAGAATCACTTAATAACCAAGCCTTATCTAGTAAAAATCACTAAGCCTTTTTCCACTTTTCTTACAAAAAACAAGTTGGCACAATCAATAAGGTGAGTGTGTGCACGTTACCCCTAGTAGGCAAAAGCCTTCTAAACGAAATTGGAGCAAAGATAAAAAAAACCCTAACAATTATACTACCAAAAACTATAAAGCATGCAAAAGAAAAGCACTTAAAACATATTCTAGTCGAGGTCCTAGGTGAAGGTTTTCAAATCACCTTCAACTATACGAACTAAAACCAAAGTGAAGAGGTTTAAGAATGGCCAATTACAAACCAAAAGAATGAAACCAAGGCCTAAAAACACAAGAGGCCGAAAAGGAAAATTTCAAGCAAAAATATGAAAAGATAAAATTTATGGGTCTTCAAACTCCTCCACTTGGGTTCCTTCACAAAGAACAAACTTGTTAGTCCTCTCCAAGTGTTTAAACACTCCTTTTGTTTGGTGAAAATCCCTCCAAAGGCTAGGTTTGGATTCGGTTCACTCCTCCACTCAAATCCACCAAAAGTTTGCTAGTTTGCTAGATAGGTTCTTCACCTACATTCAAAATGAAACCAACCCAAAGAGCAAGAGTCCAAGAAATAAAAACTGAAAAAGCACAATTAGGAAAGGCTAAACTCAGAGGGAATTGATGAAGACAAAACAAAAGAGGCCAAAGAAAAGACAAACTAAAATTAAGACTCAATCACAAAAAGGAAGCACACAAAAGAGTAGTCCTAGAATGGCACTAGAATGGATTAGTGTTTAGTCCACTTGCTTAAGTCTTTTAATTGATTCGGTCCAGCCACTCTTAAGGTCTCAAAATAGGTTCAATAAGGTCAATAAGGTCTTAAGTCCAACTCCCAAATGCATAGGTAAAAGTCCAAGTCCACAAGTCTAGCAACAAGTCCTTTTTTGGTCAAATTTTTTTTTTGTTGTTCTTTCTTTTCTTCCTTTTCTTTCACGTCAATTTTTTTTTTAATATTCCTTGGGTCCAATTTTTTTTTTAAATGTTCAGCCCATTTGTTGCTTAGGTTTTGCACTTGTGGGTGGAAAAATTAGGTCAAATTTAGGAGAAAGAGAAAGAAGACAAGTGGCGGTTTCTTAGAGGTGTTTAGGGTATCTTTTGAGTGGAATTAGATTTGTACTATCTAGTACAAGTTGTTTTGCACAAATTTTCCAGCACACCTCTTAGATTCTTTTAGGGTTATTAAGCATCAAATAAAGACCATAACAAGTGGAATGCAAGGGAAAAGTGGGCAGCAATTTTTATGCATGTGCAAGGAAGCATTTCACACATGGAAACTCAAAAATACAAGGAACATGCTAGGACTAAGTAGCATGCATGAATGACCCCTAAAAAGCTTCTATATGTCACGCCCACTATCATATATTTTTGATTCATGCATTCATGCAAAGTGTTTGGCATACATACATGGAATTTTTTTTGACAAAATATAGGAAACAAAACTTTGACAAAACTTAAAAGATTCAAAAATCAAAAAGCATATTCATATGAGACTCAAACCTAAAAATGAAAAAGCATGGCAACACCTAATAATGGAAACCTATAATATTCAAGGAAGGCTCACAAGGAATAAAGAATGAGCCCTAAACTATTCGGCCACACAAGAAATGAGAAGGAGTAGAGAAAAGACCGAATAGGAAAAACAAGCAAGAAGACAAGGAAGACAAAGTTTTACCCTTGATGAACCTTGGCTCTAGATACCACTTGATGGAGTCCCTCCTTCCATGGTTGATGATAGTGTGATGAAGGGAGACACCTTGCCCATGATCTAGGCTCACCAAAGGGTAGACAAAAGGGAGGTTTATGGTGACAAGGGAAGCTAGGCGTGAAATGGTTGTAGGTGGCGGAAGTGTATATGGAAGGTGTTTGGTGCTCACAAGGTTGGCTCACTCCAAGTGTAGATGGAGGCCAATCTAGGGTTTCACTCTCTAAGGGTGGAGAATGAAGGTGGCTAGCCGAAACTAACCTAGGGACTAAGGAAAGGATTTGAGGCAAAAATGCTCTCTCAAATTCATATAATCCAAAGTATTTACAAGTGGTGGGGTGTTGGGTATTTATAGGAGGGGAGGCATCTAGGGTTGCATTTGGAGTGTGCATGGCCAAAATTCACAAGGCAAATGCACTCCAAATTGTAGACCCCTAAAATTGTCCGGGTCGGAAATAAAGCTTGAAGACTCTCGAAGACTGAAGGATAATCAGCCAGAAGGACTCCTCGAAGGCCCTAGGAGGGTTCTCTGTAGGTCTAGAGGTCTTAGAATAGCTCAAAATAAAGAAGTGGAGGGAAAAAGCCCAATACGGCCGTACTGAACCCCAATACGGCCGTATTGAAGCTTCAATATGGCCACAGTGAACTCAATACGGCGTATTGAAGTTTCTGAAACTTCAATACGGCCGTACTGAAATCAATACGGCCGTATTGAAGCTTCAATACAGCCGTATTGAATTCAATACGGCCGTATTGAAATTTCTGAACTTCAATACGGCCGTATTGAACTTCAATACGACCGTATTGAAGTTCAAAAATTTCAATACGGCCGTATTGCCCCTGTAGGCCGTATTGAGGCCCATTCCTATAAATAGGAGGCCATTTGGACGTCCTACCACACTTTCACACTCAGTTTTGACTCCCTCCTTGAGTATTCTGGGGTTTTTTGAGCAGTGTTCTGCCCTAGAAATCTCTCTGGGAGTCGATCCGACGAAGTTCTGGAATTCCGAGCACTTAGCTTGGAGATTCGAACCTAGTCGAAGGGAAATCCTCCGGATTTCCATAGTCAAAAGTTTTTAGGAAGGAGCGAGCGAGCTTGTAGAGCGAGGGAACGCCAAAAAGCTTCCCAGTTTTACTCAATATATAAAAGCACGCTTCAAGAGGTTTCTTCTTAAATCCTTCCTTTTACTGCTTTCTGTGTGCATATTTAAACTATCATCATGTAGATAGTTAATTTATAATCGCTTATAATAAATAGGGGTAATTTAGTAATTTTACGCTATTATTTTAGAAATAATCTGTCATAGGGAACCCGAAAGGGGCGCTGTGGGGTGCTAACACCTTCCCCACGCGTAACCGACTCCCTTACCCAACTCTGGTTGTAATGGCCAAAGTTGATTTATAAAATCAATTGCCTTATCCCTTTTTCCAATGTTTTGAGTAAAACATTGGTGGCGACTCCACGAACCCCTCCTTTTTACGAAAACCACTAATCCATGGAGGGTCCCGCTTGGGATTAATATGGATTAGTGAGACTTTAAATAAAATTGCTCGTTTGACAAGGTCTCAGTTTGAGAATAAGTCATTCTAGCAATCCATATTTTTAAACGAATAAACGAGTCCAACCATCCTTCGCGAATGCCGAAAGCCCGTTTCGGGCCGGTGGCGACAGATGGCGACTCTGCTGGGGAAGCTTCGAGAGTCAGTCCCATTTAGTGACAGATTATTTTTAACAAATAATAGTTAAAATTACTTTATTACCCCTCACTTGTATGATAACATGATTTATTATATGGCTTTTAATAACTGTTGTTTGTTTAATTTCCGCAATTGTTTTGAAATAAAAACTGCACACAAACCTTTGCACACAACAGTTCCCTCTATACCCGGGGGCATGAGTGATTAACCATAGGGAGTGGATGTTAGTACGGCCGGTTGTCGAATGGGTCTATAGGTGCCCGTAGACCGTTGTCGGAAAACATCACTCAAGGTGATAACCATGAACTTAAGTCCGACGGTGCGTTGGAACTTTCCATCGACCCACGACGAGAGGAATTGGGTCCCTATAATGGGGGCACCTTGGGGGCCTTTGACCAAGTAAGAACAGTTAGATCCTCCTTGAATATGCACTTTTCTGCAGGAGACCCCTACCTCGTGATTCGCTCGTGACTGTTCGTGGATGAGTGAATTGTTTGTGTAAATGCTTATGTGCAATTGTTTGTGCATTAATAATAAACCTCGTGATAAGGTCTAAGAATAATCCCCATGCATGAAAAAACCATGACATGAGAGGAAAGACCAATGTGTGAAAATATAATAAAAGTAAGGAGTATAGGCATCATTATCAATAATACCTCATGCATCCTCATCATCATTTATAGGTTCACTAATACCCTCTCGATGTGAGTGAAAGAGACCCGTCACTATTGGATTCTCCGTTGTGGAGAGATAATAGCCTAAGGAGGGTGATAAACTTTCATCTTAAAAAGGCAGTGCCTCAAAGATGAAAGATTATCAAGCTCACATCAAGAATGTATTCATATCATAAATAAGCTAATTAGAATAAACATTCATTTTAGAAAGTGGCTGGTCATCTCTCTGTCCTCACACGCGCAAAGAAAATCAAGAAAATGGAAGCGCTAGAGGAACAAAACAAGAAGCTCACGACCGAGCTTTCACAGCTCAAAGAGCAGATGGCGCAAATGTTGGAACTCATGCGTCACCATAACATTCATGGATCTCATCACAGTGACCATGGGTCCCATCATGAGGGAGAGGAGGAGGAGCATGAAGAAGATCCTCCACATGCCATACCTCTTGGGGCTGGAATTATGATCAAAGAGCCCGAGGTTTCAAAAGAACAATTCCACGCCCTAGAGGATCGGTTGAGGGCTATGGAGGGGCATGATTTTGATGTCAAAGATGCCGCCGACATGTGTTTAGTGAGGGATATTCAATTCCCTCCCAAATTTAAAGTGCCAGATTTCCCGAGATACGTGGGATCGACTTGCCCCAAGAGTCATCTCACCATGTACTGTCGCAAGATGGCTGCATATGCCACCAATGAAAAGCTCTTAATTCATTGCTTTCAAGAGAGCTTGGCTGAAACTGCGCTCAACTGGTATATGCAGCTAGATGGAAATCTAGTACACACATGGAGGCAGTTGGCTGACGCCTTTCTCAAGCGCTACAAATACAACATCGACCTAACACCCGATAGGTCAGATCTTCAAGCCTTGAGCAAGAATAATGATGAATCTTTCAAGGCGTACGCCCAACGTTGGAGGGAGTTGGCGGCACAGATAGAGCCCCCGCTGTCAGATAAGGAGACGGTGTCCATATTCATCAACTCGTTGACTGGTCCCTATTACGATAAAATGATAGGGAACACAACGACACTCTTCTCGGACATCATCACCATTGGGGAAAGGGTGGAACAAGGATTGAAAAGTGGGAAGCTAGCTAAGCCTTCCCAATCATTCGAGGCTAAGAAGACCTTCAGGAAGAAGAATGAGGGAGGAGTCAATGCTATAACCATATCCTCCGCTTCTTCCATTTCGAAGTCAGGAAGATCGCAATTCATCCCTGTGAAGAAGTTTGATAAACTTCCGACCACTTATAGCGATCTCCTTCCGAAACTAGTAGAAGCCAAACTTCTAGCTCATGTTCCACCAAGGAAGATCGACCCACCTTACCCCGATTGGTACAAGCCACAAGACAAATGTTTATACCATTCGGGGGCACCAGGGCATTCAACAGAGAGATGCCTAGCTCTCAAATACAAGGTCCAAAACCTTATTGATGCCGGGTGGGTCACCTTCGATTCGACAGCGCCCGACGTGAGCAAGAATCCTCTACCAAAGCAGGAGTAGAGAATGGCAAGCCACGATAGGGCCCCTTCATATTTCTCTTTTAGGGACTCATGATCAGTACCCGAGATCATGAGAACCTTTTCATGTAAATAAGGGTTTTTGTACAGTTTTAATACATATCAATAAAGAGGCATTTTTCACATTATTCTCTTTTTTGTTCTTTTCTCTCTTTCCTCATTAATATTAATAAATTCTAAACCTAAACAGAACCAATAAAATAATTGTGTCTGTAATTGTTCGCTCTAACCGGGATCCGAAGGTGAAAGGGTTGAGTTGGACAGTGATGAGGAGACCATTTCTCCGGATCTGCAAAGATTGCTAGATCAAGAAGCTCGTCAAGAGAAATTCGAAACCGTGAATTTGGGGCATGGCCGAAAGATAAAAGAGGTCAACATTGGGACCCATATCAGTGATGAAATAAGGACACATGCTTCCACTATGATTATAATAAAATCATTCTTTCTCATTGCTGCTTTTCTTGCTTATAATAAAATTCTAAACCACATTTTTTTAACCCTGTTTGAATAAACATGAATGAGGTTAAAATCATCTTAATAATAATAAACCCACATCATTTTTATGTGGAAGTGTGCGTGTCAACTTGGAGCACCTTTTCTTGGCCTCAATAAGTGCCATCATGGATAAAGAAATCCTAAAGATAAAAAGACCCGCTAGGAATCCCACAAAAGGGTGACCTAGGCAAAAGTTAGGGTTACAATAATAAACAAAAACAAAGGTCCGCTAAAACGCCACAAAAGGGTGTTTTAGGCAAAAATAAGGACAATCAAAAAACAAAAGAAATCCATGATGGTAACATGAACCGAATTCAAAAAGAAAGGTTCAAGAGCAGCTATCCAAGTTGTCAAAATCACAACGTCAATAAACAAAGATTTTCTTAACTTCATAAGTGTTTAATCAAGCAAGCCTAAACACATAAGCCTACCTTGGCCATCCCTTCTTACAAAAACCATTTTTGAAAAATAATCCCCTCTAAAATACAAACTTCAAAACAAAAATATCTTTCCTTTCTTTTCTCTCTTGTCCCAAAAGATTTTAGAATAATCTAGTGGAAGCATGGAGAAATAAATCATCACTGATAATGGATCTAATCTGAACAACAAAATGGTGGAAGAACTGTGCCAAGAATTCAAGATCCAACACCACAACTCTTCCCCATATCGGCCAAAGATGAATGGGGCAGTCGAGGCAACTAATAAGAACATCAAAAAAAAAATAGTGCAAAAGACGGTTGTCTCATTTAAAGACTGATACGAGATGTTACCCTTCGCTCCTCATGGCTATAGGACTTCAGTACGCCCATTTACAGGAGCTACTCCGTTCTCACTCGTTTATGGGGTGGAGGCAGTTCTACCCATCGAAGTCGAGATATTCTATCTAAGGGTAATCATGGAAACAAAACTTTCCGAGGCAGAATGGGTTCAAAGCCAATATGACCAGTTGAACCCTATCAAAAAGAAACGGCTGAACGCCATATGCCATGGTCAAGCCTATCAGAGGAAGATCAAAAAGGCTTTTGACAAGAAAGTCCACCCTCGAGTCTACCATGAGGGAGAGTTGGTAATGAAGAAATTACTACCAACTCAAAAGGACAAAATCGGAAAGTATGCCCCAAATCACGGAGGACCATACGTGGGAAAACGAGCCTTCTCAGGAGGAGCATTGATCCTCACAAACATGGATGGAGAAGAACTTCGATACTTAGTCAACACTGACGTGGTAAAGAAGTACTATGCTTGAAGACGTTGCTTGCATAGGCCCGCTAGGATGAAAACCCAAAAAGGGCGTCCTAGGCAAAAGTTAGGGCAAAATAAAAAGCCTGCCAGTACGAGGGTACTAGGCAAAACAAAGGCAAATTTACCCCGTTAGGATACGTCCTAAGCAAAAGTTAGGGGCAAAAGAATAAGATGTAAAAGCAAAGCAAGCAACGATCGCTTAAACCGAAAACCGAAAGGCGGTTCAAGTGATTATCTTCTAGAAGCAAGCATCTTGCAGCATCTACACTCCTGGCTCAGGCCGAAGCAATTAGGGGAACGTAAAGAGCAACAATTACAGA
This sequence comes from Cajanus cajan, assembly GCF_000230855.2. NCBI lineage: Eukaryota > Viridiplantae > Streptophyta > Magnoliopsida > Fabales > Fabaceae > Cajanus > Cajanus cajan. The sequence continues at coordinate 37,302,117 of NC_138525.1, forward strand.
TATAATTGTTAAGCCCAATGTATATAGCCTACCCTGGCCAGCCATTCTTCAGAAATTTCCTTCTGTATATCTTTCTGTAAAAACACTTGTGAATATCAATAAAAATATCCATTTGTTTCTTTTCTTTCTTGACCATGTGATTATGCCTCTGAATTGGTTTTTCATAAAATTGTACGAAATTCCATTAATAATCGGTCAATAAAAGAAAATTGGAGGGGTTCCTGTAAAATCCATAATCTCCTGCATAAAGGCTCACAAAAATACTCCCTCGCGTCAATGACAGAAAGTCCTCCAAGAAGAAGAGGATAGGGAGAGCCACTCACTTTTCTAAATAAATGAACAAAAGTAAAAAATTGTATTGCATTTGTGCATCACACACACATTAGTTGCACATTCAAAGACCTTATCATGAGGCAACCGCATAAAATAGAAAAATAGAAAATTGCTTGTGTATGACAGCAGCAAGCAAAATACAAAGATTCAGAAAATCAACAGCATCATACAGAATAACTGAGCCTGGAGAGGCTTGCCGAAAGAATACTCTCAAAATAACTGAGCCTGGAGAGGCTCGCCGAAATAATACTCTCTCAAAATAACTGAGCCTGGAGAGGCTCGCCGAAATAATACTCTCAGAATAATTGAGCCTGGAGAGGCTTGCCGAAATAATACTCGTACAGAATAATTGAGCCTGGAGAGGCTTGCCGAAACAATACTCCCACAGAATAATTGAGCCTGGAGAGGCTTGCCGAAATAATACTCCTACAAAATAACTGAGCCTGGAGAGGCTTGCCGAAATAATACTCTCTCATAAATCTAATTTCTTTAACACTTTTAATTTCTGTACAGCAAAAGCCAAAAACATAAAAAAGGCAAAATACAGAAAAAGCCAAAATCAGAAGAAAAGGCAAAATACAGAAAAAGCCGAAAATAAAAAAGGCAAGGATATAGAAAATCCAACAAACAATCTGTACCAAATAACTAAGCCTGGAGAGGCTTACCAAAATAATACTCCATATCCTCCACAGTATGCAGAATAACTGAGCCTGGAGAGGCTCGCAGAAATAATACTCCCCAGAGGGAACCTCAGCTCAAGCTCACGGAAAAATCCCCAGCGAGAGCTATCAAAGCAAAATCGACGCAATCCCCAATGGAAATGCGATCATCCAAACAGTATATACAAGTCAAAGGACTTAACACTTCCTCGGTGGAAGATAGCTCTCCGACTCAAAGCACTGAGCGAGGCTAAGCCTGTAGAGGCTTCCTAAATAATACTCTGGGACACAATAAGATCCCCAAATCCCCAACCGCCTACTCAAGAGGCATCCCTGCAAAAAGGAGAAGAAAATCAAAAATATCAATAAGTATTCCCCAAGTGGAATCCGGCTCTTAGCCAAACATCGAACGTCAAGCCGATACGCCTAACAGAAGAGGCTAATCAAAATCAACGACAAAATCCCCCAGTGGATAACAGCCTACACAGAGGCAACACAATCAGAAAATCAAAGAGAGACACCCGAATAAGGATAACCGGGATACTCCACTCACGTCAAAAGGACGTCAGCCAAACATAAGGCATCGCTCAACTCAGAGAGCATCTGTGTCTACACCCCAAGGAGTCAAAAATTCCCATGGGTACCAACTAAGCAATGCAAGTTGGGACACAAGAACCTATGAATGACTGCACATCCCCTAGACGGATCCCTGCGTTATCCAGCCCTCAGCGGCACAAAATCAGAAAAACAAACCGTCGAAGCAGCATTGTGGACTGTGGAGACAAACTATACTCAACTACCTCATCTTTGAGAGGCAAAGTCTGGAGAGACGATACTCAAACGAAGTCTGGAGAGACAATACTCAAACAAGGTCTGGAGAGACAATACTCAAACAAAGTCTGGAGAGACAATACTCAAACAAGGTCTGGAGAGACAATACTCAAACAAGGTCTGGAGAGACAATACTCAAACAAGGTCTGGAGAGACAGTACTCAAACAAAGTCTGGAGAGACAGTACTCGAAGTCTGGAGAGACAGTACTCGAAGTCTGGAGAGACAGTACTCAGAGTCTGGAGAGACGATACTCAAATAAAGTCTGGAGAGACAATACTCAAACAAAGTCTGGAGAGACAGTACTCGAGGTCTGGAGAGACAATACTCAAGGTCTGGAGAGACAATACTCAGCCATCAGCGTCGTCAGAGGCACGTTGGTGTTAAACTTAGCTACCGAGGTTGTCAGAAGCGCCAAGGTATGCAACAACCTGGAGAGGCTACTCAACAATTTTCCACCGGAAGACATTACAAGTCAGAAGGTCGGCACATCACCCGGACAATTGGGTCAACTCCTTTACTTGTCAGCCGGTACACCAAAAGACCGTTTGACTAAGTAAAGGGGGGGCAGCTGTAGACCCCTAAAATTGTCCGGGTCGGAAATAAAGCTTGAAGACTCTCGAAGACTGAAGGATAATCAGCCAGAAGGACTCCTCGAAGGCCCTAGGAGGGTTCTCTGTAGGTCTAGAGGTCTTAGAATAGCTCAAAATAAAGAAGTGGAGGGAAAAAGCCCAATACGGCCGTACTGAACCCCAATACGGCCGTATTGAAGCTTCAATATGGCCACAGTGAACTCAATACGGCGTATTGAAGTTTCTGAAACTTCAATACGGCCGTACTGAAATCAATACGGCCGTATTGAAGCTTCAATACAGCCGTATTGAATTCAATACGGCCGTATTGAAATTTCTGAACTTCAATACGGCCGTATTGAACTTCAATACGACCGTATTGAAGTTCAAAAATTTCAATACGGCCGTATTGCCCCTGTAGGCCGTATTGAGGCCCATTCCTATAAATAGGAGGCCATTTGGACGTCCTACCACACTTTCACACTCAGTTTTGACTCCCTCCTTGAGTATTCTGGGGTTTTTTGAGCAGTGTTCTGCCCTAGAAATCTCTCTGGGAGTCGATCCGACGAAGTTCTGGAATTCCGAGCACTTAGCTTGGAGATTCGAACCTAGTCGAAGGGAAATCCTCCGGATTTCCATAGTCAAAAGTTTTTAGGAAGGAGCGAGCGAGCTTGTAGAGCGAGGGAACGCCAAAAAGCTTCCCAGTTTTACTCAATATATAAAAGCACGCTTCAAGAGGTTTCTTCTTAAATCCTTCCTTTTACTGCTTTCTGTGTGCATATTTAAACTATCATCATGTAGATAGTTAATTTATAATCGCTTATAATAAATAGGGGTAATTTAGTAATTTTACGCTATTATTTTAGAAATAATCTGTCATAGGGAACCCGAAAGGGGCGCTGTGGGGTGCTAACACCTTCCCCACGCGTAACCGACTCCCTTACCCAACTCTGGTTGTAATGGCCAAAGTTGATTTATAAAATCAATTGCCTTATCCCTTTTTCCAATGTTTTGAGTAAAACATTGGTGGCGACTCCACGAACCCCTCCTTTTTACGAAAACCACTAATCCATGGAGGGTCCCGCTTGGGATTAATATGGATTAGTGAGACTTTAAATAAAATTGCTCGTTTGACAAGGTCTCAGTTTGAGAATAAGTCATTCTAGCAATCCATATTTTTAAACGAATAAACGAGTCCAACCATCCTTCGCGAATGCCGAAAGCCCGTTTCGGGCCGGTGGCGACACAAATGACATGCCAAATGAACCCTAGATGCTACTTGGTGACCAAGTTTGGAATCTATGGGTCTAGATTGGCTACATCAAGGTGTATGATATGATCATGCAACCTTTGCCCTCCACTTGGGCCTAAGCCTTTCTATCACCAAAAATAGATCCAAAACTCACCAAAAATGTGTCACCCTTCTAGTGTAATACCCTAGCCCAAATTAAAAACCTAATCATCTAAAGCACCCCATAATACAAGGGTAAAATAGGAAATACAAAGAAAATAAATCCTATGACTAAAATACCCCAAAATACAAGGGTAAAATAGGAAATAAAATAAATGCTAAAAAAAAAAAAAACATAGGAGCTAAGGTCCAAAAATGGCCTCACTATCCCATTCCTCTTGCCTCCTTTAGTATATCACCTCTTGGTCTTCTCGGCCTTAGTGTTATTCCATCACCCTACCTCGTGATTCGCTCGTGACTGTTCGTGGATGAGTGAATTGTTTGTGTAAATGCTTATGTGCAATTGTTTGTGCATTAATAAATAACCTCGCGATAAGGTCTAAAGAATAATCCCCATGCATGAAAATGTCATGACATGAGAGGAAAAACCAATGTGTGAAAATATAATAAAAGTGAGGAGCATGTGCATCATTACCAATAAGATATCATGCATCCTCATAAACCATGCATTCTAGGTTCACCAATACCTCTTGACATGAGTAAAAGAGACCCATAATTATCGAGATTCTCCGTTGGGGAGGGATCATAAGTCAAGGAGGGTGGTAACACTCCATTTTAAAAAGGCAGCGCCTTAAAAATGGAGGGTTATCAAGCTCATGTCAAGAGCGTATTCATCCCATAAATAAACTAATTAAAATATTCATTTTAGAAAGTGGCTGGTCATCTCTCTGTCCTCACACGCGCGCAGAAAATCAAGAAAATGGAAGCGCTGGAAGAGCAAAATAAGAAGCTCACAACCGAGCTCTCTCAGCTCAAAGAACAGATGGCGCAAATGATGGAGCTCATGCGTCACCACAATATCCATGGATCACACCACAGTGACCATGAGTCCCATCATGGAGAGGAGGAAGAGCACGAGGAAGACCCTCCGCGAGCTGTACCCCTTGGGGCGGGGATTACGATTAGAGAGCCTGAAATTTCAAAAGACCAATTCCACGCCCTAGAGGATCGGTTGAGGGCTATGGAGGGGCATGATTTTGACATTAAAGATGCCGCCGACATGTGTTTAGTGAGGGACATCCAATTCCCTCCTAAATTTAAAGTGCCAGATTTCCCAAAGTACGTGGGATCGACTTGCCCCAAGAGTCATCTCACCATGTACTGCCGAAAGATGGTTGCATATGCCACAAACGAAAAGCTCTTGATCCACTGCTTCCAAGAGAGCTTGGCTGATACCGCGCTCAACTGGTATATGCAGCTAGATGGAAATCTAGTACACACATGGAGGCAGTTGGCCGACGCCTTTCTCAAGCGCTACAAATACAACATCGACCTAACACCCGATAGGTCAGATCTTCAAGCCTTGAGTAAAAAGAATGATGAATCTTTCAAGGCGTACACCCAACGATGGAGGGAGTTGGCGGCACAGATAGAGCCCCCGCTGTCGGATAAGGAGACGGTGTCCTTATTCATTAACTCGTTGACTGGTCCCTATTACGATAAAATGATAGGGAACACAACGACACTCTTCTCGGACATCATCACCATTGGGGAGAGAGTGGAACAAGGACTTAAAAGTGGGAAGCTGGCTAAGCCTTCCCAATCATATGAAGCTAAGAAGGCCTTCGGGAAGAAGAAAGAGGGAGGAGTCAATGCCATAACCATTTCTTCATCTTCTTCCACTTCGAAGTCAGGAAAGCCGCAGTATAACTCTGTGAAGAAGTTTGATAAACTTCCGACCACATATAGCGACCTCCTGCCGAAGTTAGTAGAAGCTCATCTTCTAGCTTACATTCCACCAAGGAAAATGGATCCACCTTATCCCGAGTGGTACAAACCACAAGATAAATGCCTATACCACTCGGGGGCACCAGGACACTCAACGGAGAACTGTAAGGCTCTCAAATACAAGGTCCAAGACCTTATTGATGCCGGGTGGGTCACCTTCGATTCGACAGCGCCCGACGTGAGCAAGAACCCTTTGCCAAAGCAGGAGTAGAAAGAAGGGCAAGCCACGATAGGGCCCCTCCTTAATTTTCTTTTTCTTTTTGGGACTCATGATCAGTACCCGAGATCATGAGAACCTTTTCATGTAAATAAGGGTCTTTGTACAAATTTTAATACATATCAATAAAGAGGCATTTTTCACACATTATTCTCTCATTTGTTCTTTTCTCTCTTTCTCTCATTAATATTAATAAATTCTAAACCTAAACAGAACCAATAAAACAATTATGTCTGTGATTGTTCGCTCCGATCGGGATCCGAAAGTTGAGGATGAATGGGTTGAGTTGGACAGTGATGAGGAGACCATTTCTCCGGACTTGCAAAGACTGCTAGATCAAGAGGCTCGTCTACTCCAACCGCATCAAGAAAAATTGGAGACCGTAAATTTGGGGCAAGGCCAAGAAATAAAAGAGGTCAATATTGGAACCCATATCAGTGATGAAATAAGGGAGCAATTGATCCAGTTGTTAAAGGAATACAAAGATGTATTTGCATGGTCGTACCATGATATGCCCGGTTTGGACTCTAATATCGTCGAGCACAAATTACCTCTGAAAGAAGGGTTTCGACCCGTCAAACAAAAGCTCCGACGAGTCAAGCCCGAATGGTCTTTAAAGATCAAGGAGGAGGTAGAAAAACAATTAGACGCGGGGTTCCTGGTTGTGTCCCAGTATCCCGAATGGCTGGCTAACATTGTGCCAGTCATTAAAAAAAATGGAAAGGTTAGAGTTTGTGTTGACTACAGGGATCTTAATCGTGCTAGTCCAAAGGACGATTTTCCCTTACCACACATCGATACATTGGTGGATCATACAGCCACAAACACACTCTATTCCTTCATGGATGGGTACTCTGGGTACAACCAAATCAAGATGAATGTGGAAGACCGCGAGAAGACTTCCTTCATTACACCCTGGGGTACTTTTTGCTACAGGGTAATGCCTTTTGGACTCAAGAATGCGGGTGCCACCTATCAACGAGCGATGGTGACGTTATTCCATGATATGATCCACAAAGAAATTGAAGTATATGTGGATGACATGATCGCAAAGTCAAAAGATGAGATGGACCATGTCCAATATTTGAGAAAATTATTCAATCGGCTTCGCAAGTATCAGCTTAAGCTAAATCCGGCTAAGTGTACTTTCGGAGTCCGGTCGGGTAAGCTTCTCGGGTTCATCGTCAGTGAAAAAGGCATAGAGGTGGACCCTGATAAAGTAAAGGCAATAATGGAAATGCCTCCTCCTAAAACTGAGAAAGAAATTAGAGGATTCCTCGGCAGGGTGAACTACGTTGCAAGGTTCATCGCACAGTTGACTGACACGTGCAAGCCAATATTCAAGCTGTTGCGCAAGAATCATTCCGAAGTTTGGGATGAAAATTGTCAACAAGCTTTTGATAAGATCAAACAGTGCTTGGCCAATCCACCGGTATTGGTGCCACCTGTCGAGGGAAGACCATTAATCCTCTACTTGACGGTGCTTGATGAGTCTATGGGGGCTGTGCTGGGACAACAAGATGAAACAGGAAAGAAAGAACAAGCCATCTACTACCTGAGCAAGAAATTTCTTGATTATGAAACCCGCTATACGCCGCTAGAAAAAACGTGCTGCGCGTTAGCATGGGCAACGCAAAGGCTCAGGCAGTATATGATAAGGCATACTACTTGGTTGGTTTCCAAAATGGACCCAATCAAGTACGTGTTCGACAAACCAATAATCACTGGGAAGATTGCCCGATGGCAAGTACAGTTATCAGAATTTGACATCATAGATGTCACTCAAAAGGCCATCAAGGGTAGTACCCTAGCTGATTACCTAGCACACGGGCCGACCAACGACTACCAATCCCTTCAGGATGATTTCCCCGATGAGCATATAATGCATCTACAACATGAAGAGCTTAAAGATGATGCATGGACCATGTATTTTGATGGAGCCTCCAACATGCTTGGACGAGGGATTGGCACAGTGCTAATCTCTCCACAAGGAAAACACATCCCCATAACGGCAAGACTCAACTTCGATTGTACAAACAATATGGCAGAATACGAGGCTTGCGCGTTGGGAATCCAAGCAGCCATCAACAATGGTATCCTAAAGCTCAAAGTATTTGGTGATTCGGCCCTAGTCATCTACCAATTACGAGGTGAATGGGAAGTCCGAAATCCCAAATTGATACCATATGTTGAGCACATCAAAGATTTGACACAACTCTTCCAAAGTGTCATCTTTGAATACATTCCAAGGGAGGAAAATCAGTTTGCCGACGCTCTTGCCACACTATCATCAATGTTCGCCTTGGATAATGAGCATGAAATGCCCATCATCAATATCCGGAGGCATGATAAGCAAGCGTTTTTCCTTCTGATAGATGAAGTAGTTGATGATCATTCATGGTTCCATGACATCAAGCAATATTTGACAAAAGGGGAATATCCTGATATGGCCAGTGATAATGACAAGAAGCATATCCGAAGAAGGGCCATGGGATTTTTGCTAGTCGGCGAAACCCTCTACAAGAAAAATTATGACTCGGTCTTGTTGAGATGTGTAGACCAAGTCGAAGCCCAAAACATGATCAAAGAAGTTCATGAGGGGGTTTTCGGTACCCACATTCCCGGGCCCGCAATGGCTAAAAAGATCCTCAGGGCGGGATATTATTGGTCGACCATGGAAAAGGATTGTTACCAATATGTGCGAAAATGCCATAAATGTCAAGCATACGCCGACAACATTCATATCCCACCAACCCCACTCAACGTATTGGCTTCACCTTGGCCATTCTCAATGTGGGGCATGGATGTTATTGGACCCATTGAGCCGAAAGCATCCAACGGGCACAGATTCATTCTTATGGCCATTGACTATTTCACCAAATGGGTAGAAGCGGCATCGTATGCTCATGTGACCCGAAAGGTGGTAACATCCTTCATCAAAAAGAATATGATATGCAGATACGGTATTCCTGATAAAATCATCACTGATAATGGATCCAATCTAAATAACAAGATGGTGGAAGAACTGTGCCAAGAGTTCAAAATCCAACACCACAACTCTTCCCCCTATCGACCAAAGATGAATGGGGCAGTCGAGGCAGCCAATAAAAATATCAAGAAGATAGTGCAAAAGATGGTTGTCTCATTCAAAGACTGGCATGAGATGCTACCTTTCGCTCTCCATGGATACAGGACTTCAGTGCGCACATCCACAGGAGCTACTCCATTCTCCCTCGTTTATGGGATGGAGGCGGTCTTGCCTGTTGAAGTTGAGATACCTTCTCTAAGGGTAATCATGGAAGCGAAACTTTCCGAGGCAGAATGGGTTCAAAGCCGATATGACCAGTTAAACCTTATTGAAGAAAAACGGCTGAACGCCATATGCCATGGTCAAGCCTATCAAAGAAAGATCAAAAAGGCTTTTGACAAGAAAGTCCACCCTCGAGTCTATCATGAGGGAGAGCTGGTAATGAAGAAATTACTACCAGCCCAAAAGGACAAAATCGGAAAGTGGGCCCCGAATTACGAAAGACCATACGTGGTGAAGCGAGCCTTCTACGGAGGAGCATTGATCCTCACAGACATAGATGGAGAAGAACTTCGATACCCAGTCAACGCCGACGTGGTAAAGAAGTATTATGCTTGAAGACGTTGCTTGCATAAGCCAGCTAGGATGAAAACCCGAAAAAGGGCATCCTAGGCAAAAGTTAGGGCAAAACAAAAAGCCCGCCAGTACAAGGGTACTAGGCAAAACAAAGGCAAAATTATCCCCGCTAGGATACGTCCTAGGCAAAAGTTAGGGGCAAAAGAATAAGACATAAAAATAAAGCAAGCGACGATCACTTGAATCGAAAACCGAAAGGCGATTCATGTGATTATCTTCTAGAAGCAAGCGTCTTGCAGTGTCTACACTCCTGACTCAGGCATATCACCCAAAAAAACTAGGAGAACGTACGGAGCAACAATTACAGATATAATTGTTAAGCCCAATGTAAATAGCCTACCCAGGCCAGCCATTCTTCAGAAATTACCTTCTGTATATCTTTCTGTAAAAACACTTGTGAATATTAATAAAATATCTATTCATTTCTTTTCTCTCTTGACCATGTGATCATGCCTCTAAATTGGTATTTCTAAAAAATTGTATGAAATTCCTTAATAATCGGTCAATAAAGAAAATTGGAGGGGTTCCTATAAAATCCATAATCTCCTGCATAAAAGGCTCACAAAAATATTTCCTCACGTCGACAATAGAAATTCCTCCAAGAAGAGAAGGATAGGGAGAGCCATTCATTTTCCTAAAAAGCATTAATAAAATAATCAAACTTGCATTTGTGCATCACACACACATTAGTTGCACATTCAAAGACCTTATCATGAGGCAATTGCATAAAATAGAAAAAAATAGAAAAAATTGCTTGTGTATGACAGCAGTCAACAGAAAAGGCCAAAAAACAACAAAAAGGCAAAATACAGAAAAAGCCAAAATTCGACAAAAAAGGCAAAGATTCAAAAAATCAACAGCATCATACAGAATAACTGAGCCTGGAGAGGCTTGCCGAAATAATACTCTCAGAATAACTGAGCTTGGAGAGGCTTGCCGAAATAATACTCTCAGAATAACTGAGCCTGGAGAGGCTCGCCGAAACAATACTCTCTCACCATACAGAATACTTGAGCCTGGAGAGGCTTGCCAAAATAATACTCTCACAAAATAATTGAGCCTGGAGAGGCTTGCTGAAATAATACTCCCACAGAATAATTAAGCCTGGAGAGGCTTGCCGAAATAATACTCTCCAAAAGACGTCTCAGCTCGCATTCTCGGGCTGAACAAAAAACCAATTCATCATACAGAATAATTGAGCCTGGAGAGGCTCGCAGAAATAATACTCCCCAGAGATATCTCAGCTTCCACTCACGGGCCAAATTCCCCAGTGAAAGCTATCAAACCAAGATCAGCAAAAATCCCCAATGGAAGCGCGATCATCCAAAGCAAAATATTCAGTCAAAGGACTTAAAACTTCCTCAGTGGAAGATAGCTCTCCAACTCAGGCATTGAGTGAGTCTAAGCCTGTAGAGGCTTCCTAAATAATACTCTGGGATACATAAGATCCCTAAATCCCCAGTCGCCTACTCAAGAGGCATTCCTACAAAAAGAAAAATCCAAAAAAGAAAATCAATAAACCATTCCCCAAGTGGAAATCGGCTTTCAGCCAAAAATCAAGCGTCAAGATGATCCGCCTAACAGAAGAGGCTAATCAAAAATCAACATCTAGAATCCCTAGCGGATAACAGCCTACACAGAGGCAGCAAAAATCAGAAAATCTAAAAGAGTCACCCGAATAAGGATAATCGGGATACTCCACAACGTCAAAGGACGTCAGCCAATCGTAAGGCATCGCTCACATCAGAAAGAGCATCTTCGTGTCTACACCCCAAGGAAACAGAAATTCCCCATGGGTACCAACTATGCAAATGCAAGTTGGGGCACAAGAACCTATGAGTAACTGCACATCCCCTAGACGGATCCCTGCGTTATCCAGCCCTCAGCGGCACCAAAATCAAAAACAAATTGTCAAAGCAGCATCGTGGACTGTGGAGACAAAACCATCACAGATCCCTGGAGAGGGCAAACTCACATTGCCAACGTCGTCAAGAACACGGAGGCAGACCCTGGGGAGGGCAAACCGCAGACCCTGGAGAGGGCAAACTCATGCTACCCAGATGTCCAGAGCACCGAGGTATGCACAAGCCTGGAGAGGTGGTACTCACGCTACCAAAGTGTTCAGAAGCACGGAGGTATGCAGCTTCCAGCTCGGGCGGCAAGCGAAGCAAAGCCTGGAGAGGCGGTACTCACAACTTCCAGCTCGGGCGTCGAGTGAAGTTGAGCCTGGAGAGGCGGGTACTCACAGCTTCCAGCTTGGGCGGCAAGCGAAGCTAACCCTGGAGAGGGCAAACTCAACTGCCTAGGATGTCAGATGCACCGAAGCAGAGCCTGGAGAGGCGGTACTCACAGCTTCCAGCTTGGGCGGCAAGCGAAGCTAAGCCTGGAGAGGCGGTACTCACAACTTCCAGCTCGGGCGTCGAGTGAAGTTGAGCCTGGAGAGGCAGTACTCACGCTACCAGAGTGTTCAGAAGCACGGAGGTATGCAGCTTCCGGCTCGGGCGACGAGCGAAGCAAAACCTGGAGAGGCTACTCAACAATTTTCCACCGGAAGACGCTACAAGTCAGAAGGTTGGCACATCACCCGGACAATTGGGTCAACTCCTTTACTTGTCAGCCGGTACACCAAAAGGCCGTCCGACTAAGTAAAGGGGGGGCAGCTGTAGACCCCTAAAATTGTCCGGGTCGGAAATAAAGCTTGAAGAGTATCGAAGACTAAAGGAAAGTCAGCCGGAAGGACTCCTGGAAGACCCTGGAAGACCCTAGGATGATTATCTGTAGGTTTAGAGGTCTTAGAGTAGCAAAAAATAAGAAAGTGGAGGGAATGAAGCCCAATACGGCCTCCCAAGAGTTCAGTACGGCCGTATTGAACATTTTAAACTACAATACGGTCGCGCTGAACTCAATACGGCCGTATTGAAGTTCAATACGGCTGCATTGAACTCAATACGGCTGCACTGAACTTCAATACGGCCGTATTGAGGTTTTTGAACTTCAATACGGCCGTATTGAATTCAATACGGCCGTATTGTACTTCAAAACTTCAATACGGAACGTATCGACCCCCAGAAACCGTATTGAGCCTCTTCCCTATAAATATGACGTCAATGGGACGTCATTTCACACTTTTACACTGAGTTTTAACCCTCTTCTTGAGTATTCTGGGTTTTTTTGAGCAGTGCTCTGCCTAGAAATCACTCGGAGAGTTGATCCGACAAAGTTCTCGAGTTCTGAGCTTTTTGCTTGAGTCTCGAACTGAGTCGAAGGGAAATCCTCCGGATTTCCATAGTTAAAATTTTCTAGGAGGGAGCGAGCGGGCTTGTAGAGCGAGGGAACGCCAAAAAGCTTCCCAGTTTTACTTGAATATAAAAGCACGCTTCAAAGGTTTCTTCTTAAGACCTTCCTTTTACTGCTTTCTGTGTGCATATTTAAACTGTCATCATGTAGATAGTTAATTTATAATTGCTTAGAATAAATAGGGGTAATTTAGTAATTTTGCACTATTATTTTTTTAAATAATCTGTCATAGGGAACCCGAAAGGGGCGCTGTGGGGTGCTAACACCTTCCCCACGCGTAACCGACTCCCTTACCCGACTCTGGTTGTAATGGCCGAAGTCGATTTTTGAATCGATTGCCTTAAACTTCTTTTTCCAATGTTTTGAGTAAAACATTGGTGGCGACTCCATGAACCCTTCCTTTTTATGAAAACCGCTAATCCATGGAGGGTCCCGCTTGGGATTAACATGGATTGGTGAGCCTTTTAATAAAATTGCTCGTTTGACAAGGTCTCAGTTTGAGAATAAGTCATTCTAGCAATCCATATTTTTAAACAAATAAAAGAGTCCAACCATCCTTCGCGAATGCCGAAAGCCCGTTTCGGGCCGGTGGCGACAACACTTCCACATAAAAATGATGTGGGTTTATTGATTATTAAGACGATTTTAACCTCACTTATGTTCATTCAAACAGGGTTAAATAATGTGGTTTAGAATTTTATTGCAAGCAAGAAAAGAAGCAATAAGAAATAATGAAGAATGATTTTATTATAATCATAGAGGAAACATGTGCCCTATCGAGGCTCGGGGGTCGGGCTGTCCCCGAGGAGTAATCTCTAATAGTCATCAGGTCTATACATCCCTATCGGAAGGAGAAAAACACTTGACGACGACGACCGGCCTTAACGCTTGTGAACCGGCCTTCCTAAAGATCTGGCTTAAAGAACGTCGAGAAGGATCTTGGTTTCTCTTCGTCCTTTGATCTTTATAAGGGTTGTATCCTAACCCTTGTTTCCCCGGATTATCCTTGATAATGGGTAGCTCCGGGATTCCTTGGGAGTCCTTGCCTAATCCTTGTCCTGGCAAGTATCCGTTCTTGGTGAGCATATGGGCTACCTTCTTCATTTCTCGGGGAAATGTTTCAACATTGGCACTTTCCAATGCTTGGAAGGCGGTCTCTAGATTTTCCTCCTCGGATTCTTTATTTTCCTTTCCTTTATTCTTGGGAGCTTTTATCATGAAGATCATTGGGAGTGTAGATCCTGCCACTCCTAGTCATGCCCCCAAGTCCAGCGATGTTAGAGAAATCGCTGTTGGCAGAAAAATGGATGTCATATATCCATGGCACAGCCTTATTTGATTCATAGGGAAAAGGCCTTGGAGTAGTGATCCTTAACGGTGTCGGACCTTCCCCTTTGTTCGTCTTGATTACCAACAACGAAGTTGTCGTGTGCTCGCTTGGCGCAGTTGTTGGTTTGCATTTGATAACAAATGGCGTGCGATCCACTCTTTGATTATACGCATCGATTAATTCTTTCTTTTTATTAATGTTTATTATTAAATTACTTGGAGAGATGTATGCAAATGAATGACTATGAAATGCAAGGGCAATTGAGAGATTTCATAAATCAAAAACTTGATTTCATTGATCATAAAAAGTGTACAACTTATCATACGATGCTTTGAAGCAATTTTTTACAATATGAGAAAAGCCGGTAAAAACCCACAGGCGGGTTCATATTTCTTCTCCATTCGTCTTCGGCTTCCTCTACATGGCGTGCCATTGCTTCAACTTGCGTATGGACCACTTGGCTCATATCATCACTGATCTTCTGAGCGTCCTTCGCTTTTTGAATGTGATAGTTGATCATGGCCTGCAACTCATTGAGCTCGTCTTCGGCTCGATCCTTCTCCTCTCGGAGTCTAGCCATTTGTGCTAGTCCTTCCCTTTCCCTCTTGCGGAAGTTGGAAAGGCTTGCGGTTTGTTGTTGAGCAACTTCCCGCCATTGTTGTGCGTCGGATCGAGTCAAGAGCAGATCGTCTTGCATGTCCTTGATCAACTGTGCCTGCCTTGCATACTCGGCTTCAAGGCGTGCTATCTTTGCGTTAATTTCTTGGAGTTGACTACTCGGTTCAACCTTTGGCATTTTGGATGCCCGAGTAGCCTCCTCATTGAGGTTAGCACATTCATCCTTGAGCCGCTCTATCTCATGGTCTTTCTTCTTGCATTGCCTTTGTAGACCATCGATGACGAAACTGGATTCTTCATTTTTTTCTTCAAGAACTCTCATTTGAGCTCCCATAATTTCCAGCTTCTTGGTCAAGGCGTGTCGCCACCGGCCCAAACGGGCCTCGGCGGTCGCGAAGACGGTCGAGCTCACTAATCCATATTAATCCCAAGCGGGACCCTCCATGGATTAGTGGTTTTCGCAAAAGGAGGGTTCGTGGAGTCGCCACCAATGTTTTACTCAAAACATTGGAAAAAGGGATAAGGCAATTGATTTTATAAATCAACTTTGGCCATTACAACCAGAGTCGGGTAAGGGAGTCGGTTACGCGTGGGGAAGGTGTTAGCACCCCACAGCGCCCCTTTCGGGTTCCCTATGACAGATTATTTCTAAAATAATAGCGTAAAATTACTAAATTACCCCTATTTATTATAAGCGATTATAAATTAACTATCTACATGATGACAGTTTAAATATGCACACAGAAAGCAGTAAAAGGAAGGATTTAAGAAGAAACCTCTTGAAGCGTGCTTTTATATATTGAGTAAAACTGGGAAGCTTTTTGGCGTTCCCTCGCTCTACAAGCACGCTCGCTCTCTCCTATAAAATTTTGACTATGGAAATCCGGAGGATTTCCCTTCGACTAGGTTCGAATCTCCAAGCTAAGTGCTCGGAATTCCAGAACTTTGTCGGATCGTCTCCCAGAGAGATTTCTAGGGCAGAACACTGCTCAAAAACCCCAGAATACTCAAGGAGGGAGTCAAAACTGAGTGTGAAAGTGTGGAATGACGTCCAATTGACGTCATATTTATAGGGAATAGGCGCAATACGACCTACAGAAGCAATACGGCCGTATTGAAATTTTTGAACTTCAATACGGCCGTATTGAGTTCAATACGGCCGTATTGAAATTCAGAAATTTCAATACGGCCGTATTGAGTTCAATACGGCTGTATTGAAGCTTCAATACGGCCGTATTGATTTCAGTACGGCCGTATTGAAGTTTCAGAAACTTCAATACGCCGTATTGAGTTCACTGCGGCCGTATTGAAGCTTCAATACGGCCGTATTAAGTTCAGTACGGCCGTATTGGGCTTCATTCCCTCCACTTCCTTATTTTGAGCCATTCTAAGACCTCTAGACCTACAGAGAACCCTCCTAGGGCCTTCCAGGAGTCCTTCTGGCTGATCTTCCTTCAGTCTTCGAGAGTCTTCAAGCTTTATTTCCGACCCGGACAATTTTAGGGGTCTACAGCTGCCCCCCCTTTACTTAGTCAAACGGTCTTTTGGTGTACCGGCTGACAAGTAAAGGAGTTGACCCAATTGTCCGGGTGATGTGCCAACCTTCTGACTTGTAGCGTCTTCCGGTGGAAAATTGTTGAGTAGCCTCTCCAGGTTGTTGCATACCTCGGCGCTTCTGACAACCTCGGTAGCTAAGTTTAACACCAACGTGCCTTTGACGACGCTGATGGCTGAGTATTGTCTCTCCAGACCTTGAGTATTGTCTCTCCAGACCTTGAGTACTGTCTCTCCAGACCTTGAGTACTGTCTCTCCAGACCTTGAGTACCGTCTCTCCAGACCTTGTTTGAGTACCGTCTCTCCAGACCTTGTTTGAGTACCGTCTCTCCAGACTTTGTTTGAGTACCGTCTCTCCAGACCTTGTTTGAGTACCGTCTCTCCAGACTTTGTTTGAGTACCGTCTCTCCAGACTTTGTTTGAGTACCGTCTCTCCAGACTTTGTTTGAGTACCGTCTCTCCAGACCTTGTTTGAGTACCGTCTCTCCAGACCTTGTTTGAGTATCGTCTCTCCAGACTTTGTTTGAGTATCGTCTCTCCAGACTTTGTTTGAGTACCGTCTCTCCAGACTTTGTTTGAGTACCGTCTCTCCAGACTTGTGCATACCTCGGTGCTCTCAACAACTGGGTAGCTGAGTATTGCCTTTTAGGCTTTGAGATGATTTTGTCTCCACAGTCCACGATGCTGCTTCGACGGTTTTTTCTGATTTTGTGCCACTGAGGGCTGGATAACGCAGGGATCCGTCTAGGGGATGTGCAGTCATTCACAGGTTCCTGTGCCCCAACTTGCATTGCATTGTTGGTACCCATGGGGAATTTCTGATTCCTTGGGGTGTAGACACAGATGCTCTTTCTCTCTGAGTTAAGCGATGCCTTATGTTTGGCTGACGTCCTTTGACGTTGGTGGAGTATCCTGGTTCATCCTTATTCGGGTATCTCTTTTTGATTTTCTGATTTTTGCTGCCTCTGTGTAGGCTGTTATCCGCTGGGGATTCTGGATGTTGATTTTGTCTCCACAGTCCACGATGCTGTTTCGACGATTGTTTTTGATTTTTGTGCCACTGAGGGCTGGATAACGCAGGGATCCGTCTAGGGGATGTGCAGTTACTCATAGGTTCTTGTGTCCCAACTTTCCATTGAGTAGTTGGCGCCCATTGAGGAATTTCTGTTTCCTTGGGGTGTAGACACGAAGATGCTCTTTCTGAGATGAGCAGTGCCTTATGATTGGCTGACGTCCTTTGGACGTTGGTGGAGTATCCCGATTATCCTTATTCGGGTAACTCTTTTTAATTTTTGGATTTTGTTGCCTCTGTGTAGGCTGTTATCCGCCAGGGGATTTTGTCATTGGTTTGTGATTGGCCTCTTCTGTTAGGCAGATCATCTTGATGTTCAATGATAGGCTGAGAGCCGGATTCCACTTGGGGAATGATTATTGATCTTTTTATGATTTTTCCTTTTGAAGGAGTGCCTCTTATGTAGGCGACTGAGGAATTGGGGTTCAGTGTTCGGCTGAGTGCCGGATTCCACTTGGGGAATATTTATTGATATATATATATATATATTTTTTTTTTGATTTTTCTCCTTTTGCAGGGATGCCTCTGAGTAGGCGAATTATCTTGATGTTTGATGATTGACTGCATGCCGAATTCCGCTTGGGAAATATTTATTGATATTTTTTGATTTTTTCTCCTTTTGCAGGGATGCCTCTGAGTAGGCGATTGGGGAATGAGGGATCTTATGTATCCCAGAGTATTATTTAGGAAGCCTCTGCAGGCTTAGCCTCACTCAGCGCTTTGAGTCGGAGAGCTATCTTCCACTGAGGAAGTGTTAAGTCCTTTGACTTGTATATACTGTTTGGATGATCGCACTTCCATTGGGGATTGCGTCGATTTTGCTTTGATAGCTCTTGCTGGGGATTCGTTCCATGAGCTTGAGTTGAGGTTTTCTCTGGGGAGTATTATTTCTGCGAGCCTCTCCAGGCTCATTTACTCTGTACAGTTGGGGGATGAGGAGTGTTTTGGTAAGCCTCTCCAGGCTCAGTTATTCTGTACAAACTGTTTGTTGGATTTTCTGTATCCTTGCCTTTTTTATTTTCGGCTTTTTCTGTATTTTGCCTTTTCTTCTGATTTGGCTTTTTCTGTATTTTGCCTTTTTTATGTTTTTGGCTTTTGCTGTACAGAAATTAAAAGTGCTAAAGAAATTAAATTCAGTTATTATGAGAGAGTATTATTTCGGCAAGCCTCTCCAGGCTCAGTTATTCTGAAGGAGTATTATTTCGACAAGCCTCTCCAGGCTCAATTATTCTGTGGGAGTATTGTTTCGGCAAGCCTCTCTGTCGCCACCGGCCCGAAACGGGCTTTCGGCATTCGCGAAGGATGGTTGGACTCGTTTATTTGTTTGAAAAATGTGGATTGCTAGAATGACTTATTCTCAAACTGAGACCTCGTCAAACGAGCAATTTTATTAAAAGGCTCACTAATCCATATTAATCCCAAGCGGGACCCTCCATGGATTAGTGGTTTTCATAAAAGGAGGGTTCGTGGAGTCGCCACCAATGTTTTACTCAAAACATTGGAAAAAGGGATAAGGCAATTGATTTAAAAATCAACTTTGGCCACTACAACCAGAGTTGGGTAAGGGAGTCGGTTACGCGTGGGGAAGGTGTTAGCACCCCACGGCGCCCCTTTCGGGTTCCCTATGACAGATTATTTTTAAAAGAACAGTATAAAATTACTAAATTACCCCTATTTATTCTAAACAATTATAAATTGACTATCTACATGATGACAGTTTAAGTATGCACACAGAAAGCAGTAAAAGGAAGGATTGAAGGGAAACCTCTTGAAGCGTGCTTTTTTATAAAAAATGAACTGGGAAGCGTTTTGGCGTTCCCACGCTCTACAAGCCCGCTCCTCGCTCTCCTAGAACAAAATTTTAACTAAGGGAATCAAAAAGATTTCCCCTCGACTAGGTTCGATCCTCAAGCAAAATGGCTCGGGGCTCAAGAACTTCGTCGGATCGACTCCCAGAGAGATTTCTAGGGCAGAACACTGCTCAAAAACCCCAGAATACTCAAGGAGGGAGTCAAAACTCAGTGAAAAAGTGTGGTTGGACGTCCAAATGACGTCATATTTATAGGGAATAGGCGCAATACGGCCTACAGGGCCAATACGGCCGTATTGAAATTTTTGAACTTCAATACGGTCGTATTGGAGTTCAATACGGTCGTATTGAAAGTCAGAAATTTCAATACGCCCGTATTGAGTTCGCAGCGGTCGTATTGAAGTGTCAATACGGTCGTACTGACTTCAGTACGGCCGTATTGAAGCTTCAATACGGCCGTATTAAGTTCAGTACGGCCGTATTGGGCTTTTTCCCTCCACTTCCTTATTTTTAGCTATTCTAAGACCTCTAGACCTACAGAGAACCCTCCTAGGGCTTTCCAGGAGTCCTTCTGGCTGATTATCCTTCAGTCTTCGAGAGTCTTCAAGCTTTATTTCCGACCCGGACAATTTTAGGGGTCTACACTCTCCAGGCTCAATTATTCTGTACGAGTATTATTTCGGCAAGCCTCTCCAGGCTCAATTATTCTGTGGGAGTATTGTTTCGGCAAGCCTCTCCAGGCTCAATTATTCTGTACGAGTATTATTTCGGCAAGCCTCTCCAGGCTCAATTATTCTGAATGAGTATTATTTCGGCGAGCCTCTCCAGGCTCAGTTATTCTGATGAGAGTATTATTTCAGCAAGCCTCTCCAGGCTCAGTTATTCTGAGAGTATTCTTTCGGCAAGCCTCTCCAGGCTCAGTTATTCTGAGAGTATTCTTTCGGCAAGCCTCTCCAGGCTCAGTTATTCTGTATGACGTTGTTGATTTTCTGAATCTTTGCATTTTGTTTGCTGCTGTCATACACAAGCAATTTTTTCTATTTTTTCTATTTTATGCAGTTGCCTCATGATAAGGTCTTTGAATGTGCAACTAATGTGTGTGTGATGCACAAATGCAATACAATTTTTTATTTTTGTTCATTTATTTAGAAAAGTGAGTGGCTCTCCCTATCCTCTTCTTCTTGGAGGACTTTCTGTCATTGACGCGAGGGAGTATTTTTATGAGCCTTTATGCAGGAGATTTATGGATTTTATAGGAACCCCTCCAATTTTCTTTATTTGACCGATTATTAAAAGAGTTTCGTACAATTTTTGAAACATCAATTTAGAGGCATAATCACATGGTCAAGAGAGAAAAGAAACAAATGGATATTTTATTGATATTCACAAGTGTTTTTACAGAAAGATATACAGAAGGAAGTTTCTGAAGAATGGCTGGCCAGGGTAGGCTATATACATTGGGCTTAACAATTATATCTGTAATTGTTGCTCTTTACGTTCCCCTAATTGCTTCGGCCTGAGCCAGGAGTGTAGATGCTGCAAGACGCCTGCTTCTAGAAGATAATCACTTGAACCGCCTTTCGGTTTTCGATTTAAGCGATCGTTGCTTGCTTTGCTTTTACATCTTATTCTTTTGCCCCTAACTTTTGCCTAGGACGTATCCTAGCGGGGATAATTTTGCCTTTGTTTTGCCTAGTACCCTTGTACTGGCGGTCTTTTTATTTTTGCCCTAATTTTTGCCTAGGACGCCCTTTTCGGGTTTTCATCCTAGCGGGCTTATGCAAGCAACGTCTTCAAGCATAATACTTCTTTACCACGTCAGTGTTGACTGGGTATCGAAGTTCTTCTCCATTCGTGTCTGTGAGGATTAATGCTCCTGCTGAGAAGACTCGTTTTATCACTTATGGTCCTCCGTGATTTGGGGCACACTTTCCGATTTTGTCCTTTTGAGTTGGTAGTAATTTCTTCATTACCAACTCTCCCTCATGGTAGACTCGAGGGTGGACTTTCTTGTCAAGAGCCTTTTTTGATCTTCCTGTGATAGGCTTGACCATGGCATATGGCGTTCAGCCGTTTCTTTTTGATAAGGTTCAACTGGTCGTATCGGCTTTGAACCCATTTTACCTCGGAAAGTTTTGTTTCCATGATTACCCTTAGAGAAGGTATCTTGACTTCGACGGGTAGAACTGCCTCCATCCCATAGACGAGGGAGAATGGAGTAGCTCCTGTAGATGTGTGT
Source organism: Cajanus cajan (assembly GCF_000230855.2). Taxonomy (NCBI): domain Eukaryota; kingdom Viridiplantae; phylum Streptophyta; class Magnoliopsida; order Fabales; family Fabaceae; genus Cajanus; species Cajanus cajan. Next base: position 37,323,512 of record NC_138525.1, read on the forward strand.
ACTGAAGTCCTATAACCATGAAGAGCGAAGGGTAACATCTCGTGTCAGTCTTTAAATGAGACAACCATCTTTTGCACTATTTTCTTGATGTTCTTTTTGGTTGCCTCGACTGCCCCATTCATCTTTGGCCGATATGGGGAAGAGTTGTGGTGTTGGATCTTGAATTCTTGGCTCAGTTCTTCCACCATTTTATTATTCAGATTAGATCCATTTTCAGTGATGATTTATTTCTCCATGCTTCCACTAGATTATTCTAAAATCTTTTGGGACAAGAGAGAAAAGAAGGGAAAGATATTTTTGTTTTGAAGTTTGTGTTTTAGAGGGGATTTATTTTTTAAAAATGGTTTTTGTAAGAATGTTTGGCCAAGGTAGGCTTATGTGTTTAGGCTTGTTTGATTAAACACTTATGAAGTTAAAAAGTCGTGTTGTGACTTGACAACTTGGATAGCTTCCCTTGAACCTTTCTTTTTGAATTCGGTTCATGGTACCATCATGGATTTCTTTTGTTTTTTGATTGTCCTTATTTTTGCCTAAAACACCCTTTTGTGGCGTTTTAGCGGACCTTTGTTTTTGTTTATTTTTGTAACCCTAACTTTTGCCTAGGTCACCCTTTCGTGGGATTCCTAGCGGGTCTTTTGCTCTTATTTTTGCGCAGTCCCCTTTTTGGGTTTCCTGCCGAGCTTCTTTTATTTTGAAAGATTTCTTTTTACCCATGATGGCACTTGTCGAGGCCAAGGGAAGGTGCTCCAAGTCGTCACACACACCTCCACATGAAAATGATGTGGGTTTATTATTATTAAGATGATTTTAACCTCATTCATGTTTATTCAAACAGGGTTAAAAAATGTGGTTTAGAATTTTATTATTAGCAAGAAAAGAAGCAATGAAGAATGATTTTATTATAATCATAGCGGAAACATGTGTCCTTATTTCATCACTGGTATGGGTCCTAATGTTGACCTCTTTTATCTCTCGGCCATGCCCCAAATTCACAGTCTCCAATTTCTCTTGACACGGTTGGAGTAGACGAGTTTCTTGATCTAGCAATCTTTGCAGATCCGGAGAGATGGTCTCCTCATCACTCTCTAACTCAACCCATTCACTTTTGGATCCCGGTCAGAGCAAACAATTACAGACATAATTATTTTATTGGTTCCGTTTAGGTTTAGAATTTATTAATGTTAATGGGGAAAGAGAGAAAAGAACAAAAAAGAGAGTAATGTGAAAAATGCCTCTTTATTGATATTTTAAAAAAAACTGTAAAACCCTTATTTACATGAAAAGGTTCTCATGATCTCGGGTATTGATCATGAGTCCCTAAAAGAAAAGAAAAATATGAAGGGGCCCTATCGTGGCTTGCCATTCTCTACTCCTGCTTTGGTAGAGGATTCTTGCTCACGTCGGGCGCTGTCGAATCGAAGGTGACCCACCCAGCATCAATAAGGTCTTGGACCTTATATTTGAGAGCTCTGCAGTTCTCCGTTGAATGCCCCGATGCCCCCGAATGGTATAAACATTTGTCTTGTGGTTTGTACCAACTGGGATGAGGTGGATCAATCTTCTTTAATGGAACGTAAGCTAGAAGACGTGCTTCTACTAGCTTCGGCAGGATGTCGCTATATGTGGTCGGAAGTTTATCAAACTTCTTCACAGGTTTGAATTGCGATCCTCCTGACTTCGAAGTGGAAGAAGACGAAGGGATGGTTATGGCACTGACTTCTCTCTCCTTCTTCTTCCCAAAGGTCTTCTTAGCTTTAAATGATTGGGAAGGTTTAGCTAGCTTCCCGCTTTTCAGCTCTTGTTCCACTCTTCCTCCAACATGATGGGACTCATGGTCACTGTGCTCAGCCCCTTGTATGTTGTGGTGACGCATGAGTTCCATCATTTGCGCCATTTGCTCTTTGAGCTGTGAGAGCTCGGCTGTAAGCTCCTTATTTCGTTCCTCCAACGCGTCCATTTTCTTGTTGAGCTGAGAGAGCTCGGTTGTGAGCTTCTTATTTTGCTCCCCCAGCGCTTCCATTTTCTTGATTTTCTGTGCGCGTGTGAGGACAGAGAGATGACCAGCCACTTTCTAAAAATGAATATTTAATCTAATTAATTTATGCATGAATACGCTCTTGACATGAGCTTGATAACCCTCCTTTTTTAAGGCGCTGCCTTTTTAAAACAAAGTGTTACCATCCTCCTTGACTTATGATCTCTCCTCAACGGAGAATCTCGATAATTATGGGTCACTTTTACTCATGTCAAGAGGTATTGGTGAACCTAAAATGCATGGTCTATGAGGATGCATGATGTCTTATTGGTAATGATGTACATGCTCCTCACTTTTATTATATTTTCACACATGGTCTTTCCTCTCATGTCATGGTTTTTTCATGCATGGGGATTATTCTTTAGACCTTATCACGAGGTTTATTATTAATGCACAAACAATTGCACATAACGAATGCACAAACAATTCACTCATCCACGAACAGTCACGAGCGAATCACGAGGTAGGGGTATCCTGCAGAAAGGTGCATATTCAAGGTAGGTTCTAACTGTTCTCACTTGGTCAAAGGCCCCCAAGGTGCCCCCATTATAGGGACCCAATTCCTCTCATCGTAGGTCGATGGAAAGCTCCAACGCACCGTCAGACTCAAGTTCATGGTTATCACCTTGAGTGATGTTTTCCGACAACGGTCTACGGGCACCTATAGACCCATTCGACAACCGGCCGTACTAACATCCACTCCCTATGGTTAATCACTCATGCCCCCGGGTATAGAGGGAACTGTTGTGTGCAAAGGTTTGTGTGCAGTTTTTATTTCAAACAATTGCGTAAATTTTAAAAATACAACAGTTATTTAAAGCCAAATATATAAAGCATGTTATCATACAAGCAAGGGGTAATGAAGTAATTTTAACTATTATTTGTTAAAAATAATCTGTCACTAAATGGGACTGACTCTCGAAGCTTCCCCAGTGGAGTCGCCATCTGTCGCCACCGGCCCAAACGGGCCTCGGCGGTCGCGAAGACGGTCGAGCTCGCTTTTATTTTAGTTTTTGAAAATGTATTGGATTATTAGAACGACTTGTTCTCAAACTGAGACCTTGTCGATCTTATCCAATTTATTTATTAAAAGTCTCACTAATCCATATTAATCCCAAGCGGGACCCTCCATGGATTAGTGGTTTTCGCAAAAGGAGGGTTCGTGGAGTCGCCACCAATGTTTTACTCAAAACATTGGAAAAAGGGATAAGGCAATTGATTTTATAAATCAACTTTGGCCATTACAACCAGAGTCGGGTAAGGGAGTCGGTTACGCGTGGGGAAGGTGTTAGCACCCCACAGCGCCCCTTTCGGGTTCCCTATGACAGATTATTTCTAAAATAATAGCGTAAAATTACTAAATTACCCCTATTTATTATAAGCGATTATAAATTAACTATCTACATGATGACAGTTTAAATATGCACACAGAAAGCAGTAAAAGGAAGGATTTAAGAAGAAACCTCTTGAAGCGTGCTTTTATATATTGAGTAAAACTGGGAAGCTTTTTGGCGTTCCCTCGCTCTACAAGCTCGCTCGCTCTCTCCTATAAAATTTTGACTATGGAAATCCGGAGGATTTCCCTTCGACTAGGTTCGAATCTCCAAGCTAAGTGCTCGGAATTCCAGAACTTTGTCGGATCGACTCCTAGAGAGATTTCTAGGGCAGAACACTGCTCAAAAACCCCAGAATACTCAAGGAGGGAGTCAAAACTGAGTGTGAAAGTGTGGAATGACGTCCAATTGACGTCATATTTATAGGGAATAGGCGCAATACGCCGTATTGAGTTCACTGCGGCCGTATTGAAGCTTCAATACGGCCGTATTAAGTTCAGTACGGCCGTATTGGGCTTCATTCCCTCCACTTCCTTATTTTGAGCCATTCTAAGACCTCTAGACCTACAGAGAACCCTCCTAGGGCCTTCCAGGAGTCCTTCTGGCTGATCTTCCTTCAGTCTTCGAGAGTCTTCAAGCTTTATTTCCGACCCGGACAATTTTAGGGGTCTACAAGGCGTCGACTTGTTCTTGCATTATCCTCCTTGTAGTTGCGGTTGCGCAAGAGGTGGATGGTTGGGACACCCCTCTCTCGCTCCTCCATATCTCGTAGTCGGTGGAGGCGGATACCCGAGGCTTTCCAAGCTCTCGATCTCCCTCATAGATTGGTTTCTCCCACGCTCTAATGACAGCGTGCATATCCCTCAGATGCTCGGAATCAAAGGAGAAACACAACCCTCCAAGCTCCTCTTGAACAGGAACAATCTGAGTCCTCATAAGTTGCCTCATAGCCAATCTAGGTGAGTAGGCTATGCAACCTCTAAGGCCCATCAATGGTATGCTTGGATAGCTACCGCATCTCATCAATATATTGCTCGGACGGAACCAAGGACAAACCCATGTGAAGTGTTCAATACTCCACTGTTCCATCTCTTCCTTCCACTCGGAAGCATATCGGCGGCATACGGGGATCTTCGAAAAACTCCTCAGCGGATCGGGCAAGGTCCCCATGTGACTAGAGGCATAGAAGTGTGTGATGCCCCATACATACAACAAGGAGGTACAGCATCGGATAGTCTTCCCTTGCTTCTGCTGAGATAGGTTAACAGAAAGCAAGGTGTCGGCAAGAATGGCAGGCACGGGACTCTTCATGTGTACGTCCCAAGCGAAGAAAGCGTCCATAGCAGCATGGTCCACTGTGTTAGCGTGAAAGGGGAATAAGATCGTCCCAAACACGGCTAACGCTAAAGTCTTGTTGAAAGCTAACCAATCTCCTTCACCAGCCAAGGAAGAGAGGTGGTCTTCAATCATTGCGAGCTTCCAACCCTTGATACTATCGTTCCCCACTAAAGCGGATGATCGTGATGGCAGTTTGACTTGAGTTGCGACCCTCTCTACGGCCACATGATTTTCATGGAAGATATAGACCCCGGCTGATTTGGGCCATCGAAGCATGAGCTCGTACTCCTCGAGAGTAGGAACTAAGTCAAACTGAGGGAACTCGAAACAATGCAGATCGAGACTCCAAAAATGGACCAATGCTCTCAGAAAAGCTGGATCCACACAAATCTTCATCAAGTCGAGGACTCGTCCATAAGATTTTTCGAACTCCAAACGAGCCTCTCGCGGCATCAAGGAACAGAGGTGATCCAACCTCTCGGCACGGTACAATAAGAAGTCCACTTTCTTCAATTGCCCTTGTATTCCCCTAGATCCCTCCATAATCTACAATAAAATGCATGATATGAGATGATGACATTGAATATGCATGCATTGTGTTTATTCAACTAAGCATTATCATGTTTTTAGGATGTCCCTAAGATGATGCATGATATTGCTTGGTTTGGATAAATAACCCTTTTTTCCTTTTTTTTGGGTATTTTGTTTTTTGTATTTTTTTGGGTGAAAAGGGAAACTACCTATATGAATGTGATGAAGGTAGATGTTAACACCATGTAATGGAAGATTCTTATTTCTATTTATTCTTATTTTTTAAAAAGGAATGTTGTATGTTTAAAGAAATGCAATGTATGCTCAAACAATTTCACATAAACAATGCACAAACAATTCACTCATCCACGAACAGTCACGAGCGAATCACGAGGTAGGGGTATCCTGCAGAAAAGTGCATATTCAAGGTGGATCTAACTGTTCTCACCGGTCTGAGGCCCCCAAGGTGCCCCTGTCGCCACCGGCCCAAACGGGCCTCGGCGGTCGCGAAGACGGTCGAGCTCGCTTATTATTTTAGTTTTGAAAAATGTATTGGATTATTAGAACGACTTGTTCTCAAACTGAGACCTTGTCGATCTTATCCAATTCATTTTTTAAAAGTCTCACTAATCCATATTAATCCCAAGCGGGACCCTCCATGGATTAGTGGTTTTCGCAAAAGGAGGGTTCGTGGAGTCGCCACCAATGTTTTACTCAAAACATTGGAAAAAGGGATAAGGCAATTGATTTTATAAATCAACTTTGGCCATTACAACCAGAGTTGGGTAAGGGAGTCGGTTACGCGTGGGGAAGGTGTTAGCACCCCACAGCGCCCCTTTCGGGTTCCCTATGACAGATTATTTTCTAAAATAACAGCGTAAAATTACTAAATTACCCCTATTTATTTTAAGCAATTATAAATTAACTATCTACATGATGACAGTTTAAATATGCACACAGAAAGCAGTAAAAGGAAGGATTTAAGAAGAAACCTCTTGAAGCGTGCTTTATATATTGAGTAAAACTGGGAAGCTTTTTGGCGTTCCCTTGCTCTACAAGCTCGCTCGCTCCTTCCTAAAAACTTTTAACTATGGAAATCCGGGGGATTTCCCTTCGACTAGGTTCGATCCTCAAGCAAAATGGCTCGGGGCTCAAGAACTTTGTCGGATCAACTCTCCGAGTGATTTCTAGGGCAGAACACTGCTCAAAAACCCCAGAATACTCAAGGAGAGGGTTCAAAACTATCTGAAAAAGTGTGGAATGACGTCCAATTGACGTCATATTTATAGGGAATAGGCGCAATACGGCCTACAGAAGCAATACGGCCGTATTGAAATTTTTGAACTTCAATACGGTCGTATTGAGTTCAATACGGCCGTATTGAAATTCGGAAATTTCAATGCGCCCGTATTGAGTTCACTGCGGTTGTATTGAAGCTTCAATATGGCCGTATTGATTTCAGTACGGCCGTATTGAAGTTTTCAGAAACTTCAATACACCGTATTAAATTCACTGCGGCCGTATTGAAGCTTCAATACGGCCGTATTAAGTTCAGTACGGCCGTATTGGGCTTCATTCCCTCCACTTCCTGATTTTGAGCTATTCTAAGACCTCTAGACCTACAGAGAACCCTCCTAGGGCCTTCCAGGAGTCCTTCTGGCTGATCTTCCTTCAGTCTTCGAGAGTCTTCAAGCTTTATTTCCGACCCGGACAATTTTAGGGGTCTACAGCTGCCCCCCCTTTACTTAGTCGGACGGCCTTTTGGTGTACCGGCTGACAAGTAAAGGAGTTGACCCAATTGTCCGGGTGATGTGCCAACCTTCTGACTTGTAATGTCTTCCGGTGGAAAATTGTTGAGTAGCCTCTCCAGGTGGGTGCATACCTCGGCGCTTCTGACATCCTCGGTAGCTGAGTTTACCCTCTCCAGGGTCAACTTCACTCGACGCCCGAGCCGGAAGTTGGACATCAACGCACCTCTGATGACGCTGATGGTTGAGTACCGTCTCTCCAGACCTAGCCTCACTCGACGCCCGAGCCGGAAGCTAGACACCAGTGTGTTAACATCACCCTGATGATTGAGTACCGCCTCTCCATGCTCTGCCGCTTAACATTTGGCAGTTGAGTTTGCCCTCTCCAGGGTCTACGTCTTAACATCGGCAGGTGAGTTTACCCTCTCCAGGGACTGCGCCTTAACATCGGCAACTGAGTTTACCCTCTCCAGGGACTGCGTCTTAACATCGGCAGCTGAGTTTACCCTCTCCAGGGACTGCGTCTTAACATCGGCAGCTGAGTTTACCCTCTCCAGGGACTGCGTCCGTGTCTTCTGATCACTTCGGCAATGCGAGTTTACCCTCTACAGGGACTGCGTCTTAACATCGGCAGCTGAGTTTGCCCTCTCCAGGGACTGCGTCTTAACATCGGCAGCTGAGTTTACCCTCTCCAGGGACTGCGTCTTAACATCGGCAGCTGAGTTTACCCTCTCCAGGGACTGCGTCTTAACATCGGCAACTGAGTTTGCCCTCTCCAGGGACTGCGTCCGTGTCTTCTGATCACTTCGGCAATGCGAGTTTACCCTCTCCAGGGTTTTGAGATGATTTTTGTCTCCACAATCCACTATGCTGCTTCGACAGTTTTTTCTGATTTTGTGCCGCTGAGGGCTGGATAACGCAGGGATCCGTCTAGGGGATGTGCAGTCATTCATAGGTTCCTGTGCCCCAACTTGCCTTGCATTGTTGGTACCCATGGGGAATTTCTGAATCCTTGGGGTATGGACACAGATGCTCTCTCTTTGAGTTGAGCGATGCCTTATGTTTGGCTGACGTCCTTTGACGTTGGTGGAGTATCCCGGTTGTCCTTATTCGGGTGACTCTTTTCAATTTTCTGATTTTGTAGCCTCTGTGTAGGCTATTATCCACTAGGGAATTCCGTCATTCATTTCTTGACTGGCCTCTTCTGTTGGGCAGATAATCTTGATGTTCGGTGCTTGGCTGGATGCCGCATTCCGCTTGGGGAATATTTATTGAGATTTTTTTTTTATATTTTATTTTTTTATTTTTTCTCCTTTTGTAGGGATGCCTCTTGAGTAGGCGATTGGGGATTTAGGGATCTTATTGTATCCCAGAGTATTATTTAGGAAGCCTCTACAGGCTTAGCCTCGCTCAGCACTTTGAGTCGGAGAGCTATCTTCCACTGAGGAAGTGTTGAGTCCTTTGACTTGTATATACTGTTTGGATGATCGCACTTCCATTGGGGATTGCGTCGATTTTTCTTTGATAGCTCTCGCTGGGGATTCGTTCCATGAGCTTGAGTTGAGGTTTTCTCTGGGGAATATTATTTCTGCGAGCCTCTCCAGGCTCATTTACTCTGTACAGTTGGGGGATGAGGAGTATTTTGGTAAGCCTCTCCAGGCTCAGTTATTCTGTACAAACTGTTTGTTGGATTTTCTGTATCCTTGCCTTTTTTATTTTCGGCTTTTTCTGTATTTTGCCTTTTTTTCTGATTTGGCTTTTGCTGACTGCTGTCATACACAAGCAATTTTCTATTTTTCTATTTTATGCAGTTGCTTCATGATAAGGTCTTTGAATGTGCAACTAATGTGTGTGATGCACGAAATGCAAGCTTTATTATTTGTTTATTATATATATATTTTTTAGAAAGATGAATGGCTCTCCCTATCCTCTTCTTCTATTTAGAGGAACTTCTGTCATTGACGCGAGGGAATATTTTCATGAGCCTTTGAATGCAGGAGTTTAAAGATTTTATAGGAACCCCTCCAGTTTTCTTTTATTGACCGATTTAAGAGTTTCGTACAATTTTTAGAAACATCAATTTAAAGGCATAATCACAAGGTCAAGAGAGAAAAGAAACAAATGGATATTTTATTGATATTCAAATGTTTGTACAGAAAAATTTACAAAGGGATTTTCTGAAGAATGGCTGGCCAGGGTAGGCTGTACATTTTTTGGCTTAAACAATTACATCTGTGATTGCTGCCCTTCCCGTTCCCTAGTTGCTTCGGGTGAGATGCCTGAGCCAGGAGTGTAGATGCTGCAAGACGCTTGCTTCTAGAAGATTATCACTTGAAATGCCTTTTCGGTTTTCGATTCAAGTGATCGTTGCTTGCTTTACTTTTTGCATCTTATTCTTTTGCCCCCTAATTTTTGCCTAGGACATGTCCTAGCGGGGATAATTTTGCCTTTGTTTTGCCTAGTACCCTTGTACTGGCGGGCTTTTCGTTTTGCCCTAACTTTTGCCTAGGATGCCCTTTTTGGGTTTTCATCCTAGCGGGCTGATGCAAGCAACGTCTTCAAGCATAATACTTCTTTACCACGTCAGCGTTGACTGGGTATCGAAGTTCTTCTCCATCCATGTCTGTGAGAATCAATGCTCCTCCGGAGAAGGCTCGCTTCACCACGTATGGTCCTTCGTAATTTGGGGCCCACTTTCCGATTTTGTCCTTTTGAGCTGGTAGCAATTTCTTCATCACCAGCTCTCCCTCATGGTAGATTCGAGGATGGACTTTCTTGTCAAAAGCCTTTTTGATCTTCCTTTGGTAGGCTTGACCATGGCATATGGCGTTCAGTCGTTTTTCTTCGATAAGGTTCAATTGGTCGTATCGACTTTGAACCCATTCTGCCTCGGAAAGTTTTGCTTCCATGATTACTCTCAGAGAAGGTATCTCGACTTCAACCGGCAGAACTGCCTCCATTCCATAAACAAGGGAGAATGGAGTAGCTCCTGTGGATGTACGTACTGAAGTCCTATAACCATGGAGAGCGAAGGGTAGCATCTCATGCCAGTCTTTGAGTGAGACAACCATCTTTTGTACTATCTTCTTGATATTCTTATTGGCTGCCTCGACTGCCCCATTCATCTTTGGTCGATATAGGGAAGAGTTGTGGTGCTGAATTTTGAACTCTTTGCACAGTTCTTCCACCATCTTATTATTCAAATTGGATCCATTATCAGTGATGATTTTGTCGGGAATACCGTATCTGCATATGATATTCTTTCTGATGAAGGATGTTACCTCCTTTCGGGTCACATGAGCATACGATGCCGCTTCTACCCATTTGGTGAAATAGTCAATGGCTACAAGAATGAACCTATGTCCATTAGATGCCTTTGGCTCGATGGGTCCAATAACATCCATGCCCCACATTGCGAATGGCCATGGTGAAGCCAACACATTGAGTGGCGTTGGTGGGACATGAATGTTGTCAGCGTATGCTTGACACTTGTGGCATTTCCGGACGTATTGGTAACAATCCCTTTCAATGGTCGACCAATAATATCCTGCTCTGAGGATTTTCTTAGCCATTGCAGGCCCGGGAATATGGGTACCGAAAACCCCCTCATGTATTTCTTTGATTACATTTTGAGCTTCGACTTGGTCTATACATCTCAACAAGACCGAGTCATAATTCTTTTTGTAGAGGGTTTCTCCAATCAACAGAAATCCTATGGCCCTTCTTCGGATATGCTTTTTATCATTATCGCTAGCCATATCAGGATATTCCCCTTTTGACAGATATTGTTTGATGTCATGGAACCATGGATAATCATCAACAGCTTCATCTATCAGTAGGCAGAACGCTTGCTTATCGTGCCGCCGGATATTGATGATGGGCATTTCATGCTCCTTATCCAGGGCGAACATCGATGATAGTGTAGCAAGGGCGTCGGCGAACTGATTTTCCTCCCTTGGGATATATTCAAAGACGACATTTTGAAAGAATTGTATCAGGTCTTTGATATGTTCAACATATGGTATTAGTTTAGGATTTCGGACTTCCCATTCACCTCGCAGTTGGTGGATGACTAAAGCCGAATCTCCGAATACTTTGAGCTTTAGGATACCATTGTTGATTGCTGCTTGGATTCCTAACGCGCAAGCCTCGTATTCGGCCATGTTATTTGTACAGTCGAAGTTGAGTCTTGCCGTTAAGGGGATATGCTTTCCTTGTGGGGAGATTAATACTGTTCCAATCCCCTGTCCAAGCATGTTGGAGGCTCCATCAAAATACATGGTCCACGTATCATCCTTAGGATCTTCATGTTGTAAATGCATTATATCCTCATCGGGGAAATCATCCTGAAGGGATTGATAGTCATTGGTCGGCCCGTGTGCTAGGTTATCAGCTAGGGTACTACCCTTGATGGCTTTTTGTGTGACATGTATGATGTCGAATTCTGATAATTGTACTTGCCATCGGGCGATCTTCCCAGTGATTATTGGCTTGTCGAACACATACTTAATTGGATCCATTTTGGAAACCAACCAAGTAGTATGCCTTATCATATACTGCCTGAGCCTTTGTGTTGCCCATGCTAACGCACAGCAAGTCTTTTCTAATGGCGTGTAGCGGGTTTCATAATCTAGAAATTTCTTGCTCAAGTAGTAGATGGCTCGTTCTTTCTTTCCAGTTTCGTCCTGTTGCCCTAGCACGGCTCCCATGGACTCATCAAGCACTGTTAGATAGAGGATTAATGGCCTTCCTTCGACAGGTGGCACCAATACTGGTGGATTGGCCAAGCACTGTTTGACCTTGTCAAAAGCTCGTTGACAATTCTCATCCCAAGTTTCGGAATGATTCTTGCGCAATAGCTTGAATATTGGCTTGCACGTGTCAGTCAACTGTGCGATGAACCTTGCAATGTAGTTCACCCTGCCAAGGAATCCTCTTATCTCCTTCTCGGTTTTAGGAGGAGGCATTTCCATTATTGCCTTTACTTTATCAGGGTCCACCTCTATGCCTTTTTCACTGACGATGAACCCGAGAAGCTTACCCGACCGAACTCCGAAAGTACACTTAGCCGGGTTTAGCTTAAGCTGATACTTACGAAGCCGATTGAATAATTTTCTCAAATATTGGATGTGGTCCATCTCGTCTTTTGACTTTGCGATCATGTCATCCACGTATACTTCAATTTCTTTGTGGATCATATCGTGGAATAGCGTCACCATCGCTCGTTGGTAGGTGGCACCCGCATTTTTAAGTCCAAAAGGCATCACCCTGTAGCAGAAAGTGCCCCAGGGTGTGATGAAAGAAGTTTTCTCGCGGTCTTCTATATTCATCTTGATTTGATTATACCCCGAGTATCCATCCATAAAGGAATAGAGTGTGTTTGTGGCAGTGTGATCCACAAGTGTATCGATGTGTGGCAAGGGAAAATCGTCCTTTGGACTGGCACGATTCAAATCCCTATAATCAACACACACTCTAACCTTCCCATTCTTTTTGATGACTGGCACAATGTTAGCCAGCCATTCAGGATATTGGGATACGACCAAGAATCCCGCATCTAATTGCTTTTCTACCTCCTCCTTGATCTTTAAAGACCATTCGGGCTTGATTCGTCGAAGCTTTTGCTTAACGGGTCGAAACCCTTCTTTTAATGGCAACTCATGCTCGACGATGTTAGAGTCCAATCCGGGCATATCACGGTACGACCATGCAAATACGTCCTTGTATTCCCTTAATAATTGGATCAACTGTATTCTTATTCCATCACTGATATGGGTCCCAATGTTGACCTCTTTCAATTCTTGACCCTGCCCCAAATTCACGGTCTCCAATTCTTCTTGATACGGTTGGAGTAGACGAGCTTCTTGATCTAGCAGCCTTTGCAGATCCGGAGAGATGGTCTCCTCATCACTGTCCAACTCAACCCATTCATCCTCGGCTTTCGGATTCCGGTCAGAGCGAGCAATCACAGACATAATTATTTATTGGTTCTGTTTAGGTTTAGAGTTTATTAATATTAATGAGAGAGAGAGAATAGAACAAAATGAGAGAATAATGTGTGAAAAATGCCTCTTTATTGATATATGTACAAAACCCTTATTTACATGAAAGGTCCTCATGATCTCGGGTACTGATCATGAGTCCCTAAAAGAAAATTAAGAAAATTAAGGAGAGGCCCTATTGTGGCTTGCCCTTCTCTCTACTCCTGCTTCGGTAGAGGGTTCTTGCTCACGTCGGGCGCTGTCGAATCGAAAGTGACCCACCCAGCATCAATAAGGCCTTGGACCTTGTGTTTGAGAGCTAGACAGTTCTCTGTTGAATGCCCTGGTGCTCCCGAATGGTATAGACATTTGTCCTGAAGCTTGTACCAATCGGGGTAAGGTGGGTCGATCTTTCTTGGTGGAATATAGGCTAGAAGTTGGGCTTCTACTAGCTTCGGCAGGAGATCGCTATAAGTGGTCGGAAGTTTGTCAAACTTCTTCACAGAGTTGTATTGCGATTTGCCTGACTTCGAAGTGGAAGAAGATGGAGAAATGGTTACAGCGTTGACTCCTCCTTCTTTCTTCTTCCCGAAGGCCTTCTTAGCTTCATATGGTTGGGAAGGCTTAGCCAGCTTCCCACTTTTAAGTCCTTGTTCCACCCTTTCTCCAATGGTGATGATGTCCGAGAAGAGTGTCGTTGTGTTCCCTATCATTTTATCGTAATAGGGACCAGTCAACGAGTTGATGAATAAGGACACCGTCTCCTTATCTGACAGCGGGGGCTCTATCTGTGCCGCCAACTCCCTCCAACGTTGGGCGTACGCCTTGAAGGATTCATCATTCTTTTTACTCAAGGCTTGAAGATCAGACCTATCGGGTGTTAGGTCGATGTTGTATTTATAGCGCTTGAGAAAGGCGTCAGCCAACTGCCTCCATGTATGTACTAGATTTCCATCTAGCTGCATATACCAGTTGAGTGCAGTTTCAGCTAAGCTCTCTTGAAAGCAGTGGATCAAGAGCTTTTCATTTGTGGCATATGCGGCCATCTTGCGACAGTACATGGTGAGATGACTTTTGGGGCAAGTCGATCCCACGTACTTTGGGAAATCCGGCACTTTAAATTTAGGAGGGAATTGGATGTCCCTCACTAAACACATGTCGGCGGCATCCTTGATGTCAAAATCATGCCCCTCCATAGCCCTCAGCCGATCCTCGAGGGCGTGGAATTGTTCTTTTGATACTTCGGGCTCTTTAATCATAATTCCAGCCCCAAGGGGTACAGTGTGTGGAGGATCTTTTTCATGCTCTTCCTCCTCTCCCTCATGATGGGACCCATGATCACTGTGATGAGATCCATGGATGTTGTGATGACGCATGAGTTCCATCATTTGCGCCATTTGGTCTTTAAGTTGTGAAAGCTCGGTTGTGAGCTTTTTGTTTTGCTCCTCTAATGCTTCCATTTTCTTGATCTTCTTTGCGCGTGTGAGGACAGAGAGATGACCAGCCACTTTCTAAAATGAATGTTTATTCTAATTAGCTTATTTATGATATGAATACACTCTCGATGTGAGCTTGATAATCTTTCATCTTTAAGGCGCTGCCTTTTTAAGATGAAAGTTTATCACCCTCCCTAGCCTATGATTTCTCCACAACGGAGAATCTCAATAGTCACGGGTCTCTTTCACTTACATCGAGAGGGTATTAGTGAACCTATAAATAATGATGAGGATGCATGAGGTATTATTGATAATGATGCCTATGCTCCTTACTTTTATTATATTTTCACACATGGTTTTTCCTCTCATGTCATGGTTTTTTCATGCATGAGGATTATTTTTAGACCTTATCACGAGGTTATTTATTAATGCACAAACAATTGCACATAAGCATTTACACAAACAATTCACTCATCCACGAACAGTCACGAGCGAATCACGAGGTAGGGGTCTCCTGCAGAAAAGTGCATATTCAAGGAGGATCTAACTGTTCTCACTTGGTCAAAGGCCCCCAAGGTGCCCCCATTATAGGGACCCAATTCCTCTCGTAGTAGGTCGATGGAAAGCTCCAACGCACCGTCGGACTCAAGTTCATGGTTATCACCTTGAGTGATGTTTTCCGACAACGGTCTACGGGCACCTATAGACCCATTCGACAACCGGCCGTACTAACATCCACTCCCTATGGTTAATCACTCATGCCCCCGGGTATAGAGGGAACTGTTGTGTGCAAAGGTTTGTGTGCAGTTTTTATTTCAAACAATTGCGGAATTTAAACATACAACAGTTATTTAAAGCCATATAATAAAACATATTATAGTACAAGCAAGGGGTAATGAAGTAATTTTAACTATTGTTTGTTAAAAATAATCTGTCACTAAATGGGACTGACTCTCGAGGCTTCCCCAGTGGAGTCGCCATCTGTCGCCACCGGCCCAAACGGGCCTCGGCGGTCGCGAAGACGGTCGAGCTCGCTTATTATTTTAGTTTTGAAAAATGTATTGGATTATTAGAACGACTTGTTCTCAAACTGAGACCTTGTCGATCTTATCCAATTCATTTTTTAAAAGTCTCACTAATCCATATTAATCCCAAGCGGGACCCTCCATGGATTAGTGGTTTTCGCAAAAGGAGGGTTCGTGGAGTCGCCACCAATGTTTTACTCAAAACATTGGAAAAAGGGATAAGGCAATTGATTTTATAAATCAACTTTGGCCATTACAACCAGAGTTGGGTAAGGGAGTCGGTTACGCGTGGGGAAGGTGTTAGCACCCCACAGCGCCCCTTTCGGGTTCCCTATGACAGATTATTTTCTAAAATAACAGCGTAAAATTACTAAATTACCCCTATTTATTTTAAGCAATTATAAATTAATGTAGACCCCTAAAATTGTCCGGGTCGGAAATAAAGCTTGAAGACTCTCGAAGACTGAAGGATAATCAGCCAGAAGGACTCCTCGAAGGCCCTAGGAGGGTTCTCTGTAGGTCCAGAGGTCTTAGAATAGCTCAAAATAAAGAAGTGGAGGGAAAAAGCCCAATACGGCCGTACTGAACTCAATACGGCCGTATTGAAGCTTCAATACGGCCATACTGAAGTCAGTACGACCGTATTGACACTTCAATACGACCGCGGCGAACTCAATACGGGCGTATTGAAATTTCTGAACTTCAATACGACCGTATTGAACTTCAATACGACCGTATTGAAGTTCAAAAATTTCAATACGGCCGTATTGCCCCTGTAGGCCGTATTGCGCCTATTCCCTATAAATATGACGTCAATTGGACGTCATTGGACACTTTTCAACATAGTTTGAACCCTCTCCTTGAGTATTCTGGGGTTTTTGAGTAGTGTTCTGCCCTAGAAATCACTCGGAGAGTTGATCCGACGAAGTTCTTGAGCCCCGAGCCATTTTGCTTGAGGATCGAACCTAGTCGAGGGGAAATCTTTTTGATTCCCTTAGTTAAAATTTTGTTCTAGGAGAGCGAGGAGCGGGCTTGTAGAGCGTGGGAACGCCAAAACGCTTCCCAGTTCATTTTTTATAAAAAAGCACGCTTCAAGAGGTTTCCCTTCAATCCTTCCTTTTACTGCTTTCTGTGTGCATATTTAAACTGTCATCATGTAGATAGTCAATTTATAATTGTTTAGAATAAATAGGGGTAATTTAGTAATTTTATACTGTTCTTTTAAAAATAATCTGTCATAGGGAACCCGAAAGGGGCGCCGTGGGGTGCTAACACCTTCCCCACGCGTAACCGACTCCCTTACCCAACTCTGGTTGTAGTGGCCAAAGTTGATTTTTAAATCAATTGCCTTATCCCTTTTTCCAATGTTTTGAGTAAAACATTGGTGGCGACTCCACGAACCCTCCTTTTATGAAAACCACTAATCCATGGAGGGTCCCGCTTGGGATTAATATGGATTAGTGAGCCTTTTAATAAAATTGCTCGTTTGACGAGGTCTCAGTTTGAGAATAAGTCATTCTAGCAATCCACATTTTTCAAACAAATAAACGAGTCCAACCATCCTTCGCGAATGCCGAAAGCCCGTTTCGGGCCGGGTGGCGACAGATGGCGACTCCACTGGGGAAGCCTCGAGAGTCAGTCCCATTTAGTGACAGATTATTTTTAACAAATAATAGTTAAAAATTACTTTATTACCCCTCACTTGTATGATAACATGTTTATCTATTTGGCTTTAATAACTGTTGTATTTTTAAATTTACGCAATTGTTTGAAATAAAAACTGCACACAAACCTTTGCACACAACAGTTCCCTCTATACCCGGGGGCATGAGTGATTAACCATAGGGAGTGGATGTTAGTACGGCCGGTTGTCGAATGGGTCTATAGGTGCCCGTAGACCGTTGTCGGAAAACATCACTCAAGGTGATAACCATGAACTTGAGTCCGACGGTGCGTTGGAACTTTCCATCGACCTACGACGAGAGGAATTGGGTCCCTATAATGGGGGCACCTTGGGGGCCTTTGACCAAGTGAGAACAGTTAGATCCTCCTTGAATATGCACTTTTCTGCAGGAGACCCCTACCTCGTGATTCGCTCGTGACTGTTCGTGGATGAGTGAATTGTTTGTGTAAATGCTTATGTGCAATTGTTTGTGCATTAATAAATAACCTCGTGATAAGGTCTAAAAAATAATCCCCATGCATGAAAATGTCATGACATGAGAGGAAAAACCAATGTGTGAAAATATAATAAAAGTAAGGAGCATAGGCATCATTATCAATAATACCTCATGCATCCTCATCATCATTTATAGGTTCACTAATACCCTCTCGATGTGAGTGAAAGAGACCCATGACTATTGAGATTCTCCGTTGTGGAGAGATAATAGCCTAGGGAGGGTGATAAACTTTCATCTTAAAAAGGCAGCGCCTCAAAGATGAAAGATTATCAAGCTCACATCAAGAGTGTATTCATATCATAAATAAGCTAATTAGAATAAACATTCATTTTAGAAAGTGGCTGGTCATCTCTCTGTCCTCACACGCGCAAAGAAAATCAAGAAAATGGAAGCGCTAGAGGAACAAAACAAGAAGCTCACGACCGAGCTTTCACAGCTCAAAGAGCAGATGGCGCAAATGTTGGAACTCATGCGTCACCATAACATTCATGGATCTCATCACAGTGACCATGGGTCCCATCATGAGGGAGAGGAGGAAGAGCATGAAGAAGATCCTCCACATGCCATACCTATTGGGGCTGGAATCATGATTAAAGAGCCCGAAGTTTCAAAAGAACAATTCCACGCCCTAGAGGATCGGCTGAGGGCTATGGAGGGGCATGATTTTGACATCAAAGATGCCGCCGACATGTGCTTAGTGAGGGATATTCAATTCCCTCCCAAATTTAAAGTGCCGGATTTCCCAAAGTACGTGGGATCGACTTGCCCCAAAAGTCATGTCACCATGTACTGTCGCAAGATGGCTGCATATGCCACAAATGAAAAGCTCTTGATCCACTGCTTCCAAGAGAGCTTGGCTGATACCGCGCTCAACTGGTATATGCAGCTAGATGGAAATCAAGTATGTACATGGAGGCAGTTGGCCGACGCCTTTCTCAAGCGCTACAAATACAACATCGACCTAACACCCGATAGGTCAGATCTTCAAGCCTTGAGTAAAAAGAATGATGAATCTTTCAAGGCGTACGCCCAACGATGGAGGGAGTTGGCGGCACAGATAGAGCCCCCGCTGTCGGATAAGGAGACGGTGTCCTTATTCATCAACTCGTTGACTGGTCCCTATTACGATAAAATGATAGGGAACACAACGACACTCTTCTCGGACATCATCACCATTGGGGAGAGAGTGGAACAAGGACTTAAAAGTGGGAAGCTAGCAAAGCCCTCCCAATCATTCGAAGCTAAGAAGACCTTTGGGAAGAAGAAGGAGGAAGGAGTCAACGCCATAACCATTTCTTCATCTTCTTCCACTTCGAAGTCAGGAAGATCGCAATTCATCCCTGTGAAGAAGTTTGATAAACTTCCGACCACTTATAGCGATCTCCTGCCGAAGCTAGTAGAAGCCAAACTTCTAGCTCATGTTCCACCAAGGAAGATCGACCCACCTTACCCCGATTGGTACAAGCCACAAGACAAATGTTTATACCATTCGGGGGCACCAGGGCATTCAACAGAGAGATGCCTAGCTCTCAAATACAAGGTCCAAAACCTTATTGATGCCGGGTGGGTCACCTTCGATTCGACAGCGCCCGACGTGAGCAAGAATCCTCTGCCAAAGCAGGAGTAGAGAGAAGAACAAGCCACGATAGGGCCCCTTCATATTTCTCTTTTAGGGACTCATGATCAGTACCCGAGATCATGAGAACCTTTTCATGTAAATAAGGGTTTTTGTACAGTTTTAATACATATCAATAAAGAGGCATTTTTCACATTATTCTCTTTTTTGTTCTTTTCTCTCTTTCCTTATTAACATTAATAAATCTAAACCTAAACAGAACCAATAAAATAATTATGTCTGTAATTGTTCGCTCTGACCGGGATCCGAAGGTGAAAGGTTTGAGTTGGACAGTGATGAGGAAACCATTTCTCCGGATCTGCAAAGATTACTAGATCAAGAAGCTCGTCAAGAGAAATTGGAGACTATAAATTTGGGGCATGGCCGAGAGATAAAAGAGGTCAACATTAGGACCCATACCAGTGATGAAATAAGGACACATGTTTCCGCTATGATTATAATAAAATCATTCTTCATTGCTTCTTTTCTTGCTTATAATAAAATTCTAAACCACATTATCTTTAACCCTGTTTGAATAAACATGAATGAGGTTAAAATCATCTTGATAATAATAAACCCACATCATTTTTATGTGGAGGTGTGTGTGACAACTTGGAGCACCTTCCATTGGCCTCGACAAGTGCCATCATGGGTAAAAAGAAATCTTTCAAAATAAAAGAAGCTCGGCAGGAAACCCAAAAAGGGGACTGCGCAAAAATAAGAGCAAAAGACCCGCTAGGAATCCCACGAAAGGGTGACCTAGGCAAAAGTTAGGGTTACAAAAATAAACAAAAACAAAGGTCCGCTAAAACGCCACAAAAAGGTGTTTTAGGCAAAAATAAGGACAATCAAAAAACAAAATAAATCCATGATGGTACCATGAACCGAATTCAAAAAGAAAGGTTCAAGGGAAGCTATCCAAGTTGTCAAATCACAACACGACTTTTTAACTTCATAAGTGTTTAATCAAACAAGCCTAAACACATAAGCCTACCTTGGCCATCCATTCTTACAAAAACCATTTTTGAAAAATAATCCCCTCTAAAACACAAACTTTTGAAAAATATACCCTTTCCTTCTTTTCTCTCTTGTCCCAACGATTTTAGAATAATCTAGTGGAAGCATGGAGAAATAAATCATCACTGATAATGGATCTAATCTGAACAACAAAATGGTGGAAGAACTGTGCCAAGAATTCAAGATCCAACACCACAACTCTTCCCCATATCGGCCAAAGATGAATGGGGCAGTCGAGGCAACCAATAAGAACATCAAAAAATAGTGCAAAAGATGGTTGTCTCATTTAAAGACTGACACGAGATGTTACCCTTCGCTCCTCATGGCTATAGGACTTCAGTACGTCCATTTACAGGAGCTACTCCATTCTCACTCGTTTATGGGGTGGAGGCAGTTCTACCCATCGAAGTCGAGATACTCTATCTAAGGGTAATCATGGAAACAAAACTTTCCGAGGCAGAATGGGTTCAAAGCCAATATGACCAGTTGAACCCTATCAAAAAGAAACGGCTGAACGCCATATGCCATGGTCAAGCCTATCAGAGGAAGATCAAAAAGGCTTTTGACAAGAAAGTCCACCCTCGAGTCTACCATGAGGGAGAGTTGGTAATGAAGAAATTACTACCAACTCAAAAAAGGGCAAAATCGGAAAGTGTGCCCCAAATCACGGAGGACCATACGTGGTAAAACGAGCCTTCTCAGGAGAAGCATTGATTCTCACAAACATGGACGGAGAAGAACTTCGATACCCAGTCAACATTGACGTGGTAAAGAAGTACTATGCTTGAAGACGTTGCTTGCATAGGCCTGCTAGGATGAAAACCCAAAAAAGGCGTCCTAGGCAAAAGTTAGGGAAAAATAAAAAGCCCGCCAGTACAAGGGTACTAGGCAAAACAACGGCAAAATTATCCCCGCTAGGATACGTCCTAGGCAAAAGTTAGGGGCAAAAGAATAAGATGTAAAAGCAAAGCAAGCAACGATCGCTTGAATCGAAAACCGAAAGGCGGTTCAAGTGATTATCTTCTAGAAGCAAGCGTCTTGCAGCATCTACACTCCTGGCTCAGGCCGAAGCAATTAGGGGAACGTAAAGAGCAACAATTACAGATATAATTGTTAAGCCCAATGTATATAGCCTACCCTGGCCAGCCATTCTTCAGAAATTCCTTTTGTAAATCTTTCTGTATGAACATTTGTGAATATCAATAAAATATCCATTTGTTTCTTTTCTCTCTTGACCATGTGATTATGCCTTTGAGTTGGTTTTTCTAAAAATTGTACGAAACTCTTAATAATCGGCCAATAAAAGAAAATTGGAGGGGTTCCCGTAAAATCCATAATCTCCTGCATAAAGGCTCACAAAAAAATACTCCCTCGCGTCAATGACAGAAAGTCCTCCAAGAAGAAGAGGATAGGGAGAGCCACTCACTTTTCTAAATAAATGAACAAAAATAAAAAATTGAATTGCATTTGTGCATCACACACACATTAGTTGCACATTCGAAGACCTTATCATGAGGCAACTGCATAAAATAGGAAAATAGAAAATTGCTTGTGTATGACAGCAGCAAGCAAAATACAAAGATTCAGAAAATCCAACAATCAGTTTGCACAGAATAACTGAGCCTGGAGAGGCTTGCCGAAACAATACTCCTCATCCCCCGCATCAAAGGATAACTGAGCCTGGAGAGGCTCGCAGAAATAATACTCCCCAGAGAAACCTCAACTCACGCTCTTGGACTCAAAATCCCCAACAAGAGCTATCAAAGCAAGATCGACGACATCCTCAATGGAAGTACGATCACCCAAGCAGAATATCCAAGTCAAAGGACTTAAACTTCCTCAGTGAAGATAGCTCTCCAACTCAAGTGTCGAGTGAAGCTAAGCCTGTAGAGGCTTCCTAAATAATACTCTGGGATACATAAGATCCCCAAATCCCCAGTCGCCTACTCAAGAGGCATCCCTACAGAAGGAGAAGAAAATAAAAATCAATAATCATTCCCCAAGTGGAATCTGGCTCTCAGCCAATCATTGAACGTCAAGCTGATATGCCTAACAGAAGAGGCTAATCAAAATCAACGACAATATCCCCCAGTGGATAACAGCCTACACAGAGGCAGCAAAATCAGAAAACCAAAAGAGACACCCGAACAAGGATAACCGGGATACTCCACCAACGTCGAAAGGACGTCAGCCAATCATAAGGCACCGCTCACATCAGAAAGAGCATCTTTGTGTCTACACCCCAAAGGAATCAGAAATTCCCCAGTGGGCACCAACTACGCAATGGAAAGTTGGGACACAAAAAACCTACGAGTAACTGCACATCCCCTAGACGGATCCCTGCGTTATCCAGCCCTCAGTGGCACAAAAATCGAAAAACAACCGTCAAAACAGCATCGTGGACTGTGGAGACAAAATCATCACAAATCCCTGGAAAGGAGATATTCACGCTACCCCGTCGTCGCAAACACGGAGGTATGCAGCTTCCGGCTCGGACAATGAGCGAAGCTATCTCTGGAAAAAGGGTACTCACCGCTTACCGTTGTCATAAAGGTACTTAGCTTCCGGCTCGAACAAAGAGTGAAGCTAAGCCTGGAGAGACGGTACTTACAGCTTCCAGCTTGGGCAACAAGCAAAGCAAGGCCTGGAGAGGCAAAACTCACACTGCTCACCGTCGTCCCAAAGGTGCTTGGTTTCCGGCTCGAACAAAGAGCGAGACTAAGCCTGGAGAGGCGAAATTCACACCGCTCACCATCGTCACAAAGGTACTTAGCTTCCGGCTCGAACAAAGAGTGAAGCTAAGCCTGGAGAGGCGGTACTCAACCATCAGCGTCATCAGAGGCGCGTTGATGTCCAACTTCCGGCTCGGGCGTCGAGTGAAGTTGGCCTTGGAGAAGGTAAACTCAGCTACCGAGGATGTCAGAAGCGCCGAAGTATGCACCCACCTGGAGAGGCTACTCAACATTTTCCCACCGGAAGACGCTACAAGTCAGAAGGTCGGCACAATACCCGGACAATTGGGTCAACTCCTTTACTTGTCAGCCGGTATACCAAAAGGCCGTCCGACTAAGTAAAGGGGGGCAGCTGTAGACCCCTAAAATTGTCCGGGTCGGAAATAAAGCTTGAAGACTCTCGAAGACTGAAGGATAATCAGCCAGAAGGACTCCTCGAAGGCCCTAGGAGGGTTCTCTGTAGGTCCAGAGGTCTTAGAATAGCTCAAAATAAAGAAGTGGAGGGAAAAAGCCCAATACGGCCGTACTGAACTCAATACGGCCGTATTGAAGCTTCAATACGGCCATACTGAAGTCAGTACGACCGTATTGACACTTCAATACGACCGCGGCGAACTCAATACGGGCGTATTGAAATTTCTGAACTTCAATACGACCGTATTGAACTTCAATACGACCGTATTGAAGTTCAAAAATTTCAATACGGCCGTATTGCCCCTGTAGGCCGTATTGCGCCTATTCCCTATAAATATGACGTCAATTGGACGTCATTGGACACTTTTCAACATAGTTTGAACCCTCTCCTTGAGTATTCTGGGGTTTTTGAGCAGTGTTCTGCCCTAGAAATCACTCGGAGAGTTGATCCGACGAAGTTCTTGAGCCCCGAGCCATTTTGCTTGAGGATCGAACCTAGTCGAGGGGAAATCTTTTTGATTCCCTTAGTTAAAATTTTGTTCTAGGAGAGCGAGGAGCGGGCTTGTAGAGCGTGGGAACGCCAAAACGCTTCCCAGTTCATTTTTTATAAAAAAGCACGCTTCAAGAGGTTTCCCTTCAATCCTTCCTTTTACTGCTTTCTGTGTGCATATTTAAACTGTCATCATGTAGATAGTCAATTTATAATTGTTTAGAATAAATAGGGGTAATTTAGTAATTTTATACTGTTCTTTTAAAAATAATCTGTCATAGGGAACCCGAAAGGGGCGCCGTGGGGTGCTAACACCTTCCCCACGCGTAACCGACTCCCTTACCCAACTCTGGTTGTAGTGGCCAAAGTTGATTTTTAAATCAATTGCCTTATCCCTTTTTCCAATGTTTTGAGTAAAACATTGGTGGCGACTCCACGAACCCTCCTTTTATGAAAACCACTAATCCATGGAGGGTCCCGCTTGGGATTAATATGGATTAGTGAGCCTTTTAATAAAATTGCTCGTTTGACGAGGTCTCAGTTTGAGAATAAGTCATTCTAGCAATCCACATTTTTCAAACAAATAAACGAGTCCAACCATCCTTCGCGAATGCCGAAAGCCCGTTTCGGGCCGGTGGCGACAATTAACTATCTACATGATGACAGTTTAAATATGCACACAGAAAGCAGTAAAAGGAAGGATTTAAGAAGAAACCTCTTGAAGCGTGCTTTATATATTGAGTAAAACTGGGAAGCTTTTTGGCGTTCCCTCGCTCTACAAGCTCGCTCGCTCCTTCCTAAAAACTTTTAACTATGGAAATCCGGGGGATTTCCCTTCGACTAGGTTCGATCCTCAAGCAAAATGGCTCGGGGCTCAAGAACTTTGTCGGATCAACTCTCCGAGTGATTTCTAGGGCAGAACACTGCTCAAAAACCCCAGAATACTCAAGGAGAGGGTTCAAAACTATCTGAAAAAGTGTGGAATGACGTCCAATTGACGTCATATTTATAGGGAATAGGCGCAATACGGCCTACAGAAGCAATACGGCCGTATTGAAATTTTTGAACTTCAATACGGTCGTATTGAGTTCAATACGGCCGTATTGAAATTCGGAAATTTCAATGCGCCCGTATTGAGTTCACTGCGGTTGTATTGTAGCTTCAATACGGCCGTATTGATTTCAGTACGGCCGTATTGAAGTTTTCAGAAACTTCAATACACCGTATTAAATTCACTGCGGCCGTATTGAAGCTTCAATACGGCCGTATTAAGTTCAGTACGGCCGTATTGGGCTTCATTCCCTCCACTTCCTGATTTTGAGCTATTCTAAGACCTCTAGACCTACAGAGAACCCTCCTAGGGCCTTCCAGGAGTCCTTCTGGCTGATCTTCCTTCAGTCTTCGAGAGTCTTCAAGCTTTATTTCCGACCCGGACAATTTTAGGGGTCTACAGCCCCCATTATAGGGACCCAATTCCTCTCGTCGTAAGCCGATGGAAAGCTCCAACGCACTGTCGGACTCGAGTTCATGGTTATCACCTTGAGTGATGCTTTCCGACAACGGTCTACGGGCACCTATAGACCCATTCGACAACCGGCCGTACTAACATCCACTCCCTATGGCTTACCACTCATGCCCCCGGGTATAGAGGGAACTGTTGTGTGCAAAGGTTTGTGTGCAGTTTGTATTTCAAACAATTGCGAAAATTTAAACATACAACAGTTATTAAAGCCAAATAAATAAAGCATGTTATCATACAAGCAAGGGGTAATGAAGTAATTTTAAACTATTATTTTAAAAATAATCCATCACTAAATGGGACTGACTCTCGAGGCTTCCCCAGTGGAGTCGCCATCTGTCGCCACCGGCCCGAAACGGGCTTTCGGCATTCGCGAAGGATGGTTTGACTCTTTTATTTGTTTAAAAATATGGATTGCTAGAATGACTTATTCTCAAACTGAGACCTCGTCAAACGAGCAATTTTATTAAAAGGCTCACCAATCCATGTTAATCCCAAGCGGGACCCTCCATGGATTAGCGGTTTTCATAAAAAGGAAGGGTTCATGGAGTCGCCACCAATGTTTTACTCAAAACATTGGAAAAAAAGAGGTTTAAGGCAATCGATTCAAAAAATCGACTTCGGCCATTACAACCAGAGTCGGGTAAGGGAGTCGGTTACGCGTGGGGAAGGTGTTAGCACCCCACAGCGCCCCTTTCGGGTTCCCTATGACAGATTATTTAAAAATAATAGTGCGAAATTACTAAATTACCCCTATTTATTCTAAGCAATTATAAATTAACTATCTACATCATGACAGTTTAAATATGTACACACAGAAAGCGGTAAAAGAAGGGACTTTAAAGAGATAAACCTTTGAAGCGTGCTTTCTTATATATCTTGACAGAAATTGGGAAGCGTTTTGGCGTTCCCTCCCTCTACAAGACCGCTCGCTCCCTCCTATATAATTTTAACTATGGAAATCCGGAGGATTTCCCTTCGACTAGGTTCGAGACTCAAGCAAATGGCTCGTGACTCAAGAACTTCGTCGGATCAACTCTCCGAGTGATTTCTAGGCAGAGCACTGCTCAAAAAAACCCAGAATACTCAAGAAGAGGGTTAAAACTCAGTGTAAAAGTGTCAAATGACGTCCAATTGACGTCATATTTATAGGGATGAGGCGCAATACGGCCTCTGGGGGTCAATACGGTCCGTATTGAAGTTTTGAACTACAATACGGCCGTATTGAATTCAATACGGCCGTATTGAAGTTCAAAAAACCTCAATACGGCCGTATTGAAGTTCAGTGCAGCCGTATTGAAGTTCAGTGCAGCCGTATTGAATTCAATGCAGCCGTATTGAAGTTTAGAAACTTCAATACGGCCGTATTGAGTTCAGTGCGGCCGTATTGTAGTTTAAAATGTTCAATACGGCCGTACTGAACTTCTGGGAGGCCGTATTGGGCTTCATTCCCTCCACTTTCTTATTTTTTGCTACTCTAAGACCTCTAAACCTACAGATTGTCGTCCTAGGGTCTTCCAGGGTCTTCCAGGAGTCCTTCCGGCTGACTTTCCTTCAGTCTTCAAGAGTCTTCAAGCTTTATTTCCGACCCGGACAATTTTAGGGGTCTACAGTATTGAAGTACAAAAACTCAATACGGGCCGTATTGAACCCAGGGGCCGTACTGCGCCTCATCCCTATAAATAGGACGTCATTTGGACGTCATTCCACACTTTCACACACAGTTTTGACTCCCTCCTTGAGTATTCTGGGGTTTTTGAGCAGTGTTCTGCCCTAGAAATCTCTCTGGGAGTCGATCCGACGAAGTTCTTGAGTCACGAGCCATTTGCTTGAGTCTCGAACTTAGTCGAAGGGAAATCTTTTGGATTTCCATAGTAAAAATTATTTTTTAGGAAGGAGCGAGCGAGCTTGTAGAGGGAGGGAGCGCCAAAAAGCCTCCTAAACTTCATTGATATATAAAAAGCACGCTTCAAGAGGTTTCTTCTCTAAAAATCCCTTCTTTTACCGCTTTCTGATTGTTGCATATTTAAATTCGTCATCATGTAGATATTTAATATATAATCGTTTATAATAAATAAGGGTAATTTAGTAATTTTACGCTATTATTTAATAAATAATCCGTCATAGGGAACCCGAAAGGGGCGTTGTGGGGTGCTAACACCTTCCCCGCACGTAACCGACTCCCTTACCCAACTCTGGTTGTAATGGCCAAGGTTGATTTATAAAATCAATTGCCTTAAATCTTTTTCCAATGTTTTGAGTAAAACATTGGTGGCGACTCCAAGAACCCTACCTTTTGCGAAAACCACTAATCCATAGAGGGTCCCGCTTGGGATTAATATGGATTGGTGAATCATTTAATAAAATTGGTAGCTCGACAAGGTCTCAGTTTGAGAATAAGTCGTTCTATCAATCCATCATTTTTCAAAATTTAAAACGAGTCCAACCATCGTCGCGATTGCCAAGGTCCGTTTCGGCGGGTGGCGACAATGCTTATTCAAACAGGGTTAAAATAATGTGGTCTAGAATTTTATTGCAAGCAAGAAAAGAAGAAATAAGAAATAATAAAGAATGATTTTATTATAATCATAATGGAAACATGTGCCCTATCGAGGCTCGGGGGTCGGGCTGTCCCTGAGGAGTAATCTCTAATAGTCATCAGGTCTATACATCCCTATCGGAAGGAGAAAAACACTTGACGACGACGACCGGCCTTGACGCTTGTGAACCGGCCTTCCTAAAGATCTGGCTTAAAGAATGTCGAGGAGGATCTTGGTTCCTCTTCGTCCTTTGATCTTTAATAGGGTTGTATCCTAACCCTTGTTTCCCCGGATTATCCTTGATGATGGGTAGCTCGGGAATTCCTTGGGAGTCCTTGCCAAGTCCTTGTCCGGGCAAGTATCCATTCTTGGTGAGCATATGGGCTACCTTCTTCATTTCTCGGGGAAACGTTTCAACATTGGCAATCTCCAATGCTTGGAAGACGGTCTCTAGAGCTTCCTCTGCTGCATCCACGTATGGCGGATGACTTGCTGATGAGTATGTCATCTTCAGCTTGTACGGTCACCAGCTTGTCACCCACTATGATTTTGACTTTCTGGTGGAGCGTAGAGGGAACAGCTTTCACATCATGAATCCAAGGTCGGCCGAGGAGACAGCTGTATGCGGGAGTAATGTCCATCACTTGGAATTCGACATTAAAGATGGTGGGTCCAATTTGGATTGGAAGATTGATCTCTCCCACCACTTCTCTTTTAGAACCGTCGAAAGCTCGAACGATCATGTTGCTCGGGCGCATTTGGACTCCCTTGATTGCCATTTGATCGAACGTTCTTTTTGGCATCACATTCAAGGAAGATCCATTATCCACCAAGACTTTAGCGATGTGGTATTCCTTGCACTTTACAGAGATGTGCAAGGGCTTGTTGTGGTTCGACCCCTCAGCGGGGATTTCTTCATCGGTGAAAGAGAGGTGATCACTAGCCGTGATGTGACTAACAATCCCCTCAAACTTGTCTTGGGAGATAGTGTGCAACACATATGCCTCGTTCAAGACTTTCAACAGAGCTTGCTGATGCGGTTCGGAGCTTAGGATCAACGACAACAGAGTGATCTTTGCTGGCGTCCTATGAAGTTGATCCACGATGGAGTACTCGCTCTGTCGGATATACTTTAACAGCTCATCAGTCTCCTCCTCGGATTCTTTATTTTCCTCGGTTTTTTCTTTTTCTTTTTCTTTTCCTTTATTCTTGGGAGCTTTATCATGAAGATCTTCGGGAGTGTAGATCCTGCCACTCCTAGTCATGCCCCCAAGTCCAGCGATGTTAGAGATATCGCTGTCGGCAAAAGAATGGATGTCGTATATCCACGGCACAGCCTTATTTGATTCGTAGGGGAAATGTCTTAGAGCAGTGATCCTTAACGGTGTCGGACCTTCCCCTTTATTCGTCTTGATTACCAACAACGGAATTGATGTGCGTTCGCTTGGCGCGGTTGTTGGCTTACACTTAATAACAAATGGCGTGCGATCCATTCTGAACATACGCATCGCTTAATCCTTTCTTTTTATTACTGTTATTAGTAAATTACTAGGAGGGATGTATGAAATGCAAACCTAGATCCCTCCATGATCTTCGATAAGAATGCATGATATGAGATGATGGCGTTGAATATGCATGCATTGTGTTTATTCAACTAAGCATTATCATGTTTTCGGGATGCTCCTAAGATGATGCATGATATTGCTTGGTTTGGATAAATATCTTTTTTTGGATATTTTGTTTTTTGTATTTTTTTGGGTGAGTAGGCTCAAACAATTCACTCATCCACGAACAGTCACGAGCGAATCACGAGGTAGGGGTATCCTGCAGAAAAGTGCATATTCAAGGAGGTTCTAACTGTTCTCACCGGTCTGAGGCCCCCAAGGTGCCCCCATTATAGGGACCCAATCCCTCTCGTCGTAAGTCGATGGAAAGTTCCAACGCACTGTCGGACTTGAGTTCATGGTTATCACCTTGAGTGATGCTTTCCGACAACGGTCTACAGGCACCTATAGACCCATTCGACAACCGGCCGTACTAACATCCACTCCCTATGGCTTACCACTCATGCCCCCAGGTATAGAGGGAACTGTTGTGTGCAAAGGTTTGTGTGCAGTTTATATTTCAAACAATTGCGAAAATTTAAACATTCAACAGTTATTAAAAGCCACATAGATAAAACATATTATCATACAAGCGAGGGGTAATGAAGTAATTTTAAACTATTATTTTAGAAATAATCCATCACTAAATGGGACTGACTCTCGAGGCTTCCCCAGTGGAGTCGCCATCTGTCGCCACCCGCCGAAATGGACCTTGGCATTCGCGACGATGGTCGGACTCTTTTTAAGTTTTGAAAAATGATGGATTGTTGGAACGACTTATTCTCAAACTGAGACCTCATCGAACTAACAATTTTATTAAATGATTCACCAATCCATGTTAATCCCAAGCGGGACCCTCCATGGATTAGTGGTTTTCACAAAAAGAAGGGTTCTTGGAGTCGCCACCAATGTTTTACTCAAAACATTGGAAAAAGGGATAAGGCAATTGATTTTCGCAAATCAACCTTGGCCATTACAACTAGAGTTGGGTAAGGGAGTCGGTTACGTGCGGGGAAGGTGTTAGCACCCCACAACGCCCCTTTCGGGTTCCCTATGACGGATTATTTCATAAATAACAGTGTAAAATTACTAAATTACCCCTATTTATTAGAAACGATTATAAGCGGAATATTTACATGATGAAAATTCTAAATATGCAATGCAACAATCAGAAAGCAGTAAAAGGAAGGATTTTGAAAAAGAAACCTTTGAAGCGTGCTTTTATATATTTAAACAGACGTTAGGAGGCTTTTTGGCGCTCCTTCCCACTACACGCTTGCTCGCTCCTTCCCTAAAAATTAATTTTTACTATGGAAATCAGAAAGATTTCCCTTCGACTAGTTCGAATCCTCAAGCAAAATGCTCAAAACTCAAGAACTTCGTCGGATCGGCTCTCGGAGAGACTTCTAGGGCAGAACACTGCTCAAAAACCCCAGAATACTCAACAAGAGAGTCCAAAAGGTGTCCAAATGTGTGCCAAAAGTGTGGAATGACGTCCAAATGACGTCCTATATATAGGAGTGAGGCGCAGTACGGCCTCTGACATCAATACGGCCCGTACTGAAGATTTGAACTACAGTACGGCCGTATTGAATTCAGTACGGCCGTATTGGTTTGAGTACGGCCGTACTGAAGTTCAAAAACTTCAGTATGGCCGTATTGGTTTCAGTACGGCCGTATTGTAGTTCAAATTGTTCAGTACGGCCGTACTGAACTTCTAGGAGGCCGTATTGAGCTTCAATCCTCCCACATCTTTATTTTAAGCTACTCTAAGACTTCTAAACCTACGAATAATCATCCTAGGGTCTTCCAGGGTCTTCCAGGAGTCCTTCCGGATGACTTTCCTTCGGTCTTTGAGAGTCTTCGAGTCTTATTTCCGACCCGGACAATTTTAGGGGTCTACAGTCCTAAGTCGCTATATATAGTCATTTTCCAAAATTTCCAAATTTCACCTTTAGCACCTATTCACCTCAAATATCCTATTCCTTGAAGTATTTCAACTCCCTAAGCTCTAAAACAACCTCAAATTCACTCAGAAAGACCAGATTTATCTTATGTTCCTATCCTTCAATATCCTACCCATCCTATTCCTTTCCATGCAATACTCACAACTCACCACCATATGAAATGCAACATGTATCGACACACAAGCAAACATCACTTTCAGATACATATGCTTAGAATAATGAGTTGCATGCCATAATACTTCACTTAACTAAGATGAGAAGGAAGGTGATCAATCTTCTTCCCTCTGAGTACCAATTTAGTATAATGGTGTACAATGCATCATTCACCACATTCATGATACACATGCCTATATAAACCTCTCATCTCATACTACAAAATCACTACTATGTCCAAACAACTAATCAAAACCACATAATTATACAACATGCACAAAGATAAGTACATTTCAAATCCACACCTCCATAATCCAATCCAAATCCATATAGAAAACATATAAATACTTACATACATATATATATATATATATATAATATAAAGTATATCTATCAAATAGCTCACTATTTCCATGGCGTTACAGTTGTCACCGATATTTTGCTTAAAACGTTGAAAAAGAAAATGGTTATCGTAAATAGAGTTGGGTACGAGATTGATTACGTGTAGGGAAGGTGTTAGGCATCCGACAACACCTAATATTAGTACCCTATAACTTATTCATTAATAAATTAAAGCGAAGATTACTATTTTTACCCCTTTATTAAGCATGTAATGATAAATTATCTACATGGCATCTATTCTAAACTATATTGAAACCTCTGAAGAGATATTGAAACCTCTGAAGCAAGCTTTATATCAAAATAAATAAAGGCACTTTATGGAAGCCTCCTCGCTCTACAATAGCCTCGCTTTCTTTGGAAAATTTAAACTGGAACCTCCGAAATCTCCACCAATGGGCTTAGAGATTTCTTAATTAGACAATAGACTAAGTTTATCTCACTCAGAGTATTGTAAAAGGAGTCAAAAAAGAAAGGGAGTGTACTAATTTCTAGAATTAGAGTGTGTTTCAAGGGGGGTTGACCTCCTTATATTGAGGTCAAAGGGTTGGAACGATTTTTCTTCTTGGAATGACCGTTCTTACCCTATTTTTTGCATAAAAATTTCCATTTGGAATGGCCATACTCCTCATGAGAATGGTCATTCTCAGAGACCATGATTATGCCCGTTCCAATGAAGAGTATGGTCGTTCTCATGGGTCTCAAGCTTGGTTTCTTATTTCTAGGCTTAGCTCTTGGTTTCTTGACCCTTGGAATGTCTCCTAGTTCAAAAGCTGATGGAAACTTGCTTTGGAACCGGATTGATGTTGATTCCTCTTCAAGTTTCTCCCTAGACCTTTGGCTCCTTGATTCTTCTCAAGCTTTCCCAAAGCTTCCAATGGAGGAGAAGCTTTGAATTTCACCAAGGTTTGGTGAAGACACTACAATAAATAAGCTAAATAGTGGAGGTTTTTTTTACGTTTAGTGGAGGTTTTTACCCTCCGGAAAATAAATCGCAGAGGTTTCTAAAAACCTTCCCAGTTACATTCGCCGCAAGTAATTAGCGGCATTTTTTAGAAACCTCTGGTATTGTGAGTGTTTAGCGGCGATTTTTTTAAAGGAGGTTTTAAACCTACACTAATAGTGGAGGTTTTTTAAAGGAGGTTTTAAAGCTATGCTAACTGTAGAGGTTTTTTAAAGGAGGTTTTAAAGCTATGCTAATTGCAGGGTTTTTTTTTACTTGAGGCTTTGAAGTGGAATAACAATAAAGATTATTTAGTGGAGGTTTTAAAGTAAATTAACTATTACAATCATTAATCAATATATTTTTGTGGAGTTTCTAATCCTCCCTATTTTCTTGTGTATAATAATTTTTATACTCATTTTAATTGCATAATCTACATGTATTACAATTTCCCATTTTCACTTTTGATATTTATAAGAAACTTAATGAAAAAAAATACACATAAAATGGATGAATAAATTTCATTACTAATAACCAAAAACACAACATATAGTTCAAAGATTTATAATTCAAACTTCTATTATAAATTCAAGTACAACATAAAATCCATAACAATGTCAAATTAGCCTCATACTAAACTTCAAATCCAAAGTACATTATATGCAAACTAAGGGTTGCTAGCACCAGATGATCCTCTTGCATCCAAAGGTGTATTAGGAACACTTGAAACATCGTTTGGCTGAAATAAGAAAAGAAAAAACACTCAGTCAAGAAAAATATATATCACAAATATTATATGATAATGACAATTCCAAACACCCATGACTATATTAGCCAAGGACCAAAACAGACCAACCAATTAATGTAACCAACAACATAACCCATAGTTAAAACTAGAACTACAGACCAACAACTCCATGAAGCCAAAACCATAATAGCAACACCAAACCAGAGATGTGTAGCAGCCAACTAGTTCCCAACCCAACAACCAAGGACTAAGAGTAGTCCATTCAGACTCTAAACAACCAAAACTAGAACTCAACCAACAAAACATCCAACCAAACCAAAAATTGCAATAAAAATCATATTGCAAACCATGCAGCCAAATATTATAAACCAACAAAGCAACCAACCAAACCAGAAATTGTAGTAGAAATCATGCAACAAACTATGCAGCCAAAGACCATGAACCAACAAAATAACCATTCTAACCAGAAACTACAGTAGAATCATGATATAAACCTTGCAACTAATGAGTATGAACCAACAAAATAGCCACCAATACCAAAAATTGCAGCAGAATCATGCTACAAACCATGTAGATAAAGATACCACACATTATATAATAATGTATGCACATTAATTACTTACATGTGTTTCAGGAGTGAAATAACTAGCTAATTCTTCAGGGATCCTTCCTTCTTTCATTATCATGTAGGCCTTAAAAGCTTATTCTAAATTGTTGTATTTCACTTGCCATTGATTTAAAGATGGAAAGGAAACACTAGATGAAGAAGAGCTCAAGCTAGAAATGCGAAGTCTTGTATTCCTAAATGTATTAGAAGGAACAACACCCAATCCCATGCATCGTACTCTCCCGTAGTGCTCTGGCCCTAGCACTCTACCAACAACATCTAGAGGAGAAACTTCATACTCATCAACTATGCTTTGAGTCAAACCTACTTTAATTTGTTCCTACAAACTTGTAATAAAATCAAATATAAAAAAGTTTTAAGATTAAACACAATCCTTGATATCAATGTTTCTAAAGAAAAATTTACCACTATAGTCTTTGCTGCATCATTTACAAATGATCCATCTTTCCTTTTATGAGTTTCAATATATAATTTTCCACGACTTGGTATCTTCCCTGTTTCTAGCAACTAAGATAAATAAAGAGTGAGTAAATATTGAAAATTTTTTAATTAGTAAACTTAACATTTAGTGTCATTACCAACTCATTTCTTCTTCTAGGATTAGCTTTGGAGCCACCAGTGTGTGGAATAACTTGCTTGGTTCAAATTTCTTTATTTCTCTTACAAAGTTCCTATAGGAAAAGAAATTAAAACTTTTTAACTTCACATAGTAATCATATAACTAGCCAAAAAAACAAATTAATATTTAAAACAATCAAATTTGTACCAATGTTGATGGTTTTTGACGATAATGAACAAAACGAGCCCATTGATCTTTATCTATGCCTATCGGCACATTTCTTACGATTTCATCTCTTGTTTAGGTTGGATCATTGAATTCATTCCACAAGCTTTTCCTATTTGCAGCCCATTTCCTTCCCATACTCATTTTGCAATACCGTTTTGCACTAGCTTCATTAATCTAAAAATAAAATCGAGGCTAAAAAAAGTAAAAATTTGTCAATATCATATCAAATTTAATCTTGCATAAGCAAAATAATAGAGAATATATGCAAACAAGTAAAGATAGAAAAAATATAAGCAGTGTAGAAATAACAAATTATATATGACTAATTATCATACCTTTAAAATTGTTTCAAAGCAATCATCAAAATAAGCTTTAGGTACGCCTGAAGGTCCAGACCACCTATCATAATCCATAGGAAATAACTTGCAATCAGCAGCCAATGTTCCAAGAAATCCAGCAAGCAAGGCTTGTGCTTCACCAATTGCTTGGCCTTGGTCATCAAAATCCACAATGATTCGTAACTCCCTAAGTAAGCTATTGACTCCCCTAACTTTCACCTTAATCTTCTTAACAGTGTCTTCAGAGTCTTAAACAATAAAAGAACTTAATAATAAGAAAATTTGATATAGTTTATATTATAATAATTATAAGTGAAAATACAATACTTATATACCTATTGCCTCAACATTCCAACATTGTGTAGACTCACGCCCAACAGGAAGTCTAGTAGTTTCATCTTCTTGTGGAACTTCAGAAGTTGATACATGAGAAAGTGGGACATTAATAGTTGGGACTTCAAGAGCTTGTGAGGAATCACTTGGTGTGGAAAGAATTTCAGGATTCATTATTGGAACAGAATGTGTTAGAGCTTGTGTCAAAGGTGCATCACATTGTGGTTGAGGTGCTGATTTTTGTGGATTTCTAAAACGCTTCAACTTTGGCATGACTACATCAAGAGAAAAATAAATACAGAACAATTAAATTAAATATTATATACTATCAAAATTAAAAACAAGTTTAAAATAATCAATAAATGAAATAATCATAGCATTTACAAGTCAAATTATTACATTTAAAGAAGTGCAAAAGTAAATAAATATAGTCAAACAAGTGTGAATTTCTTGCTATTTTAGGAGTCAAACTTCAATCAACTATATTATCATTTAGATGGTTTGTAGCCAATTGTACATATTGATCATCAAGCCTAGAAAATTATTCAAGCTCTTGCTCTTGGTATGGCTCATTTTCATATGCATTTTCTTCTACTTCTTCTCCCATGTCATATAAATCTCTTGGCTTCATATGTACAACCACACTCCATCCTTTATTGACTACATCATCTACATAGTACACCATTTGTGCTTGAGATGCTTCAATGTATGGTTCATGTTCTTCATGATCGCCAACATGAATCAATCTATCAAAGTTAACACAATTAAAATTCCAACAGTCCTTTTTATACCTTCTATCTCGTGTAGTATCAGCCCATTTACATTTGAAAAGGATAACACTGAATTGACCATTGTAGTTAATCTCAATGATATCTTCCAACTTCCCATAATATGGTAAGTCTGCTTGCCTTAAGTTGCCATCAACGCTACTTGAAACACATGATGTGTTAGATGTTAAAAAAATACCACTATTTTGTGTTTTTAATCCATCTTCGCGAGCCAAGGTTCGAAATTTGAACCCATTAATGTTATATGCAGTAAATCTTCTTGAATTATCCAAAGGTCCTCGTGCTAGAAACTTTAGATCAGTAGACATTTTACTCATTGTGTCTGGATTCATAATCTAGAAAAATTGGAAGTCAAAGTTTAAAACAAATATGGTAAAAAAAGATATCTAACCACTAAATGACTATTCACCCGCTTTCTAAACCAATCAACAAACTCTTTATTGACTTTCTTCTCTATCTCCGTAGACGAAGGTCTTCTTCCTCTTGAACTCCTTTTTATGAATTGTATAAATTCACTACATAAATAATTATTATTATCAATGCACATGGCTATAATATTTTAAGTAGACTAATAATAATAAGTTTATCTCCTTTTACTCATTCTACAAATGGTGTGACTATTGTGCAATTGAGGAGCACATACCGATGAGCTTGCAATTTTTTCATTGGAGTTAAAGTGAACATTGAGCAAACTCCTACTAGTTTACCAATTTGTGGGAAGATAGAAGACATAAAAGAAGTATCATTATCAATTGGATCATCACAAACACGTTTAGGTTTATTGAACCTTGTCTCAATATCTTCAATGTACCGAGAACAAAAGGTAAGGGACTCTTCAACTAAATACCCCTCAGCTATGGATCCTTCAAGTTGTGCCTTATTTCGCACAAAAGATTTTAAGTGACCTAATTCCCTACATAAATGATTAACAATTAGAGAGCACTAGTAAGAAATTTGTAATATGACATCATAAATTTCAGCTATTAAAATGTTTACCTCTCCACTGGATACATATATCGATAATGCATTGGGCCTCCAAGTTTTGCTTCCTCTAAGAGATGAACAGTTAAATGAACCATAACTGTGAAAAAGACAGAGGGAATAACATTTCTAAGTGGCATAGTGTAACCACAATGCGATCTTGGAGCAATTGAAGTTCTGGAAGATTTAAGCCTTTACCACAAAGTGTTCTAAAAAAAGAACAAAACTCCACTAAGATAGAAGTCACATGGTCTGGCAACAAGTTACTAATTGCTAGTGGTAGCAATTGTTCCATAATAATATGGCAATCGTGACTTTTCAACCCAGATATTTTGTTAAGTTTCTCATCAATACATCTAGAAATGTTACTTGAGTAACCATCTGGTACTGTAATAGTCTTCAAAGTTTCCAAAAATAACTTTTTGGTATCCTGGGTCAGTGAAAACAAAGAAAGGTGATATCTTCCATTATCATTTGGCCAAAGATCATGCCTTAAGCCCATTTCTTTTAAATCTTTTCGAGCATTAAGGATGCCTTTTGATTTATCCTTCTCATGGAGCAATGTATACATCACATTGTCACATACATTTTTCTCAATATGCATAAAATCTAGATTACGTCGCAAAAAATTAGACTCCCAATATGGAAGTTGAAAGAATATGCTTTTTTTATTCCACTGTGCGGGTTCTTGTCTAGATCTTTTTATTGTTCCATTTTGAATGGCTCCACTTTCAAATGTAATATTAATATGTTCCACTTGTCGAAAAATGTCAGATCCAGATAATTTTAATGGTGGGTTTCGTTCTTCTGTGTTTCTATTAAAACGAACACGATTTAATCTAAATTTATGATTTTTGCTCAAAAAAAGACAGTGACCCATAAAACACCATTTTTTACAATTTTGAAGGCGACAAGGTTCCGCATCAAAATTGCAAGTCGGGCAAGCCAATCTTGTGTGTGTGTTCCAACCAGATAACATGCCTAAGCCAGGAAAGTCACTAATTGTCCATATAAGAGCTGCTCGCATTCTAAAATTTTCATTCAATGATTAGTCGTAGGTATCCACACCATTCCATAACTCACGTAACTACTCTACAAGGGGCTGTAGGTACACATCTATGTTATTTCCAGGACCTTGCTTTCCTGGAATGATCAATGATAGGATGAATGAAGTGTGACTCATACATATTCAAGGTGGAAGCCATCAGTAGCAAGGCCTAAGCGAACATTCCAAGGATCTAAAGAAAACTCAGGATGGATTAAATCAAAAGTCTTCCATGCCTCTCCATCTCTTGGATGCCTCATCAACCCATCTTTATTATTTTCCAAAACATGCCATCTCATATCTTTTGCAGCCTTACAACATGTGAATAATCTTTGCAATCTTGGTTTCAATGGAAAGTAACGTAAAACCTTTGCGGCTAATTTCTTCTTCTTCTTGGGTTTCCATCTAGATGTACCATAATGCTTACAAGCATCCAAACTTTTTTCATCATCTCCCAAATACAACATGCAGTGTTTTGGACAAGCATAAATTTTTTATAGTTAAGACCAAGCTTGTTAATAATTTTCTTGGCTTCATAAATAGAAGGAGGAAACTTTGCTTCTTCAAATGCGTCTTTCAATAAATCCAATATCATAGTCATTGCCTTGTCACTTAATCCACACAAAACTTTTATATGATATAATTTGATTATAAATTCCAATTTGGTGTATTTACTTCCTTCATACAATGTTTGACTACCATCATTTAGAAGCTCATAAAAGCCATTATAATCCCTCCTTGACTCATCATTTAATATTTCATTTTCATTTAATGGTCGTGATGTACCTATATTAGAGGCATGTTGCCTATATTGTTCAAATGCGTTATTCATCATCATTTCCATTAGATTTTGAGGTTGAACACCACTATCTTGGAAAACATCTTCCATTTGAGAAGATTCTAATGCTTCCTTTTCACCATGGAGATCCCATATAACATAGTTTTGAGGAAATGGTTTATAAAGTAAGTGATCCTCAACTATGTCTCTAGTTTTCCATTTCATAAACCCACATTTTGGACACGCGCATCGAATCATATCTCCTACAGCTCCATTCTTAAAAGCAAAATCTAAGAATTTATTCAAACCAATGGAATAATCAATTGAATTTCGAGGCTTTGAAATCCATGACTTATCCATTATTAAGGATACCTAAACAATTTTATAAGAATAATTTTATCAAGCTATGCTAATATAAAATAGTATAGTATGCATAAAATAAAGCAAGACCTCCACAAAATTATAATATAAATTATATAAAAGAAATAATAATTATTATTCAAACTAAAAATAATAATGAGTGGAAGGAGAAACATAACCTAAGATTCAATACTAGCTTTTATGTTACAACTACTACCATGTGAAAAAATAATAATTAGACATTTTGAATAAGAAATAATGGAACCAACAAAAAGTTACCTCTAAGAACCAATGGAGACAGCAGTGTACCAGAAATGCAACAATATAAGTCTAAAAATAGAATAGAGCTGCCAACCAAAAACCAAGGGTATAATTAGAACCAAATGAATTTAAAAAAAAAATATAAATAAGCATTGATCTTCAATATCAAAATAGAGCAAGTTTAATACCTTGTCTAAGAAATAGAATAATATAGTTTTATTAGGATGACAAGTATATTAACATTTACAATGTTATAATTAAAGAGAAAATATGATCATGTTACATGACTTATTTGTGTTAGTTTTTTTTTAATATTTCTAAAATATATTAAATATATCCTAAAATCAAAATTTTAAAATGAGATTTATTTAAGTTTTTAGCATTCATTGAAGCATCCACTTAGTACTAATAACTAGTTTAAAATATGCAAACAGTTAATTAGTTTGAAATACACATACTTAAAAATGTGTATTTGTATAGTATCCATTTTATTTGGATTGGTGGACTTTTGGGGTGTTCTTGTATGAAATGTGT
Source organism: Cajanus cajan (assembly GCF_000230855.2). Taxonomy (NCBI): domain Eukaryota; kingdom Viridiplantae; phylum Streptophyta; class Magnoliopsida; order Fabales; family Fabaceae; genus Cajanus; species Cajanus cajan. The sequence goes on from NC_138525.1 coordinate 37,364,094, forward strand.
ATTTGTATAGTATCCACAATTGTCCTAATGTGATTCTCATGAAAGGTTATAAGTCATGTGAGGACAATAATTACACTTCTCATTGATGAGAAAATTGCAGGGAAGAAAAGATAAAAATCACTTTATTTTAACAATATTTTATAACATTGTATACCTTTTCCCTTATGGCTATTTTCACATCTACACATTCACATGTCCTTTTCACCGAACGAAGAAAAGAAAGAAAAAGGCAATGTTTTGTGGGGCTCTTATTTTCTCGTTGTCTTTTGATTAAATTTGTAAAATGTAAATTGCAGTCATTATCTACTCCGTTTTATAATAAATTAAGGTTCTAAAAGCTCATTTAAGTTTTATGATTGTTACACTCCTTAAGGGTTTAGGGTTTTATTTTGATATTGATCTTCAATATCAAAATAGAGCAAGTTTAATACCCTATCTAAGAAATGGAATAATATAGGTTTATTAGGATGACAAGTATATGAACATTTACAATGTTATAATTAAAGAGAAAATATGATCATGTTACATGACTTATTTGTGTTAGTTTTTTTTAATATTTCTAAAATGTATTAAATATATCCTAAAATCAGAATTTTAAAATGAGATTTATTTAAGTTTTTAGCATTCATTGAAACATCCACTTAGTACTAATAACTAGTAATAATAAAAATGTACGAAATTCAGGAATGTCTTGCTAACAGTAATGATGAGGTGAGAGGGGAATAAAAGGATTGTAGGCAGTGTGGACCATTTTGAATGTAGTGAAAAATGACAGCAACAATTTCATCTCAAATTCTCAACATCTAAAACAAAGGAAACCACTAGATAATTGATTTCATTCCACTGAAACAAAACTGAATAGAATTAGGCAATGTATTAAACTCTTTTTATTTAATAAAAATTATCTTTTTCGAAAATCATCATTCAAATCAATCATCCAAACAAAAGCTAGACTAATTATTCATGAAATACAAAGCCTTCTCAACAAATAAAGGGTCTTTAAATATTGATATTGCACCAAACACTAACCTCAGTCCAGAAGGAAATTTCAGTACATGAAAAGACTTGGCATGCACAACCAAAAAGATTAAGCAAAATGTATCATAAGAAAAATCATATACAGAGATTAATCAAAGTTAAAGTGGTGAAAGAGAGGCATAACAAGACCAATATGGAGAATATTACCTTTTAAAAGTGCTACAACAAGGACCTCAAGCAACAGTGAAACCAAAGAAAAACTTCATGATATATCTATCTTAAATATTGTAGCTAGGATAAACTTCATGAACAGATTACTTCAGTAGCAGCTTCAATAAAAGCTTCCTATACAAACCTTCAAAAATAGAATCATATGAACTGTAAGCATATCTTATTGAGCGATTAAACACTGAAGTGACATAATAACCACAATTAATCATTCATTCGGTTATCATTGGAGGTGAAAGATAGTGAAAGGAAGTTTTGTATACCAGCATAAACAATTTTCCTAGAAAAAAAAGATCTACCGACTGTAGACCCCTAAAATTGTCCGGGTCGGAAATAAAGCTTGAAGACTCTTGAGGACTGAAGGAAAGTCAGCCAGAAGGACTCATGGAAGGCCCTGGGAGGATTCTCTGTAGGTCTAGAGGTCTTGTAATAGCTCAAAATAAGGAAGTGGAGGGAATGAAGCCCAATACGGCCTCCCAAAAGTTCAGTACGACCGTATTGAACATTTTGAACTACAATACGGCCGCACTGAACTCAATACGGCCGTATTGAAGTTCACTACGGCCGCACTGAACTCAATACGGCCGTATTGAGGTTTCTTGAACTTCAATACGGCCGTACTGAATTCAATACGGCCGTATTGTAGTTCAAAACTTCAATACGGGCCGTATTGACTCCAGGGCCCGTATTGCGCCTGTTCCCTATAAATAAGACGTCATTTGGACGTCATTTGACACTTTTACACTGAGTTTTAACCCTCTTCTTGAGTATTCTGGGTTTTTTTGAGCAGTGCTCTGCCTAGAAATCACTCGGAGAGTTGATCCGACAAAGTTCTCGAGTTCTGAGCTTTTTGCTTGAGTCTCGAACTGAGTCGAAGGGAAATCCTCCGGATTTCCATAGTTAAAATTTTCTAGGAGGGAGCGAGCGGGCTTGTAGAGCGAGGGAACGCCAAAAAGCTTCCCAGTTTTACTTGAATATAAAAGCACGCTTCAAAGGTTTCTTCTTAAGTCCTTCCTTTTACTGCTTTCTGTGTGTATATTTAACTGTCATCATGTAGATAGTTAAGTTATAATTGTTTAGAATAAATAGGGGTAATTTAGTAATTTCGCACTATTATTTTTAGAAATAATCTGTCATAGGGAACCCGAAAGGGGCGCTGTGGGGTGCTAACACCTTCCCCACGCGTAACCGACTCCCTTACCCGACTCTGGTTGTCATGGCCGAAGTCGATTTTTGAATCGATTGCCTTAAACTTCTTTTTCCAATGTTTTGAGTAAAACATTGGTGGCGACTCCACGAACCTTTCCTTTTTATGAAAACGGCTAATCCATGGAGGGTCCCGCTTGGGATTAATATGGATTGGTGAGCCTTTTAACAAAATTGCTCGTTTGACAAGGTCTCAGTTTGAGAATAAGTCATTCTAGCAATCCATATTTTTTAAACAAATAAAAGAGTCCAACCATCCTTCGCGAATGCCGAAAGCCCGTTTCGGGCCGGTGGCGACAGATGGCGACTCCACTGGGGAAGCCTCGAGAGTCAGTCCCATTTAGTGACAGATTATTTTTAACAAATAATAGTTAAAATTACTTTATTACCCCTTGCTTGTATGATAACATGCTTTATTTATTTGGCTTTAATAACTGTTGTTTGTTTAATTTTCTGCAATTGTTTGAAATATAAATTGCACACAAACCTTTGCACACAACAGTTCCCTCTATACCCGGGGGCATGAGTGGTAAGCCATAGGGAGTGGATGTTAGTACGGCCGGTTGTCGAATGGGTCTATAGGTGCCCGTAGACCGTTGTCGGAAAACATCACTCAAGGTGATAACCATGAACTCAAGTCCGACAGTGCGTTGGAACTTTCCATCGACTTACGACGAGAGGAATTGGGTCCCTATAATGGGGGCACCTTGGGGGCCTCAGACCGGTGAGAACAGTTAGAACCTCCTTGAATATGCACTTTTCTGCAAGATACCCCTACCTCGTGATTCGCTCGTGACTGTTCGTGGATGAGTGAATTGTTTGTGCATTGATTATGTGACATTGTATGAGCATACATTGCATTTCTTTAAACATACAACATTCCTATTCTTTTAAAAATAAGAATAAATAGGAATAAGAATCTTCCATTATACGGTGTTAACATCTACCTTCATCACATTCATATAGGTAGTTTCCCTTTTCACCCAAAAAATACAAAAAATACCCAAAAGAAAAATAGAGAAAAATATTATTTATCCAAACCAAGCAATATCATGCATCATCTTAGGGACATCCTAAAAACATGATAATGCTTAGTTGAATAAACACAATGCATGCATATTCAACGTCATCATCTCATATCATGCATTCTTATCAAAGATCATGGAGGGATCTAGGTTTACATTTCATACATCCCTCCTAGTAAATCATTAATAAACATTAATAAAAAGAAAGAATTAATCGATGCGTATGTTCAAAGAATGGATCGCACGCCGTTCGTTATCAAGTGTAAGCCAACAACCGCGCCAAGCGAACACACGTCAACTCCGTTGTTGGTAATCAAGACAAACAAAGGGGAAGGTCCAACACCATTAAGGATCACCGCTCTAAGGCCTTTCCCTTACGAATCAAATAAGGCTGTGCCGTGGATATACGACATCCACTCTTCTGTCAACAGCAATATCTCCAACATCGCTGGACTTGGGGGCATGACTAGGAGTGGCAGGATCTACACTCCCGAAGATCTTCAGGATAAAGCTCCCAAGAATAAAGGAAAAGAAGAAAAGAAAACCGAGGAAAAAGAATCCGAGGAGGAGACAGACGAGCTGTTAAAGTTTATCCGACAGAGCGAGTACTCCATCGTGGATCAACTTCATAGGACGCCAGCAAAGATTACACTATTGTCGTTGATCCTAAGCTCCGAACCGCATCGGCAAGCTCTGTTGAAAGTCTTGAACGAGGCATATGTGTCGCATACTATCTCCCAAGACAAGTTTGAGGGGATTGTTAGTCACATCACGGCTAATGATCACCTCACTTTCACCGATGAGGAAATCCCCGCTGGGGGACCAAATCACAACAAGCCCTTGCACATCTCTGTAAAGTGCAAGGAGTATCACATCGCTAAAGTCTTGGTAGATAATGGATCTTCCTTGAACGTAATGCCAAAAAGAACGCTCGAGCAAGTGGCAATCAAGGGAATCCAAATGCGCCCGAGCAACATGATCGTCCGAGCTTTCGACGGTTCTAAAAGAGAAGTGGTGGGAAAAGTCAATCTTCCAATCCAAATTGGACCCACCATCTTCAACGTCGAATTTCAAGTGATGGACATTTCTCCCGCATATAGCTGTCTCCTCGGCCGACCTTGGATTCATGATGCGAAAGCTGTTCCCTCTACGCTCCACCAGAAAGTCAAATTCATAGTGGATGACAAACTGGTGACCGTACAAGCTGAAGATGACATACTCATCAGCAAGCCATCCACCATACCTTACGTGGATGCAGCAGAGGAAGCTCTAGAAACCGCCTTCCAAGCATTGGAGATTGCCAATGTTGAAACATTTCCCCAAGAAATAAAGAAGGTAGCCTACATGCTTACCAAGAACGGATACTTGCCCGGACAAGGACTTGGCAAGGACTCCCAAGGAATTCCTGAGCTACCTATTATCAAGGATAATACGGGGAAACAAGGGTTAGGATACAACCCTAATAAAGATCAAAGGACGAAGAGGAACCAAGATCCTTCTCGACGTTCTTTAAGCCAGATCTTTAGGAAGGCCGGTTCACAAACGTCAAGGCCGGTCGTTGTCATCAAGTGCTTCTCTCCTTCCAATAGGGATGTATAGACCTGATGACTATTAGAGATCACTCCTCGGGGACAGCCCGACCCCCGAGCCTCGATAGGGCACATGTTTCCATTATGATTATAATAAAATCATTCTTTATTATTTCTTACTGCTTCTCTTCTTGCTTACAATAAATTTCTAAACCACATTATTTTTAACCCTGTTTGAATAAGCATGAATGAGGTTAATATTGTCTTAATAACAATAAACCCGCATCATTTTTATGTGGAAGTGTGTGTGACAACTTAGAGCACCTTTCCTTGGCCTCGACAAGTGCCATCATGGATAAAAAGAAAATCCTTTAAAAACAAAAACCATAAAAACAAAAAAGCTCGGCAGGAAACCCAAAAAGGGGGCTGCGCAAAAATAAGAGCAAAAGACCTGCTAGGAATCCCACGAAAGGGTGACCTAGGCAAAAGTTAGGGTTGCAGAAATGAATAAAAACAAAAGTCCGCTAAAACACCACAAAAGGGTGTTTTAGGCAAAAAATAAGGACAATCAAAAAACAAAAGAAATCCATGATGGTACCATGAACCGAATTCAAAAAGAAAGGTTCAAGAGAAGCTATCCAAGTTGTCAAAATCACAAAAACAAAGATTTTCTTAACTTCATAAGTGTTTAATCAAACAAGCCTAAACACATAAGCCTACCTTGGCCAAACATTCTTACAAAAACCATTTTTGAAAAATAAATCCCCTCTAAAACACAAACTTCAGAATAAAAATATCTTTCCCTTCTTTTCTCTCTTGTCCCAAAAGATTTTAGAATAATCTAGTGGAAGCATGGAGAAATAAATCATCACTGATAATGGATCTAATCTGAACAACAAAATGGTGGAAGAACTGTGCCAAGAATTCAAGATCCAACACCACAACTCTTCCCCATATCGGCCAAAGATGAATGGGGCAGTCGAGGCAACCAATAAGAACATCAAGAAAATAGTGCAAAAGATGGTTGTCTCATTTAAAGACTGGCATGAGATGTTACCCTTCACTCTTCATGGCTATAGGACTTCAGTACGCACATCTACAGGAGCTACTCCATTCTCCCTCGTCTATGGGATGGAGGCAGTTCTACCCGTCGAAGTCGAAATACCTTCTCTAAGGGTAATCATGGAAGCAAAACTTTCCGAGGCAGAATGGGTTCAAAGCCGATACGACCAGTTGAACTTTATCGAAGAGAAACGGCTGAACGCCATATGCCATGGTCAAGCCTATCAGAGGAAGATCAAAAAGGCTTTTGACAAGAAAGTCCACCCTCGAGTCTACCATGAGGGAAAGCTGGTAATGAAGAAATTACTACCAGCTCAAAAGGACAAAATCGGAAAGTAGGCCCCAAATTACTAAGGACCATACATGGTGAAGCGAGCCTTCTCAGGAGGAGCATTAATCCTCACAGACGTGGATGGAGAAGAACTTCTATACCCAGTCAACGCTGACGTGGTAAAGAAGTATTATGCTTGAAGACGTTGCTTGCATAAGCCCGCTAGGATGAAAACCCGAAAAGGGCATCCTAGGCAAAAGTTAGGGCAAAATAAAAAGCCCGCCAGTACAAGGGTACTAGGCAAAACAAAGGTGAATTTATCCCCGCTAGGATACGTCCTAGGCAAAAATTAGGGGCAAAAGAATAAGATGCAAAAACAAAGCAAGCAACGATCACTTGAATCGAAAACCGAAAGGCGGTTCAAGTGATTATCTTCTAGAAGCAAGCGTCTTGCAGCATCTACACTCCTGGCTCAGCAACTAGGGGAATGTAAAGAGCAACAATTACAGATATAATTGTTAAGCCCAATGTATATAGCCTACCCTGGCTAGCCATTCTTCAGAAATTTCCTTCTGTATATCTTTCTGTAAAAACACTTGTGAAAATCAATAAAATATCTATTCATTTTCTCTTCTCTCTTGACCATGTGATTATGCCTCTAAAATTGGTATTTCATAAAAATTGTACGAAATTCCTTTAATAATCAGTCAATAAAGAAAATTGGAGGGGTTCCTATAAAATCCATAATCTCCTGCATAAAAGGCTCACAAAAATATTCCCTCACGTCGATGACAGAAATTCCTCCAAGAAAAGGAGGATAGGGAGAGCCATTCATTTTTCTAAAAACATTAAATAATAAAACTTGCATTTGTGCATCACACACATTAGTTGCACATTCAAAGACCTTATCATGAGGCAATTGCATAAAATAGAAAATAGGAAAAATTGCTTGTGTATGGCAGCGGTCAACAAAAAAGGCCGCAAATCAACAGAAAAGGCAAAAATACAGAAAAAGCCAAAAAAATGACAAAAAAGGCAAAAAATACAGAAAAAGCCAAAAACGACAAAAAAGAGGCAAAAGATTTAGAAAATCAATCGCCTCGTGCGGAATAACTGAGCCTGGAGAGGCTTGCCGAAACAATACTCCCACAGAATAATTGAGCCTGGAGAGGCTTGCCGAAATAATACTCATACAAAATAACTGAGCCTGGAGAGGCTCACCGAAATAATACTCGACAAATTGTACAGAATAATTGAGCCTGGAGAGGCTCACCGAAATAATACTCTCTCATCATACAGAATAATTGAGCCTGGAGAGGCTTGCAGAAACAATACTCCCTCTTAGAATAATTGAGCCTGGAGAGGCTCGTCGAAATAATACTCTCTCAGAATAACTGAGCCTGGAGAGGCTTGCCGAAATAATACTCCCCAGAGATACCTCAGCTTAAGCTCATGGAACAAATCCCCAGCGAGAGCTATCAAAGCAAGATCGTCAAAATCCCCAATGGAAGCACGATCATCCAAAGCAAAATATTCAGTCAAAGGACTTGAAACTTCCTCAGTGGAAGATAGCTCTCTGACTCAAGTGCTGAGTGAGGCTAAGCCTGCAGAGGCTTCCTAAATAATACTCTGGGATACATAAGATCCCCAAATCCCCAGTCGCCTACTCAAGAGGCACCCCTACAAAAGGAGAAAATTAAAAAAAATATATCAATAAATATTCCCCAAGCGGAATTCGGCATCCAGCCAAACACCGAACATCAAGATGATTTGCCTAACAGAAGAGGCCAATCAAAATCAACATCCAAAATCCCCCAGCGGATGATAGCCTACATAGAGGCAACAAAACCAGAAAAACAAAAAGAATCGCCCGAATAAAGATAACCGGGATACTCCACCATCGTCGAAAGGACGTCAGCCAATCATAAGGCATCGCTCACATCAGAAAGAGCATCTTCGTGTCTACACCCCAAGGAAACAGAAATTCCTCAATGGGTACCAACTACGCAATGGAAAGTTGGGACACAAGAACCTATGAGTAACTGCACATCCCCTAGACGGATCCCTGCGTTATCCAGCCCTCAGCGGCACCAAAATCAAAAACAAATCGTCGAAGCAGCATCGTGGACTGTGGAGACAAAATCATCTCAAAGCCTAAGAGGCAATACTCAGCTACCCAGTTGTCGAGAGCACCGAGGTATGCACAAGCCTGGAGAGGCGGTACTCAGCTACCCAGTTGTCGAGAGCACCGAGGTATGCGCAAGCCTGGAGAGGCGGTACTCAGCTACCCAGTTGTCGAGAGCACCGAGGTATGCACAAGCCTGGAGAGGCGGTACTCAGCTACCCAGTTGTCGAGAGCACCGAGGTATGCACAAGCCTGGAGAGGCGGTACTCAGCTACCCAGTTGTCGAGAGCACCGAGGTATGCACAAGCCTGGAGAGGCGCTACTCAGCTACCCAGTTGTCGAGAGCACCGAGGTATGCATAAGCCTAAGAGGCAATACTCAGCTACCCAGTTGTCGAGAGCACCGAGGTATGCACAAGCCTGGAGAGGCGGTACTCAGCTACCCAGTTGTCGAGAGCACCGAGGTATGCACAAGCCTGGAGAGGCGGTACTCAGCTACCCAGTTGTCGAGAGCACCGAGGTATGCACAAGCCTGGAGAGGCGGTACTCAGCTACCCAGTTGTCGAGAGCACCGAGGTATGCACAAGCCTGGAGAGGCGGTACTCAGCTACCCAGTTGTCGAGAGCACCGAGGTATGCACAAGCCTGGAGAGGCGCTACTCAACTACCCAGTTGTCGAGAGCACCGAGGTATGCACAAGCCTAAGAGGCAATACTCAGCTACCCAGTTGTCGAGAGCACCGAGGTATGCACAAGCCTGGAGAAGCGGTACTCAGCTACCCAGTTGTCGAGAGCACCGAGGTATGCACAAGCCTGGAGAGGCGGTACTCAGCTACCCAGTTGTCGAGAGCACCGAGGTATGCACAAGCCTGGAGAGGCGGTACTCAGCTACCCAGTTGTCGAGAGCACCGAGGTATGCACAAGCCTGGAGAGGTGGTACTCAGCTACCCAGTTGTCGAGAGCACCGAGGTATGCACAAGCCTGGAGAGGCGGTACTCAGCTACCCAGTTGTCGAGAGCACCGAGGTATGCAATGAGCCTGGAGAGGCGACGACTAATAGTCAACCTGGAGAGGCTACTCAACAATTTTCCACCGGAAGACACTACAAGTTGGAAGGATGGCTTATTCATCGGACAATTGGGTCAACTCCTTTACTTGTCAATCGATACACCAAAAAGACCGTTTGACTAAGTAAAGGGGGGGCAGCTGTAGACCCCTAAAATTGTCCAGGTCGGAAATAAAGCTTGAAGACTCTTGAGGACTGAAGGAAAGTCAGCCAGAAGGACTCATGGAAGGCCCTAGGAGGATTCTCTGTAGGTCTAGAGGTCTTGTAATAGCTCAAAATAAGGAAGTGGAGGGAATGAAGCCCAATACGGCCTCCCAAAAGTTCAGTATGGCCGTATTGAACATTTTGAACTACAATACGGCCGCACTGAACTCAATACGGCCGTATTGAAGTTCACTACGGCCGCACTGAACTCAATACGGCCGTATTGAGGTTTCTTGAACTTCAATACGGCCGTACTGAATTCAATACGGCCGTATTGTAGTTCAAAACTTCAATACGGGCCGTATTGACTCCAGGGCCCGTATTGCGCCTGTTCCCTATAAATAAGACGTCATTTGGACGTCATTTGACACTTTTACACTGAGTTTTAACCCTCTTCTTGAGTATTCTGGGTTTTTTTGAGCAGTGGTCTGCCTAGAAATCACCCGGAGAGTTGATCCGACAAAGTTCTCGAGTTCTGAGCTTTTTGCTTGAGTCTCGAACTGAGTCGAAGGGAAATCCTCCGGATTTCCATAGTTAAAATTTTCTAGGAGGGAGCGAGCGGGCTTGTAGAGCGAGGGAACGCCAAAAAGCTTCCCAGTTTTACTTGAATATAAAAGCACGCTTCAAAGGTTTCTTCTTAAGTCCTTCCTTTTACTGCTTTCTGTGTGTATATTTAACTGTCATCATGTAGATAGTTAAGTTATAATTGTTTAGAATAAATAGGGGTAATTTAGTAATTTCGCACTATTATTTTTAGAAATAATCTGTCATAGGGAACCCGAAAGGGGCGCTGTGGGGTGCTAACACCTTCCCCACGCGTAACCGACTCCCTTACCCGACTCTGGTTGTCATGGCCGAAGTCGATTTTTGAATCGATTGCCTTAAACTTCTTTTTCCAATGTTTTGAGTAAAACATTGGTGGCGACTCCACGAACCTTTCCTTTTTATGAAAACCGCTAATCCATGGAGGGTCCCGCTTGGGATTAATATGGATTGGTGAGCCTTTTAACAAAATTGCTCGTTTGACAAGGTCTCAGTTTGAGAATAAGTCATTCTAGCAATCCATATTTTTTAAACAAATAAAAGAGTCCAACCATCCTTCGCGAATGCCGAAAGCCCGTTTCGGGCCGGTGGCGACACCGACAAGGACTGGAATGATAGGGTTGTGGACAATTTGTTCATTGAAAAAACTCAGAAGCCTGTTAAGTCTAACCTTGTGAGTAATAAACAACATAGTTGGGGCGAAGAAGTAAAAAAGAAAGACATGGATGTAGTCTCATTTATATTTACCACTCCATTAGCAAGGAGAAATCCAGGTTTTGAGACACCTGGACAAGCTGGCCAGAATAATAATGGTCTTTCCTAGGATCAACGCATTAAATGAGTGTTGCTTGATCTAGAAAACACAAGATCTCCAGTTGGATACAATGTGATTGGTGGTGATGCCTTAGGTATCCTATTGGAACAGAAGTTGAGGGAATTAACATGTATGTAAACCACTTGTCATGGCTCTTCTAAAATGAGGCCCCCTGCCACTAGTGCACCCATGTCAGTTGATGAAGTAATAGTTAACCTCAATCCGAAGTTACAACAGAAAAAGACCAAGATGTGTTAAGAAGCAACTATGATTCATACATCTCCTCTACTGGTCCTCATAAATTATCATTGAAGCATAACTCATGGGTACGTAACAATCATTTAATTTTTTTTCCCTTTTTTTGTTTTGTATTTATCATTTTGTGTCTTCTAAATTTTTCTTGTCATGTCTGTGTATTCTTATATGTCTTGATGTTCTCCTCTCAAATATTGCTTAAAATGTTGCCTTCTTGTTGAGTGGTTCATTGTTGGTTCATGAACCTTACTTGTTGTGCTCTAGGTTTCCTTTAAAATAGGTTCTTGTGTGTTTTTTTTCATTTTCATCTTTGTTGGAATTTTTTTTCAAGAACATGATGAACACTTTATGAACCCCATTTTAATCTTTATTTGTCCAAGTTTTGTCTAAAGTTTGTGTTTCGCTCACTTTTTCAACCAAATACAAAGTATATGCATATCAGCTTCACTTGATGCATGTAACATGGAAATGAATGATGCATGTTTTTCCTTCTAGGTGGCTGGCCGAAAGTTTTGGATGTTCCTAGAGGTCACTCATTCAAAGAAAAAAAGAAGAGGAAAATATAAAAAGAAAGGAAGAGTTGAGAAGAAAAGAAAAAGAGTTTGAAAAAAATAATGAGGAAATAAAAAGGTTGCTTGAAAGACTAGTTGTGGGAGGAGAGGCTAGTGGTTCAAAACCAAGAGTCACTTCTCCTAAATCCTCAAAAGGTAAGGGGCATATGTTTTATTCAAGTGTTCATGAGGAGGAAGGGCATCATGTCGCCACCCGCCGAAACGGACCTTGGCATTCGCGACGATGGTTGGACTCTTTTTAAGTTTTGAAAGATGATGGATTGTTAGAACGACTTATTCTCAAACTGAGACCTCATCGAACTAAATTTTATTAAATGATTCACCAATCCAAGTTAATCCCAAGCGGGACCCTCCATGGATTAGTGGTTTTCGCAAAAAGAAGGGTTCTTGGAGTCGCCACCAATGTTTTACTCAAAACATTGGAAAAAGAAATAAGGCAATTGATTTTCGCAAATCAACTTAGGCCATTACAACCAGAGTTGGGTAAGGGAGTCGATTACGTGTGGGGAAGGTGTTAGCACCCCACAACGCCCCTTTCGGGTTCCCTATGACGGATTATTTCATGAATAATAGCGTAAAATTACTAAACTACCCCTATTTATTAGAAACGATTATAAGTATAATATTTACATGATGAAAGCTTTAAACGTGTAATGCAACAATCAAAAAGCGGTAAATGAAAGCGGTAAAAGAAAGGATTTGGAAAGAAACCTTTGAAGCGTGCTTTTATAGATTCAAAAAGGAATTAGGAGGCTTTTTGGCGCTCTTTCCCACTACACGTTCGCTCGCTCCTTTCCCTAAAAATAATGTTTACTATGGAAATCAAAGAGATTTCCCTTCGACTTGTTCGAGTCTCAAGCTTCAAGGCTCATGACTCAAGAACTTAGTCGGGTTGGCTCTCAGAGAGGTTCCTAGGGCAGAGAATAGCTCAAAAACCCAAGAATCCTCAGCCAGAGGGTCCAGAAGTCTGGAAAAAGTGTGGGAGGACGTGCAAATGACGTCCTATTTATAGGATTGAGGCGCAATACGGCCTGGGAGGTCAGTACGGCCCGTACTGGGCTTTTGAACTACAGTACGGCCGTATTGAATTTGGTACGGCCGTACTGAAGTTCAAAAACTTCAGTACGGCCGTATTGATTTCACTACGGCCCGTACTGAAGTTTTTTGAACTACAGTACGGCCGTATTGAATTTGGTACGGCCGTACTGAAGTTCAAAACTTCAGTACGGCCGTATTGAGTTCACTACGGCCGTATTGCAGTTCAAATGGCTCAGTACGGCCGTACTGAACCTCTAGGAGGGTGTATTGAGCTCCAATCCTCGCACACCCTTATTCTAAGCTACTCTAAGACTTCTAGACCTACAAAGAATCATCCTAGGGTCTTCCAGGAGTCCTTCCGGCTGACTTTCCTTCGGTCTTCGAGAGTCTTTGAGTCTTATTTCCGACCCGGACAATTTTAGGGGTCTACAACTGCCCCCGCTTTACTTAGTCAAACGGCTTTTTGGTGTACCGGTTGACAAGTAAAGGAGTTGACCCAATTGTCCGGGGAACAGGCCACCCTTCCGACTTGTAGTGTCTTCAGGTGGGAAAACAGTTGAGTAGCCTCTCCAGGTTGAGTATTAGTCATCGCCTCTCCAGGCTCGTTGCATACCTCGGTGTTTCTGACAACCTCGGTAGCGTGAGTTTGCCCTCTCCAGGGTCTGCAGGCCTCCATGTTTCTGACGATGTTGGCAGCTGCATACCTCCGTGTTTCTGACGACGGGGTAGCTGAGTATTAGTCGTCGCCTCTCCAGGCTCGTGCATACCTCGGTGTTTCTGACAACCTCGGTAGCGTGAGTTTGCCCTCTCCAGGGTGTGCATGCCTCCATGTTTCTGACGATGTTGGCAGCTGCGTACCTCCGTGTTTCTGACGATGGGGTAGCTGAGTATTAGTCGTCGCCTCTCCAGGCTCGTGCATACCTTGGTGTTTCTGACAACCTCGGCAGCTGCATACCTCCGTGTTTCTGACGACGGGGTAGCTGAGTACCGCCTCTTCAGGCTCGTGCATACCTTGGTGTTTCTGACAACCTCGGTAGCTGCATACCTCCGTGTTTCTGATGACGGGGTAGCTGAGTATTAGTCGTCGCCTCTCCAGGCTCGTGCATACCTCGGTGTTTCTGACAACCTCGGTAGCGTGAGTTTGCCCTCTCCAGGGTCTGCGGTTTGCCCTCCCCAGGGTTGCATACCTCCGTGCTTCTGGTCACTTTGGTAGCGTGAGTTTTCCCTCTCCAGGGATTTGTGATGATTTTGTCTCCACAGTCCACGATGCTGCTTCGACGGTTGTTTTTGATTTTGGTGCCGCTGAGGGCTGGATAACGCAGGGATCCGTCTAGGGGATGTGCAGTTACTCATAGGTTCTTGTGTCCCAACTTTCCATTGCGTAGTTGGTGCCCACTGGGGAAATTCTGATTCGTTGGGGATGTAGACACAAAGATGCTCTTTCTGATGTGAGCGGTGCCTTATGGTTGGCTGACGTCCTTTCGACGGTGGTGGAGTATCCCGGTTATCCTTATTCGGGTGACTCTTTTTGATTTTCTGGTTTTATTGCCTCTGCGTAGGCTGTTATCCGCTGGGGGATTCTATTGTGATGATTTTGTCTCCACAGTCCACGATGCTGCTTCGACGGTTGTTTTTAATTTTGATGCCGCTGAGGGCTGGATAGCGCAGGGATCCGTCTAGGGGATGTGCAGTTACTCATAGGTTCTTGTGTCCCAACTTTCCATTGCGTAGTTGGTGCCCACTAGGAAATTCTGATTCCGTGGGGATGCAGACACAAAGATGCTCTTCCTGAGGTGAGCGATGCCTTATGATTGGCTGACGTCCTTTCGACGTTGGTGGAGTATCCCGGTTATCCTTATTCGGGTGACTCTTTTTGATTTTCTGGTTTTGTTGCCTCTGTGTAGGCTGTTATCTGCTGGGGGATTCTGTCGTGTTGATCTTGATTGGCCTCTTCTGTTAGGCAGATTATCTTGACGTTCAGTGTTTGGTTGAATACCGAATTCCGCCTGGGGAATGGGTATTGATCTTTTTGGATTTTCCCTTCTTTTTTTTTTTTTGGAGGAGTGCCTCTGAGTAGGCGAATGGGGATTGAGGATCTTGTGTATCCTAGAGTATTATTTAGAAAGCCTCTTCAGGCTTAGCTTCACTCGTCGCTTGAGTTGGAAAGCTATCTTCCACTGAGGAAGTCTAAGTCCTTTGACTTGGATATTTTGTTTGGACAATCATGCTTCCATTGGGGAATCTTGCTGATCTTGCTCTGATAGCTTTCACTGGGAATTCAGCCCAAAAGTGCAAGCTGAGATGTCTCTGGGGAGTATTATTTCGGCAAGCCTCTCCAGGCTCAATTATTCTGTATATTTGTTGGATTTTCTGAATTTTGCCTTTTTTCGTTGATTTCGGCTTTTTCTGTTGGCTGCTGTCATACACAACAAATTTTTCCTATTTTTTCTATTTCATGCGATTGCCTCGTAATAAGGTCTTTGAATGTGCAAAATGTGTGTGATGCACAAAATGCAAGTTTAATTATTTTGTTAATGTTTTTAGAAAAATGAATGGCTCTCCCTATCTTCCTCTTCTTGGAGGAATTTCTGTCGTCGACGCGAGGGAATATTTTTGTGAGCCTTTTACGCAGGAGATTACGGATTTTATAGGAACCCCTCCAACTTCTGTAGACCCCTAAAATTGTCCGGGTCAGAAATAAGACTCGAAGACTCTCGAAGACCGAAGGAAAGTCAGCCAGAAGGACTCCTGAAAGACCCTAGGGTGATTATCTGTAGGTTTAGAGGTCTTAGAGTAGCTTAAAATAAGGATGTGGGAGGATTGAAGCTCAATACGGCCTCCTAGAAGTTCAGTACGGCCGTACTGAACAATTTGAACTACAATACGGCCGTACTGAAACCAATACGGCCATATTGAAGTTTTTGAACTTCAGTACGGCCGTACTGAAACCAATACGGCCGTACTGAATTCAATACGCCCGTACTGTAGTTCAAATCTTCAGTACGGGCCGTATTGATGTCAGAGGCCGTACTGCACCTCACTCCTATATATAGGACGTCATTCCACACCTTTTCCAGACTTCTGGACCCTCTTGCTGAGTATTCTGGGGTTTTTGAGCAGTGTTCTGCCCTAGAAGTCTCTCCGAGAGCCGATCCGACGAAGTTCTTGAGTTCTGAGCATTTAGCTTAAGGATTCGAACTAGTCGAAGGGAAATCTTTTTGATTTCCATAGTAAAAATTAATCTTTAGGGAAAGAGCGAGCGAGCGTGTAGTGGGAAGGAGCGCCAAAAAGCCTCCTAAACATTTGAATATATAAAAGCACGCTTCAAAGGTTTCTTCTTCAAAATCCTTCCTTTTACTGCTTTCTGATTGCTAGAACGAATTATTCTCAAACTGAGACCTTGTCGAGCTAACAATTTTATTAAATGATTCACCAATCCATGTTAATCTCAAGCGAGACCCTCCATGGATTAGTGGTTTTCGCAAAAGGTAGGGTTCTTGGAGTCGCCACCAATGTTTTACTCAAAACATTGGAAAAAGATTTAAGGCAATTGATTTTATAAATCAACCTTGGCCATTACAACCAGAGTTGGGTAAGGGAGTCGGTTACGTGCGGGGAAGGTGTTAGCACCCCACAACGCCCCATTAGGGTTCCCTATGACGGATTATTTTATAAATAACAGTGTAAAATTACTAAATTACCCCTATTTATTAGAAACGATTATAAATTAAATATCTACATGATGACAATATTAAATATGCGACAATCAGAAAGCAATAAAAGAAGGGATTTTAAGAAAAACCTCTTGAAGCGTGCTTTTATATATCTAAACAGATGTTAGGAGGCTTTTTGGCGCTCCCTCCCACTACACGCTCGCTCGCTCCTTCCCTAAAAATTAATCTTTACTATGGAAATCAAAAAGATTTCCCTTCGACTAGTTCGAATTCTCAAGCTAAATGCTCAGAACTCAAGAACTTCGTCGGATCGGCTCTCGGAGAGATTCCTAGGGCAGAACACTGCTCAAAAACCCCAGAATACTCAAGGAGAGAGTCCAAGAAGTGTGAAAAAGTGTAGAATGACGTCCAAATGACGTCTTATTTATAGGGGTGAGGCGCAGTACGGCCCCTGGTGTCAATATGGCCCGTATTGAAGTTTTGAACTTCAATACGGCCGTATTGAATTCAATACGGCCGTATTGAGTTTCAAAAACATCAATACGGCCGTATTGCAGTTCAAAAATGCAATACGGGCCGTACTGAGCTCCAAAGAGGCCGTATTGAGTTCCACTCCGCTCACTTTCTTGTTTTTAGCTACTCTAAGACCTCTAAACCTACAGATAGTCATCCTATGGTCTTCTAGGAGTCCTTCTGGCTGACTTCCCTTCGATCTTTGAGAGTCTTCGAGTCTTATTTCTGACCCGGACAATTTTAGGGGTCTACAACTGCCCCCCCTTTACTTAGTCAAACGGCTTTTTGGTGTACCGGTTGACAAGTAAAGGAGTTGATCCAATTGTCCGGGGAACAGGCCACCCTTCCGACTTGTAGTGTCTTCAGGTGGGAAAACTGTTGAGTAGCCTCTCCAGGTTGAGTATTAGTCGTCGCCTCTCCAGGCTCGTTGCATACCTCGGTGTTTCTGACAACCTCGGTAGCGTGAGTTTGCCCTCTCCAGGGTCTGCATGCCTCCATGTTTCTGACGATGTTGGGAGCTGCATACCTCCGTGTTTCTGACGACGGGGTAGCTGAGTACCGCCTCTCCAGGCTCGTGCATACCTCGGTGTTTCTGACAACCTCGGTAGCTGCATACCTCCGTGTTTCTAACGACGGGGTAGCTGAGTATTAGTCGTCGCCTCTCCAGGCTCGTGCATACCTCGGTGTTTCTGACAACCTCGGTAGCTGCATACCTCTGTGTTTCTGACGACGGGGTAGCTGAGTACCGCCTCTCCAGGCTTGTGCATACCTCGGTGTTTCTGACAACCTCGGTAGCTGCATACCTCCGTGTTTCTGACGACGGGGTAGCTGAGTACCGCCTCTCCAGGCTCGTGCATACCTCGGTGTTTCTGACAACCTCGGTAGCGTGAGTTTGCCCTCTCCAGGGTCTGCGGTTTGCCCTCCCCAGGGTTGCATACCTCCGTGCTTCTGGACACTTTGGTAGCATGAGTTTGCCCTCTCCAGGGATTTGTGATGATTTTGTCTCCACAGTCCACGATGCTGCTTCGACGGTTGTTTTTGATTTTGGTGCCGCTGAGGGCTGGATAGCGCAGGGATCCGTCTAGGGGATGTGCAGTTACTCATAGGTTCTTGTGTCCCAACTTTCCATTGCGTAGTTGGTGCCCACTGGGGAAATTCTGATTCCTTGGGGATGCAGACACAAAGATGCTCTTTCTGTTGTGAGCGATGCCTTATGATTGGCTGACGTCCTTTCGACGTTGGTGGAGTATCCCGGTTATCCTTATTCGGGTGACTCTTTTTGATTTTCTGATTTTTGTTGCCTCTGTGTAGGCTATTATCCGCTGGGGGATTTTGTCATTGATTGTGATTAGCCTCTTCTGTTAGGCGGATCATCTTGACGCTTGATGTTTGGCTGAAAGCCGAATTCCACTTGGGGAATGGTTTATTGATTTTCGCTTTTTGTAGGGATGCCTCTTAGTAGGTGACTGGGGATTTGAAGTTCTTATGTATCCCAGAGTATTATTTAGAAAGCCTCTTCAGGCTTAGCTTCACTCATTGCTTGAGTTGGAAAGCTATTCTCCACTGAGGAAGTATGAGTCCTTTCGACTTGGATATTCTGTTTGGATGATCAAGCCTTCCTTGGGGAATCTTGCTGATCTTGGTTTGATAGCTTTCACTGGGGAATTTAGTCCGAGCGTGGAAGCTGAGATATCTCTGGGGAGTATTATTTCGGCGAGCCTCTCCAGGATCAGTTATTTTGGAGAGTATTATTTCGGCAAGCCTCTCCAGGCTCGGTTATGATGAGAGAGTATTATTTCGGCGAGCCTCTCCAGGCTCAGTTATTCTGTATGATGAGAGAGTATTATTTCGGCAAGCCTCTCCAGGCTCAATTATTCTGTTATGATGAGAGAGTATTATTTCGGCAAGCCTCTCCAGGCTCAATTATTCTGATGAGGGAGTATTATTTCGGCAAGCCTCTCCAGGCTCAGTTATTCTGTACGAGTGTTATTTTGGCAAGCCTCTCCAGGCTCAGTTATTCTGTACGAGTATTATTTCGGCAAGCCTCTCCAGGCTCAGTTATTCTGTACGAGTGGGGAGTATTATTTCGGCAAGCCTCTCCAGGCTCAGTTATTCTGTATGATGAAGGAGTATTATTTCGGCAAGCCTCTCCAGGCTCAGTTATTCTGTACGGTTGGGGAGTATTATTTCGGCAAGCCTCTCCAGCCTTAGTTATTCTGTACGATGCGGTTGATTTTCTGAATTTTTGCCTTTTTTGTCGTTTTTTGGCTTTTTCTGTTGACTGCTGTCATACACAAGCAATTTTTTCTATTTTTCTATTTTATGCGATTGCCTCATGATAAGGTCTTTAAATGTGCAATTAAAGGCCAATACGGCTGTATCCATTTCAGTACGCCTGTATTGAGTTAAAAATTTGTTCATAACCCTAATTTTAGTACGGGCGTACTGAACATGGTACGGGCGCATTGTTTTTTCTGAAGTTTATATTTTTTGTTTTTTTGTTATTTTGTTTTTTTGTTTTTTTTGTTTTTTTGTTTGTTTTTTCAATAAACAGAAAATAAGTGATCTTCCAGTACACCTATCATCTGTATGCATGTATGTGGTATGATGCACCTAATTCTATTTGATTCATCTTTCAAAAGAATTAACCGATGCGTTTCTCTGTTTGGATTTTTGCCATTCCTCTAGACGGGCTGTGCGCTGCCGATTTCTGTAACCGAGGAATGATGCGTGTTATATTGAGATTGGTGTCATCAACCCAGTGATTCTTCCCTTCCTTTAGAAGACATGTCAACCCTCCTATTGACCACTATATCTCCATGTTTCCACTAGATTATCCTAAAATCGTTTTGGACAAGAGAGAAAAGAAAGGAAAGATATTTTTGTTCTGAAGTTTGTGTTTTAGAGGGGATTTATTTTTTCAAAAATGGTTTTTGTAAGAATGGTTGGCCAAGGTAGGCTTATGTGTTTAGGCTTGTTTGATTAAACACTTATGAAGTTAAGAAAATCTTGTTATTGACGTTGTGATTTTGACAACTTAGATAGCTTCCCTTGAACCTTTTTTGAATTCGGCTCATGGTACCATCATGGATTTCTTTTGTTTTTTGATTGTCCTTATTTTTGCCTAAAACACCCTTTTGTGGCGTTTTAGCGGACTTTTGTTTTTGTTCATTTTTGCAACCCTAACTTTTGCCTAGGTCACCCTTTCGTGGGATTCCTAGCGGGTCTTTTGCTCTTATTTTTGCGCAGCCCCTTTTTGGGTTTCCTGTCGAGCTTCTTTTATTTTAAAGGATTTCTTTTTATCCATGATGGCACTTGTCGAGGCCAAGGGAAGGTGCTCCAAGTTGTCACACACACTTCCACATAAAAATGATGCGGGATTATTATTAAGATGATTTTAACCTCATTCATGTTTATTCAAACAGGGTTAAATAATGCGGCCTAGAAGTTTATTGTAAGCGAGAAAAGAAGCAATAAGAAATGAATAAAGAATGATTTTATTATAATCATAATGGAAACATGTGCCCTATCGAGGCTCGGGGCTCGGGCTGTCCCCGAGGAGTAATCTCTAATAGTCATCGGGTCTATACATCCCTATCAGAAGGAGAAAAACACTTGATGACAACGACCGGCCTTGACGTTTGTGAACCGGCCTTCCTAAAGATCTGGCTTAAAGAACGTCGAGAAGGATCTTGGTTCCTCTTCGTCCTTTGATCTTTATTAGGGTTGTATCCTAACCCTTGTTTCCCCGGATTGTCCTTGATAATAGGTAGCTCGGGAATTCCTTGGGAATCCTTGCCAAGTCCTTGTCCTGGCAAGTATCCGTTCTTGGTGAGCATGGAGGCTACCTTTTTCATTTCTCGGGGAAACGTTTCAACATTGGCAATTTCCAATGCTTGGAAGGCGGTTTCTAAAGCTTCCTCCGCTGTATCCACATAAGGTATGGTGGATGGCTTGCTGATGAGTATATCGTCTTCAGCTTGTACAGTCACCAGCTTGTAACCCACAATGAATTTGACTTTCTGGTGGAGCGTAGAAGGAACAGCTTTTGCATCATGAATCCAAGGTCGGCCGAGGAGACAGCTGTATGCGGGAGTAATGTCCATCACTTGAAATTCGACGTTGAAGATGGTGGGTCCAATTTGGATTGGGAGATTGACTTCTCCCACCACTTCTCTTTTAGAACCGTCGAAAGCTCGGACGATCATGTTGCTCGGGCGCATTTGGACTCTTTTGATTGCCACTTGATCAAGCGTTCTTTTTGGCATCACATTCAAGGAAGATCCATTATCTACCAAGACTTTAGCGATGTGATATTCCTTGCACTTGACAGAGATGTGCAAGGGCTTGTTGTGATTTGGTCCCTCAGCGGGGATCTCTTCATCGGTGAAAGAGAGGTGATCACTAGCCGTGATGTGACTAACAATCCCCTCAAACTTTTCTTGGGAGATAGTGTGCGACACATATGCCTCGTTCAAGACTTTCAACAGAGCTTGCCGATGCGGTTCGGAGCTTAGGATCAAAGACAACAGCGTAATCTTTGCTGGCGTCTTATGAAGTTGATCCACGATGGAGTACTCGCTCTGTCGGATAAACTTTAACAGCTCATCAGTCTCCTCCTCAGATTCTTTATTTTCCTCGGTTTTCTCCTTTTCTTTTCCTTTATTCTTGGGAGCTTTATCGTGAAGATCTTCAGGAGTGTAGATCCTGCCACTCCTAGTCATGCCCCCAAGTCCAGCGATGTTAGAGATATCGCTGTCGGCAGAAGAATGGATGTCTTATATCCACGGCACAGTGATAGACCATGGGCCAAGGGCCCAGTGACCAGAGCTATGGCTAGGAGGATACAGGAAGAGCTGGATCTTGAGAAGACTAATGGGCTTGTTAGGCCCAAGATAATCTTCACTTGGAATGCTCTATCATGAAGAGAAGGCCTAGTTCTATTTGTTCATATTGTACAGTTTATACATAGTCTATTGTATAGGTTATTTTTGCCTTTGTATTTGAGAGGCACTTTATTTGCTTTTTCCTATTATGTGTATATTGTTTTTAAGGTAGGTTACTTGGAGAGTTTAGCTCCATTTAACCTCCCCAGTTGACACATTCATTTTGTATTTTTTCAGTAGGAAAAAGGGGGTACATTTAGCAAAGCTTGAGGTATGACTAGTAATTGGGCCAGAATTGGGCCTAGGCTAAATTTTTGATATTGGACTCATTTTGCTCCTAATTTTTCATAGATTTGATGTAGCTAGGTCTCATCATCATATGATGAACCTAACTACACCAAATCAAGATTTTGCAAATTAAATCAAGGAGCAAATTAAGTGCAAAGCCGCCTAGCTCTCTTCATGGCCGAAATTAGTAGTTCCTTCTTGAGTTTTTGAAGCTTGCCTTGCAAGCTTCTAAACTCAAGTAAGGTAAGCTTACCTTACCATGGTTCCTAAGTGAACCATGGTCAAGGTTAGCTTCCCTTGCAAGCTTGCCAAAACCATAGGAGTTAAGTAAACCTTACCATGGTTCCTAGTGAACCATGGTTAAGGTTAGCTTCTCCTAGAAGCCACCTCTTTTCTATATATTTGTAAATGCTTCTTTTGTAGACACTTTTGAACATTTTTGAGAATGAAATCTGAATTTTCTCTCAATCAAGAGTCACCTAAAAACCGTGGAGAACTATCTCTTTAGGTTTCCCTCAAGGTTCCTTCTACCTTGTCTTGGTTCATCAAACTTCTCTATCCAAGAGAAGTAACCGAACCTCCTTCATAGACTTCACCTCCTTTGAAGCTTCTTCAATGGAGATTTCCGAGATTTCAAGGAGTCAACCTCAAAAGCATCACGGTCCAAGCATGGAACAAGTGGAGAACATCAATCTCCTTCACTTAGCTTCCATCATTTTTGGTATCAGAGCCTAGTGCTCTTGAGGTTATGTTTTCTAAATTTTTTCTTCATAGAATCCGTGTTGTTCCTTCCTTATTTTGTCTATAATTGTGTTTGCTGCATGGATCTAGTTTTAATAAAATTTTTGATGGATCCTATATGTCAAGTTTGAAGTAAATGATTCATGTTTGCTTGTTCCTATTCTTTTGAATCATTTTCGGTTTGTGCCTTAGGTTCATGTGCTTGTGCTTTTATTTTTGTTTGAGTCTTCTCTATTCCTATACATGAGTCCGTGATTGGACATTGATTTTGTTTAGTGTATGTTTTTGTTTTTGAATCATATGTTTTGTCTAGAGTCATGTGTAGTCATTTGAATGTCATTGATTCCTAGACTAGCTTGTTTTAACCTAGTTTTTGTGTTGTGTTGATTGAGTCCGAATTTTGTGTGTTTTTTCTTATTAAATCTGAACCTTACTATATGAGCTTTTGATTTACATGTTTGAGTTCTTAATTTGCTATTAGTTCTAGCAAATTTCTTAGAGTTAGGTTTCTATTATGTCTTGTTAAAAGTTGTCCAAAAAAAAAAATTGTTAAACACTTTTCCTATTAGGTTTCCTTGTGTCTTGTGTTGTGGCTGAAACTTATTGAAATTTTTTGGACCTTAAAACAGAACCAAAACAGAGGTGTGAGTGTCCTAATTGCTTGAGAAAAACAAAGAAACAAAGTGCTTAAAAATTTGACCTAAAAAAAAAAAATACTACAAAATAGTGAAGCACTAGTGAAAACATACTTGTGAACACCTCTTGTTTTGTGTTATAATTTTGCTGCAGTTTTTCTATATTGAAACCGAGACATATAAGTGCTTAAAAGGCATTGAAACTCCTGAACATACAAAGAAAAATAAGTGAAAAATAATTTGCAAAAGAAAAAGAAAGAAAATAGCAAAAGAAAAGCCAAAGGAGTGAAAATTTGAGAAAATATTGCTCTCGGTTTTGATCTATTTTGTGTGACATTTTTGTGTTGGTCCAGCCACATATTGTGTCTTGTTTTTGTTCATAATCTTAGCTTTTAATTTTGTAATCCATTCTAGTGCCTTTCCTAGGTTACTCTTGTGTGTACTAGCTTCCAAATTTGCCTTAATTTTTGCTTGTCAATTTGTGGAACTCTTTCTAGTTTTGTCTCATTTTCTTCTACCACTTGGTGTAGCCATTCTAAATTGTTCATTTTCAGTTTTAGCACTAATATTCAGTCTTGAAGGTGGTTGAGTGCTTCTTGAAAGGTGTAGGAGGCCAAGGCAAAGGACATCCACTTGAAGGCTTTGGTGGTTGCTTAGGGAGTTTGTTCTCTCTTGGTGGCTAGGCTCTTGGAAACACCTAGAAGTGACTAACATCAAAGTTGCTTCTAAAGAGAGGAGTGACACACCTTGTGAGGCTGCAGTTGGTGGCTGATTTGGAGCAACAAGAAACTAAACCAATTGTGAAAATTTTTGTGAAAATTTAGAACTAAATTTAGTGACGGAAATTTTGGTTTCTAAAACCTAGTTTTTCATTACAAAATCCGTCTCTAAATTTGTTCTAAATTAGTGGCTAATTTGTTTTCCTTGAAATTAGGTGCAGCCACTAAATTCATTTGAGAGTGAATTTACATTTCATTTGGAGTGTAAATTTACATTTCATTTGAAGCAAATTTGAATTTCATTTACCTTGTAATTTTTGTTTTCTAAATTTTTGTACAAGGCCTTTATTAAGGAGTGTCTTGGAGTGCCTTTGGTGTATCTCCATCTCTCCTTAAGAACTTTTATAGTAATCCTCGTGTAGTACTTGTGAGAGTGGTCCTTGAAGGTCTTTGGTGCCTTTCAAGCTCTCACTTAGGTTTAATTGCTTTCAACGTCTAGTTTAAGTTTTCAAGCAATTTATGTTTTAAGCAATTTATGTTTTCAGTCATTTAAGTTTTCAAGCAATTTAAGTTTTCTTGCTCTTTATGTTTTCAAGCATCTTATAAATTGTACACATAGGCACTTGCTTGTTATTTTTCCTTTAAGAAAAGTTCTTTGTGAAAATTGTTTTGTGCAAGACAAAAGTACAAGGGGGTTTAGAGATTTTTACTTGAAGAGGCTTGGTTATTAAGTGGCTCTTTAGTAGCTCACCTCCCTCCAAAGTTCAATTTGTACTCTTAGACCTCTAAGTGCCAAGTCTAAAGCACTTCAAAACCTTATTTTCATAAAAACTATTTTTGTGTGAAAAATATCTCTTGAATTAAAATGTCTCAAGATTCCTCCCATAGTGAAAGTGATGGCTCTCCAAAAAGTCTTTCTTACATTACTAAAGAGCTCAAATCACTTAAACTATGGAAAAAGCAAGAGTCCATTCAAAGAGAGAAGGAAAGAATTGAAAGAGAATGACAACTTGCTTATCTTGAGGAAGAGTTGAGAATTTTAAGACAAGAGGAGGAAAAATTGAAAGAAGATATGAAGAAACATAAGAAAAAGAGTAGGAGCTCACATTCCCAATACACATCCCCTAATGAAAGCATGAATCAAGGGGATCACTATCAACATACTCCTAGGAGAACTACTAGGCCAAGGGAAGTCAAGGTTGACCTCCCACAATTCTTTGGCAAAGATGATGTGGAGTCTTATTTAGATTGGGAAATGAAGGTTGAGCAACTCTTTGCTTGCCATAGGGTAAGTGAAGAGAGGAAAGTACCTTTGGCTGCCCTTAGCTTCCAAGGGCATGCCATGTATTGGTGGACAGCCCTAGAGAGAGAGAGACGCCTCCACAATGATCCTCCAATTCAATATTGGAATGATCTTAAAAGTGCAATGAGGAGGAGGCACATTCCCACCTACTATGGGAGGGAGCTTATGAATAAGCTCCAAAGGCTCCAACAAAGAGACATGTCTGTAGAACAGTACAGGCAACAAATGGAGCTATTAATGATGAGGGCTTGTATTAGGGAAGAGGAAGCTACTACTGTAGCTAGATTTTTGAGTGGTCTTAATTTAGAAATAAGAGACCAAGTGGAGCTACTACCCTACAGGGACCTAAATGACTTGGTCCAACTTTGTGTAAGGGTAGAACAACAAAGAATGAGGAAATCTTACAAAAATAGCTCCAACTCTTCATTTCTAAAGAAAGATTCCAAGAAGGAGGGAAAAACTTTTGAAAAGAAGAAATCTTTTGAACCCTCCAAAAATCTAGCCACAGAAAAAGATAAGGGAAAGGGAAAGGACACTACACACACTAGTTCTAGGACTAGTGATATTAAGTGCTTTAAATGTTTAGGGAGAGGCCACATTGCCTCCCAATGCCCCACAAAGAAGGTAATGATCATGAGGGGGCATGACATTTATAGTAGCCAAGATGAGGCTACTACTTCTTCTAGTAATAGTGAGGAAGAAGCAAGTGATCAAGAGAAAGGTGTAGAGTCTACTTTTCCTTATGAAGGGGAGCTCTTAATGATTAGGAGACTCCTCAACAACCAACCTAGTGATACTCTATCACAAAGAGAGAACATATTTCATACTAGATGCAAAGTTTCAAACAGTGCATGTTCTCTCATTGTTGATAGTGGCTCATGGTGTAATTGTTGTAGCACTAGGCTGGTTGAGAAGTTGGGTTTAACTACTAATTCCCATCCTAAACCTTATCAACTCCATTGGATTAATGAGGATGGTGATTTAGCAGTTGACCAACAAGTAAAGGTCAAAATTTCCATTGGGAACTATGAAGATGAGGTGCTATGTGATGTAGTACCAATGGAAGCTTGTCACATCTTATTAGGAAGGCCATGGCAATTTGATAAGAAAACCATGCACAATGGCCTTACTAACGAGATTACCTTTACACATAAGGAAAGAAAGTTTGTGCTTCATCCTCTTTCTCCTCAACAGGTGGCTGAGGATTAAGCACAAATGAAACTCAAAAGAGATAGTGAAAAGAGATTTATAAAAAAAGAAGAAAAGAGAGAAAAAAAAAAGTCTGTGAAACTTAAGGATAGAGAGGAATCTAGGGAGAAAGGAGTTCCCTCCCTAGAGGTCGTTAATCAAGAGAATAAAATTTCCAAACAAACCCTCTTGATTCAACAACCCTCTTATTTCCTTCTCTGTAAAGGAACTCTTTCTTGCACTGCCACATCTAGTGGACATGAGACTTTACCTAAGGGGGTAAAAACACTTTTAAAGGAATTTGATGATCTATTTCCTCCCGAGGGTCCAATGGGCCTTCCTCCTTCTAGAGGAATAGAACATCAAATTGATTTGGTGCCTGGAGCTAGCCTACCTAATAGGCCTGCCTATAGGACCAACCCCCAAGAAACTAAAGAAATTGAGTCTCAGGTCCAAGATTTGTTGGAGAAGGGCTGGGTTCGAAAGAGCTTAAGTCCTTGTGCTGTTCCAGTGTTGTTGGTTCCAAAAAAAGATGGCAAGTGGAGAATGTGTTGTGATAGTAGAGCCATCAACAACATCACTGTGAAATATAGACACCCCATCCCTAGGCTTGATGACATGTTAGATGAGCTTCATGGAGCCATCATATTTTCTAAAGTTGATCTTAAAAGCGGATACAATCAAATTAGAATCAAAGAAGGAGATGAATGGAAAACCGCTTTCAAGACCAAGTTTGGATTATATGAATGGTTAGTGATGCCTTTTGGGCTCACCAATGCTCCTAGTACATTCATGCGTCTCATGAATCATGTCCTTAGGGATTGTATAGGTAGATTTGTAGTAGTTTATTTTGATGATATTCTCATATACAGTAGGAGTCTAAGTGATCATATAGGACACTTAAGGCAAGTTTTTGATATTCTTAGGAAAAATCAACTTTTTGGAAATTTAGAAAAATGTACCTTTTGTGTAGATAGTGTAGTTTTTCTAGGGTTTATAATTAGTAAAAAAGGGGTTCATCTGGACCCCGAGAAAATCAAGGCCATCCAAGAATGGCCCACTCCTAAAAGTGTTGGAGATATTAGGAGCTTCCATGGTTTGGCAAGCTTCTATAGGAGGTTTGTTCCTAATTTCTCCACACTTGCCTCCCCATTAAATGATTTAGTCAAGAAAAATGTGGAATTTATATGGGGAGAGAAACAAGAAAATGCCTTCATAACTTTAAAGCATAAGCTTACTCATGCACCACTTCTAGCTCTACCAGATTTTTCAAAAACTTTTGAGTTAGAATGTGATGCTTCTGGAGTTGGCATAGGTGCGGTTTTGTTACAGGGTGGGCACCCTATTGCATATTTCAGTGAAAAACTCAAAGGTGCCTCTCTTAACTACCCTACCTATGACAAGGAGCTTTATGCTTTGGTTAGGGCCCTTCAAACTTGGGAACACTACCTTATTCCCAAAGAATTTGTCATTCATAGTGACCATGAGTCACTTAAATATTTGAGGGGCCAAGGCAAGCTAAACAAAAGGCATGCTAAGTGGGTAGAGTTCTTAGAACAATTTCCATATGTGATTAAATACAAGAAAGGGAAAAATAATGTTGTGGCTTGTCGCCACCCGCCGAAACGGACCTTGGCAATCGCGACGATGGTTGGACTCTTTTTAAAGTTTTGAAAAGTGGTGGATTGATAGAACGACTTATTCTCAAACTGAGACCTTGTCGAGCTACCAATTTTATTAAATGATTCACCAATCCATATTAATCCCAAGCGGGACCCTCTATGGATTAGTGGTTTTCGCAAAAATTAGGGTTCTTGGAGTCGCAACCAATATTTTACTCAAAACATTGGAAAAAGATTTAAGGCAATTGATTTTATAAATCAACTTTGGCCATTACAACCAGAGTTGGGTAAGGGAGTCGGTTACGTGTGGGAAAGGTGTTAGCACCCCCACAGCGCCCCATTAGGGTTCCCTATGACGGATTATTTATTAAATAATAGCGCAAAATTACTAAATTACCCCTATTTATTATAAGCGATTGTAAATTAAATATCTACATGATGCAACAATCAGAAAGCGGTAAAAGAATGGATTTTTAGAAAAGAAACCTCTTGAAGCGTGCTTTTTATATATCAATGAAGTCTAGGAGGCTTTTTGGCACTCCCTCCCTCTACAAGCTCGCTCGCTCCTTCCTAAAAATAATTTTTGACTATGGAAATCCAAAAGATTTCCCTTCGACTAAGTTCGAATCTCTAAGCTAAATGCTCGGAATTCCAGAACTTCGTCGGATCGACTCTAGAGAGATTTCTAGGGCAGAACACTGCTCAAAAACCCCAGAATACTCAAGGAGGGAGTCAAAACTGTGTGGAAAAGTGTGGAATGACGTCCAAATGACGTCCTATTTATAGGGATGAGGCGCAGTACGGCCCCTGGGTTCAATACGGCCCGTATTGAGTTTTTGTACTTCAATACGGCCGTATTGAATTCAGTACGGCCGTATTGAAATACAGAAACTTCAATACGGCCGTATTGGTTTCAGTACGGCCGTATTGTAGTACAAAATGTGCAGTACGGCCGTACTGAACTCCAAGGAGGCCGTATTGAGCTCCAAACCTCCCACTTTCTTATTTTTGGCTACTCTAAGACCTCTAAACCTACAGATAGTCATCCTATGGTCTTCTGGGAGTCCTTCTGGCTGACTTTCCTTTGATCTTTGAGAGTCTTCGAGTCTTATTTCCGACCCGGACAATTTTAGGGGTCTACAACTGCCCCCCCTTTACTTAGTCGGACGGCCTTTTGGTGTACCGGCTGACAAGTAAAGGAGTTGACCCAATTGTCCGGGTGATGTGCCATCCTTCTGACTTGTAGCGTCTTCCGGTGGAAAATTGTTGAGTAGCCTCTCCAGGTTGAGTATTAGTCGTCGCCTCTCCAGGCTCATGCATACCTCAGTGTTTCTGACAACCTCGGTAGCTGAGTACCGCCTCTCCAGGCCCTGCCTCTCAACATGAGTCAGTTGAGTATCGCCTCTCCAGGCCCTGCCTCTCAACATGAGGCAGTTGAGTATCGCCTCTCCAGGCCCTGCCTCTCAACATGAGGCAGTTGAGTATCGCCTCTCCAGGCCCTGCCTCTCAACATGAGGCAGTTGAGTTTGCCCTCTCCAGGGTTTTGCCTCTCAACATGGGTAGCTGAGTTTGCCCTCTCCAGGGTTTTGAGATAAGTTTGTCTCCACAGTCCACAATGCTGCTTCGACGGTTTGTTTTTCTGATTTTGTGCCGCTGAGGGCTGGATAACGCAGGGATCCGTCTAGGGGATGTGCAGTCATTCATAGGTTTTTGTGCCCCAACTTGCATTGCTTAGTTGGTACCCATGGGGAATTTCTGACTCCTTGGGGTGTAGACACAGATGCTCTCTCTCTGAGTTGAGCGATGCCTTATGTTTGGCTGACGTCCTTTTGACGTAAGTGGAGTATCCCGGTTGTCCTTATTTGGGTGTCTCTTTTGATTTTCTGATTTTTGTAGCCTCTGTGTAGGCTGTTATCCGCTGGGGGATTCTGTCGTTCAATTCTTGACTGGCCTCTTCTGTTAGGCAAATCATCTTGATGTTCGGTGTTTGGCTGGATGCCGAATTCCGCTTGGGGAATATTTATTGATATTTTTTATTTTTCTCCTTTTGTAGGGGTGCCTCTTGAGTAGGCGACTGGGGATTTGGGGATCTTATGTATCCCAGAGTATTATTTAGGAAGCCTCTGCAGGCTTAGCCTCACTCAACGCTTGAGTCAGAGAGCTATCTTCCACTGAGGAAGTTTCAAGTCCTTTGACTGAATATTTTGCTTGGATGATCGCGCTTCCATTGGAGATTTTGACGATCTTGCTTTGATAGCTCTCGCTGGGGATTTGTTCCATGAGCTTAAGCTGAGGTTTCTCTGGAGAGTATTATTTCTGCGAGCCTCTCCAGGCTCAGTTATTCTGAAAGAGTATTATTTCGGCGAGCCTCTCCAGGCTCAATTATTCTAAGAGGGAGTAATGTTTCGGCAAGCCTCTCCAGGCTCAATTATTCTGAGAGAGTATTATTTCGGCGAGCCTCTCCAGGCTCAGTTATTCTGAGAGAGTATTATTTCAGCTGTCGCCACCGGCCCGAAACGGGCTTTCGGCATTCGCGAAGGATGGTTGGACTCGTTTATTTTTTTGGTTTTGAAAATGTATTGGATTATTAGAACGACTTGTTCTCAAACTGAGACCTTGTCGATCCTATCCAATTTATTTATTAAAACGTCTCACCAATCCATATTAATCCCAAGCGGGACCCTCCATGGATTAGTGGTTTTCGCAAAAGGAGGGTTCGTGGAGTCGCCACCAATGTTTTACTCAAAACATTGGAAAAAGGGATAAGGCAATTGATTTAAAAATCAACTTTGGCCACTACAACCAGAGTTGGGTAAGGGAGTCGGTTACGCGTGGGGAAGGTGTTAGCACCCCACGGCGCCCCTTTCGGGTTCCCTATGACAGATTATTATTTTTTTAAAAGAACAGTATAAAATTACTAAATTACCCCTATTTATTCTAAGCAATTATAAATTGACTATCTACATGATGACAGTTTAAGTATGCACACAGAAAGCAGTAAAAGGAAGGATTGAAGGGAAACCTCTTGAAGCGTGCTTTTATATATTGCAAAGAACTGGGAAGCGTTTTGGCGTTCCCTCGCTCTACAAGCCCGCTCCTCGCTCTCCTAGAACAAAATTTTAACTAAGGGAATCAAAAAGATTTCCCCTCGACTAGGTTCGATCCTCAAGCAAAATGGCTTGGGGCTCAAGAACTTCGTCGGATCAACTCTCCGAGTGATTTCTAGGGCAGAACACTGCTCAAAAACCCCAGAATACTCAAGGAGAGGGTTGAAACTATCTGAAAAAGTGTGTATTGACGTCCAATTGACGTCATATTTATAGGGAATAGGCGCAATACGGCCTACAGGGGCAATACGGCCGTATTGAAATTTTTGAACTTCAATACGGTCGTATTGAAGTTCAATACGGTCGTATTGAAATTCAGAAATTTCAATACGCCCGTATTGAGTTCGCTGCGGTTGTATTGAAGTGTCAATACGGTCGTATTGACTTCAGTACGACCGTATTGAAGTGTCAATACGGTCGTATTGACTTTAGTACGGCCGTATTGGGCTTTTTTCCTCCACTTCCTTATTTTGAGCTATTCTAAGACCTCTAGACCTACAGAGAACCCTCCTAGGGCCTTCGAGGAGTCCTTCTGGCTGATTATCCTTCAGTCTTCGAGAGTCTTCAAGCTTTATTTCCGACCCGGACAATTTTAGGGGTCTACAGCTGCCCCCCCTTTACTTAGTCGGACGGCCTTTTGGTGTATCGGCTGACAAGTAAAGGAGTTGACCCAATTGTCCGGGTATTGTGCCGACCTTCTGACTTGTAGCGTCTTCCGGTGGAAAAATGTTGAGTAGCCTCTCCAGGTGGGTGCATACCTCGGCGCTTCTGACATCCTCGGTAGCTGAGTTTACCTTCTCCAAGGTCAACTTCACTCGACGCCCGAGCCGGAAGTTGGACATCAACGCGCCTCTGATGACGCTGATGGTTGAGTACCGCCTCTCCAGGCTTAGCTTCACTCTTTGTTCGAGCCGGAAGCTAAGTATCCTTCTGACGACGGTAGCAGTGTGAGTTTCGCCTCTCCAGGCCTAGTCTCGCTCTTTGTTCGAGTCGGAAACCAAGCACCTTTGTGATGACGGTGAGCAGTGTGAGTTTTGCCTCTCCAGGCCTTGCTTTGCTTGTTGCCCAAGCTGGAAGCTGTAAGTACCGTCTCTCCAGGCTTAGCTTCACTCTTTGTTTGAGCCGGAAGCTAAGTACCTTTTGTGACAACGGTAAGCGGTGAGTACCCCTTTTCCAGAGATAGCTTCGCTCATTGCCCGAGCCGGAAGCTGCATGCCTCCGTGTTTGTGACGACGGGGTAGCGTGAATATCTCCTTTCCAGGGATTCGTGATGATTTTGTCTCCACAGTCCACGATGCTGCTTCGACGGTTGTTTTTTGATTTTGTGCCACTAAAGGCTGGATAACGCAGGGATCCGTCTAGGGGATGTGCAGTTACTCATAGGTTCTTGTGTCCCAACTTTCCATTGCGTAGTTGGTTCCCACTGGGGAATTTCTGATTCCTTTGGGTGCAGACACAAAGATGCTCTTTCTGATGTGAGCGGTGCCTTATGATTGGCTGACGTCCTTTCGACGTTGGTGGAGTATCCCGGTTATCCTTGTTCGGGTGTCTCTTTTGGTTTTCTGATTTTGCTGCCTCTGTGTAGGCTGTTATCCACTGGGGGATTTTGTCATTGATTTTGATTGGCCTCTTCTGTTAGGCGTATCAGCTTGACGTTCAATGATTGGCTGAGAGCCAGATTCCACTTGGGGAATGATTATTGATTTTTTCCTCCTTCTGCAGGGATGCCTCTTGAGTAGGCGACTGGGGATTTGGGGATCTTATGTATCCCAGAGTATTATTTAGGAAGCCTCTACAGGCTTAGCCTCACTCGACACTTGAGTTGGAGAGCTATCTTCACTGAGGAAGTTTAAGTCCTTTGACTTGGATATTCTGCTTGGGTGATCGTACTTCCATTGGGAATGTCGTCGATCTTGCTTTGATAGCTCTTGCTGGGGATTTTGAGTCCGTGAGCGTGAGTTGAGGTTTCTCTGGGGAGTATTATTTCTGCGAGCCTCTCCAGGCTCAATTATTCTTTGATGTGGGGGATGAGGAGTATTGTTTCGGCAAGCCTCTCCAGGCTCAGTTATTCTGTTCAAACTGATGAGTATTGTTTCGGCAAGCCTCTCCAGGCTCAGTTATTCTGAAGGAGTATTATTTCGACAAGCCTCTCCAGGCTCAATTATTCTGAGAGTATTCTTTCGGCAAGCCTCTCCAGGCTCAATTATTCTGAGATGCTGTTGATTTTCTGAATCTTTGCCTTTTTTATTTTTCGGCTTTTTCTGTATTTTGCCCTTTTTTATGTTTTTTGGCTTTTGCTGTACAGAATTTAAATTGCTAGAGAATTTTTGAATTCAAAAGTGGCAAATTTCATTAAAAATGAATTTGTACAAGAAAAATTTGAGAAATGGGGCTAAGCCCAACCAAACTAGTACATGAAAAAGCAATAAAACAGAAGCCAGTCTTCACTCCTCTGCTGGTCCTGTGGCGAGTCTGGGAAGCGGCGATGCATCCAGACGGAGAGGTTGTCGAACCCCTGCACCAAGGTATCTAGTCGAGCATCGGTACTCTGCTGCCATGTACCGACACTATGCTGAAAAGCATCGAATCGCGTGTCGATGCTCTGCTGAAAAGCATCGAATCGCGTGTCAATGCTCTGCTGCAGTGTGTCGAAGCGGGCGTCAAAGT
The DNA here is from genome assembly GCF_000230855.2 of Cajanus cajan. Classification (NCBI taxonomy): domain Eukaryota; kingdom Viridiplantae; phylum Streptophyta; class Magnoliopsida; order Fabales; family Fabaceae; genus Cajanus; species Cajanus cajan. Next base: position 37,398,350 of record NC_138525.1, read on the forward strand.
ATCCTCTGTCCGACCGTGACGTGCTAGCCTCTGGCTGCGGGGTGTCGCCTTCCTCAAAGTCGAGGTTGTTGAGGAGGTCGTCGAAGGTCTCGAGGCCATCTACTCGCACAAACCCCCCTCCTGGCGATCTAGCGATGATCTTCATGTTAATCAGGGTGGAGGCACCAATCAACTTTGGCGCCAACGCCCCTGGCTCTGCACCATCGGGACATCCCCATGTCTCCGCCAGCTGTGAGAGGAGTGGGGCAACCAAGATGTACCCCTGTCTGGACTCTCCTCCCTCTCGTACCCCAAACTTCTTCACGTGCTCAAGGAAGAAATATCCAGGATTGGCCTTCCGGCCGGTGGCCATGCAATATAAGGCCAGCAGATCCGGTCGTGTAATCGACTCCTGACTCTTGGACCTGCCATGAATAGTACTGGTGAGGATCTTGTGACAGATCCTAAGAGCAGTCGGGAGCCGGGAGCCCTTCACCCCTGAATGATAATCCCGTCGGCCAGTGAGCAAACTCCACATCTCAACCGGAGTCCACTGATCAGGCCACTCGCATATGGCGTCTCGGAAGGCCAGCTGATCAGTGCGGCTGAAAAACCCTGCCTGGACGTTGAACTCGTCCAACGTCAGCGTGCGGTATCCTTCATTCATCCAGAAATCCACCGCGCAAACATCCTCCCCATAGCTGTTAGTCGACTCCGTGACGCCGACTGTAGCCAAGAACTCCTTCGTGGCCGTCAAATATAGCTGGGATGGTGGATTAAGGACAAATCCCCATCCTATGGCGTCGAAGTAGTTCCTGACGTCATTCTCCAAGCCTACTGCTTGGAGAAGCTCAAAGTCGAGCACTCTTGACGGCTCGATGGTGAACGTCTCTATAAGCTGTAGCCGGTCCCGGTGTCGATCTGTCATTACACGTCTGGCTGGGGCTCTCTGCCTTTTGCGAGAAGATTCTGCCATTTCCGATAATCTCTCTAGGAATGCACTCACAAGCAAGGAATGTGGAGAATGAAGAAAGGTATGCAAAATGAGGGAGGGGAAGTCTTTATTTATAGGCAAAATTTCGCCAATACGGCCCGTATTGGATTCAATACGGCCGTATTGGCCTTTCCGTTGATGTACAAAGTTTACAATCAATACGGATCGTATTGGATTCAATACGACCGTATTGGGGTTTAGTACGGGCGTACTGGGTTTTAATACGCCCGTATTGGAGTTGAAACGTTATCCTTAACGTTAACTCCAATGCGATCGTATTAATACCAATACGGGCGTATTGGATTTTTCTGATTTATGATTTTTTTTTTTTTTTTTTTTTTTTTTTTTTTTAATTTTAAAATAAACAGAGAATAAGTGATCTTCTAGTACACCTATCATCTGTATGCATGTATGCAAATGAGATGCACCTAATTCTATTTGATTCAGTTTTTCAAAAGAATTAATCGATGCGTTCTTTGTTTGGATCTTGCCATTCCTCCAGACAGACTGTGCTTTGCCGATTTCTGTAACCAAGGAACGATGCGTATTTGATTTTTGGTGTTATCAACCAAATGATTCTCCCTTCCTTTAGAAGATGTGTCAACCCTCCTATTGACCACTATATCTCCATGTTTCCACTAGATTATTCAAAAATCGTTGGGGACAAGAGAAAAAAGAAGGAAAAGGTATATTTTTCAAAAGTTTGTGTTTTAGAGGGGATTGTTTTATTTTCGAAAAATGGATTTTGTAAGAATGGCTGGCCAATGGCAGGCTTATTGTGTTTAGGTTTGTTCGATTAAACATTTATGAAGTTAAGCACATCTTCGTTATTAATGATTGTGCTTTGACAACTTGGATAGCTTTTCTTGAGCTCCTTGTCGAATTCAATTGATGGTACCATCACGGATTTATTTTGTTCCCTTTTTTGACGGCCCTAACTTTTGCCTAAAACACCCCATTATGATGTCTTAGCGGGCTTTTGTTTTTGTTCATTATTTTGTAACCCTAATTTTTGCCTAGGTCACCCTTTTGTGGGATTCCTAGCGGGTCTTTTGCTCTTATTTTGCGCAGTCCCCTTTTGGTTTTCCTGCCGAGCTTATTATCTTTAGGATTTCTTTATCCATGATGGCATTTATTGATGTCAAGAAAAGGTGCTCCAAGCTGTCATGCACATTTCCACATAAAAATGATGCGGGTTTATTGATTATTAAGACGATTTTAACCTCACTTATGTTCGTTCAAACAGGGTTAAATAATGTGGTCTAGAACTTTATTGTAAGCAAGAAAAGAATCAATAAGAAATTAATGAAGAATGATTTTATTATAATCATGATGGAAACATGTGCCCTATCGAGGCTCGGGGGTCGGGCTGTCCCCGAGGAGTGATCTCTAATAGTCACTGAATTTACACATCTCTATTAGAAGGAAAATGACACTTGATGACGACAACTGGCCTTGATGTTTGTGAACCAGCCTTCTTAAAGATCTGGCTTAAAGAACGTTGAGAAGGATTTTGATTCCTCTTCGTTCTTTGATCTTTAACAGGGTTGTATCCTAACCCTTGTTTCCCCGGATTGTCCTTGATAATAGGTAGCTCCGGGATTCCTTGGGAGTACTTGCCTAATCCTTGTCCTGGCAAGTATCCGTTCTTTGTGAGCATATGGGCTACCTTCTTCATTTCTCGGGGAAACGTTTCAACATTGGCAATTTCCAATGCTTGGAAGGCGGTTTCCAAAGCTTCCTCTGCTGCATCCACATAAGGTATGTTGGATGGCTTGCTGATGAGTATGTCATCTTCAGCTTATACAGTCACCAGTTTGTCACCCACAATGAATTTGACTTTTTGGTGGAGCGTAGAGGGTACAGCTTTCGCATCATGAATCCAAGGTCGGCCTAGGAGACAGCTGTATGCAGGAGTAATATCCATCACTTGGAATTCGACGTTGAAGATGGTAGGTCCAATTTGGATTGGAAGATTGACTTCTCCCACTACCTCTCTTTTAGAACCGTCGAAAGCTCGAACGATCATGTTACTCGGGCGCATTTGGACTCCCTTGATTGCCACTTGATCAAGAGTTCTTTTGGGCATCACATTCAAGGAGGATCCGTTATCCACCAAGACTTTTGCGATGTGGTACTCCTTGCACTTTACAGAGATGTGCAAGGGCTTGTTGTGATTAGGTCCCTCGGCGGGGATTTCTTCATCGGTGAAAGTAAGGTGATCATTAGCCGTGATGTGGCTAACAATTCCCTCAAACTTGTCTTGGGAGATAGTATGCGACACATATGCCTCGTTCAAGACCTTCAACAGAGCTTGCCGATGCGGTTCGGAGCTTAGGATCAACGACAACAAAGTGATCTTTGCTGGTGTCTTGTGAAGTTGATCCACGATGGAGTACTCGCTTTGTTTGATGAATTTTAACAACTCATCAGTCTCCTCCTCGGATTCTCTATCTTCCTCGGTTTTCTCCTTTTCTTTTCCTTTATTCTTGGGAGCTTTACCGTGCAGATCTTCGGGAGTGTAGATCCTGCCACTCCTAGTCATGCCCCCAAGTCCAGCGATGTTAGAGATATCGCTGTCGGCAGAAGAACGGATGTCGTATATCCATGGCACAGCCTTATTTGTTTTGTAGGGGAAAGGCCTTGGAGCGACAATCCTTAACGGCGTCGGACCTTCCCTTTCGTCTGTTTTGATTACCAACAACGGCGTCGTCGTGTGTTCGCTTTGCGCAGTTGTTGGTTTGCATTTAATGACCAATGGCGTGCGATCCATTCTGAACATACGCATCGATTATTTCTTTCTTTTTATTAACATTTATTATCAAATTACCGGGAGAGATGAATGCAAATGAATGACTATGAGATGCAAAGGCGATAAATCTCAAGAATTCGATTTTATTCATTGAAGAAAGTGTACAACTTTTTATACAATGCTTTGAAGCAATTTTTTACAAAAAGAGAAAAGCCGGTAGAAACCCACAGGCGGGTTCATACGTCGTTGTCATTCTTCTTCGGCTTCCTCAACATGGCGTGCCATTGCTTCAACTTGCGAGTGGACGGCTTGGCTCATATCATCACAAGTCTTCTGAGCCTCCTTCGCTTTCTGAATGTGATAGTTGATCATGGCCTGCAGCTCGTTAAGCTCGTCTTCGGCTCGATCCTTCTCCTCTTGGAGTTTAGCCATTCGTGCCAATCCTTCCATTTCCTTTTTGCGGAAGTCGGAAAGGTTTGCGGCTTGTCGTTGAGCGACTTCCCGCCATTTCTGTGCGTCGGATCGAGTCGATAGCAAGTCCTCTTGCATGTCCCTGATCAACTGTGCCTGCTTTGCATGCTCGGCTTCAAGGCGTGCTATCTTGACATTGACTTCTTGGAGTTGACTACCCGGTTCAACCTTTGGTATTTTAGAGGCCCGAGTAGTCTCCTCGTTGAGGTTAGCACACTCATCCTTGAGCCGCTCTATCTCGTGGTCTTTCTTCTTGCATTGCCTTTGAAGACCATCAATGAGGAAACTGGATGCTTCGTTTTTCTCCTCGAGAGCTCTCATTTGAGCTCCTTGGATTTCCAGTTTCTTGGTCAAGGCGTCGACTTGTTCTTGCAACACCTTCCTTGCTGCTGTAGTTGCACAAGAAGTGGATGGCTGAGACACCCCCCTCTCGTTCCTCCATTTCTCGTAGTCGGTGGAGGCGGATACCCGAGGCTTTCCAAGCTCGAGATCTCCCTCATAGGTTGGTCTCTCCCACGCTCTTATGACAGAGTGCATATCCCTTTGATGCTCGGAATCATAGGAGAAACACAACCCTCCAAGCTCCTCTTTAGTAGGAACAATTTGGGTCCTCATTAGTTGTCTCATAACCAATTTAGGCGAGTAGGCTATACAACCTCTGAGGCCCATCAATGGTATGCTTGGATAACTACCGCATCTCGTCAATACATGGCTCGGATGGAACCAAGGGCAAACCCATGTGAAGTGATTAATGCTCCACTGTTCCATCTCTTCCTTCCACTCGGAAGCATATCGGCGGCGTACGGGGATCTTGGAGAAACTCCTCAATGGATCGGGCAAGATCCCCATATGACTAGAGGCATAGAAGTGTGTAATGCCCCACACATACAGCAAGGAGGTACAACATCGGATGATTTTTCCTTGCTTCTGTTGTGATAGATGAACAGACAGCAAGGTGTCGGCAAGAATGGCGGGCACGGGACTCTTCATGTGTACGTCCCAAGCGAAGAAAGCGTCCATTGCAGCATGGTCCACTGTGTTAGCGTAAAAGGGGAAAAGGATCATTCCAAATACAGCTAACGCTAGAGTCTTGTTGAAAGCTAACCAATCTCCCTCACCAGCCAAGGAAGAAAGGTGGTCTTCAATCATAGCAAGCTTCCAACCTTTAATACTGCCGTTCCCCACTAAGGCAGCTGATCGTGATGGTAATTTGACCTGAGTGGCAACTCTCTCCACGGCCACATGGTTATCATGAAGGATATAGACCCCAGCTGATTTGGGCCATCGTAGCATGAGCTCGTACTCCTCGAGAGTAGGAACTAGGTCAAACTGGGGGAACTCGAAACAGTGCAGCTCGAGACTCCAAAAATGGACCAAGGCTCTCAGAAAGGCTGGATCCACACAGATCTTCATCAAGTCGAGAACTCATCCATAGGATTTCTCAAATTCCAAACGAGCCTCTCGTGGCATCAAGGTACAGAGGTGATCCAACCTCTCGGCATGGTACAATAAGAAGTCCACTTTCTTCAACTGCCCATGCACCTCCCTAGATCTCTCCATAATCTACAATACAATGCATGATATGAGATGACGAAGATGAATATGCATGCATAGTGTTTATTTGAACTAAGCATTATCATGTTTTCGGGATTTTCCTAATATGATGCATGATATTGCTTGGTTTGGGATAAATATATATTTTTTTTCTTTTGAATATTTTATATATTTTTGTATTTTTTGGGGAAAAGGGAAACTACCTATATGAATGCAAATGAAGGTAGATGTTAACACCATGTACTAGAAGATCTTTATTTCTATTTATTCTTTTTATTTAAATAGAATAAGAATGTTGTTTGTTTAACAAATGCAAATGTATGCTCATACAATGTCACATAGTCAATGCACAAACAATTCACTCATCCACGAACAGTCACGAGCAAATTACGAGGTAGGGGTCTCCTGCAGAAAAGTGCATATTCAAGGAGGATCTAACTGTTCTCACTTGGTCAAAGGCCCCCAAGGTGCCCCCATTATAGGGACCCAATTCCTCTTGTCGTAGGTCGATGGAAAGCTCCAACGCACCGTCGGACTCAAGTTCATGGTTATCACCTTGAGTGATGTTTTCCGACAACGGTCTCATAGGCTCCTATAAACCCATCAACCGGCCGTACTAACATCCACTCCCTATGGATTACCACTCATGCCCCCGGGTATAGAGGGAACTGTTGTGTGCAAAGGTTTGTGTGCAATTTTTATTTCAAACAATTGCGGAAATTTAAACAAACAACAGTTATTTAAAGCCAAATAGATAAACATGTTATCATACAAGTGAGGGGTAATTTAGTAATTTTAACTATTATTTGTTAAAAATAATCTGTCACTAAATGGGACTGACTCTCGAGGCTTCCCCAGTGGAGTCGCCATCTGTCGCCACCGGCCCGAAACGGGCTTTCGGCATTCGCGAAGGATGGTTGGACTCGTTTATTTTTTTGGTTTTGAAAATGTATTGGATTATTAGAACGACTTGTTCTCAAACTGAGACCTTGTCGATCCTATCCAATTTATTTATTAAAACGTCTCACCAATCCATATTAATCCCAAGCGGGACCCTCCATGGATTAGTGGTTTTCGCAAAAGGAGGGTTCGTGGAGTCGCCACCAATGTTTTACTCAAAACATTGGAAAAAGGGATAAGGCAATTGATTTAAAAATCAACTTTGGCCACTACAACCAGAGTTGGGTAAGGGAGTCGGTTACGCGTGGGGAAGGTGTTAGCACCCCACGGCGCCCCTTTCGGGTTCCCTATGACAGATTATTATTTTTTTAAAAGAACAGTATAAAATTACTAAATTACCCCTATTTATTCTAAGCAATTATAAATTGACTATCTACATGATGACAGTTTAAGTATGCACACAGAAAGCAGTAAAAGGAAGGATTGAAGGGAAACCTCTTGAAGCGTGCTTTTATATATTGCAAAGAATTGGGAAGCATTTTGGCGTTCCCTCGCTCTACAAGCCCGCTCCTCGCTCTCCTAGAACAAAATTTTAACTAAGGGAATCAAAAAGATTTCCCCTCGACTAGGTTCGATCCTCAAGCAAAATGGCTTGGGGCTCAAGAACTTCGTCGGATCAACTCTCCGAGTGATTTCTAGGGCAGAACACTGCTCAAAAACCCCAGAATACTCAAGGAGAGGGTTGAAACTATCTGAAAAAGTGTGTATTGACGTCCAATTGACGTCATATTTATAGGGAATAGGCGCAATACGGCCTACAGGGGCAATACGGCCGTATTGAAATTTTTGAACTTCAATACGGTCGTATTGAAGTTCAATACGGTCGTATTGAAATTCAGAAATTTCAATACGCCCGTATTGAGTTCGCTGCGGTTGTATTGAAGTGTCAATACGGTCGTATTGACTTCAGTACGACCGTATTGAAGTGTCAATACGGTCGTATTGACTTTAGTACGGCCGTATTGGGCTTTTTTCCTCCACTTCCTTATTTTGAGCTATTCTAAGACCTCTAGACCTACAGAGAACCCTCCTAGGGCCTTCGAGGAGTCCTTCTGGCTGATTATCCTTCAGTCTTCGAGAGTCTTCAAGCTTTATTTCCGACCCGGACAATTTTAGGGGTCTACATCAGCAAGCCTCTCCAGGCTCAGTTATTCTGTGGGAGTATTATTTCGGCAAGCCTCTCCAGGCTCAGTTATTCTGAGAGAGTATTATTTCGGCAAGCCTCTCCAGGCTCAGTTATTCTGTGAGAGTATTATTTCGGCAAGCCTCTCCAGGCTCAGTTATTCTGTACAATTTGTTGGGTTTTCTGTATTTTGCCTTTTTTGTTGATTTTTGGCTTTTTCTGTATTTTTGCCTTTTTTGTCGATTTTTTGGCTTTTTCTGTATTTTTGCCTTTTTGTCGTTTTTTTTTTGGCCTTTTCTGTTGACTGTTGTCATACACAAGCAATTTTTCTATTTTTCTATTTTATGCAATTGCCTCATGATAAGGTCTTTGAATGTGCAACTAATGTGTGTGTGATGCACAAATGCAAGTTTGATTATTTTATTAATGTTTTTTTTTTTTTTTTTTTTAAATGGATGGCTCTCCCTATCCTCCTTTTCTTGGAGGAATTTCTGTCGTCGACGTGAGGGAATATCTTTGTGAGCCTTTTTCACAGGAGATTACGGATTTTATAGGAACCCCTCCAATTTTCTTTATTGACTGATTATTAAAGGAATTTCGTACAATTTTTATGAAATACCAATTTTAGAGGCATAATCACATGGTCAAGAGAGAAGAGAAAATGAATAGATATTTTATTGATATTCACAAGTGTTTTTACGGAACGATATACAGAAGGAATTTCTGAAGAATGGCTGGCCAGGGTAGGCTATATACATTGGGCTTAACAATTATATCTGTAATTGTTGCTCTTTACATTCCCCTAGTTGCTTTGGGTGAGATGTCTGAGCCAGGAGTGTAGATGCTGCAAGACGCTTGCTTCTAGAAGATAATCACTTGAGCCGCCTTTCGGTTTTCGATTCAAGTGATCGTTGCTTGCTTTGTTTTTGTATCTTATTCTTTTGCCCCTAATTTTTGCCTAGGACATATCCTAGCGGGGATAAATTCGCCTTTGTTTTGCCTAGTACCCTTGTACTGGCGGGCTTTTTATTTTGCCCTAACTTTTGCCTAGGACGCCCTTTTTGGGTTTTCATCCTAGCGGGCCTATGCAAGCAACGTCTTCAAGCATAGTACTTCTTTACCACGTCAGCGTTGACTGGGTATCGAAGTTCTTTTCCATCCATGTCTGTGAGGATCAATGCTCCTCCTGAGAAGGCTCGTTTTTCCACGTATGGTCCTCCGTGATTTGGGGCACACTTTCCGATTTTGTCCTTTTGAGTTGGTAGCAATTTCTTCATTACCAACTCTCCCTCATGGTTGTCGCCACCGGCCCGAAACGGGCTTTCGGCATTCGCGAAGGATGGTTGGACTCTTTTATTTGTTTAAAAATATGGATTGCTAGAATGACTTATTCTCAAACTGAGACCTCGTCAAACGAGCAATTTTATTAAAAGGCTCACCAATCCATGTTAATCCCAAGCGGGACCCTCCATGGATTAGCGGTTTTCATAAAAAGGAAGGGTTCATGGAGTCGCCACCAATGTTTTACTCAAAACATTGGAAAAAGAAGCTTAAGGCAATCGATTCAAAAATCGACTTCGGCCATTACAACCAGAGTCGGGTAAGGGAGTCGGTTACGTGTGGGGAAGGTGTTAGCACCCCACAACGCCCCTTTCGGGTTCCCTATAACAGATTATTTCTAAAAATAATAGTGCAAAATTACTAAATTACCCCTATTTATTCTAAGCAATTATAAATTAACTATCTACATGATGACAGTTTAATATGCACACAGAAAGCAGTAAAAGAAGGGATTTTTAGAAAAGAAACCTCTTGAAGCGTGCTTTTTATATATCAAGTAAAACTGGGAAGCTTTTTGGCGTTCCCTCGCTCTACAAGCCCGCTCACTCCTTCCTAAAAATAATTTTTGACTATGGAAATCCGGAGGATTTCCCTTCGACTAAGTTCGAATCTCCAAGCTAAATGCTCGGAATTCCAGAACTTCGTCGGATCGACTCCCAGAGAGATTTCTAGGGCAGAACACTGCTCAAAAACCCCAGAATACTCAAGGAGGGAGTCAAAACTGTGTGGAAAAGTGTGAAATGACGTCCCATTGACGTCATATTTATAGGGAAGAGGCTCAATACGGTTTATGAGGGTCAATACGGTCAACATTGAAATTTTGAACTAATACGGCCGTATTGAATTCAATACGGCCATATTGAAGTTCAAAAAACCTCAATACGGCCGTATTGAAGTTCAGTGCAGCCGTATTGAATTCAATGCAGCCGTATTGAATTCAATGCAGCCGTATTGAAGTCCAGAAACTTCAATACGGCCGTATTGAGTTTAGTGCGGCCGTATTGAAGTTCAAAATGTTCAATACGGCCGTACTGAACCTCTGGGAGGCCGTATTGGGCTTCATTCCTCCCACTTTTCTTATTTTAGCTATCCTAAGACCTCTAGACCTATAGAGAACCCTCCTTGGGCCTTCTGGAAGTCCTTCTGGCTGATCTTCCTTCAGTCTTCGAGAGTCTTCAAGCTTTATTTCCGACCCGGACAATTTTAGGGGTCTACAGCTGCCCCCCCTTTACTTAGTCAGACGGCCTTTTGGTGTACCGGCTGACAAGTAAAGGAGTTGACCCAATTGTCCGGGTGATGTGCCAACCTTCTGACTTGTAGCGTCTTCCGGTGGAAAATTGTTGAGTAGCCTCTCCAGGTTGTTGCATACCTCGGCGCTTCTGACAACCTCGGTAGCTAAGTTTACCCTCTCCAGGGTCAACTTCACTCGACGCCCGAGCTGGAAGTTGAACACCAATGTGACTCTGACGACGCTGATGGTTGAGTACTGTCTCTCCAGACCTTGAGTACCGTCTCTCCAGACTTTGAGTACTATCTCTCCAGACCTTGAGTACTGTCTCTCCAGACCTTGAGTACTGTCTCTCCAGACTTTCTTTGAGTACCGTCTCTCCAGACCTTGTTTGAGTACCGTCTCTCCAGACCTTGTTTGAGTACCGTCTCTCCAGACTTTGTTTGAGTATCGTCTCTCCAGACTTTGTTTGAGTACCGTCTCTCCAGACCTTGTTTGAGTACCGTCTCTCCAGACCTTGTTTGAGTACTGTCTCTCCAGACCTTGTTTGAGTACCGTCTCTCCAGACTTTGTTTGGTCTCTGACGACCTAGGCAACTGAGTTTACCCTCTCCAGGGTCTGCGTCCGTGTCTTCTGATCACTTCGGCAATGCGAGTTTACCCTCTCCAGGGATCTGAGATGATTTTTTTTCTCCACAGTCCACTATGCTGCTTCGATGGTTTTTTCTGATTTTGTGCCACTGAGGGCTGGATAACGCAGGGATCCGTCTAGGGGATGTGCAGTCATTCATAGGTTCTTGTGCCCCAACTTGCATTTGCATAGTTGGTACCTATGGGGAATTTCTGACTCCTTGAGTGATGCTTTCTGACAACGGTCTACGGGCACCTATAGACCCATTCGACAACCGGCCGTACTAACATCCACTCCCTATGGCTTACCACTCATGCCCCCGGGTATAGAGGGAACTGTTGTGTGCAAAGGTTTGTGTGCAGTTTTTATTTCAAACAATTGCGAGAATTTAAACATACAACAGTTATTAAAGCCAAATAGATAAACATGTTATCATACAAACAAGGGGTAATAAAGTAATTTTAACTATTATTTGTTAAAAATAATCTGTCACTAAATGGGACTGACTCTCGAAGCTTCCCCAGCGGAGTCGCCATCTGTCGCCACCGGCCCGAAACGGGCTTTCGGCATTCGCGAAGGATGGTTGGACTCTTTTATTTGTTTAAAAATATGGATTGCTAGAATGACTTATTCTCAAACTGAGACCTCGTCAAACGAGCAATTTTATTGATTTGAGGACAAATCCTTCTCAAGAAGGAGGGGATGATAGACCATGGGCCAAGGGCCCAGTGACCAGAGCTATGGCTAGGAGGATACAGGAAGAGCTGGATCTTGAGAAGACTAATGGGCTTGTTAGGCCCAAGATAATCTTCACTTGGAATGCTCTATCATGAAGAGAAGGCCTAGTTCTATTTGTTCATATTGTACAGTTTATACATAGTCTATTGTATAGGTTATTTTTGCCTTTGTATTTGAGAGGCACTTTATTTGCTTTTTCCTATTATGTGTATATTGTTTTTAAGGTAGGTTACTTGGAGAGTTTAGCTCCATTTAACCTCCCCAGTTGACACATTCATTTTGTATTTTTTCAATAGGAAAAAGGGGGTACATTTAGCAAAGCTTGAGGTATGACTAGTAATTGGGCCAGAATTGGGCCTAGGCTAAATTTTTGATATTGGACTCATTTTGCTCCTAATTTTTCATAGATTTGATGTAGCTAGGTCTCATCATCATATGATGAACCTAACTACACCAAATCAAGATTTTGCAAATTAAATCAAGGAGCAAATTAAGTGCAAAGCCGCCTAGCTCTCTTCATGGCCGAAATTAGTAGTTCCTTCTTGAGTTTTTGAAGCTTGCCTTGCAAGCTTCTAAACTCAAGTAAGGTAAGCTTACCTTACCATGGTTCCTAAGTGAACCATGGTCAAGGTTAGCTTCCCTTGCAAGCTTGCCAAAACCATAGGAGTTAAGTAAACCTTACCATGGTTCCTAGTGAACCATGGTTAAGGTTAGCTTCTCCTAGAAGCCACCTCTTTTCTATATATTTGTAAATGCTTCTTTTGTAGACACTTTTGAACATTTTTGAGAATGAAATCTGAATTTTATCTCAATCAAGAGTCACCTAAAAACCGTGGAGAACTATCTCTTTAGGTTTCCCTCAAGGTTCCTTCTACCTTGTCTTGGTTCATCAAACTTCTCTATCCAAGAGAAGTAACCGAACCTCCTTCATAGACTTCACCTCCTTTGAAGCTTCTTCAATGGAGATTTCCGAGATTTCAAGGAGTCAACCTCAAAAGCATCACGGTCCAAGCATGGAACAAGTGGAGAACATCAATCTCCTTCACTTAGCTTCCATCACACAGCCTTATTTGATTCGTAGGGGAAAGGTCTTGGAGCAGTGATCCTTAACGGTGTTGGACCTTCCCCTTTGTTTGTCTTGATTACCAATAACGGAGTTGACGTGTGTTCGCTTGGCGCGGTTGTTGGCTTGCATTTAATAACAAATGGCGTGCGATCCATTCTGAACATACGCATCGATTTAATCCTTTCTTTTTATTTATGTTTATTAATGAATTACTAGGAGGGATGTATGAAATGCAAACCTAGATCCCTCCATGATCTTTGATAAGAATGCATGATATGAGATGATGGCGTTGAATATGCATGCATTGTGTTTATTCAACTAAGCATTATCATGTTTTTAGGATGTTCCTAAGATGATGCATGATATCGCTTGGTTTGGATAAATAACCCTTTTTTCTTTTTCTTGGGTATTTTGTTTTTGTATTTATTTATTTTTTGGGTGAAAATGGAAACTACCTATATGAATGTGATGAAGGTAGATGTTAACACCATGTAATGGAAGATTCTTATTCATATTTATTCTTATTTTAAAAGGGAATGTTGTATGTTTAAAGAATGCAATGTATGCTCAAACAATGTCACATAAACAATGCACAAACAATTCACTCATCCATGAACAGTCACGAGCGAATCACGAGGTAGGGGTATCCTGCAGAAAAGTGCATATTCAAGTTGGTTCTAACTGTTCTCACTGGTCTGAGGCCCCCAAGGTGCCCCCATTATAGGGACCCAATCCCTCTCGTCGTAAGTCGATGGAAAGTTCCAACGCACTGTCGGACTCGAGTTCATGGTTATCACCTTGAGTGATGCTTTTCGACAACGGTCTACGGGCACCTAGGCCCATTCGACAACCGGCCGTACTAACATCCACTCCCTATGGCTTACCACTCATGCCCCCGGGTATAGAGGGAACTGTTGTGTGCAAAGGTTCGTGTGCAGTTTGTATTTCAAACAATTGCGAGAATTTAAACATACAACAGTTATTAAAAGCCACATAGATAAAACATATTATCATACAAGCGAGGGGTAATGAAGTAATTTTAAACTTTTATTTTAAAAATAATCCATCACTAAATGGGACTGACTCTCGAGGCTTCCCCAGTGGCTTCCTCATGATGGGACCCATGGTCACTGTGGCTTGATCCATGGACGTTATGTTGACGCATGAGTTCCATCATTTGCGCCATTTGTTCTTTGAGCTGTGAGAGCTCGGCTGTAAGCTTCTTATTTTGGTCCTCCAGCGCTTCCATCTTCTTGATTTTCTGCGCGTGTGTGAGGACAGAGAGATGACCAGCCACTTTCTAAAATGAATGTTTTATTCTAATTAGTTTATTCATGGTATGAATACACTCTCGATGTGAGCTTGATAAGACTCCATCTTTAAGGCGCTGCCTTTTTAAGATGAAGGTTTATCACCCTCCCTAGCCTATGATCTCTCCCCAACGGAGAATCTCAATAGTCATGGGTCCCTTTTGCTCACATCGAGAGGGTATTGGTGATCCTAAAATGAATAATTGATGAGGATGCATGAGGTCTTATTGGCAATGATGTACATGCTCCTCGCTTTTTATTATATTTTCACACATTGGTTTTTCCTCTCATGTCATGACATTTTCATGCATGGGGATTATTCTTTAGACCTTATCACGAGGTTATTTATTAATGCACAAACAATTGCACATAAGCATTTACACAAACAATTCACTCATCCACGAACAGTCACGAGCGAATCACGAGGTAGGGGTATCCTGCAGAAAAGTGCATATTCAAGGTGGTTCTAACTGTTCTCACCGGTCTGAGGCCCCCAAGGTGCCCCCATTATAGGGACCCAATTCCTCTCGTCGTAAGTCGATGGAAAGCTCCAACGCACTGTCGGACTCGAGTTCATGGTTATCACCTTGAGTGATGCTTTCCGACAACGGTCTACGGGCACCTATAGACCCATTCGACAACCGGCCGTACTAACATCCACTCCCTATGGCTTACCACTCATGCCCCCGGGTATAGAGGGAACTGTTGTGTGCAAAGGTTTGTGTGCAGTTTTTATTTCAAACAATTGCGAAAATTTAAACAAACAACAGTTATTAAAAGCCAAATAGGTAAAACGTGTTATCATACAAGCAAGGGGTAATAAAGTAATTTTAACTATTATTTGTTAAAAATAATCTGTCACTAAATGGGACTGACTCTCGAAGCTTCCCCAGCGGAGTCGCCATCTGTCGCCACCGGCCCGAAACGGGCTTTCGGCATTCGCGAGGGATGGTTGGACTCTTTTATTTGTTTAAAAATATGGATTGCTAGAATGACTTATTCTCAAACTGAGACCTCGTCAAACGAGCAATTTTATTAAAAGGCTCACCAATCCATGTTAATCCCAAGCGGGACCCTCCATAGATTAGCGGTTTTCATAAAAAGGAAGGGTTCATGGAGTCGCCACCAATGTTTTACTCAAAACATTGGAAAAAGGGATAAGGCAATTGATTTTATAAATCAACTTCGGCCATTACAACCAGAGTTGGGTAAGGGAGTCGGTTACGCGTGGGGAAGGTGTTAGCACCCCACAGCGCCCCTTTCGGGTTCCCTATGACAGATTATTTCTAAAATAATAGCGCAAAAATTACTAAATTACCCCTATTTATTATAAGCGATTATAAGCGAAATATCTACATGATGATAATTTAAGTATGCAACACTCAGAAAGCAGTAAAAGAAAGGATTTAAGAAGGAAACCTTTGAAGCGTGCTTTTCTATATATTTAAACAGAAATTGGGAAGCTTTTTGGCGTTCCCTCACTCTACAAGCCCGCTCCTTCCTAAAAAATAATTTTTGACTTGGAAATCCGATGGATTTCCCTTCGACTTAGTTCGAGACTCAAGCAAAATGCTCAGAACTCAAAAACTTCGTCGGATCAACTCTCCGAGTGATTTCTAGGCAGAGCACTGCTCAAAAAAAACCCAGAATACTCAAGAAGAGGGTTAAAACTCAGTCCAAAAGTGTGAAATGACGTCCCATTGACGTCATATTTATAGGGAAAAAGCTCAATACGGTCTCTGGGGGTCAATACGGTCAACATTGAAATTTTGAACTACAATACGGCCGTATTGAATTCAATACGGCCGTATTGAAGTTCAAAAAACCTCAATACGGCCGCATTGAAGTTCAGTGCAGCCGTATTGAATTCAATGCAGCCGTATTAAAGTTCAGTGCAGCCGTATTGAATTCAATGCAGCCGTATTGAAGTTCAGAAACTTCAATACGGCCGTATTGAGTTCAGTGCGGCCGTATTGAAGTTCAAAATGTTCAATACGGCCGTACTGAACCTCTGGGAGGCCGTATTGGGCTTCATTCCTCCCACTTTTCTTATTTTAGCTATTCTAAGACCTCTAAATCTACAGATAGTCATCCTATGGTCTTCTGGGAGTCCTTCCGGCTGACTTTCCTTTGGTCTTCGAGAGTCTTCCAGCTTTATTTCCGACCCGGACAATTTTAGGGGTCTACAGCTGCCCCCCCTTTACTTAGTCGGACGGCCTTTTGGTGTACCGGCTGACAAGTAAAGGAGTTGACCCAATTGTCCGGGTGATGTGCCAACCTTCTGACTTGTACCGTCTTCCGGTGGAAAATTGTTGAGTAGCCTCTCCAGGTTGTTGCATACCTCGGCGTTTCTGACAACCTCGGTAGCTAAGTTTACCCTCTCCAAGGTCAACTTCACTCGACGCCCGAGCCGGAAGTTGAACACCAACGTGCCTCTGACAACGCTGATGGTTGAGTACTGCCTCTCCAGGCCCTGCCTCTCAACATGAGGTAGTTGAGTATCGCCTCTCCAGGCCCTGCCTCTTAACATTCAGTAGTTGAGTATTGCCTCTCCAGGCCCTGCCTCTTAACATTCAGCAGTTGAGTATTGCCTCTCCAGGCCCTGCTTCTTAACATTCAGCAGTTGAGTACCGCCTCTCCAGGCCTTGTTTGAGTACCGTCTCTCCAGACCTTGTTTGAGTACCGTCTCTCCAGACCTTGTTTGAGTACCGTCTCTCCAGACCTTGTTTGAGTACCGTCTCTCCAGACCTTGTTTGAGTACCATCTCTCCAGACTTTGTTTGAGTACCGTCTCTCCAGACTTTGTTTGAGTACCGTCTCTCCAGACTTTGTTTGAGTACCGTCTCTCCAGACTTTGTTTGGTCTCTGATGACCTAGGCAACTGAGTTTGCCCTCTCCAGGGTCTGCGTCCGTGTCTTCTGATCACTTCGGCAATGCGAGTTTACCCTCTCCAGGGATCTGAGATGATTTTTTTGTCTCCACAGTCCACTATGCTGCTTCGACGTTTTTCTGATTTTGTGCCACTGAGGGCTGGATAACGCAGGGATCCGTCTAGGGGATGTGCATTCATTCATAGGTTCTTGTGCCCAAACTTGCATTTGCATAGTTGGTACCCATGGGGAATTTCTGACTCCTTGGGGTGTAGACACAGATGCTCTTCTTGATTTGAGCGATGCCTTATGTTTGGCTGACGTCCTTTTGACGTAAGTGGAGTATCCCGGTTATCCTTATTCGGGTGTCTCTCTTTGATTTTTCTGATTTTTGTAGCCTCTATGTAGGCTATTATCCACTGAGGGTTCTGGATGTTGATTTTGATTTTGTCTCCACAGTCCACGATGCTGCTTTGATGATTGTTTTTGATTTTTGTGCCACTGAGGGCTGGATAACGCAGGGATCCGTCTAGGGGATGTGCAGTTACTCATAGGTTCTTGTGTCCCAACTTTCCTTTGCATAGTTGGTGCCCATTGAGGAATTTCTGTTTCCCTGGGGTGTAGACACGAAGATGCTCTTTCTGAGATGAGCGGTGCCTTATGATTGGCTGACGTCCTTTCGACGATGGTGGAGTATCCCGGTTATCCTTATTCGGGTGACTCTTTTTGTTTTTCTGGTTTTGTCGCCTCTGTGTAGGCTGTTATCCGCTGGGGGATTTTGTCATTGATTGTGATTAGCCTCTTCTGTTAGGCAGATCATCTTGATGCTTGATGTTTGGCCAAGAGCCGGATTCCACTTGGGGAATGATTATTGATCTTTTGATTTTTTTTCCTTTTTGTAGGAATGCCTCTTGAGTAGGTGACTGGGGATTTGGGGATCTTATGTATCCCAAAGTATTATTTAGAAAGCCTCTTCAGGCTTAGCTTCACTCTTCGTTTGAGTTGGAAAGCTATCTTCCACTGAGGAAGTCTAAGTCCTTTGACTTGGATATTTTGTTTGGATCATGCTTCCGTTGGGGAATTTTGCTGATCTCGCTTTGATAGCTTTCACTGGGGAATTTGGCCCGTGAGTGGAAGCTGAGATATCTCTGGGGAGTATTATTTCGGCGAGCCTCTCCAGGCTCAATTTTTCTGAGAGAGTATTATTTCGGCGAGCCTCTCCAGGCTCAGTTATTCTGTGGGAGTATTGTTTTTTGTTCAGCCCGAGAATGCGAGCTGAGACGTCTTTTGGAGAGTATTATTTCGGCAAGCCTCTCCAGGCTTAATTATTCTGTGGGAGGCGATTGATTTTCTAAATCTTTTGCCTTTTTTGTCGTTTTTGGCTTTTTCTGTATTTTTTGCCTTTTTTGTTGATTTTGGCTTTTTCTGTGTTTTTGCCTTTTTTGGTTGATTTTGGCTTTTTCTGTACAGAAATGTCTCTGAGGAGTATTATTTTGGCAAGCCTCTTCAGGCTCAGTTATTCTGAGAGAGTATTATTTCGGCGAGCCTCTCCAGGCTCAATTATTTCTGAGAGAGTATTATTTCGGCAAGCCTCTCCAGGCTCGGTTATTCTGTATGGTGAGAGAGTATTGTTTCTGCAAGCCTCTCCAAGCTTAATTATTCTGAGGAAGTATTTTTCAGCAAGCCTCTCCAGGCTCAATTATTCTGTACAAACTGAGGAGTATTGTTTGTATCCTTGCCTTTTTTCGTTTTCGGCTTTTGTTGACTGCTGTCATACACAAGCAATTTTCTATTTTTCTATTTTATGCAATTGCCTCATGATAAGGTCTTTGAATGTGCAACTAATGTGTGTGATGCACAAATGCAAGTTTTATTATTTAATGTTTTTAGAAAAATGAATGGCTCTCCCTATCCTCCTTTTCTTGGAGGAATTTCTGTCATCGACGTGAGGGAATATTTTTGTGAGCCTTTTATGCAGGAGATTATGGATTTTATAGGAACCCCTCCAATTTTCTTTATTGACCGATTATTAAGGAATTTCATACAATTTTTTTAGAAATACCAATTTTAGAGGCATAATCACATGGTCAAGAGAGAAGAGAAAATGAATAGATATTTTATTGATATTCACAAGTGTTTTTACAGAAAGATATACAGAAGGTTTTTCTGAAGAATGGCTGGCCAGGGTAGGCTATATACATTGGGCTTAACAATTATATCTGTAATTGTTGCTCTTTACATTCTCCTAGTTGCTTCGGGTGAGATGCCTGAGCCAGGAGCGTAGATGCTGCAAGACGCTTGCTTCTAGAAGATAATCACTTGAACCGCCTTTCGGTTTTTGATTCAAGTGACCGTTGCTTGCTTTGCTTTTACATCTTATTCTTTTGCCCCTAACTTTTGCCTAGGACGTATCCTAGCGGGGATAATTTTGCCTTTGTTTTGCCTAGTACCCTTGTACTGGCGGGCTTTTTGTTTTGCCTAGGACGCCCTTTTTGGGTTTTCATCCTAGCGGGCCTATGCAAGCAACGTCTTCAAGCATAGTACTTCTTTACCACGTCAGCGTTGACTGGGTATCGAAGTTCTTTTCCATCCATGTCTGTGAGGATCAATGCTCCTCCTGAGAAGGCTCGTTTTACCACGTATGGTCCTCCGTGATTTGGGGCCCACTTTCCGGTTTTGTCCTTTCGAGTTGGTAGCAATTTCTTCATTACCAACTCTCCCTCATGGTAGACTCGAGGGTGGACTTTCTTGTCAAAAGCCTTTTTGATCTTCCTCTGATAGGCTTGACCATGGCATATGGCGTTCAGCCGTTTTTCTTCAATGAGGTTCAACTGGTCATACCGGCTTTGAACCCGTTCTGCTTCGGAAAGTTTTGCTTCCATGATTACCCTTAGGGAAGGTATTTCGACTTCGACGGGTAGCACTGCCTCCATCCCATAGACGAGGGAGAATGGAGTAGCTCTTGTAGATGTGCGTACAGAAGTCCTATAACCATGGAAAGCGAAGGGTAATATCTCGTGCCAGTCTTTAAATGAGACAACCATCTTTTGCACTATTTTCTTGATGTTCTTATTGGTTGCCTCGACTGCCCCATTCATCTTTGGCCAATATGGGGAAGAGTTATGGTGTTGGATCTTGAATTCTTAGCACAGTTCTTCCACCATTTTGTTGTTCAGATTAGATCCATTATCAGTGATGATTTATTTCTCAATGCTTTCACTAGATTATTCTAAAATCGTTTGGGACAAGAGAGAAAAGAAAGGAAAGATATTTTTTGTTCTGAAGTTTGTGTTTTAGAGGGGATTTATTTTTCAAAAATGGTTTTTGTAAGAATGGATGGCCAAGGTAGGCTTATGTGTTTAGGCTTGTTTGATTAAACACTTATGAAGTTAAAAAGTCGTGTTGTGATTGACAACTTGGATAGCTTCCTTTGAACCTTTCTTTTTGAATTCGGTTCATGGTACCATCATGGATTTATTTTTGTTTTTTGATTTGTCCTAACTTTTGCCTAAAACACCCATTTGTGGTGTCTTAGCGGGCTTTTGTTTTTGTTTATTTTTGTAACCCTAACTTTTGCCTAGGTCACCCTTTCGTGGGATTCCTAGCGGGTCTTTTGCTCTTATTTTTGCGCAGTCCCCTTTTTGAGTTTCCTGCCGAGCTTCTTTTATTTTGAAAGATTTCTTTTTACCCATGATGGCACTTGTCAAGGCCAAGGGAAGGTGCTCCAAGTCGTCACACACACCTCCACATGAAAATGATGTGGGTTTATTATTATTAAGATGATTTTAACCTCATTCATGTTTATTCAAACAGGGTTAAAAATGATGTGGTTTAGAATTTTATTATAAGCAAGAAAAGAAGCAATGAAGAATGATTTTATTATAATCATAGCGGAAACATGTGTCCTTATTTCATCACTGATATGGGTCCCAATGTTGACCTCTTATATCTCTCGGCCATGCCCCAAATTCACAGTCTCCAATTTCTCTTGACGAGTTGGAGTAGGCGAGCTTCTCGTTCTAGCAGTCTTTGCAGATCCGGAGAGATGGTCTCCTCATCACTGTCCAACTCAACCCATTCACCTTCGGATCCCGGTCAGAGCGAACAATTACAGACATAATTATTTTATTGGTTCTGTTTAGGTTTAGAATTATTAATGTTAATGAGGAAAGAGAGAAAAGAACAAAAAAGAGAGTAATGTGCGAAAAATGCCTCTTTATTGATATGTATTAAAACTGTACAAAAACCCTTATTTACATGAAAAGGTTCTCATGATCTCGGGTACTGATCATGAGTCCCTAAAAGAGAAAAATGAAGGGGCCCTATCGTGGCTTGTTCTTCTCTCTACTCCTGCTTTGGCAGAGGATTCTTGCTCACGTCGGGCGCTGTCAAATCGAAGGTGACCCACCCGGCATCAATAAGGTTTTGGACCTTGTATTTGAGAGCTAGGCATTTCTCTGTTGAATGCCCTGGTGCCCCCGAATGGTATAAACATTTGTCTTGTGGCTTGTACCAATCGGGGTAAGGTGGGTCGATCTTCCTTGGTGGAACATGAGCTAGAAGTTTGGCTTCTACTAGCTTCGGCAGGAGATCGCTATAAGTGGTCGGAAGTTTATCAAACTTCTTCACAGGGGTGAATTGCGATCTTCCCGACTTCGAAGTGAAAGTAGCCGAGGGTATGGTTATAGCATTGACTCCTCCCTCTTTCTTCTTCCCGAAGGTCTTCTTAGCTTCATATGATTGGGAAGGCTTAGCCAGCTTCCCACTTTTGAGTCCTTGTTCCACTCTCTCCCCAATGGTGATGATGTCCGAGAAGAGTGTCGTTGTGTTCCCTATCATTTTATCGTAATAGGGACCAGTCAACGAGTTGATGAATAAGGACACCGTCTCCTTATTCGACAGCGGGGGCTCTAACTGCGCCGCCAACTCCCTCCATCGTTGGGCGTACGCCTTGAAAGATTCGTCACTTTTCTTACTCAAGGCTTGAAGATCTGACCTATCGGGTGTTAGGTCGATGTTGTATTTATAGCGCTTGAGAAAGGCGTCGGCCAACTGCCTCCATGTATGTACTAGATTTCCATCTAGCTGCATATACCAATTGAGTGCGGTTTCAGCCAAGCTCTCTTGAAAGCAATGAATTAAGAGCTTTTCATTGGTAGCATATGCAGCCATTTTGCGTCAGTACATGGTGAGATGACTTTTGGGGCAAGTCGATCCCACGTATCTCGGGAAATCTGGCACTTTAAATTTAGGAGGAAATTGAATATCCCTCACTAAGCACATGTCGGCGGTGTAGACCCCTAAAATTGTCCGGGTCGGAAATAAAGCTTGAAGACTCTCGAAGACTGAAGGAAAATCAGCCAGAAGGACTCCTGGAAGGCCCTAGGAGGGTTCTCTGTAGGTCTAGAGGTCTTAGAATAGCTCAAAATAAGGAAGTGGAGGGAATGAAGCCCAATACGGCCGTACTGAACCTAATACGGCCGTATTGAAGCTTCAATACGGCCGCAGTGAACTCAATACGGCGTATTGAAGTTTCTGAAACTTCAATACGGCCGTACTGAAGTCAATACGCCCGTATTGACACTTCAATACACCCGCAGTGAACTCAATACGGGCGCATTGAAATTTCTGAATTTCAATACGGCCGTATTGAACTCAATACGACCGTATTGAAGTTCAAAAATTTCAATACGGCCGTACTGCTCCTGTAGGCCGTATTGCGCCTATTCCCTATAAATATGACGTCAATTGGACGTCATTCCACACTTTTGAACATAGTTTCAACCCTCTCCTTGAGTATTCTGGGGTTTTTGAGCAGTGTTCTGCCCTAGAAATCACTCGGAGAGTTGATCCGACGAAGTTCTTGAGCCCCGAGCCATTTTGCTTGAGGATCGAACCTAGTCGAGGGGAAATCTTTTTGATTCCCTTAGTTAAAATTTTGTTCTAGGAGAGCGAGAAGCGGGCTTGTAGAGCGAGGGAACGCCAAAACGCTTCCCAGTTCATTTTTTGCAATATATAAAAGCACGCTTCAAGAGGTTTCCCTTCAATCCTTCCTTTTACCGCTTTCTGTTTGTTGCATAATTTAATAAGTCATCATGTAGATAGTTAATTTATAATCGTTCATAATAAAGGGGGTAATTTAGTAATTTTACGCTGTTATCTTAGAAAATAATCTGTCATAGGGAACCCGAAAGGGGCGCTGTGGGGTGCTAACACCTTCCCCACGCGTAACCGACTCCCTTACCCAACTCTGGTTGTAATGGCCAAAGTTGATTTATAAAATCAATTGCCTTATCCCTTTTTCCAATGTTTTGAGTAAAACATTGGTGGCGACTCCACGAACCCTCCTTTTGCGAAAACCACTAATCCATGGAGGGTCCCGCTTGGGATTAATATGGATTAGTGAGACTTTTAATAAAATTGCTCGTTTGACGAGGTCTCAGTTTGAGAATAAGTCATTCTAGCAATCCACATTTTTAAACAAATAAACGAGTCCAACCATCCTTCGCGAATGCCGGAGGCCCGTTTGGGCCGGTGGCGACAGATGGCGACTTCACTGGGGAAGCCTCGAGAGTCAGTCCCATTTAGTGACAGATTATTTTTAATAAATAATAGTTAAAATTACTTCATTACCCCTTGCTTGTATGATAACATATACCCTTGCTTGTATGATAATAGTTAAAATTACTTCATATACCCGGGGGCATGAGTGGTAATCCATAGGGAGTGGATGTTAGTACGGCCGGTTGATGGGTTTATAGGAGCCTATGAGACCGTTGTCGGAAAAACATCACTCAAGGTGATAACCATGAACTTGAGTCCGACAGTGCGTTGGAGCTTTCCATCGGCTTACGACAAGAGGAATTGGGTCCCTATAATGGGGGCACCTTGGGGGCCTTTGACCAAGTGAGAACAGTTAGATCCTCCTTGAATATGCACTTTTCTGCAGGAGACCCCTACCTCGTGATTTGCTCGTGACTGTTCGTGGATGAGTGAATTGTTTGTGTAAATGCTTATGTGCAATTGTCTGTGCATTAATAAATAACCTCGTGATAAGGTCTAAAAATAATCCCCATGCATAAAAAACCATGACATGAGAGGAAGGACCATGTGTGAAAATATAATAAAAGTGAGGAGCATGTACATCATTACCAATAAGACATCATGCATCCTCATAAAAACATACATTTTAGGGTCACCAATACCTCTTGACATGAGTGAAAGAGACCCATGACTATAGAGATTCTCCGTTGGGGAGAGATCATAGATAAAGAAGGGGGGTAAACTTCCGTCTTAAAAAGGCAGCGCCTTAAAGATGGAGGTTTATCAAGCTCATGTTAAAGAGTGTATTCATTCCATAAAATAAACTAACTAAACATTCATTTTAGAAAGTGGCTGGTCATCTCTCTGTCCTTACGCGCGCACAGAGAATCAAGAAAATGGAAGCATTGGAGGAGCAAAACAAGAAGCTCACAACCGAGCTTTCACAGCTTAAAGAGCAAATGGCGCAAATGATGGAACTCATGCGTCATCACAACATCCATGAATCTCATCATAGTGATCATGGGTCCCATCATGAGGGAGAGGAGGAAGAGCATGAAAAAGATCCTCCAAACGCCGTACCCCTTGGGGCAGGAATTATAATAAAAGAGCCCGAGGTCTCAAAGGAACAATTCCATGCCCTCGAGGATCGGCTAAGGGCTATGGAGGGGCATGATTTTGATGTCAAAGATGCCGCCGACATGTGCTTAGTGAGGGACATTCAATTCCCTCCTAAATTTAAAGTACCAGATTTCCCGAAGTACGTGGGATCGACTTGCCCCAAAAGTCATCTCACCATGTACTGTCGCAAAATGGCTGCATACGCCACAAATGAAAAGCTCTTGATCCACTGTTTCCAAGAGAGCTTAGCTGAAACTGCACTCAACTGGTATATGCAGCTAGACGGAAATCTAGTACATACATGGAGGCAGTTGGCCGACGCCTTTCTCAAGCGCTATAAATACAACATCGACCTAACACCCGATAGGTCTGATCTTCAAGCCTTGAGTAAAAAGAACGATGAATCCTTCAAGGCGTACGCCCAACGTTGGAGGGAGTTGGCGGCACAGATAGAGCCCCCGCTGTCGGATAAGGAGACAGTGTCCTTATTCATCAACTCGTTGACTGGTCCCTATTACGATAAAATGATAGGGAACACAACGACACTCTTCTCGGACATCATCACCATTGGAGAAAGGGTGGAACAAGGACTTAAAAGTGGGAAGCTGGCTAAGCCTTCCCAATCATATGAAGCTAAGAAGGCCTTCGGGAAGAAGAAAGAAGGAGGAGTCAACGCTGTAACCATTGCTCCGTCTTCTTCCGCTTCGAAGTCAGGCAAATCGCAAAACAACTCTGTGAAGAAGTTTGATAGACTTCCGACCACTTATAGCGATCTCCTGCCGAAGCTAGTGGAGGCGCGTCTTATAGCTTACATTCCACCAAAGAAGGTGAATCCACCCTACCCCGATTGGTACAATCCACAAGACAAATGTCTATACCATTCGGGGGCACAGGGGCATTCAACGGAAAACTGCCGAGCTCTCAAGTATAAGGTCCAAGACCTTATCGATGCTGGGTGGGTCACTTTCGATTCGACGGCGCCCGACGTGAGCAAGAATCCTCTACCGCAGCAGGAGTAGAGAGAAGGGCAAGCCATGATAGGGCCCCTCCACATTTTTTCTTTTAGGGACTCATGATCAGTACCCGAGATCATGAGGACCTTTTCATGTAAATAAGGGGTTTTGTACAGTTTTACACTCATATATCAATAAAGAGGCATTTTTTTTCACACATTATTCTCTCATTTTGTTCTATTCTCTCTCTCTCATTAATATTAATAAACTCTAAACCTAAACAGAACCAATAAATAATTATGTCTGTGATTGCTCGCTCTGACCGGGATCCGAAAGCCGAGGGTGAATGGGTTGAGTTGGACAGTGATGAGGAGACCATCTCTCCGGATCTGCAAAGACTGCTAGATCAAGAAGCTCGTCTACTCCAAACGAATCAAGAAGAATTGGAGACCGTGAATTTGGGGCAGGATCAAGAATTGAAAGAGGTCAACATTGGGACCCGTATCAGTGATGGAATAAAAACACAATTGATTCAATTATTGAGGGAATACAAGGACGTATTTGCATGGTCATACCATGATATGCCCGGGTTGGACTCCAACATTGTCGAACACAAGTTGCCCTTAAAAGAGGGGTTTCGACCCATTAAGCAAAAGCTTCGACGAATCAAGCCCGAATGGTCCTTAAAGATTAAGGAGGAGGTAGAAAAACAATTGGACGCGGGGTTCTTGGTTGTATCCCAATATCCCGAATGGCTGGCTAACATTGTGCCAGTTATCAAAAAGAACGGAAAGGTTAGAGTGTGTGTTGACTATAGGGATCTGAATCGTGCCAGTCCAAAGGACGATTTTCCCTTGCCACATATTGATACACTCGTGGATCACACAGCCACGAACACGCTCTATTCCTTTATGGACGGATACTCGGGGTATAACCAAATCAAAATGAATATGGAAGACCGCGAGAAAACTTCTTTCATCACACCCTGGGGAACTTTCTGCTACAGGGTGATGCCTTTTGGACTTAAAAATGCGGGTGCCACCTACCAACGAGCGATGGTGACGCTATTCCACGATATGATCCACAAAGAAATTGAAGTATACGTGGATGACATGATCGCAAAGTCAAAAGACGAGATGGACCACATCCAATATTTGAGAAAATTATTCAATCGGCTTCGTAAGTATCAGCTTAAGCTAAACCCGGCTAAGTGTACTTTCGGAGTTCGGTCGGGTAAGCTTCTTGGGTTCATCGTCAGTGAAAAAGGCATAGAGGTGGACCCCGATAAAGTAAAGGCAATAATGGAAATGCCTCCTCCTAAAACTGAGAAAGAAATTAGAGGATTCCTCGGCAGGGTGAACTACGTCGCAAGGTTCATCGCACAGTTGACTGACACGTGCAAACCAATATTCAAGCTGTTGCGCAAGAATCATTCCGAAACTTGGGATGAGAATTGTCAACAAGCTTTTGACAAGGTCAAACAGTGCTTGGCCAATCCACCAGTATTGGTGCCACCTGTCGAGGGAAGGCCATTAATCCTCTATCTGACAGTGCTTGATGAGTCCATGGGAGCCGTGCTAGGGCAACAGGACGAAACTGGAAAAAAAGAACAAGCCATCTACTACCTGAGCAAAAAGTTCCTTGATTATGAAACCCGCTACACGCCACTAGAAAAGACGTGCTGTGCGTTAGCATGGGCAACACAACGGCTCAGGCAGTATATGATTAGGCATACTACTTGGTTGGTTTCCAAAATGGACCCAATTAAGTACGTGTTCGACAAACCGATAATCACTGGGAAGATTGCCCGATGGCAAGTGCAATTATCAGAATTTGACATCATACATGTCACACAAAAAGCCATCAAGGGTAGTACCCTAGCTGATTACCTAGCACACGGGCCGACCAATGACTATCAATCCCTTCAGGATGATTTCCCCGATGAGGATATAATGCATTTACAACATGAAGATCCTAAGGATGATACGTGGACCATGTATTTCGATGGAGCCTCCAACATGCTTGGACAAGGGATTGGAACAGTATTAATCTCCCCACAAGGAAAGCATATCCCCTTAACGGCAAGACTCAACTTCGACTGTACAAATAACATGGCCGAATACGAGGCTTGCGCGTTAGGAATCCAAGCAGCAATCAACAATGGTATCCTAAAGCTCAAAGTATTTGGAGATTCGGCTTTAGTCATTCACCAACTGCGAGGTGAATGGGAAGTCCGAAATTCTAAACTGATACCATATGTTGAGCATATCAAAGACCTGATACAATTCTTTCAAAATGTCGTCTTTGAATATATCCCAAGGGAGGAAAATCAGTTCGCTGACGCCCTTGCTACACTATCATCGATGTTCGCCTTGGATAAAGATCATGAAATGCCCATCATCAACATCCGGCGACACGATAAGCAAGCGTTCTGCCTACTGATAGATGAAGCTGTTGATGATTATCCATGGTTCCATGACATCAAACAATATCTGTCAAAAGGGGAATATCCTGATATGGCCAGCGATAATGATAAAAAGCATATCCGAAGAAGGGCCATGGGATTTCTGTTGATTGGAGAAACCCTCTACAAAAAGAATTATGACTCGGTCTTGTTGAGGTGCATAGACCAAGTCGAAGCTCAAAATGTAATCAAAGAAATACATGAGGGGGTTTTCGGTACCCATATTCCCGGGCCTGCAATGGCTAAGAAAATCCTCAGAGCAGGATATTATTGGTCGACCATTGAAAGGGATTGTTACCAATACGTCCGGAAATGCCACAAGTGTCAAGCATATGCCGACAACATTCATGTCCCACCAACGCCACTCAATGTTTTGGCTTCACCATGGCCATTCGCAATGTGGGGCATGGATGTTATTGGACCCATCGAGCCAAAGGCATCCAATGGACATAGGTTCATCCTTGTGGCCATTGACTATTTCACCAAATGGGTAGAAGCGGCATCGTATGCTCATGTGACCCGAAAGGTGGTAACATCCTTCATCAGAAAGAATATCATATGCAGATACGGTATTCCCGACAAAATCATCACTGATAATGGATCCAATTTGAATAACAAGATGGTGGAAGAACTGTGCAAAGAGTTCAAAATTCAGCACCATAACTCTTCCCCATATCGACCAAAGATGAATGGGGCAGTCGAGGCAGCCAACAAAAACATCAAGAAGATAGTACAAAAGATGGTTGTCTCATTCAAAGACTGGCATGAGATACTACCCTTCGCTCTCCATGGATACAGGACTTCAGTGCGCACGTCCACAGGAGCTACTCCGTTCTCCCTTGTTTATGGGATGGAGGCAGTTCTACCCGTCGAGGTCGAAATACCTTCTCTAAGGGTAATCATGGAAGCGAAACTTTCCGAGGCAGAATGGGTTCAAAGCCGGTATGACCAATTGAACCTTATTGAAGAAAAGCGGCTGAACGCCATATGCCATGGTCAAGCCTATCAAAGGAAGATCAAAAAGGCTTTTGACAAGAAAGTCCACCCTCGAGTCTACCATGAGGGAGAGCTGGTGATGAAGAAATTACTACCAGCCCAAAAGGATAAAATCGGAAAGTGGGCCCCAAATTACGAAGGACCATACGTGGTGAAACGAGCCTTCTCCGGAGGAGCATTGATCCTCACAAACATGGATGGAGAAGAACTTCGATACCCAGTCAACGCTGACGTGGTAAAGAAGTATTATGCTTGAAGACGTTGCTTGCATCAGCCCGCTAGGATGAAAACCCAAAAAAGGGCATCCTAGGCAAAAGTTAGGGCAAAACGAAAAGCCCGCCAGTACAAGGGTACTAGGCAAAACAAAGGCAAAATTATCCCCGCTAGGACATGTCCTAGGCAAAAATTAGGGGCAAAAGAATAAAATGCAAAAAGTAAAGCAAGCAACGATCACTTGAACCGAAAACCGAAAGGCGGTTCAAGTGATAATCTTCTAGAAGCAAGCGTCTTGCAGTATCTACACTCCTAGCTCAGGCATCTCACCTGAAACAACTAGGGAAACGGGAAGAGCGGCAATTACAGATATAATTGTTTAAGCCAAAAATGTATAGCCTACCCTGGCCAGCCATTCTTCAGAAATTTCCCTTTGTAAATCTTTCTGTAAAAACACTTGTGAATATCAATAAAAATATCCATTTGTTTCTTTTCTCTCTTGACCATGTGATTATGCCTTTGAATTGGTTTTTCATAAAATTGTACGAAATTCCATTAATAATCGGTCAATAAAAGAAAATTGGAGGGGTTCCTGTAAAAACCATAATCTCCTGCATAAAGGCTCACAAAAATACTCCCTCGCGTCAATGACAGAAAGTCCTCCAAGAAGAAGAGGATAGGGAGAGCCACTCACTTTTCTAAATAAATGAACAAAAATAAAATTGTATTACATTTGTGCATCACACACACATTAGTTACACATGCAAAGACCTTATCATGAGGCAACCGCATAAAATAGAAAAATAGAAAATTGCTTGTGTATGACAACAGCAAGCAAAATGCAAAGATTCAGAAAATCAACAGCATCATACAAAATAACTAAGCCTGGAGAGGCTTGCCGAAAGAATACTCTCAGAATAACTAAGCCTGGAGAGGCTTACCAAAATACTCCTCATCCTCCATATCAAAGAATAACTGAGCCTGAAGAGGCTCGCAGAAATAATAATCCCCAGAGAAACCTCAACTCATACCCTTGGATTCAAAATCCCCAGCAAGAGTTATCAAGCAAGATCGTCAAAATCCCCAATGGAAGTACGATCTCCCAAGCAGAATATCCAAGTCAAAGGACTTAAACTTCCTCAGTGAAGATAGCTCTCCAACTCAAGTGTCAAGTGAGGCTAAGCCTGTAGAGGCTTCCTAAATAATACTCTGGGATACATAAGATCCCCAAATCCCCAGTCGCCTACTCAAGAGGCATCCCTGCAGAAGGAGAAAAATAAAAAAATAAAAAAAAATCAATAATCATTCCCCAAGTGGAATCTGGCTCTCAGCCAATCATTGAACGTCAAGCCGATATGCCTAACAGAAGAGGCTAATCAAAATCAACGACAAAATCCCCCAGTGGATAACAGCCTACACAGAGGCAGCGAAATCAGAAAACCAAAAGAGACACCCGAACAAGGATAACCGGGATACTCCACCAACGTCGAAAGGACGTCAGCCAATCATAAGGCACCGCTCACATCAGAAAGAGCATCTTTGTGTCTGCACCCCAAAGGAATCAGAAATTCCCCAGTGGGCACCAACTACGCAATGGAAAGTTGGGACACAAGAACCTATGAGTAACTGCACATCCCCTAGACGGATCCCTGCGTTATCCAGCCCCTAGTGGCACAAAATCAGAAACAACCGTCGAAGCAGCACCGTGGACTGTGGAGACAAAATCATCACAAATCCCTGGAAAGGAGATATTCACGCTACCCCATCGTCACAAACACGGAGGTATGCAGCTTCCGGCTCGGGCAATGAGCGAAGCTATCTCTGGAAAAGGGGTACTCACCGCTTACCGTTGTCACAAAGGTACTTAGCTTCCGGCTCGAACAAAGAGTGAAGCTAAGCCTGGAGAGACGGTACTTACAGCTTCCAGCTTGGGCAACAAGCAAAGCAAGGCCTGGAGAGGCAAAACTCACACTGCTCACCGTCGTCACAAAGGTGCTTGGTTTCCGGCTCGAACAAAGAGCGAGACTAAGCCTGGAGAGGCGAAACTCACACTGCTACCGTCATCACAAGGGTACTTAGCTTCCGGCTCGAACAAAGAGTGAAGCTAAGCCTAGAGAGGCGGTACTCACAGCTTCCAGCTTGGGCAGCAAGCATAGCAAAACCTGGAGAGGCTACTCGACAATTTTCCACCGGAAGACGCTACAAGTCAGAAGGTCGGCGCATCACCCGGACAATTGGGTCAACTCCTTTACTTGTCGGCCGGTATACCAAAAGGCCGTCCGACTAAGTAAAAGGGGGGCAGCTGTAGACCCCTAAAATTGTCCGGGTCGGAAATAAAGCTTGAAGACTCTCGAAGACTGAAGGAAAATCAGCCAGAAGGACTCCTGGAAGGCCCTAGGAGGGTTCTCTGTAGGTCTAGAGGTCTTAGAATAGCTCAAAATAAGGAAGTGGAGGGAATGAAGCCCAATACGGCCGTACTGAACCTAATACGGCCGTATTGAAGCTTCAATACGGCCGCAGTGAACTCAATACGGCGTATTGAAGTTTCTGAAACTTCAATACGGCCGTACTGAAGCCAATACGCCCGTATTGACACTTCAATACACCCGCAGTGAACTCAATACGGGCGCATTGAAATTTCTGAATTTCAATACGGCCGTATTGAACTCAATACGACCGTATTGAAGTTCAAAAATTTCAATACGGCCGTACTGCTCCTGTAGGCCGTATTGCGCCTATTCCCTATAAATATGACGTCAATTGGACGTCATTCCACACTTTTGAACATAGTTTCAACCCTCTCCTTGAGTATTCTGGGGTTTTTGAGCAGTGTTCTGCCCTAGAAATCACTCGGAGAGTTGATCCGACGAAGTTCTTGAGCCCCGAGCCATTTTGCTTGAGGATCGAACCTAGTCGAGGGGAAATCTTTTTGATTCCCTTAGTTAAAATTTTGTTCTAGGAGAGCGAGAAGCGGGCTTGTAGAGCGAGGGAACGCCAAAACGCTTCCCAGTTCATTTTTTGCAATATATAAAAGCACGCTTCAAGAGGTTTCCCTTCAATCCTTCCTTTTACCGCTTTCTGTTTGTTGCATAATTTAATAAGTCATCATGTAGATAGTTAATTTATAATCGTTCATAATAAAGGGGGTAATTTAGTAATTTTACGCTGTTATCTTAGAAAATAATCTGTCATAGGGAACCCGAAAGGGGCGCTGTGGGGTGCTAACACCTTCCCCACGCGTAACCGACTCCCTTACCCAACTCTGGTTGTAATGGCCAAAGTTGATTTATAAAATCAATTGCCTTATCCCTTTTTCCAATGTTTTGAGTAAAACATTGGTGGCGACTCCACGAACCCTCCTTTTGCGAAAACCACTAATCCATGGAGGGTCCCGCTTGGGATTAATATGGATTAGTGAGACTTTTAATAAAATTGCTCGTTTGACGAGGTCTCAGTTTGAGAATAAGTCATTCTAGCAATCCACATTTTTAAACAAATAAACGAGTCCAACCATCCTTCGCGAATGCCGGAGGCCCGTTTGGGCCGGTGGCGACAGGCGGCATCTTTAATATCGAAATCATGCCCCTCCATAGCCCTTAGCCGATCCTCTAGGGCGTGGAATTGTTCCTTTGAAACTTCGGGCTCTTTAATCATAATTCCAGCCCCAATAGGTATGGCGTGTGGAGGCTCTTCTTCATGCACCTCCTCTTCCTCATGATGGGACCCATGGTCACTGTGGCTTGATCCATGGACGTTATGTTGACGCATGAGTTCCATCATTTGCGCCATTTGTTCTTTGAGCTGTGAGAGCTCGGCTGTAAGCTTCTTATTTTGGTCCTCCAGCGCTTCCATCTTCTTGATTTTCTGCGCGTGTGTGAGGACAGAGAGATGACCAGCCACTTTCTAAAATGAATGTTTTATTCTAATTAGTTTATTCATGGTATGAATACACTCTCGATGTGAGCTTGATAAGACTCCATCTTTAAGATGAAGGTTTATCACCCTCCCTAGCCTATGATCTCTCCCCAACGGAGAATCTCAATAGTCATGGGTCCCTTTTGCTCACATCGAGAGGGTATTGGTGATCCTAAAATGAATAATTGATGAGGATGCATGAGGTCTTATTGGCAATGATGTACATGCTCCTCGCTTTTTATTATATTTTCACACATTGGTTTTTCCTCTCATGTCATGACATTTTCATGCATGGGGATTATTCTTTAGACCTTATCACGAGGTTATTTATTAATGCACAAACAATTGCACATAAGCATTTACACAAACAATTCACTCATCCACGAACAGTCACGAGCGAATCACGAGGTAGGGGTATCCTGCAGAAAAGTGCATATTCAAGGTGGTTCTAACTGTTCTCACCGGTCTGAGGCCCCCAAGGTGCCCCCATTATAGGGACCCAATTCCTCTCGTCGTAAGTCGATGGAAAGCTCCAACGCACTGTCGGACTCGAGTTCATGGTTATCACCTTGAGTGATGCTTTCCGACAACGGTCTACGGGCACCTATAGACCCATTCGACAACCGGCCGTACTAACATCCACTCCCTATGGCTTACCACTCATGCCCCCGGGTATAGAGGGAACTGTTGTGTGCAAAGGTTTGTGTGCAGTTTTTATTTCAAACAATTGCGGAAATTTAAACAAACAACAGTTATTAAAAGCCAAATAGGTAAAACGTGTTATCATACAACCAAGGGGTAATAAAGTAATTTTAACTATTATTTGTTAAAAATAATCTGTCACTAAATGGGACTGACTCTCGAAGCTTCCCCAGCGGAGTCGCCATCTGTCGCCACCGGCCCGAAACGGGCTTTCGGCATTCGCGAGGGATGGTTGGACTCTTTTATTTGTTTAAAAATATGGATTGCTAGAATGACTTATTCTCAAACTGAGACCTCGTCAAACGAGCAATTTTATTAAAAGGCTCACCAATCCATGTTAATCCCAAGCGGGACCCTCCATAGATTAGCGATTTTCATAAAAAGGAAGGGTTCATGGAGTCGCCACCAATGTTTTACTCAAAACATTGGAAAAAGGGATAAGGCAATTGATTTTATAAATCAACTTCGGCCATTACAACCAGAGTTGGGTAAGGGAGTCGGTTACGCGTGGGGAAGGTGTTAGCACCCCACAGCGCCCCTTTCGGGTTCCCTATGACAGATTATTTCTAAAATAATAGCGCAAAAATTACTAAATTACCCCTATTTATTATAAGCGATTATAAGCGAAATATCTACATGATGATAATTTAAGTATGCAACACTCAGAAAGCAGTAAAAGAAAGGATTTAAGAAGGAAACCTTTGAAGCGTGCTTTTCTATATATTTAAACAGAAATTGGGAAGCTTTTTGGCGTTCCCTCACTCTACAAGCCCGCTCCTTCCTAAAAAATAATTTTTGACTTGGAAATCCGATGGATTTCCCTTCGACTTAGTTCGAGACTCAAGCAAAATGCTCAGAACTCAAAAACTTCGTCGGATCTGTAGACCCCTAAAATTGTCCGGGTCGGAAATAAAGCTTGAAGACTCTCGAAGACTGAAGGAAGATCAGCCAGAAGGACTCCTAGAAGGCCCTAGGAGGGTTCTCTGTAGGTCTAGAGGTCTTAGGATAGCTCAAAAATAAGGAAGTGGAGGGAATGAAGCCCAATACGGCCGTACTGAACTTAATACGGCCGTATTGAAGCTTCAATACGGTCGTAGTGAACTCAATACGGCGTATTGAAGTTTCTGAAACTTCAATACGGCCGTACTGAAGTCAATACGCCCGTATTGACACTTCAATACAACCGCAGCGAACTCAATACGGGCGCATTGAAATTTCTGAATTTCAATACGACCGTATTGAACTTCAATACGACCGTATTGAAGTTCAAAAATTTCAATACGGCCGTATTGCCCCTGTAGGCCGTATTGCGCCTATTCCCTATAAATATGACGTCAATTGGACGTCATTCCACACTTTTTCACTCAGTTTTGACTCCCTCCTTGAGTATTCTGGGGTTTTTGAGCAGTGTTCTGCCCTAGAAATCTCTCTGGGAGTCGATCCGACGAAGTTCTGGAATTCCGAGCACTTAGCTTGGAGATTCGAACCTAGTCGAAGGGAAATCCTCCGGATTTCCATAGTCAAAATTTTATAGGAGAGAGCGAGCGAGCTTGTAGAGCGAGGGAACGCCAAAAAGCTTCCCAGTTTTACTCAATATATAAAAGCACGCTTCAAGAGGTTTCTTCTTAAATCCTTCCTTTTACTGCTTTCTGTGTGCATATTTAAACTGTCATCATGTAGATAGTCAATTTATAATCGCTTATAATAAATAGGGGTAATTTAGTAATTTTACGCTATTATTTTAGAAATAATCTGTCATAGGGAACCCGAAAGGGGCGCTGTGGGGTGCTAACACCTTCCCCACGCGTAACCGACTCCCTTACCCGACTCTGGTTGTAATGGCCAAAGTTGATTTATAAAATCAATTGCCTTATCCCTTTTTCCAATGTTTTGAGTAAAACATTGGTGGCGACTCCACGAACCCTCCTTTTGCGAAAACCACTAATCCATGGAGGGTCCCGCTTGGGATTAATATGGATTGGTGAGCCTTTTAATAAAATTGCTCGTTTGACGAGGTCTCAGTTTGAGAATAAGTCATTCTAGCAATCCACATTTTCAAACAAATAAAACGAGTCCAACGATCCTTCGCGAATGCCGAAAGCCCGTTTCGGGCCGGTGGCGACAGATGGCGACTCTGCTGGGGAAGCCTCGAGAGTCAGTCCCATTTAGTGACAGATTATTTTTAACAAATAATAGTTAAAAATTACTTTATTACCCCTCACTTGTATGATAATATGTTTTATATATTTGGCTTTAAATAACTGTTGTTTGTTTAATTTTCCGCAATTGTTTGAAATAAATTGCACACAAACCTTTGCACACAACAGTTCCCTCTATACCCGGGGGCATGAGTGGTAATCCATAGGGAGTGGATGTTAGTACGGCCGGTTGATGGGTTTATAGGAGCCTATGAGACCGTTGTCGGAAAACATCACTCAAGGTGATAACCATGAACTTGAGTCCGACGGTGCGTTGGAGCTTTCCATCGACCTACGATGAGAGGAATTGGGTCCCTATAATGGGGGCACCTTGGGGGCCTTTGACCAAGTGAGAACAGTTAGATCCTCCTTGAATATGCACTTTTCTGCAGGAGACCCCTACCTCGTGATTCGCTCGTGACTGTTCGTGGATGAGTGAATTGTTTGTGCATTCGTTATGTGACATTGTTTGTGCATTAATAAATAACCTCGTGATAAGGTCTAAAGAATAATCCCCATGCATGAAAAAACCATGACATGAGAGGAAAGACCAATGTGTGAAAATATAATAAAAGTAAGGAGCATAGGCATCATTATCAATAAAACCTCATGCATCCTCATCATCATTTATAGGTTCACTAATACCCTCTCGATGTGAGTGAAAGAGACCCGTGACTATTGAGATTCTCCGTTGTGGAGAGATAATAGTCTAGGGAGGGTGATAAACTTTCATCTTAAAAAGGCAGCGCCTCAAAGATGAAAGGTTATCAAGCTCATGTCAAGAGCGTATTCATGAATAAACTAATTAGGTTAAAAAATTCATTTTAGAAAGTGGCTGGTCATCTCTCTGTCCTCACGCGCGCGCAGAAAATCAAGAAGATGGACGCGATGGAGAAACAAATTAAGAAGCTTACAGCCGAGCTCTCACAGCTCAAGGAGCAAATGGCGCAAGTGATGGAACTCATGCGTCACCACAACATACACGGGGCTGAGCACAGTGACCATGAGTCCCATCATGTTGAAGGAAAAGTGGAACAAGAGCTGAAAAGTGGGAAGCTAGTTAAACCTTCCCAATCATTTAAAGCTAAGAAGACCTTTGGGAAGAAGAGGGAAGGAGGAGTCAATGCTATAACCATTTCCTCATCTTCTTCCACTTCGAAGTCAGGAAAGTCGCAATTCAACCCTGTGAAGAAGTTTGATAAACTTCCGACCACATATAGCGACCTCCTGCCGAAGCTATTGGAAGCACGTCTTCTAGCTTACGTTCCACTAAAGAAGATTGATCCACCTTATCCCGAGTGGTACAAACCACAAGATAAATGCCTATACCACTCGGGGGCATCGGGGCATTCAACGGAGAACTGTAGAGCTCTCAAATATAAGGTCCAAAGCCTTATTGATGCCGGGTGGATCACTTTTGATTCAACAGCGCCCGACGTGAGCAAGAATCTTCGGCCAAAGCAGGAATAGAGAGAAGAACAAGCCACGATAGGGCCCCTTCATATTTCTCTTTTAGGGACTCATGATCAGTACCCGAGATCATGAGAACCTTTTCATGTAAATAAGGGTTTTTGTACATTTTACATATATCAATAAAGAGGCATTTTTCACATTACTCTCTCTTTTGTTCTTTTCTCTCTTTCCTCATCAATATTAATAAATTCTAAACCTAAACAGAACCAATAAAATAATTGTGTCTGTAATTGTTCGCTCTGACCGGGATCCGAAGGTGAAAGGTTTGAGTTGGACAGTGATGAGGAGACCATTTCTCCGAATCTGCAAAGATTGCTAGATCAAGAAGCTCGAGACCGTGAATTTGGGGCATGGCCGAAAGATAAAAGAGGCCAACATTAGGACCCATATCAGTGATAAAATAAGGACACATGTTTCCACTATGATTATAAATAAAATCATTCTTCATTGCTTCTTTTCTTGCTTATAATAAAATTCTAAACCACATCATTTTTAACCCTGTTTGAATAAACACGAATGAGGTTAAAATCATCTTAATAATAATAAACCCACATCATTTTCATGTGGAAGTGTGTGTGACAACTTGGAGCACCTTCCCTTGGCCTCGATAAGTGCCATCATGGGTAAAAAGAAATCTTTCAAAATAAGAGAAGCTCGGCAGGAAACCCAAAAAGGGTACTGCGCAAAAATAAGAGCAAAAGAACCCGCTAGGAATCCCACGAAGGGGTGACCTAGGCAAAAATTTGGGTTGCAAAATAAACGAAAAACAAAGGTCCGCTAAAACGCCACAAAAGGGTGTTTTAGGCAAAAATAAGGACAATCAAAAAACAAAAATAAATCCATGATGGTACCATGAGCCGAATTCAAGAAAGGTTCAAGGGAAGCTATCCAAGTTGTCAAAATCACAACGTCAATAAACAAAGATTTTCTTAACTTCATAAGTGTTTAATCAAACAAGCCTAAACACATAAGCCTACCTTGGCCATCCATTCTTACAAAAACTATTTTGAAAAATAAATCCCCTCTAAAACACAAACTTCAGAATAAAAAATATTTTTCCCTTCTTTTCTCTCTTGTCCCAAAAGATTTTAGAATAATCTAGTGGAAGCATGGAGAAATAAATCATCACTGATAATGGATCTAATCTGAACAACAAAATGGTGGAAGAACTGTGCCAAGAGTTCAAGATCCAACACCGCAACTCTTCCCCATATCGGCCAAAGATGAATGGGGCAGTCGAGGCAACCAATAAGAACATCAAAAAATAGTGCAAAAGACGGTTGTCTCATTTAAAGACTGACACGAGATGTTACCCTTCGCTCCTCATGGCTATAGGACTTCAGTACGTCCATTTACAGGAGCTACTCCATTCTCACTCGTTTATGGGATGGAGGCAGTTCTACCCATCGAAGTCGAGATATTCTATCTAAGGGTAATCATGGAAACAAAACTTTCCGAGGCAGAATGGGTTCAAAGCCAATATGACCAGTTGAACCCTATCAAAAAGAAACGGCTGAACGCCATATGCCATGGTCAAGCCTATCAGAGGAAGATCAAAAAGGCTTTTGACAAGAAAGTCCACCCTCGAGTCTACCATGAGGGAGAGTTGGTAATGAAGAAATTACTACCAACTCAAAAGGACAAAATCGGAAAGTATGCCCCAAATCACGGAGGACCATACGTGGAAAAACGAGCCTTCTCAGGAGGAGCATTGATCCTCACAAACATGGATGGAGAAGAACTTCGATACTTAGTCAACACTAACGTGGTAAAGAAGTACTATGCTTGAAGACGTTGCTTGCATAGGCCCGCTAGGATGAAAACCCAAAAAGGGCGTCCTAGGCAAAAGTTAGGGCAAAATAAAAAGCCTGCCAGTACAAGGGTACTAGGCAAAACAAAGGCAAATTTACCCCGTTAGGATACGTCCTAAGCAAAAGTTAGGGGCAAAAGAATAAGATATAAAAACAAAGCAAGCAACGATCACTTGAACCGAAAACCGAAAGGCGGTTCAAGTGATAATCTTCTAGAAGCAAGCGTCTTGCAGTATCTACACTCCTGGCTCAGGCCGAAGCAATTAAGGGAACGTAAAGAGCAACAATTACAGATATAATTGTTAAGCCCAATGTATATAGCCTACCTTGGCCAGCCATTCTTCAGAAATTTCCTTCTGTATATCTCTCTGTAAAAACACTTGTGAATATCAATAAAAATATCCATTTGTTTCTTTTCTTTCTTGACCATGTGATTATGCCTCTGAATTGGTTTTTCATAAAAATTGTACGAAATTCCATTATTAATCGGTCAATAAAAGAAAATTGGAGGGGTTCCTGTAAAATCCATAATCTCCTGCATAAAGGCTCACAAAAATACTCCCTCGCGTCAATGACAGAAAGTCCTCCAAGAAGAAGAGGATAGGGAGAGCCACTCACTTTTCTAAATAAATGAACAAAAATAAAAATTGTATTGCATTTGTGCATCACACACACATTAGTTGCACATTCAAAGACCTTATCATGAGGCAACCGCATAAAATAGAAAAATAGAAAATTGCTTGTGTATGACAGCAGCAAGCAAAATACAAAGATTCAGAAAATCAACAGCATCATAATAACTGAGCCTGGAGAGGCTTGCCGAAAGAATACTCTCAAAATAACTGAGCCTGGAGAGGCTCGCCGAAATAATACTCTCAGAATAATTGAGCCTGGAGAGGCTTGCCGAAATAATACTCGTACAGAATAATTGAGCCTGGAGAGGCTTGCCGAAACAATACTCCCACAGAATAATTGAGCCTGGAGAGGCTTGCCGAAATAATACTCCTACAAAATAACTGAGCCTGGAGAGGCTTGCCGAAATAATACTCTCTCATAAATTTAATTTCTTTAGCACTTTTAATTTCTGTACAGCAAAAGCCAAAAACATAAAAAAGGCAAAATACAGAAAAAGCCAAATCAGAAGAAAAGGCAAAATACAGAAAAAGCCGAAAATAAAAAAGGCAAGGATATAGAAAATCCAACAAACAATTTGTACCAAATAACTAAGCCTGGAGAGGCTTACCAAAATAATACTCCACATCCTCCACAGTATGCAGAATAACTGAGCCTGGAGAGGCTCGCAGAAATAATACTCCCCAGAGGGAACCTCAGCTCAAGCTCACGGAAAAATCCCCAGCGAGAGCTATCAAAGCAAAATCGACGCAATCCCCAATGGAAGTGCGATCATCCAAACAGTATATACAAGTCAAAGGACTTAACACTTCCTCAGTGGAAGATAGCTCTCCGACTCAAAGCACTGAGCGAGGCTAAGCCTGTAGAGGCTTC
Source organism: Cajanus cajan (assembly GCF_000230855.2). NCBI lineage: Eukaryota > Viridiplantae > Streptophyta > Magnoliopsida > Fabales > Fabaceae > Cajanus > Cajanus cajan. Next base: position 37,439,258 of record NC_138525.1, read on the forward strand.
CTAAATAATACTCTGGGATACAATAAGATCCCCAAATCCCCAATCGCCTACTCAAGAGGCATCCCTGCAAAAAAGGAGAAGAAAATCAAAAATATCAATAAGTATTCCCCAAGTGGAATCCGGCTCTTAGCCAAACATCGAACGTCAAGCCGATACGCCTAACAGAAGAGGCTAATCAAAATCAACGACGAAATCCCCCAGCGGATAACAGCCTACACAGAGGCAAAAATCAGAAAATCAAAAAGAGATACCCGAATAAGGATGAACCGGGATACTCCACCAACGTCAAAGGACGTCAGCCAAACATAAGGCGTCGCTCAACTCAGAGAGAAAGAGCATCTGTGTCTACACCCCAAGGAGTCAGAAATTCCCCATGGGTACCAACAATGCAATGCAAGATGGGGCACAGGAACCTGTGAATGACTGCACATCCCCTAGACGGATCCCTGCGTTATCCAGCCCTCAGTGGCACAAAATCAGAAAAAACCGTCGAAGCAGCATCGTGGACTGTGGAGACAAAATCATCTCAAAGCCTAAAAGGCAATACTCAGCTACCCAGTTGTCGAGAGCACCGAGGTATGCACAAGTCTGGAGAGACGGTACTCAAACGAAGTCTGGAGAGACAGTACTCAAACAAAGTCTGGAGAGACGATACTCAAACGAAGTCTGGAGAGACAGTACTCGAACAAAGTCTGGAGAGACAGTACTCAAACAAAGTCTAGAGAGACGATACTCAAACGAAGTCTGGAGAGACAGTACTCGAACAAAGTCTGGAGAGACGGTACTCAAACAAGGTCTGGAGAGACGGTACTCAAACAAGGTCTGGAGAGACGGTACTCAAACAGAGTCTGGAGAGACAGTACTCAAACAAGGTCTGGAGAGACAATACTCAAACAAGGTCTGGAGAGACAATACTCAAACGAGGTCTGGAGAGACAATACTCAAACAAGGTCTGGAGAGACGGTACTCAAACAAAGTCTGGAGAGACGGTACTCAAACAAGGTCTGGAGAGACGGTACTCAAACAAAGTCTGGAGAGACGGTACTCAAACAAGGTCTGGAGAGACAGTACTCAAGGTCTGGAGAGACAGTACTCAAGGTCTGGAGAGACAATACTCAAGGTCTGGAGAGACAATACTCAGCCATCAGTGTCGTCAAAGGCACGTTGGTGTTAAACTTAGCTACCGAGGTTGTCAGAAGCGCCGAGGTATGCAATAACCTGGAGAGGCTACTCAACAATTTTCCCACCTGAAGACACTACAAGTCGGAAGGATGGCACATCACCCGGACAATTGGGTCAACTCCTTTACTTGTCAGCCGGTACACCAAAAGACCGTTTGACTAAGTAAAGGGGGGGCAGCTGTAGACCCCTAAAATTGTCCGGGTCGGAAATAAAGCTTGAAGACTCTCGAAGACTGAAGGAAGATCAGCCAGAAGGACTCCTAGAAGGCCCTAGGAGGGTTCTCTGTAGGTCTAGAGGTCTTAGGATAGCTCAAAAATAAGGAAGTGGAGGGAATGAAGCCCAATACGGCCGTACTGAACTTAATACGGCCGTATTGAAGCTTCAATACGGTCGTAGTGAACTCAATACGGCGTATTGAAGTTTCTGAAACTTCAATACGGCCGTACTGAAGTCAATACGCCCGTATTGACACTTCAATACAACCGCAGCGAACTCAATACGGGCGCATTGAAATTTCTGAATTTCAATACGACCGTATTGAACTTCAGTACGACCGTATTGAAGTTCAAAAATTTCAATACGGCCGTATTGCCCCTGTAGGCCGTATTGCGCCTATTCCCTATAAATATGACGTCAATTGGACGTCATTCCACACTTTTTCACTCAGTTTTGACTCCCTCCTTGAGTATTCTGGGGTTTTTGAGCAGTGTTCTGCCCTAGAAATCTCTCTGGGAGTCGATCCGACGAAGTTCTGGAATTCCGAGCACTTAGCTTGGAGATTCGAACCTAGTCGAAGGGAAATCCTCCGGATTTCCATAGTCAAAATTTTATAGGAGAGAGCGAGCGAGCTTGTAGAGCGAGGGAACGCCAAAAAGCTTCCCAGTTTTACTCAATATATAAAAGCACGCTTCAAGAGGTTTCTTCTTAAATCCTTCCTTTTACTGCTTTCTGTGTGCATATTTAAACTGTCATCATGTAGATAGTCAATTTATAATCGCTTATAATAAATAGGGGTAATTTAGTAATTTTACGCTATTATTTTAGAAATAATCTGTCATAGGGAACCCGAAAGGGGCGCTGTGGGGTGCTAACACCTTCCCCACGCGTAACCGACTCCCTTACCCGACTCTGGTTGTAATGGCCAAAGTTGATTTATAAAATCAATTGCCTTATCCCTTTTTCCAATGTTTTGAGTAAAACATTGGTGGCGACTCCACGAACCCTCCTTTTGCGAAAACCACTAATCCATGGAGGGTCCCGCTTGGGATTAATATGGATTGGTGAGCCTTTTAATAAAATTGCTCGTTTGACGAGGTCTCAGTTTGAGAATAAGTCATTCTAGCAATCCACATTTTCAAACAAATAAAACGAGTCCAACGATCCTTCGCGAATGCCGAAAGCCCGTTTCGGGCCGGTGGCGACAGGATCAACTCTCCGAGTGATTTCCAGGCAGAGCACTGCTCAAAAAAACCCAGAATACTCAAGAAGAGGGTTAAAACTCAGTCCAAAAGTGTGAAATGACGTCCCATTGACGTCATATTTATAGGGAAAAAGCTCAATACGGTCTCTGGGGGTCAATACGGTCAACATTGAAATTTTGAACTTCAATACGGCCGTATTGAGTTCAGTGCGGCCGTATTGAAGTTCAAAATGTTCAATACGGCCGTACTGAACCTCTGGGAGGCCGTATTGGGCTTCATTCCTCCCACTTTTCTTATTTTAGCTATTCTAAGACCTCTAAACCTACAGATAGTCATCCTATGGTCTTCTGGGAGTCCTTCCGGCTGACTTTCCTTTGGTCTTCGAGAGTCTTCCAGCTTTATTTCCGACCCGGACAATTTTAGGGGTCTACATCACCACCCGCCGAAACGGACCTTGGCATTCGCGACGATGGTCGGACTCTTTTTAAGTTTTGAAAATGGTCGATTGCTAGAACGACTTATTCTCAAACTGAGACCTTGTCGAGCTAACAATTTTATTAAATGATTCACCAATCCATGTTAATCTCAAGCGAGACCCTCCATGGATTAGTGGTTTTCGCAAAAGGTAGGGTTCTTGGAGTCGCCACCAATGTTTTACTCAAAACATTGGAAAAAGATTTAAGGCAATTGATTTTATAAATCAACCTTGGCCATTACAACCAGAGTTGGGTAAGGGAGTCGGTTACGTGCGGGGAAGGTGTTAGCACCCCACAACGCCCCATTAGGGTTCCCTATGACGGATTATTTTATAAATAACAGTGTAAAATTACTAAATTACCCCTATTTATTAGAAACGATTATAAATTAAATATCTACATGATGACAATATTAAATATGCGACAATCAGAAAGCAATAAAAGAAGGGATTTTAAGAAAAACCTCTTGAAGCGTGCTTTTATATATCTAAACAGATGTTAGGAGGCTTTTTGGCGCTCCCTCCCACTACACGCTCGCTCGCTCCTTCCCTAAAAATTAATCTTTACTATGGAAATCAAAAAGATTTCCCTTCGACTAGTTCGAATTCTCAAGCTAAATGCTCAGAACTCAAGAACTTCGTCGGATCGACTCTCGGAGAGATTCCTAGGGCAGAACACTGCTCAAAAACCCCAGAATACTCAAGGAGAGAGTCCAAGAAGTGTGAAAAAGTGTAGAATGACGTCCAAATGACGTCTTATTTATAGGGGTGAGGCGCAGTACGGCCCCTGGTGTCAATACGGCCCGTATTGAAGTTTTGAACTTGAATACGGCCGTATTGAATTCAATACGGCCGTATTGAGTTTCAAAAACATCAATACGGCCGTATTGGTTTCAGTACGGCCGTATTGCAGTTCAAAAATGCAATACGGGCCGTACTGAGCTCCAAAGAGGCCGTATTGAGCTCCACTCCTCTCACTTTCTTATTTTTAGCTACTCTAAGACCTCTAAACCTACAGATAGTCATCCTATGGTCTTCTAGGAGTCCTTCTGGCTGACTTCCCTTCGATCTTTGAGAGTCTTCGAGTCTTATTTCCGACCCGGACAATTTTAGGGGTCTACACGCATGTTTAATTTATTCATCATGTAGATATCTTATTCATAACCGTTTATAATAAATAGGGGTAATTTAGTAATTTTACACTGTTATTTATAAAATAATCCGTCATAGGGAACCCGAAAGGGGCGTTGTGGGGTGCTAACACCTTCCTCGCACGTAACCGACTCCCTTACCCGACTCTGGTTGTAGTGGCCAAAGTTGATTTGCGAAATCAATTGCCTTATCCCTTTTTCCAATGTTTTGAGTAAAACATTGGTGGCGACTCCAAGAACCCTACTTTGCGAAAACCACTAACCCATGGAGGGTCTCGCTTGAGATTAACATGGATTGGTGAATCATTTAATAAAATTGTTAGTTCGATGAGGTCTCAGTTTGAGAATAAGTCGTTCTAACAATCCATCATTTTTCAAACCTTTAAAAAGAGTCCAACCATCGTCGCGAATGCCAAGGTCCGTTTCGGCGGGTGGCGACAGATGGCGACTCCGCTGGGGAAGCCTTGAGAGTCAGTCCCATTTAGTGATGGATTGTTTCTAAAAATAATAGTTTAAAATTACTTTCATTACCCCTTACTTGTATGATAACATGTTTTATCTATTTGGCTTTAATAACTGTTGTATGTTTAAATTTCCGCAATTGTTTGAAATATAAACTGCACACAAACCTTTGCACACAACAGTTCCCTCTATACCCGGGGGCATGAGTGGAAAGCCATAGCGAGTGGATGTTAGTACGGCCGGTTGTCGAATGGGTCTATAGGTGCCCGTAGACCGTTGTCGGAAAACATCACTCAAGGTGATAACCATGAACTCAAGTCCGACAGTGCGTTGAAACTTTCCATCGACTTACGACGAGAGGAATTGGGTCCCTATAATGGGGGCACCTTGGGGGCCTTAGACCAGTGAGAACAGTTAGAACCTCCTTGAATATGCACTTTTCTGCAGGATACCCCTACCTCGTGATTCGCTCGTGACTGTTCGTGGATGAGTGAATTGTTTGTGCATTGTTTATGTGACATTGTTTGAGCATACATTGCATTCTTTAAACATACAACATTCCCTTTTAAAATAAAAATAAATAGGAATAAGAATCTTCCATTACATGGTGTTAACATCTACCTTCATCACATTCATATAGGTAGTTTCCATTTTCACCCAAAAAATACAAAAAACAAAATACTCAAAGAAAAATAAAGAAAAAAGTTATTCATCCAAACCAAGCAATTATCATGCATCATCTTAGGAGCATCCCGAAAACATGATAATGCTTAATTGAATAAACACAATGCATGCATATTCAACGTCATCATCTCATATCATGCATTCTTATCAAAGATCATGGAGGGATCTAGGTTTGCATTTCATACATCCCTCCTAGTAAATCATTAATAAACATTAATAAAAAGAAAGAATTAAGCGATGCGTATGTTCAGAATGGATCGCACGCCATTTGTTATTAAGTGTAAGCCAACAACCGCGCCAAGCGAACGCACATCAACTCCGTTGTTGGTAATCATGACAAACAAAGGGGAAGGTCCAACACCGTTAAGGATCACTGCTCCAAGACCTTTTCCCTACGAATCAAATAAGGCTGTGCCATGGATATACGACATCCATTCTTCTGCCGACAGCGATATCTCTAACATCGCTGGACTTGGGGGCATGACTAGGAGTGGCAGGATCTACACTCCCGAAGATCTTCATGATAAAGCTCCCAAGAATAAAGAAAAAGAAAAAGAAAAAACGAGGAAAATAAAGAATCCGAGGAGGAGATAGACGAGCTGTTAAAATATATCCGACAGAGCGAGTACTCCATCATGGATCAACTTCATAAGACGCCAGCAAAGATTACTCTGTTGTCGTTGATCCTATGCTCCGAACCGCATCGGCAAGCTCTGTTGAAAGTCTTGAACGAGGCATACGTGTCGCACTCTATCTCCCAAGACAAGTTTGAGGGGATTGTTAGTCACATCACGGCTAGTGATCACCTCTCTTTCACCGATGAAGAAATCCCCGCTGAGGGACCGAACCACAACAAGCCCTTGAACATCTCTGTAAAGTGCAAGGAATACCACATCGCTAAAGTCTTGGTGGATAATGGATCTTCCTTGAATGTGATGCCAAAAAGAACGTTCGATCAAATGGCAATCAAGGGAGTCCAAATGCGCCCGAGCAACATGATCGTTCGAGCTTTCGACGGTTCTAAAAGAGAAGTGGTGGGAGAGATCAATCTTCCAATCCAAATTGGACCCACCATCTTTAATGTCGAATTCCAAGTGATGGAAATTACTCCCGCATACAGCTGTCTCCTCGGCCGACCTTGGATTCATGATGCGAAAGCTGTTCCCTCTACGCTCCACCAGAAAGTCAAAATCATAGTGGGTGACAAGCTGGTGACCGTACAAGCTGAAGATGACATACTCATCAGCAAGCCATCCGCCATACCTTACGTGGATGCAGCAGAGGAAGCTTTAGAGATCGCCTTCCAAGCATTGGAGATTGCCAATGTCGAAACGTTTCCCCGAGAAATGAAGAAGGTAGCCTACATGCTCACCAAGAACGGATACTTGCCCGGACAAGGACTTGGCAAGGATTCCCAATGAATTCCCGAGCTACCCACTATCAAGAATAATCCAGGGAAACAAGGGTTAGGATACAACCCTATTAAAGATCAAAGGACGAAGAGGAACCAAGATCCTCCTCGACGTTCTTTAAGCCAGATCTTTAGGAAGGCCGGTTCACAAGCGTCAAGGCCGGTCGTCGTCATCAAGTGCTCTTCTCCTTCTGATAGGGATGTATAGACCTGATGACTATTAGAGATTATTCCTCGGGGACAGCCCGACCCCCGAGCCTCGATAGGGCACATGTTTCCATTATGATTATAATAAAATCATTCTTTATTATTTCTTACTGCTTCTCTTCTTGCTTACAATAAATTTCTAAATCGCATTATTTTTAACCCTGTTTGAATAAACATGAATGAGGTTAAAATCATCTTAATAATAATAAACCCGCATCATTTTTATGTGGAAGTGTGTGTGACAACTTGGAGCACCTTCCCTTGGCCTCGACAAGTGCCATCATGGATAAAAAGAAATCCTTTAAAATAAAAGAAGCTCGGCAGGAAACCCAAAAAGGGGGCTGCGCAAAAATAAGAACAAAAGACCCGCTAGGAATCCCACGAAAGGGTGACCTAGGCAAAAGTTAGGGTTGCAAAAATGAACAAAAACAAAAGTCCGCTAAAACGCCACAAAAGGGTGTTTTAGGCAAAAATAAGGACAATCAAAAAACAAAAGAAATCCATGATGGTACCATGAGCCGAATTCAAAAAAGGTTCAAGGGAAGCTATCTAAGTTGTCAAAATCACAACGTCAATAACAAGATTTTCTTAACTTCATAAGTGTTTAATCAAACAAGCCTAAACACATAAGCCTACCTTGGCCAACCATTCTTACAAAAACCATTTTTGAAAAATAAATCCCCTCTAAAACACAAACTTCAGAACAAAAATATCTTTCCTTTCTTTTCTCTCTTGTCCCAAACGATTTTAGGATAATCTAGTGGAAACATGGAGATATAGTGGTCAATAGGAGGGTTGACATGTCTTCTAAAGGAAAGGAAGAATCACTGGGTTGATCACACCAATCTCGATATAACACGCATCATTCCTCGGTTACAGAAATCGGCAGCGCACAGCCCGTCTAGAGGAATGGCAAAATCCAAGAAAAAAAAAACGCATCGGTTAATTCTTTTGAAAAAATAAATCAAATAGAATTAGGTGCATCATACCGCATACATGCATATAGATGATAGGTGTACTGGAAGATCACTTATTCACTATTTATTGAAAAAACCAAAAATAAAAAAAAAACAAACAAAAAAACAAAAAAAACAAAAAAAACAAAAAAAACAAAAAAACAAAAAATATAAACTTCAGAAAAAAAACAATGCGCCCGTACCATGTTCAGTACACCCGTACTAAAATCAGGGTTATGAACAAATTTTCAACTCAATACGGGCGTACCGAAATGAATACGGCAGCATTGGCCATAACGTCCACACCAATACGGGCGTATTGAATTCAATACGACCCGTATTGGCCCATTCTCATTCATCACAACATCTTGATTCCTCTGCATACTTCATCTGTGAGTGTGTTTAAGATCCCTCCAACAGAAAAAGCCGAAATCAACGAAAAAAGGAAAAATTCAGAAAATCAACAAATTATATAGAATAACTGAGCCTGGAGAGGCTTGCCGAAATAATACTCCCTCATCATACAGAATAACTGAGCCTGGAGAGGCTTGCCGAAATAATACTCCCCAATCGTACAGAATAACTGAGCCTGGAGAGGCTTGCCTAAATAATACTCCCCAATCGTATAGAATAACTGAGCCTGGAGAGGCTTGCCGAAATAATACTCCCCAATCGTACAGAATAACTGAGCCTGGAGAGGCTTGCCGAAATAATACTCCCCAATCGTACAGAATAACTGAGCCTGGAGAGGCTTGCCGAAATAATACTCCCCAAGAGACATCTCAGCTTGCACTCTTGGGCTGAACAGAAAATCAATAAATCGTACAGAATAACTGAGCCTGGAGAGGCTTGCTGAAATAATACTCCCCAGAGACTTCTCAGCTCACACTCTTGGACCAAATTCCCAGTAAGAGCTATCAAAGCAAGATCAGTAAAATCCCCCAATGGAAGCAATGATCATCCAAACGAAATATCCGAGTCAAAGGACTCAGACTTCCTCAGTGGAAGATAGCTGTCCAACTCGAGCGACGAGTGAAGCTGAGCCTGAAGAGGCTTTCTAAATAATACTCTGGGATACATAAGATCTTCAATCCCCATTCGCCTACTCAGAGGCACCCCTTCAAAAAGCAAAAAATCAAAAACATCAATAACCATTCCCCAAGCGGAATCCAGCACTCAGCCGAACACCGAACATCAAGATCATTCGCCTACTCAGAGGCACCCCTTCAAAAAGAGAAAAATTGAAAAGATCAATAACCATTCCCCAAGCGGAATCCGGCACTCAGCCGAACACTGAACATCAAGATCATTCACCTACTCAGAGGCACTCCTTCAAAAAGAGAAAATCAAAAAAGATCAATAATCATTCCCCAAGCGGAATTCGGCATTCAGCCAATCATTGAACGTCAAGATGATCCGCCTAACAAAAGAGGCTAATCAAAATTAACGACAGAATCCCCCAGCGGATAACAGCCTACGCAGAGGCAACAAAACCAAGAAAATCAAAAAAGTCATCCGAATAAGGATAACCGGGATACTCCACCAACGTCGAAAGGACGACAGCCAATCATAAGGCATCGCTCACCTCAAAAGGAGCATCTTTGTGTCTGCACCCCCAAGGAAACAGAATTTCCCAGTGGGCACCAACCACACAATGGAAAGTTGGGACACAAGAACCTATGAGTAACTGCACATCCCCTAGACGGATCCCTGCGTTATCCAGCCCTCAGCGGCACCAAAATCAAAAACAACCGTCGAAGCAGCATCGTGGACTGTGGAGACAAAATCATCACAAATCCCTGGAGAGGAGATACTCACGCTACCCCCGTCGTCACAAACACGGAGGTATGCAGCTTCCGGCTCGAAGGACGAGCGAAGCTAAGCCTGGAGAGGCGGGTACTCACGCTACCCCCGTCGTCACAAACACGGAGGTATGCAGCTTCCGGCTCGAAGGACGAGCGAAGCTAAGCCTGGAGAGGCGGTACTCAGCTATCGAGGTTGTCAGAAGCACCGAGGTATGCACGAGCCTGGAGAGGCAACGACTAATACTCAACCTGGAGAGGCTACTGAACAATTTTCCACCGGAAGACACTACAAGTCAGAAGGATGGGCTACTCCCCGGACAATTGGGTCAACTCCTTTACTTCTCAACCGGTACACCAAAAAGTCGTTTGACTAAGTAAAGGGGGGGCAGTTGTAGACCCCTAAAATTGTCCGGGTCGGAAATAAGACTCGAAGACTCTCGAAGACCGAAGGAAAGTCAGCCAGAAGGACTCCTGAAAGACCCTAGGACGATTATCTGTAGGTTTAGAGGTCTTAGAGTAGCTTAAAATAAGGATGTGGGAGGATTGAAGCTCAATACGGCCTCCTAGAAGTTCAGTACGGCCGTACTGAACAATTTGAACTACAATACGGCCGTACTGAAACCAATACGGCCATACTGAAGTTTTTGAACTTCAGTACGCCCGTACTGAAACCAATACGGTCGTACTGAAGTTTTTGAAACTTCAACACGGCCGTACTGAATTCAATACACCCGTACTGTAGTTCAAATCTTCAGTACGGGCCGTATTGATGTCAGAGGCCGTACTGCGCCTCACTCCTATATATAGGACGTCATTTGGACGTCATTCCACACCTTTTCCAGACTTCTGGACCCTCTTGCTGAGTATTCTGGGGTTTTTGAGCAGTGTTCTGCCCTAGAAGTCTCTCCGAGAGCCGATCCGACGAAGTTCTTGAGTTCTGAGCATTTAGCTTAAGGATTCGAACTAGTCGAAGGGAAATCTTTTTGATTTCCATAGTAAAAATTAATCTTTAGGGAAGGAGCGAGCGAGCGTGTAGTGGGAAGGAGCGCCAAAAAGCCTCCTAAACATTTGAATATATAAAAGCACGCTTCAAAGGTTTCTTCTTCAAAATCCTTCCTTTTACTGCTTTCTGATTGTTGCATCGCATGTTTAATTTATTCATCATGTAGATATCTTATTCATAACCGTTTATAATAAATAGGGGTAATTTAGTAATTTTACACTGTTATTTATAAAATAATCCGTCATAGGGAACCCGAAAGGGGCGTTGTGGGGTGCTAACACCTTCCTCGCACGTAACCGACTCCCTTACCCTACTCTAGTTGTAGTGGCCAAAGTTGATTTGCGAAATCAATTGCCTTATCCCTTTTTCCAATGTTTTGAGTAAAACATTGGTGGCGACTCCAAGAACCCTACTTTGCGAAAACCACTAATCCATGGAGGGTCTCGCTTGAGATTAACATGGATTGGTGAATCATTTAATAAAATTGTTAGTTCGATGAGGTCTCAGTTTGAGAATAAGTCGTTCTAACAATCCATCATTTTTCAAACCTTTAAAAAGAGTCCAACCATCGTCGCGAATGCCAAGGTCCGTTTCGGCGGGTGGCAACAGTAACATCTCATGCCAGTCTTTAAATGAGACAACCATCTTTTGCACTATTTTCTTAATGTTTTTATTGGCTGCCTCGACTGCCCCATTCATCTTTGGCCGATATGGGGAAGAGTTGTGGTGTTGGATCTTGAATTACTGGCACAGTTCTTCCACCATTTTGTTATTCAATTTAGATCCATTATCAGTGATGATTTTATCGGGAATACCGTATCTGCATATAATGTTCTTCCTGATGAAGGTTGTTACCACCTTTCGGGTCACATGAGCATACGATGCCGCTTCTACCCATTTGGTGAAGTAGTCAATCGCCACAAGGATGAACCTATGTCCATTGGATGCTTTTGGTTCGATGGGTCCAATAACATCCATGCCCCACATTGCGAATGGCCAAGGTGAAGCCAATACATTGAGTGGAGTCGGTGGGACGTGAATGTTGTCGGCGTATGCTTGACACTTATGGCATTTTCGCACGTACTGGTAACAATCCCTTTCCATGGTCGACCAATAGTACCCCGCCCTGAGGATTTTTTTAGCCATTGCAGGCCCGGGGATATGGGTACCGAAAACCCCCTCATGTACTTCTTTGATCATATTTTGAGCTTCGACTTGGTCTATACATCTCAACAAGACCGAGTCATAATTTTTCTTGTAGAGGGTTTCACCGACTAGCAGAAATCCCATGGACTCATCAAGCACGGTTAAATAGAGTATTAACGGTCTTCCCTCGATAGGTGGCACCAATACTGGTGGATTGGCCAAGCACTGTTTGATCTTATCAAAAGCTCGTTGACAATCCTCACCCCAAGATTCGGAATGATTCTTGCGCAACAGCCTGAATATTGGTTTACATGTGTCAGTCAACTGTGCGATGAACCTTGCGACATAGTTCACCCTGCCGAGGAATCCTCTTATCTCTTTCTCGGTCTTAGGAGGAGGCATTTCCATTATTGCCTTCACTTTATCGGGGTCCACCTCTATGCCTTTCTTGCTGACGATGAACCCGAGAAGCTTACCCGACCGAACTCCGAAAGTACACTTAGCCAGATTTAGCTTAAGCTGATACTTACGAAGCCGGCTGAATAATTTTCTCAAATATTGGATATGGTCCATTTCGTCCTTCGACTTTGCGATCATGTCGTCCACGTATACTTCGATTTCTTTGTGGATCATGTCGTGGAATAACATCACCATCGCTCGTTGGTAGGTGGCACCCGCATTTTTGAGTCCAAAAGGCATCACCCTGTAGCAGAAAGTGCCCCAGGGTGTAATGAAGGAAGTTTTCTCGCGGTCTTCCTCATTCATCTTGATTTGGTTGTACCCAGAGTACCCATCCATAAAGGAATAGAGTGTGTTCGTGGCTGTATGATCCACTAGTGTATCGATGTGCGGTAAGGGAAAATCGTCCTTTGACTGGCACGATTCAGATCCCTGTAGTCAACACAAACTCTAACCTTTCCATTCTTTTTAATGACTGGCACGATGTTAGCCAGCCATTCGGGATACTGGGATACAACCAAGAATCCCGCGTCTAATTGCTTTTCGATCTCCTCCGTGATCTTTAAAGATCACTCGGGCTTGATTCGTCGGAGCTTTTGTTTGACGGGTCGAAACCCTTCTTTCAATGGTAACTTGTGCTCGACGATGTTAGAGTCCAAACCGGGCATATCACGGTACGACCATGCAAATACGTCCTTATATTCCCTTAACAATTGGATCAATTGCGCCCTTATTTCATCACTGATATGGGTCCCAATGTTGACCTCTTTTATCTCTTGGCCCTGCCCCAAATTCACGGTCTCCAATTTCTCTTGATACGGTTGGAGTAGACGAGCTTCTTGATTTAGCAGTCTTTGCAGATCCGGAGAGATGGTCTCCTCATCACTGTCCAACTCAACCCATTCACCCTCAACTTTCGGATCCCGGTCGGAGCGAACAATCACAGACATAATTGTTTTATTGGTTCTGTTTTTGGTTTAGAATTATTAATGTTAATGAGAGAAAGGGAGAAAAGAACAAATGAGAGAATGATGTGTGAAAAATGCCTCTTTATTGATATGTATAAAAAACTGTATAAAAACCCTTATTTACATGAAAAGGGTCTCATGATCTCGGGTACTGATCATGAGTCCCAAAAAGAAAAGAAAAATGTGGAGGGGCCCTATCGTGGCTTGCTCTTCTCTCTACTCCTGCTTCGGCAGAGGGTTCTTGCTTACGTCGGGCGCTGTCGAATCAAAAGTGACCCACCCAGCATCGATAAGGTCTTGGACCTTATATTTGAGAGTTCTACAGTTCTCCGTTGAATGCCCCGGTGCTCCCGAATGGTATAGACATTTGTCTTGTGGATTGTACCAATCGGGGTAAGGTGGATCAATCTTCCTTGGTGGAATGTAAGCTAGAAGATGAGCTTGCTCTAGCTTCGGTAGGAGGTCGCTATATGTGGTCGGAAGTTTATCAAACTTCTTCACAGGGTTGTACTGCGACTTTCCCGACTTCGAAGCGGAGGAAGATGAAGAAATAGTTATGGCGTTGACTCCTCCCTCCTTCTTCTTCCCAAAGGTCTTCTTAGCTTCAAATGATTGGGAAGGCTTAGCTAGCTTCCCACTTTTCAGCCCCTGTTCCACTCTTTCTCCAATGGTGATGATGTCCGAGAAGAGCGTTGTCGTGTTCCCTATCATCTTGTCATAATAGGGACTGGTCAACGAGTTTATAAACAGGGACACCGTCTCCTTATCCGACAGCGGGGGCTCTATTTGTGCCGCCAACTCCCTCCATCGTTGGGCGTACGCCTTAAAAGATTCATCATTTTCCTTACTCAAGGCTTGAAGATCGGACCTATCGGGTGTTAGGTCGATGTTATACTTGTAGCGCTTGAGAAATGCGTCGGACAACTGCTTCCATGTAAGCACCTGATTCCCATCCAGCTGCATATACCAGTTGAGTGCGGTGTCAGCCAAGCTCTCTTGGAAGCAATGGATTAAGAGCTTTTCATTAGTGGCATATGCAGCCATCTTTCGGCAATACATGGTGAGATGACTTTTGGGGCAAGTCGATCCCACATACTTTGGGAAATCGGGCACTTTAAATTTGGGAGGGAATTGGATGTCCCTCACTAAGCACATGTCGGCGGCATCTTTGATATCAAAATCATGCACCTCCATAGCCCTCAGCTGGTCCTCGAGAGCATGGAATTGTTCCTTTGAAATCTCGGGCTCTCTAATTGTAATCCCCGCCCCAAGGGGTACAGCTTGCGGAGGCTCTTGCTCTTGCTCCTCCTCATGATGGGACTCATGGTCACTGTGTTGAGCCCCGTGTATGTTTTGGTGACGCATGAGTTCCATCATTTGCGCCATTTGCTCCTTGAGCTGTGAGAGCTCGATTGTAAGCTTCCTGTTTTGTTCCTCCAACGCGTCCATTTTCTTGAGTTTCTGCGCGCGCGTGAGGACAGAGAGATGACCAGCCACTTTCTAAAATGAATGCTTAACCTAATTAGTTTATTTATGGAATGAATACACTCTTGACGTGAGCTTGATAATCTTCCATCTTTAAGGCGCTGCCTTTTTAAGATGGAGGTTTACCACCCTCCTTGACTTATGATTTCTCCCCAACGGAGAATCTCAATAGTCATGGGTCTCTTTCACTCATGTCAAAGGGTATTGGTGAGCCTAAAATGAATGGTTATGAGGATGCATGATGTCTTATTGGTAATGATGCACATGCTCCTCACTTTTATTATATTTTCACACATGGTTTTTCCTCTCATGTCATGACATTTTTCATGCATGGGGGTTATTCTTAGACCTTATCACGAGGTTTATTATTAATGCACAAACAATGTCACATAGACCTATACACAAACAATTCACTCATCCACGAACAGTCACGAGCGAATCACGAGGTAGGGGTATCCTGCAGAAAAGTGCATATTCAAGGAGGTTCTAACTGTTCTCACCGGTCTGAGGCCCCCAAGGTGCCCCCATTATAGGGACCCAATTCCTCTCGTCGTAAGTCGATGGAAAGCTCCAACGCACTGTCGGACTCGAGTTCATGGTTTTCACCTTGAGTGATGCTTTCCGACAACGGTCTACGGGCACCTATAGACCCATTCGACAACCGGCCGTACTAACATCCACTCCCTATGGCTTTCCACTCATGCCCCCGGGTATAGAGGGAACTGTTGTGTGCAAAGGTTTGTGTGCAGTTTTTATTTCAAACAATTGCGAAAATTTAAACATACAACAGTTATTAAAGCCAGCTAGATAAAACATATTATCATACAAGCGAGGGGTAATGAAGTAATTTTAAACTATTATTTTAGAAATAATCCATCACTAAATGGGACTGACTCTTGAGGCTTCCCCAGTGGAGTCGCCATCTGTCGCCACCCGCCGAAACGGACCTTGGCATTCGCGACGATGGTTGGACTCTTTTTAAGTTTTGAAAAATGATGGATTGTTAGAACGACTTATTCTCAAACTGAGACCTCATCGAACTAACAATTTTATTAAATGATTCACCAATCCATGTTAATCCCAAGCGGGACCCTCCATGGATTAGTGGTTTTCGCAAAAAGAAGGGTTCTTGGAGTCGCCACCAATGTTTTACTCAAAACATTGGAAAAAGAAATAAGGCAATTGATTTTCGCAAATCAACTTAGGCCATTACAACCAGAGTTGGGTAAGGGAGTCGATTACGTGTGGGGAAGGTGTTAGCACCCCACAACGCCCCTTTCGGGTTCCCTATGACGGATTATTTCATGAATAATAGCATAAAATTACTAAACTACCCCTATTTATTAGAAACGATTATAAGTATAATATTTACATGATGAAAGCTTTAAACGTGTAATGCAACAATCAAAAAGCGGTAAATGAAAGCGGTAAAAGAAAGGATTTGGAAAGAAACCTTTGAAGCGTGCTTTTATAGATTCAAAAAGGAATTAGGAGGCTTTTTGGCGCTCCTTCCCACTACACGTTCGCTCGCTCCTTTCCCTAAAAATAATGTTTACTATGGAAATCAAAGAGATTTCCCTTCGACTTGTTCGAGTCTCAAGCTTCAAGGCTCATGACTCAAGAACTTAGTCGGGTTGGCTCTCAGAGAGGTTCCTAGGGTAGAGAATAGCTCAAAAACCCAAGAATCCTCAGCCAGAGGGTCCAGAAGTCTGGAAAAAGTGTGGGAGGACGTGCAAATGACGTCCTATTTATAGGATTGAGGCGCAATACGGCCTGGGAGGTCAGTACGGCCCGTACTGGGTTTTTGAACTACAGTACGGCCGTATTGAATTTGGTACGGCCGTACTGAAGTTTTTGAACTTCAGTACGGCCGTATTGATTTCACTACGGCCCGTACTGAAGTTTTTTGAACTACAGTACGACCGTATTGAATTTGGTACGGCCGTACTGAAGTTCAAAAACTTCAGTACGGCCGTATTGAGTTCACTACGGCCGTATTGCAGTTCAAATGGCTCAGTACGGCCGTACTGAACCTCTGGGAGGGTGTATTGAGCTCCAATCCTCGCACACCCTTATTCTAAGCTACTCTAAGACTTCTAGACCTACAAAGAATCATCCTAGGGTCTTCCAGGAGTCCTTCCGGCTGACTTTCCTTCGGGATTTGAGAGTCTTTGAGCTTTATTTCCGACCCGGACAATTTTAGGGGTCTACAGCTGCCCCCCCTTTACTTAGTCGAACGGCTTTTTGGTGTACCGGTTGACAAGTAAAGGAGTTGACCCAATTGTCCGGGGAGTAAGCCATCTTTCCGACTTGTAGTGTCTTCCGGTGGGAAAATTGTTGAGTGGCCTCTCCAGGTTGAGTATTAGTCGTCGCCTCTCCAGGCTCGTGCATACCTCCGTGTTTCTGACGACGGGGTAGCTGAGTACTGCCTCTCCAAGCTCGTGCATACCTCGGTGTTTCTGACAACCTCGGTAGCTGTATACCTCCGTGTTTCTGACGACGGGGTAGCTGAGTACCGCCTCTCCAGGCTCGTGCATACCTCGGTGTTTCTGACAACCTCGGTAGCTGCATACCTCCGTGTTTCTAACGACGGGGTAGCTGAGTATTAGTCGTCGCCTCTCCAGGCTCGTGCATACCTCGGTGTTTCTGACAACCTCGATAGCTGCATACCTCCGTGTTTCTGACGATGGGGTAGCTGAGTACCCGCCTCTCCAGGCTTGTGCATACCTCGGTGTTTCTGACAACCTCGGTAGCTGCATACCTCCGTGTTTCTGACGACGGGGTAGCTGAGTACCGCCTCTCCAGGCTCGTGCATACCTCGGTGTTTCTAACAACCTCGGTAGCTGCATACCTCCGTGTTTCTGACGACGGGGTAGCTGAGTATTAGTCGTCGCCTCTCCAGGCTCGTGCATACCTCGGTGTTTCTGACAACCTCGGTAGCGTGAGTTTGCCCTTTCCAGGGTCTGCGGTTTGCCCTCCCCAGGGTTGCATACCTCCGTGCTTCTGGTCACTTTGGTAGCGTGAGTTTGCCCTCTCCAGGGATTTGTGATGATTTTGTCTCCACAGTCCACGAGGCTGCTTCGACGGTTGTTTTTGATTTTGGTGCCGCTGAGGGCTGGATAGCGCAAGGATCCGTCTAGGGGATGTGCAGTTACTCATAGGTTCTTGTGTCCCAACTTTCCATTGCGTAGTTGGTGCCCACTGGGGAAATTCTGATTCCTTAGGGATGTAGACACAAAGATGCTCTTTCTGATGTGAGCGGTGCCTTATGGTTGGCTGACGTCCTTTCGATGGTGGTGGAGTATCCTGGTTATCCATATTCGGGTGACTCTTTTTGATTTTCTGGTTTTATTGCCTCTGCGTAGGCTGTTATCCGCTGGGGGATTCTATTCTGATTTTGATTGGCCTCTTCTGTTAGACGGATTATCTTGACGTTCGGTGTTTGGTTGAATACCGAATTCCGCTTGGGGAATGGGTATTGATCTTTTTGGATTTTCCTTTTTTGGAGGAGTGCCTCTGAGTAGGCGAATGGGGATTGAGGATCTTGTGTATCCCAGAGTATTATTTAGAAAGCCTCTTCAGGCTTAGCTTCACTCGTCGCTTGAGTTGGAAAGCTATCTTCCACTGAGGAAGTCTGAGTCCTTTGACTCGGATACTTTGTTTGGATGATCATGCTTCCATTGGGGAATCTTGCTGATCTTGCTCTGATAGCTTTCACTGGGAATTCGGCCCAAGAGTGCAAGCTGAGATGTCTCTGGGGAGTATTATTTCGGCAAGCCTCTCCAGGCTCAGTTATTCTGTATGATTGTTGGATTTTCTGAATTTTTGCCTTTTTTGTCGATTTTCGGCATTTTCTGTACAGAAATTAAAGTGCTAAAGAATTTTGGATTCAAAAGTGGAAAATTTCATTTATTAAATGGAATGAAATTTGTACAATGGTAATGAAAAGAGTGGGGCACAGCCCGATCAATCAAATAAACAAAAAGCAAGAAAAATAGCCGGTCTTCACTCCTCTGCCGGCGGATCCTGTGGAGGGTCTGGGAAGCGACGATGCAGCCAGACTATCAGGCTGTCAAAATCCTGTCTCAGGGCGTCTATGCTGTGCTGAGCAGTGTCGAATCGAGCATCGATGCTCTGCTGCAACACGTCGAAACGAGCATCAAAGTAGGCCCTGTCCTGCTACGAGGTGTTGGCCTTTGGCTGCGGGTCCACATCACCCGGGAGCTCGATGTTCTCGAAAAGCTCGCTGAAGGTGTCGTGGGTGGTCGCTCGTACATATTGCCTCCCTGCCCTGGCAATAATCTTCATGTTGAGCAGGGTGGCCGCATTGATGGGCTTGGGCGCCAATTCCCCCGCATCTACGCCATCGGGGCACCCCCAAGTCTCGGCGAGTCGTGAAAGGAGCGTGGAGACCATAATGTACCCTTGCCGAGCGTCGCTACCTTCTCTTGCCCCCAGATTCTTTATATGCTCGAGGAAAAAGAATCCGGGGTTGGCCCTCTATCCGGTGGCCATGCGTAAAGAGCCAGCAGATCCTGCCGCGTCACTGACTCTGGACTCTTCAGTCTGGCATGAATGGAGCCGGTGATCAGCTTGTGGCAAATCCGGAGCGCCATCGGGAGCCGAGTACCCTTTACTCCAGCCTGGTAGTCCATCTGACCCGTGAGTTCTCTCCACATCTCGTTCGGGGTCAGATTATCGGGGCACTCACAGATGGCGTCCCGATATTCCAGCTGATCAGCTCGCTAAAAGAAGCCAGCCTGGACGTTGAATTCGTCCAGTGTCAGGGAGCGGTATCCTCCCCTCATCCAGAAATCCACTGAGTAGACTGTCGCGCCAAAGCTGTTCGTCAACTCTGTGACGCCGACGGTAGCCAGAAATTCCTTCGTCGCAGTCGGGAAGATCTGAGGGTGGGGATCAAGGAGGAATCCCCATCCTATGGCGTTGATGTAGCCTCTGACCTCATCCTCCCATTCCATTGCCCGGAGGATGGTGAAGTCGAGCACCCTCGACGACTGGAAGATGAATGACTCAAGGAACTCTAGCCTCTCTTGATGCCGCGCGGTCATTTCGAGTTGCGCGGGGACCCTCTGTCTCTTTCTTGATGACTCGGCCATTTCTCAGAATTAGGGGGATCTCAGACTCACTCACAGACAAGGTATGCAGAGGGATGAGAATGCTGTGCAGAATGAGAGGGGGAAGGGGCGTATTTATAGAAAAAAGTAGGTCAGTACGGCCGTACTGACCTTACCGTTATTGTACAAAATGGGGGGCCAATACGGGCCGTATTAAATTCAATACGCCCGTATTGGTGTGACCGTTATGGCCAATACGGGCGTATTCAACTCAGTACGCCCGTATTGAGTTAAAAATATGTGCATAACCCTAATTTTAATACGGGCGTACTGAATTGGATACGGCCGTATTGAGTTTTTTTTTTTTTTTTTTTTTTTTTTTTTTTTTTTGTAAACAGAGAATAAGTGATCTTCCAGTACACCTATCATCTGTATGCATGTATGCGGTATGATGCACCTAATTCTATTTGATTTATTTTTTCAAAAGAATTAACCGATGCGTTTCTTTGTTTGGATTTTGCCATTCCTCTTGGACGGGCTGTGCGCTGCCGATTTCTGTAACCGAGGAATGATGCGTGTTATATCGAGATTGGTGTCGTCAACCCAGTGATCCTTGTCGCCACTCGCCGAAACGGACCTTGGCAATCGCGACGATGGTTGGACTCTTTTTAAAGTTTTGAAAAGTGGTGGATTGATAGAACGACTTATTCTCAAACTGAGACCTTGTCGAGCTACCAATTTTATTAAATGATTCACCAATCCATATTAATCCCAAGCGGGACCCTCTATGGATTAGTGGTTTTCACAAAAGGTAGGGTTCTTGGAGTCGCCACCAATGTTTTACTCAAAACATTGGAAAAAGATTTAAGGCAATTGATTTTATAAATCAACCTTGGCCATTACAACCAGAGTTGGGTAAGGGAGTCGGTTACGTGCGGGGAAGGTGTTAGCACCCCACAACGCCCCTTTCGGGTTCCCTATGACGGATTATTTATTAAATAATAGCGTAAAATTACTAAATTACCCCTATTTATTATAAACGATTATATATTAAATATCTACATGATGACGAATTTAAATATGCAACAATCAGAAAGCGGTAAAAGAAGGGATTTTTAGAGAAGAAACCTCTTGAAGCGTGCTTTTTATATATCAATGAAGTTTATGAGGCTTTTTGGCGCTCCCTCCCTCTACAAGCTCGCTCGCTCCTTCCTAAAAAATAATTTTTACTATGGAAATCCAAAAGATTTCCCTTCGACTAAGTTCGAGACTCAAGCAAATGGCTCGTGATTCAAGAACTTCGTCGGATCGACTCCCAGAGAGATTTCTAGGGCAGAACACTGCTCAAAAACCCCAGAATACTCAAGGAGGGAGTCAAAACTGTGTGTGAAAGTGTGGAATGACGTCCAAATGACGTCCTATTTATAGGGATGAGGCGCAGTACGGCCCCTGGGTTCAATACGGCCCGTATTGAGTTTTTGTACTTCAATACGGCCGTATTGAATTCAGTACGGCCGTATTGAAATACAGAAACTTCAATACGGCCGTATTGGTTTCAGTACGGCCGTATTGTAGTACAAAATGTGCAGTACGGCCGTACTGAACTCCAAGGAGGCCGTATTGAGCTCTAAACCTCCCACTTTCTTATTTTTGGCTACTCTAAGACCTCTAAACCTACAGATAGTCATCCTATGGTCTTCTGGGAGTCCTTCTGGCTGACTTTCCTTTGATCTTTGAGAGTCTTCGAGTCTTATTTCCGACCCGGATAATTTTAGGGGTCTACAATCCTGCCCTTCCTTTAGAAGACGTATCAACCCTCCTATTGACCACTATATCTCCATGTTTCCACTAGATTATTCTAAAATTGTTTGGGACAAGAGAAAAGAAGGGAAAGATATTTTTGTTCAAAAGTTTGTGTTTTAGAGGGGATTATTTATTGTTTTGAAAACGGTTTTTGTAAGAATGGCTGGCCAAGGTAGGCTCATGTGTTTAGGCTTGTTTGATTAAACACTTATGAAGTTAATAAAGTCTTGTTATTGACGTTGTGATTCGACAACTTAGATAGTTTCCCTTAAACCTTTCTTTTTGGCTTCAGCTCATGGTACCATCATGGATTTCTTTTGCTTTTTTGATTGTCCTTATTTTTGCCTAAAACACCCCTTTGTGGCATCTCAGCGGACCTTTGTTTTTGTTCATTTTTGCAACCCTAACTTTTGCCTAGGTCACCTTTTCGTGGGATTCCTAGCGGGTTCTTTGCTCTTATTTTTGCGCAGCCCCCTTTTTGGGTTTCCTGCCGAGCTTTTTTGTTTTTATGATTTTTATTTTTAAAGGATTTCTTTTTTATCCATGATGGCACTTGTCGAGGCCAAGGAATGGTGCTCCAAGTTGTCATACACACTTCCACATAAAAATGATGCGGGTTTATTGTTTATTAAGACGATTTTAACCTCATTCATGCTTAAACAGAGTTAAAATAATGTGGTCTAGAAATTTATTGCAAGCAAGAAAAGAAGCAATAAGAAATAATAAAGAATGATTTTATTATAATTCTAGCGGAAACATGTGCCCTATCGAGGCTCGGGGGTCGGGCTGTCCCCGAGGAGTAATCTCTAATAGTCATCAGGTCTATACATCCCTATCGGAAGAAGAAGAGCACTTGATGACGACGATCGGCCTTGACGCTTGTGAACCAGCCTTCCTAAAGATCTGGCTTAAAGAACGTCGAGAAGGATCTTGGTTCCTCTTCGTCCTTTGATCTTTATTAGGGTTGTATCCTAACCCTTGTTTCCCCGGATTATCCTTAATAATGGGTAGCTCGGGAATTCCTTGGGCATCCTTGCTAAGTCCTTGTTCAGGCAAGTATCCTTTCTTGGTGAGCATGTAGGCTACCTTCTTCATTTCTCGGGGAAACGTTTCGACATTGGTGTAGACCCCTAAAATTGTCCGGGTCGGAAATAAGACTCGAAGACTCTCGAAGATCAAAGGAAAGTCAGCCAAAGGGACTCTTAGAAGACCGTGGGATGACAATCTGTAGGTTTAGAGGTCTTAGAGTAGAAAAAAATAAGAAAGTGCAGGGAATGAAGCCCAATACGGCCTCCCAAAAGTTCAGTACGGCCGTATTGAACATTTTAAACTACAATACGGCCGCACTGAACTCAATACGGCCGTATTGAAGTTTCTGAACTTCAATATGGCTGCACTGAACTCAATACGGCCGTATTGAGGTTTTTTGAACTTCAATACGGCCGTACTGAATTCAATACGGCCGTATTGTAGTTCAAAACTTCAATACGGACCGTATTGACCCCCAGAGGCCGTATTGCGCCTCATGCCTATAAATATGACGTCAATTGGACGTCATTCTACACTTGGACACTGAGTTTTAACCCTCTTCTTGAGTATTCTGGGTTTTTTTGAGCAGTGCTCTGCCTAGAAATCACTCAGAGAGTTGATCCGACAAAGTTCTCGAGTTCTGAGCTTTTTTCTTGAGTCTCGAACTGAGTCGAAGGGAAATCCTCCGGATTTCCATAGTTAAAATTTTCTAGGAGGGAGCGAGCGGGCTTGTAGAGCGAGGGAACGCCAAAAAGCTTCCCAGTTTTACTTGAATATAAAAGCACGCTTCAAAGGTTTCTTCTTAAGACCTTCCTTTTACTGCTTTCTGTGTGTAGATTTAACTGTCATCATGTAGATAGTTAAGTTATAATTGTTTAGAATAAATAGGGGTAATTTAGTAATTTCGCACTATTATTTTTAGAAATAATCTGTCATAGGGAACCCGAAAGGGGCGCTGTGGAGTGCTAACACCTTCCCCACGCGTAACCGACTCCCTTACCCGACTCTGGTTGTCATGGCCGAAGTCGATTTTTGAATCGATTGCCTTAAACTTCTTTTTCCAATGTTTTGAGTAAAACATTGGTGGCGACTCCATGAACCCTTCCTTTTTATGAAAACCGCTAATCCATGGAGGGTCCCGCTTGGGATTAACATGGATTGGTGAGCCTTTTAATAAAATTGCTCGTTTGACAAGGTCTCAATTTGAGAATAAGTCATTCTAGCAATCCATATTTTTAAACAAATAAAAGAGTCTAACCATCCTTCGCGAATGCCGAAAGCCCGTTTCGGGCCGGTGGCGACAATTGGCAATCTCCAATGCTTGGAAGGCGGTCTCTAGAGCTTCCTCTACTGGATCCACGTAAGGTATGGCAGATGGCTTGCTGATGAGTATGTCATCTTCAGCTTGTACGGTCACCAGCTTGTCACCCACTATGAATTTGACTTTCTGGTGGAGCGTAGAGGGAACAGCTTTCGCATTATGAATCCAAGGTCGGCCGAGGAGACAGCTGTATGCAGGAGTAATGTCCATCACTTGAAACTCGACATTAAAGATGGTGGGTCCAATTTGGATTGGAAGATTAATTTCTCCCACCACTTCTCTTTTAGAACCGTCGAAAGCTCGGACGATCATGTTGCTCGGGCGCATTTGGATTCCCTTGATTGCCACTTGATCGAACGTTCTTTTTGGCATCACATTCAAGGAAGATCCATTATCCACCAAGACTTTAGCGATGTGATATTCCTTGCACTTTACAGAGATGTGCAAGGGCTTGTTGTGATTCGGTCCCTCAGCGGGGATTTCTTCATCGGTGAAAGTGAGGTGATCATTAGCCGTGATGTGACTAACAATCCCTTCAAATTTGTCTTGGGAGATAGTGTGCGACACGTATGCCTCGTTCAAGACTATCAACAGAGCTTGCCGATGCGGTTCGGAGCATAGGATCAACGACAATAGAGTAATCTTTGATGGCGTCTTATGAAGTTGATCCACGATGGAGTACTCGCTCTGTCGGATATATTTTAACAGCTCGTTAGTCTCCTCCTCGGATTCTTTATTTTCCTCGGTTTTTTCTTTTTCTTTTTCTTTTCCTTTATTCTTGGGAGCTTTATCATGAAGATCTTCGGGAGTGTAGATCCTGCCACTCCTAGTCATGCCCCCAAGTCCAGCGATGTTAGAGATATCGCTGTCGACAGAAGAATGGATGTCGTATATCCATGGCACAACCTTATTTGATTTGTAGGGAAAAGGTCTTGGAGCAGTGATCCTTAACGGTGTCGGACCTTCCCCTTTATTCGTCTTGATTACCAACAACGGAGTTGATGTGCGCTCACTTGGCGCGGTTGTTGGCTTACACTTAATAACAAATGGCGTGCGATCCATTCTGAACATACGCATCGATTAATCCTTTCTTTTTATTAATGTTTATTAATGAATTACTAGGAGGGATTGTCGCCACCGGCCCGAAACAGGGCTTTCGGCATTCGCGAAGGATGGTTGGACTCGTTTATTTGTTTAAAAAATATGGTTTGCTAGAATGACTTATTCTCAAGCTGAGACCTCGTCAAACGAGCAATTTTATTAAAATGATTCACCAATCCATATTAATCCCAAGCGGGACCCTCCATGGATTAGTGGTTTTCGCAAAAGGAGGGGTTCATGGAGTCGCCACCAATGTTTTACTCAAAACATTGGAAAAAGGGATAAGGCAATTGATTTTATAAATCAACTTCGGCCATTACAACCAGAGTTGGGTAAGGGAGTCGGTTACGCGTGGGGAAGGTGTTAGCACCCCACAGCGCCCCTTTCGGGTTCCCTATGACAGATTATTTCTAAAATAATAGCGCAAAAAATTACTAAATTACCCCTATTTATTATAAGCAATTATAAATTAACTATCTACATGATGACAGTTAAATATGCACACAGAAAGCAGTAAAAGGAAGGATTTTGAAGAAGAAACCTTTGAAGCGTGCTTTTTATATATTTCGTAAAATTGGGAAGCTTTTTGGCGTTCCCTCGCTCTACAAGCCCGCTCGCTCCCTCCTATAAAATTTTAACTACGGAAATCCGGAGGATTTCCCTTCGACTAGGTTCGATCCTCAAGCAAAATGGCTCGGGGCTCAAGAACTTCGTCGGATCAACTCTCCAAGTGATTTCTAGGGCAGAACACTGCTCAAAAACCCCAGAATACTCAAGGAGAGGGTTGAAACTATGTTCCAAAGTGTCAAATGACGTCCAATTGACGTCATATTTATAGGGAACAGGCCCAATACGGGCTACAGAATCAATACGGCCGTATTGAAATTTTTGAACTTCAATACGGCCGTATTGAGTTCAATACGGCCGTATTGAAGCTCAGAAATTTCAATATGGCCGTATTGAGTTCACTGCGGCTGTATTGAAGCTTCAATACGGCCGTATTGATTTCAGTACGGCCGTATTGAAGTTTCAGAAACTTCAATACGCCGTATTGAGTTCACTGCGGCCATATTGAAGCTTCAATACGGCCGTATTAAGTTTAGTACGGCCGTATTGGGCTTCATTCCCTCCACTTCCTTATTTTAAGCTATTCTAAGACCTCTAGACCTACAGAGAACCCTCCTAGGGCCTTCCAGGAGTCCTTCTGGCTGATCTTCCTTCAGTCTTCGAGAGTCTTCAAGCTTTATTTCCGACCCGGACAATTTTAGGGGTCTACAGCTGCCCCCCCTTTACTTAGTCGGACGGCCTTTTGGTGTACCGGCTGACAAGTAAAGGAGTTGACCCAATTGTCCGGGTGATGTGCCAACCTTCTGACTTGTAGCGTCTTCCGGTGGAAAATTGTTGAGTAGCCTCTCCAGGTTGTTGCATACCTCGGCGCTTCTGACAACCTCGGTAGCTAAGTTTACCCTCTCCAGGGTCAACTTCACTCGATGCCCGAGCCGGAAGTTGAACACCAACGTGCCTCTGACGACGCTGATGGTTGAGTACTGCCTCTCCAGGCCCTACCTCTCAACATGAGATAGTTGAGTATTGCCTCTCCAGGCCCTGCTTCTTAACATTCAGCAGTGTGAGTATTGCCTCTCCAGGCCCTGCCTCTTAACATTCAGCAGTGTGAGTTTACCCTCTCCAGGTCCTGCCTCTTAACATTCAGCAGTGTGAGTTTGCCCTCTCCAGGTCCTGCCTCTTAACATTCAGCAGTGTGAGTTTACCTTCTCCAGGTCCTGCCTCTTAACATTCAGCAGTGTGAGTTTACCCTCTCCAGGTCCTGCCTCTTAACATTCAGCAGTGTGAGTTTACCCTCTCCAGGTCCTGCCTCTTAACATTCAGCAGTGTGAGTTTACCCTCTCCAGGGGCTGCTTCCGTGTCTTCTGATCACTTCGGCAATGATTTGATATGATTTTTGTCTCCACAGTCCACGATGCTGCTTCGATGGTTTTTCTTATTTTGTGCCGCTGAGGGCTGGATAACGCAGGGATCCGTCTAGGGGATGTGCAGTCATTCATAGGTTCCTGTGCCCCAACTTGCATTGCATTGTTGGTACCCATGGGGAATTTCTGACTCCTTGGGGTGTAGACACAGATGCTCTCTCTCTGAGTTGAGCGATGCCTTATGTTTGGCTGACGTCCTTTGACGTAGGTGGAGTATCCCGATTATCCTTATTCGGGTATCTCTTTTTGATTTTCTGATTTTTGCTGCCTCTGTGTAGGCTGTTATCCGCTGGGGATTCTGGATGTTGATTTTGTCTCCACAGTCCACGATGCTGTTTCGACGATTGTTTTTGATTTTTGTGCCACTGAGGGCTGGATAACGCAGGGATCCGTCTAGGGGATGTGCAGTTACTCATAGGTTCTTGTGTCCCAACTTTCCATTGAGTAGTTGGCGCCCATTGAGGAATTTCTGTTTCCTTGGGGTGTAGACACGAAGATGCTCTTTCTGAGATGAGCAGTGCCTTATGATTGGCTGACGTCCTTTGGACGTTGGTGGAGTATCCCGGTTATCCTTATTCGGGTAACTCTTTTTAATTTTTGGATTTTGTTGCCTCTGTGTAGGCTGTTATCCGCCAGGGGATTTTGTCATTGGTTGTGATTGGCCTCTTCTGTTAGGCAGATCATCTTGATGTTCAATGATAGGCTGAGAGCCGGATTCCGCTTGGGGAATGATTATTGATCTTTTCGATTTTTTCTCTTTTTTGAAAGAGTGCCTCTGAATAGGCGAATTATCTTGATGTTTGATGATTGGCTGAATGCCGAATTCCTTTTGGGGAATGGTTATTGATCTTTTTGATTTTTTCTCTTTTTGAAGGGGTGCCTCTTGAGTAGGCGACTGGGGATTTGAAGTTCAGTGTTCGGCTGAGTGCCAAATTCCGCTTGGGGAATGGTTATTGATATTTTTGATTTTTCTCTTTTTGCAGGGATGCCTCTGAGTAGGCGATTGGGGAATGAGGGATCTTATGTATCCCAGAGTATTATTTAGGAAGCCTCTACAGGCTTAGACTCACTCAACGCCTGAGTTGGAGAGCTATCTTCCACTGAGGAAGTTTTAAGTCCTTTGACTAGATATACTGCTTGGGCGATCGTGCTTCCATTGGGAATTTTGTCGATCTTGCTTGATAGCTCTTGCTGGGGATTTTGAATCCAAGAGCATGAGTTGAGGTTCCTCTGGGGAGTATGATTTCTGCGAGCCTCTCCAGGCTCAATTATTCTTTGATGTGGAGTATTATTTTGGCGAGCCTCTCCAAGCTCAATTATTCTGAAAGAGTATTATTTCGGCAAGCCTCTCCAGGCTCAGTTATTTCTGAGAGAGTATTATTTCAGTAAGCCTCTCCAGGCTCAGTTATTCTGATGAGAGTATTATTTCAGCAAGCCTCTCCAGGCTCAATTATTCTATACAGTTGGGGGAGTATTATTTCTGCAAGCCTCTCCAGGCTTTAGTTATTCTGAGGAAGTATTATTTCTGCAAGCCTCTCCAGGCTCAATTATTCTGAAAGAGTATTATTTCAGCAAGCCTCTCCAGGCTCAATTATTCTGAGAGTATTATTTCGGCGAGCCTCTCCAGGCTCAGTTATTCTGAAAGATGTGAAATCTTTGTCTTTTTTTGTCGACTTTTGACTTTTTCTGTATGTTTGCCTTTTTTGTCATTTTTTGGCTTTTTCTGTATTTTTGCCTTTTCTGTTGTTTTTCGGCTTTTTCTGTACAGAAATGTCTCAGTTATTATGAGAGAGTATTATTTCGGCGAGCCTCTCCAGGCTCAATTATTTTGAGAGTATTATTTCGGCAAGCCTCTCCAGGCTCAGTTATTCTGAGAGTATTCTTTCGGCAAGCCTCTCCAGGCTCAGTTATTCTGAGAGTATTCTTTCGGTAAGCCTCTCCAGGCTCAGTTATTCTGAATGACGCTGTTGATTTTCTGAATCTTTGCATTTTGTTTGCTGCTGTCATACACAAGCAATTTTTCCTATTTTTTCTAATTTATGTAGTTACCTCATGACGAGGTCTTTGAAAATTTCTTTATGGCCAATACGGCCGCATCCATTTCAGTACGCCCGTATTGAGTTGAAATTTTGTTCATAACCCTGATTTTAGTACGGGTGTACTGAACATGGTACGGGCGCATTGTTTTTTCTGAAATTTATATTTTTTATTTTTTTTGTTTTTTCAATAAACAGAGAATAAGTGATCTTCCAGTACACCTATCATCTGTATGCATGTATGCAGTATGATGCACCTAATTCTATTTGATTCTTTTTTCAAAAGAATTAACCGATGCGTTTTTGTGTTTGGATTTTGCCATTCCTCCAGACGGACTGTGCTCTGCCGATTTCTGTTACCGAGGAATGATGCATATTTGATTTTGGTGTCATCAACCAAATGATTCTTTTCTTTCTTTAGAAGATGTGTCAACCCTCCTATTGACCACTATATCTCCATGTTTCCACAAGATTATTCAAAAATCGTTTGGGACAAGAGAGAAAAGAAGGAAAGGATATATTTTCAAAGGTTTGTGTTTTAGAGGGGATTATTTTATTTTTGAAAAATGGTTTTTGTAAGAATGGCTGGCCAATGGTAGGCTCAAGTGTTTAGGTTAGTTTGATTAAACACTTATGAAGTTAAGCACATCTTGGTTATTAATGATTGTGCTTTGACAACTTGGATAGCTTTTCTTGAGCCCCCCTTGTTGAATTCGATTGATGGTACCATCATGGATTTATTATTATTCTTTTTCTTTTTGATGGCCCTTACTTTTGCCTAAAACACCCATTTGTGGTGTCTTAGCGGGCTTTTTCTTTTTGTTTATTATTTTGTAACCCTAATTTTTGCCTAGGTCACCCTTTTGTGGGATTCCTAGCGGGTCTTTTGCTCTTATTTTGCGCAGCCCCCTTTTTGGGTTTCCTGCCGAGCTTTTTGTTTTTTAGGATTTTTGTCCTGAATGGATTTCTTTTTATCCATGATGGCACTTATTGAGGCCAAGGAAAGGTGCTCCAAGTTGTCGTGCACACTTCCACACAAAATGATGTGGGTTTATTGATTATTAAGACGATTTTAACCTCACTTATGTTTATTCAAACAGGGTTAAATAATGCGGTTTAGAATTTTATTGCAAGCAAGAAAAGAAGCAATAAAGAATTAATAAAGAATGATTTTATTATAATCATAATGGAAACATGTGCCCTATCGAGGCTCGGGGGTCGGGCTGTCCCCGAGGAGTGATCTCTAATAGTCATCAGGTTTACACATCCCTATCGGAAGGAGGAGAACACTTGATGACGACGACCGGCCTTAACGCTTGTGAACCGGCCTTCCTAAAGATCTGGCTTAAAGAACGTCGAGAAGGATCTTGGTTTCTCTTCGTTCTTTGATCTTTATAAGGGTTGTATCCTAACCCTTGTTTCCCCGGATTATCCTTGATAATGGGTAGCTCCGGGATTCCTTGGGAGTCCTTGCCTAATCCTTGTCCTGGCAAGTATCCGTTCTTTGTGAGCATGGAGGCTACCTTCTTCATTTCTCGGGGAAACGTTTCAACATTGGCAATTTCCAATGCTTGGAAGGCGGTTTCCAAAGCTTTCTCTGCTGCATCCACATAAGGTATGTTGGATGGCTTGCTGATGAGTATGTCATCTTCAGCTTGTACAGTCACCAGTTTGTCACCCACTATGAACTTGACTTTCTGGTGGAGCGTAGAGGGTACAGCTTTTGCATCATGAATCCAAGGTCGGCCGAGGAGACAGCTGTATGCGGGAGTAATGTCCATCACTTGGAATTCGACATTAAAGATAGTGGGTCCAATTTGGATTGGAAGATTGATCTCTCCCACCACTTCTCTTTTAGAACCATCGAAGGCTCGAACGATTATGTTGCTCGGGCGCATTTGGACTCCCTTGATTGCCAATTGCTTGAGCGTTCTTTTTGGCATCACATTCAAGGAAGATCCATTATCTACCAAGACTTTAGCGATGTGATACTCCTTGCACTTTACAGAGATGTGCAAGGGCTTGTTATGATTCGGTCCCCCAGCGGGGATTTCTTCATCGGTGAACGTGAGGTGATCACTAGCCGTGATGTGACTAACAATCCCCTCAAACTTGTCTTGGGAGATAGTGTGCGACACGTATGCCTCGTTCAAGACCTTTGACAGAGCTTGCCGATGCGGTTCGGAACTTAGGATCAACGACAACAGCGTAATCTTTGCTGGCGTCCTATGAAGTTGATCCACGATGGAGTACTCGCTCTGTCGGATAAACTTTAACAGCTCGTCTGTCTCCTCCTCGGATTCTTTATTTTCCTCGGTTTTTTCCTTTTCTTTTTCTTTATTCTTGGGAGCTTTATCATGAAGATCATCGGGAGTGTAGATCCTGCCACTCCTAGTCATGCCCCCAAGTCCAGCGATGTTAGAGATATCGCTGTCGGCAGAAAGGTGGATGTCGTATATCCACGGCACAGCCTTATTTGATTCGTAGGGGAAAGGTCTTAGAGCAGTGATCCTTAACGGTGTCGGACCTTCCCCTTTGTTTGTCTTGATTACCAACAACGGAGTTGATGTGCGCTCGCTTGGCGCGGTTGTTGGCTTACACTTAATAACAAATGGCGTACGATCCATCTTGAACATACGCATCGATTATTTCTTTCTTTTTATTAATATTTATTAATGAATTACTAGGAGGGATGCATGAAATGAATGACTCCTAGATCCCTCCATGATCTATATGCATGATATGAGATGATGATGTTGAATATGCATGCATTGTGTTTATTGAACTAAGCATTATCATGTTTTCGGGATGTCCCTAAGATGATGCATGATATTGCTTGGTTTTGGGTAAATATCATTTTTCTTTTGGATATTTAATTTGTATCTTTTTTGTATTTTTTGGGTGAAAAGGGAAACTACCTATATGAATGCAATGGAGGTAGATGTTAACACCATGTACTAGAAGATCTTTATTTCTATTTATTCTTTTTATTTAAAAAAAGAATGTTGTATGTTTAAAAGGTGCAATGTATGCTCATACAATGTCACATAAAAATGCACAAACAATTCACTCATCCACGAACAGTCACGAGCGAATCACGAGGTAGGGGTATCCTGCAGAAAAGTGCATATTCAAGGAGGATCTAACTGTTCTCACTTGGTCAAAGGCCCCCAAGGTGCCCCCATTATAGGGACCCAATTCCTCTCGTCGTAAGTCGATGGAAAGCTCCAACGCACTGTCGGACTCGAGTTCATGGTTATCACCTTGAGTGATGTTTTTCCGACAACGGTCTCGTAGGCTCCTATAGACCCATTCAACCGGCCGTACTAACATCCACTCCCTATGGATTACCACTCATGCCCCCGGGTATAGAGGGAACTGTTGTGTGCAAAGGTTTGTGTGCAATTTTTATTTCAAACAATTGCGGAAATTTAAACAAACAACAGTTATTTAAAGCCAAATATATAAAGCATGTTATCATACAAGCAAGGGGTAATGAAGTAATTTTAACTATTATTGGTTAAAAATAATCTGTCACTAAATGGGACTGACTCTCGAGGCTTCCCCAGTGGAGTCGCCATCTGTCGCCACCGGCCCAAACGGGCTTTCGGCATTCACGAAGGATGGTTGGACTCGTTTATTTGTTTAAAAAATATGGTTTGCTAGAATGACTTATTCTCAAACTGAGACCTCGTCAAACGAGCAATTTTATTAAAATGATTCACCAATCCATATTAATCCCAAGCGGGACCCTCCATGGATTAGTGGTTTTCGCAAAAGGAGGGGTTCATGGAGTCGCCACCAATGTTTTACTCAAAACATTGGAAAAAGGGATAAGGCAATTGATTTTATAAATCAACTTCGGCCATTACAACCAGAGTTGGGTAAGGGAGTCGGTTACGCGTGGGGAAGGTTTTAGCACCCCACAGCGCCCCTTTCGGGTTCCCTATGACAGATTATTTCTAAAATAATAGCGCAAAAAATTACTAAATTACCCCTATTTATTATAAGCAATTATAAATTAACTATCTACATGATGACAGTTAAATATGCACACAGAAAGCAGTAAAAGGAAGGATTTTGAAGAAGAAACCTTTGAAGCGTGCTTTTTATATATTTCGTAAAATTGGGAAGCTTTTTGGCGTTCCCTCGCTCTACAAGCCCGCTCGCTCCCTCCTATAAAATTTTAACTACGAAAATCCGGAGGATTTCCCTTCGACTAGGTTCGATCCTCAAGCAAAATGGCTCGGGGCTCAAGAACTTCGTCGGATCAACTCTCCAAGTGATTTCTAGGGCAGAACACTGCTCAAAAACCCCAGAATACTCAAGGAGAAGGTTGAAACTATGTTCCAAAGTGTCAAATGACGTCCAATTGACGTCATATTTATAGGGAACAGGCCCAATACGGGCTACAGAATCAATACGGCCGTATTGAAATTTTTGAACTTCAATACGGCCGTATTGAGTTCAATACGGCCGTATTGAAGCTCAGAAATTTCAATATGGCCGTATTGAGTTCACTGCGGCTGTATTGAAGCTTCAATACGGCCGTATTGATTTCAGTACGGCCGTATTGAAGTTTCAGAAACTTCAATACGCCGTATTGAGTTCACTGCGGCCATATTGAAGCTTCAATACGGCCGTATTAAGTTTAGTACGGCCGTATTGGGCTTCATTCCCTCCACTTCCTTATTTTAAGCTATTCTAAGACCTCTAGACCTACAGAGAACCCTCCTTGGGCCTTCCAGGAGTCCTTCTGGCTGATCTTCCTTCAGTCTTCGAGAGTCTTCAAGCTTTATTTCCGACCCGGACAATTTTAGGGGTCTACAGGGATGTATGAAATGCAAACCTAGATCCCTCCATGATCTTTGATAAGAATGCATGATATGAGATGATGACGTTGAATATGCATGCATTGTGTTTATTCAACTAAGCATTATCATGTTTTCGGGATGCTCCTAAGATGATGCATGATATTGCTTGGTTTGGATAAATATCTTTTTTTGGATATTTTAATTTTTGTATTTTTTGGGTGAAAAGGGAAACTACCTATATGAATGTGATGAAGGTAGATGTTAACACCATGTAATGGAAGATTCTTATTCCTATTTATTCTTATTTTAAAAGGGAATGTTGTATGTTTAAAGAATGCAATGTATGCTCAAACAATGTCACATAAACAATGCACAAACAATTCACTCATCCACGAACAGTCACGAGCGAATCACGAGGTAGGGGTATCCTGCAGAAAAGTGCATATTCAAGGAGGTTCTAACTGTTCTCACCGGTCCAAGGCCCCCAAGGTGCCCCCATTATAGGGACCCAATTCCTCTCGTCGTAAGTCGATGGAAAGCTCCAACGCACTGTCGGACTTGAGTTCATGGTTTTCACCTTGAGTGATGTTTTCCGACAACGGTCTACGGGCACCTATAAACCCATTCGACAATCGGCCGTACTAGCATCCACTCCCTATGGCTTTCCACTCATGCCCCCGGGTATAGAGGGAACTGTTGTGTGCAAAGGTTTGTGTGCAGTTTATATTTCAAACAATTGCGAAAATTTAAACATCCAACAGTTATTAAAGCCAATTAAGTAAAACGTATTATCATACAAGCGAGGGGTAAAGAAGTAATTTTAAACTATCATTTTAGAAATAATCCATCACTAAATGGGACTGACTCTCCAGACTTCCCCAGTGGAGTCGCCATCTGTCGCCACCCGCCGAAACGGACATTGGCATTCGCGACGATGGTCGGACTCTTTTTAAAGTTTTGAAAGATGATGGATTGTTAGAACGTCTTATTCTCAAACTGAGACCTCATCGAGCTAACAATTTTGTTTAAATGACTCTCACCAATCCATGTTAATCTCAAGCGGGACCCTCCATGGATTAGTGGTTTTCGCAAAAAGAAGGGGTTCTTGGAGTCGCCACCAATGTTTTACTCAAAACATTGGAAAAAGATATAAGGCAATTGATTTTCGCAAATCAACTTCGGCCATTACAACCAGAGTTGGGTAAGGGAGTCGGTTACGTGTGAGGAAGGTGTTAGCACCCCACAACGCCCCTTTCGGGTTCCCTATGACAGATTATTTCATAAATAATAGCGTAAAGTTACTAAATTACCCCTATTTATTAGAAACGATTATGAGTAAAATATTTACATGATGAAAACTTTAAATGTGCAATGCAACAATCAAAAAGCGGTAAAAGAAAGGATTTGGGAAGAAACCTTTGAAGCGTGCTTTTATATACTCAAAAAGGAAGTTAGGAGGCTTTTTGGCGCTCCTTCCCACTACACGCTCGCTCGCTCCTTTCCCTAGAACAAATATTAACTGTGGAAATCAAAGAGATTTCCCTTCGACTTGTTCGAGTCTCAAGCTTCAAGGCTCATGACTCAAGAACTTAGTCGGGTTGGCTCTCAGAGAGGTTCCTAGGGCAGAGAATAGCTCAAAAACCCAAGAATCCTCAGCAAGAGGGTCCAAACGTCTGTAAAAAGTGTGTAAGGACGTGCAAATGACGTCCTATTTATAGGATTGAGGCGCAATACGGCCTGGGAGGTTAATACGGCCCGTACTGGGTTTTTGAACTACAATACGGCCGTATTGAATTTGGTACGACCCGTACTGAGCCATTTTGAACTACAGTACGGCCGTATTGAATTTGGTCCGGCCGTACTGAAGTTCAAAAACTTCAGTACGGCCGTATTGAGTTCACTACGGCCGTATTGCAGTTCAAATGGCTCAGTACGGCCGTACTGAACCTCTGGGAGGGTGTATCGAGCTCCAATCCTCGCACACCCTTATTCTAAGCTACTCTAAGACTTCTAGACCTACAAAGAATCATCCTAGGGTCTTCCAGGAGTCCTTCCGGCTGACTTTCCTTCGGTCTTTGAGAGTCTTTGAGCTTTATTTCCGACCCGGACAATTTTAGGGGTCTACAACCATCATCAACCATGGAAGGAGGGACTTCATCAGGATCCTCTTCTAAGCATAGCCTAGAATGAAATCCTAAAAATGTAGTGCACTATGACTAAGACAAAGAAAAGAATGATTCTTAAAAACTACAACATCTTGCCTAAAGTACCCTAAATGGTAACCTAGGCTTTTCCTAGAAAATAAAGAAAAGATTACTAGAAAACGCCCTAAACAATTTTGGATTTGATTGCTTATTAGATTCTCATAATCATATAAGCTACATTTGTCTTGTAGGGAAGGAATCAAATTAATTTCAAAAGAGTAAGAACTTCCCAAAAGAGAAAACATAGAATATAGATTATTACTAATTGTATCCGCCAAACAATGTAAACCTAAAGTTGGGTGCTTTGTTAAGACCACAAAAATACTTTCTCCCTTGTGCACCTCCAAGGAAGTAGTATAAGAAGTAAAACTAGAAATAGTCCACTTCTTCTTCACTATATCTCAAAGTTGAAAATTCTTTGTTTGAAGTTTATTTGTTCCTCAATATCAATTTTAAGATTAGTGGCAGCATTAGGATAAGAGTTAAGACTTTCGTGAATAAAGAGAGTACGTTTCAATGCTTATTTGTTGATAAAATAACTCTCTTTAGTCACAAATTCTTGAGAGGAGACCCATTCATCCTCACTCTTTCCTAATAATTTATCTTTTTTTCTCTCTTTTTTTCTTTTTCTTTTCATTTGTTTTTGATCCTCAAACACTTGGGGTGGTGTTAAAGGATTAAAAACAATTTCTTTATTTTTATGAGTGAAGGATATTTTGTTAGTAAGGCCATCATGTATAGTATGTTTATCAAATTGCCATGGCCTACCTAGCAAATAATGACAAGCTTCCATAGGAATCACATCACATAAAACTTTATCTTTGTAATCCCCTATAGAAAACTTGACCTTCACTTGTTGATTTACCTCCAATTATTCCTCACCTTCATTGATCCAATGAAGTTTATAAGGTTGAGGGTGACGAATGGTGGTAAGGGCTAACTTGTTAACCAACTGATGAGTCAATATTTTCCCTTATTTTCTTACCTTTCTGTACTTATTTTAATCTCTGATTTGTGCTTAATTGTTTATATTCTGCACTATTTTCTATTTGGGCTTTAATTGGACCGGTAATTCATATTTTAACTAATTTGAATTTTTTGAATCTAATTATTCCAAATTTTATTTTCAGGGCAGTTTAAAATTTATTTGGGCTTGGAATTAATTTTTGGACTTCAAGAGGAGTTGCCACGTCATCTGTCATGTCACCACTGCACCATTTTTCACCTCAGCATTTATTTTCAGTTTTTACTCTATTTTATTGTAGCTTGGATCAGACTTGTATTGTTGGGGGCCCAATTTCGTTTTAGGTCATAGGAGCCTAGGATAGGGATGACCTAGCAGCCACTAACAAAAACATCTGATGTGACTACGTGAAGGGTCTCCCTTCTTTTTGTTTTCTATTTTTACGTTTTTGGCTTCCCTCTTGTTTTCCTTGGACGTTTTGCTTCCTCTTTGTTTTTCTGCTCTCCATTTTTCTTCACGTTTTCTTTGGTTTTCCTGGTTGTATTTTGAGACTGCATTTTGTTGAAAGAATACAGATTGTTCATTTCATTTGCGTTTTCCTTCTTCCTTGCAATTTCTTCTCCTTATTCCTTGCATTTTCGTTTCTGTTTCTGTTCTGTTTTAACGGAAGGCTAAAAACCCCTAGGTTGGCTTCTTGTTGTGGATTGTAATCTCTATTTGAGGTTGGGTATGTTTGTATATCTCTGTTCTGCTTTGTTATTCTTCATTTAACCTCTGTATCAATGTGTCCATGCTTAATGGGTTGTGCTCAATGCCACAGTTGCTTAATCTGTGAAGAGGTTGATGTTGTATATGTTTTCTTAATTAATCTTGAGTTAATCTTCGCTTAGTTGGTTAACTCGGATGGAACAAGGATTAAGTGGTTAATAAAGTAATCTTTTGAGAACCAGGGATAAAGAGTTGCAATCTGAACAGGGAGCCAATCCGTTTTGTTTTCATTTTTTGTGCTACCTGCATTTTATTTCATTTTATTGTGTTACAAACTAAAAAGAATCTGAAACAAACCCCCTTCGTGTATTTAAGCCTTTGACAGAGAAAAATGGTCCTTGGGAGATGACCTAGGACAACTTGCTAGTACTGCATTTAATTGTTTTATTTGACCGGATACGACTTCGATCAATTTTGGCATCGTTGCCGGGGACCATCGATTTTTGCAAAAGGCTGTGTGTTTTGTGGTTTAGGAGTGTCTATTAAGTTTTGTGTGTTTTGAGTATATCAGTTATCAGTTTCAGTGTATTATTTGATGTTTGCATTTTCGTGTCATACTGCATGTTATGTTGTGTAATTGTGTTTGTCATTAGTCCCTTCAGGTGTAGAAAGTTTTTCAGTTGAAGAATTCATGCTATTGAGTTTGATGCAATTAGAGAACCAATGGAACAGTAAACCAATGGAACAGTAACTTGAGTTTGGTTTTTGGTGCATTTGCTGTCATGTGTCTGTGATAACAGATCTTTATTGCATTTGACCAATTATATTGATTCCATTTGGTGTGCTAAATCATTGTTGTATTGTGTTGATTTTCAATTCTTGCAAGGTCCATAAGTGTAGACATAAAAAATTCTGGTGTGTTTTGGCTGAAATTCTGGTGCATTTTGCTCTGTTTTGGTGCGTTTTCTGGTCCGTTTTGGTGCATTTTCGGTGCATGCTCTGTTTCGGTTTAGGCATGCTCTGTTTTGGCTGCCTACTACTCCTCTGTTCGGGTGCCAAAAATGTGGGAAAATGGTGTGGAAGTGTTACACTTTTTGGTGCAAAATCTGGTGCATGTGAATAGTGCTGAATAGTAGCTGATTTTTCCAATTAATTGTGATTTTTGGTTTTGATAGCTACACTTGTTATTTTTTCCTCAAATTTTGTGTTTTAACTTATTTCAACCAATATTTTGTGTAAAAAATATCTAGGGCACCCAGTTTGGTCAAAATTTGGAGATACCAAAATTTTTGAAAATTGTTTTTAGTAAAACTTCAAAGGGCCATAACTTTGGCTCTGGTTATCGGAATTAGGCAAACTTTTTTTCATTTTGAGTAGAAAAAAAAGATCTATCAAAACCACACCGCTATGCCAACTTTCCCTAGATAGATCTTCGGAAAAAGGTCGTTTACTATTTTTTTTCTAATTTTGAAATTTTATTTCCCTATTTTTCCAAAATTTTCTTAGGTAGTTCATATAGTTAGGCTTTGAATTTTGCTCTCAAATTTTTTGTGGTAGTTTCTAATGATTTTAGGATGATATTGGTGCATTGGTTTTGATATTTTTTTAGGTTTTCATGGAAATTTCCATTTTACCCCTACTGTTCACGTGTCCTGATGCATGTGTGCATGTAGTGCATGACTAGGAGCAACCCAAGTTTTTTGCACCCATTTGATCCTGAGATTGATAGGACATTCCATAGATTAATTAGAGAGCATATCATTCCATCTTTAGATAGTGTTATTCATAGTCATAGTGATAGCCATAGTGATAGTCTTAGTGTAAGTGTTGCATATGAGCTTGATTCAAGTCAACTAGAAAACATAGGTGAACAACCTTATAATAGACCCCGTGAGAGGACTCTTAGAGAGATGGCTGCACCTGATTTTACTTATGAGAGTTTGTGTATTCAATATCCTGAAGAAGATGTTCCTTTTGTGCTTAAAACTAGACTAATTCATTTGTTGCCCAAGTTTCATGGTCATGCAGGTGAGGATCCACATAAACATCAGAAGGAGTTCCATATTGTTTGTTCTACCATGAAGCCTCCTGATGTTCAAGAGGATCACTGATGGAAAAGCATGGGCTAAAGGCCCAACCACTAGAGCAATGGCCAGGAGGTTACTTGAAGATTTGACTGCTTCAAAGCTTAGTGGGCCCAATGGGCTTGGTGGGCCTAGGGTGCTTCTCACTTGGGTTTTAATTGATTGAACACCATGTCTAATTGTATTTTCTTAGTATAGGAATTTACTTTGATGTTGGTCTTGTATTTTGACCATAGATTAGGGTTTAGGTGTCCTGGGCTTAATTTTGGGCTTCTTGAGCTTTGGGCTTTTGATACCCAATATT
Source organism: Cajanus cajan (assembly GCF_000230855.2). Taxonomy (NCBI): domain Eukaryota; kingdom Viridiplantae; phylum Streptophyta; class Magnoliopsida; order Fabales; family Fabaceae; genus Cajanus; species Cajanus cajan. Next base: position 37,479,504 of record NC_138525.1, read on the forward strand.
GGGCTCATTCTTCTTCTTATATTTTTTCCTATTCATTGTATTCATTAGACTAATGTATTTCGGTCATTAGATTAGGATTATATGAAGAATACATTAATAGGAGAATTAGGTTTCATTTATGCATCATTTAGAGGTAATTTGAGATGAATTTGAGTCACATGGATGGCATGTAGTAGTTCCGGCCATGTGAGCTCAAATCCACTTCAAATCACTCCTAAATGACACCTAAATGAAGGTAGCAATCCGGTTTAAGCATGTGAGTGGCCAAAGTTTGAATTTCAAATTCAAAATTTGAAATTCAAACTTGGCGCCAACTATGCCTACTTGGTTGCCGCCAAGCTTGACCTAATTTTCCTCCTATAATTGTATCTCTTCCCTCCTTGTAAAAACACTTTTGAATATATGAGAATTTCTGAACAATTACTTCAGCTAATTCCCTCAAGAGTCACCAAAAATTCCAAGAGAGAAAACCTAAGAGAATGCCTTCAAAAACCTTAGGAAAACCTAGTTTTCCTTCCCTTTGAAGTGTGCAATCCTTTGAGTTCATGAGCTTGGATGCTTCCTTCTTCCATTTCCGCAGATTGTTCTTCATCTTCACGAGTTCTTCAAGTGTGTTACTATCTCCATTGAAGAAGATCCGAGCCTAGGAGGAGTTTAGGAAGAGTTTGAGCTTCACTCCTACTACTCACCTCCATCATTTTTGGTATCAAGAGCAAGGTTCTTCTTGGAGATAAGTTCTCTTGTGTTTTGTCCGATTGTTTTTCTGTTTGTGTACTCTTGTTGTCTTCTTTGAGTTTCTATTCGGATCTAATTGTTTTGAATCAAATTTGTTCCATAGATCCATTGTTTGATTGTTCTTGATTTCTTTCACAATCAACTTGTTTAGGACCTATTAGCTTGTGCTTATTTTTGTTTCTCTTTGAGTCTCTCCATTCCTTGTATGTGTCCGTGATTGGACTCCATGCATTGCATTAAATTTTGTTTTTGAATCCTTGTTTTGTCTTAGAAGTTTGTGTTTAGTCCTTATATGTTGCAAATTCCTTGAATAACATGTTTAACCTAGTGTTATTTTGAATTTTGTGTCTACATTGTTGATTCGGTCATACTTCATTTGTGCCTACCTATATGTGCTTTTTATTTTACCTTATTGTGTTCATGATTTGATATTAGTCCTAGCAAGTTTCCTTAGAGTTAGGTTTCCATTGTGTTCTTAAGTTTTCAAATCACTTTCCATTGAAAATCTTATAAAAAAAAATTTTGACTCAAAATTTCAAGTCCTTAATTCTACTTCTAGTGCACTCTTTCTTGTGGATTCAATTTTTTTAAAAAAATTAGAGGCTGAAAACAGAGATAAAACAGAGCCTAAATCAAAAGAAAAGATCTAAAGTTAAAAAGAAAAAGAGTTCAAAAGGAATCCAAACCAAAACCTAAAGACTAGTGCACTAGTGATGGAGAAGATAGGAGGAGTGAATGTTGTTCTTCTCCAATTCTTCACCTAGGCTTGGATCTTCTTCAAGGAGCTTGAATCCGAAGATGGAGAACTCTGGAATGATGAAGAAACACGAGTGGAATGAGGTCTAGACTTGGATGGAAGCATCCAAGCTCAAAGATCAATGGAAGACTCACTTCAAAGAGAAGGAAGAAGATGAACTCCCTAGGTTTTTGAGGTGAATTCTCAAGAAGACTTTGAAAAGGAAATTCGGCTCTTGGCTCTCAAATTTCATATAAGGTTCAAAGTAAATACAAAAGGTGAAAGAATGGCTTAAGTATGCACGGAATTGTGACCCATAGGTGCCTAAACTAAAGCCTCACAAAATGGCGCCTAAAGTTTGAATTCAAATTTGAATTTTGAATTCAAACTTTGGTGCACATGTGTAAGTCCGAAAATTTAGGTACCAAGGTGCATTTAGGTGTGATTTGAGAGTCATTTAGGGTTAATTTGAGTGGCACATGTTCAGCCACCCATGGTGCTAAACATGTGACTCAAATGTAACTTAAATGACTTCCAAATTAAACCTAATTTAACCTAATTAGCATACTTTAGTATTCCTTGTATTTTCCTATTCTACTGACCTAATTAAATTGGTCAAAAAATAACAATGGAAAGGAAAAATTACAAGAATGAAAATGAGCCCAATATTGGGTACCAAAAGCCCAAAAGCCCATGAAGCCCAAAACTAGGCCCAACTAGCCTAAAACCTAAAATGCTACTCTATGTGGTCCAAAATACAAGACCAAAATATATGATACCTATACTAACATGATGTATACAAAACATATGAAAATAGCTATAACAAAATATGGCCCATGAAAAGTTCAACTTGGGCCTTCCCAGGCCCATCAGGCCCATTGGGCCCTGACTGGCCCAAACCTTCATGTCTAGCCAACTCCTCTTGGTTCTTTGAGTATGTCACCTCTTGCACTCCAAAGCATGATTCCATCAACTAGTTTCTCAAGTTTACTTGAATTTTGACCTAATTTTTGGATAACTTGTAGTCTCGGTTTCTATAACTTGGAATGTTAGAAAAATTTGAAACAAAAGGCAAATATACTCTCTGGACTCTTAACTTGAATATAGAAAAAGAAAGAATTAAAAAAAAATAGAGAAAGCATTTTAAAGTGAAAAAGCCGAGAGGTGTACATTGGTGAAAAATCACTTGATTCCTTGTTATTGTTTTGACTACTACTTGTGCTATACTTATCCAATTGCTTTCAATTTTTTTTTGTTTTGTTCATCTATTCTAGTACCTATCTAGGAACATTCCTAACTGAGTGCTAGCTTTATTTGGAGTCTTATTTTCTAGTTTTACTTGTTAAACCTCTTTGAGTCTTGTCATATATACATATTACTCTTAACTTTTGGTATAAGCTTTCCAAATTGTGCTTTTATTGCTTGTCTAGTTTTCTTTCAATAATTTCCCTGTGCTGGAAGTGGCCTCAAATCCTTGCTCAAGGATCAAGCATTTCTCAACAAAGAGTAGGAAAAGTTTGGACACTAAGACCTAAAAATTTGACCTAATTTAGTGACCAAAACTTCTCCTAAATTTCCTTCACTTGAGTGACCATTCCTTTCACCTTGTGAGGCAGCCACCATTAACCTCTTTGTTGTGTTTCTTTTGCAGGTCCAGTAGCATCATATTGAAGGATTAGTGGCGGATTAAACACTTGATTAAGTGTTGGAAAAATTTGCACAACAATCCGTCACTAGTTGGTCACCAAAACCGCCATTTATTGCTTTTTAGGCTAGTTTAAATTTTGCAATCTCTTTTGTATTTTAAAATCAATTTGTAAAGCTTGGAGGGAGTATTAAGAAGCTGGTCAGGTATATCTAAATCCTTGTTAGCATCCTCACGTGTAGTGCTAGTGGAAGTGGCTTGGAAATTTCATATGTTTCAAGCTTCCACTTAGGGAACCCGACTAGTTACTTATCTTGCTTCCTTTAAGTTCTTTGTCTTTTAATTGCTTTATTTTGCTGCCTTGAAACGTCTAGACTTGTGTAGTTTTACTTGCTCACGTTTAGTTTAGTCTCAAAAACAAACAAATTGTGAAAAAGCATTCAAAATTTTTGTGAAAAGTTTTGGGGAATTGGAAGTACCACAAAGGAGTTTAGTGATTTCCACTTGAAAAGGCTTGGTTATTAAGTGGCTCTTTGTAGCTCACCTCCCTTGATAGTGAAACTTGTACACTTAGACTTCCAAGTGTTATTTTCATTCCTAGAAAATACCAAAAACATTTTATAACTTTTTGCATAGCATATAAAATCTTATTGCTTAATCATGAGTCAACATTCTCAAAGTAGTAGTAACTTTGAATCTCCTAAAAGTTTTAAAAGAATTGTCAAGGAGGTTGAGGCACTAAAACTTTGGAAGCATGATGAAATAATTCAAAAACAAAAAGAAAAACTTGAAAAAGAAGTACAAATCATGGCTTTAGAACAAGAAATTCAAAAGATTAAGCAACGAGAAGAATTTTTTTTGAAAAGATTAAATAAAAATAAAAGTCCAAAAAGTTCTTCTAGGAGCTCAACCAAAAGCTCCAATGATTCTCAAAGTCAAAATAATGATGGTAGTATACAAATGGATGCTTACTATCAACCACCACCTAGGAGAGTCATTAAAGAACACAAAGTGAGGGAATCAAGGGTTGATCTCCCTTACTTTCATGGAAAAGATAATGTGGACACCTACTTAGATTGAGAGATGAAAGTGGAGCAAATCTTCACTTGTCATCAAGTAGGTGAGGAAAGAAAAGTTCCTTTAGCCACCCTAGCTTTTCAAGGACAAGCCATGTATTGGTGGACATCCTTGGAAAGAGAGAGAAGACTTCACAATGATCCTCCCATCACTTATTGAAATGAGTTGAGGAGTGCTATGAGAAGAAGGCACATACCTTCTTATTATAGTAGGGAGCTTATGGATAAGATCCAAAGACTCCAACAAAAGGGTATGAGTGTTGAGGAGTATAGGCAAAAAATGGAGTTGTATCTCATGAGGGCTGGGATAAGGGAAGAAGAAAGATTGACCATTGCTAGATTTCTAAGTGGTCTTAATTTTGACATAAGAGATAGAGTTGAGTTACTCCCTTATAGGGACCTTGATGATTTGGTCCAACTTTTTGGAACAACAAAATTTGAGAAAATCTTCTTTTAAAGGAAAAACTCAATCTAGCTCTTATGTTAAGAAAGACTACAAGAGGGAGGGTCAATTTGATACCTCTAAGAAATTTGGCAAAGAAAAAGAAAAAGAAAATGAGAAAAATAAAAATATTGTCACTTCTAGTAGCAAAACTAGTGATATCAAATGCTTTAAGTGTCTTGGGAGAGGACACATAGCCTCTCAATGCCCAACTAAAAAGGTGATGATTTTGAAGGGGCAAGACATTTATAGTAGTGTTGATGAATCTAGTTCCACTACTTCAAGTGACAGAGAATCAAGTGAGGAAGACCATCCCATTGAAAGTGCATATCCTTGTGATGGTCAACTTCTAATGATTAGAAGGCTTCTAGGAAACCAACCTCATGAGTCTCACCTTTCACAAAGAGAGAATATTTTTCACACAAGGTGTAAAATTCTTAATAATGCTTGTTCTCTCATTGTGGATAGTGGGTCTTGTTGTAATTGTTGTAGTACAAGGTTGGTGGAGAAGCTTGGTCTTACTATTATTCCCCATCCGAAACCATATCAACTTCATTGGATTAATGAAGATGGGGATATTAATGTTAATAATCAAGTGAAAGTCAAGTTCTCTATTGGTAACTATGAAGATCAAGTGGTTTGTGACATAGTTCCAATGGAAGCTTGCCATATTTTGTTGGGAAGGCCATGGCAATTTGACAAGAAAACCATGCATAATGGCCTTACTAATGAAATCACTTTCACCCACAAAGAAAAGAAATTTGTACTTCATCCTTTGTCTCCTTCACAAGTGATAGAGGATCAAGTACAAATGAAATTGAAAAGAGAAGAAGAAAAAAAAAACTTGATTAAAAAAAAAACAAAAAGGAAAAGAAGCATAAGTCTTCAAAGAAGAAGGAAGAGAAATCTCTTTCTATAGAAGAAATTCAACAAGAAACTTTAAAACAAACCCTAATTGTTGAAAAGCCTTCTTACCTTCTTCTTTGTAAAAGTGTGCTTCAGTGTCATAATTTAAGCATTGAACTTAGTTCTTTACCTCCTCAAGTTTCTCATTTATTAAAAGAATTTGATGATATATTCCCTAGTGAAGGTCCAAAAGGCCTTCCTCCTTTTAGGGGTATAGAACATCAAATTGATTTTGTGCTTGGGGCTAGTCTACCCAATAGACCAGCCTATAGGACAAATCCTCAAGAAACTAAGGAGATAGAGAACCAAGTCCATGAATTATTGAATAAAGGGTGGGTACAAAAGAGTTTGAGTCCCTGTGTTGTGCCTGTATTGTTAGTGCCCAAGAAAGATGGAAAATGGAGAATGTGTTGTGATTGTAGGGCCATTAACAATATCACAATCAAGTACAGGCACCCAATCCCTAGACTTGATGATATGCTTGATGAATTACATGGTGCTACTATATTTTCTAAAATTGATCTTAAAAGTGGTTATCACCAAATAAGAATTAAAAAGGGTGATGAGTGGAAAACTGCTTTTAAGACCAAATTTGGATTGTATGAGTGGCTAGTTATGCCTTTTGGTTTAACCAATGCACCAAGTACATTCATGAGGCTTATGAATCATGTCTTAAGAGAGTGTATAGGAAAATTTGTTGTTGTTTATTTTGATGATATATTAATCTATAGTAGTACTCAAGATGATCACTTAGGACATCTTAGAGAAGTTATGATGATCCTTAGGGAAAACCAATTATTTGCAAATCTTGAAAAATGTACTTTTTGTGTGGATCATGTGGTTTTCCTAGGGTTCATTGTAAGCAAAAATGGGGTTCAAGTGGACCCCGAGAAAATCAAAGCCATTCAAGAGTGGCTCAAGACTAAAAATGTTAGTGAAGTTAGGAGTTTTCATGGACTAGCAAGTTTTTATAGAAGATTTGTGCCTAACTTCTCTAGCATTGCTTCACCCTTGAATGAGCTAGTCAAAAAAGATATTTTATTTGATTGGACTTTAAAGCATGACCAAGCATTTCAATTACTTAAAGATCAACTTACTAATGCACCCATTTTAGCTCTACCAAATTTTGAAAAGACTTTTGAGCTAGAATGTGATGCATCAGGAGTTGGCATAGGAGCTGTGTTATTGCAAGGAGGACACCCCATTGCCTATTTTAGTGAAAAACTAAAAGGTGCCTTCCTCAATTACCCAACCTATGACAAGGAATTGTATGCATTGGTTAGATCTTTACAAACTTGGGAACACTATCTTGTGTCCAAAGAGTTTGTCATTCATAGTGACCATGAGTCACTTAAATATTTAAGAGGTCAAGGTAAGTTAAATAAGAGGCATGCCAAATGGTTAGAGTTCCTTGAACAATTTCCATATATCATTAAATTCAAGAAAGGAAAATCAAATATGGTAGCTGATGCTTTATCTAGGAGACATACTTTGCTTGTGTCTCTAGGTACTCAAATTCTTGGATTTGATAATATTAGGGAGTTGTATGAGGAAGATCTTGAGTTTGGTGATAATTATAAAAAATGTCAACAAAAAGCTTTTGATGGTTTCTATATGGTTGAGGGGTACTTGTATAAAGAAGGAAGGTTATGCATACCCCAAGGATCCATTAGGAAATTATTAATTAAAGAGAGTCATGAAGGTGGGCTTATGGGGCACTTTGGTGTTGAGAAAACCCTTAGTTTGTTAAAAAAAAAAATTTATTGTCCCCATATGCGAAAAGATGTCCAAAGGCATTGTTTTAGATGTTTAGCTTGTTTACAAGCTAAGTCTAAAGTAATGCCTCATGGTACATACACACCTTTGCCTGTTGCTTCTTCTCCTTGGGTAGATATTAGCATGGATTTTGTGCTAGGCTTGCCTAGAACCCAAAGGGGAATGGATTCTATCTTTGTGGTAGTGGACCGTTTCAGTAAAATGGCTCATTTTATTCCTTTCCACAAAGTAGATGATGCAAGCAACGTTGCAAAACTCTTCTTTAGAGATGTGGTTAAACTACATGGACTTCCTAGGACTATAGTTTCAGATAGAGATACAAAGTTCCTAAGCCACTTTTGGCGTGTCTTATGGTCAAGACTAGGAACCAAACTCCTCTTTTCAACTACTTGTCATCCTCAAACAGATGGCCAAACTGAGGTAGTGAATAGATCTCTGTCTACTATGCTTAGGGCAGTCCTAAAGGGTAATCACAAATCTTGGGATGAGTTTTTGCCCCACATTGAATTTGCCTACAATAGGGTAGTTCACAAAACTACCAATATTTCTCCTTTTCAGGTTGTGTATGGGTTTAATCCTTTAACTCCTTTAGACTTGATACCTCTCCCTAATGTTGAACATTTCATTCATAAGGAAGGGGCTTCAAAGGCTGATTTTATCAGAAAACTGCATGAAAGGATTAAAACTCATATTCAAAATCAAAATGAGAAATATGGAAAACAAGGGAATAAGGGCAAAAAGTCTATGATCTTCGAGGAAGGTGAATGGGTTTGGATTCACTTAAGAAAAGAACGTTTTCCAAATCAAAGGAAGTCCAAACTCAGTCCTAGAGGAGATGGTCCCTTTCAGGTCTTACAGCATATCAATGATAACGCTTATAGACTTGATTTACCCTCTGATTATGGAGTCAGCACCACTTTTAATGTTTGTGATCTTAAACCTTTTATAGGTGCTAGTGATGATGAGGACGACTCTTCAGATTCGAGGACGAATCCTTCTCAAGAGGGAGGGAATGATGGAAGAGCATGGGCTAAAGGCCCAACCACTAGAGCAATGGCCAGGAGGTTACTTGAAGATTTGACTGCTTCAGAGCTTAGTGGGCCCAATGGGCTTGGTGGGCCTAGGGTGCTTCTCACTTGGGTTTTAATTGATTGAACACCATGTCTAATTGTATTTTCTTAGTATAGGAATTTACTTTGATGTTGGTCTTGTATTTTGACCATAGATTAGGGTTTAGGTGTCTTGGGCTTAATTTTGGGCTTCTTGAGCTTTGGGCTTTTGATACCCAATATTGGGCTCATTCTTCTTCTTATATTTTTTCCTATTCATTGTATTCATTAGACCAATGTATTTCGGTCATTAGATTAGGATTATATGAAGAATACATTAATAGGAGAATTAGGTTTCATTTATGCATCATTTAGAGGTAATTTGAGATGAATTTGAGTCACATGGATGGCATGTAGTAGTTCCGGCCATGTGAGCTCAAATCCACTTCAAATCACTCCTAAATGACACCTAAATGAAGGTAGCAATCCGGTTTAAGCATGTGAGTGGCCAAAGTTTGAATTTCAAATTCAAAATTTAAAATTCAAACTTGGCGCCAACTATGCCTACTTGGTTGCCGCCAAGCTTGACCTAATTTTCCTCCTATAATTGTATCTCTTCCCTCCTTGTAAAAACACTTTTGAATATATGAGAATTTCTGAACAATTACTTCAGCTAATTCCCTCAAGAGTCACCGAAAATTCCAAGAGAGAAAACCTAAGAGAATGTCTTCAAAAACCTTAGGAAAACCTAGTTTTCCTTCCCTTTGAAGTGTGCAATCCTTTGAGTTCATGAGCTTGGATGCTTCCTTCTTCCATTTCCGCAGATTTTTCTTCATCTTCACGAGTTCTTCAAGTGTGTTACTATATCCATTGAAGAAGATCCGAGCCTAGGAGGAGTTTAGGAAGAGTTTGAGCTTCACTCCTACTACTCACCTCCATCAATCACATTTACACGAAGGAATTTCCACATTCATTGGAGGGATTTGCTAGAGACTGGCTGTATTATTTGGCTCCCAGGTCCATCACTAGCTGGGATGTTCTGAAAAGAATGTTTCTAGAGAAATTTTTCCCTGCCTCGAGGACCACTGCAATCAGAAAATATATATTAGGGATCAGGCAACTTGGTGGAGAGAGCTTGTATGAGTATTTGGAGAGATTTAAAAAATTATGTGCAAGTTGTCCCCACCACCAGATTTATGAGCAGCTCCTATTGCAGTACTTTTATGAGGGCCTGAATAGCATGGAGAGGAGTATGATTGATGCTGCCAGTGGAGGAGCCCTTGGTGACATGACTCTGGCTGAGGCTAGGCACTTAATTGAAAAAATGGCCTCCAATTCTCAATAATTCAGCGCCAGGAATGATGCTATTGTGCTCAGGGGAATTAATGATGTAGCTACTGATTATTCTTCATCTACAGATAGGAAGCTTGAGGGGAAGCTTGATACCTTGGTCAGTTTAGTCACTCAACTTGCCATGAACCAGAAATCTTCATCTTCATCTGCATCTGTGGCAAGGGTTTGTGGCATTTGCATGTCAAATGACCATCATACAGATTCGTGTCCATCATTGCAGCAGCCTTCTGATGTTCATACTCCTCAAGCCTATGCTGCAAATATCTATGATAACAAACCAGCGCGGCAACAACAACAAAATTATGATCTGTCCTCCAATAGATACAATTCTGGTTGGAGAAATCATCCCAACTTGAGGTGGGGAAACTCTCAGCAGCAGCAAAATTAAGCACCTTTCTAGAACCATCCCTCAAGTTCTTCATTCCAGCCCCCTCAACAGAAACCTCCTCCTGTTGCACCTGTAGCCCAACCAGTCAACCTTTTACTTCCTCTGAGCCTTCATTGGAGAAGTTGGTGAGGCAGATGACCATTCAGAATATGCAATTTCAGCAAGAGACCAGAGCCTCCATTCAAAGCTTGACCAATCAGATGGGGCAGATGGCTACTCAACTCAATCAGGCACAGTCTCAAAATTCAGATAAGTTGCCTTCACAGACTGTGCAGAATCCAAAAATTGTGAGTGCCATCACATTGAGGTCAGGGAAACAGATTGACATACCCACTGTAGTATCTCCACCTTCATCTGCACCTATGTCAGTGCTAGTACCAATTCCAACATCTGCACCTAAACAAAAAGATGAACCAGTTGGTGCCCAAAATTTTCATGTAGGTGGACCTTCTTCCAGCACCAATTCTGACTTGCAGCAGCCTCCTATCCCTCTTTCATTTCCACCAAAATTAATTCCAAGCAAAAAGATGGAAGAGGTGGATAAGGAGATATTGGAGACCTTCAGGAAGGTGGAGGTCAACATACCTCTACTAGATGCCATCAAGCAAATTCCTAGATATGGAAAATTCTTGAAGGAGTTGTGCACTCATAAGAGGAAAATGAAGGGCAATGAGAGAATCAGCATGGGCAAAAATGTCTCAGCACTCATAGGTAAATCTGTTCCGCACATTCCTGAAAAATGTAAGGATTCAGGAACATTCTGTATACCTTGCATTATTGGTAACATTAAATTTGAAAATGCCATGCTTGATTTGGGTGCTTCTATAAATGGCATGCCTCTATCCATTTTTAAATCTCTGTCTCTTGGTCCTATGCAACCTACGGGTGTGGTGATACAGTTGGCAAATAGAAGTGTCGCCCACCCTACAAGTTTCATTGAGGATGTCTTAGTTCAGGTCGGTGAACTGATTTTTCCTGCTGATTTATGTGCTTGATATGAAGGAGGGATTCTCCCATGGTTCCGCCCCAATCATTTTGGGTAGACCATTTTTGAAAATAGCCCGAACTAAGATTGATGTGTATGCTGGCACCTTGTCTATGGAATTTGGGGATATTGTTGTTCATTTTAATATTTTGGATGCCATGAAATTTCCTTCTGAAGATCATTCTATTTTTCATGCTGAATTGTTTGGTAATCTAGTTGATGAGCACATTCGTGATTTTGATTCTTCTCATGCTAAGAAGCATTCATTTTCATTTGATTTGTATAGCTGCCTTTCATGCATCGAGTCTAAATCTGAATATGAGTCTGAATGTGAAACTGATTATGAGGCATCTGAATTTGACACTTTGGGTGCTGTACCTCTTGCTCTTGATTTTATACAGTCAGAATGCACTAACCATGTTGCAGGAAGTACAAAAGAATCTGACTTGCAGGTTGAGGTACAGGCTGCAGAACCCCTTCTCCCTTCTTTGGTTCCTTCTGATGTTCAGCCAGCACCCACACCAGAGTTGAAGCCTCTTCCAGAGAACCTCAAGTATGCTTACTTGGAGGATGATGAGAAGTTTCTAGTGATCATTTCCACCTCCCTTGATGCCGTTCAAGAGGATAAATTTTTATAGGTTCTGAAAAAGCATAAGAAAGCCATCGGTTGGACCCTAGCGGACATTCCTGGTATCAGTCCATCCACATGCATGCACAGGATATTACTGGAGGATGGAGCTAAACCAGTGAGACAGCCCTAGAGGCGACTCAACCCTGTCATTTTGGATGTAGTGAAGAAGGAGGTGACCAAGCTTCTTCAAGCTGGGATCATTTATCCTATATCAGATAGTCAGTGGGTGAGTCCGGTCCAGGTGGTCCCCAAGAAGACAGGCCTCACTGTTGTGAAAAATTAGAGGGATGATCTCATTCCCACTAGAGTGCAAAACAGTTGGAGGGTCTGCATCGACTACCGAAGGCTGAATCAAGCAACCAGGAAAGATCATTTTCCGTTGCCTTTCATTGACCAAATGCTTGAGCGTTTGGCAGGTAAATCTCACTACTGCTTTCTTGATGGTTTTTCTGGTTATTTTCAAATCCATATTGCTCCTGAGGATCAAGAGAAAACCATATTCACCTGCCCCTTTGGCACTTTTGCCTATAGGAGGATGCCTTTTGGCCTGTGCAATGCCCCTGGCACATTCCAGCGGTGCATGCTCAGTATTTTTAGTGATTTTCTTGAAAATTGCATAGAGGTGTTTATGGATGATTTTACTGTTTATGGATCCTCTTTTGATGCATGTTTGGATAGTTTGGATAGAGTTCTGAATAGATGCATTGAGACTAACCTTGTTCTTAATTTTGAGAAATGTCATTTCATGGTAGAACAGGGTATAGTTTTAGGGCATATCATTTCTAGTCGGGGCATTGAGGTTGACCCTACCAAGATATCTGTTATTTCATAGTTGCCTTACCCCTCTTGCGTGCGAGAGGTTCGATCTTTTCTTGGCCATGCAGGTTTCTACAGGCACTTCGTCAAAGAATTCAGTAAGAAGGCCCTTCTGCTATCCAATCTGCTGTAGAAAGATGTTGATTTTGTTTTTGATGACAGGTGTAAACAGGCTTTTGACTACATCAAGGAAGCACTCACCACCACTCCAATCATTCAGGCACCTGATTGGACAATCCCATTCGAGCTGATGTGCGATGTATCCAATTATGCATTGGGATCTGTCCTGGCACAAAGAATTGACAAGTTGCCTCGAGTGATATATTATGCTTCCCGGACTTTGGACGCTGCCCAAGCAAACTACACTACCACAGAAAAAGAGCTTCTTGCCATTGTTTTTGCTCTTGATAAATTTAGATCTTATTTGCTTGGTTCTCGTGTTATTGTCTATACTAACCATGCAGCTCTGAAGTACCTGCTAAAAAAGACTGAGTCAAAGCCTAGATTGATCAGGTGGATGCTTTGGCTCTAGGAGTTTGATTTGGATATCCGGGACAGGAGTGGAGCTCAGAATTTAGTGGCAAACCATCTCAGCAGAATTGAAAGAGCTGAGGACAGTGCTGACGTCTTGCCCATCCAGGATAATTTTCCTAATGAAAATTTGTTGACTGTTTCTTCTATTTCTGATTCTTCTACCACCCCTTGGTTTGCAAATATTGTTAATTTTTTAGTTGCTTCTATTTTTCCTCCCTTAGCATCACGAGCTCAAATTGATAAAATTAAGAGTGATGCTAAGCATTATATTTGGGATGACCCCTATTTGTGGAAGTTGTGCAGTGACCAGGTGATTAAGAGATGCATGCCAGACCATGAGATTGATTCAGTCCTACAATTTTGTCATTCTTTCGCACTAAGTGGCCATCTTGGCATTCAGAGGACAACTCGCAAGCTGCTTGACTGTGGTTTTTACTGGCCCACCATCTTCAAGGATGCGTGGAAGATTTGCAGCACTTGTGAGTAGTGTCAGCGAGCAGGAGGATCCCTTACATGGAGACAGTAGATGTCTCAACAACCTATGCTATTTTGTGAGGTGTTTGATGTTTGGGGTATTGATTTCATGGGTCCCTTTCCTGTTTCTTTTGATTTTTTCAACATTCTGATGGAAATCTAATCCCCAAGGATCCCTTTGGAAGAGGTAAGACCAAGAAGGGTGAAGGGTGATCCAAGGATGCTCACACTTGAAGACCATTGGGCCTTTAACTAGGTCCATGGTTAGGAGGCTAGAGGAGGCTTCTAGAGAGGAGGTGCTTCTTAGACCTATGCTCAATATGAGTATTGAGTATGATTCCTCTTGTTAGTCTCATAGTCTCTATTGTAAATACATTGTATAGTTTGATTTCTTGTACCTTGTATATAGTAGATACTTGTATAGGTGTATTTTTGCCTTTGTATTTGTGAGGCACTTTATTTCCTTTTTAGTAGCTATTGTATATTGTTTCTAGGGTAGGTTACTTGGGCACTTTGACTCCATTTAACCTAACCTAGAAATACATTCTTTTCTTAGTTTTCTAGTAGTAGGATTGGGAGTGGCATTAGCAAGCTAGAGAGTGCCATTAGCAAGCTAGAGAGTGTTACTAGCAATTTAGCCAAAAGGTGGTCCTAGGCTAAAATTTACATATTGGACTCATTTTACTCCTAATTTTTCATAGATTTGATTTAGCTAGGTTCCATTCACATTGGATGAACCTAACTAAACCAAATTATCAATTTCAAAACCGGTTGGAGTAAATTAAGTCCAAAGAGCCGCCCACCTAGATGTGTTCACACTTGTGTTCACACTTGTGTTCACACTTGGCCAAATAGCTTGGTTCTTCTCAAGCTTGGAAGCTTGAAGCACAAGCTTCTCCTTAGCTAGCTTACCAAGCAAGCTAAGTGAGGAGCTTGCTCTCCAAGCCTCTAGACCATGGGTGGTTAGCTAGACCTTACCATGGTTCCTAGTGAACCATGGTTAAAACTAGCTTACTCTCCAAGCTTCCTACTCCTATATTTTCATTTTTCCCTCTTTGTAAAACACTTTTGGATGTATTGAGATTTCATTTCTGAAATATTGTTCAGATTTCTCTCTTCTAAAAGTCCCTAAACCTCTTTAATATTCATCCAATTCTCTTATCCCTTCACTAGAAGAGTGTGGCGAGAATTAAAGAGCCTTATCTCTTCATCAAGGAGTGGCACCTCTTGGGAGAGTTCTCCACCAAACCTTGGTGGTTCTAAGGCCTCCTCCTCCATAGGAGACCTTAGCCAAGCTTAGGAAGGATCAAGGAGCCGAAGATCTTGGGAGGAACTTGAAGAGGATTCACATCAATCCGGATTCTCCAAGCAAGTTTCCATCACATTCTTTTGGCTGTTGATTATGTTTCAAAATGGGTGGAAGCTAAACCCACCAGAACTAATGATGCTCGGGTTGTTGTGGATTTTGTTAGATTTCACCTATTCTGCAGGTTTGGAGTACCCAGAGCTATTGTTAGTGATCAAGGCACCCATTTTTGTAACATATCTATGCAGGCTTTGCTCAAGAAGTATGAGGTAGTGCACAAAATTTCTACACCCTACCACCCCCAAACCAATGTGCAAGCTGAAATTTCAAACAAGGAGATCAAGAGAATCTTATAGAAGATTGTCCAGGCCAACAGGAAAGATTGGAGTAACATGTTGGATGATGCTCTTTGGGCACATAGGACTACCTACAAAGCACCTGATGGAGGACCATCCTTGGTACTTCACTTCATGTGAGACCCATCACATGGTTCATGGCTATGGCTAATTTGAGTAGTATAGAATTTATTGCTTTATTCCAATTTTACCCTTGTATTTTGGGGTATTTTAGTCATAGGATTTATTTTCCTTATATATCCCATTTTACCCTTGTATTATGGGGTGCTTTAGATAATTAGGGTTTTTCAATTTTTGGGCTAAGGTGTTTTAGAGGAGGTGACGCAATTTTTGGCAAAGTTTGGACCTATTTTTTGTGTTAGAAAGGCTTAGGCCCAAGTGGAGGGCAAAGGTTGCATGGTCTTATCATGCACCTTGTTATAGCCAATCTAAACCCATAGATTCCAAACTTGGCCACCAAGTTGCATCTAGGGTTAATTTGGCATTGCATTTGGAGTGCATTTGGCCTTGGCATTTTCGGCCATACAACCCTAAATGCAACCCTAAATGCAACTCCTCCTATAAAAACCCCACACCCCACCACTTGTAAACACTTTGGATGTATATGAATTTGAGTGAGCATTCTTATGCCTCAAGTCCCTATCCTTAGTCCCTAGCTAAATTCGGCTAGCCTACCTTCATTCTCCACCCTTGGAGAGTGAGACCTAGAGTGGCCTCCACCTACCTTGGAGTGAGCCAACCTAAATCACCAAACACCATCCCCAAAAGCTTACGCCCAACACCTCCTTTTTTCGGCCATCTTCATTCTTCCCACCATAAAGTCTCCATTTTGTCTTCCTTGTTGAACCTACATCAAGGGCAAGGCTTCCTCTCCTTCATCTCTACGTCATTTCATGGAGAAGGAACCCATCAAGTGGTATCAAGAGCCAAGGTTCTTCAAGGGTAACATCTAGTACTTTTGTGTCTTCTTTGAGTCTTCTTCTTGTTTTTTTTTTTTTTTTTGCTTTCGGTCATTTTCTTTCTCCTTACTTTCTTTGTGTGGCCGAATAGCTTTAGGGTTCACACCTTGTCCTTGTGAGCCTTCCTTGCCATTTTAGGTTTCCATGTTTTTTTAGGGTTGCCATGCTTTTCATTTTTCTTGAGTCTCATATGAACATGAAGAACATGCTTTTTGATTTTTGAATCCACCTAAAGTTTTGTCATTTTTTTGTTTCCTATATTTTGTCAACATAAATTCCATGTATGTGCCAAACACTTTGCATGATACACATGAACAAAATATGCCATATTGTATTATATAGTGGGCGTGACATATATCTTTCCTTTTAGAAGTCATTCATGCATGCTAAATAGTCCTAGCATGTTCCTTGTATTTTGTTGAGTTTCCATGTGTGAAATGCTTCCTTGCACATGCATATAACTTGCTGCCCACTTTTCCCTTGCATTCCACTTGTTTTGGTTAATTTTGTATGCTTAAAGGAACCCTAAAAGAATCTAAGAAGTGAAAAAAAAAAAATTGTGCCAACAACTTGTACCAACTAGTACAAACCTTTTCCACTAAAAAGATTCCTTAAGGAACCACTAAGAAACGCCACCTGTCATCCTCTTTTCTCCTAAATTTTTAACCTAATTTTTGACCAACCACAAGTGCAAAACCTAAGCAACATTTGGGCTTAATTTTAAAAAAAATTCGGACCCAAGATATATTAAAAACAAGATTGCCGTGAGCAACAAAGAAAAACATCGAAGAACAAAAAAAAAAAAAATTCTTGGACCAAAAAGGACTTGTTGCTAGACTTGTGGACTTGGACAAATACCTATGCATTTGGGAGTTGGACTTATGACAATTTGACCTTATTTTGGGACTTTCCTTTGGCTGGACCGAAACACAAAAAGAACTTAATCAAGTGGACTAAACACTAACCTAATTCTAGTGCCTTTCTAGGATTATTCTTTGTGTGCTTCCTTTCTTTGATTGAGTCTTAATTTTTTTTGCTTGTATTTCTTGGCCTCTTTTGTTTTGTCAACTTAAATTCTCTTTGAGTTTAGCCTTTCTTAATTGTGCTTTTCAGTTTTTATTTCTTGGACTCTTGCTTTGGGTTGGTTTTAATTTCATTGTAGGTCAAAACCCACTCTAGTCAATTTTCACACCTTTGGTGGATTTGAGTGGAGGGGTGAACCGAATCCAAGCCTAGCCTTTGGAGGGACTTAGACCACACATAAAGGAGTGAACAAACACTTGGAGAGGTCTAACACGTTTGTTCATTGTGAAGGAACCCCATTGGAGGAGTTTGAAGACTTAAATTCTTGTTTTTGTCTAATTTTTTTTGCTTACTTTTCTCTCTCGGCCTCTTTGTTGTTTTTGGCCTTAGTTTCATTCTTTTGGTTTGTAATTTGGCCATTTCTAAACCTCTTCAACTTGGTTTTAGTTCGTGTAGTTGAAGGTGATTTGAAAACCTTCACCTAGGACCTCGACTAGAACATGTTTTAAGTGCTTTCCTTTTGCATGTTTTAAAGCTTTTAGTAGTATAATTGCTTAGGACTTTATCTTTGTGCAATTACGTTTAGAAGGCTTGTTTTGCCTACTAGGGGTAACGTGCACACACTCACCTTTGATTGTGCCAATTCGTTTTTGTAAGAAAAAGTAGAAAAGGCTTAGTGATTTTTTACTTGATAGGGCTTGGTTATTAAGTGATTCCTTGTAGTCCACCTCCCCTTGAAAGTTCACTTTGTGCACTTAGGCCTTTCCTACCTATCTTGCACCTTGAAAACCTTTTTGTGAAAACCTTTTATCACTCACTCTTTGTGAAAACCATTTTCAATCCCTTTTTGAAAACAACTTGTGAAAACCTTTTCTTGATCAAAGATGAGTGATCATTCTAGTGTCCATGGTCATAATTCTCGTAGTACTAGGTCTAGTGTTAGGGATGAACTTAGGGAATTGAAAGAGTACCTAAGAAAAAAAGAAGAGGAAAATATAAAAAGAGAAGAAGAATTGAAAAGGAAAGAAAAAGAGTTTGAAAGAAACAATGAGGAAATAAAAAGATTACTTGAAAGATTAGTTGTGGGAGGAGAGGCTAGTGGTTCAAAACCAAGAGTCACTTCTCCTCAACCTTCAAGAGGCAAGAGGCATATGTATTCAAGTGTTCATGAGAAGGAAGGGCATCATACCCAACCTCTAAGTGATATCTTCCATAGTAGTCATCACAATAATGATTACTATCAAAGACCCCCAAGGCATCATAGACATAGGGAGTCTTCCAATAGGGAACCTAACATCACTCTTCCCCCATTTCATGGCAAAGATAATGTTGAAAATTATCTAGATTGGGAAATGAAAGTTGAACAACTTTTCTCTTGCCATGGAATAAGTGAAGATAGGAAGGTTTCTTTAGCAACCCTTAGCTTCCAAGGGCATGCTATGTATTGGTGGACCTCCTTAGAAAAAGAAAGGAGAATAAATCATTAGCCCCCAATCCAATATTGGAATGAGCTCCGTAGTGCCTTAAGAAGGAGGCATATTCCTCCATACTATGACCGAGAGCTTATGGACAAGCTACAAAGATTGAAACAAGGGTCCTCTAGTGTGGAAGAATATAGGCAATCTATGGAGTTGCTAATGATGAGGGCTGGGATTAGGGAGGAAGAGAGGACCACAATCTCTAGATTTCAAAGTGGTCTTAATCTTGAGATAAGAGACAAAGTTGAACTTTTACCTTATAGGGATTTAAATGAACTAGTTCAACTTTGTTCAAGAGTGGAGCATCAACTTACACGAAAAACTTTTCGAAAAGAATCCATTCCCTCTTATTCCAAGAATTTTAAGAAGGAGGGCCACTCTTCCCTACCTTATCCCAAAGAAGAAAAAGAAAAAGAAAAAGAAAAAGAAAAATCATCTTTTAAAG
Source organism: Cajanus cajan (assembly GCF_000230855.2). Lineage (NCBI taxonomy): Eukaryota > Viridiplantae > Streptophyta > Magnoliopsida > Fabales > Fabaceae > Cajanus > Cajanus cajan. Next base: position 37,498,617 of record NC_138525.1, read on the forward strand.
CACCTTCCAAAGAGTCTAAGTCAAGTGAAATCAAGTGCTTCAAGTGTCTTGGAAGAGGACATATTGCTTCCCAATGTCCTACAAAGAAAACTATGGTTTTAAAAGCCCAAGACCACTATAGTAGCCTTGATGAAGCTACTTCTTCCTCCTCTAGTAGTGAAGAAGAAGCCATAGATTCCGAGGAAGAAATTTTACCTTGTGAAGGAGACCTATTGTTGGTTAGACGGCTCCTTAACAATCAATCTAGTGAAATTGACCAATCACAAAGAGAGAACTTGTTTCAAACAAAATGCAAGGTCTTAGAAAGTACTTGTTCTCTCATTGTCGATAGTGGGTCTACTTTTAATTGTTGTAGTATTAGATTGGTTGATAAGCTAGCCTTAACTACAAAACCTCATCCTAAACCTTACAAAATGCAATGGATCAATGAGGAAAGAGGTGTTGTAGTTAACCAACAAGCAAACATACCAATCTCTATTGGAAACTATAAAGAAAATGTTTTGTGTGACATAGTGCCATTAGAGGTTAGTCATGTCTTGCTTGGGAGGCCATGGCAATTTGACAAGCACATAATCCATGATGGCCTCACAAATAAAATAAGTTTCCAACACTTAGGTAAGAAGTTTGTGTGGTGTCCTCTATCACCCTCTCAAGTGAATAAGGACCAACTCAAACTAAAGGCTAAGAAAGATGATGAAGAGAAAAGTAAAAACAAAAACAAAAAGAAAAGAAAAGAAAAAAAGAATTTTTCCTTTGAAGAAAAAGGGCTAGGTTCAAGTGAACCTTAACCCTTGTGCCATCCTCCTTCTTTTGGTGCCAAAGAAAGATGGCAATGGAGGATGAACACCTTTTTAAAAGCCATCATTGCATAAAAGGCACCCAATCCCTAAGTTAGATGATTTGGTGAATGAATTGCATAGGGCCAATAATTTTTAAATGGTGATGCCTCTTTGGCTTTCTCCTTTCCCTAGCACTTTCATTTCAACAAATTGTGTACTTAAGGATTGCATAGCTAAGTTTTAGTATTTTTACTTCCCTAATTGTGGTTTCACATCTTTTGAAGGATCAATGGAATGGAAGGGCTTAAAGATTTGAGGTCAAATCCTTCTCAAGAAGGAGGGTATGATGGAGGACCATCCTTGGTACTTCACTTCATGTGAGACCCATCACATGGTTCATGGCTATGGCTAATTTGAGTAGTATAGAATTTATTGCTTTATTCCAATTTTACCCTTGTATTTTGGGGTATTTTAGTCATAGGATTTATTTTCCTTATATTTCCCATTTTACCCTTGTATTATGGGGTGCTTTAGATAATTAGGGATTTTCAATTTTTGGGCTAAGGTGTTTTAGAGGAGGTGACGCAATTTTTGGCAAAGTTTGGACCTATTTTTGGTGTTAGAAAGGCTTAGGCCCAAGTGGAGGGCAAAGGTTGCATGGTCTTATCATGCACCTTGTTATAGCCAATCTAAACCCATAGATTCCAAACTTGGCCACCAAGTTGCATCTAGGGTTAATTTGGCATTGCATTTGGAGTGCATTTGGCCTTGGCATTTTCGGCCATACAACCCTAAATGCAACCCTAAATGCAACTCCTCCTATAAAAACCCCACACCCCACCACTTGTAAACACTTTGGATGTATATGAATTTGAGTGAGCATTCTTATGCCTCAAGTCCCTATCCTTAGTCCCTAGCTAAATTCGGCTAGCCTACCTTCATTCTCCACCCTTGGAGAGTGAGACCTAGAGTGGCCTCCACCTACCTTGGAGTGAGCCAACCTAAATCACCAAACACCATCCCCAAAAGCTTACGCCCAACACCTCCCTTTTTCGGCCATCTTCATTCTTCCCACCATAAAGTCTCCATTTTGTCTTCCTTGTTGAACCTAGATCAAGGGCAAGGCTTCCTCTCCTTCATCTCTACGTCATTTCATGGAGAAGGAACCCATCAGCACCCATAAGGATGTCTCCTTATAGGGTTGTCTTTGGCAAGGCATGTCATTTACCTGTTGAGATTGAGCATCGGGCCTACTGGGCTGTGAAGACCTGCAACTTCTCCATTGATCAGGCTGGTGAGGAAAGGAGGTTGCAACTAAATGAGCTTGATGAGATCCGCTTGGAAGCTTACGAGAATTCAAAATTCTACAAGGAGAAAACCAAGAAGTTCCATGACAGCTTGATAGCTAGGAAGGACTTCGTGGTTGGCCAGAAAGTTCTGTTGTACAATTCTCGGCTCGGACTCATGGGTGGTAAGTTACGATCAAAGTGGATTGGACCTTTTTTTGTTACTAATGTTTATCCTTATGGTACAGTTGAAATCAAAAGTGAATCCACAGATAAGAGCTTTAAAGTCAATGGGCATCGGCTAAAGCCATTCCTCTGCAATCCATCTTTGTTGGATGTTGTTGTAGAGGAGATGTCTCTGCTTGACCCTGCTTCTCTCCCACCATGATTTAGGGAGTTTTCTTTCCCTCTCTCCTTCTTTACTTTTATTGCACATGTCCAATTCTGTTGATTATTCTGATTGCTCTGATCTTCTGTTTGTGCCACATTGGGACAATGTGTGATTTAAGTGTGGGGGGAACTGTTTTGGTTATATGCTTTTAGGGTTTAATTGTTATTTTTGGGTCTAGGCTTTATGTTTAGTTGTTATGTACAGTTTTGCATGTTTCTCTTTGATTTCTGGGTTTTGATAGTTTGTAGGCACTTACTTCATTCTTGGATAGGAGTTTCTTGATACTATATGGTTTGAAATCCCTGTTTTTTTCTCTTCTTGGAAAGATGATTTTGAGGTTTTAGAGGTTGTTTTAATTGTGACAGATATACCCTGTGTGAGGATTTGAGCCACTCTTTGTTCTTTCTTGTGTGTTATGCCTCTTGATTGCTTGCACAGTTGCCTTGTCTTGACTCTGTTTGATACTTCTTGATCCGCATGCATGTTTGGAAAGGATTAAGGCATTTTGATTCTCATAAGCCTCTAGCCAAATAAGCCTACCTTGAATTAACTCCTCTGATAACCCCTGCTGAGCCTATTTCCCCTTCTTTGTTTGAAGCTCATTACAACCCTTAAGCGAAAAACCATGATTACCTTAACCTTAGGGAGTTTTAGAGCTTTGGAATTGTTTTGGGAATAAGTTCTTAAATAAGTGTGGGGCTGTGTGTATGTTTCATTGGATGATGTATACTGGCTAGTTGATTCCTATGCTATACACTTTACTTCTCTACATGTTATCTTATCTCATTTTAAATTTTCATGTGTACTGTTCACTACATACTATCCATTTAAAAAAAATACAAAAATACAAAAAAAATGAAAAAGAGAAGTTTTTTGAGGCAAGAGAAAGAGGATTGATCATCATAGAAGTCATTAGAGGTTTTTGGGTTTGTTTCTTGTGCGTATTCTTGACTTATTCCCCATTGCTCCTCTGGTTCCTCTGGTTTGTAGTTACTTATCCCATATATTATCCTCTACCCTATCCTTGGCCTTATTACAACCCTAAAAAGACCTTTTGATCCTTATGTGCTTGTGTGTTGGGTGTTGATTTTAGAGGCTTGCCAAGTCTATCTGTTGCGTGTTTTTCATGAGTGCTTTGAGAGTATACAACTTCCTAGACACTTGAGGGTATACAATGCATCTAGTGAGGTTCTGTTTCTTTTGATTCACCTCTTGAGCTGATTGATTGTCTTGCCATGTTTTGAAATGCTTGGATGATTTCCATAAGTATCTGGTTTCTCTGACTCTTTGTGTGTTGGATGTTGTCTACTCCTTTTCTTTTCACAAGATTCATTGAGGATTGTGTAAATCTGTTTTGTTTTCTTGTGTGTATTCTTCTTTCTGTTTCTTCCTGTTGTGTCACTCTTTTGCTGTCTTTGGAATTGTTGCTTGCTTTGCTTTTTGATTTTGCCCAAGAGTGCAAAAGGCTAAGTGTGGGGGAATTTGATGAGTCAATATTTTCCCTTATTTTCTTACCTTTCTGTACTTATTTTAATCTCTGATTTGTGCTTAATTGTTTATATTCTGCACTTCTTTCTATTTGGGATTTAATTGGACCGGTAATTCAGATTTTAACTAATTTGAATTTTCTGAATCTAATTATTTCAAATTTTATTTTCAGGGCAGTTTAATAATTATTTGGGCTTGGAATTAATTTTTGGACTTCAAGAGGAGCTGCCACGTCATCTGCCATGTCACCACTGCACCATTTTCCACCTCAGCATTTATTTTCAGGTTTTACTCTATTTTATTGTAGCTTGGGTCACTCTTGTATTGTTGGGGCCCAATTTCGTTTTAGGTCATAGGAGCCTAGGTTAGGGCTGACCTGGCAGCCACTAACAAAAACATCTGATGTGACTACGTGAAGGGTCTCCCTTCTTTTTGTTTTCTATTTTTAAGTTTTTGGCTTCCCTCTTGTTTTCCTTGGACGTTTTGCTTCCTCTTTGTTTTTCTGCTCTCCATTTTTCTTCACGTTTTCTTTGTTTTTCCTGGTTGTATTTTGAGACTGCATTTTGTTGAAAGAATACAGATTATTAATTTCATTTGCGTTTTCCTTCTTCCTTGCAATTTCTTCTCCTTCTTCCTTGCATTTTCATTTCTATTTCTGCTCTATTTTAATGGAAAGCTAAAATCCCCTGGGTTGGCTTCTTGTTGTGGATTGTAATCTCTGTTTGAGGTTGGGTATGTTTGTATATCTCTGTTCTGCTTTGTTCTTCTTCATTTAACCTCTGTATCAATGTGTCCATGCTTAATGGGCTGTGCTCAATGCCACAGTTGCTTAATCTGTGAAGAGGTTGATGTTGTATACATTTGCTTAATTAATCTTGAGTTAATCTTCACTTAGTTGGTTAACTCGGATGGAACAAGGATTAAGTGGTTAATAGAGTAATCTTTTGAGAACCAGGGATAAAGAGTTGCAATCTGAACAAGGAGCCAATCTGTTTTGTTTTCATTTGTTGTGCTACCTGCATTTTATTTCATTTTATTGTGTTACAAACTAAAAAGAATCTGAAACAACCCCCCCTTCGTGTGTTTAAGCCTTTGACAGAGAAAAATGGTCCTTGGGAGACGACCTAGGACAACTTCCTAGTACTGCATTTAATTGTTTTATTTGACCGGATACGACTTCGATCACCAACCTTGTGCTACAACAATTAGAGCAAGATCCACTATCAACAATGAGAGAACAAGATCTTTTAGAAACTAAACATCTTGTGTGAAAGATGTTCTCTCTTTGTGATAGTGAAGTGGGACAACGTTGACTTCCAAGAAGCCTTTTGACCATAAGAAGATCACCATCAACATGATAAAGCTTTTCTATTTCATGATCACTAGTTTGATCTTCACTCTCACTAGAAGAGGAAGATGATGAGGAGTCTTCACTATAAATGTCTTTACCCCTTAAGATCATGGTCTTTTTGGTGGGGCATTGAGAGGCAATGTGGCCTCTCCCTAGACACTTAAAACATTTGATCTCACTCGTCTTTGAACTAGTGTGTGAGGTGACCTTTTTCTTTTCTATATCTTTGTCCATTTCTTGAGTTTTAGAAGGGTTTTCTTTAGCATAACTCTTAAAGGAACTTCCCTCCTTCTTGTGCTCTTCCTTGTTATAAGATTTAGAGTTGGTATTTTTAAAGGATTTTCTAAGAAATTGTTGCTCAACCCTTACAAAGTTGGACCAAATCATCAAGGTCCCTATAAGGGAGTAATTCAACTCTATCTCTTATATCAAAGTTGAGACCACTCAAGAAACGAGCAATGGTCAATCTTTCTTCCTCCCTTATTCCAGCCCTCATTAAATACAACTCCATTCTTTGCCTATACTTCTCTACACTCATGTTCTTTTGTTGGAGTCTTTGGAGCTTACCCATAAGCTCCATACTATAATAAGAAGGTATGTGCCTTCTTCTCATAGCACTCCTCAAATCATTCTAATAGGCTATAGGAGGATCATTATGAAGTCGCCTTTCTCTTACTAAGGCTGTCCACCAATACATAGCTTGTCCTTGGAAAGCTAAGGTGGCTAAGGGAACTTTTCTTTCCTCACCTACTTGATGACAAGTGAAGATTTTCTCCACTTTCATTTCCCAGTCCAAGTAGGCATCTACATCTTCTTTTCCATGAAAGGAAGGGAGATCAACTCTTGATTCCCTAACCTTTGGTTCCTTAATGACTCTTCTAGGTATGGGTTGGTAATATTCATCTACATTTAAACTACCCATATCCTCTTGGCTTGTGGAGCCATTGGAACTTTTAGTGGAACTTTTTTGACTCTTTTTCTTTTTAAGTTTTTCCAAAAGTCTTGCTTCTTGTTGCTTAATTTTGTTTATCTCTTCCTCAAGAGCAACAAGTTGTACTTCTCTTTCAATCTTTTCCCTTTATTTTTGAAGTACCTCTTGTTGTCTCCATAGTTTTAGTGCCTCAACCTCCTTAACAATTTGAGAAAAACTTTTAGGAGATTCAAGATCACTATCACTTTGAGAAATATGACTCATGATTAAACAATAAGAAGTTTATATGCTATGCAAAAGAAACAAAATATTTTTGGTCTTTTTCTAGGAACAAAAATAACACTTGGAAGTCTAAGTGTACAAATTGCACTATCAAGGGAGGTGAGCTACTAAGAGCCACTTAATAACCAAGCATTTTCAAGTGGAAATCACTAAACTTCCTTATGGTATTTTCAATTCCACAAAAATTTTCACAAAAATTTTGATGTTGTATGCTTTTCAAAATTGTTTTTGTTGAACACTAAACGTAAGCAATTAACTTCTACACAATGCTAGTCGAAATAAGGCAGCAAAGTAAACAAATTAAAGAACAAACAATTCAAAAGAAGTAAGATTAAGCAACTAGTCGTTTTTCCCTAAGTGGAAGCTTGAAACATATGAAATTTCCAAGCCACTTCCACTAGTACTACACGTGAGTGAGCTACCAAGGGTTAGATATACCTGACTAGCTTCTTAATACTCCCTTAAAGCTTTACAAATTGATTAAAATTACAAAGAAAAATTGAAAAAAAATTAAACTATACTAAAACAAATTTTGTGGCAGCTTTAGTGACCAATTAGTGACGGATTTGTTGTCCAAGTTTTCCAACACTTGTTTAAGTGTTCCAATCCGCCACTAATCCTTGTTTGTTTTTGCTCCTGGACCCTGCACAAATAACACCACAAAATAATGAATGTAGGCTGCTCACAATTTAAAAAGCTTATACCAAAAATGGAAGATTAAAGTGTTTAAGACAAGACTCAAAGATAGCCAAAAATGAAAGCTGAAAATTAAGACTCCAAAGAAAGCTAGCACACAATTAGGAATGTTCCTAGATAGGCACTAGAGTAGATTAACAAAACCAAAAACATTTAAAAGAAATTAAACAAGTAAAAGTAAACTAGTAGTCCAATTACTTTGTAGAATAAGATGAATTGTTCTTCTCGGCTTTTCCTTGTTATATTTTTTATTATTATTATTTTTAAATTCTTTTGTTTTTCTGAGGTCAAATTTGTTTTCCAGAGAAGACACTTGCCTTTTGATTTCAAAAATTTCACAATTCCAAAGTATAGAAACCAGATCTACTAGATTAGTCAATTTCAAGTGAAAAATGATGAACTAGTGCATAATAATTTGAAACTTTGTTGGATTCTTTTTTAAACCAATTTTGATTTGTTATGCTCTGTATTTTCTATGTTTTTCAGCAAGCGAACTTTTAGATATTGAATCCAAAACAATTAGTGCACTAGAAGTAGGATATTTCACTTAAAATTTCAAGATACAAAAGATTGATTCAAGAATAATATGGAAAGTGAATTTGAAAAATCAAGTACACAATGGAAACCTAACACTAAGAGTTCATCAATGATCTAGTGATGAACATGAACTCAAATATGCAAATGGAAAAGCAAACAAGAAAGGCACAGTTAAAGCAAAACAAGTCTCGACCAAAACTATAAAAAGACTCAAGTGTTTAGCATATGAATACAAGCATATCTTGAATATTTTTGACATTTTAGAGGACTAACATGACATGACAAACTAAGATTCAAAAATTAAAATTAAAACACATGCATACACAAAGAGATAGCCGAATCAAAACAAGCAAGTAAGAATGACTCAAACAAACAAAAATTCAAGCACAAGTTGAATCCTAAATTCAATGATTACGGATTGAAACTCAAAGTGCAATCACCATTGGATCTATGGAGAAATTGATTTCAAAGAAATTATAGATCCAAAATAGAAACTCAATTTGTGACAATAAGAACACAAGACACAAAACAATCGGTCAAGTTCAAGTAAAACTTATCTCCAAAGAGGAACCGAGCTCTAGATACCAAAATTGATGGTGGAGCTAGGAGAAATGAATGATGAATTTCCTCCTTGTCTTCACCTTGCGTAGGATCTCTTCTTTGGAGAGGAAGAACCGAATGAAGAAGCTTGAATTGAAGGAAGTTCTTGGATCAAAGGAGCCTAGACTAAGGATGGAAGTATCCTAGCTTAAGGATTAAGAGATTGCTCACTTCAAAGGTAGGAAAGACTAAGTAGAATTCCTAGGGTTGAAGGCACTCTCATGGTGACTCTTTGAGAGAATTAACTGAAGAAGATTTTCAGAAATTCTTATCATTCAAAAAGTGATTACAATAAGGAGAAGAATCACTTAAGTAGGCATCCGGAAATGCACACCTGGCTTGGCGCCTAATCAAATCCTACATGATGGAATAACACTAACGCCAAGAAGACCAAGAGGTGATATATTGAAGGAGGCAAGAGGAATGGGTTAGTATTGAAAAACCATAGGAGGAGTAAGCCTACTTTTGGGCCTTAGCTCCTAAGTTTTTATAGCATTTATTTTTATTCCTATTTTTTGCCCTTGTCTTTAATTTCCTATTTTACCCTTGTATTTTGGGGTATCTTAGTCATAGGATTTATTTTTTTTGTATTTCCCATTTTACCCTTGTATTATGGGGTACTTTAGATCATAGGTTTTTAATTTTGGGCTAAGGTATTTAATTAGGGAGCTAGACATATTTTTGGTGGTGTTTGGACCTATTTTTGGACTTAGAAAGGCTTAGGCCCAAGTGGAGGGCAAAGGTTGCATGGTCTTATCATGCACCTACATGTAGCCTAACTAAACCCAAAGATTCCATCCTTGGCCACCAAGTTGCATCTAGGGTTAATTTGGGTTTCATTTGGTGTGCATTTGGCACCCTAAATGCAACCCTAGATGCCTCTCACTCCTATAAATACCCTAGGCACCACACCTTGTAAATACTTTGGATATTGAATATAAAGAGAGCCTTTTGTGCCTTTATATCTTTCCTTAGTCACCCTTGGCTAATTCGGCCACCTCCCTCCCATCTCCACCTTGAGAGAAACAACCCTAGAAGTGGCCTTCATCATCATGAAATGAGCCAACCCTAGAGTATCCTTCTCAAGCATTTCCTCAAACACCTTCTACCCAACCTCCATTTTCATCCATTCCATCATTATCCACCCTAAAACCTTGTGCCACCTTTTAAGAACTTGATCCTTGGAGTAGGCGTCCTCTTCCTTGCTCATCATATCATGTTCATGCAAGTAAGGATGCCATCACTACATGTGGCGCCTAAAATTTGAATTCAAACTTCTAATTTGAATTCAAATTTTGGCTCCCATGTGCTTGGCCGTGAGTTTAGGTACTAGGGTGCATCTAAGTTTAATTTGAGGATCATTTAGGGTTAATTTGAGTGGCACATGTTCAGCCACCTATGGTGTTAAACATGTGACTCAAATGTAACTTAAATGACTTCCAAATTAAACCTAGTTTTAATCTACATTGCCTATTTAAGTAATTCTTGTACAATCCTATTCTAATGTCCTAAATACAATGGCCAATCAAATACAATGGAAAGGAAAAATTACAAGAATGAAAATGAGCCCAATATTGGGTACCAAAAGCCCAAAGGCCCATGAAGCCCAAAACTAGGCCCAATAAGCCTAAAGCCCAAAATGCTACTCTATGTGGTCCAAAACACAAGACTAAAATATATGGAAACTATACTAGCAAAACATAAGAAGATTGGATATCACAAGATAGGCCCATGTAGAGCTTAACTTGGGCCTTCCAAGCCCATTGGGCCCATTGGGCCTTGACTGGCCCAAACCTCCATGTCTAGCCCACTCCTCTTGGATCTTTTAGGATGTCACCTCTTGCCTTCCTAAGCATGATTCCATCAAAATCACAATCAATTCAAACAAGATTCATTGACTATTCCTAGTTCAATTCTTAATTGATTAAATCTTTCCTTTTGTAGAGGTTTTGTAAATATGTCAGCTAATTGTTTACTAGTTTCAACAAACTCTACAACACAATCATTTCTTTGAACATGATCTCTCAAAAAGTGGTGTCTTATTTCTATGAGTTTTGTCTTAGAGTGAAAAATTGGATTTTTGGTCAGATTTATTGCACTTGTATTATCACATCTCAGAGGTATTTTATTCAACTCAGTTCCATAGTCTCTTAGTTGTTGTTTCATTCAAAGAATTTGAGCACAACAACTCTCAACAGCTATATATTCAGCCTCAACTGTACTTAAAGCAACACAAGCTTGCTTTTTGCTATTCCATGAGACAAGTGCACTACCTAGTAGGTAACAAGTACCACTTGTGCTTTTTCTATCAAGTCTACACCCAGCATAGTCTGAATCTGAATAGCCTATCAGACTTAGTGAGACTCCTTTTGGATACCACAAACCTACAATAGTTGTACCTTTCAGATATTTAAGAATTCTCTTTACACATTTCATGTGAGATTCTTTTGGATTTGCCTGAAATCTTGCATACAAGCACACAAAAATCATTATATCAGGCCTACTAGCTGTCAAATATAAGAGTGATCCAATGATACCTCTATACTTTGCGTTATTAACAGCTATGCCTTTTTCATCCAAGTCAAGATTGCATGTATTTGATATTGGTGTGGCAGCCGCCTTACACCCTTCCTTACCAAAATTTTTCAATAGTTCATTGCAATACTTGCTTTGAATTATGAAGATTCCATCACTCATTTGTTTGATTTGCCACCCCAAGAAGAATGTAAGCTCCCCCATCATTGACATTTCAAATTCTCCTTGCATGGTCTTAGCAAATTCTTTGCGTAGAGGGACATTAGTAGATCCAAATACAATATCATCCACATAGATTTGAACATACATTGTATTATTTTTAAATTTCTTCACAAACAATGTATTATCTACTTTCCCTCTTATATAGTCATTCTCAATCAAAAATTTGTTCAACCTGTCATACCATGATCTTGGAGCTTGCTTCAAGCCATAGAGTGCCTTTTTGAGTTTGTACACATGTTTAGGATACTTAAAATCAACAAAACCTGGTGGTTGCTCCACATACACTTCTTGTATCAACCCATTGAGAAAAGCACTTTTCACATCCATTTGATAAAGCTTGAAATTCATTATAGAAGAATAAGCAAGAAGTACTCTAATGGCTTATATCCTTGCTACAGGGGAAAAATTCTCATCATAATCAAGTCCTTCTTCTTGATTATACCCCTTAGCCAGTAGCCTTGCCTTATTTCTTATAATAATTCCTGATTCATCAAGCTTATTTCTAAAAACCCACTTGGTTCCTATAATTGGATAATCAGTTGGTAATGGCACTAAATTTCGTACTTCATTTCTTTCAAACTGATTTAGTTCCTCTTGCATGGCCATTAACCAATGTTTATCTTTTAGTGCTTCATCAATACTCTTAGGTTCCACTTGTGACACAAAAGCCATAGTATTGCAAATATTCTTAATGGCACTTCTAGTTGACACTCCCTTACCAATATTTCCAATTATATTATCCATTGATAAGTCCCTAGAAGTTTTCCATTCCTTGGGAAATTTTTCACTTGTATCCTTAGTGTTTTCATTTGGCTCACTCTCTTTAGGCTTTTCATTAGGTTCACTCTCCAATAGAGGTTGATCAAGCAAATCAGTCAAGTCTTTTATTTCAGTTTTCCTTGTCTCTTGTTTGTTAGTCTCATCAAACACAACATGAACTGATTCTTCAACAACTAGAGTTCTCTTGTTATAGATTCTATAAGCTTTGCTATTTGTAGAATATCCTAAAAAGATTGCCTCATCAGCCTTTGCATCAAATTTTCCAAGTTTCTCTTTCTCATTGTTCAGCACAAAGCACTTACACCCAAACACTCTAAAGTATGAAATGTTTGGCTTCCTTCCATTGTAAATTTCATAGGGTGTTTTCTTTAGTATGGGTCGGATCAGTACTTTGTTTAACACATGACAAGCTGTGTTAATAGCATCAGCCCAAAAATATTTTGGCAATTTTGTCTCATTCAACATAGTCCTAGCTAGTTCCTCAAGAGACCTATTTTTCCTCTCAAGAACCCCATTTTGTTGAGGTGTCCTAGGTGCTGAAAAATTATGGCTTATTCCATGATCCTCACATAATTTTTGGAACAAAATGTTTTGGAATTCACCTCCATGGTCACTTCTTATAAAGGTAATGTTTGAATTCTTTTCATTTTGAACAAGCTTGGCAAATTTCCTAAAGGCATTAAAAGCATCACTTTTATTTGCAAGAAACATGACCCATGTGAATCTTGAGTAGTCATCTACAATAACTAACCCATAGTAGTTCCCACCTAGACTCATGGTTCTTGAAGGACCAAACAAATCCATGTGAATTAATTGCAAAGGTCTAGTAGTGGAAATCTGATTTTTACTTTTAAAGCTAGCCTTCACTTGCTTGCCCTTTTGACAAGCATCACATCGTTTGTCCTTGCTAAACTTTAGTTTAGGTAAGCCTATTACTAATTCCTTTTTTCTCAGTTTATTTAAGTGATCCATGTGAATATGTGCAGCTCTCCAATGCCATAGCCAAATATTATCTTCTTTGGTTATTAAGCACTTAGTATTAGAAATTGCTATTGAGTGTTCTAAGTCAAGCATGTATATGTTGTCAATTCTGTTTCCAATGAATCTGATTTCTTTTGTCCTTTTATCACATATCAAGCAAAAAGTATTATCAAATTCAATTTTAAAGCCTTTATCACTAAGTTGACTTATACTCAGCAAATTATGTTTCATCTCTTCAACAAGCAATACATTTTCAATCAATGTTAGGGAGGAGGAGTTACCAATATTACCATGACCAAGAATTCTCCCTTTCTTGTTGTCACCATAAGTAACATACCCTTCATTCTTCAATTTTACACTTGAGAATTTTGAAGGATCTCCAGTCATATGCCTTGAGCAGCCACTATCAAGATACCATAGTAAGCTCTTGTCCCTCAAGCATTCCTACAACAAAGATCAGAAAAATGATTTAGGTACCCATGTGAAGGGTCCTTGATGGTTAGTTCTCAGCCTTTGGCTCTTTTTAATCCAAACCATTTCTCCATTTAGAACTCCATATTTCCTAGAGTAGCAATTCCTTATTGTGTGACCTTTCTTACAACAATAATAGCAAGTTGTTTTTCTAGTGAAATTGCTTTTAAATTTTCTAAAATCTTGGTTTTTCTTAAAAACTTCTTTCTTTGATTTTAATGGCATGCTCATGCTTTGATTAAAACCAAGGCCACTCCTATCAAAAGTATTTCTTTGTTTTCCCAAAAGAATATTCAAATTTGCATTTCCATTTGTGAACTTTGCAAGAGTGATTTTTAAATCAACATTTTCTTTTTCAAAAGTCTTGTAATTTTCACAAAAACCTTTTGACAAAGAGGAGGTTTCACAATGAGCTTCACTAAAGTTGAAAATAGTTTGAAGATTTTCATGCTCATGTTTCAAATCCTCAAGCTCTTGTTCAGCTTTAATTAAAGCATTTTCATACCTTGACAACTTGTTTTTGAGCTTTAAATTTAAGGCATCTAATTTTACAGCCTCTTTGTGAATTTGAATGAAAGCTTCTTGGAGTTGATCATAGTCCAGATTAGATTCAAGGTCAGAATCGCTTACTATTGTGTCTTGGTCAGCTCCAGCCATCAAACACAAGTTGTTCTCTTCAAATTCAGATTCATCACTTGTTGTGCTTGAGTCATTGTCTTCCCAAGCAATGTAGGCTCTCTTCCCTTTGCCATTTTTCTTCATTTTCTTTTCCTCTTGTTGCTTCTTCAAGAGGTTTGGACATTCAGCTTTTATATGTCCTGCTTTCCCACACTCAAAGAAATTGTAGGAAGATGTACTTGCTTCCTCTTTCTTATTAGCCTTTTATTGAACTTGTAAGGGGAATTCCTCTTTTTCCTTAGGAATTTTCTGAACTTCTTCACCAACAAGTTGAAGTTCTCAGCTTCAGAATCTTCGGAGCTTGATTCTTCACACACCTCTTTGCCTTTGGCTGATTTCAAGGCCTTTAGTGACACTCCCTTGCCCTTCTTGTCCTGTTGTTCATTTTCCTCAAATATATGCAACTTTTGCTCATGCTCTCTTAGCTTCCCAAAGAGAGTAGCAAGGGTTAATGAAGTCAAGTACTTTGATTCTTCTATGTCAGTCACCTTTGCTTGCCATGATCTGTCCAAGCATTGCAGCACTTTCAAGTTTAACTCTTCTTTTTCAAATTTCCTGCCAAGATCAACAAGGTGATTTATCAAGTGTGTAAATCTCTTTTGAAAGTCAGAAATAGATTCACCATTGTTCATTCACAACAATTCATATTCTCTTATGAGAGTATGCTTTCTAGATCTCTTTACATCACTTGTTCCTTCATGAGTGACTTGCAAAGTATCCCATATTTCTTTAGCAGATTTGCATTATGATATTCTGAAAAATTCATCAATAGACAATGCAGATGTAATGATGTTTTTGACTCTATAGTCATATTGGGCTCTTTTTCTTTCATCATCACTCCACTCACTTCAATGTTTTTCTCTCTTCTCATCATCATCTTTGGTCATAGGGATATAGGGTCCATTTTCAATTGCATCCCACACAGCAATGTCAATTGCTTCAATGAAAATTCTCATCCTAATTTTCCAGTAGACATAGTTTTCACCATTGAAAACAGGAGGTCTATGAATTGACACACCCTCACCATAGGGTAAGTTGCTATTGGCCATTTTTGAAATCTTGAATAACACTCAAGAACCTTGCTCTAGATACCAATTGTTAGAAAAGAATGGCTCAATCCAAGAGGGGGGTGAATCGGATTCTATGACACTTTAAATTTTTTTAGAGTTTTTAGGATCTTTATTTCAATTCAAACTTTTCTAAAATGAATTTTCAAAGAAGTTTCTTAAAGACTTGTTAATGAAGAATGAATCCTATATGCTTTCTTGATTAACCAATAATAAGATTCAAAGTTAAGAACAATATGTAATACTTTGATTCAGTTCAAACCAATGTTGCTCATTGTCGCCACCGGCCCGAAACGGGGCTTTCGGCATTCGCGAAGACGGTCGAGCTCGCTTTTATTTTAGTTTTGAAAATGTATTGGATTATTAGAACGACTTGTTCTCAAACTGAGACCTTGTCGATCTTATCCAATTTATTTATTAAATGTCTCACCAATCCATATTAATCCCAAGCGGGACCCTCCATGGATTAGTGGTTTTCACAAAAGGAGGGTTCGTGGAGTCGCCACCAATGTTTTACTCAAAACATTGGAAAAAGGGATAAGGCAATTGATTTTATAAATCAACTTTGGCCATTACAACCAGAGTTGGGTAAGGGAGTCGGTTACGCGTGGGGAAGGTGTTAGCACCCCACAGCGCCCCTTTCGGGTTCCCTATGACAGATTATTTCTAAAATAATAGCGTAAAATTACTAAATTACCCCTATTTATTATAAGCGATTATAAATTAACTATCTACATGATGACAGTTTAAATATGCACACAGAAAGCAGTAAAAGGAAGGATTTAAGAAGAAACCTCTTGAAGCGTGCTTTTATATATTGAGTAAAACTGGGAAGCTTTTTGGCGTTCCCTCGCTCTACAAGCTCGCTCGCTCTCTCCTATAAAATTTTGACTATGGAAATCCGGAGGATTTCCCTTCGACTAGGTTCGAATCTCCAAGCTAAGTGCTCGGAATTCCAGAACTTCGTCGGATCGACTCCCAGAGAGATTTCTAGGGCAGAACACTGCTCAAAAACCCCAGAATCCTCAAGGAGGGAGTCAAAACTGAGTGTGAAAGTGTGTAATGACGTCCAATTGACGTCATATTTATAGGGAATAGGCGCAATACGGCCTACAGAAGCAATACGGCCGTATTGAGATTTTTGAACTTCAATACGGCCGTATTGAGTTCAATACGGCCGTATTGAAATTCAAAAATTTCAATACGGCCGTATTGATTTCAATACGGCTGTATTGAAGCTTCAATACGGCCGTATTGATTTCAGTACGGCCGTATTGAAGTTTCAGAAACTTCAATACGCCGTATTGAGTTCACTGCGGCCGTATTGAAGCTTCAATACGGCCGTATTAAGTTCAGTACGGCCGTATTGGGCTTCATTCCCTCCACTTCCTTATTTTGAGCTATTCTAAGACCTCTAGACCTACAGAGAACCCTCCTAGGGCCTTCCAGGAGTCCTTCTGGCTGATCTTCCTTCAGTCTTCGAGAGTCTTCAAGCTTTATTTCCGACCCGGACAATTTTAGGGGTCTACAGCTGCCCCCCCTTTACTTAGTCAAACGGTCTTTTGGTGTACCGGCTTCCAAGTAAAGGAGTTGACCCAATTGTCCGGGTGATGTGCCAACCTTCTGACTTGTAGCGTCTTCCGGTGGAAAATTATTGAGTAGCCTCTCCAGGTTGTTGCATACCTCGGCGCTTCTGACAACCTCGGTAGCTAAGTTTAACACCAACGTGCCTCTGACGACGCTGATGGCTGAGTATTGTCTCTCCAGACCTTGAGTATTGTCTCTCCAGACCTTGAGTACTGTCTCTCCAGACCTTGAGTACTGTCTCTCCAGACCTTGAGTACCGTCTCTCCAGACTTTGTTTGAGTGCTGTCTCTCCAGACCTTGTTTGAGTACTGTCTCTCCAGACCTTGTTTGAGTACCGTCTCTCCAGACCTTGTTTGAGTACTGTCTCTCCAGACCTTGTTTGAGTACTGTCTCTCCAGACTTCGTTTGAGTACTGTCTCTCCAGACCTTGTTTGAGTACTGTCTCTCCAGACCTTGTTTGAGTACCGTCTCTCCAGACCTTGTTTGAGTACTGTCTCTCCAGACCTTGCCTCTTAACATTCAGCAGTTCCTGCCTCTTAACATTCGGCAGTTGAGTATTGCCTCTCCAGGCCTTGCCTCTTAACATTCAGCAGTTCCTGCCTCTTAACATTCGGCAGTTGAGTATCGCCTCTCCAGGCCCTGCCTCTCAACATGAGGTAGTTGAGTATCGCCTCTCCAGGCATGTGCATACCTCGGTGCTCTCGACAACTGGGCAGCTGAGTTTACCCTCTCCAGGTCCTGCCTCTTAACATTTAGCAGTGTGAGTTTACCCTCTCCAGGTCCTGCCTCTTAACATTCAGCAGTGTGAGTTTACCCTCTCCAGGTCCTGCCTCTTAACATTCAGTAGTGTGAGTTTACCCTCTCCAGGTCCTGCCTCTTAACATTCAGCAGTGCGAGTTTACCCTCTCCAGGTCCTGCCTCTTAACATTCAGCAGTGTGAGTTTACCCTCTCCAGGTCCTGCCTCTTAACATTCAGCAGTGTGAGTTTACCCTCTCCAGGTCCTGCCTCTTAACATTCAGCAGTGTGAGTTTACCCTCTCCAGGTCCTGCCTCTTAATATTCAGCAGTTGAGTATTACCCCTCCAGGCCTGCTTCCGTGTCTTCTGATCACTTCGGCAATGATTTGATATGATTTTTGTCTCCACAGTCCACGATGCTGCTTCGACGGTTTTTCTGATTTTGTGCCGCTGAGGGCTGGATAACGCAGGGATCCGTCTAGGGGATGTGCAGTCATTCATAGGTTCTTGTGCCCCAACTTGCATTGCATTGTTGGTACCCATGGGGAATTTTTGACTCCTTGGGGTGTATACACAGATGCTCTCTCTCTGAGTTGAGCGATGCCTTATGTTTGGCTGACGTCCTTTTGACGTGAGTAGAGTATCCCGGTTGCCTTATTCGGGTATCTCTTTTGAGTTTTCTGATTTCGTTGCCTCTGTGTAGGCTGTTATCCGCTAGGGGATTTTGTCATTAGTTGTGATTGGCCTCTTCTGTTAGGCGTATCAGCTTGACATTCAATGATTGGCTGAAAAGCCAAATTTCGCTTGGGGAATTGTTGTTGATTTTTCCGATTTTTCTCTTCTTTGAAGGAATGCTTCTGTGTAGGCTGTTACCCGTTGGGGGATTTTGTCGTTGATTTTGATTAGCCTCTTTTGTTAGGCATATCATCTTGATGTTCAATGATTGGCTGAAAAGCCAAATTCAGCTTGGGGAATAATTATTGATATTTTTTATTTTCTTCTCCTTTTTGCAGGGATGCCTCTTGAGTAGGCGATTGGGGATTTGGGGATCTTATTGTATCCCAGAGTATTATTTAGGAAGCCTCTACAGGCTTAGCCTCGCTCAGCGCTTTGAGTCGGAGAGCTATCTTCCACTGAGGAAGTGTTAAGTCCTTTGACTTGTATATACTGTTTGGATGATCGCACTTCCATTGGGGATTGCGTCGATCTTGCTTTGATAGCTCTCGCTGGGGATTTTCCCGTGAGCTTGAGCTGAGGTTCCCTCTGGGGAGTATTATTTCTGCGAGCCTCTCCAGGCTCAGTTATTCTGCATACTGTGGAGGATGTGGAGTATTATTTTGGTAAGCCTCTCCAGGCTTAGTTATTCTGTACAAACTGTTTGTTGGATTTTCTATATCCTTGCCTTTTTTCATTTTCGGCCTTTTCTTCTGATTTGGCTTTTTCTGTATTTTGCCTTTTTTTATGTTTTTGGCTTTTGCTGTACAGAAATTAAAAGTGCTAAAGAAATTAAATTCAGTTATTATGAGAGAGTATTATTTCGGCGAGCCTCTCCAGGCTCAGTTATTTTGTAGGAGTATTATTTCGGCAAGCCTCTCCAGGCTCAATTATTTTGTATGACGAGGGAGTATTATTTCGGCGAGCCTCTCCAGGCTCAGTTATTCTGAGAGTATTCTTTCGGCAAGCCTCTCTAGGCTCAGTTATTCTGAGAGAGTATTATTTCGACAAGCCTCTCCAGGCTCAGTTATTCTGTGGGAGTATTGTTTCGGCAAGCCTCTCCAGGCTCAGTTATTCTGAGAGTATTCTTTCGGCAAGCCTCTCCAGGCTCAGTTATTCTGAGAGTATTTTTTCGGCAAGCCTCTCCAGGCTCAGTTATTCTGTATGACGCTGTTGATTTTCTGAATCTTTGCATTTTGTTTGCTACTGTCATACACAAGCAATTTTTTCTATTTTTTCTTTTTTATGCAATTGCCTCATGACGAGGTCTTTGAAAATTTCTTTATGGCCAATACGGCCGCATCCATTTCAGTACGCCCATGTTGAGTTGAAATTTTGTTCATAACCCTGATTTTAGTATGGGTGTACTGAACATGGTACGGGCGCATTGTTTTTTCTGAAATTTATATTTTTTATTATTTTTTGTTTTTTCAATAAACAGAGAATAAGTGATCTTCCAGTACACCTATCATCTGTATGCATGTATGCAGTATGATGCACCTAATTCTATTTGATTCTTTTTTCAAAAGAATTAACCGATGCGTTTTTGTGTTTGGATTTTGCCATTCCTCCAGACGGACTGTGCTCTGCCGATTTCTGTTACCGAGGAATGATGCATATTTGATTTTGGTGTCATCAACCAAATGATTCTTCCCTTTCTTTAGAAGATGTGTCAACCCTCCTATTGACCACTATATCTCCATGTTTCCACTAGATTATTCAAAAATCGTTGGGACAAGAGAGAAAAGAAGGAAAGGGTATATTTTTCAAAAGTTTGTGTTTTAGAGGGGATTATTTTATTTTTGAAAAATGGTTTTTGTAAGAATGGCTGGCCAACGGTAGGCTCAAGTGTTTAGGTTAGTTTGATTAAACACTTATGAAGTTAAGCACATCTTTGTTATTAATGATTGTGCTTTGACAACTTGGATAGCTTTTCTTGAGCCCCTTGTTGAATTCAATTGATGGTACCATCATGGATTTATTTTTCTTTTTTGACGGCCCTAACTTTTGCCTAAAACACCCATTTGTGGAGTTTTAGCGGGCTTTTGTTTTTGTTCATTATTTTGTAACCCTAATTTTTGCCTAGGTCACCCTTTTGTGGGATTCCTAGCGGGTCTTTTGCTCTTATTTTTGTGCAGCCCCCTTTTTTGGGTTTCCTGCCGAGCTTTTTGTTTTTTTAGGATTTTTGTCCTGAATGGATTTCTTTTATCCATGACGGCACTTATTGAGGCCAAGAAAAGGTGCTCCAAGTTGACACACACACTTCCACATAAAAATGATGTGGGTTTATTATTATTAAGATGATTTTAACCTCATTCATGTTTATTCAAACAGGGTTAAAATAATGTGGTCTAGAATTTTATTGCAAGCGAGAAAAGAAGCAATAAAGAATTAATGAAGAATGATTTTATTATAATCGCAGCGGAAACATGTGCCCTATCGAGGCTCGGGGGTCGGGCTGTCCCCGAGGAGTGATCTCTAATAGTCACTGAATTTACACATCCCTATTAGAAGGAGAAAAACATTTTGACGACGACGACCGGCCTTGACGCTTGTCAACCGGCCTTCCTAAAGATCTGGCTTAAAGAACGTCGAGAAGGATCTTGATTCCTCTTCGTTCTTTGATCTTTATAAGGGTTGTATCCTAACCCTTGTTTCCCCGGATTATCCTTGATAATGGGTAGCTCCGGGATTCCTTGGGAGTCCTTGCCTAATCCTTGTCCTGGCAAGTATCCGTTCTTGGTGAGCATGGAGGCTACCTTCTTCATTTCTCGGGGAAACGTTTCGACATTGGCGATTTCCAATGCTTGGAAGGCGGTTTCTAAAGCTTCCTCCGTTGCATCCATGTAAGGTATGGTGGATGGCTAACTGATGAGTATATCATCTTCAGCTTGTACAGTCACCAGCTTGTCACCCACAATGAATTTGACTTTCTGGTGGAGCGTAGAAGGTACAGCTTTCGCATCATGAATCCAAGGTCGGCCGAGGAGACAACTGTATGCGGGAGTAATGTCCATCACTTGGAATTCGACATTAAAGATAGTGGGTCCAATTTGGATTGGAAGATTGATCTCTCCCACCACTTCTCTTTTAGAACCATCGAAGGCTCGAACGATCATGTTGCTCGGGCGCATTTGGACTCCCTTGATTGCCAATTGCTTGAGCGTTCTTTTTGGCATCACATTCAAGGAAGATCCATTATCTACCAAGACTTTAGCGATGTGATACTCCTTGCACTTTATAGAGATGTGCAAGGGCTTGTTGTGGTTTGATCCCTCGGCGGGGATTTCTTCATCGATGAAGGTGAGGTGATCATTAGCCTTGATGTGACTAACAATCCCCTCAAACTCGTCTTGGGAGATAGTGTGCGACACGTATGCCTCGTTCAAGACTTTCGACAGAGCTTGCCGATGCGGTTCGGAACTTAGGATCAATGACAACAGCGTAATCTTTGCTGGCGTCCTATGAAGTTGATCCACGATGGAGTACTCGTTCTGTCGGATAAACTTTAACAGTTCGTCTGTCTCCTCCTCGGATTCTTTTTCCTCGGTTTTCTTTTCTTCTTTTTCTTTATTCTTGGGGGCTTTGTTATGAAGATTATCGGGAGTGTAGATCCTACCACTCCTAGTCATGCCCCCAAGTCCAGCGATGTTGGAGATATCGCTGTCGGCAGAAAAATGGATGTCGTATATCCACGGCACAACCTTATTTGATTTGTAAGGGAAAGGCCTTGGAACTGTGATCCTTAATGGTGTTGGACCTTCCCCTTTGTTTGTCTTGATTACCAACAACGGAGTTGACGTATGCTCGCTTGGCACGGTTGTTGGCTTACACTTGATAACGAACGGCGTGCGATCCATTTTTGAACATACGCATCGATTTAATCCTTTCTTTTTATTTATGTTTATTACTGAATTACTAGGAGGGATGTATGAAATGAATGACTCCTAGATCCCTCCATGATCTATAATAAAATGCATGATATGAGATGATGGAGATGAATATGCATGCATAGTGTTTATTTAACTAAGCATTATCATGTTTTTGGGATTTTCCTAACATGATGCATGATATTACTTGGTTTGGGTAAATATCATTATTTTTTTGATATTTTGTATCTTTTTGTATTTTTGGGTGAAAAGGGAAACTACCTATATGAATGCAATGAAGGTAGATGTTAACACCATGTACTTAGAAGATCCTTATTCCTATTTATTATTTTTTTTTATTTAAAAAGAATGTTGTATGTTTAAAAGGTGCAATGTATGCTCATACAATGTCACATAAAAATGCACACACAATTCACTCATCCACGAACAGTCACGAGCGAATCACGAGGTAGGGGTCTCCTGCAGAAAAGTGCATATTCAAGGAGGATCTAACTGTTCTCACTTGGTCAAAGGCCCCCAAGGTGCCCCCATTATAGGGACCCAATTCCTCTCGTCGTAAGTCGATGGAAAGCTCCAACGCACTGTCGGACTCGAGTTCATGGTTATCACCTTGAGTGATGTTTTTCCGACAACGGTCTACGGGCACCTATAGACCCATTCGACAACCGGCCGTACTAACATCCACTCCCTATGGTTAATCACTCATGCCCCCGGGTATAGAGGGAACTGTTGTGTGCAAAGGTTTGTGTGCAGTTTGTATTTCAAACAATTGCGGAATTTAAACATACAACAGTTATTTAAAGCCATATAATAAATCATGTTATCATACAAGCAAGGGGTAATAAAGTAATTTTAACTATTATTTGTTAAAAATAATCTGTCACTAAATGGGACTGACTCTCGAGGCTTCCCCAGTGGAGTCGCCATCTGTCGCCACCGGCCCGAAACGGGGCTTTTGGCATTCGCGAAGACGGTCGAGCTCGCTTTTATTTTAGTTTTGAAAATGTATTGGATTATTAGAACGACTTGTTCTCAAACTGAGACCTTGTCGATCTTATCCAATTTATTTATTAAATGTCTCACCAATCCATATTAATCCCAAGCGGGACCCTCCATGGATTAGTGGTTTTCACAAAAGGAGGGTTCGTGGAGTCGCCACCAATGTTTTACTCAAAACATTGGAAAAAGGGATAAGGCAATTGATTTTATAAATCAACTTTGGCCATTACAACCAGAGTTGGGTAAGGGAGTCGGTTACGCGTGGGGAAGGTGTTAGCACCCCACAGCGCCCCTTTCGGGTTCCCTATGACAGATTATTTCTAAAATAATAGCGTAAAATTACTAAATTACCCCTATTTATTATAAGCGATTATAAATTAACTATCTACATGATGACAGTTTAAATATGCACACAGAAAGCAGTAAAAGGAAGGATTTAAGAAGAAACCTCTTGAAGCGTGCTTTTATATATTGAGTAAAACTGGGAAGCTTTTTGGCGTTCCCTCGCTCTACAAGCTCGCTCGCTCTCTCCTATAAAATTTTGACTATGGAAATCCGGAGGATTTCCCTTCGACTAGGTTCGAATCTCCAAGCTAAGTGCTCGGAATTCCAGAACTTCGTCGGATCGACTCCCAGAGAGATTTCTAGGGCAGAACACTGCTCAAAAACCCCAGAATACTCAAGGAGGGAGTCAAAACTGTGTGTGAAAGTGTGGAATGACGTCCAAATGACGTCCTATTTATAGGGATGAGGCGCAGTACGGCCCCTGGGTTCAATACGGCCCGTATTGAGTTTTTGTACTTCAATACGGCCGTATTGAATTCAGTACGGCCGTATTGAAATACAGAAACTTCAATACGGCCGTATTGGTTTCAGTACGGCCGTATTGTAGTACAAAATGTGCAGTACGGCCGTACTGAACTCCAAGGAGGCCGTATTGAGCTCTAAACCTCCCACTTTCTTATTTTTGGCTACTCTAAGACCTCTAAACCTACAGATAGTCATCCTATGGTCTTCTGGGAGTCCTTCTGGCTGACTTTCCTTTGATCTTTGAGAGTCTTCGAGTCTTATTTCCGACCCGGATAATTTTAGGGGTCTACAATCCTGCCCTAAACCCTAAACCTTGTCAAACGAGCAATTTTATTAAAAGGCTCACCAATCCATGTTAATCCCAAGCGGGACCCTCCATGGATTAGCGGTTTTCATAAAAAGGAAGGGTTCATGGAGTCGCCACCAATGTTTTACTCAAAACATTGGAAAAAGAAGTTTAAGGCAATCGATTCGAAAATCGACTTCGGCCATGACAACCAGAGTCGGGTAAGGGAGTCGGTTACGCGTGGGGAAGGTGTTAGCACCCCACAGCGCCCCTTTCGGGTTCCCTATGACAGATTATTTCTAAAAATAATAGTGCGAAATTACTAAATTACCCCTATTTATTCTAAACAATTATAACTTAACTATCTACATGATGACAGTTAAATATACACACAGAAAGCAGTAAAAGGAAGGACTTAAGAAGAAACCTTTGAAGCGTGCTTTTATATTCAAGTAAAACTGGGAAGCTTTTTGGCGTTCCCTCGCTCTACAAGCCCGCTCGCTCCCTCCTAGAAAATTTTAACTATGGAAATCCGGAGGATTTCCCTTCGACTCAGTTCGAGACTCAAGCAAAAAGCTCAGAACTCGAGAACTTTGTCGGATCAACTCTCCGAGTGATTTCTAGGCAGAGCACTGCTCAAAAAAACCCAGAATACTCAAGAAGAGGGTTAAAACTCAGTGTAAAAGTCTAGAATGACGTCCAATTGACGTCATATTTATAGGGATGAGGCACAATACGGCCTCTGGGGGTCAATACGGTCCGTATTGAAGTTTTGAACTACAATACGGCCGTATTGAATTCAGTACGGCCGTATTGAATTCAGTACGGCCGTATTGAAGTTCAAAAAACCTCAATACGGCCGTATTGAGTTCAGTGCAGCCGTATTGAAGTTCAGTGCAGCCGTATTGAGTTCAGTGCAGCCGTATTGAGGTTCAGAAACTTCAATACGGCCGTATTGAGTTCAGTGCGGCCGTATTGTAGTTTAAAATGTTCAATACGGCCGTACTGAACTTTTGGGAGGCCGTATTGGGCTTCATTCCCTCCACTTTCTTATTTTTTGCTACTCTAAGACCTCTAAACCTACAGATTGTCATCCCACGGTCTTCTAAGAGTCCCTTTGGCTGACTTTCCTTTGATCTTCGAGAGTCTTCAAGCTTTATTTCCGACCCGGACAATTTTAGGGGTCTACAACGCACCCCTAATCAGATTAGACAAAGATTAGCTCATGCACAAAGCACAAACAAAAAATAAACTCAATCAAAGCAATCTATAAGATACTCCTATTACATAAAATTTTTCTTTGACTTTGTTTTTGACTTCTAAGTTGTTGATGTCCTTGGTCAGCTTTGTTCCACACATTTGTTATCATCAAAACCTTTAATCTCCAGAGGTGATCTCAACAATCTCAATCTCCCCCAATCTCAACATATAAACTTTTTCAAAGATTATATAATAAACCACTTCAGATGTTAGGTGGATTCTGAAGTACTCCTCTAAGTATTCTATTTGCTACCGGTATGGGGGCAAGGCCGAGTCATACTGATGGATGAAGTGGCCGCGATCACCAGGGTTATGTGACGATGTAACCAACTATATATTTTCCATGAGAGGTTCGGTGTGTGACATGGGCAGGTGACATGTTCTCGAATTCAACACTTGGTTTGGATGTGTTGAGGTCAACATTTGGTTTGGATGTGTTGGCTACTTCATGAGATTATACAGTGGTGTGACTTTGGTTTGGATATGGAATATGTATGCATTTGGTATGGATTGTATACATTGGTTATGGATTTTTTATTATCATAGAATATGTATGCATTGGCATGAATGTGTATACATTGGATTTTGGGTTGGTTTATATTTGGCATGGAAATGACTTGTTATAATGTTGTCATTCCCTTGGTATGGATACCTATTGTTGATGAATATATAGTTTAATGATATTTCATTTTATTATACTATGGTTGGTTTTATACGTGCTAACCCTTATATTTCCATGATGTGGACTGTGATGATCTCACTATGTGGGGGAGCAGATCAGGTGTGAAGCTTTGGGATGACAAGGAGTCTTTTGGTAGCTTTTTTAAGAAGTGGCTAGACTTAGAGCTTGACCAGCACCTAGGGTGTCCCTTTTGATTGTCGCCACCCGCCGAAACGGACCTTGGCATTTGCGACGATGGTTGGACTCTTTTTAAGTTTTGAAAGATGATGGATTGTTAGAACGACTTATTCTCAAACTGAGACCTCATCGAGCTAACAATTTTGTTTAAATGGCTCTCACCAATCCATGTTAATCCCAAGCGGGACCCTCCATGGATTAGTGGTTTTCGCAAAAAGAAGGGGTTCTTGGAGTCGCCACCAATGTTTTACTCAAAACATTGGAAAAAGATATAAGGCAATTGATTTTTACAAATCAACTTTGGCCATTACAACCAGAGTCGGGTAAGGGAGTCGGTTACGTGCGAGGAAGGTGTTAGCACCCCACAACGCCCCTTTCGGGTTCCCTATGACGGATTATTTCATAAATAATAGTGTAAAGTTACTAAATTACCCCTATTTATTAGAAACGATTATGAGTAAAATATTTACATGATGAAAACTCTAAACATGCAATGCAACAATCAAAAAGCAATAAATAAAAGCGGTAAAAGAAGGGATTTGGAAAGAAACCTTCGAAGCGGGCTTTTATATATTCAAAACGAAGTTTAGGAGGCTTTTTGGCGCTCCTTCCCACTACACGTCCGCTCGCTCCTTTCCCTAAAGATAATTTTTACTATGGAAATCAAAGAGATTTCCCTTCGACTTGTTCGAGTCTCAAGCTAATGGCTCATGACTCAAGAACTTCGTCGGATTGGCTCTCGGAGAGACTTCTAGGGCAGAGAATAGCTCAAAAACCCAAGAATACTCAGCACGAGGGTCCAGAAGTGTGGAAAAAGTATGGAATGACGTGCAAATGATGTCCTATTTATAGTACGGCCGTATTGAATTCAATACGGCCGTATTGAATTCAATACGGCCGTATTGAAGTTCAAAAACTTCAATACGGCCGTATTGGTTTCAGTATGGCCGTATTGTAGTTCAAATAGCTCAGTACGGCCGTACTGAACCTCTGGGAGGGCGTATTGGGCTCCAATCCTCACACACCTTTATTCTAAGCTACTCTAAGACTTCTAGACCTACAAAGAATCATCCTAGGGTCTTCCAGGAGTCCTTCCGGCTGACTTTCCTTCGGTCTTTGAGAGTCTTTGAGCTTTATTTCCGACCCGGACAATTTTAGGGGTCTACAGCTGCCCCCCCTTTACTTAGTCGAACGGCTTTTTGGTGTACCGGTTGACAAGTAAAGGAGCTGACCCAATTGTCCGGGGAGTAAGCCATCCTTCCGACTTGTAGTGTCTTCCGGTGGGAAAATTGTTGAGTGGCCTCTCTAGGTTGAGTATTAGTCGTCGCCTCTCCAGGCTCGTGCATACCTCGGTGTTTCTGACAACCTCGGTAGCGTGAGTTTGCCCTCTCCAGGGTCTGCATGCCTTCGTGTTTCTGACGACGTTGGCAGCTGCATACCTCCGTGTTTCTGACGACGTCGGTAGCTGAGTATTGGTCGTCGCCTCTCCAGGCTCGTGCATACCTCGTGTTTCTGACAACCTCGGTAGCTGCATACCTCCGTGTTTCTGACGACGGGGTAGCTGAGTATTAGTCGTCGCCTCTCTAGGCTCGTGCATACCTCGGTGTTTCTGACAACCTCGGTAGCTGCATACCTCCGTGTTTCTGACGACGGGGTAGCTGAGTATTGGTCGTCGCCTCTCCAGGCTCGTTGCATACCTCGGTGTTTCTGACAACCTTGGTAGTTGCATACCTCCGTGTTTCTGACGACGGCGGTAGCTGAGTATTAATCGTCGCCTCTCCAGGCTCGTGCATACCTCGGTGTTTCTGACAACCTCGGTAGCTGCATACCTCCGTGTTTCTGACGACGGGGTAGCTGAGTATTAGTCGTCGCCTCTCCAGGCTCGTGCATACCTCGGTGTTTCTGACAACCTCGGTAGCTGCATACCTCCGTGTTTCTGACGACGGGGTAGCTAAGTATTGGTCGTCGCCTCTCTAGGCTCGTTGCATACCTCGGTGTTTCTGACAACCTCGGTAGTTGCATACCTCCGTGTTTCTGACGACGGCAGTAGCTGAGTATTAGTCGTCGCCTCTCCAGGCTCGTGCATACCTCGGTGTTTCTGACAACCTCGGTAGCTGCATACCTCCGTGTTTCTGACGACAGGGTAGCTGAGTATTAGTCGTTGCCTCTCCAGGCTCGTGCATACCTTGGTGTTTCTGACGACCTCGGTAGCGTGAGTTTTCCCTCTCCAGGGTCTACGGTTTGCCCTCCCCAGGGTTTGCATGCCTCCGTGTTTCTGACGACGTTGGCAGCTGCATACCTCCGTGTTTGTGACGACGTCGGTAGCTGAGTATTAGTCGTCGCCTCTCCAGGCTCGTGCATACCTCGGTGTTTCTGACGACCTCGGTAGCGTGAGTTTGCCCTCTCCAGGGTCTGCGGTTTGCCCTCCCTAGGGTTGCATACCTCCGTGCTTCTGGTCACTTTGGTAGCGTGAGTTTTCCCTCTCCAGGGATTTGTGATGATTTTGTCTCCACAGTCCACGATGCTGCTTCGATAGTTGTTTTTGATTTTGGTGCCGCTGAGGGCTGGATAACGCAGGGATCCGTCTAGGGGATGTGCAGTTACTCATAGGTTCTTGTGTCCCAACTTTCCATTGCGTAGTTGGTGCCCACTGGGGAAATTCTGATTCCTTGGGGATGCAGACACAAAGATGCTCTTTCTGAGGTGAGCGATGCCTTATGATTGGCTGACGTCCTTTCGACGTTGGTGGAGTATCCCGGTTATCCTTATTCGGGTGAATTTTTGATTTTTGGTTTTGTTGCCTCTGCGTAGGCTGTTATCCGCTGGGGGATTCTGTCGGATTGACCTTGATTGGCCTCTTCTGTTAGGCGAATTATCTTGACGTTCGGTTTTTTGGTTGAATACCGAATTCCGCTTGGGGAATGGGTATCGATCTTTTTGGATTTTCCTTTTTTGGAGGAGTGCCTCTGAGTAGGCGAATGGGGATTGAGGATCTTGTGTATCCCAGAGTATTATTTAGAAAGCCTCTTTAGGCTTTGCTTCACTCGTCGCTCGAGTTGGAAAGCTATCTTCCACTGAGGAAGTCTGAGTCCTTTGACTCGGATATTTTGTTTGGATGATCATGCTTCCATTGGGGAATCTTGCTGATCTTGCTCTGATAGCTTTCACTGGGAATTCGGCCCAAGAGTGCAAGCTGAGATGTCTCTGGGGAGTATTATTTCGGCAAGCCTCTCCAGGCTCAGTTATTCTGTACGATTGTTGGATTTTCTGAATTTTTGCCTTTTTTGTCGATTTCGGCTTTTTTTGGAATCGGAGGGATCTCAAACACACTCACAGATAAAGTATGCAGAGGAATGAGAGGAGGAGGGACGTATTTATAGAAAAAATTAGGTCAGTACGGTCCGTACTGAATTCAGTACGGCCGTACTGACCTTACTGTTGATGTACAAAAGAATGGGCCGATACGGGCCGTATTGAATTCAATACGCCCGTATTGGTGTGGTCGTTATGGCCAATACGGCCGTATTCATTTCAGTACGCCCGTATTGAGTTGAAAATTTGTTCATAACCCTAATTTTAGTACGGGTGTACTGAACATGGTACGGGCGCATTGTTTTTTTTTTTCAATAAACAGAGAATAAGTGATCTTCCAGTACACCTATCATCTGTATGCATGTATGCGGTATGATGCACCTAATTCTATTTGATTTATTTTTCAAAAGAATTAACCGATGCGTTTCTTTGCTTGGATTTTTTGCCATTCCTCTAGACGGGCTGTGCGCTGCCGATTTCTGTAACCGAGGAATGATGCGTGTTATATCGAGATTGGTGTCATCAACCCAGTGATCCTTCCCTTCCTTTAGAAGACGTATCAACCTTCCTATTGACCACTATATCTCCATGTTTCCACTAGATTATTCTAAAATCGTTTGGGACAAGAGAAAAGAAGGGAAATATATTTTTGTTCAAAAGTTTGTGTTTTAGAGGGGATTATTATTGTTCTGAAAACGGTTTTTGTAAGAATGGCTGGCCAAGGTAGGCTCATGTGTTTAGGCTTGTTTGATTAAACACTTATGAAGTTAAGAAAGTCTTGTTATTGACGTTGTGATTCGACAACTTAGATAGTTTCCCTTGAACCTTTCTTTTTGAATTCAGCTCATGGTACCATCACGGATTTCTTTTGCTCTTTGATTGTCTTTATTTTTTGCCTAAAACACCCTTTTGTGGCGTCTCAGCGGACCTTTGTTTTTGTTTATTTTTGCAACCCTAATTTTTGCCTAGGTCACCCTTTCATGGGATTCCTAGCGGGTTCTTTGCTCTTATTTTTGTGCAGCCCCCTTTTTGGGTTTCCTGCCGAGCTTTTTTTGTTTTTATGATTTTTGTTTTTAAAGGATTTCTTTTTTATCCATGATGGCACTTGTCGAGGCCAAGGAATGGTGCTCCAAGTTGTCATACACACTTCCACATAAAAATGATGCGGGTTTATTGTTATTAAGACAATTTTAACCTCATTCATGCTTATTCAAACAGGGTTAAAATAATGTGGTCTAGAAATTTATTGCAAGCAAGAAAAGAAGCAATAAGAAATAATAAAGAACGATTTTATTATAATTATAGCGGAAACATGTGCCCTATCGAGGCTCGGGGGTTGGGCTGTCCCCGAGGAGTAATCTCTAACAGTCATCAGGTATATACATCCCTATCGGAAGGAGAAGAGCACTTGATGACGACGACCGGCCTTGACGCTTGTGAACCGGCCTTCCTAAAGTTCTGGCTTAAAGAACGTCGAGAAGGATCTTGGTTCCTCTTCGTCCTTTGATCTTTATTAGGGTTGTATCTTAACCCTTGTTTCCCCGGATTATCCTTAATAATGGGTAGCTCGGGAATTCCTTGGGAATCCTTGCCAAGTCCTTGTCCAGGCAAGTATCCGTTCTTGGTGAGCATGTAGGCTACCTTCTTCATTTCTCGGGGAAACGTTTCGACATTGGCGATCTCCAATGCTTGGAAGGCGGTCTCTAGAGCTTCCTCTGCTGCATCCACGTAAGGTATGGCAGATGGCTTGCTGATGAGTATGTCATCTTCAGCTTGTACGGTCACCAGCTTGTCACCCACTATGAATTTGACTTTCTGGTGGAGCGTAGAGGGAACAGCTTTCGCATCATGAATCCAAGGTCGGCCGAGGAGACAGCTGTATGCAGGAGTAATGTCCATCACTTGAAATTCGACATTAAAGATGGTGGGTCCAATTTGGATTGGAAGATTGATTTCTCCCACCACTTCTCTTTTAGAACCGTCGAAAGCTCGGACGATCATGTTGCTCGGGCGCATTTGGATTCCCTTGATTGCCATTTGATCGAACGTTCTTTTTGGCATCACATTCAAGGAAGATCCGTTATCCACCAAGACTTTAGCGTGTGGTATTCCTTGCACTTTACAGAGATGTGCAAGGGTTTGTTGTGATTCGGTCCCTCAGCGGGGATTTCTTCATCGGTGAAACTGAGGTGATCATTAGCCGTGATGTGACTAACAATCCCCTCAAACTTGTCTTGGGAGATAGTGTGCGACACGTATGCCTCGTTCAAGACTTTCAACAGAGCTTGTCGATGCGGTTCAGAGCTTAGGATCAACGACAACAGAGTAATCTTTGCTGGCGTCCTATGAAGTTGATCCACGATGGAGTACTCGCTTTGTCGGATATATTTTAACAGCTCATCAGTCTCCTCCTCGGATTCCTTATTTTCCTCGTTTTTTTCTTTTTCTTTTTCTTTTCCTTTATTCTTGGGAGCTTTATCATGAAGATCTTCGGGAGTGTAGATCCTGCCACTCCTAGTCATGCCCCCAAGTCCAGCGATGTTAGAGATATCGCTGTCGACAGAATAATGGATGTCGTATATCCATGGCACAGCCTTATTCGATTCGTAGGGAAAAGGTCTTGGAGCAGTGATCCTTAACGGTGTCGGACCTTCCCCTTTATTTGTCTTGATTACCAACAACGGAGTTGATGTGCGTTCGCTTGGCGCGGTTGTTGGCTTACACTTAATAACAAACGGCGTGCGATCCATTCTGAACATACGCATCGGTTAATTCTTTCTTTTTATTAATGTTTATTAATGAATTACTAGGAGGGATGTATGGAAATGAATGACTATGAAATGCAAAGGCAATTGAAAGATTTCATAGATCTCAAAAATTCGATTTATTAATCAAAGAAAGTGTACAACTCATTATACAATGCTTCAAAGCAATTTTTTACAAAATGAGAAAAGCCGATAGAAACCCACAAGCGGGTTCATATTTCTTCTCCATTCATCTTCGGCTTCCTCTACATGACGGGCCATTGCTTCGGCTTGCGTATGGACTGCTTGGCTCATATTATCGCTAAGCTTTTGAGCGTCCTTCGCCTTTTGAATGTGGTAGTTGATCATGGCTTGCAGTTCTTTAAGCTCGTCTTCGGCTCGATCCTTCTCCTCTCGGAGCTTAGCCATCTGTGCTAATCCTTCCCTTTCCTTCTTGCGAAAATCGGAAAGGCTTGCGGTTTGTTGTTGAGCAACTTCCCGCCATTGTTGCGCATCGGATCGAGTCAAGAGTAGATCATCTTGCATGTCCTTGATCAACTGTGCCTGCCTTGCGTACTCGGCTTCAAGGTGTGCTATCTTTGCGTCAACATCTCGGAGTTGACTATTCGGTTCGACCTTTGGCATTTTGGATGCCCGAATAGCCTTCTCATTAAGGTTAGCACACTCGTCCTTGAGCCGCTCTATCTCATGGTCTTTTTTCTTGCACTGCCTTTGTAGACCGTCAATGGCGAAACTGGATTCTTCGTTCTTCTCTTCAAGAACCCTCATCTGAGCTCCCATGATTTCCAGCTTCTTGGTCAAGGCATCGACTTGTTCTTGCAGCACCCTCCTCGTGACTGCGGTCGCGCAAGAGGTGGATGGTTGGGGCACCCCCCTCTCGCTCCTCCAAATCTCGTAGTCGGTGGAGACGGATACCCGAGGCTTTCCAAGCTCTCAATCTCCCTCATAGATTGGTCTCTCCCACGCTCTAATGACAGCGTGCATGTCTCTCTGATACTCGGAATCAAAGGAGAAACACAATCCTCCAAGCTCCTCTTTGGTAGGAACAATCTGAGTCCTCATAAGTTGCCTCATAGCCAATCTAGGTGAATAAGCTATGCAACCTCTGAGGCCCATCAAAGGTATGCTTGGGTAACTGCCGCATCTCATCAATACACTGCTCGGACGGAACCAAAGACAAACCCATGTGAAGTGCTCAATGCTCCACTGTTCCATCTCTTCCTTCCATTCGGAAGCATAGCGGCGGCATACGGGGATCTTCGAAAAGCTCCTCAACGGATCGGGCAAAGTCCCCATGTGACTAGAGGCGTAGAAGTGTGTGATGCTCCACACATATAACAAGGAGGTGCAGCATCGGATAATCTTCCCTTGCTTCTGCTGAGATATGTTGACAGAAAGCAAGGTTTCGGCAAGAATGGCAGGCACGGGACTTTTCATGTGCACGTCCCAGGCGAAGAAAGCGTCCATAGCGGCATGGTCCACTGTGTTAGCGTGAAAGGGGAATAGGACTGTCCCAAACACGGCTAACGCTAGAGTCTTGTTGAAAGCTAACCAATCTCCCTCACCAGCTAAGGAAGAAAGGTGATCCTCAATCATAGCGAGCTTCCAACCTTTGATACTGTCGTTCTCCACTAAGGCAGATGATCGTGATGGTAGTTTGACTTGAGTAGCGACCCTCTCCACGGCCACATAATTACCATGAAAAACATAGACCCCTGCTGATTTGGGCCATCACAACATGAGCTCGTACTCCTCGAGAGTAGGAACTAAGTCAAATTGGGGGAACTCGAAGCAATGCAGATCAAGACTCCAAAAGTGAACCAATGCTCTCAGAAAGGCCGGATCCACACATATCTTCATCAAATCGAGGACTCGTCCATATGATTTCTCGAACTCAACACGAGCCTCATGTGGCATGATAGCTAAGTCGTATCACTATCAAACAATTCTAGGTTCTTCAACAAATTTCTGTAATATAGAGGACTTAACCTAGGTCATCTCTCAAGGACACAAGCACATTGTATTTTGAATTTAATCATGTATGTAAATCAATTTAGAACTCGGGAGAGAAATTTTCAAACAAACAATTAGAACAGTATCAAGAAAGCAAAGAAATCAAATCAACACAAAATTTCAGTAGTATAAGAGTTCAGTTCAAGGTTTCAATTCCTACAGTATAATCATCATTGTTCACAATGAATACGAATTCTCAATCCATCTAATTCAATCCGAAATTAATCCAAACAGTTTTCTAAATCTAGATTTTGAATTTTATTAAAACAGAAACTACAATCGCACATTCCAAATTTCAACAAAATTCAAGAAAAGTAACCGATTGAATTAGGGATTTAGGTTATTTCTAATCAGAAAATACTTCTTCTCATTTTCAATTAGGAATCAAAACAGAGATTCAATATCATGAAAACCGAATTTAAACTAAACAGAAAAGAGGAGAAGAAGAAGAAAGAATTCGTTCGGTAAAAATTAGAAACTCAAATTTACCGTAGTTCTTGAAACCTTAAACCGATTAAGGAATTAGCTTTTCCTCATTATCATGTTGCAGCAAATTCCAATTGAGAAAAGAAATTCCGTGAGACAGAGAAAAATTCGTGTAAGAGGAAAATGAGAGAAAGAAAGATGCAAAGCTTCTAAAGAGAGAAGAGAGAACTTGGAAGAGAAACTTCTTCAGGAAGTAATCTCCAATCTGAAAATCTAACAAATGATTTTTCCCCAGACCCACTCCTGAATCATTACATGGTTTTAAAGACAAAATAATGGGCCTAAAGTCAAAGGTCCAGTCCACTAATTACAATTGAAAAGCCTAATTAACTAAACTAATCAGTTTCATGACAAGCTGAACAATTCAGTGCAGAG
This sequence comes from Cajanus cajan, assembly GCF_000230855.2. Classification (NCBI taxonomy): domain Eukaryota; kingdom Viridiplantae; phylum Streptophyta; class Magnoliopsida; order Fabales; family Fabaceae; genus Cajanus; species Cajanus cajan. The sequence goes on from NC_138525.1 coordinate 37,533,785, forward strand.
CCGCGACTTTAAAGCACGATTTTGGGTCTGAAAATGTCCAAACTGGGTTTTTCGTCCAACATGAGAATTGTAGATCTCTGTCTTATCTTTACAGGGACACCAAGTTTGCCAAATTCCGAGTTGAATAGCTCCAGATATGGCTTGTACAAGAAACTGTGTCAAAACAGGAAATTCTTACGGAAAATTAGTAAAATTTATAACTAATTCCTAAATGATTCACTAATGCAAAACTAAACTAAAACATGAATATAGGATACTAAAAAGAATCAAATAAGGTAAAAACACATAAATAAAGATATACTAAAATATTACTATCATGGCATCAAAGAACAGAGGTGGTCCAACCTCTCGGCACGGTATAACAAGAAGTCCACTTTCTTCAACTGCCCTTGCACTCCCCTAGATCCCTCCATGATCTACGATAAGAATGCATGATATGAGATGATGGCGTTGAATATGCATGCATTGTGTTTATTCAACTAAGCATTATCATGTTTTCGGGATGCTCCTAAGATGATGCATGATATTGCTTGGTTTGGATAAATATCTTTTTTTGGGTATTTTGTTTTTTGTATTTTTTGGGTGAAAAGGGAAACTACCTATATGAATGTGATGAAGGTAGATGTTAACACCATGTAATGGAAGATTCTTATTCCTATTTATTCTTATTTTAAAAGGGAATGTTGTATGTTTAAAGAATGCAATGTATGCTCAAACAATGTCACATAAACAATGCACAAACAATTCACTCATCCACGAACAGTCACGAGCGAATCACGAGGTAGGGGTATCCTGCAGAAAAGTGCATATTCAAGGAGGTTCTAACTGTTCTCACCGGTCCAAGGCCCCCAAGGTGCCCCCATTATAGGGACCCAATTCCTCTCGTCGTAAGTCGATGGAAAGCTCCAACGCACTGTCGGACTCGAGTTCATGGTTTTCACCTTGAGTGATGTTTTCCGGCAACGGTCTACGGGCACCTATAGACCCATTCGACAACCGGCCGTACTAACATCCACTCCCTATGGCTTTCCACTCATGCCCCCGGGTATAGAGGGAACTGTTGTGTGCAAAGGTTCGTGTGCAGTTTATATTTCAAACGATTGCGGAAATTTAAACATCCAACAGTTATTAAAGCCAACTAGGTAAAACATGTTATCATACAAGTGAGGGGTAACGAAGTAATTTTAAACTATTATTTTAGAAATAATCCATCACTAAATGGGACTGACTCTCGAGGCTTCCCCAGTGGAGTCGCCATCTGTCGCCACCCGCCGAAACGGACCTTGGCATTCGCGACGATGGTTGGACTCTTTCTAAGTTTTGAAAGATGATGGATTGTTAGAACGACTTATTCTCAAACTGAGACCTCATCGAGCTAACAATTTTGTTTAAATGGCTCTCACCAATCCATGTTAATCCCAAGCGGGACCCTCCATGGATTAGTGGTTTTCGCAAAAAGAAGGGGTTCTTAGAGTCGCCACCAATGTTTTACTCAAAACATTGGAAAAAGATATAAGGCAATTGATTTTCACAAATCAACTTTGGCCATTACAACCAGAGTCGGGTAAGGGAGTCGGTTACGTGCGAGGAAGGTGTTAGCACCCCACAACGCCCCTTTCGGGTTCCCTATGACGGATTATTTCATAAATAATAGTGTAAAGTTACTAAATTACCCCTATTTATTAGAAACGATTATGAGTAAAATATTTACATGATGAAAACTCTAAACATGCAATGCAACAATCAAAAAGCAATAAATAAAAGCGGTAAAAGAAGGGATTTGGAAAGAAACCTTCGAAGCGGGCTTTTATATATTCAAAACGAAGTTTAGGAGGCTTTTGGCGCTCCTTCCCACTACACGTCCGCTCGCTCCTTTCCCTAAAGATAATTTTTACTATGGAAATCAAAGAGATTTCCCTTCGACTTGTTCGAGTCTCAAGCTAATGGCTCATGACTCAAGAACTTCGTCGGATTGGCTCTCGGAGAGACTTCTAGGGCAGAGAATAGCTCAAAAACCCAAGAATACTCAGCACGAGGGTCCAGAAGTGTGGAAAAAGTGTGGAATGACGTGCAAATGACGTCCTATTTATAGGATTGAGGAGCAATACGGCCTGGGAGGTCAATACGGCCCGTACTGGGTTTTTGAACTACAGTACGGCCGTATTGAATTCAATACGGCCGTATTGAAGTTCAAAAACTTCAATACGGCCGTATTGGTTTCAGTATGGCCGTATTGTAGTTCAAATAGCTCAGTACGGCCGTACTGAACCTCTGGGAGGGCGTATTGGGCTCCAATCCTCACACACCCTTATTCTAAGCTACGCTAAGACTTCTAGACCTACAAAGAATCATCCTAGGGTCTTCCAGGAGTCCTTCCGGCTGACTTTCCTTCGGTCTTTGAGAGTCTTTGAGCTTTATTTCCGACCCGGACAATTTTAGGGGTCTACATTGATGTTTTCATAATGTTGTACATTCATTATCTTTTTGGATGACTGTATAACCCTACTGATGATGACCCTTTTATAAAATTGTTTTATATGATGAAAACAATTTACACGTCATTTTATATTTACACTCTAGTGTAGCTGGCCTTTACTCTATTTTCTTTAATATATATTATTTTTATTTTAGTTGTCATATTGCTTGTTGATGTGACAGCCTAAGGCAGGTCGTTACAACTAGCTAGTATATCCTTTATTGCTTTCCTTTAATTCTCTTAGTTGTTAGCATAATTCCTTAGGTTTCTGTATGTTCGTTTAGAGGCTTCGAAAGTTGCCTACTAGGGGTCCAAACACACACTCATTCTTGTTGTGCTAAAATTGTTTTTGTTAGAAAAGTGAAAATGGGCTTAGTGATTTCAACTTGAAAAGACTTGATTTTTAAGAGATTCTTTGTAGTCCACCTCCCTTGATAGTTCACTTTGTGCACTTAGGCCTCCTATCGTTTTTCTTGCCCTCAAAAATCTTTTGTGAAAACCTTTTAGCACTCACTCTTTGTGAAAATATTTTCAAGAACCACTTTGTGAAAACCTTTCTTGATTAAAGATGAGTGATCATTCAAGTGTACGTGGTCAAAATACCCATAGTAGTAGACATAGTCTTAGGGATGAACTTAGAGAACTTAGGGAATACATGAAAAGAAAAGAAGAAGAAAATGAAAAAAGAGAGGAAGAATATAAGAGAAAAGAGAAAGAAAATGAGAAAAACAATAAAGAAATAAAAGAGATAATGCTAGCAAGACTAGTCATGGGGGGGAAGTTGGGGGATCCAACCCAAGGGTTTCCCCAACTAGGCCCTAAATAGGCAATAGGGTGAGAACCCCTAGAAGTGAAATGAGGGTAGTCAACACCGTACAAACCCCCCAAGTGATATTCATTATAGTAGTCATCATAATGATGATTACTATCAAAGGCCACAAAGAACACAAAGACCAAGGGAGTCTTTCAATAAGGAACCCAATATTAGTCTTCCCTCATTTCATGACCAAGACAATGTTGAAACATATTTCGATTGGGAAATGAAAGTTGATCAACTTTTTTCTTGCCATGGAATAAGTGAAGAGAAAAAGGTTTATTTGGAAACCCTTAGCTTCCAAGGGCATGCTATGTATTGGTGGACCTCCTTGGAAAAAGAAAGAAGATTGCATCATGAGCCCCCAATATAATATTGTAATGAATTTTGTAGTGCCTTAAGAATCAGGCATATTCCCCCATACTATGACCGTGAGCATATAGGCAACAAATGGAGTTACTCATGATGAAGGCTAGAATAAGAGAAGAAGAGAGAACCACCATTTCTAGATTTCAAAGTGGTATCAATCTTGAAATAAGAGACAAAGTTCAACTTTTGCCTTATAGAGATTTAAAAGATGTTGTTCAACTTTGTTCAAGAGTGGAGCATCAACTCAAAAGGAAAAGTTTTAGAAAAGACTCCACTCCCTCGTATTACAAGAATTTCAAGAAGGACGGATCCTCTTCCAAACCTTATTTCAAAGAAAAAGAAAAAGAACAAGAAAAAGCAAAATCTTCTCTTAAAGCTCCTTGTAAAGAATCTAAGTCAAGTGACATCAAGTGCTTTAAGTGTCTTGGGAGGGGACATATTGCTTCTCAATGACCCACAAAGAAAACAATGATTTTAAGAGGCCAAGACCACTATAGTAGCCTTGACAAAGCTACTTCTTCTTCATCTACTTCAAGTAGTGAAGATGAAGCCATAGATTTGGAAGAAGAAATCTTACCTTGTAGTGGATACTTACTCGTGGTTAAGAGGCTTCTTAACAACCAAACTAGTGATATTGACCAATCTCAAAGGGAGAACTTATTTTACACAAGATACAAGGTTTTAGAAAATATTTGTTCTCTCATTGTAGATAGTGGGACTAGTTGCAATTGTTATAGCACTAGATTGGTTGAGAAGTTAGCCTTAACTACAATATCCCATCCTAGACCATATAAGTTGGAATGGAATAATGAGGAAAGAGGAACTGTAGTCAACCAACAAGCAAACATACAATCTCCTTTGACAAATATAAGGATGAAGTTTTGTGTGATATAGTGCCATTGGAGGCTAGTCATGTTTTACTTGGGAGGCCTTGCCAATTTGATAAGAAAACCATTCATGATGGCTGTAGACCCCTAAAATTGTCCGGGTCGGAAATAAAGCTTGAAGACTCTCGAAGACTGAAGGAAGATCAGCCAGAAGGACTTCCAGAAGGCCCAAGGAGGGTTCTCTATCGGTCTAGAGGTCTTAGGATAGCTAAAATAAGAAAAGTGGGAGGAATGAAGCCCAATACGGCCTCCCAGAGGTTCAGTACGGCCGTATTGAACATTTTGAACTTCAATACGGCCGCACTGAACTCAATACGGCCGTATTGAAGTTTCTGAACTTCAATACGGCTGCATTGAATTCAATACGGCTGCACTGAACTTCAATACGGCTGCACTGAACTTCAATACGGCTGCACTGAACTTCAATACGGCCGTATTGAGGTTTTTTGAACTTCAATACGGCCGTATTGAATTCAATACGGCCGTATTGTAGTTCAAAACTTCAATACGGACCGTATTGACCCCCAGAGACCGTATTGAGCCTCATCCCTATAAATATGACGTCAATGGGACGTCATTCGACACTTTCACACACAGTTTTAACCCTCTTCTTGAGTATTCTGGGTTTTTTTGAGCAGTGCTCTGCCTAGAAATCACTCGGAGAGTTGATCCGACGAAGTTCTTGAGTCACGAGCCATTTGCTTGAGTCTCGAACCTAGTCGAAGGGAACGCCAAAACGCTTCCCAATTTCTGTCAAAATATATAAGAAAGCACGCTTCAAAGGTTTATCTCTTTAAAGTCCCTTCTTTTACCGCTTTCTGTGTGTACATATTTAAACTGTCATCATGTAGATAGTTAATTTATAATTGCTTAGAATAAATAGGGGTAATTTAGTAATTTCGCACTATTATTTTTAAATAATTTGTCATAGGGAACCCGAAAGGGGCGCTGTGGGGTGCTAACACCTTCCCCACGCGTAACCGACTCCCTTACCCGACTCTGGTTGTAATGGCCGAAGTCGATTTTTGAATCGATTGCCTTAAACTTCTTTTTCCAATGTTTTGAGTAAAACATTGGTGGCGACTCCATGAACCCTTCCTTTTTATGAAAACCGCTAATCTATGGAGGGTCCCGCTTGGGATTAACATGGATTGGTGAGCCTTTTAATAAAATTGCTCGTCTGACAAGGTCTCAGTTTGAGAATAAGTCATTCTAGCAATCCATATTTTCAAACAAATAAAAGAGTCCAACCATCCTTCGCGAATGCCGAAAGCCCGTTTCGGGCCGGTGGCGACAGATGGCGACTCCGCTGGGGAAGCCTCGAGAGTCAGTCCCATTTAGTGACAGATTATTTTTAACAAATAATAGTTAAAATTACTTCATTACCCCTTGCTTGTATGATAACATGTTTATCTATTTGGCTTTAATAACTGTTGTTTGTTTAAATTTCCGCAATTGTTTGAAATAAAAACTGCACACAAACCTTTGCACACAACAGTTCCCTCTATACCCGGGGGCATGAGTGGTAAGCCATAGGGAGTGGATGTTAGTACGGCCGGTTGTCGAATGGGTCTATAGGTGCCCGTAGACCGTTGTCGGAAAGCATCACTCAAGGTGATAACCATGAACTCGAGTCCGACAGTGCGTTGGAGCTTTCCATCGACTTACGACGAGAGGAATTGGGTCCCTATAATGGGGGCACCTTGGGGGCCTCAGACCGGTGAGAACAGTTAGAACCACCTTGAATATGCACTTTTCTGCAGGATACCCCTACCTCGTGATTCGCTCGTGACTGTTCGTGGATGAGTGAATTGTTTGTGTAAATGCTTATGTGCAATTGTTTGTGCATTAATAAATAACCTCATGATAAGGTCTAAAGAATAATCCCCATGCATGAAAATGTCATAACATGAGAGGAAAAACAATGTGTGAAAATATAATAAAAAGCGAGGAGCATGTACATCATTGCCAATAAGACCTCATGCATCCTCATCAATTATTCATTTTAGGATCACCAATACCCTCTCGATGTGAGCAAAAGGGACCCATGACTATTGAGATTCTCCGTTGGGGAGAGATCATAGGCTAGGGAGGGTGATAAACCTTCATCTTAAAAAGGCAGCGCCTTAAAGATGGAGTCTTATCAAGCTCACATCGAGAGTGTATTCATACCATGAATAAACTAATTAGAATAAAACATTCATTTTAGAAAGTGGCTGGTCATCTCTCTGTCCTCACACGCGCGCAGAAAATCAAGAAGATGGAAGCGCTGGAGGACCAAAATAAGAAGCTTACAGCCGAGCTCTCACAGCTCAAAGAACAAATGGCGCAAATGATGGAACTCATGCGTCAACATAACGTCCATGGATTAAGCCACACTGACCATGGGTCCCATCATGAGGAAGAGGAGGTGCATGAAGAAGAGCCTCCACACGCCATACCTATTGGGGCTGGAATTATGATTAAAGAGCCCGAAGTTTCAAAGGAACAATTCCACGCCCTAGAGGATCGGCTAAGGGCTATGGAGGGGCATGATTTCGATATTAAAGATGCCGCCGACATGTGCTTAGTGAGGGATATTCAATTTCCTCCTAAATTTAAAGTGCCAGATTTCCCGAGATACGTGGGATCGACTTGCCCCAAAAGTCATCTCACCATGTACTGTCGCAAAATGGCTGCATATGCTACCAATGAAAAGCTCTTAATTCATTGCTTTCAAGAGAGCTTGGCTGAAACCGCACTCAATTGGTATATGCAGCTAGATGGAAATCTAGTACATACATGGAGGCAGTTGGCCGACGCCTTTCTCAAGCGCTATAAATACAACATCGACCTAACACCCGATAGGTCAGATCTTCAAGCCTTGAGTAAGAAAAATGATGAATCTTTCAAGGCGTACGCCCAACGATGGAGGGAGTTGGCGGCACAGATAGAGCCCCCGCTGTCGGATAAGGAGACGGTGTCCTTATTCATCAACTCGTTGACTGGTCCCTATTACGATAAAATGATAGGGAACACAACGACACTCTTCTCGGACATCATCACCATTGGGGAGAGAGTGGAACAAGGACTTAAAAGTGGGAAGCTGGCTAAGCCTTCCCAATCATATGAAGCTAAGAAGACCTTCGGGAAGAAGAAAGAGGGAGGAGTCAATGCTATAACCATACCCTCGGCTACTTTCACTTCGAAGTCGGGAAGATCGCAATTCACCCCTGTGAAGAAGTTTGATAAACTTCCGACCACTTATAGCGATCTCCTGCCGAAGCTAGTAGAAGCCAAACTTCTAGCTCATGTTCCACCAAGGAAGATCGACCCACCTTACCCCGATTGGTACAAGCCACAAGACAAATGTTTATACCATTCGGGGGCACCAGGGCATTCAACAGAGAAATGCCTAGCTCTGAAATACAAGGTCCAAAACCTTATTGATGCCGGGTGGGTCACCTTCGATTTGACAGCGCCCGACGTGAGCAAGAATCCTCTGCCAAAGCAGGAGTAGAGAGAAGAACAAGCCACGATAGGGCCCCTTCATTTTTCTCTTTTAGGGACTCATGATCAGTACCCGAGATCATGAGAACCTTTTCATGTAAATAAGGGTTTTTGTACAGTTTTAATACATATCAATAAAGAGGCATTTTTCGCACATTACTCTCTTTTTTTTGTTCTTTTCTCTCTTTCCTCATTGACATTAATAATTCTAAACCTAAACAGAACCAATAAAATAATTATGTCTGTAATTATTCGCTCTGACCGGGATCCGAAGGTGAATGGGTTGAGTTGGACAGTGATGAGGAGACCATCTCTCCGGATCTGCAAAGACTGCTAGAACGAGAAGCTCGCATACTCCAACTCATCAAGAGAAATTGGAGACTGTGAATTTGGGGCATGGCCGAGAGATATAAGAGGTCAACATTGGGACCCATATCAGTGATGAAATAAGGACACATGTTTCCGCTATGATTATAATAAAATCATTCTTCATTGCTTCTTTTCTTGCTTATAATAAAATTCTAAACCACATTATTTTTAACCCTGTTTGAATAAACATGAATGAGGTTAAAATCATCTTAATAATAATAAACCCGCATCATTCTTTATGTGGAAGTGTGTGTGACAACTTGGAGCACCTTCCCTTGGCCTCGACAAGTGCCATCATGGATAAAAATAAATCCTTTAAAATAAAAGAAGCTCGGCAGAAAACTCAAAAAGGGGACTGCGCAAAAATAAGAGCAAAAGACCCGCTAGGAATCCCACGAAAGGGTAACCTAGGCAAAAGTTAGGGTTACAAAAATAAACAAAAACAAAGGTCCGCTAAAACGCCACAAAAGGGTGTTTTAGGCAAAAATAAGGACAATCAAAAAACAAAAATAAATCCATGATGGTACCATGAACCGAATTCAAAAAGAAAGGTTCAAGGGAAGCTATCCAAGTTGTCGAATCACAACACGACTTTTTAACTTCATAAGTGTTTAATCAAACAAGCCTAAACACATAAGCCTACCTCGGCCATCCATTCTTATAAAAACCATTTTTGAAAAATAAATCCCCTCTAAAACACAAACTTCAGAACAAAAATATCTTTCTTTTCTTTTCTCTCTTGTCCCAAAAGATTTTAGGATAATCTAGTGGAAGCACGGAGAAATAAATCATCACTGAAAATGGATCTAATCTGAATAATAAAATGGGGGAAGAACTGTGCCAAGAATTCAAGATCCAACACCATAACTCTTCCCCATATCGGCCGAAGATGAATGGGGCAGTCGAGGCAACCAATAAGAACATCAAGAAAATAATGCAAAAGATGGTTGTCTCATTTAAAGACTGGCACGAGATGTTACCCTTCGCTCCTCATGGCTATAGGACTTCAGTACATACATCTACAGGAGCTACTCCATTCTCCCTCGTTTATGGGATGGAGGCAGTTCTACCCATCGAAGTCGAGATACCTTCTCTAAGGGTAATCATGGAAACAAAACTTTCCGAGGTAAAATGGGTTCAAAGCCGATACGACCAGTTGAACCTTATCAAAAAGAAACGGCTGAACGCCATATGCCATGGTCAAGCCTATCAGAGGAAGATCAAAAAAGACTTTTGACAAGAAAGTCCACCCTCGAGTCTACCATGAGGGAGAGTTGGTAATGAAGAAATTGCTACCAACTCAAAAGGACAAAATCAGAAAGTATGCCCCAAATCACGGAGGACCATACGTGGAAAAACGAGCCTTCTCAGGAGGAGCATTGATCCTCACAGACATGGATGGAAAAGAACTTCGATACCCAGTCAACGCTGACGAGGTAAAGAAGTACTATGCTTGAAGACGTTGCTTGCATAAGCCCGCTAGGATGAAAACCCGAAAAAGGGAATCCTAGGCAAAAGTTAGGGCAAAACAAAAAGCCCGCCAGTACAAGGGTACTAGGCAAAACAAAGGCAAAATTATCCCCGCTAGGATACGTCCTAGGCAAAAGTTAGGGGCAAAAGAATAAGATGTAAAAGCAAAGCAAGCAACGGTCACTTGAATCGAAAACCGAAAGGCGGTTCAAGTGATTATCTTCTAGAAGCAAGCGTCTTGCAGCATCTACGCTCCTGGCTCAGGCATCTCACCCGAAGCAACTAGGGGAATGTAAAGAGCAACAATTACAGATATAATTGTTAAGCCCAATGTATATAGCCTACCCTGGCCAGCCATTCTTCAGAAAATCCTTCTGTATATCTTTCTGTAAAAACACTTGTGAATATTAATAAAATATCTATTCATTTCTTTTCTCTCTTGACCATGTGATTATGCCTCTAAATTGGTATTTCTAAAAAATTGTATGAAATTCCTTAATAATCGGTCAATAAAGAAAATTGGAGGGGTTCCTATAAAATCCATAATCTCCTGCATAAAAGGTTCACAAAAATATTCCCTCACGTCGATGACAGAAATTCCTCCAAGAAAAGGAGGATAGGGAGAGCCACTCATTTTTCTAAAAACATTAAATAATAAAACTTGCATTTGTGCATCACACACATTAGTTGCACATTCAAAGACCTTATCATGAGGCAATTGCATAAAATAGAAAATAGAAAAATTGCTTGTGTATGACAGCAGTCAACAGAAAAAGCCAAAAAACAAAAAGGCAAAATACAGAAAAAGCCAAAATTCGACAAAAAAGGCAAAGATTCAGAAAATCAACAGCATCATACAGAATAACTGAGCCTGGAGAGGCTTGCCGAAATAATACTCTCAGAATAACTGAGCCTGGAGAGGCTCGCCGAAACAATACTCTCTCACCATACAGAATAATTGAGCCTGGAGAGGCTTGCTGAAATAATACTCCCACAGAATAATTAAGCCTGGAGAGGCTTGCCGAAATAATACTCTCCAAAAGACGTCTCAGCTCGCATTCTCGGGCTGAACAAAAAAACAATTCATCATACAGAATAATTGAGCCTGGAGAGGCTCGCAGAAATAATACTCCCCAGAGATATCTCAGCTTCCACTCACGGGCCAAATTCCCCAGTGAAAGCTATCAAACCAAGATCAGCGAAAATCCCAATGGAAGCGCGATCATCCAAAGCAAAATATTCAGTCAAAACTTCCTCAGTGGAAGATAGCTCTCCAACTCAGGCATTGAGTGAGTCTAAGCCTGTAGAGACTTCCTAAATAATACTCTGGGATACATAAGATCCCTCAATCCCCAGTCGCCTACTCAAGAGGCATTCCTACAAAAAGGAAAATCCAAAAAAGAAAATCAATAATCATTCCCCAAGTGGAATCCGGCTCTTGGCCAAACATCAAGCGTCAAGATGATCTGCCTAACAGAAGAGGCTAATCACAATCAATGACAAAATCCCCCAGCGGATAACAGCCTACACAGAGGCGACAAAACCAGAAAAACAAAAAGAGTCACCCGAATAAGGATAACCGGGATACTCCACCAACGTCAAAAGGACGTCAGCCAACCATAAGGCACCGCTCACATCAGAAAGAGCATCTTTGTGTCTGCACCCCAAGGAAACAGAAATTCCTCAATGGGTACCAACTACGCAATGGAAAGTTGGGACACAAGAACCTATGAGTAACTGCACATCCCCTAGACGGATCCCTGCGTTATCCAGCCCTCAGTGGCACAAAATCAAAAACAAACCGTCGAAGCAGCATCGTGGACTGTGGAGACAAAATTATCTCAAAGCCTAAGAGGCAATACTCAGCTACCCAGTTGTCGAGAGCACCAAGGTATAAACAAAGTCTGGAGAGACGGTACTCAAAGAAAGTCTGGAGAGACGGTACTCAAACAAAGTCTGGAGAGACGGTACTCAAACAAAGTCTGGAGAGACGGTACTCAAACAAAGTCTGGAGAGACGGTACTGATGTTGTGTATTTTACTCGTATTTTAGCACTTTAATTCACAAGAATTCATAGCATAATCATGCATATCTTTCATGTTTTTAATAAATTTTTATATCATTTTCCTATTTTATGCTTTTCTTGGTATGTGTTGTGTTTTCTCTGAGCAGGATCAAGATTTAAGAATTAAAGAGGAAATGCTGAGCTACAGGGAAAATCACGGCCGTGATTCTAAATCACGCCCGTGATTCACCAGAGAAAATCACGGCCATGATTCTAAATCACGCCCGTGATTCACCAGAGAAAATCACGGCCGTGATTCCCAATCACACCCGTGAACGCCACTGACCCTTCATAGATGTGCTCCAGAGAAGATCACGGTCGTGATTCTCAGTCACGGCCGTGATTCACTTCGCGTCCCAGCTTTTTAAGTTTTATGTTTTATTTTTATTTTTGTAATTTTTATCTTGGTAGTTTTACCTTTTTACCCTTTTAGGTTATAAATTAGATGAGGTTAGCCTAGAACAGCACTTTTGTTTCGGAGACAGTTTTATTTAGTTTTTGACACTTGGAGAAGGTTGGGCGCCTGTGCCATCGACTCTAAGGTTTGCTTTTCTTTTATTCTTCTTTTCTTGGAGAACTACTATGAACTCCTGTGAGTAGTTTCCCTTTTTCTGGGATCAGGGCTTAGCCTCTGAGAACCTCTTTATTAATGCATTATTCAGTTTCTTAATTTTATTCCAATTCTTGATTTGTTCTTTTATATTTTATATATGAACTTTAACATTATTGTTTTCGTAATAACATTAATTAAGGATGAACTGAGAGGAGAACTTGATTATAATTATGATAAACAATTAATCTTAATTTTCATAATCATAGATAATTAGGGATGAACTGAGAGGAGAACCTAATTATCGGAACCTAAAGGAACAGACTTGAGTGTTAAATCACGAGAGTTGATTTAAGCTTTCGAGGAGCAATAGATTAACAAAGATCTTAATGGGTTTAATTGAACGTAATTACCACGAGAGTAGGGATTAATTTTAATTAAACACGTCCTCGTAGCCTGAGAAGGTGCAAGGATTAAATTAGGTTAAGACTACCTTCAAGATGGAATAGAATTAATTAATGAAAATAATAATTCAATATTGTTGGAACTCTTTGTGCGAACCCTAGATTCCCGGAAATCTCCTTATCTTATCTTAAAGTTTTATCTTATTCATTAATTGCATTACTATCTCTTTTACCAGCGAATCTGATCTTATCATCTCAAAACAAACATTCTATCTGTTTTAAAATTCAAATTAAAATACTAGTAATTCTAGGTCAAACACGTAGTCCCTGTGATTCGATATTTATTACTTGACGACAACCGTACACTTGCGGTTTTTCTATACATCAAGTTTTTGGCGCCGTTGCCGGGGACTACGTCTCTTGATTTAAATTACAATTATTTTAATTCGAATTTAAAAAAAAAAAAAATTAAATTAAATAAATAAATAATTTTTTTTTTTTTTTTAGTGTTTACTTCTCCAATTCAGATTTCACGGGTCACTTTCTTTTTTTTGCAGTGCCTTAGGATTAATGCAAAAGAGATCTCTACGTCTTGGCAAACCAACACCACTTGATCCTGAGATTGAAAGAACTCTCCTGAGAAGGAAAAGAAACCTTTCTAGAGAATTTGACATGGCTGCACAACGAGATAATTTACCGCTTCGGGATTACTCTGCACCCGTAGCTCGTGGGATACCTGGAGGGGAGATGCGAACTGGAGCTACTGTACCAGCTTCTCTGGTGAATATGCTCAAACAGAACACCTTTGGAGGACTACCATCAGAAGATCCTAATGACCACTTAGAGGGGTTCTTGGAAATCTGTGAGACCCAGCAATTTGATGATGAAGTGTCTGATGGAATGCGACTCCGCTTATTCTCACTCACCTTGAGAGATAAGGCAAAGGTGTGGCTAAGAACAGTGCCTAGAGAAAAGATAGCAACTTGGGAATTATGTGAAAGAGCTTTTCTAGAGAAATTCTTTCCTCCTTCTAAAACTAAAGAATTGAGGAAGAAAATCACTAATTTCCAACAAGGCACTGGAGAGACTATTTATGAAGCATGGGAGCGGTTCAAAGGATATCTTCAAGCATGCCCACAACATGGCTTCAACCGTTGGCTTACCATCCAATTTTTCTTTGAAGGATTGGACCAACAAAGCACCATGATATTAGACTCAGCAGCTGGAGGATCTTTCATGGGGAAACCTATTAATGACTGCATGATTATTTTGGAAAATGTAGCCTCAAATCACAGCCAATACAGTGAAAGAGAAGTCACAGCAAGGAAAGGAACTCCGGGGCGATATGAAGTGAACAATATTGAGTTACTCTTAGCAAAATTTGATACTCTTAATCAAAGATTAGACAAGATGGAAAAAGCTAAGGTTAATTCAGTGGCTACAAATCAAGTATGTGACCTTTGTAGGGAACAAGGGCACACTGCAGTAGATTGTACCTCAATTTTTACTGGAGAAAAAGAAGATACTACTGAACAGGTGGTAGCTTCTCATAATTTCTATGACACTCCTCGAAGAGAGAGGAGTAATCCATATTCCAACACATACAACCCTGGTTGGAAGAATCATCCTAACTTTTCTTGGAAGAATAACCCAGTTCAAGGAACTAGCAATCAGCAACCTAATTTCCGTCCGTCCAATCACTTCATTAATGGGGAAGGAAATCCAGTACAGACACCCTCAATTCAACAAAGTGTTTCAAGATTAGAAAACCTTATGGAGAATTTTGTCACTAATCAAAAACAGACCAATGATTCAATGGCAAATTCTATTCAAAACCTTGCTGTCAAGGTTGAGAATATTACTCTCCACAACAAGATGCTGGAAAATCAAATTGCACAGTTGATGCCTAGTTCAAACAATTCTCCAGGTAAGTTCCCAGGTAAAACAGTTGCAAACCCAGCTGAAAATGTTAATGCTGTTACTTTAAGGAGTGGGAAGAAATTAGACAGTCCTGTGTCTAATCAAAATGATAATATTGAGATTGATGAAGACGCTTCTCCTATGGTTGAAAAACCTGAAAAAGAGAGATTAGAAAAAGAAAAAGTATCTTCATCAAAGCCTCAAACTGTTTATCACCCCCCAATTCCTTTTCCTCAAAGGTTAGTAAGGACTAAACTTGATAGACAATTTGAAAAATTTTTAAATATGATCAAACAAGTGTATGTAAACATTCCATTTGTAGAAGCTCTACAACAGATGCCTACATATGCTAAATTTCTTAAGGATCTTTTAGCTAACCGAAGGAAATTGGATGATAGAGAGACTGTTACATTGATCCATCATAATTTGCCCAAAAAACTTAAGGATCCTGGTAGTTTCTCTATACCTTATCTCATTGGAAATCTAAGGTTTGAAAAAGCCTTATGTGACCTTGGGGCAAGTATCAGTTTAATGCCTTTATCAATTTGCAAGAAATTAGATATGGGAGAATTAAAGCCTACAGCAATGTCAATCCAGTTAGCAGATAGATCTATAAAATATCCCATAGGAATTTTAGAAGATGTTCCAGTTAAGATAGGTAAATTTTTAATTCCGGGAGATTTTGTTGTTTTAGAAATGGAAGAGGACAAACAAATACCAATCATACTAGGTAGACCATTTTTGGCTACAGCAGGCGTGATAGTAGATGTCAAACATGGAAAATTGTCCTTATCCATTAATGATGAAACAATGGAATTTAATATTGCTAAATCTGTTAGACAACCTTCTCTTGAAAATATTTGCTGCAGGGTTGATATATTGCCTAAAGACATGGAGGAAGAAGTCATGAGATCTATTTTGAGGGATCCCTTGGAGAATTTTCTAGTTGGAGGAAAGCACATAGATCTTGAGGGGATTCAACCTAATTATGCTTGCTTGATCGATTCAAGTCCCCCGTGTAAAGAAAAAGATCCTCTAGTAGAAAGTCTTCTTGAGCCTTCAACAGATTGGGGTTAGGAGGATGTACGCATTTCATTAATTTTATTCCAAAAAAAAAAAAAAAAAAAAAAAAAAAAAATTTCAGAGTTCCAGAGAGAATCACGACCGTGACTCTAAATCACGGGCGTGATCTTCTCTGGAAAATTTTTTGGAAAACTCCAGAGAGAATCACGACCGTGATTATAAATCACGGGCGTGATCTCCTCTGTTTGAATTTTTGAAAACTCACAAAGAGAATCACGGCCGTGATTTCCAATCACGCCCGTGATTCCCTGCTGAGGCTCAACCGATACAACCCGTGATTTTTGAAATTCCCCTTTCCCTTATATATTTTTCCCCCTCCTTTTACATTCTCACTTCTCTCAAACTTACGAACTCTGCCCATTCTCTCTTTTATTCTCTCCCAAACCCTAGCTTCTCACTTCTTCTTCCTCTTCTTCCCTCTTCCTCCCACATTCACTCCTTCCGTTCATCCATGGCTCCCAAGCGCACCCGTACCGTTGGTTCGTCCTCCACCGCTTCCGATACCCACAGTTACGAGGAAGAAGCAAGTGAAATTCCGCACCTTCCTCCGAGGTTCTATCGGAACGATGAACAGCGTGAGCGGAACGAGGTATTACGCTTCTGCACTATCCATCCTACCAGGTATCTCGACTTCCCATTTATTCGTAAGTTGGGTTTACGTGCTGATATCAATTTCATGTTAACTAACATTGGGTGGACAACCTTTGCTACCGTGCATAATGATGTTGTTTATCCTCGACTAGTTCTTGAGTTCTTGAGCTCTCTCCACACGGAAATATTATCTGGGCCAAATTGTTCTGAAGGATTGATTTCTTTCCGTATGTTTAACCAAGAACACGAATTAACCCTGGCTCAGTTCAATAATATTTTTGGATTTCCCACTGGAGGGAGCACGAGAACCCCAAGTTCTTTCAACCCTGGTTCTTTTTGGTATAGTTTGACAGGTACAAGTAATTGGGTCGCTGGAAAATGTAATTCCTCTGCTTTCCGCCATCCCGCCATCCGTATTATGCACCGCTTTATTGCCTCTACTGTTTTGGCCCGAGGTGATTCTGAAGGAAAGGTTCGTTTGAGCGACCTTTTACTTTTATGGGCTATGATGGAAAACAGAGAGGAGCCTATTGATTCTGGCAGTCATTTGGCACGACAGTTCCAGAGTATTTCCAATACCAGCCACGGTGCGATTGTGAACGGCGGCCTCATTACCACTATAGCCAAACACCTTGGCTATCACGCTTGGCTGGACCAGTTAGAACCACTCCCTGGAAGCCGTACTATTAATTTTGCTACCTGCTCTTCTATGAACTGCATTGCGAAAGATGAAGATGATAAATACTACTTTGTAGTAACCCAGTCGGGAGTGCACCACCAGTTACCAAATCCAACATACACCGTGAAGAACCGGGCTACACGGCAGTTTCCACTGGAGCCATTAGAGGACCTACCTCCAGCAGCTGAGGAAGCGGCTCCTGCAGATGAGGAAGCAGCTCCTGAACAACCCCCTCTACATCCTGGACCTGAGGTGGACAATGCTGCTATCCTGGCAGCTATTCAATCAATGGATAACCGGCTGCAACAAATGGATGAACGCCAACAGCATTATAATTACATGGTTGATCAAATGTATCAATGGCACATTCAACGGTATCCAGATGATTTTCCACCACAGTGAGATCTTTCTTATTCCTTATTTTACTCTGATGCTTAGGGACAAGCATTCCTTTCTGTTGTGGGTTGGTTGCATATTCATGCATTTTATAATTTTGTCAAAATAATCTATCATGCATTCATTAGCTCTTTGCTTCGGGACAAGCAAATCTTTAAGTTTGGGGTTAGGAGGATGTACGCATTTCATTCATTCATGCAAAGTAAAAAAAAAAAAAAAAAAAAAAAAAAAAAAAAAAATCATGCATATATACATATTCAGTTAATCCCAGCTTGAATTTGTGTTTGAAAAGTAAATATTTTTAATGAAATTGTTCGTCTTTGAAAACACTGAATGTGATGAATTGAATCTTGAAGTCTCAGAACAAAAGGTTGAAAAATTAGCCGGTTTTGTGGCTAGCACTTGGTTCTTAGTATTGAGGCTTGAAATGATCGAGAATTATAAAAATAGTCTCTTGAAGATAAATTCTTTTTAATTCGTGCTCAAAAGCTTTTGGGGGGTAATAAAAAAAAATAAAAAAAATAAAAAAATAAAAAAAAATCACCTAGCACCCCTTTGAGGTCATAGGTTAGAGGGAGAATATTCTTAACCTTAGAAAACTAAGGGAACTAATTAGCTACTCGGGAATTGTTTAGTAAAATAGCTAGACCCCCTTTGAGGCTACATGTTCTTGAAATTATCATCCTCTCTACACTGATTGGCTACTGGGGAAATGTTTTAGGTGAGACAAAAACAAAAATAAAAATATTACCCCCATTTGTGTCACAAGCATCGAAAAATTATTTCTGTTAAATTATCTTCATTTGACTAATGAGCTTTACAAGATTTGACATCATGAAACCCTTAGAAACTAAGAGTTGGTGCTAGTAATGAAAGATTAAGATTCTAATTGGACCTTGTGAGACTAAGAGTGAAGATTTTAAATGCTCAGTTAATTCTTGATGAATTTTTTTTTTCAAAGTGCTAATTATTGTTTGAGGACAAACAAAAGTTCAAGTTTGGGGTTATTTGATGTTGTGTATTTTACTCGTATTTTAGCACTTTAATTCACAAGAATTCATAGCATAATCATGCATATCTTTCATGTTTTTAATAAATTTTTATATCATTTTCCTATTTTATGCTTTTCTTGGTATGTGTTGTGTTTTCTCTGAGCAGGATCAAGATTTAAGAATTAAAGAGGAAATGCTAAGCTACAGGGAAAATCACGGCCGTGATTCTAAATCACGCCCGTGATTCACCAGAGAAAATCACGGCCGTGATTCTAAATCACGCCCGTGATTCACCAGAGAAAATCACGGCCGTGATTCTAAATCACGCCCGTGATTCACCAGAGAAAATCACGGCCGTGATTCCCAATCACACCCGTGAACGCCACTGACCCTTCATAGATGTGCTCCAGAGAAGATCACGGTCGTGATTCTCAGTCACGGCCGTGATTCACTTCGCGTCCCAGCTTTTTAAGTTTTATGTTTTATTTTTATTTTTGTAATTTTTATCTTGGTAGTTTTACCTTTTTACCCTTTTAGGTTATAAATTAGATGAGGTTAGCCTAGAACAGCACTTTTGTTTCGGAGACAGTTTTATTTAGTTTTTGACACTTGGAGAAGGTTGGGCGCCTGTGCCATCGACTCTAAGGTTTGCTTTTCTTTTATTCTTCTTTTCTTGGAGAACTACTATGAACTCCTGTGAGTAGTTTCCCTTTTTCTGGGATCAGGGCTTAGCCTCTGAGAACCTCTTTATTAATGCATTATTCAGTTTCTTAATTTTATTCCAATTCTTGATTTGTTCTTTTATATTTTATATATGAACTTTAACATTATTGTTTTCGTAATAACATTAATTAAGGATGAACTGAGAGGAGAACTTGATTATAATTATGATAAACAATTAATCTTAATTTTCATAATCATAGATAATTAGGGATGAACTGAGAGGAGAACCTAATTATCGGAACCTAAAGGAACAGACTTGAGTGTTAAATCACGAGAGTTGATTTAAGCTTTCGAGGAGCAATAGATTAACAAAGATCTTAATGGGTTTAATTGAACGTAATTACCACGAGAGTAGGGATTAATTTTAATTAAACACGTCCTCGTAGCCTGAGAAGGTGCAAGGATTAAATTAGGTTAAGACTACCTTCAAGATGGAATAGAATTAATTAATGAAAATAATAATTCAATATTGTTGGAACTCTTTGTGCGAACCCTAGATTCCCGGAAATCTCCTTATCTTATCTTAAAGTTTTATATTATTCATTAATTGCATTACTATCTCTTTTACCAGCGAATCTGATCTTATCATCTCAAAACAAACATTCTATCTGTTTTAAAATTCAAATTAAAATACTAGTAATTCTAGGTCAAACACGTAGTCCCTGTGATTCGATATTTATTACTTGACGACAACCGTACACTTGCGGTTTTTCTATACATCAGGTACTCAAACAAAGTCTGGAGAGACGGTACTCAAACAAGGTCTGGAGAGACGGTACTCAAACAAGGTCTGGAGAGACGGTACTCAAACAAGGTCTGGAGAGACGGTACTCAAACAAAGTCTGGAGAGACGGTACTCAAACAAAGTCTGGAGAGACGGTACTCAAACAAAGTCTGGAGAGACGGTACTCAAACAAAGTCTGGAGAGACGGTACTCAAACAAAGTCTGGAGAGACGGTACTCAAACAAGGTCTGGAGAGACGGTACTCAAACAAAGTCTGGAGAGACGGTACTCAAACAAAGTCTGGAGAGACGGTACTCAAACAAAGTCTGGAGAGACGGTACTCAAACAAAGTCTGGAGAGACGGTACTCAAACAAAGTCTGGAGAGACGGTACTCAAACAAGGTCTGGAGAGACGGTACTCAAACAAGGTCTGGAGAGACGGTACTCAAACAAGGTCTGGAGAGACGGTACTCAAACAAGGTCTGGAGAGACGGTACTCAAACAAGGTCTGGAGAGACGGTACTCAAACAAGGTCTGGAGAGACGGTACTCAAACAAAGTCTGGAGAGACGGTACTCAAAGAAAGTCTGGAGAGACGGTACTCAATCAAAGTCTGGAGAGACGGTACTCAAAGTCTGGAGAGACGATACTCAAAGTCTGGAGAGACAGTACTCAAGGTCTGGAGAGACAGTACTCAACCATCAGCGTTGTCAGAGGCACGTTGGTGTTCAACTTCTGGCTCGGGCGTCGAGTGAAGTTGACCCTGGAGAGGGTAAACTTAGCTACCGAGGTTGTCAGAAGCGCCGAGGTATGCAACAACCTGGAGAGGCTACTCAACAATTTTCCACCGGAAGACGCTACAAGTCAGAAGGTTGGCACATCACCCAGACAATTGGGTCAACTCCTTTACTTGTCAGCCGGTACACCAAAAGGCCGTCCGACTAAGTAAAGGGGGGGCAGCTGTAGACCCCTAAAATTGTCCGGGTCGAAAATAAAGCTTGAAGACTCTCGAAGACTGAAGGAAGATCAGCCAGAAGGACTTCCAGAAGGCCCAAGGAGGGTTCTCTATAGGTCTAGAGGTCTTAGGATAGCTAAAATAAGAAAAGTGGGAGGAATGAAGCCCAATACGGCCTCCCAGAGGTTCAGTACGGCCGTATTGAACATTTTGAACTTCAATACGGCCGCACTGAACTCAATACGGCCGTATTGAAGTTTCTGAACTTCAATACGGCTGCATTGAATTCAATACGGCTGCACTGAACTTCAATACGGCTGCACTGAACTTCAATACGGCCGTATTGAATTCAATACGGCCGTATTGTAGTTCAAAACTTCAATACGGACCGTATTGACCCCCAGAGACCGTATTGAGCCTCATCCCTATAAATATGACGTCAATGGGACGTCATTCGACACTTTCACACACAGTTTTAACCCTCTTCTTGAGTATTCTGGGTTTTTTTGAGCAGTGCTCTGCCTAGAAATCACTCGGAGAGTTGATCCGACGAAGTTCTTGAGTCACGAGCCATTTGCTTGAGTCTCGAACCTAGTCGAAGGGAAATCCTCCGGATTTCCATAGTTAAAATTTTATAGGAGGGAGCGAGCGGTCTTGTAGAGGGAGGGAACGCCAAAACGCTTCCCAATTTCTGTCAAAATATATAAGAAAGCACGCTTCAAAGGTTTATCTCTTTAAAGTCCCTTCTTTTACCGCTTTCTGTGTGTACATATTTAAACTGTCATCATGTAGATAGTTAATTTATAATTGCTTAGAATAAATAGGGGTAATTTAGTAATTTCGCACTATTATTTTTAAATAATTTGTCATAGGGAACCCGAAAGGGGCGCTGTGGGGTGCTAACACCTTCCCCACGCGTAACCGACTCCCTTACCCGACTCTGGTTGTAATGGCCGAAGTCGATTTTTGAATCGATTGCCTTAAACTTCTTTTTCCAATGTTTTGAGTAAAACATTGGTGGCGACTCCATGAACCCTTCCTTTTTATGAAAACCGCTAATCTATGGAGGGTCCCGCTTGGGATTAACATGGATTGGTGAGCCTTTTAATAAAATTGCTCGTCTGACAAGGTCTCAGTTTGAGAATAAGTCATTCTAGCAATCCATATTTTCAAACAAATAAAAGAGTCCAACCATCCTTCGCGAATGCCGAAAGCCCGTTTCGGGCCGGTGGCGACAATGGCCTCACCAATAAGATAAGTTTCCAAAACTTGGGAAAAAAATCATTTTGTTTCCTCTATCACCTTTTCAAGTGAGTGAAGTTCAAATCAAAATGAAAGCTAAGAGGGAAAAAGAGGAAAAAGAAAGAAAACAAAAGCAAAAATCAAAAAAATAAAGCAAAAAAAAGGTCCTCCTTCAAGGACTAAAGAAATAGAAGAGGAGCTATCAAGTGTAAAGGCAAGTGACCCCTCTAAAGAAGTTGTTCAGAAGAGTCACTTATCTCTCAAAAATGATATTAAGAAAACACTCTTGCTTGAACAACCTTTATTCCTTCTTTGTTTCAAAGAGACATTCACTGCCACTAGTCATGAACTTGAGTCTCTACCTCAAGAGGTCCAAATATTTTTGAAAGAATTTGATGATTTATTCCCCCAAGAGGTTCCAAGTGGGCTTCCCCCTTTAAAAGGAATAGAGCATCAAATGGACCTCATTCTGGGAGCAAGTTTACCAAATAGGCCCACCTGGAGGACTAATCCCCAAGAAACCGAAGAGATAGAAACTCAATTTGAGGACTTGTTAAAGAAGGGATGGGTTCAAAAGAGCCTTAGCCCTTGTGCCGTCCTGGTTCTTTTGGTGCCTAAGAAGGATGGCAAATGGAGGATGTGCACAGATTGTAGAGCCATCAATAACATTACCATAAAATATAGGCACCCAATCCCTAGGCTAGATGATATGTTTGATGAACTACATGGGGCCATCATATTCTCCAAAATTGATCTTAAGACTGGTTATCACCAAATTAGAATCAAAGAGGGTGATAAATGGAAAACCACTTTTAAAACCAAGTTTGGTTTGTATGAATGGTTAGTGATGCCCTTTGGTATCACTAATGCCCCTAGCACCTTCATGTGTCTAATGAATCATGTACTTAGGGGCTGCATATGGAAATTTGTATTTGTTTATTTTGATAACGTTCTAGTTTTTAGCAAATTCTTAGATGAGCGTCTTGGACATCTAAAAGGAGTTAAATAATTCTTGGGGAAAACCACCTCTATGCCAACTTGGAAAAATGCACCTTTTGTAAAGAGAATGTGAACTTTTTGGGCTTTATAGTTGGCAAAGATGGAGTGCAAGTTGACCCCGAGAAAATAAAAGCCATCCAAGATTGGCCCACCCCAAAAAGTGTGGGAGATGTGAGGAGCTTCCATGGTTTGGCAAGCTTCTATATAAGATTTGTCAAAGACTTCTCTACACTTGCACCCATTCTAGCCTTTCCAAACTTTGCTCAAGCCTTTGAGCTACAATATGATGCATCCGGTTTTGGCATAGGTGTCGTGTTACTTCAAGGAGGCCACCCCGTTGCTTACTTTAGTGAAAAACTTCATGGGGCCACCATGAATTATCCCACCTATGACAAGGAGCTTTATGCCTTTATTAGAGCCCTCCAAGTTTGGGAGCATTACTTAATGACTAGAGAATTCATCATACACACCGATCATGAGTCACTTAAGTACATTAGAGGGCAAGGTAAGTTAAACAAAATACATGCCAAGTGGGTTGAATATTTTGAGCAATTCCCTTATATTATCATATATAAGAAGGGAAAGAATAATGTGGTGGCGGATGCTTTATCTAGAAGGCACTCATTACTCTTTTCCTTGGGGTCTCAAATTCTTGGTTTTGATAATATAAAGGAGTTGTATGAGGATGATCAAGTTTTCCAATCAACCTGCACAAAATGCCTCCAAAAGCCTTTTGATGGGTTCTATCTTCTTGAGGGATACCTTTTTAAAATGGGAAGACTTTGTATACCCCAAGGATCCATTAGAAAGATTTTGGTTAAGGAAAGTCATGAGGGAGGTCTCATGGGCCATTTTGGGTTTGATAAAACCCTGTGTTTTGAAATCTAAATTTTATTGGCCACACATGAGAGTGGATGTTCAAAGGCATTTCTCTAAGTGTATCACTTGCCTTCAAGCAAAATCAAGAGTAATGCCTCATAGACTTTACACCCCTCTTCCTGTAGCTAGCTCCCCTTGGGTTGACATTAGTATGGA
Source organism: Cajanus cajan (assembly GCF_000230855.2). Classification (NCBI taxonomy): domain Eukaryota; kingdom Viridiplantae; phylum Streptophyta; class Magnoliopsida; order Fabales; family Fabaceae; genus Cajanus; species Cajanus cajan. The sequence goes on from NC_138525.1 coordinate 37,558,016, forward strand.
TTTTGTGCTTGGTCTCCCAAGGACCCAAAGGAGGTTTGGTTCTATCTTTTTGGTTGTGGATCGTTTTAGCAATGTAGACACCCAATTTTGTTCAGGGGTGATGGAACCAACTTCTCCATGAGAGCTAGTGGTTGATATCTTCTCTTCTCCAAGGTTGATATGATGTGAAGGATGATCTCTTCAAGGGTATGGAAGTGGAGGATTTGGTGTTTGGGAAGGTGAAGGGTGACGCACAAAATGAAGGAGAGAAATGGATGGTGTTTGGTGGTGTAGCTCCTTTAGGCTAGCTCACTTCACTTAGGATGATGAAGGCCAACCAAGGAAGACCCAAGCTCACTCAAGGAAGAGAGGAGAGGATAGGGGGACATGGAGTTCCTAGGGGACTAAGGAAAGAATGAAGAGGCACTAGGCTCACTCAATAGCATTAATTTCTAAAGTGGCTACAAGGTGGGTTACCTAGAGTACTTATAGGGAGAGAAAGGCATCTAGGGTTTCTTAGGAGAATTTGGCCAAAATTTTGGAGTCCAAATGCACCCTAAATAAACCCTAAATGTATCCCAAATGAAATGGCACTCATCCCTCCTAAAAGACTAAAGTACCCTTAGGTCTAAAAAAAGAAAGAAATAGACTTTTGACCTTAAAAATAAGGTTTAAGTCCTAAAATAAATCCTAAGACTAATTTTGCCCCATAATACAAAGGCTAAATAAAAATATAGAATAAAATCCTTATATCTAATGTACCCCAAAATACAAGGGCAAAATGGGAAAAGAAAGCAACAAATTAAGGAGAGGGCTCAAATTCCACACCCATGATGATCATGGCCTTTGGTGTGGTATGTTCTTCATCTTCCTCTACTCTCCTAGCCATGGACCTTGTGATAGGCCCTATATGATGCTTCAAGGATGGTCCTCCATCATCCCGTCCTTCTTGAAAAGGATTTGACCTCAAATCGTCATCCTCATCCATGTCATTAGTCCCTACAAAAGATGTAAGATCACAAACATTAAAAGAGGAACTAACTCCATAATTAGAGGGAAGGTCTAGAATGTATGCATTGTCATTAATCCTTTTGAGAACTTGGAAAGGGCCACCCCCTTAGGGTTTAGTTTGGACTTCCTTTGATTAGGGAATATATCCTTCCTCAAGTGAAGCCAAACCCAATCCCCAATTTCAAAGGTTACCTTTTTCCTCCCTTTATTGTTGTACTTGGCATATTTTTTGGTTTATTTTTCAATTTGGCTCTTGACTTTTTCATGGTATTTTCTTATAAATTCAGCCCTAGATACTCCTTCATTGTGGTATAAGGAAGTAGTATTAGGGAGTAGAATCAAGTCAAGAGGGGTAAGGGGATTAAAGCCATATACAACCTCAAAAGGAGAGGGGTTAGTAGTCTTGTGGACTACTCTATTATAGGTAAAATCTATGTGGGGAGGCATTCATCCCAAGTTTTCTTGTTCCCTTTTAAAATGACCCTTAACAATATGGATAAAGACCTATTCACTACTTTGGTTTGCCTATCGGTTTGTGGGTGGCAAGTAGTGGAATAGACAAGCTTTGTTCCTAGTTTTTCCCAAAGAATTTTCCAAAAGTGACTAAGGAAATTAGCATCCCTATCGGACACAATAGTCTTAGGTAACCCATGCAAATGGACCACCTCTTTGAAGAAAAGCTTAGCAATATAGCTAACATCATCTACTTTGTGGCATGGTTTAAAATAAGCCATTTTGCTAAAATGATCCACAACCACAAAGATAGAATCAAACCCCCTTTGGGTCCTTGGGATACCAAGCACAAAATCCATATTAATGTCAACCCAAGGGGAGCTAGCTATAGGAAGAGGGGTGTAGAGTCCATGAGGCATTACTCTTGATTTTGCTTGAAGGCAAGTGATACACTTGGAGCAATGCCTTTGAACGTCCACTCTCACGTGTGGCCAATAAAATTTAGATTTCAAAAGGCTTAGGGTTTTATCAACTCCAAAATGGCCCGTGAGAACTCTCTCATGACTTTCCTTAACCAAAAGCTTCCTAATTAATCCTTGGGGTATACAAAGTTTTCCCCTTTTAAAAAGGTACCCCTCAAGAAGGTAGAATCCATCAAAAGGCTTTTGGAGGCATTTGGTGAAGATTGATTGGAAATCTTGATCATCCTCATACAACTCCTTTATATTATCAAAACCAAGGATTTGAGACCCCAAGGAAAAGAGTAATGAGTGTCTTCTAGATAAGGCATCCGCCACCACATTATTCTTTCCCTTCTTATATTTGATAATATAAGGGAATTGCTCAAGATATTCAACCCACTTGGCATGTGTTTTTTTTTAACTTCCCTTGCCCTCTAATGTACTTAAGTGACTCATGATCAGTGTGTATGATGAATTCCCTAGTCACTAAGTAATGCTCCAAAACTTGGAGGGCTCTAATAAGGGCATAAAGCTCTTTGTCATAGGTGGGATAATTCAAGGTGGCCCCATGAAGTTTTTCACTAAAGTAAGCAATGGGGTAGCCTCCTTGAAGTAACACGACACCTATGCCAAAACCGGATGCATCACATTCTAGCTCAAAGGTTTGAGCAAAGTTTGGGAGGGCTAGAATGGGTGCATTGGTGATCTTTTCTTTAAGATCACTGAAAGATTTTTCTTGGGCTTCACCCTAAATGAAAGGAACATCCTTCTTAACAAGCTCATTAAGAGGGGATGCAAGTGTGGAGAAGTCTTTCACAAATCTTCTATAGAAGCTTGCCAAACCATGGAAGCTCCTCACATCTCCCACACTTTTTGGGGTGGGCCAATCTTGGATGGCTTTTATTTTCTTGGGGTCAACTTGCACTCCCTCTTTTCCATCTATAAAGCCCAAAAAGTTCACATTCTCTTTACAAAAGGTGCATTTCTCCAAGTTGGCATAGAGTTGGTTGTCCCTAAGAATTATTAAGACTCCTCTTAGATGTCCAAGATGCTCATCTAAGGATTTGCTAAAAACTAGAATGTTATCAAAATAAAAAACTACAAATTTCCCTATGCAATCCCTAAGTATATGATTCATTAGACGCATGAAGATGCTAGGGGCATTGGTGAGTCCAAAAGGCATCACTAACCATTCATACAAACCAAAATTGGTTTTAAAAGCGGTTTTCCATTCATCACCCTCTTTGATTCTAATTTGGTGATAACCACTCTTAAGATCAATTTTGGAGAATATGATGGCCCCATGTAGCTCATCTAACATATCATCTAGCCTAGGGATTAGGTGCCTATATTTTATGGTGATGTTATTGATGGCTCTACAATCCGTGCACATCCTCTATTTGCCATCTTTCTTGGGCACCAAAAGAAGAGGGATGACACAAGGGCTAAGGCTCTTTTGAACCCATCCCTTCTTCAACAAGTCATCAACTTGAGATTTTATCTCTTTGGTCCCTTGAAGGTTAGTCCTATAGGCGGGCCTATTAGGAAGACTAGCTCCCGATATGAGTTCTATTTGATGCTCTATCCCTCTTAAGGGTGGAAGTCCACTTGGAACTTCTTGAGGAAATAGGTCATCAAACTCTTTCAAAAGTATTTGGACCTCTTGAGGTAGAGACTCAAGTTCATGATTTGTGGCAGTGAGTGTCTCTTTGAAACAAAAAAGGTATAAAGGTTGTTCAAGCAAGAGTGTCTTCTTAATATCATTTTTTAGAGATAAGTGAATCTTGTGAACAACTTCTGTAGAGGGGACACTTTCCTCTAAACTTGATACCTCCTCTTTCATTTCTTTAGTCCTTGAAGAAAGACCTTTTTTTTTCTTTTTTTGATTTTTGTTTTTGTTTTCTTTGTTTTTCCTTTTCTTCCCTCTTGGCTTTCATTTTCATTTGATCCTCACTCACTTGAGAAGGTGATAGAGGACACAAAATGATTTTTATTCCCAAGTGTTGGTAACTTATCTTATTAGTGAGGCCATCATGGATGGTTTTCTTATCAAATTGCCAAGGTCTCCCAAGCAAAAAATGACTAGCCTCCAATGGCACTATATCACACAAAAGTTCATCCTTATATTTGCCAATGGAGATTGGTATGTTTTCTTGTTGGTTGACTACAATTCCTCATTCATCATTAATCCATTGCAATTTATAAGGTCTAGGATGGGGTATTATAGTCAAGGATAACTTCTCAACCAATCTAGTGCTACAACAATTGCAACTAGACTCACTATCTACAATGAGAGAACGAGTATTTTCTAAAACCTTGCATCTTGTGCGAAATAAGTTCCCTTTTTGAGATTGGATAATATCACTAGTTTGGTTGTTAAGAAGCCTCCTAACCATGAGTAACTCTCCACTACAAGGAAAGATTTCTTCTTCCAAATCTATGGCTTCATCCTCACTACTTGACGTGGATGAAGAAGAAGTAGCTTCATCAAGGCTAATATAGTGGTCTTGGCCTCTTAAAATCATGGTTTTCTTTGTGGGACATTGAGAAGCAATATTTCCCCTCCCAAGACACTTAACGCACTTGATGTCACTTGACTTAGATTCTTTAGAAGGAGCTTTAAGAGAAGATTTTCCTTTTTCTTGTTCTTTTTGTTTTTCTTTGAAATAAGGTTTAGAAGAGGATCCCTCCTTCTTGAAATTCTTGTAATAAGAGGGAGTGGAGTCTTTTCTAAAACTTTTCCTTTTGAGTTGATGCTCCACTCTTGAACAAAGTTGAACAAGTTCGTTTAAATATCTATAAGGCAAAAGTTCAACTTTGTCTCTTATTTCAAAATTGATACCACTTTGAAATCTAGAAATGGTGGTTCTATCTTCTTCCCTTATTCCAGCCCTCATCATGAATAACTCCATTTGTTGCCTATATTCCTCCACACTAGATGACTCTTGTTTCAACCTTTGAAGCTTATCCATAAGCTCACGGTCATTGTATGGGGGAATATGCCTCTTTCTTAAGGTACTACGGAGTTCATTCCAATATTGTATTGGGTTATCATGATGCAATCTTCTTTCTTTTTCTAAGGAGGTCCACCAATACATAACATGTCCTTGGAAGCTAAGGGTTGCCAAAGAAACCTTTCTTTCTTCACTTATTCCATGGAAAGAAAAAAGTTGTTCAACTTTCATTTCCCATTCTAAATATGTTTCAACATTGTCTTTGCCATGAAATGAGGGAAGAGTAATGTTGGGTTCCTTATTGAAAGACTGCCTTGGTCTTTGTATTCTTGGTGTCCTTTGATAGTAATCATCATTGTGATCACTACTATAATGGCTATCACTTAGAGGGTTTGTAGGGTGTTGACTACCCTCACATTCACTTCTAGGGGTTCTCACCCCATTGCCTCTTTGGGGCCTGTAGACCCCTAAAATTGTCCGGGTCGGAAATAAGACTCGAAGACTCTCAAAGATCAAAGGAAAGTCAGCTAGAAGGACTCCCAGAAGACCATAAGATGACTATCTGTAGGTTTAGAGGTCTTAGAGTACCTAAAAATAAGGAAGTGGGAGGTTTGGAGCTCAATACGGCCTCCTTAGAGTTCAGTACGGCCGTACTGCAAATTTTGTACTACAATACGGCCGTACTGAAACCAATACAGCCGTATTGAAGTTTCTGTATTTCAATACGGCCGTACTGAATTCAATACGGCCGTATTGAAGTACAAAAACTCAATACGGGCCGTATTGAACCCAGGGGCCGTACTGCGCCTCATCCCTATAAATAGGACGTCATTTGGACGTCATTCCACACTTTTCCACACAGTTTTGACTCCCTCCTTGAGTATTCTGGGGTTTTTGAGCAGTGTTCTGCCCTAGAAATCTCTCTGGGAGTCAATCCGACGAAGTTCTTGAGTCACGAGCCATTTGCTTGAGTCTCGAACTTAGTCGAAGGGAAATCTTTTGGATTTCCATAGTCAAAAATTATTTTTTAGGAAGGAGCGAGCGAGCTTGTAGAGAGAGGGAGCGCCAAAAAGCCTCCTAGATTTCATTGATATAAAAGCACGCTTCAAAGGTTTCCTTTCCAAATCCTTTCTCTTATCGCTTTCCTTTATTGCTTTCTGATTGCTGCATTACGTGTTTAAAGTTTTCATAATGTAGATATCTCGTTTATAATCGTTTACAATAAATAGGGGTAATTTAGTAATTTTACACTGTTATTTATGAAATAATCCGTCATAGGGAACCCGAAAGGGGCGCTGTGGGGTGCTAACACCTTCCCCGCACGTAACCGACTCCCTTACCCAACTCTGGTTGTAATGGCCAAGGTTGATTTATAAAATCAATTGCCTTAAATCTTTTTCCAATGTTTTGAGTAAAATATTGGTGGCGACTCCAAGAACCCTACCTTTTGCGAAAACCACTAATCCATGGAGGGTCCCGCTTGGGGTTAACATGGATTGGTGAACCATTTTAATAAAATTGTTAGTTCGACAAGGTCTCAGTTTGAGAATAAGTCGTTCTAACAATCCATCATTTTTCAAAATATTAACGAGTCATGACCATCGTCGCGAATGCCAAAGTCCGTTTCGGCGGGTGGCGACAGATGGCGACTCCACTGGGGAAGCCTCGAGAGTCAGTCCCATTTAGTGATGGATTCTTTTCAAAATAATAGTTTAAAATTACTTTATTACCCCTTACTTGTATGATAACATGCTTTATCTATTTGGCTTTAATAACTGTTGTATGTTTAAATTTCCGCAATTGTTTGAAATAAAAACTGTACACAAACCTTTGCACACAACAGTTCCCTCTATACCCGGGGGCATGAGTGGAAAGCCATAGGGAGTGGATGTTAGTACGGCCGGTTGTCGAATGGGTCTATAGGTGCCCGTAGACCGTTGTCGGAAAGCATCACTCAAGGTGATAACCATGAACTCAAGTCCGACAGTGCGTTGGAACTTTCCATCGACTTACGACGAGAGGAATTGGGTCCCTATAATGGGGGCACCTTGGGGGCCTCAGACCAGTGAGAACAGTTAGAACCACCTTGAATATGCACTTTTCTACAGGATACCCCTACCTCGTGATTCGCTCGTGACTGCTCGTGGATGAGTGAATTGTGTGTGCATTGTTTATGTGACATTGTTTGAGCATACATTGCATTCTTTAAACATACAACATTCCCTTTTAAAATAAAAATAAATAGGAATAAGAATCTTCCATTACATGGTGTTAACATCTACCTTCATCACATTCATATAGGTAGTTTCCCTTTTCACCCAAAAATACAAAAAAATAATAAATACAAAATACCCAAAAAAAGAAAAAAGGGTTATTTATCCAAACCAAGCAATATCATGCATCATCTTAGGGACATCCTAAAAACATGATAATGCTTAGTTGAATAAACACAATGCATGCATATTCAACGTCATCATCTCATATCATGCATTCTTATCAAAGATCATGGAGGGATCTAGGTTTACATTTCATACATCCCTCCTAGTAATTCATTAATAATAGTAATAAAAAGAAAGAATTAATCGATGCGTATGTTCAAGATGGATCGCACGCCATTTGTTATTAAGTGTAAGCCAACAACCGCGCCAAGCGAGCTCACATCAACTCCGTTGTTGGTAATCAAGACGAGTAAAGGGGAAGGTCCGACACCGTTAAGGATCACTACTCCAAGACCTTTCCCCTACGAATCGAATAAGGCTGTGCCATGGATATACGACATCCATTCTTCTGCCGACAGCGATATCTCTAACATCGCTGGACTTGGGGGCATGACTAGGAGTGGCAGGATCTACACTCCCGAAGATCTTCATGATAAAGCTCCCAAGAATAAAGGGAAAGAAAAAGAAGAAAAAACCGAGGAAAATAAAGAATCCGAGGAGGAGACTGATGAGCTGTTAAAATATATCCGACAGAGCGAGTACTCCATCGTGGATCAACTTCATAAGACGCCAACAAAGATTACTCTGTTGTCGTTGATCCTATGCTCCGAACCGCATCGACAAGCTCTGTTGAAAGTCTTGAACGAGGCATATGTGTCGCACACTATCTCCCAAGACAAGTTTGAGGGGATTGTTAGTCACATCAAGGCTAATGATCACCTCACTTTCACCGATGAAGAAATCCCTGCTGAGGGACCGAACCATAACAAGCCCTTGCACATCTCTGTAAAGTGCAAGGAGTATCACATCGCTAAAGTCTTGGTGGATAATGGATCTTCCTTGAATGTGATGCCAAAAAGAACGCTCGATCAAGTGGCAATCAAGGGAATCCAAATGCGCCCGAGCAACATGATCGTTCGAGCTTTCGACGGTTCTAAAAGAGAAGTGGTGGGAGAAGTCAATCTCCCAATCCAAATTGGACCCACCATCTTCAACGTCGAATTTCAAGTGATGGACATTACTCCCGCATACAGCTGTCTCCTCGGCCGACCTTGGATTCATGATGCAAAAGCTGTTCCTTCTACGCTCCACCAGAAAATCAAATTCATTGTGGGTGACAAGTTGGTGACTGTACAAGCTGAAGACGATATACTCATCAGCAAGCCATCCACCATACCTTACGTGGATGCAGCGGATGAAGCTTTAGAAACTGCCTTCCAAGCATTGGAGATTGCCAATGTTGAAACGTTTCCCCGAGAAATGAAAAAGGTAGCCTCCATGCTCACCAAGAACGGATACTTGCCAGGACAAGGACTTGGCAAGGATTCCCAAGGAATTCCCGAGCTACCCGTTATCAAGGATAATCCGGGGAAACAAGGGTTAGGATACAACCCTAATAAAGATCAAAGGACGAAGAGGAACCAAGATCCTTCTCGACGTTCTTTAAGCTAGATCTTTAGGAAGGCCGGTTCACAAGCGTCAAGGCCGGTCGTCGTCATCAAGTGCTCTCCTCCTTCCGATAGGGATGTATAGACCTGATGACTATTAGAGATTACTCCTCGGGGACAGCCCGACCCCCGAGCCTCGATAGGGCACATGTTTCCACTATGATTATAATAAAATCATTCTTTATTATTTCTTATTGCTTCTCTTCTTACTTATAATAAAATTCTAGACCACATTATTTTAACCCTGTTTGAATAAGCATGAATGAGGTTAAGATTGTCTTAATAACAATAAACCCGCATCATTTTTATGTGGAAGTGTGCGTGACAACTTAGAGCACCTTTCCTTGGCCTCGACAAGTGCCATCATGGATAAAAAGAAAATCCTTTAAAAACAAGAATCATAAAAACAAAAAAGCTCGGCAAGAAACCCAAAAAGGGGGCTGCGCAAAAATAAGAGCAAAAGACCCGCTAGGAATCCCACGAAAGGGTGACCTAGGCATAAAGTTAGGGTTGCAAAAATAAATAAAAAACAAAGGTCCGCTAAAACGCCACAAAAGGGTGTTTTAGGCAAAAATAAGGACAATCAAAAAGCGAAAAGAAATCCATGATGGTACCATGAGCCAAATTCAAAAAAGAAAGGCTCAAGGGAAGCTATCCAAGTTGTCAAATCACAACATCAATAAACAAGACTCTTTTAACTTCATAAGTGTTTAATCAAACAAGCCTAAACACATAAGCCTACCTTGGCCAGCCATTCTTACAAAAACCATTTTTCAAAATAAAAATAAAACCCCTCTAAAACACAAACTTTCGAAAAAAATATATCTTTCCTTTTTTTTCTCTCTTGTCCCAAACGATTTTAGGATAATCTAGTGGAAACATGGAGATATAGTGGTCAATAGGAGGGTTGACATGTCTTCTAAAGGAAGGGAAGGATCACTTGGTTGATGACACCAATCTCGATATAACACGCATCATTCCTCGGTTACAGAAATCGGCATCGCACAGCCCGTCTGGAGGAATGGCAAAATTCAAACAGAGAAACGCATTGGTTAATTCTTTTGAAAAATGAATCAAATAGAATTAGGTGCATCATACCACATACATGCATACAGATGATAGGTGTACTGGAAGATCACTTATTCTCTGTTTATTGAAAAAAACAAACAAAAAAAAAACAAAAAAACAAAAAAACAAAAAAACAAAAAAACAAAAAATATAAACTTCAGAAAAAACAATGCGCCCGTATCATGTTCAGTACACCCGTACTAAAATCAGGGTTATGAACAAATTTTCAACTCAATACGGGCGTACCGAAATGAATACGGCAGCATTGGCCATAACGTCCACACCAATACGGGCGTATTGAATTCAATACGACCCGTATTGGCCCATTCTCATTCATCACAACATCTTCATTCCTCTGCATACTTCATCTGTGAGTGTGTTTGAGATCCTTCCGTACAGAAAAAGCCAAAAATCAACAAAAAAAAGGCAAAAATACAGAAAAGCCGAAATCAACGAAAAAAGGCAAAAGATTTAGAAAATCAACCGCATCGTACAGAATAACTAAGCCTGGAGAGGCTTGCCGAAATAATACTCGTACAGAATAACTGAGGCTGGAGAGGCTTTATCGAAATAATACTCGTACAGAATAACTGAGCCTGGAGAGGCTTGCCGAAATAATACTCTCTCAGAATAACTGAGCCTGGAGAGGCTTGCCGGAATAATACTCCCACAGAATAATTGAGCCTGGAGAGGCTTGCCGAAATAATACTCTCTCAGAATAACTGAGCCTGGAGAGGCTTGCCGAAATAATACTCCCTCATCAGAATAATTGAGCCTGGAGAGGCTCGCCGAAATAATACTCCCCAGAGATATCTCAGCTTCCACTCACGGGCCAAATTCCCCAATGAGAGCTATCAAACCAAGATCAGCAAGATTCCCCAAGGAGGGCTTGATCGTCTAAACAGAATATCCGAGTCGAAAGGACTATGACCTCCTCAGTGGAGGATAGCTTTCCAACTCAAGCGATGAGTGAAGCTAAGCCTGAAGAGGCTTTCTAAATAATACTCTGGGATATATAAACTTTAAATCCCCACTCGCCTACTCAGAGGCACCCCTTCAAGAAAAATCACAAAAGACAAATAATCATTCCCCAAGTGGAATCCGGCTCTCAGCCAAACATCAAACGTCAAGATAATCCGCCTAACAGAAGAGGCCAATCAAGATCATCACAATAGAATCCCCCAGCGAATAACAGCCTACACAGAGGCAACAAGATCAGAAAACCAAAAAGAGTCACCCGAATAAGGATAACCGGGATACTCCACCATCGTCGAAAGGACGTCAGCCAATCATAAGGCATCGCTCACATCAGAAAGAGCATCTTCGTGTCTACACCCCAAGGAAACAGAAATTCCTCAATGGGTACCAACTACGTAATGGAAAGTTGGGACACAAGAACCTATGAGTAACTGCACATCCCCTAGACGGATCCCTGCGTTATCCAGCCCTCAGTGGCACAAAAATCAAAAAACAATCGTCGAAGCAGCATCGTGGACTGTGGAGACAAAACTATCACAAAAGCCTGGAGAGGCGATACTCAGCTACCCAGGTGTCCAAAGCACCGAGGTATGCACAAAGCCTGGAGAGGCGATACTCAGCTACCCAGATGTCCAGAGCACCGAGGTATGCACAAGCCTGGAGAGGCAATACTCAGCTACCCAGATGTCCAGAGCACCGAGGTATGCACAAGCCTGGAGAGGCAATACTCAGCTACCCAGATGTCCAGAGCACCGAGGTATGCACAAGCCTGGAGAGGCAATACTCAGCTACCCAGATGTCCAGAGCACCGAGGTATGCACAAGCCTGGAGAGGCGATACTCAGCTACCCAGATGTCCAGAGCACCGAGGTATGCACAAGCCTGGAGAGGCGATACTCAGCTACCCAGATGTCCAGAGCACCGAGGTATGCACAAGCCTGGAGAGGCGTTACTCAGCTACCCAGATGTCCAGAGCACCGAGGTATGCAATGAGCCTGGAGAGGCGACGACTAATACTCACCCTGGAGAGGGCAAACTCAACCTGGAGAGGCTACTCAACAATTTTCCCACCTGAAGACACTACAAGTCGGAAGGATGGCTTATTCCTCGGACAATTGGGTCAACTCCTTTACTTATCAAACGGTACACCAAAAGGCCGTTTGACTAAGTAAAGGGGGGGGCAGCTGTAGACCCCTAAAATTGTCCGGGTCAGAAATAAGACTCGAAGACTCTCAAAGATCAAAGGAAACTCAGCCAGAAGGACTCTCAGAAGACCATAAGATGACTATCTGTAGGTTTAGAGGTCTTAGAGTACCTAAAAATAAGGAAGTGGGAGGGTTGGAGCTCAATACGGCCTCCTTAGAGTTCAGTACGGCCGTACTGCACATTTTGTACTACAATACGGCCGTACTGAAACCAATACGGCCGTATTGAAGTTTCTGTATTTCAATACGGCCGTACTGAATTCAATACGGCCGTATTGAAGTACAAAAACTCAATACGGGCCGTATTGAACCCAGGGGCCGTACTGCGCCTCATCCCTATAAATAGGACGTCATTTGGACGTCATTCCACACTTTTCCACACAGTTTTGACTCCCTCCTTGAGTATTCTGGGGTTTTTGAGCAGTGTTCTGCCCTAGAAATCTCTCTGGGAGTCAATCCGACGAAGTTCTTGAGTCACGAGCCATTTGCTTGAGTCTCGAACTTAGTCGAAGGGAAATCTTTTGGATTTCCATAGTCAAAAATTATTTTTTAGGAAGGAGCGAGCGACCTTGTAGAGAGAGGGAGCGCCAAAAAGCCTCCTAGATTTCATTGATATAAAAGCACGCTTCAAAGGTTTCCTTTCCAAATCCTTTCTCTTATCGCTTTCCTTTATTGCTTTCTGATTGCTGCATTACATGTTCAAAGTTTTCATAATGTAGATATCTCGTTTATAATCATTTACAATAAATAGGGGTAATTTAGTAATTTTACACTGTTATTTATGAAATAATCCGTCATAGGGAACCCGAAAGGGGCGCTGTGGGGTGCTAACACCTTCCCCGCACGTAACCGACTCCCTTACCCAACTCTGGTTGTAATGGCCAAGGTTGATTTATAAAATCAATTGCCTTAAATATTTTTCCAATGTTTTGAGTAAAATATTGGTGGCGACTCCAAGAACCCTACCTTTTGCGAAAACCACTAATCCATGGAGGGTCCCGCTTGGGGTTAACATGGATTGGTGAACCATTTTAATAAAATTGTTAGTTCGACAAGGTCTCAGTTTGAGAATAAGTCGTTCTAACAATCCATCATTTTTCAAAACATTAACGAGTCATGACCATCGTCGCGAATGCCAAGGTCCGTTTCGGCGGGTGGCGACAGGGCCTAGTTGGGGGAACCCTTGGGTTGGATCCCCCAACTTCCCCCCATGACTAGTTTTTCTAGCATCTCTTTTATTTCCTTATTGTTTTTCTCATTTTCTCTCTCTTTTCTCTTATATTTGTCCTCTCTTTTTTCATTTTCTTCTTCTTTTCTTTTTATGTATTCCCTAAGTTCTCTAAGTTCATCCCTAAGACTATGTCTACTACTATGGGTATTTTGACTACATACACTTGAATGATCACTCATATTTGATCAAGGAAGGTTTTCACAAAGAGGTTCTTGAAAATATTTTCACAAATAGTGAGTAATAAAAGGTTTTCACAAGAGCTTTTGAGTGCAAGAGTAGTGATAGGAAGCCTAAGTGCACAAAGTGAACTATCAAGGGAGGTGGACTACAAAGAGTTGTTGAGATTGGTGGAGATTGAGATTGTTGAGATCACCTCTGGAGATTAAAGCTTTTGATGATAACAAATGTGTGGAACAAAGCTGACCAAGGACATCAATAACTTAGAAGTCAAAAACAAAGTCAAAGAAAAATGTTATGTAAAAGGAGTAGCTTATAGATTGCTTTGATTGAGTTTATTTTTTGTGTGTGCTTTGTGCATGAGCTAATCTTTGTCTAATCTGATTAGGGGTGTGAATGATGATGAGTTTAAAAGGTTAAAAAGTTATTTTGAGACTTAAAATAGAGTTTTGAAAACTAACTCAAAATAATCGATTATCATTAAATATAATTTGATTATTCCAGCAATAGGTAAAAAGGATACCTTGCTGCAATAATCGATTATTTGTGAAATAATCGGTTATCCCAGAAATGACTCTCTGGAATAATCGATTATCTAGAAAAATAATCGATTAAATTGTTTGGTTGATTTCCAGAAATCATGAAGAACAAAATAATCGATTATTCTTTAAAATAATCGATTATCTGGTTCTGAAAAACTTATAAATAGTTTGAAAATTTTGAAACTTCAGAACAAAGATAGAATAGAGAATCAAAATTAGAAAAACGTGTTTGTGAAGTCTTTGTGACATTCTTGGAGAGTTTTCTTTGTGAAACCAAGAAGAAAAACAATTTTGAAATGCTTTCAGAAAAGATCATCATCATCATCACATTCTTGAAAGGAAAAACATTAAGATTTGCTTCTGAATTCAGGTGAATTCGTTCTTTAATTCTTTGTGAATATTTGTAAATCTTGAGTAGGTTTCTCAAGTGGTAAGGAATTCTTGTAGTGGGTTTCTACAAGGGGTGTTTTCTTGAGGTCAAGAAAGTGGTTATCTTGAATGTAGGAGTATATGCATGTGTGGTATGCTTGTAAACTTCTTCATTAAGATAGTGGAACAAATCTTGATCAGGTTATGATTGAGGACTGGATGTAGGTCACATGTGGAGTGGCTGAACTAGGATAAAAGACTTGTGCAATCTTCTCTTACCCTTATCTTTTACTTTGTGCAATATCTTGATTATATATTGAAAAGATTTTTCTTGATTAACTTGTTTACATGAGCAACATTGGTTTGAACTGAATCAAAGTATTACATATTGTTCTTAACTTTAAATCTTATTATTGGTTAATCAAGAAAGCATATAGGATTCATTCTTCATTAACAAGTTTTTAAGAAACTTCTTTGAAAATTCATTTTAGAAAAGTTTGAATTGAAATAAAAATCCTAAAAACTCTTAAAATTTTTAAAGTTTCATAGAATCCAATTCACCCCCCCCCCTCTTGGATTGAGCCATTCTTTTCTAACAATTGGTATCTAGAGCAAGGTTCTTGAGTGTTATTCAAGATTTTAAAAATGGCCAATAGCAACCTACCCTATGGTGAGGGTGTGTCTATTCATAGACCTCATATTTTCAATGGTGAAAACTATGTCTACTGGAAAATTAGGATGAGAATTTTCATTGAAGTAATTGACATTGCTGTGTGGGATGCAATTGAAAATGGACCCTATATCCCTATGACCAAAGATGATGATGAGAAGAGAGAAAAACATTGGGGTTAGTGAAGTGATGATGAAAGAATAAGAGCCCAATATGACTATAGAGCCAAAAACATCATTACATTTGCATTGTCTATTGTTGAATTTTTCAGAATATCACAATGCAAATCTGTTAAAGAAATGTGGGATACTTTGCAAGTCACTCATGAAGGAACAAGTGATGTAAAGAGATCTAGAAAGCATACTCTCATAAGAGAATATGAATTGTTGAGAATGAACAATGGTGAATCTATTTCTGACTTTTAAAAGAGATTTACTCACTTGATAAATCACCTTGTTGATCTTGGCAGGAAATTTGAAAAAGAAGAGTTAAACTTGAAAGTGCTGCAATGCTTGGACAGATCATGGCAAGCAAAGGTGACTTCCATAGAAGAATCAAAGGACTTGACTTCATTAACCCTTGCTACTTTCTTTAGGGAGCTAAGAGAGCATGAGCAAAAGCTACATATATTTGAGGAAAATGAACAGCAGGACAAGAAGGGCAAGGGAGTGTCACTAAAGGCCTTGAAATCAGCCAAAGGCAAAGAGGTGTGTGAAGAATCAAGCTTCGAAGATTCCGAAGCTGAGAACTTCAACTTGTTGGTGAAGAAGTTTAGAAAATTCCTAAGGAAAAAAAGGAATTCCCCCTACAAGTTCAATAAAAAGGCTAACAAGAAAGAGGAAGCAAGTACATCCTCCTACAATTGCTTTGAGTGTGGGAAACCAGGACATATAAAAGCTAAATTTCCAAACCTCTTGAAGAAGCAAAAGAGGAAAAGAAATTGAAGAAAAATGGCAAAGGGAAGATAGCCTACATTGCTTGGGAAGACAATGACTCAAGCATAACAAGTGATGAATCTGAATTTGAAGAGAACAACTTGTGTTTGATGGCTGGAGCTGACCAAGACACAATAGTAAGCGATTCTGACCTTGAATCTAATCTGGACTATGATCAACTCCAAGAAGCTTTCATTCAAATTCACAAAGAGGCTGTAAAATTAGATGCCTTAAATTCAAAGCTCAAAAACAAGTTGTCATGGTATCAAAATGCTTTAATTAAAGCTGAACAAAAGCTTGAGGATTTGAAACATGAGCATGAAAATCTTCAAACTATTTTCAACTTTAGTGAAGCTCATTGTGAAACATCCTCTTCCTCAAAAGGTGTTTGTGCAAATTGCATGACTTTTGAAAAAGAAAATGCTGATTTAAAAATCACTCTTGCAAAGTTCAAAAATGGAAATGCAAATTTGAATATTCTTTTAGGAAAACAAAGAAATTATTTTGATATGAGTGGAATTGGTTTTAATCAAAGCATGAGCATGCCATTAAAATCAAAGAAAGGAGTTTTTAAGAAAAACCAAGATTTCAGAAAATTTAAAAGCAATTTCACTAGACAAACAACTTGTTATTATTGTTGTAAGAAAGGTCACACAATAAGGAATTGCTACTCTAGGAAATATGGAGTTCCAAATGGAGAAATGGTATGGATTAAAAAGAGCCAAAGGCTGAGAACTAACCATCAAGGACCCTTCACATGGGTACCTAAATCATTTTTCTGATCTTTGTTGTAGGAATGCTTGAGGGCCAAGAGCTTACTATGGTATCTTGATAGTGGCTGCTCAAGGCATATGAGTGGAGATCCTTCAAAATTCTCAAGTCTAAAATTGAAGAATGAAGGGTATGTTACTTATGGTGACAACAACAAAGGGAGAATTCTTGGTCATGGTAATATTGGTAACTCCTCCTCCCAAACATTGATTGAAAATGTATTGCTTGTTGAAGGGCTGAAACATAATTTGCTGAGTATAACTCAACTTAGTGATAAAGGCTTTAAAATTGAATTTGATAATACTTGTTGCTTGATATGTGATAAAAGGACAAAAGAAATCAGATTCATTGGAGAAAGAATTGACAACATATACATGCTTGACGTAGAACACTCAATAGCAATTTCTAATACTAAGTGCTTAATAACCAAAGAAGATATTTGGCTGTGGCATAGGAGAGCTGCACATATTCACATGGATCACTTAAATAAACTGAGTAGAAAGGAATTAGTAATAGGCTTACCTAAACTCAAGTTTAGCAAGGACAAACTATGTGATGCTTGTCAAAAGGGCAAGCAAGTGAAGGCTAGCTTTAAAAGCAAAAATCAGATTTCCACTACTAGACCTTTGCAATTAATTCACATGGATTTGTTTGGTCCTTGAAAAATTTGATGCAAAGGCTGATGAGGCAATCTTTTTAGGATATTCTACAAATAGCAAAGCCTATAGAATCTATAACAAGAGAACTCTAGTTGTTGAAGAATCAGTTCATGTTGTGTTTGATGAGACTAACAAACAAGAGACAAGGCAAACTGAAATAGAAGACTTGACTGATTTTCTTGATCAACCTCTATTGGAGAGTGAAACTAATGAAAAGCCTAAAGAGAGTGAGCCAAATGAAAACACTAAGAATACAAGTGAACAATTGTCTAAGGAATGGAAAACTTCTAGGGACTTATCAATGGATAATATAATTGGAAATATTGGTAAGGGAGTGTCAACTAGAAGTGCCATTAAGAATATTTGCAATACTATGGCTTTTGTGTCACAAGTGGAACCTAAGAGTATTGATGAAGCACTAAAAGATGAACATTGGTTAATGGCCATGCAAGAGGAACTAAATCAGTTTGAAAGAAATGAAGTATGGGATTTAGTGCCATTACCAACTGATTATCCAATTATAGGAACCAAGTGGGTTTTTAGAAATAAGCTTGATGAATCAGGAATTATTATAAGAAATAAGGCAATGCTAGTGGCTAAGGGGTATAATCAAGTAGAGGGAATTGATTATGATGAGACTTTTGCCCCTGTAGCAAGGATAGAAGTCATTAGATTACTTCTTGCTTATTCTTCTATAATGAATTTCAAGCTTTATCAAATGGATGTGAAAAGCACTTTTCTCAATGGGTTGATACAAGAAGAAGTGTATGTGGAGCAACCACCAGGTTTTGTTGATTTTAAGTATCCTAACCATGTGTACAAACTCAAAAAGGCACTCTATGGCTTGAAGCAAGCTCCAAGATCATGGTATGACAGGTTAAGCAAATTTTTGATTGAGAATGACTATATAAGAGGGAAAGTAGATAATACATTGTTTGTGAAGAAATTTAAAAATGATACAATGTTCAAATCTATGTGGATGATATTGTATTTAGATCTACTAATGTCTCTCTATGCAAATAATTTGCTAAGACCATGCAAGGAGAATTTGAAATGTCAATGATGGGGGAGCTTACATTCTTCTTGGGGTTGCAAATCAAACAAATGAGTGATGGAATCTTCATAAGTCAAAGCAAGTATTGCAATTCACCCCCCCTTCTTGGATTAAGCCATTCTTTTCTAACAATTGGTATCTAGAGCAAGGTTCTTGACTGTTATTCAAGATTTCAAAAATGGCCAATAGCAACCTACCTTATGGTGAGGGTTTGTATATTCATAGACCTCCTGTTTTCAATGGTGAAAATTGTCTACTGGAAAATTAGGACGAGAATTGATGGAATAACACTAAGGCCGAGAAGACCAAGAGGTGATATATTAAAGGAGGCAAGAGGAATGGGTTAGTGAGGCCACTTTTGGACCTTAGCTCCTAAGTTCTTTTTAATCATAGAATTTATTTTACTTGTATTTCCAATTTTACCCTTGTATTTTGGGGTGTTTAGGACTTAGAATTTATTTTCCCTTGTATTTCCCTTTTTACCCTTGTAATATGGGGTGCTCTAGATGATTAGGGTTTTTAATTTTGGGCTAGGGTGTTAACTAG
Organism: Cajanus cajan; assembly: GCF_000230855.2. NCBI lineage: Eukaryota > Viridiplantae > Streptophyta > Magnoliopsida > Fabales > Fabaceae > Cajanus > Cajanus cajan. The sequence goes on from NC_138525.1 coordinate 37,576,964, forward strand.
AAGGGTGACGCATTTTTTTGGTGTTCATTGGATCTATTTTTGGTGTTAGAAAGGCTTAGGCCCAAGTGGAGGGCAAAGGTTGCATGGTCTTATCATGCACCTAGATATAGCCAATCTAAACCGAAAGATTCCATCCTTGGCCACCAAGTTGCATCTAGGGTTCATTTACATTTCATTTGGAATGCATTTGCCTACTCCAAATGCAACCCTAGATGCCTCCCCTCCTATAAATACCCAACACCCCACACCTTGTAAATACTTTGGATATTGAATATAAAGAGAGCCTTTAGTGCCTTTATATCTTTCCTTAGTCACCCTTGGCTATTTTCGGCCAAACCCTACCATCTCCACCTTGAGAGAAACAACCCTAGAAGTGGCCTTCATCATCATGAAGTGAGCCAATCCTAGAGTACCATTCTCAAGCATTTCCTCAAACACCTTCTACCCAACCTTCATTTTCGTCCATTCCATCATCATCCACCCTAAAACCTTGGTCCACCTTTGAAGAACTTGATCCTTGGAGAAGGTGTCTTCCTCCTTGCTCATCATCTCAAGTTCATGCAAGTAAGGATGCCATCAAGTGGTATCTAGAGCCTTGGTTCTTCAAGGGTAACAATCTCTTTATCTCTAAAAATATTCGGTCATGTCATGTCTTCCTTACATGTCTCCTAAGTGTGCCTAAATGAATCATCTTAATTTCCATATTTTGATGATCCATAAATCTCTTCTCATGTGTTGATTCATACCATATGTTCTTTGTGAATCATCTGGGCATTTTAGGCTTTCTTATTTAGGTTCTTGCTTTTTTCTTTAAATTTTTGAGTTGCTGGAAATTTTGGGCTGCATGTTATACATTAATGTTTTTATTTTTTTAATCCATCCGGTTTTGTCATAAGCTTGTCTCTTTGAACTACCTTGAAAGAAATTCCAAGGTTTTTATGCTTAGCCTTTGAAATGAACAAAAAATGACATGCATGCCACTTGTTTGATAAAATGGCCGTGAGTCCTTGATGTGCTTTAGAGAGTCAATCATGCATGCTAATTAGTTCTAGCATGTTCTACATCACTTAAAATATTATGTGTGATTAATTCCTTTACACATACTTACTTCAAATTTTCGGCCAATTTTTTGTGTATTCCTTGGTGAACTTGTATGCCTACATGATGTTTGATAATTTGAGTGTGAAATTGATTTCAATATGCCTATCTTTGCTGCTGGACGTGGGCTATTAAAAACTTAAGAAAAACACTCAAATTTTGTCTCATTGAGCTAGTGTAAGTTGCTAAAAGAATACTCCAAAAAGTTGCTAACAAAACCACCAAAAACAAGTGTAAAACCCAAGCAAAGGAATAGTATAAAATTCAAAAGAAAAAAGAGAAAAGTGGCTGGACTTTGAACAAAAAAAAAAGCCAAGACTTGGACAAGCCCAAAAAGAACAAAGAAACCAAAAACAAGAAAAAGGGAACCTTTGCTAGACTTGTGGAGTTTTGGACCAATTTTCATACCATAGCACTTGGAGTTAATTCTTGGACCATTGGACAATACTTAATGGCCGAATGAGACAATAAATCAAACATGTTAAGTGCATAATTTTTCCTTTAAGCCTACTTGCTAAATTCTATTCTAGTGCCATTCTAGGAATTACTCTTTTGTGTGCTTTCCTTTTATTAATGTGCCTTAATTTCAGTTTTTGAGTCTTTCTTCTACTCTTAAGTTTGTCTCATAAATTCCATTTGAGTTTAGCCTTTTCTTAATTGTGCCTTTTTAGTTTTTCTTTCTTGGCCTCTTGTACTCTTGGGTTGTGTTTTCTTCTTGATCTAGGTGGGGAAAACTTCTAAAACACTACACACTTTCTTGGTGGATTGAGTGGAGGGGTTGTCCGATTGGAGTTCAAGGAACTTTGGAGGATCACACCAATTCAAAGAGTGCAAACACCATTTCAAGACTAACATTGGGTGTTCATTGTGAAAGGGTGGAGAATTGAAGACTTGGAGACTTCCTTTTTTTTTCTACTTATTTCTTTCTTCTTAAATTTCGGCCTCTTGTGTTTTTGGCCTTGGTTTCATTCATTTTTGGTTTGTAATTGGCCATTTTTAAACCTTTTCAATTTGGTGGTAGTTTCGTGTAGTTTGAAGGTGATTTGAAAACCTTCACCTAGGAAACCGACTAGCATATGCTTTAAGTGCTTTCCTATGCATGCTTTAAAGCTTTGGTAGTATATTTGCATAGGACTTTACATTGTTTATTTGTTTCATTTAGAAGGCTTCATTTGCCTACTAGGGGGGCGTGCACATCACACACCTTAGTATTGTGAAAATTGTTTTTGTGAGAAAAGTGTGAAAAGGCTTAGTGATTTTTACTTGAAAAGGCTTGGTTTTTAAGTGATTCTTAGTAGTCCACCTCCCTTGATAGTTCACTTTGTACACTTAGGCCTTTTCATACCCATCTTGCACCTTGAAAATCCTTTTTTGTGAAAACCCTTTTATCACTCACTCTTTGTGAAAACTTTTTCAAACCTTTTTGAAAACACTTTGTGAAAACCTTTTTGGATCAAAGATGAGTGATCATTCTAGTGTCCATGGTCATAACTCTTGTAGTACTAGGTCTAGTGTTAGGGAAGAAATTTGGCAACTCAAAGAGTACCTAAAAAAAAAAGAAGCGGAAAATATAAAAAGAGAGGAAGAATTGAGAAGAAAAGAAAAAGAGTTTGAAAAAAATAATGAGGAAATAAAACAACTACTTGCAAAATTAGTTGAGAGGAGAGAAACTAGTGGATCCCAACCTAGGATTGTTCCAACTAGATCTCAAAAAGGCAAAGAAGTTAGAGTTCCTAGGAGTATGCATGAGCAAGAAAATACAACAAGAGAGGAGGAACTTAGAAGGAAAGAAAAAGAAAAGAAAATAGAAAAGAAAGAAAAAATAAAGAAAAGTATAGAGAAGGTTAAAGTGTGGCTAGAAAATGAAAAACAACAACCAACACTCTTAGAGAAGAGTAAGGAGGATAATGTTTCTTCCAAAGGGCTTATGCTTGAAGAGAGTCACTTTCCCATTGAAAATGATTTTAAAAAGACTTTCTTCATTCATCAAGACCTTAACTCTTTCTCTCACGTTGCCACTAGTCATGAAGTGGAGATTCAAAAACAAATCCTTTTTAAAGAAAAAGAATCTCAACTTCAAGATTTAGTGAAGAAGAAGTGGACTTCACTTAGTCCCACTTCTTGTGCTACTTCCTTGGTGGTGCCCAAGGAAGATAAGCCTTCTTTCTTTAAGACTCTTTCTACTTTAGTTTTCTTCATAAAGCACCCAACTTTTGGTTTGTATGGTTTGTTGGATACATCTCATGGTGTTGTATCTTCTATTTTTGATCTTGAAGGAAGTTCAAACTTATTTGAACTTAACTTGAATACTTTCCTACAAGACAAACTTAGATTATATGAGTTTCCTAGACTCCTCTTAACACCTTTTTCTCATATGTATCTAACAAATTATGCAATACAAAGTTGTTTAGGTAATTTTTTAGTTAAGTTTTCTTTATTTTCCAATACATACCTAGGTCATTACATTGGGCACTTCCAACAAGATATTTTAGTTTTTAGGACTAATACATTAGTGTGCTATAGTTTTAGTCTTTTTACCTTTTTAGGTTTTAGTTATACACCTAGACTTCACCGTGGGGAGGATCCTATCCTTAACATTAGAAAGTCTAGACCTTTTAATTTAGACAATCTTTTTAGCATTTTTAGTAGAACTCCTCTTAGGATACACTTTCCACTTCTATCATATACTATTACCTCTAATGCTTATTTTTATCTTTTTGTTGGTCATGATGCCCATCATGAGGAACCTCTTGATTTGAGGTCAAATCCTTTTCAAGAGGGAGGGAATGATGGAATAACATTAAGGCCGAGAAGACCAAGAGGTGATATATTAAAGGAGGCAAGAGGAATGGGTTAGTGAGGCCACTTTTGGACCTTAGCTCCTAAGTTCTTTTTAATCATAGAATTTATTTTACTTATATTTCCACTTTTACCCTTGTATTTTGGGGTGTTTAGGACTTAGAATTTATTTTCCCTTGTATTTCCCTTTTTACCCTTGTATTATGGGGTGCTCTAGATGATTAGGGTTTTTAATTTTGGGCTAGGGTGTTAACTAGAAGGGTGACGCATTTTTTTGGTGTTCATTGGATCTATTTTTGGTGTTAGAAAGGCTTAGGCCCAAGTGGAGGGCAAAGGTTGCATGGTCTTATCATGCACCTAGATATAGCCAATCTAAACCCAAAGATTCCATCCTTGGCCACCAAGTTGCATCTAGGGTTCATTTGCATTTCATTTGGAATGCATTCTCAAGCATTTCCTCAAACACCTTCTACCCAACCTTCATTTTCGTCCATTCCATCATCATCCACCCTAAAACCTTGGTCCACCTTTGAAGAACTTGATCCTTGGAGAAGGCGTCTTCCTCCTTGCTCATCATCTCAAGTTCATGCAAGTAAGGATGCCATCAAGAATTTTCATTGAAGCAATTGACATTGCTGTGTGGGATGCAATTGAAAATGGACCCTATATCCCTATGACCAAAGATGATGATGGGAAGAGAGAAAAACATTGGAGTGAGTGGAGTGATGATGAGAGGAAAAGAGCCCAATATGACTATAGAGAAAAGAACATCATTACATTTGCATTGTATATTGATGAATTTTTTCGAATTTCTCAATGCAAATCTGCTAAAGAAATGTGGGACACTTTGCAAGTCACTCATGAAGGAACAAGTGATGTAAAGAGATCTAGAAAGCATACTCTCATAAGAGAATATGAATTGTTGAGAATGAACAATGGTGAATCAATTTCTGATTTTCAAAAGAGATTTACACACTTGATAAATCACCTTGTTGATCTTGGCAGGAAATTTGAAGAAGAAGAATTAAATCTAAAAGTGCTGCAATGCTTGGACAGATCATGGCAAGCAAAGGTGAGTGCCATAGAAAAATCAAAGGACTTGACTTCATTGACCCTTGCTACTCTCTTTGGAAAACTAAGAGAGCATGAGCAAAAGCTACATATATTTGAGGAGAATGAACAAGAAGACAAAAAGGGCAAGGGAGTTTCACTAAGAGCCTTGAAATCAGTCAAAGGCAAAGAAGTGCATGAAGAATCAAGCTTCGAAGATTCTAAAATAGAGAACTTCAACTTGCTGGTGAAGAAGTTCAGCAAATTCCTAAGAAAGAAGAGGAATTCCCCCTACAAGTTCAACAAGAAGACTAACAAGAAAGAGGAAGCAAGTACATCCTCCTACAATTGTTTTGAGTGTGGGAAACCAGGACACATAAAAGCTGAATGTCCAAACCTCTTAAAGAAGCAATAAGAGGAAAAGAAAGTGAACAAAAATGGTAAAGGAAAGAGAGCCTACATTGCTTGGGAAGATAATGACTCAAGCACAACAAGTGATGAATCTTAATTTGAAGAGAACAATTTGTGTTTGATGGCTGGAACTGATCAAGACACAATAGTAAGTGATTCTGACCTTGAATCTAATCCGGACTATGATCAACTACAAGAAGCTTTCATTCAAATTCACAAAGAGGCTGTGAAATTAGATGCTTTAAATTCAAAGCTTAAAAACAAGATGTCATGGTATGAAAATGATTTAATTAAAGCTGAACAAGAGCTTGAGGATTTGAAAAATGAGCATGACAATCTTCAAACTATTTTGAACTTTAATGAAGCTCATTGTGAAACCTCCCCTTCTTCAAAAGGTGTTTATGAAAATTGCAAGACTTTGGAAAAGGAAAATGCTGATTTGAAAATTACTCTTGCAAAGTTTACAAATGGAAATGAAAATTTGAATATCATTTTGGGAAGGCAAAGAAATACTTTTGATAGAAGTGGACTTGGCTTTAATCAAATCATGAACATGCCATTAAAATCAAGAGAAGGAGTTTTTAAGAAAAACCAAGTTTTCATAAAATACAAAGGCAATTTCATTAGACAAACAACTTGCTATTATTGTTGTAAGAAAGGTCATACAATAAGGAACTGCTACTCTAGGAAGTTTGGAGTTCCAAATGGAGAAATGGTTTAGATTAAAAAGAGCCAAAGGCTAAGAACTAACCATCAAGGACCCTTCACATGGGTACCTAAATCAATTTTCTGATCCTTTTTGTAGGAATGTTTGAGAGCCAAAAGCTTATTATGGTATCTTGATAGTGGCTGCTCAAGGCATATGACTGGAGATCCTTCAAAATTCTCAAGTCTGAAATTCAAGAATGAAGGGTGTGTTACTTATGGTGACAACAACAAAGGGAGAATTCTTGGTCATGGTAGTAACTCCTCCTCCCTAACATTGATTCAGAATGTATTGCTTGTTGAAGGGCTGAAACATAATTTGGTGAGTATAAGTCAACTTAGTGATAAAGGTTTTAAAATTGAATTTGATAATACTTGTTGCTTGATCTGTGATAAAAAGACAAAAGAAATTAGATTCATTGGAAAAAGAATTTACAACATATACATGCTTGACTTAGAACACTCAATAGCAATTTCCAACACCAAGTGCTTAATAACCAAAGAAGACAACATTTGGCTTTGGCATAGGAGAGCTGCACATATTCACATGGACCACTTAAAAAAACTTAGTAGAAAGGAGTTAGTGATAGGATTACCTAAACTCAAGTTTAGCAATTACAAACTATGTGATGCTTGTCAAAAGGGCAAGCAAGTGAAGGCTAGCTTTAAAACCAAAAATCATATTTCAACTACTAGACCTTTACAATTAATTCACATGGATTTGTTTGGTCCTTCAAGAACCATGAGTCTAGGTGGGAAATGATGGCTTCCTCCTTCCATGATTGATGTAGAGTGTGAAGGGGGGAGACCTTTCCCTTGATCTAGGCTCACCAAAGGGTAGACAAAAGGTGACTTATGATGGGAAAAGGAAGATGGGCGTGAAGTAGGTTTAGGGTGGCGGAAGTGTTTAGGTGAATGGTGTTTGGTTGCTCAAGGTTGGCTCACTCCAAGTATAGGTGGAGGCCACTCTAGGGTTTCACTCTCCAAGGGTGGAGAATGAAGGAGGCTAGCCGAAGTTAACCTAGTGACTAAGGAAGAGATGTTGAGGCATAAAATCTCACTCAAAATCTATATATTCCAAAATATTTACAAGTGGTGGGTGTCGCCACCCGCCGAAACGGGACCCTCCATGGATTAGTGGTTTTCGCAAAAAGGGGTTCTTGGAGTCGCCACCAATGTTTTACTCAAAACATTGGAAAAAGACATAAGGCAATTGATTTTCGCAAATCAAATTTGGCCATTACAACCAGAGTTTGGGTAAGGGAGTCGATTACGTGTGGGGAAGGTGTTAGCACCCCACAACGCCCCTTTCGGGTTCCCTATGACAGATTATTTCATAAATAATAGCGTAAAATTACTAAACTACCCCTATTTATTAGAACGATTATAAGTAAACTATCTACATGATGAAAGTTTTAAACGTGCAATGCAACAATCAAAAAGCGATAAATGAAAGCGGTAAAAGAAAGGATTTGGAAAGAAACCTTCGAAGCGGGCTTTTATATATTCAAAAAGGAGTTAGGAGGCTTTTTGGCGCTCCTTCCCACTACACGTTCGCTCGCTCCTTTCCCTAAAAATAAATATTAACTATGGAAATCAAAGAGATTTCCCTTCGACTTGTTCGAGTCTCAAGCTAAAGGCTCGTGAACTCAACAACTTAGTCGGATCAGCTCTCGGAGAGATTTCTAGGGCAGAGAATAGCTCAAAAACCCAATAATACTCAGCAAGAGGGTGGAGAAATGCTCCAAATGTGTGGAAGGACGAGCCAATGACGTCCTATTTATAGGATTGAGCGCAGTACGGCCTAAGGAGTCAATACGGCCCGTACTGAGTTTTTGAACTACAGTACGGCCGTACTGAAGTTCAAAAACTTCAGTACGGCCGTATTGATTTCATTATGGCCGTATTGTAGTTCAAATGGCTCAGTACGGCCGTACTGAACCTCTAGGAGGGCGTATTGAGCTCCAATCCTCACACACCCTTATTCTAAGCTACTCTAAGACTTCTAGACCTACAAAGAGTCATCCTAGGGTCTTCCAGGAGTCCTTCCGGCTGACTTTCCTTCGGTCGTCGAGAGTCTTTGAGTCTTATTTCCGACCCGGACAATTTTAGGGGTCTACAGCTGCCCCCCCTTTACTTAGTCGAACGGCTTTTTTGGTGTACCGGTTGACAAGTAAAGGAGTTGACCCAATTGTCCGGGGAGTAAGCCATCCTTCCGACTTGTAGTGTCTTCAGGTGGGAAAATTGTTGAGTAGCGTCTCTAGGTTGAGTTTACCCTCTCCAGGGTGAGTATTAGTCGTCGCCTCTCCAGGCTCGTGCATACCTCGGTGTTTCTGACGACCTCGGTAGCGTGAGTTTGCCCTCTCCAGGGTCTGCATGCCTCCGTGTTTCTGACGACGTTGGCAGCTGCATACCTCCGTGTTTCTGACGACGTCGGTAGCTGAGTATTAGTCGTCGCCTCTCCAGGCTCGTGCATACCTCGGTGTTTCTGATCACCTTGGCAGCTTGAGTTTGCCCTCTCCAGGGTTTGTAGTTTGCCCTCCCCAGGGTTGCATACCTCCGTGCTTCTGGTCACTTTGGTAGCGTGAGTTTGCCCTCTCCAGGGATTTCTGATGATTTTGTCTCCGCAGTCCATGATGCTGCTTCGACGGTTGTTTTTGATTTTGGTGCCGCTGAGGGCTGGATAACGCAGGGATCCGTCTAGGGGATGTGCAGTTACTCATAGGTTCTTGTGTCCCAACTTTCCATTGCGTAGTTGGTGCCCACTGGGGAAATTCTGATTCCTTGGGGATGCAGACACAAAGATGCTCTTTCTGAGGTGAGCGATGCCTTATGATTGGTTGACGTCATTTCGACGTTGGTGGAGTATCCCGGTTATCCTTATTCGGGTGACTTTTTTGATTTTCTGGTTTTGTTGCCTCTGCGTAGGCTGTTATCCGCTAGGGGATTCTGTCGTATTGATCTTGATTGGCCTCTTCTGTTTAGGCGGATTATCTTGACGTTCGGTGTTTGGTTGAATACCGAATTCCGCTTGGGGAATGGTTATTGATCTTTTCGGATTTTCTCTTTTTGAAGGAGTGCCTCTGAGTAGGCGAATGGGGATTGAGGATCTTATGTATCCCAGTGTTATTTAGAAAGCCTCTTCAGGCTTAGCTTTACTTGTCGCTCGAGTTGGAAAGCTATCTTCCACTGAGGAAGTCTAAGTCCTTTGACTCGGATATTTTGTTTGGATGATCATGCTTCCATTGGGGAATCTTGCTGATCTTGCTATGATAGCATTCACTGGGAATTCGGCCCAAGAGTGCAAGCTGAGATGTCTCTGGGGAGTATTATTTCGGCAAGCCTCTCCAGGCTCTTTTCGGCTTTTTCTGTACAGAAATTAAAGTGCTAAAGAACTTTGAACTCGAAAGTGGAAAATTTCATTAATCAAACGGAATGAAATTTGTACAATAATGATAAAAAGAGTGGGGCACAGCCCGATCAATCAAAATAAACAAAAAGCAGGAAAACACAGCAAATGGTCGGTCTTCATTCCTCTGCCGGCGGATCTTGTGGAGGGTCTGGGAAGCGACGATGCAGCCAGACTAACAGGTTGTCAAAATCCTGTCTCAGGGCGTCAATGTTGTGCTGCGCAGTGTCGAATCGGGTGTCGATGCTCTGCTGCAACGCGTCGAAACGAGCAACAAAGTAGGCCCTGTCTTACTGCGAGGTGTCGGCCTCTATCTGCGGGTCCCCTTCACCCGGGGGCTCGATGTTCTCGAAAAGCTCACTGAAGGTGTCGTGGGTGGTCGCACGTATATATTGCCTCCCTGCCTTAGCAATGATCTTCATATTGAGCAGGGTGGCAGCATTGATAGGCTTGGGCGCCAACTCCCCCGCATCTACGCCATCAGGGCACCCCCAAGTCTCGGCGAGTCGTGAAAGGAGCGTAGATACCAAAATGTATCCTCGCCGAGCGTCGCTGCCCTCTCTTGCCCCCAGATTCTTTATATGTTCGAGAAAAAAGAATCCGGGGTTGGCCTTCTGCCCGGTGGCCATGCAGTAAAGAGCTAGCAGATCCTGCCGCGTTACTGACTCTGGACTCTTCAGTCTGGCGTGGATGGAGCCGGTGATCAGCTTGTGGCAAATCCGGAGCGCAGTCGGGAGCCGGGTACCCTTTACTCCAGCGTGATAATCCATCTGACCCGTGACCTCTCTCCACATCTCGGTCAGGGTCAGATTATCAGGGCACTCACAAACGGCGTCCCGATATTCCAACCGATCGGCTCGCCGAAAGAAACCAGCCTGAACGTTGAATTCATCCAGTGTCAGGGAGCGGTATCCTCCCTTCATCCAGAAGTCTACAGAGTAGACCGTTGTGCCGTAGCTGTTCGTCGACTCTGTGACACCGACGGTAGCCAGAAATTCCTTTGTCGCGGTCGGATAGATCTTAGGGTGGGGATCAAGGAGGAACCCCCATCCTATGGCATCGATGTAGCCTCTAACCTCATCTTCCCATTCCATTGCCCGAAGGATGCTGAAGTCGAGCACCCTCGACGGTTGGAAGACAAATGACTCGAGGAAATCCAACCTCTCTTGGTGCCGCGCGGTCATTTCAAGTTGCGCAGGGACCCTCTGCCTCTTCCTTGAAGACTCGGCCATTTTTTTGGAATCGGAGGGATCTCAAACACACTCACAGATAAAGTATGCAGAGGAATGAAGATGTTGTGATGAATGAGAGGAGGAGGGGCGTATTTATAGAAAAAATTAGGTCAGTACGGCCCGTATTGAATTCAGTACGGCCGTACTGACCTTACTGTTGATGTACAAAAGAATGGGCCAATACGGGCCGTATTGAAATCAATACACCCGTATTGGTGTGGACGTTATGGCCAATACGGCCGTATTCATTTCAGTACGCCCGTATTGAGTTGAAAATTTGTTCGTAACCCTAATTTTAGTACGGGCGTACTGAACATGGTACGGGCGCATTTTTTTTTTTTTTGTTTGGAAATAAACAGAGAATAAGTGATCTTCCAGTACACCTATCATCTGTATGCATGTATGCGGTAGGATGCACCTAATTCTATTTGATTTATTTTTCAAAAGAATTAACCGATGCGTTTCTTTGCTTGGATTTTGCCATTCCTCTAGAAGGGTTGTGCGCTGCCGATTTCTGTAACCGAGGAATGATGCGTGTTATATCGAGATTGGTGTCATCAACCCAGTGATCCTTCCTTTCCTTTAGAAGACGTATCAACCCTCCTATTGACCACTATATCTCCATGTTTCCACTAGATTATTCTAAAATCGTTTGGGACAAGAGAAAAGAAAGGAAAGATATTTTTGTTCAAAAGTTTGTGTTTTAGAGGGGATTATTATTGTTTTGAAAACGGTTTTTGTAAGAATGGCTGGCCAAGGTAGGCTCATGTGTTTAGGCTTGTTTGATTAAACACTTATGAAGTTAAGAAAGTCTTGTTATTGACGTTGTGATTCGACAACTTAGATAGCTTCCCTTGAACCTTTCTTTTTGAATTCAGCTCATGGTACCATCATGGATTTCTTTTGCTTTTTTTTTATTGTCCTTATTTTTGCCTAAAACACCCCTTTGTGGCGTCTCAGCGGACCTTTGTTTCATTTTTGCAACCTTAATTTTTGCCTAGGTCACCCTTTTGTGGGATTCCTAGCGGGTTCTTTGCTCTTATTTTTGCGCAGCCCCCTTTTTGGGTTTCCTGTCGAGCTTTTTGTTTTTAGGATTTTGTCCTTAAAGGATTTCTTTTTTATCCATGATGGCACTTATCGAGGCCAAGGAAAGGTGCTCCAAGTTGTCACACACACTTCCACATAAAAATGATGCGGGTTTATTGTTATTAAGACGATTTTAACCTCATTCATGCTTATTCAAACAGGGTTAAAAATAATGTGGTCTAGAAATTTATTGCAAGCAAGAAAAGAAGCAATAAGAACTAATAAAGAACGATTTTATTATAATTCTAGCGGAAACATGTGCCCTATCGAGGCTCGGGGGTCGGGCTGTCCCCGAGGAGTGATCTCTAACAGTCATCAGGTCTATACATCCCTATCGGAAGAAGAAGAGCACTTGATGACGACGACCGGCCTTGACACTTGTGAACCGACCTTCCTAAAGATCTGGCTTAAAGAACGTCGAGAAGGATCTTGGTTCCTCTTCGTCCTTTGATCTTTATTAGTGTTGTATCCTAACCCTTGTTTCCCCGCATTATCCTTAATAATGGGTAGCTCGGGAATTCCTTGGGAATCCTTGCCAAGTCCTTGTCCAGGCAAGTATCCGTTCTTGGTGAGCATGTAGGCTACCTTCTTCATTTCTCGGGGAAACGTTTCGACATTGGCAATCTCCAATGCTTGGAAGGTGGTCTCTAGAGCTTCCTCTGCTGCATCCACATAAGGTATGGCAGATGGCTTGCTGATGAGTATGTCATCTTCGGCTTGTACGGTCACCAGCTTGTCACCCACTATGAATTTGACTTTCTGGTGGAGCGTAGAGGGAACAGCTTTCGCATCATGAATCCAAGGTCGACCGAGGAGACAGCTGTACGCGCGAGTAATGTCCATCACTTGGAATTCGACATTAAAGATGGTGGGTCCAATTTGGATTGGAAGATTGATTTCTCCCACCACTTCTCTTTTAGAACCGTCGAAAGCTCGGACGATCATGTTGCTCGGGCGCATTTGGATTCCCTTGATTGCCACTTGATCAAACGTTCTTTTTGGCATCACATTCAAGGAAGATCCATTATCCACCAAGACTTTAGCGATGTGATATTCCTTGCACTTTACAGAGATGTGCAAGGGCTTGTTGTGATTCGGTCCCTCAACGGGGATTTCTTCATCGGTGAAAGTGAGGTGATCATTAGCCGTGATGTGACTAACAATCCCCTCAAACTTGTCTTGGGAGATAGTGTGCGACACGTACGCCTCATTCAAGACTTTCAACAGAGCTTGCCGATGCGGTTCGGAGCTTAGGATCAACGACAACAGAGTAATCTTTGCTGGCGTCCTATGAAGTTGATCCACGATGGAGTACTCGCTCTGTCGGATATAGTTTAACAGCTCGTCAGTCTCCTCCTCGGATTCTTTATTTTCCTCGATTTTCTCTTTTTCTTTTTCCTTTCCTTTATTCTTGGGAGCTTTATCATGAAGATCTTCGGGAGTGTAGATCCTGCCACTCCTAGTCATGCCCCCAAGTCCAGCGATGTTAGAGATATCGCTGTCGGCAGAAGAATGGATGTCGTATATCCATGGCACAGCCTTATTCGATTCGTAGGGAAAAGGTATTGGAGCAGTGATCTTCAACGGTGTCGGACCTTCCCCTTTATTCGTCTTGATTACCAACAACGGAGTTGATGTGCGTTCGCTTGGCGCGGTTGTTGGCTTACACTTAATAACAAACGGCGTGCGATCCATTCTGAACATACGCATCGATTAATCCTTTCTTTTTATTAATGTTATTAATGAATTACTAGGAGAGATGTATGCAAATGAATGACTATGAAATGCAAAGGCAATTGAAAGATTTCATAGATCTCAAAAATTCGATTTATTAATCAAAGAAAGTGTACAACTCATTATACAATGCTTCGAAGCAAATTTTTACAAAATGAGAAAAGCCGATAGAAACCCACAGGCGGGTTCATGTTTCTTCTCCATTCAACTTCGGCTTCCTCTACATGACGGGCCATTGCTTCGGCTTGCGTATGGACCGCTTGGTTCATATTATCACTAATCTTTTGAGCGTCCTTCGCCTTTTGAATATAGTAGTTGATCATGGCTTGAGCTCATTAAGCTCGTCTTCGACTCGATCCTTCTCCTCTCGGATCTTAGCCATATGTGCTAATCCTTCCCTTTCCTTCTTGCGAAAATCGGAAAGGCTTGCGGTTTGTTGTTGAGCAACTTCCCGCCATTGCTGTGCATCGGATCAAGTCAAGAGTAGATCATCTTGCATATCCTTGATCAACTGTGCCTGCCTTGTGTACTCGGCTTCAAGGCGTGCTATCTTTGCGTTGACATCTCGGAGTTGACTACTCGGTTCGACCTTTGGCATTTTGGATGCCCGAATAGCCTTCTCATTAAGGTTAGCACACTCGTCCTTGAGCCGCTCTATCTCATGGTCTTTTTTCTTGCACTGCCTTTGTAGACCGTCAATGGCGAAACTGGATTCTTCGCTTTTCTCCTCAAGAACTCTCATCTGAGCTCCCATGATTTCCAGCTTCTTGGTCAAGGCATCGACTTGTTCTTGCAGCAACCTCCTCGTAACTGCGGTTGCGCAAGAGGTGGATGGTTGGGGCACTCCCCTCTCGCTCCTCCAAGTCTCGTAGTCGGTGGAGACGGATACCCGAGGCTTTCCAAGCGCTCGATCTCCCTCATAGATTGGTCTCTCCCACGCTCTAACGACAGCGTGCATGTCCCTTTGATGCTCGGAATCAAAGGAGAAACACAATCCTCCAAGCTCCTCTTTAGTAGGAACAATCTGAGTCCTCATAAGTTGCCTCATAGCCAATCTAGGTGAATAAGCTATGCAACCTCTGAGGCCCATCAAAGGTACGCTTGGGTAACTGCCGCATCTCATCAATACGTTGCTCGGACGGAACCAAGGACAAACCCATGTGAAGTGCTCAATGCTCCATTGTTCCATCTCTTCCTTCCATTCGGAAGCATAACGGCGGCATACGGGGATCTTCGAAAAGCTCCTCAACGGATCGGGCAAAGTCCCCATGTGACTAGAGGCGTAGAAGTGTGTGATGCTCCACCCATATAACAAGGAGGTGCATCATCGGATAATCTTCCCTTGCTTCTGCTGAGATATGTTGACAGAAAGCAAGGTGTCGGCAAGAATGGCAGGCACGGGACTCTTCATGTGCACGTCCCATGCGAAGAAAGCATCCATAGCGGCATGGTCCACTGTGTTAGCGTGAAAGGGGAATAGGACTGTCCCAAACACGGCTAATGCTAGAGTCTTGTTGAAAGCTAACCAATCTCCCTCACCAGCTAAGGAAGAAAGGTGATCCTCAATCATAGCGAGCTTCCAACCTTTGATACTGTCGTTCCCCACTAAGGCAGATGATCGTGATGGTAGTTTGACTTGAGTAGCGACCCTCTCCACGGCCACATAATTACCATGAAAGACATAGACCCCTGCTGATTTGGGCCATCGCAGCATGAGCTCGTACTCCTCGAGAGTAGGAACTAAGTCAAACTGGGGGAACTCGAAGCAATGCAGATCGAGACTCCAAAAGTGAACCAATGCTCTCAGAAAGGCCGGATCCACACATATCTTCATCAAATCGAGGACTCGTCCATATGATTTCTCGAACTCAACACGAGCCTCATGTGGCATCAAAGAACAAAGGTGGTCCAACCTCTCGGCACGGTATAACAAGAAGTCCACTTTCTTCAACTGCCCTTGCACTCCCCTAGATCCCTCCATGATCTTCGATAAGAATGCATGATATGAGATGATGGCGTTGAATATGCATGCATTGTGTTTATTCAACTAAGCATTATCATGTTTTCAGGATGCTCCTAAGATGATGCATGATATTGCTTGGTTTGGATAAATAACCCTTTTTTTTTTGGGTATTTTGTTTTTTGTATTTTTTTGGGTGAAAAGGGAAACTACTTACATGAATGTGATGAAGGTAGATGTTAACACCATGTAATGGAAGATTCTTATTCCTATTTATTCTTATTCTAAAAGGGGAATGTTGTATGTTTAAAGAATGCAATGTATGCTCAAACAATGTCACATAAACAATGCACAAACAATTCACTCATCCACGAACAGTCACGAGCGAATCACGAGGTAGGGGTATCCTGCCGACAAGTGCATATTCAAGGAGGTTCTAACTGTTCTCACCGGTCTAAGGCCCCCAAGGTGCCCCCATTATAGGGACCCAATCCCTCTCGTCGTAAGTCGATGGAAAGCTCCAACGCACTGTCGGACTTGAGTTCATGGTTTTCACCTTGAGTGATGCTTTCCGACAACGGTCTACGGGCACCTATAGACCCATTCGACAACCGGCCGTACTAACATCCACTCCCTATGGCTTTCCACTCATGCCCCCGGGTATAGAGGTAACTGTTGTGTGCAAAGGTTCGTGTGCAGTTTATATTTCAAACAATTGCGAAAATTTAAACATCCAACAGTTATTAAAGCCAATTAGGTAAAACATATTATCATACAAGCGAGGGGTAATGAAGTAATTTTAAACTATCATTTTAGAAATAATCCATCACTAAATGGGACTGACTCTCGAGGCTTCCCCAGTGGAGTCGCCATCTGTCGCCACCCGCCGAAACGGACATTGGCATTCGCGACGATGGTTAGACTCTTTTTAGTTTTGAAAAATGACGGATTGTTAGAACGACTTATTCTCAAACTGAGACCTCATCGAACTAACAATTTTGTTAAATAATTCTCACCAATCCGTATTAATCCCAAACTAGACCCTCCATGGATTAGTGGTTTTCGCAAAAAGGGGTTCTTGGAGTCGCCACCAATGTTTTACTCAAAACATTGGAAAAAGACATAAGGCAATTGATTTTCGCAAATCAACTTTGGCCATTACAACCAGAGTTTGGGTAAGGGAGTCGATTACGTGTGGGGAAGGTGTTAGCACCCCACAACGCCCCTTTCGGGTTCCCTATGACGGATTATTTCATAAATAATAGCGTAAAATTACTAAACTACCCCTATTTATTAGAACGATTATAAGTAAACTATCTACATGATGAAAGTTTTAAACGTGCAATGCAACAATCAAAAAGCGATAAATGAAAGCGGTAAAAGAAAGGATTTGGAAAGAAACCTTCGAAGCGGGCTTTTATATATTCAAAAAGGAGTTAGGAGGCTTTTTGGCGCTCCTTCCCACTACACGTTCGCTCGCTCCTTTCCCTAAAAATAAATATTAACTATGGAAATCAAAGAGATTTCCCTTCGACTTGTTCGAGTCTCAAGCTAAAGGCTCGTCAACTCAAGAACTTAGTCGGATCAGCTCTCGGAGAGATTTCTAGGGCAGAGAATAGCTCAAAAACCCAAGAATACTCAGCAAGAGGGTGGAGAAATGCTCCAAATGTGTGGAAGGACGAGCCAATGACGTCCTATTTATAGGATTGAGGCGCAGTACGGCCTAAGGAGTCAATACGGCCCGTACTGAGTTTTTGAACTACAGTACGGCCGTACTGAAGTTCAAAAACTTCAGTACAGCCGTATTGATTTCATTATGGCCGTATTGTAGCTCAAATGGCTCAGTACGGCCGTACTGAACCTCTAGGAGGGCGTATTGAGCTCCAATCCTCACACACCCTTATTCTAAGCTACTCTAAGACTTCTAGACCTACAAAGAATCATCCTAGGGTCTTCCAGGAGTCCTTCCGGCTGACTTTCCTTCGGTCGTCGAGAGTCTTTGAGTCTTATTTCCGACCCGGACAATTATAGGGGTCTACAGTGGGGTGTTGGGTATTTATAGGAGGGGAGGCATCTAGGGTTGCATTTGGAGCAATGCATGGCCGAAATTCACAAGGCAAATGCACTCCAAATGAAATGCCAAATGAACCCTAGATGCTACTGTCGCCACCGGCCCGAAACGGGCTTTCGGCATTCGCGAGGGATGGTTGGACTCGTTTATTTGTTTAAAAATAGTGGATTGCTAGAATGACTTATTCTCAAACTGAGACCTCGTCAAACGAGCAATTTTATTAAAAGGCTCACTAATCCATATTAATCCCAAGCGGGACCCTCCATGGATTAGTGGTTTTCATAAAAGGAGGGTTCGTGGAGTCGCCACCAATGTTTTACTCAAAACATTGGAAAAAGGGATAAGGCAATTGATTTAAAAATCAACTTTGGCCACTACAACCAGAGTTGGGTAAGGGAGTCGGTTACGCGTGGGGAAGGTGTTAGCACCCCACAGCGCCCCTTTCGGGTTCCCTATGACAGATTATTTTTAACAGAACAGTATAAAATTACTAAATTACCCCTATTTATTCTAAACAATTATGAATTGACTATCTACATGATGACAGTTTAAATATACACACAGAAAGCAGTAAAAGGAAGGATTGAAAGGAAACCTCTTGAAGCGTGCTTTTATATATTGTAAAGAACTGGGAAGCGTTTTGGCGTTCCCACACTCTACAAGCCCGCTCCTCGCTCTCCTAGAACAAAATTTTAACTAAGGGAATCAAAAAGATTTCCCCTCGACTAGGTTCGATCCTCAAGCAAAATGGCTCGGGGCTCAAGAACTTCGTCGGATCAACTCTCCGAGTGATTTCTAGGGCAGAACACTGCTCAAAAACCCCAGAATACTCAAGGAGAGGGTTCAAACTATGTTGAAAAGTGTGGTAGGACGTCCAAATGGCCTCCTATTTATAGGAATGGGCCTCAATACGGCCTACAGGGGCAATACGGCCGTATTGAAATTTTTGAACTTCAATACGGTCGTATTGAAGTTCAATACGGCCGTATTGAAGTTCAGAAATTTCAATACGGCCGTATTGAATTCAATACGGCTGTATTGAAGCTTCAATACGGCCGTATTGATTTCAGTACGGCCGTATTGAAGTTTCAGAAACTTCAATACGCCGTATTGAGTTCACTGTGGCCATATTGAAGCTTCAATACGGCCGTATTGGGGTTTAGTACGGCCGTATTGGGCTTTTTCCCTCCACTTCTTTATTTTGAGCTATTCTAAGACCTCTAGACCTACAGAGAACCCTCCTAGGGCCTTCGAGGAGTCCTTCTGGCTGATTATCCTTCAGTCTTTGAGAGTCTTCAAGCTTTATTTCCGACCCGGACAATTTTAGGGGTCTACAGCTGCCCCCCCTTTACTTAGTCAAACGGTCTTTTGGTGTACCGGCTGACAAGTAAAGGAGTTGACCCAATTGTCCGGGTGATGTGCCGACCTTCTGACTTGTAATGTCTTCCGGTGGAAAATTGTTGAGTAGCCTCTCCAGGTTGTTGCATACCTTGGCGCTTCTGACAACCTCGGTAGCTAAGTTTAACACCAACGTGCCTCTGACGACGC
Organism: Cajanus cajan; assembly: GCF_000230855.2. Classification (NCBI taxonomy): domain Eukaryota; kingdom Viridiplantae; phylum Streptophyta; class Magnoliopsida; order Fabales; family Fabaceae; genus Cajanus; species Cajanus cajan. The sequence goes on from NC_138525.1 coordinate 37,596,067, forward strand.
TGATGGCTGAGTATTGTCTCTCCAGACCTTGAGTATTGTCTCTCCAGACCTCGAGTACTGTCTCTCCAGACTTTGTTTGAGTATTGTCTCTCCAGACTTTATTTGAGTATCGTCTCTCCAGACTCTGAGTACTGTCTCTCCAGACTTCGAGTACTGTCTCTCCAGACTTCGAGTACTGTCTCTCCAGACTTTGTTTGAGTACTGTCTCTCCAGACCTTGTTTGAGTATTGTCTCTCCAGACCTTGTTTGAGTATTGTCTCTCCAGACCTTGTTTGAGTATTGTCTCTCCAGACTTTGTTTGAGTATTGTCTCTCCAGACCTTGTTTGAGTATTGTCTCTCCAGACCTTGTTTGAGTATTGTCTCTCCAGACCTTGTTTGAGTACCGTCTCTCCAGACTTCGTTTGAGTATCGTCTCTCCAGACTTTGCCTCTCAAAGATGAGGTAGTTGAGTATAGTTTGTCTCCACAGTCCACAATGCTGCTTCGACGGTTTGTTTTTCTGATTTTGTGCCGCTGAGGGCTGGATAACGCAGGGATCCGTCTAGGGGATGTGCAGTCATTCATAGGTTCTTGTGTCCCAACTTGCATTGCTTAGTTGGTACCCATGGGAATTTTTGACTCCTTGGGGTGTAGACACAGATGCTCTCTGAGTTGAGCGATGCCTTATGTTTGGCTGACGTCCTTTTGACGTGAGTGGAGTATCCCGGTTATCCTTATTCGGGTGTCTCTCTTTGATTTTCTGATTGTGTTGCCTCTGTGTAGGCTGTTATCCACTGGGGGATTTTGTCGTTGATTTTGATTAGCCTCTTCTGTTAGGCGTATCGGCTTGACGTTCGATGTTTGGCTAAGAGCCGGATTCCACTTGGGGAATACTTATTGATATTTTTGATTTTCTTCTCCTTTTTGCAGGGATGCCTCTTGAGTAGGTGATTGGGGATTTGGGGATCTTATTGTGTCCCAGAGTATTTTTAGGAAGCCTATACAGGCTTAGCCTCGCTCAGTGCTTTGAGTCGGAGAGCTATCTTCCACCGAGGAAGTGTTAAGTCCTTTGACTTGTATATACTGTTTGGATGATCGCACTTCCATTGGGGATTGCGTCGATTTTGCTTTGATAGCTCTCGCTGGGGATTTTTCCGTGAGCTTGAGCTGAGGTTCCCTCTGGGGAGTATTATTTCTGCGAGCCTCTCCAGGCTCAGTTATTCTGCATACTGTGGAGGATATGGAGTATTATTTTGGTAAGCCTCTCCAGGCTTAGTTATTTGGTACAGATTGTTTGTTGGATTTTCTATATCCTTGCCTTTTTTATGTTCGGCTTTTTCTGTATTTTGCCTTTTCTTCTGATTTTGGCTTTTTCTGTATTTTGCCTTTTTTATGTTTTTGGCTTTTGCTGTACAGAAATTAAAAGTGTTAAAGAAATTAGATTTATGAGAGAGTATTATTTCGGCAAGCCTCTCCAGGCTCAGTTATTTTGTAGGAGTATTATTTCGGCAAGCCTCTCCAGGCTCAATTATTCTGTGGGAGTATTGTTTCGGCAAGCCTCTCCAGGCTCAATTATTCTGTACGAGTATTATTTCGGCAAGCCTCTCCAGGCTCAATTATTCTGAGAGTATTATTTCGGCGAGCCTCTCCAGGCTCAGTTATTTTGAGAGAGTATTATTTCGGCGAGCCTCTCCAGGCTCAGTTATTTTGAGAGTATTCTTTCGGCAAGCCTCTCCAGGCTCAGTTATTCTGTATGATGCTGTTGATTTTCTGAATCTTTGTATTTTGCTTGCTGCTGTCATACACAAGCAATTTTCTATTTTTCTATTTTATGCGGTTGCCTCATGATAAGGTCTTTGAATGTGCAACTAATGTGTGTGTGATGCACAAATGCAATACAATTTTTACTTTTGTTCATTTATTTAAAAAAGTGAGTGGCTCTCCCTATCCTCTTCTTCTTGGAGGACTTTCTGTCATTGACGCGAGGGAGTATTTTTGTGAGCCTTTATGCAGGAGATTATGGATTTTACAGGAACCCCTCCAATTTTCTTTTATTGACCGATTATTAATGGAATTTCGTACAATTTTATGAAAAACCAATTCAGAGGCATAATCACATGGTCAAGAAAGAAAAGAAACAAATGGATATTTTTATTGATATTCACAAGTGTTTTTACAGAAAGATATACAGAAGGAAATTTCTGAAGAATGGCTGGCCAGGGTAGGCTATATACATTGGGCTTAACAATTATATCTGTAATTGTTGCTCTTTACGTTCCCCTAATTGCTTCGGCCTGAGCCAGGAGTGTAGATGCTGCAAGATGCTTGCTTCTAGAAGATAATCACTTGAACCGCCTTTCGGTTTTCGGTTTAAGCGATCGTTGCTTGCTTTGCTTTTACATCTTATTCTTTTGCCCCTAACTTTTGCTTAGGACGTATCCTAACGGGGTAAATTTGCCTTTGTTTTGCCTAGTACCCTTGTACTGGCAGGCTTTTTATTTTGCCCTAACTTTTGCCTAGGACGCCCTTTTTGGGTTTTCATCCTAGCGGGCCTATGCAAGCAACGTCTTCAAGCATAGTACTTCTTTACCACGTCAGTGTTGACTAAGTATCGAAGTTCTTCTCCATCCATGTTTGTGAGGATCAATGCTCCTCCTGAGAAGGCTCGTTTTCCCACGTATGGTCCTCCGTGATTTGGGGCATACTTTCCGATTTTGTCCTTTTGAGTTGGTAGTAATTTCTTCATTACCAACTCTCCCTCATGGTAGACTCGAGGGTGGACTTTCTTGTCAAAAGCCTTTTTTGATCTTCCTCTGATAGGCTTGACCATGGCATATGGCGTTCAGCCGTTTCTTTTTGATAGGGTTCAACTGGTCATATTGGCTTTGAACCCATTCTGCCTCGGAAAGTTTTGTTTCCATGATTACCCTTAGATAGAATATTTCGACTTCGATGGGTAGAACTGCCTCCACCCCATAAACGAGTGAGAATGGAGTAGCTCCTGTAAATGGACGTACTGAAGTCCTATAGCCATGAGGAGCGAAGGGTAACATCTCGTGTCAGTCTTTAAATGAGACAACCGTCTTTTGCACTATTTTTTTGATGTTCTTATTGGTTGCCTCGACTGCCCCATTCATCTTTGGCCGATATGGGGAAGAGTTGTGGTGTTGGATCTTGAATTCTTGGCACAGTTCTTCCACCATTTTGTTGTTCAGATTAGATCCATTATCAGTGATGATTTATTTCTCCATGCTTCCACTAGATTATTCTAAAATCTTTTGGGACAAGAGAGAAAAGAAAGGAAAGATATTTTTGTTTTGAAGTTTGTATTTTAGAGGGGATTATTTTTCAAAAATGGTTTTTGTAAGAAGGGATGGCCAAGGTAGGCTTATGTGTTTAGGCTTGCTTGATTAAACACTTATGAAGTTAAGAAAATCTTTGTTTATTGACGTTGTGATTTTGACAACTTGGATAGCTGCTCTTGAACCTTTCTTTTTGAATTCGGTTCATGTTACCATCATGGATTTCTTTTGTTTTTTGATTGTCCTTATTTTTGCCTAAAACACCCTTTTGTGGCGTTTTAGCGGACCTTTGTTTTTGTTTATTATTGTAACCCTAACTTTTGCCTAGGTCACCCTTTTGTGGGATTCCTAGCGGGTCTTTTTATCTTTAGGATTTCTTTATCCATGATGGCACTTATTGAGGCCAAGAAAAGGTGCTCCAAGTTGACACGCACACTTCCACATAAAAATGATGTGGGTTTATTATTATTAAGATGATTTTAACCTCATTCATGTTTATTCAAACAGGGTTAAAAAAATGTGGTTTAGAATTTTATTATAAGCAAGAAAAGCAGCAATGAGAAAGAATGATTTTATTATAATCATAGTGGAAGCATGTGTCCTTATTTCATCACTGATATGGGTCCCAATGTTGACCTCTTTTATCTTTCGGCCATGCCCCAAATTCACGGTTTCGAATTTCTCTTGACGAGCTTCTTGATCTAGCAATCTTTGCAGATCCGGAGAAATGGTCTCCTCATCACTGTCCAACTCAACCCTTTCACCTTCGGATCCCGGTTAGAGCGAACAATTACAGACACAATTATTTTATTGGTTCTGTTTAGGTTTAGAATTTATTAATATTGATGAGGAAAGAGAGAAAAGAACAAAAGAGAGTGATGTGTGAAATGCCTCTTTGTTGATATATGTAAAATGTACAAAAACCCTTATTTACATGAAAAGGTTCTCATGATCTCGGGTACTGATCATGAGTCCCTAAAAGAGAAATATGAAGGGGCCCTATCGTGGCTTGTTCTTCTCTCTATTCCTGCTTTGGCCAAAGATTCTTGCTCACGTCGGGCGCTGTTGAATCAAAAGTGATCCACCCGGCATCAATAAGGCTTTGGACCTTATATTTGAGAGCTCTACAGTTCTCCGTTGAATGCCCCGATGCCTCCGAGTGGTATAGGCATTTATCTTGTGGTTTGTACCACTCGGGATAAGGTGGATCAATCTTCTTTAGTGGAACGTAAGCTAGAAGACGTGCTTCCAATAGCTTCGGCAGGAGGTCGCTATATGTGGTCGGAAGTTTATCAAACTTCTTCACAGGGTTGAATTGCGACTTTCCTGACTTCGAAGTGGAAGAAAATGAGGAAATGGTTATAGCATTGACTCCTCCTTCCCTCTTCTTCCCAAAGGTCTTCTTAGCTTTAAATGATTGGGAAGGTTTAACTAGCTTCCCACTTTTGAGTTCTTGTTCCACTTTTCCTTCAACATGATGGGACTCATGGTCACTGTGCTCAGCCCCTTGTATGTTGTGGTGACTCATGAGTTCCATCATTTGCGCCATTTGCTCTTTGAGCTGTGAGAGCTCGGCTGTAAGCTCCTTATTTCGTTCCTCCAACGCGTCCATTTTCTTGTTGAGCTGAGAGAGCTCGGTTGTGAGCTTCTTATTTTGTTCCTCTAGCACTTCCATTTTCTTGATTTTCTTTGCGCGTGTGAGGACAGAGAGATGACCAGCCACTTTCTAAAATGAATGTTTATTCTAATTAGCTTATTTATGATATGAATACACTCTTGATGTGAGCTTGATAATCTTTCATCTTTGAGGCGCTGCCTTTTTAAGATGAAAGTTTATCACCCTCCTTAGGCTATTATCTCTCCACAACGGAGAATCTCAATAGTCACGGGTCTCTTTCACTCACATCGAGAGGGTATTAGTGAACCTATAAATGATGATGAGGATGCATGAGGTATTTATTGATAATGATGCCTATGCTCCTTACTTTTATTATATTTTCACACATTGGTTTTTCCTCTCGTGTCATGACATTTTCATGCATGGGGATTATTCTTTAGACCTTATCACGAGGTTTATTATTAATGCACAAACAATTGCACATAAGCATTTACACAAACAATTCACTCATCCACGAACAGTCACGAGCGAATCACGAGGTAGGGGTCTCCTGCAGAAAAGTGCATATTCAAGGAGGATCTAACTGTTCTCACTTGGTCAAAGGCCCCCAAGGTGCCCCCATTATAGGGACCCAATTCCTCTCGTCGTGGGTCGATGGAAAGTTCCAACGCACCGTCGGACTTAAGTTCATGGTTATCACCTTGAGTGATGCTTTCCGACAACGGTCTACGGGCACCTATAGACCCATTCGACAACCGGCCGTACTAACATCCACTCCCTATGGTTAATCACTCATGCCCCCGGGTATAGAGGGAACTGTTGTGTGCAAAGGTTTGTGTGCAGTTTTTATTTCAAAACAATTGCGGAAATTAAACAAACAACAGTTATTAAAAGCCATATAATAAATCATGTTATCATACAAGTGAGGGGTAATAAAGTAATTTTAACTATTATTTGTTAAAAATAATCTGTTACTAAATGGGACTGACTCTCGAGGCTTCCCCAGTGGAGTCGCCATCTGTCGCCACCGGCCCGAAACGGGCTTTCGGCATTCGCGAGGGATGGTTGGACTCGTTTATTTGTTTAAAAATAGTGGATTGCTAGAATGACTTATTCTCAAACTGAGACCTCGTCAAACGAGCAATTTTATTAAAAGGCTCACTAATCCATATTAATCCCAAGCGGGACCCTCCATGGATTAGTGGTTTTCATAAAAGGAGGGTTCGTGGAGTCGCCACCAATGTTTTACTCAAAACATTGGAAAAAGGGATAAGGCAATTGATTTAAAAATCAACTTTGGCCACTACAACCAGAGTTGGGTAAGGGAGTCGGTTACGCGTGGGGAAGGTGTTAGCACCCCACAGCGCCCCTTTCGGGTTCCCTATGACAGATTATTTTTAACAGAACAGTATAAAATTACTAAATTACCCCTATTTATTCTAAACAATTATGAATTGACTATCTACATGATGACAGTTTAAATATACACACAGAAAGCAGTAAAAGGAAGGATTGAAAGGAAACCTCTTGAAGCGTGCTTTTATATATTGTAAAGAACTGGGAAGCGTTTTGGCGTTCCCACACTCTACAAGCCCGCTCCTCGCTCTCCTAGAACAAAATTTTAACTAAGGGAATCAAAAAGATTTCCCCTCGACTAGGTTCGATCCTCAAGCAAAATGGCTCGGGGCTCAAGAACTTCGTCGGATCAACTCTCCGAGTGATTTCTAGGGCAGAACACTGCTCAAAAACCCCAGAATACTCAAGGAGAGGGTTCAAACTATGTTGAAAAGTGTGGTAGGACGTCCAAATGGCCTCCTATTTATAGGAATGGGCCTCAATACGGCCTACAGGGGCAATACGGCCGTATTGAAATTTTTGAACTTCAATACGGTCGTATTGAAGTTCAATACGGCCGTATTGAAGTTCAGAAATTTCAATACGGCCGTATTGAATTCAATACGGCTGTATTGAAGCTTCAATACGGCCGTATTGATTTCAGTACGGCCGTATTGAAGTTTCAGAAACTTCAATACGCCGTATTGAGTTCACTGTGGCCATATTGAAGCTTCAATACGGCCGTATTGGGGTTTAGTACGGCCGTATTGGGCTTTTTCCCTCCACTTCTTTATTTTGAGCTATTCTAAGACCTCTAGACCTACAGAGAACCCTCCTAGGGCCTTCGAGGAGTCCTTCTGGCTGATTATCCTTCAGTCTTTGAGTGTCTTCAAGCTTTATTTCCGACCCGGACAATTTTAGGGGTCTACAGCTACTTGGTGGCCAAGGATGGAATCTAAGGGGTTAGATTGGTTATTTCTAGGTGCATGATAAGTCCATGCAACCTTTGCCCTCCACTTGGGCCTAAGCCTTTCTAACACCAAAAATAGGTCCAATGCTCACCAAAAATGCGTCACCTCCTCATGTAACACCCTAGCCCAAAATTAAAACCCTAATCATCTAAAGCACCCCATAATACAAGGGTAAAATGGGAAATACAAAGAAAATAAATCCTATGACTAAAATACCCCAAAATACAAGGGTAAAATTGGAATAAAGCAATAAATTCTATACTACTCAAATTGGCCATAGCCATGAACCATGTGATGGGTCTCACATGAAGTGAAGTACCAAGGATGGTCCTCCATCAGGAAATACTATGGGTTAGTTATTGTAGATGACTATTCAAGATTCACATGGGTTATGTTTCTTGCAAACAAAAGTGAAGCTTTTCATTCTTTTAAGAAATTTGCCAAGCTTGTTCAAAATTGATAGAATAACACTAAGGCCAAGAAGACCAAGAGGTGATATATTGAAGGAGGCAAGAGGAATAGGTTAGTGTTGAAAAACAATAGGAGGAGTAAGGCTACTTTTGGGCCTTAGCTCCTAAGTTTTTATAGCATTTATTTTTATTCCTATTTTTTCCTTGTCTTTAATTTCCTATTTTACCCTTGTATTTTGGGGTATCTTAGTCATAGGATTTATTTTCTTTTGTATTTCCCATTTTAACCTTGTCTTATGGGGTATTTTAGATCATACGATTTTAATTTTGGGCTAAGGTATTTAATTAGGGAGCTAGACACATTTTTGGTGGTGTTTGGACCTATTTTTGGACTTAGAAAGGCTTAGGCCCAAGTGGAGGGCAAAGGTTGCATGGTCTTATCATGCACCTAGATGTAGCCTAACTAAACCCAAACATTCCATCCTTGGCCACCAAGTTGCATCTAGGGTTAATTTGGGTTTCATTTGGTGTGCATTTGGCACCCTAAATGCAACCCTAGATGCCTCTCACTCCTATAAATACCCTAGGCACCACACCTTGTAAATACTTTGGATATTGAATATAAAGAGAGCCTTTTGTGCCTTTATATCTTTCCTTAGTCACCCTTGGCTAATTCAGCCACCTCCCTCCCATCTCCACCTTGAGAGAAACAACCCTAGAAGTGGCCTTCATCATCATGAAGTGAGCCAACCCTAAAGTACCCTTCTCAAGCATTTCCTCAAACACCTTCTACCCAACCTCCATTTTCATCCATTCCATCATCACCCACCCTAAAACCTTGTGCCACCTTTGAAGAACTTGATCCTTGGAGAAGGCGTCCTATTCTTTGTTGATCATCTTAAGTTCATGCAAGCTAGGATGCCAACAAGTGGTATCTAGAGCTAAAGGTTCTTCAAGGGTAACGTTTTTGGTCTCTCATAAATTCGGTCATGTCTAATGTGTCTTCTTTCTTGTCTTAAAAGTGTGCTTTATATATACATTCTCTTGGTATATATGTCTTGTGTTGATCATAGATTCATGCTATAAACTTTCTTATGAATCATCCTTATGCCTAGGATTCCTTGTGTAGGATTCGCCCATTTTTTGTTTAAGTGTGGGTGGCTGGAAAATTTTGGTGCATGCTAAGAAAATGATGATCATATAATTTTATTTTTTTAATCTATTAAGTTTTGTCATAAGAGTATGATTCTCCCTAAATTTTCTTGAAAGAAAATTCCAAGTACACATGCCTAAACACTTTTATGATCAAAATATCATATGCATGCCTTGTGTTTGTTGAAATGGCCGTGGGGTTTAGAGTGCTTTAGAGAGTCAATCATGCATGCTAATTAGTTCTAGCATGTTCTACATCATTTACAATATCATGTGTGATTAATTTCTTTGCACATACTTGCTTCAAATTTCGGCCAATTTTGTGTATTCCTTGGTGAACTTGTATGCCTACATGATGTTTGATAATTTGAGTGTGAAATTGATTTCTATATGCCTTTTTTTGCTGCTGGACGTGGGCTATTAAAAACCTAAGAAAAACACTCAAATTTTGTCTCATTGAGCTAGTGTAAGTTGCTAAAAGAATACTCCAAAAAGTTGCTATCAAAACCACCAAAAACAAGTGTAAAACCCAAGCAAAGGAATAGTATAAAATTTAAAAAAGAAAAAAAAAGATAAGTGGCTGGACTTGGAACATTAAAACCAAGACTTGGACAAACCCAAAAAGAACAAAGAAACCAAAAACAAGAAAAAGGGAACCCTTTGCTAGACTTGTGGAGTTTTGGACCAACTTTCATACCATAACACTTGGAGTTAATTCTTGGACCCTTGGACAATGCTTAATGGCCAAATTAGACAATAAATCAAACATGTTAAGTGCATAATTTTTTCTTTTAAGCCTATTTGCTAAATTCTATTCTAGTGTCATTCTAGGAATTACTCTTTTGTGTGCTTTCCTTTTATTAATGTGCCTTAATTTCAATTTTTGAGTCTTCTTTCTACTCTTAAGTTTGTCTCATAAATTCCATTTGAGTTTAGCCTTTTCTTAATTGTGCCTTTTTAGTTTTTCTTTCTTGGCCTCTTGTACTCTTGGGTTGTGTTTTCTTCTTGACCTAGGTGGGGAAAACTTCTAAAACACTACACACTTTCTTGGTGGATTGAGTGGAGGGGTTGTCCGATTGGAGTTCAAGGAACTTTGGAGGATCACACCAATTCAAAGAGTGCAAACACCATTTCAAGACTAACATTGGGTGTTTATTGTGAAGGGGTGGAGAATTGAAGACTTGGAGGCTTCCTTTTCTACTTATTTCTTACTTGTTAAATTTTCGGCCTCTTATGTTTTGGCCTTGGTTTCATTCATTTTTTGGTTTGTAATTGGCCATTTTAAACCACTTCATCTTGGTTTTAATTTCGTGTAGTTTGAAGGTGATTTGAAAACCTTCACCTAGGAATTCAACTAGCATATGCTTTAAGTGTTTTCCTTTGCATGCTTTAAAGCTTTTGTAGTATATTTGCCTAGGACTTTACTTTGTCTATTTGTTTCATTTAGAAGGCTTCAATTTGCCTACTAGGGGGTCGTGCACACACACATAACTTTTGTGCAAAGGCTTGGTTATTAAATGATTCCTAGTAGTCCACCTCCCTATGATAGTTCACTTTGTACACTTAGGCCTTTTTCATAACAATCTAGCACCTTTGAAAACCTTTTTGTGAAAACCTTTTTTCTTGATCAAAGATGAGTGATCACTCTAGTGTACATGGTCATACTTCCTATAGTAGTAGACTTAGTGTTAGGGATGAGATTAGGGAGTTGAAGGAGTACATAAGAATAAAGAAGAGGAAAACGTAAAAAGAGTGGAAGACATTAGAAAAAGAGAAAAAGAAAATGCAAAGAATAATGAGGAAATAAGAAATTTACTTGCAAAGTTGGTAGAAACTAGTGGATCCAAACCTAGGGTTGTTCCAACTAGTTCTCAAATAGGAAAAGAAGTTAGAGTCCTTAGGAGTATGCATGAGGAAGAAAATTCAACAAGAGAGGTAGGATTTAGAAGAAAAGAAAAAGAAAAGAAAATCGAAAAAGAAAGAAAAAATAAAGAAAAGTATAGAGAAAGTTCAAAAGTGGTTAGAAAATGAAAAAAAAAAAAACAATACTCTTAGAGAAGAGTAAGGAGGATAATGTTTCTTCCAAAGGGCTTATGCTTAAAGAGAGTCACTTTACCATTGAAAATGATTTAAAGACTCTTTTCATTCATCAAGACCTTAACTCTTTCTCCCACGTTGCCACTAGTCATGAAGTGGAGATTCAAAAACAAATCCTTTTTAAAGAAAAATAATCTCAACTTCAAGATTTAGTGAAGAAGAAGTGGACTTCACTTAGTCCCACTTCTTGTGCTACTTCCTTGGTAGTGCCCAAGGAAGATAAGCCTTCTTTCTTTAAGACTCTTTCTACTTTAGTTTTCCTCATAAAGTACCCAATTTTTTATTTGTATGATTTGTTGAATACATCTCATGGTGTCCTATTTTCTATTTTTTATCTCGAGGGAAGTTCAAACTTATTTGAACTTAACTTGGTTACTTCCCTACAAGACAAACTTAGATTATATGAGTTTTCTAGACTCCTCTTCACACCTTTTTCTCATATGTATCTAACAAATAATGCAATACAAAGTTGTTTAGGTAATTTTTTAGTTAAGTTTTCTTTATTTTCCAATACATACCTAGGTAACTACATTGGGTACCTCCAACAAGATATTTTAGTTCTTAGGACTAGTGCTTTAGTGTGATATAGTTTTAGTCTTTTTAACTTTTTAGATTTTAGTTATACACCTAGACTTCACCATAGGGAGGATCCTATCCTTAACATTAGAGAGTCTAGTCCTTTTAGTTTAAACAATCTTTTTAGCATTTTTAGTGGAACCCCTCTTAGGATACACTTTCCATTTCTATCATATACTGTCACCTTTAATGCTTATTTTTATGTTTTTGTTCGTCATGAGGCCCACCATGAAGAACCTCTTGATTTGAGGTCAAATCCTTTTCAAGAGGGAGGGAATGATGGAATAACACTAAGGCCAAGAAGACCAAGAGGTGATATATTGAAGGAGGCAAGAGGAATGGGTTAGTGTTAAGAAACCATAGGAGGAGTAAGCCTACTTTTGGGCCTTAGCTCCTAAGTTTTTATAGCATTTATTTTTATTCCTATTTTTGCCCTTGTCTTTAATTTCCTATTTTACCCTTGTATTTTGGGGTATCTTAGTCATAGGATTTATTTTCTTTTGTATTTCCCATTTTACCCTTGTATTATAGGGTGTTTTAGATCATAGGTTTTTAATTTTGGGATAAGATATTTAATTAGGGAGCTAGACACATTTTTGGTGGTGTTTGGACCTATTTTTGGACTTAGAAAGGCTTAGGCCCAAGTGGAGGGCAAAGGTTGCATGGTCTTATCAGGCACCTAGATGTAGCCTAACTAAACCCAAAGATTCCATCCTTGGCCACCAAGTTGCATCTAGGGTTAATTTGGGTTTCATTTGGTGTGCATTTGGCACCCTAAATGCAACCCTAGATGCCTCCCACTCCTATAAATACCTTAGGCACCACACCTTGTAAATACTTTGGATATTGAATATAAAGAGAGCCTTTTGTGCCTTTATATCTTTCCTTAGTCACCCTTGGCTAATTCGGCCACCTCCCTCCCATCTCCACCTTGAGAGAAACAACCCTAGAAGTGGTCTTCATCATCATGAAGTGAGCCAATCCTAGAGTACCCTTCTCAAGCATTTCCTGAAACACCTTCTACCCAACCTCCATTTTCGTCCATTCCATCATCATCCACCCTAAAACCTTGTGCCACCTTTGAAGAACTTGATCCTTGGAGAAGGCGTCCTATTCTTTGTTGATCATCTCAAGTTAATGCAAGCTAGGACGCCATCAAAAATGAAAAGAACACAAACATCACCTCAATTAGAAGTGACCATGGAGGTGAATTCCAAAACATTATGTTCCAAAAATTCTGTGAGGAGCATGGTATTAATCATAATTTTTCAGCACCTAGGACACCTCAACAAAATGGGGTTGTTGAAAGGAAAAATAGGTCTCTTGAGGAATTAGCAAGGACTATGTTGAATGAGACCAAAGTACCAAAATATTTTTGGGCTGATGCTATTAACACTACTTGTCATATGTTAAACAAAGTTCTGATCTGGCCTATACTAAAGAAAACACCTTATGAAATTTATAATAGGAGGAAGCCTAATATTTCATACTTTAGAGTATTTGGGTATAAGTGTTTTGTGCTGGACAATGGTAATGAACAACTGATGTATGGAAAACCGCAAGTGTACGGTTGTCGTCAAGTAATAAATATCGAATCACAGGGACTACGTGTTTGACCTAGAATTACTAGTATTTTAATTTGAATTTTAAAACAGATTGAATTTTTGTTTTGAGATGATAAGATCAGATTTGATGGTAAAAGAGATAGTAATGCAATTAATGAATAAGATAAAACTTTAAGATAAGATAAGGAGATTTCCGGGAATCTAGGGTTCGCACAAAGAGTTCCAACAATATTGAATTATTATTTTCATTAATTAATTCTATTCCATCTTGAAGGTAGTCTTAACCTAATTTAATCCTTGCACCTTCTCAGGCTACGAGGACGTGTTTAATTAAAATTAATCTCTACTCTCGTGGTAATTACGTTCAATTAAACCCATTAAGATCTTTGTTAATCTATTGCTCCTCGAAAGCTTAAATCAACTCTCGTGATTTAACACTCAAGTCTGTTCCTTTAGGTTCCGATAATTAGGTTCTCCTCTCAGTTCATCCCTAATTATCTATGATTATGAAAATTAAGATTAATTGTTTATCATAATTATAATCAAGTTCTCCTCTCAGTTCATCCTTAATTAATGTTATTATGAAAACAATAATATTAAAGTTGATGGAGGACCATCCTTGGTACTTCACTTCATGTGAGACCCATCACATGGTTCATGACCATGGCTAATTTGAGTAGTATAGAATTTATTGCTTTATTCCCTTTTTACCCTTGTATTTTGGGGTATTTTAGTCCTAGGGTTTATTTCTTTGTATTTCCCATTTTGCCCTTGTATTTTGGGGTAATTTAGATGCTTAGGATTTTAATTGGGCTAGGGTGCATCCATTAAGGAGGTGACGCACACTTAGTGGTGTTGTTTGGTCATTTTTTTTGGTGTTAGGTAGGCTTAGGCCCAATTGGAGGGCCAAGGATGCATGGACTTATCATGCACCTTGTTGTAGCCAACCTAAACCCTTAAAGATGCCAAACTTGGCCACCAAGTAGCATCTAGGGTTGCATTTGGCATTTCATTTAGGGTGCATTTCTCCCTAGTGAAATTCGGCCACTCACCCTAAATGCAACCCTAAATGCAAGCCTTCCTATATATTCCCCTAGTCTAGCTCCTTGTAGACACTTTGGATTATAGTGATATTGAGTGTGCATTCTTGCCTCATTGTCATTCTCCTTAGTCTTAGGAACTCCACGGCCCCTCCCTTCTCCTCCTCCCTAAACCACCGTGAGTGAGTGAGCTTGGCCTTCCTTGGTTGGCCTTCACCACCCTAGTGAAGTGAGCTAGCCAAAAGGAGCATCACCTCCACCAAACACCTTCCCTTCATCTTGTGCGCCACCTTCAACCACCCTAAACACCAACCTTTCCATAGTTCTAGGTTGCCTTTGGCTAACCTCCTCCCATCTCCACCATAAAAGCAAAACCCTACTTAGGTCTCATCCTACACTTGGATGATACTACCTTGAGCAAACCATCTTCACCATCATCTATTTGTGCTTCCGCCAATATCACCACCATTTTGGAGTCTCCCTTGTTGAACCAAGATCAAGGGCGTGCATGGAACTAAGCCACCTTCCATCAAGTGGTATCTAGAGCCATGGTTCTTCAAGGGTAAATGTTCCTTTCCTTGTCTTTCCTTTGAGTCTTCCTTGTGCTCTATTTTTGTATTCGGTCATTCCACTTCTTCTCCTCTCTTGACCGAATATATTTTTGTGTGGTTCATGCTTGTTTTCCTTGAACCTTCCATGTTTTAGGTTCCATTGTTAGGTTGTCATATTTCTATGCTAGGTTGAGTATTACATGATCATGCATTTTTCTTTTTGAATCTACCTATTGTTTTGTCAATTTACTTCCTATATTTTGTTTTACACATTTTCCATGTATGTGCCAAACACCTTGCATGAAAACATGAAAAATACCATGATGCATACATCTTAAAGTGGGCGTGTCATATAGAATTCCTATCTAGGTCATTCATGCATGCTAATAGATTCTAGCATGTTCTATGTTGCCATGATTTTCCATGTGTGAACCTCCTTGCACATGCTAGAAAAACCGCCCATCTTTACCCTTGCATTTTCACTTGTTTAAGTTTATCTTTTGTTTGCCAAGAACCCTAAAAGAATCTAAGAGGTGCTGGACTTTTTGTGCTAAACAACTTGACCTAAATAGTACAAAACAAAATCCACTCAAAATATTCCCTAAGGACCTCTAAATTCACGCCACTTGTCTTGCTCCTATGCTACATATTTTTGACCTAATTTTGTGCCACCACAAGTGCAAAACCTAAGCAACTATTTGGGCTGAAAACTTAAAAAAAAAAAAAAAAAAAAAAAATTGGACCCAAGGACATTTTAAAAGCCAATTGCCGTGACCAAAAGAACAAGAACAAAAAAAAAATCTTGGACAAAAAAAAAAAAAAATACCTTGGACAAAAAGGACTTGTTGTTTGACTTGTGGACTTGGACCAAATTACCTTAGCATTGGAGTTGGAACTTGACCATTTTGGACTTATTTTGGGACTTATACCTTGGCTGGACCGAAATTACTAAGGGACTTAATCAAGTGAAATTTAAACACAAACCCATTCTAGTGCCATTCTAGGTTTATTCTTTTGAGTGCTATCTTTTGTTGATTGAGTCTTAATTTTTGCTTGTCTTTCTTTTGACCTCTTTTGTTTTGTCTCATCTTATTCAATTTGAGTTTAGCCTTTCATAATTAGCCTTTTCAGTTTTTATTTTTGGAACTCTTGCTCTTGGTTGTTCTCATTGACTTGTAGGTGAAGCACCTAACTAGCAAAGTAGCAATCCTTTGGTGGATTGAGTGGAGGAGTGAACCAAAACCCAACCTAGCCTTTGGAAGGGTTTTCACTAAACCAAAAGGAGGGTAAACACTTTGGAGAGGTGCTAACACGTTTGCTATTTGTGAAGGAGCCAAAGAGAAGGAGTTTTGAAGACTTAAATTCTTGTTTTGCATAATTTTTGCTTGAAATTTTCTATTTTCGGCCTCTTTGTTTTTGGCCTTGGTTTCATTCTTTTGGTTTATAATTTGGCCATTTCTAAACCTCTTCAACTTGGTTTTAGTTCGTGTAGTTGAAGGTGATTTGAAAACCTTCACCTAGGACCTCGACTAGAACATATTTTAAGTGCTTTCCTTTTGCATGTTTTAGAGCTTTTGGTAGTATAATTGTTTAGGCTTTTATCTTTTGCTTCCAAAACGTTTAGAAGGCTTATTTCTTTTGCCTACTAGGGGTGCGTGCACACACACACTTGGTAGTGTCAAAATTGTTTTTGTAAGAAAGGTAAAAAGGGCTTAGTAATTTTTACTTGAAAAGGGCTTGGTTATTAAGTGATTCTTTGTAGTCCACCTCCCCTTGAAGGTTCAATTTGTATACTTAGGCCTTTTCTACTTATCTTGCACCTTCAAAACTTTTTGTGAAAACCTTTTTATCACTCAATCTTTGTGAAACCCTTTTTAACTCTTTGTGAAAATTTTGTGAAAACCTTTGATCAAAGATGAGTGAGCATTCTAGTGTACATGGTCATAATTCTCATAGTACTAGGTCTAGTGTTAGGGATGAGCTTAGGCAATTGAAAGATTACCTAAGAAGAAAAGAGGAAGAAAATATAAAAAGAGAGGAAGAAATTAGAAGAAAAGAAAAAGAGCAAGAAAGAAATAATGAAGAAATAAAAAGATTGCTAGAAAGATTAGTTGTGGGAGGAGAGGCTAGTGGTTCAAGACCAAAAGTCACTTCTCCTCAACCCTCAAGAGGAAAGGGGCACATGTATACAAGTACTCATGAGGAGGAAGGGCATCATACCCAACCTCCAAGTGATATCTTCTTTAGTAGTCATCATAATGATGATTACTATCAAAGGCCCCCAAGACATCATAGAAATAGGGAGTCCTCCAATAGGGAACCTAACATCAATCTTCCCCCATTTCATGGCAAGGATAATGTTGAAAATTATTTAGATTGGGAAATGAAAGTTGAGCAACTTTTCTCTTGCCATGGAATAAGTGAAGATAGGAAGGTTTCTTTAGCAACCCTTAGCTTCCAAGGGCATGCTATGTATTGGTGGACCTCCTTAGAAAAAGAAAGGAGAATAAATCATGAGCCCCCAATCCAATATTGGAATGAGCTCCGTAGTGCCTTAAGAAGGAGGCATATTCCTCCATACTATGATCGAGAGCTTATGGATAAGCTTCAAAGATTGAAACAAGGGTCCTCTAGTGTGGAAGAATATAGGCAATCTATGGAGTTGCTAATGATGAGGGCTGGGATTAGGGAGGAAGAGAGGACCACAATCTCTAGATTTCAAAGTGGTCTTAATCTTGAGATAAGAGACAAAGTTGAACTTCTACCTTATAAGGATTTGAATGAACTTGTTCAACTTTGTTCAAGAGTGGAGCATCAACTTACAAGAAAACCTTTTCGAAAAGACTCCACTCCCTCTTATTCCAAGAGTTTTAAGAAGGAGGGTCACTCTTCCCTACCTTATCCCAAGGAAGAAAAAGAAAAAGAAAAATCATCTTTTAAAGCACCTTCCAAAGAGTCTAAGTCAAGTGAAATCAAGTGCTTCAAGTGTCTTGGAAGAGGACATATTGCTTCCCAATGTCCTACAAAGAAAACTATGGTTTTAAAAGCCCAAGACCACTATAGTAGCCTTGATGAAGCTACTTCTTCTTCCTCTAGTAGTGAAGGAGAAGCCATAGATTCCGAGGAAGAAATCTTACCTTGTGAAGGAGACCTATTGTTGGTTAGAAGGCTCCTTAACAATCAATCTAGTGAAATTGACCAATCACAAAGAGAGAACTTGTTTCAAACAAAATGCAATGTCTTAGAAAGTACTTGTTCTCTCATTGTCGATAGTGGGTCTACTTCAAATTGTTGTAGTACTAGATTGGTTGATAAGTTAGCCTTGACTACAAAACCTCATCCTAAACCTTACAAAATGCAATGGATCAATGAGGATAGAGGTGTTGTAGTTAACCAACAAGCAAGCATACCAATCTCTATTGGCAACTATAAAGAAAATGTTTTGTGTGACATAGTGCCATTAGAGGTTAGTCATGTCTTGCTTGGGAGGCCATGGCAATTTGACAAGCACATAATCCATGATGGCCTCACCAATAAAATAAGTTTCCAACACTTAGGTAAGAAGTTTGTGTGGTGTCCTCTATCACCCTCTCAAGTGAATGAGGACCAACTCAAACTAAAGGCTAAGAAAGATGATGAAGAGAAAAGCAAAAACAAAAACAAAAAAAGAAAAGAAAAAAAAAAATTTTCCTTTGAAGAAAAAGGGCTAGGTTCAAGTGAACCTTAACCCTTGTGCCATCCTCCTTCTTTTGGTGCCAAAGAAAGATGGCAATGGAGGATGAGCACCTTTTTAAAAGCCATCATTGCATAAAAGGCACCCAATCCTAAGTTAGATGATTTGGTGAATGAATTGCATGGGTCAATAAAATTTTAATTGGTGATGCCTCTTTGGCTCTCCCCTTTGCCCTAAGCACTTTCATTCAACAAATTATGTACTAAGGATTGCATAGTTAAGTTTTAATTTTTACTCCCCTAATTGTGGTTTCACTTCTTTTGAAGGTTCAATGGAATGGAAGAGCTTAAAGATTTGAGGTCAAATCCTTCTCAAGAAGGAGGGTATGATGGAGGACCATCCTTGGTACTTCACTTCATGTGAGACCCATCACATGGTTCATGACCATGGCTAATTTGAGTAGTATAGAATTTATTGCTTTATTCCATTTTTACCCTTGTATTTTGGGGTATTTTAGTCCTAGGGTTTATTTCTTTGTATTTCCCATTTTGCCCTTGTATTTTGGGGTAATTTAGATGCTTAGGATTTTAATTGGGCTAGGGTGCATCCATTAAGGAGGTGACGCACACTTAGTGGTGTTGTTTGGTCATTTTTTTTGGTGTTAGGTAGGCTTAGGCCCAATTGGAGGGCCAAGGATGCATGGACTTATCATGCACCTTGTTGTAGCCAACCTAAACCCTTAAAGATGCCAAACTTGGCCACCAAGTAGCATCTAGGGTTGCATTTGGCATTTCATTTAGGGTGCATTTCTCCCTAGTGAAATTCGGCCACTCACCCTAAATGCAACCCTAAATGCAAGCCTTCCTATATATTCCCCTAGTCTAGCTCCTTGTAGACACTTTGGATTATAGTGATATTGAGTGTGCATTCTTGCCTCATTGTCATTCTCCTTAGTCTTAGGAACTCCACGGCCCCTCCCTTCTCCTCCTCCCTAAACCACCGTGAGTGAGTGAGCTTGGCCTTCCTTGGTTGGCCTTCACCACCCTAGTGAAGTGAGCTAGCCAAAAGGAGCATCACCTCCACCAAACACCTTCCCTTCATCTTGTGCGCCACCTTCAACCACCCTAAACACCAACCTTTCCATAGTTCTAGGTTGCCTTTGGCTAACCTCCTCCCATCTCCACCATAAAAGCAAAACCCTACTTAGGTCTCATCCTACACTTGGATGATACTACCTTGAGCAAACCATCTTCACCATCATCTATTTGTGCTTCCGCCAATATCACCACCATTTTGGAGTCTCCCTTGTTGAACCAAGATCAAGGGCGTGCATGGAACTAAGCCACCTTCCATCAAAAGTTCATATATAAAATATAAAAGAACAGATCAAGAATTGGAATAAAATTAAGAAACTGAATAATGCATTAATAAAGAGGTTCTCAGAGGCTAAGCCCTGATCCCAGAAAAAGGGAAACTACTCACAGGAGTTCATAGTAGTTCTCCAAGAAAAGAAGAATAAAAGAAAAGCAAACCTTAGAGTCGATGGCACAGGCGCCCAACCTTCTCCAAGTGTCAAAAACTAAAAAAAACTGTCTCCGAAACAAAAATCTCCGTTCTAGGCTAACCTCATCTAATTTATAACCTAAAAGGGTAAAAAGGTAAAACTACCAAGATAAAAATTACAAAGATAAAATAAAAATAAAACATAAAACTTAAAAAGCTGGGACGCGAAGTGAATCACGGCCGTGACTGAGAATCACGACCGTGATCTTCTCTGGAGCACATCTATGAAGGGTCAGTGGCGTTCACGGGTGTGATTGGGAGTCACGGCCGTGATTTTCTCTGGTGAATCACGGGCGTGATTTAGAATCACGGCCGTGATTTTCCCTGTAGCTCAGCATTTCCTCTTTAATTCTTAAATCTTGATCCTGCTCAGAGAAAACACAACACATACCAAGAAAAGCATAAAATAGGAAAATGATATAAAAATTTATTAAAAACATGAAAGATATGCATGATTATGCTATGAATTCTTGTGAATTAAAGTGCTAAAATACGAGTAAAATACACAACATCAACAACTTGGAAAATTTGATGCAAAAGTTGATGAGGCAATCTTTTTAGGATATTCTACAAATAGTAAAGCCTAGAGAGTATATAACAAGAGAACTCTAATTGTTGAAGAATCAGTTCATGTTGTGTTTGATGAGACTAACAAACAAGAGACAAAGCAAACTGAAATAGAAGACTTGACTGATTTTCTTGATCAACCTCCATTAGAAAGTGAACCTAATGAAAAGCCTAAAGAGAGTGAATCAAATGAAACCACTAAGAATACAAGTGAACAATTGCCTAAGCAATGGAAAACTTCTAGGGACTTATCAATGGAAAATATAATTGGAAATATTGGTAAGGGAGTATCAACTAGAAGAGCCATCAAGAATATTTGTAATGCTATGGCTTTTGTTTCACAAGTTGAACCTAAGACTATAGATGAAGCACTACAAGATGAACATTGGTTAATGGCTATGCAAGAGGAACTAAATCAGTTTGAAAGAAATGAAGTATGGGATTTAGTGCCATTACCAACTGATTATCCAATTATAGGAACCAAGTGGGTTTTTAGAAATAAGCTTGATGAATCAAGAATTATTATAAGAAATAAGGAAAGGTTAATGGCTAAGGGGTATAATCAAGAAGATGGAATTGATTATGATGAGACTTTTGCCCCTGTAGCAAGGATAGAAGCCATTAGATTACTTCTTACTTATGCTTCTATAATGAATTTCAAGTTTTATCAAACGGATGTGAAAAGTTCTTTTCTTAATGGTTTGATACAAGAAGAAGTGTTTGTGGAGCAACCACCAGGTTTTGTTGATTTTAAGTATCCTAATCATGTGTATAAACTTAAAAAGCCACTATATGGCTTGAAACAAGCTCCAAGATCATGGTACGACAGGTTGAGAAAATTTTTGATTGAGAATGACTACGTAAGAGGGAAAGTAGCTAATACATTGTTTGTGAAGAAGTTTGAAAATGATACAATGTATGTTCAAATCTATGTGGATGACATTATTTTTGGATCTACTAATGTCTCTCTACGCAAAGAATTTGCTAAGACCATGCAAGGTGAATTTGAAATGTCAATGATGGGATAGCTTACATTCTTCTTGGGGTTGCAAATCAAACAAATGAGTGATGGAATCTTCATAACTCAAAGCAAGTATCGTAATGAACTGTTGAAGAATTTTGGGATGGAAGGGTGTAACGAGGCTGCAACACCAATATCAAACACATGCAATCTTGACTTGGATGAGAAAGGCATAGCTATTGATAACTCAAAGTGTAGAGGTATCATTGGATCACTTTTATATTTGACAGCCAGTAGGCCCGATATAATGTTTGTTGTGTGCTTGTGTGCAAGATTTCAGGCAAATCCAAAATAATCTCACATGAAATCTGTAAAGAGAATTCTTAAATATCTGAAAGGAACAACTAATGTAGGTTTGTGGTATCCAAAAGGGGTCTCACTAAGTCTGATAGGCTACTCAGATTCAGACTATGCTGGGTGTAGACTTGATAGAAAAAGCACAAGTGGTACTTGTCACCTACTAAGAAGTTCACTAGTCTCATGGCATAGCAAAAAGCAAGCTTGTGTTACTTTAAGTACAGCTGAGGTTAAATATATAGCTGCTGGGAGTTGTTGTGCTCAAATTCTCTGGATGAAACAACAACTAAGAGATTATGGAACTGAGTTGAATATAATTCCTTTGAGATGTGATAATACAAGTGCAATAAATCTAACCAAAAATCCAATTTTGCACTCTAGGACAAAACATGTAGAAATAAGGACCACTTTTAAGAGATCATGTTCAGAAAAATGATTGTGTTGTAGAGTTTGTTGAAACTAGTAAACAATTAGCTGACATATTTACAAAACCTCTACCAAGAGAAAGATTTAATCAATTAAGAATTGAACTAGGAATGATCAATGAGTCTTGTTTGAATTGATTGTGAATGTGTACTTGGATTGATTGTTTGATTGAAAATTGGTTGATGTATGTGTAAAACATTAAAGTATGATGCATAAAAGAGAGAAGTTTAAGAGTTGAAATGGTTTAGGAATGGTTTAAAAAGTTAGAAATAAGAGAAGCATAAACTCCTCTAGAATAATCGATTATTTTAAAATTTAATCAATTATTGTAAGTGAGCCTAGTAGAATGATCGATTATTTGGGCAATAATTGATTATCTGGAAGAAGAGGAATTCCAGAAGTCTCTGGAATAATCGATTATCTAGGCAATAATCGATTATCTAAGAAGCAAGAATACAAAGAGTCTCTGGAATAATCGATTATTTGGGAAATAATCGATTATCTGGGCAAGTTAGAGGAAATGACCCTCTGGAATAATCGATTATTCCAAAACTAATCGATTATTAGTGTAGAAAGGGTTTTTCAAAGAATTTTACTGATACAAATAATTGATTATTTGTATAGATAATCGATTATTTGCGCGACCCTTGGTTTTCCAAACGGTTTTTGAACGGTTTTATTCGTGCCAACCTTCAACTTCCCACTACTCTTCATTTGTGGAACCTATCCTCTACCCAAAACCGGTGCTAGGGCTTCTATAACTTCCAAAACCTCTTATTTTCATAAACCCACATTCTCTCAACTCTCAAACCCTAACACGCTCATTTTCTTCATCTCCTTCATCTTCTTCATCTCCACCAAAGAACCAAACTTTAACCTAACAATGGCTTCATCTTCTAAAAGGAAAAAGAAGCTAGAAGTCAGGGGGAGCAAACATCCTCTGCCCACAGAGAAACTCATTTCAAAATGGTTTGCTGATGAGAAGACCCAATAGTACTATTTTGAATGGTATGCGGGTAGAAGAATCATCCCTCCGAAGACCTTGAAGCTGGAATGGTTCAAGAATGAGGGGTTTAGCTTTCCTCCTCTCTTGGAACACCAAGAACTTGGGAAGTTCTTGGAACTAGAAGAACCCTATTACCCTGAGCTTATAAGGGTTTTCTTATGCTTTGCCTCAAGCAATGAAGGGATAATGCAATCGGTGGTGAAGGGCAAGCTCATAAAGCTTGACGGTCCAACTTTGAAGGAAGTTTTCGGGCTGAGCGAAGATGGGAGTACAAAGCCCCAACCCTTCAACTTTAGAGATTTTGAGGAGCTGACAACTTTCAGAGACTGTTAGAGGAACCCGGAGACCACCAACTATACAAAATTTCTGGCCGGAGGTACGAAGAAAAATTCGCGCTTAATTTCTTTTATCATAGCTTGGATGATTAAGCCCCGGTTGCATAATCATGCTCAAATGTCAAGTGATCACATTTTGTTGATGCATGTAATCAAGAAAAAGATTAAAATTGATTGGGTGTTTATGGTGAATGACTGTATGTGGAAGGCTAGGAGGAAGGAGGATGGTCCAATACCATATGCTTTATTATTGTCTAGAATTTTTGAGAAAGCAGGTGTGGATCTGAAAGGGGAGAAAAAGATAATTCTCCATGCCTCAAAAAAAATTGAGAAATCTTCCTTGCATCATATGGGGATGCTGAAACAGGAAGATAAATGGGTATTCAAGGGAGATGTCCCTCCAACTCCTAAACCTGCAACTGATGAAGATGGCGTTCCATCTCATGATGAAGACCAGCCACCACAAGTAGAAGTTAAACCTGAAAGAGAACAACAATCGGAGCCTAAAGCATTCTCTCCATTTGAGCAAATTATGATTAACAAGCTTGATGCAGTAATGTAGATGTCTAGGAGGCACGAGTCAATTTATTCGGGCATTCTTGATCGGTTTGATAACCTTGATCATGAGATTAACCAAATTAAGGCTCAGCTTAGGATGCCTGAAGACTTAGAGTGATTTTAGTGCTTTAGTGTTCTGTTTTAGTTTTAGGAAATTAGTTTAAATTTCTGTTTTTCAATTGGGTTGTAATTTGTTTAATTTCCAAACAATTATCTTGGTTTATTTTGGTGAACAAATTAAATTATGTTACAATGTGAGTTTGATTATTGCTATATTGTGTTTGGAATGATTTAATAATTTTGATTTGGATGATTGATTGTGTTATGTTCTATTTTGGACATTGAAATGTGATAATGTACTGCATATCTGTGATTTTGGCTGACAATTTGATGTTTTGCTGATGATATGATGCTTATGGTTGAGATATTGTGATTTAAGATCACTTGATGAATATGGAAAATTTTCTGATCACAAAATTTGGTATTAATTGATTGGAACAATGCCTATGTTGCTTGTGGCATTGATTATGAGCAAATGAGTATTGTGCATAAGTTCATACATGTGTAATCTGGACATATATATATTGGTTTGTTTTTTGATGATGTCCAAAGGGGGAGAAAGGTTTTTGAGCTTGTTTTGCAGGACTTAAAATTTGGAAATATTAGTTTGCAAAACAAAATAGCTTGTATAGTTTGTCATCATCAAAAAGGGGGAGATTGTTGAGATTCATGGAGTGGTGAATCAACTCAAACCTGGAGAATGAAGGTTTTGATGATAACAAAGTGTGGATCAAAGCTGACCAAGGACATCAACAAGTCAAAAACAAAGTTAAGAAGAAAATATGGCTATTATGTTGTGAAATAGGAGTAGCTCATAAGTTGTATTGTTTTGTTCAGCTTATTTTGCATGTGTGTGCTTTGTGCATGGGCTAATCTTTATCTAATCTGACTAAGAGTGAGTATAATGATGAGTTAGAAACTTGAAAAGTTATTTTGAGACATAAAACAGAGTTTTTGAAAACTAACTCAAAATAATCGATTATCATTAAATATAATCGATTATTCCAGCAACAGGTGAAAAGGATACCTTGCTGTAATAATCGATTATTTGTGAAATAATCGATTATCCCAGGAATCACTCTTTGGAATAATCGATTATCCTGTAAAATAATCGATTAATCTATTCTTGGTTGATTTCCAGAAATCATGAAGAACAAAATAATCGATTATCCTTTAAAATAATCGATTATCTGGTTCTGAAAATGTTATAAATAGTTCTTACATTTTGAAACTTCAAAACAAAATAGAATAGAGAATCAAAAAGACAAAAACGTTATTGTGAAGTCTTTGTGACCTTCTTGGAGTGTTTTCTTTGTGAAACCAAGAAGTAAAACGTTTTCAAAAGGCTTTGAGAAAAGATCATCATCATCATCACATTCTTGAAAAGAGAAAGATTAAGATTTGCTTCTGAGTTCACTATCTGATTTGTTCAGTTTCCAGGTGAATTCGTTCCTTTAATTCTTTGTGAATAATTGTAAATCTTGAGTAGGTGTCTCAAGTGGTAAGGAATTCTTGTCGTGGGTTTCTACAAGGGGTGCTTTCTTGGGGTCAAGAAAGTGATTATCTTGAATGTAGGAGTGTATACATGTGTGGTATGCTTGTAAAACTTCTTCATTAAGATAGTGGAACAAATCTTGATCAAGTTATGATTGAGGACTGGATGTAGGTCACATGTGGAGTGGCTGAACCAGGATAAAAGACGTGTAATCTTCTCTTACTCTTATCTTTTACTTTGAGTAACATCTTGGTTGTGTGTTAAAGAGATCATTCTTGATTAACATGTTTGTATGCACAACATTGCATTAAACTGAATCAAAGTATTGCATATTGATTGCTCTTAACTTTGAAGTTTATTAAAGATCAATCAAGAAAGCATATAGGACTCATTTTTCATTAACAAGTCTTTAAGGAAATTCTTTGAAAATTCATATTAGAAAAGTTTTGAATTGAAATAAAGATCTTAAGAACTCTAAAAAAAAATTAAAGTGTCATAGAATCCAATTCACCCCCCTCCTCTTGGATTGAGCCATTCTTTTCTAACAGCATACCTTAGTGAGTGTATAATCCTATGTATCCTCTCTATGAGAGTAGCCCAAACACTTAACCAAACCATTTCAACTATCATATGTAAAGTCAGAAGAGGATAGAGAAAGAATACTTGTAAAGCTTGGAGAGGCTTGTCAAAGAATACTCACTACGAGCCAGAAGTGGCTGAGTAAAGAATACTATCGTTGATCAGTGAAATCGGCGGGTCAGGAGTTGGTCGAGAATACTCACTGTGAGCCAAAAGTGGCTGAGTAAAGAATACTAATGTTGATGAGTGAAGTCGATGGGCCAGAAGTTGGTCGAGAATACTCACTAGGAGCCAGAAGTGGCTGATCAAAGAATACTAGCACTAATGGTGAAGTTAGCGGGCCAGGAATTGGTCGATAATATTCACTAGGAGCTATAAGTGGTTGAGTAAAGAATACTAGCGTCTGAGAGTGAAGCTGACGAGCCAGAAGTGGTTGAGAATACTTGGGACCAGGAGTGGTCGTGACCTAGATGGTCTATAATACACACTACGAGCCTAAAGAGGCTGAACAAAAGATACTTATACCGCATTGATTATCTAGTGTGATGGAATCCTTGTAGACACCCAATTTCGTCTGGGGGGCACACAAACAAAGAAATGGACCTCCTTTATGAAGGAAAGGAGCTTCCGAAGCAGGCAAATAACAAAACAGGACATCAGAAGGCCTAAAGGCCAAATAGGGTGTTTTTAGTAGCCCGGAACGGGCTGTTCCAAGATCGGAACGGCCCGTTCCAAAGTCAGAACGGGCCGTTCCAAAATCAGAACGGGGGCCGTTCTGAGCCCCGGAACGGGCCGTTCCAATATCAGAACGGGTCGTTCCAATATAACTAAAAACACCTAAAAAGGCTTGTGTGGAACGGGCCGTTCCAATACCAGAACGGGCTGTTCCAATACCAGAACGGGCCGTTCCAAACAAGGCAAATTTGGAACGGGCCGTTCTGGAAAGGCGAAATTCGTGTTATTTTCTACTCTGGAACGGGCCGTTCCATTTTCAGAATAGGCCATTCCAGGGTACGAAATTTACACATAATAATTGGGCCAGAAGGGGCCGTTCCGAAACCGGAACAGGTCGTTCTGGCCCACTGCTGATCCCTATAAATTGAAGCCTTGGGCACAGTTCTCCTGGAGGCCAGAGAAATTTTGAATAAGACTCCTTTGAACACGAAAATTCTCTATCTCTCTCCCTTCTATTATATTTTTTGAGATTTGTGTCGCATCTCTATATTCTCTCTCCCTCCTATTGTATTTCTTGAGATTTGTGAGGCACACTATAGTGTGAAAGGTCGCCACAAAGCACCTTTTTCATATTTGAAGATTCAATAAAGCTTGTTCAAGAGGTATTTCAACTAATCTTCTTCTCTTCCTTTTATTTCTTATCTTTATCTCTTTTTTTTATAATAAACATCATAATGTAGATATTTTAGGGTTAATCGCTTAATTTATATTTTAAGCATGTAAATAAATATTAATAAAGAGGATTCAATATTTAATTTATTAATTCTTATAATGTTAACTTCATCATAGGGTACCAATTGAGGACGTTGTAGGGGTGCTTAATACCTTCCCTACACGTAACCGACCCCCGAACCCAATTCTGGTTATCAAGGCCATAGTTGGATCTTTAAAAAACCTTTTCTTTTTCCAATGTTTTGAGTAAAATATTGGTGGCGACTCCATGAACCTATTTTCAAAAACCATTAATTAAGGATTAGTCTGGTGTCCGGGCATTCCTTAATTAATGAGACTTTTAAAAGGATGTCTAAACCATACGTCGCGAGATCGGAAATTTTTGGGTTGCGACAATCCTTGCTTCCATTGAAGAAGGAATGTTGAACAATGGCAAGGGATGCTTGAACTCCTTGGATCAAAGTTCCTCAAAGGACGTTTTAATGGAGGAAGAGGC
This sequence comes from Cajanus cajan, assembly GCF_000230855.2. Classification (NCBI taxonomy): domain Eukaryota; kingdom Viridiplantae; phylum Streptophyta; class Magnoliopsida; order Fabales; family Fabaceae; genus Cajanus; species Cajanus cajan. The sequence goes on from NC_138525.1 coordinate 37,624,146, forward strand.
GGAAATGGAAGTTGTGGGTGAAGTGTTTGATGAAAGGTTTGAGAGGGGTACTCTAGGGTTGGCTCACTTCATGGTGATGAAGGTCACTTCTAGGGTTGTTTCTCTCAAGGTTGAGATGGTAGGGTGGTGGCCGAAATAGCCAAGAGTGACTAAGGAAAGATATAAAGGCACAAAAGGCTCTCTCTATATTCAATATCCAAAGTATTTACAAGGTGTGGTGCCTAGGGTATTTATAGGAGTGGGAGGCACCTAGGGATGCATTTAGGGTTGCATTGGCCGAAATTTACAATGCCAAATGCACACCAAATGAAACCCAAATTAACCCTAGATGCAACTTGGTGGCCAAGGATGGAATCTTTGGGTTTAGTTAGGCTACATCTAGGTGCATGATAAGACCATGCAACCTTTGCCCTCCACTTGGGTCTAAGCCTTTCTAAGTCCAAAAATAGGTCCAAACACGATCAAAAATGCGTCTAGCTCCCTAATTAAATACAGTAGCCCAAAATTAAAAACCTATGATCTAAAGCACCCCATAATACAAGGTAAAATGGGAAATATAAAAGAAAATAAATCCTATGACTAAGATACCCCATAATACAAGGGTAAAATGGAAAATACAAAAGAGAATAAATCCTATGTCTAAGATACCCAAAATACAAGGGTGAAAATGGGAAATTTAAAGATAAGGGAAAAATAGGAATAAATTTTATGCTAATAAAAATGTAGGAGCTAAGGCCAAAAAGTAGGCCCACTCCTCTTAGGGTTTTCAAAACTAACCCATTCCTCTTGCCTCTTTCAAAATATCACCTCTTGGTCTTCTTGGCCTTAGTGTGATTCCATCATAGTGGAACCCTTCATTTGAAGGAGATTGGATGTAGCTCAGTTTGAGTGAACCAGTATAAAAATACTTGCACTATTTTTATGTTTTAAACACACTTTTTCTTAATTGATTTAATACACTGAAAACTTCGTCTAAGGCCTATCGTCTATTAAAACTATCTTCAAACGATTTGCTCAACTAATTATTCTAAAAGAACGGTTTTCGTTTATGAAGTATTTTCTCTTAGCAGACAATGAAACTCCCAGACGCGAAATGATTTTTTTAAACCTATCCTGTGTAGCTTATGTTCAGCATTCGCTGACATGACTTTACTGGACCAAATAGAGTTTGTTTGCGAAAACGTTTTTAAAATTCCTTTGTTTACACACACACACATATTCAACCCCCCCTTCTATGTGTCTTTCATCTAACTTCATATTCTAGGTTAGGAGATCATGAGAAGGCTTTGCTTCTTAATTTTTTGAAAGAGCGATGATAATCCCAAAATTTGGTTGAGCCTTCTCTAGTACTAGGAGAAAGAGACTGATGACCCTTGTAGTTTGGAATGTTTACTTTTCGCAAATGTCTTTCCGTGCTATTATCTATGCCTTCCATTTCTAATGCGTGTATGTTAATGTATTATCCTAAGAGATGCATGATATTTATTTTCTACCTAAATTTTATCATGTTTTTAACTGATGGAATCATGCCTAGGAAGGTAGGGGGTGACACATTGAAGGAGCCAAAAGGAGTTGGCTAGACATGAAAGATTGGGCCAGTCAAGGCCCGATGGGCTCGGAAGGCCCAAGTTGAGCTTTACATGGTCCTATCTTGTTATAGCCATTTTGTTCTTGTGTTTTGTTAGTATAGGTTCCATATATTTTGGTCTTGTATTTTGGACCACATAGAGTAGCATTTTTTGGGCCATAGGCTTATTGGGCCTAGTTTTGGGCTTCATGGGCCTTTGGGCTTTTGGTACCCAATATTGGGCTCATTTTAATCCTTGTAATTTTTCCTTTATATTGTATTTGATTGGCCATTGTATTTAGGCCATTAATATTGAAAACCTTCTAAATCTAAGTTTCATTAAGATGTCATTTAGCATGAATTTAGGTCACATGTTTTAAGCTTGTATGAGTTGAACATGTGCACCCTAAATACACATCAAATGAGTCTCAAATGAAACTTAGATGATGCTAGTTTCCATAAATTTAGGATGTGCACATGGTACACCAAAATTTGAATTTCAAATGCCATTTGAAATTCAAATATTGGTGCCAAAGATGGACATTTGAATTTAGGCGCCACTAGTTTGCTTATTTGGATTATATATTGACACCTTCACCCTTATGTAATCACTTTGAATGTTAATGAGAATTTTCTGAAATATCTTCAGCCAAGTTCTCTCTCAAAGTCACCAAGAAAGCCTAGTCTTAGCCTTAGGAAAATCACTTCTCCTAAGCTTAGTCCGTGAGCTTTCTCTTTCATTCTCTAGCTAGGATACTTCCTTCTTAGCTTAGGGAAACCATGTCATTCTCCTCTTAATTCCATCTTCAATCCGTGAACATCAATCAAGGAAGCAAGATCCGAGATCTTGGAGGAGGCAAGGGAAGAACAAGCTTCACTTCACCTACCTACTTCCATCATTTTTGGTATCAAGAGCAAGGTTTTTCTTCCTTGAAGTTAAGTGTCCTCTTTAACCAATTGAATTCTGTTCTTGTGTGCTAAAATTGTCACATCTTGAGTCTCCTTTGAGGATCTATAAATTTTGAAATTAATTTTCCATAGATCCAAGTGTTGATTGCATTTTGATTCAAATCCGCAATCAAAAGTGTTTTAGGATTCAACTTGTGCCAATTTTTCTTTGTTTGAGTCAATTTGTGTTCATCTTTGTTCGGTCATTTTTTATCCATATGCATGTGCTTTATTTTAATTTCTGAATCTTAATTTTGTCAAGTCATGTGTAGTTCTTAAAAATGTCAAAACAATTCAAGATATGCTTGTTAATCTAGTGCTGAAATTTTTTTTGAGTAATTTTGAGTTTGGCCGAGACTCACCTTTCATCATATGTGCTATGCTTATGTGCTTTTATTTTTACATATTTGAGTTCATATTCATCATTAGATCATTGATGAATTCTTAGAGTTAGGTTTCCATTGTATTTGAATAGTTTTCAAAATTCAAATTCCATTTAAAAATTCTTTCAACAAATTTTCTTGGATTTTTTTTAAGTGATATATCTACTTCTAGTGCATAGTTTGTTTTGGATTCAATTTCTGGAAAATTAGCTTTCTGGAAAACAGAACAAAACAGAGGAAAAGTGAAGCAAGAGATTTAGAAAAAGAATACAACAAAAATACAAAAGAATCCAAGACTAATTTCAAAGTTTAGTGCACTAGAACTTGAATTTTCACTTGAAATTATCTCTTCTAGTAGATCCGGTTTGTGTATGTTTGTTTTGTGAAATTTTTGGTGTAAAAGGAATTTCATCTTCTCTGAAATTATATCTTGAATTCAGAAAAACAAAAGATTAAAAAAAAAGAGAAAAAAAAAACAAAACAAAAGAAAGAAAAATCCGAGAAGACCACAAAATTGAGAATCAAAATTTCACTAAGTGTTTGGATCTACTATTTTGGTGATTGCTTCCAATTCTTTTTGGCTTTGTTAATCCACTCTAGTACTTATCTAGGAACATTCCTTTTGAGTGCTAGCTTTTTTCCTGAGAGTCTTAATTTTCAGATTTAAATTCTTGGATATCTTTGAGTCTTGTCTAAATACACCATATTCTTTGATTTTTTGGTATAAGCTTATTCTAATTGTGCTTTTGTTGCTTGTCCAAGTTGTCTTTCAAAACTGATTCGTGCTGGAAGTGGCTCCAAATCCTTGCAAGAGAATCAAACATTGACTCAACAAGATTAGGAGAGGAGTATTGCTAATTCTAAGACCTAAGGACTCAAAATTTGACCAAATTTGTGACCTAAAACTTCTAAATCTCCATTCACAAGAGTGATCCTTCCTAATCATTGTGAGCATCCATTGTTTCTTTTATTTTTTTATTTAACATTGTGCAGGTTGCAAGGAGGAGAAAAGACTTCAAGAGGAGTGACGAATTAGAGTACAAAATTATTGTTGGAAAAATCCGTCACTAAAACCGTTGCCAATTCCGTCACTAAATTCTTTCTTAGTCTAGTTTAATTTCCTTTGCAATTTTCTTTGATTTCATTCAAATTGTAAAAGCTTGGAGGGAGTATTAAGAAGCTGGTCAGGTATATCTAATCCCTTATAGTCACTCACGTGTAGTACTAGTGGAAGTGGCTTGGAAATTTCATATGTTTCAAGCTTCCACTTAGGGAAAATCTGACTAGTTGCTTAACATCTTCTCCTTTGATTTTTCTTTCCTTGGTTTAATTACTTTACTTTGTTAATTCGACTAGCATGTGTAGAATTTAAATTGATCATGTTTAGTTGTAATCAAAACCAATTGAGAAAATTATCAATCATTAAACATTTGTGAAAAATTTGTGGAATTGAGATTACCATAAGGATGTTTAGTGATTTCCACTTGAAAAGGCTTGGTTATTAAGTGGCTCTTTGTAGCTTACCTCCCTTGATAGTGCAATTTGTACACTTAGACTTCAAAGTGTTAGTCTTATTCCTAGAAAAGACCAAAAATATTTTCTTTTTGCATAGCATATAAAACTCTTTTTGTTTAATCATGAGAAAACATTCCTTAGGTATTAGTGACTCAAGCTCTTCAAAATATTTTTCACAACCTACTCAAGAGCTTAAGCCACTAACACTTTGGACAAAGCAAGAAGTGTTAAAAAGAGAAAAATAAAAACTTGAAAGAGAAGCACAACTTGCAATTTTGGAGGAAGAAATTCTCATTCTTAAACAAAAGGAAGAAAAACTTTTAGCAAAAGAAAATTGAGAAAAACAAGAGAAAAAGAAAGAAAAAAAGGCATTTCTCTTAGGGAAGAGTAAGGAGGAAATTATCTCCTCTAAAGGACTTGTAAGTGAAAAGAGTTGTGCTATCATTAAAAACCATTCGCAAAATACTCTCTTTCCACATACAACCCTTAACTTTCACCCTTATGCTACCACTAGTCTTGAAGTAGAGATTCTAGAACAAAATATCTTAAAAGAAAAAGACTCTCAACTTCAAGAGGTAGTGAAGAAGGAGTGGACTACATTTAGTTCTACTTCTTATACTACTTTCTTGGAGGTGCACAAGGAAGAAAGTATTTCTTTGGTCTTAATAAAGCACCCAATTTTTGGTTTATATTGTTTGATGGATACAAATTGTAGTGTTCTATATTCTATGTTTAATCCTATGGAAAGTTCTTATTTCTTTAAACTTAATTTGATTCCTTCCCTACGAGACAAACATAGTTTATATGATCATGAATATCTAACAAACAATCAAATCCAAAATTGTCTAGGAAGTTTTGATGGGATCCTCCCTTCCATGGATGATTTTGGCTCCTTGAAGAGGGAATCCTTGCCCAAAGATCTTAGGCTCACCAAAGGGAAAAGGTTATGTGGATGTTTAGGGGGAGATGGTTTTGGACGTAAGGTTGATGAAGGGTGAAGGATGGTGTATGGTTGCTCAAGTAGGTTGGCTCACTCCAAGTATAGGTGGAGGCCACTCTAGGGTTTCACTCTCCAAGGGTGGAGAATGAAGGGGGCTAGCCGAACTAACCTAGGGACTAAGGATAGGATTTGAGGCAAAGAAATGCTCTCTCAAATTCATATAATCCAAAGTATTTACAAGGTGTGGGGTGTTGGGTATTTATAGGAGGGGAGGCATCTAGGGTTGCATTTGGAGTAGGCAAATGCATTCCAAATGAAATGCAAATGAACCCTAGATGCAACTTGGTGACCAAGGATGGAATCTTTGGGTTTAGATTGGCTATATCTAGGTGCATGATAAGACCATGCAACCTTTGCCCTCCACTTGGGCCTAACCCTTTCTAACACCAAAAATAGATCCAATGAACACCAAAAAATGCGTCACCCTTCTAGTTAACACCCTAGCCCAAAATTAAAAACCCTAATCATCTAGAGCACCCCATAATACAAGGGTAAAATGGGAAATACAAGGGAAAATAAGTTCTAAGTCCTAAACACCCCAAAATACAAGGGTAAAATTGGAAATACAAGTAAAATAAATTCTATGATTAAAAAGAACTTAGGAGCCAAGGTCCAAAAGTGGCCTCACTAACCCATTCCTCTTGCCTTCTTTAATATATCACCTCTTGGTCTTCTCGGCCTTAGTGTTATTCCATCATTCCCTCCCTCTTGAAAAGGATTTGACCTCAAATCAAGAGGTTCCTCATGGTGGGCATCATGACCAACAAAAACATAAAAATAAGCATTAGAGGTAATAGTATATGATAGAAATGGAAAGTGTATCCTAAGAGGAGTTCTACTAAAAATGCTAAAAAGATTGTCTAAATTAAAAGGACTAGACTTTCTAATGTTAAGGATAGGATCCTCCCCACGGTGAAGTCTAGGTGTATAACTAAAACCTAAAAAGGTAAAAAGACTACAACTATAGCACACTAATGTATTAGTCCTAAAAACTAAAATATCTTGTTGGAAGTGCCCAATGTAATGACCTAGGTATGTATTGGAAAATAAAGAAAACTTAACTAAAAAATTTACCTAAACAACTTTGTATTGCATAATTTTTTAGATACATATGAGAAAAAGGTGTTAAGAGGAGTCTAGGAAACTCATATAATCTAAGTTTGTCTTGTAGGAAAGTATTCAAGTTAAGTTCAAATAAGTTTGAACTTCCTTCAAGATCAAAAATAGAAGATACAACATCATGAGATGTATCCAACAAACCATACAAACCAAAAGTTGGGTGCTTTATGAAGAAAACTAAAGTAGAAAGAGTCTTAAAGAAAGAAGGCTTATCTTCCTTGGGCACCACCAAGGAAGTAGCACAAGAAGTGGGACTAAGTGAAGTCCACTTCTTCTTCACTAAATCTTGAAGTTGAGATTCTTTTTCTTTAAAAAGGATTTGTTTTTGAATCTCCACTTCATGACTAGTGGCAACGTGAGAGAAAGAGTTAAGGTCTTGATGAATGAAGAAAGTATTTTTAAAATCATTTTCAATGGGAAAGTGACTCTCTTCAAGCATAAGCCCTTTGAAAGAAACATTATCCTCCTTACTCTTCTCTAAGAGTGTTGGTTGTTGTTTTTCATTTTCTAGCCACTCTTTAACTTTCTCTATACTTTTCTTTATTTTTTCTTTCTTTTCTATTTTCTTTTCTTTTTCTTTCCTTCTAAGTTCCTCCTCTCTTGTTGTATTTTCTTGCTCATGCATACTCCTAGGAACTCTAACTTCTTTTCCTTTTTGAGATCTAGTTGGAACAATCCTAGGTTGGGATCCACTAGTTTCTCTCCTCTCAACTAATTTTGCAAGTAGTTGTTTTATTTCCTCATTATTTTTTTCAAACTCTTTTTCTTTTCTTCTCAATTCTTCCTCTCTTTTTATATTTTCCTCTTCTTTTTTTCTTAGGTACTCTTTGAGTTGCCTAATTTCTTCCCTAACACTAGACCTAGTACTACAAGAGTTATGACCATCGACACTAGAATGATCACTCATCTTTGATCCAAAAAGGTTTTCACAAAGTGTTTTCAAAAAGGTTTGAAAAAGTTTTTCACAAAGAGTGAGTGATAAAAGGGTTTTCACAAAAGGTTTTCAAAGTGCAAGATAGGTAGGAAAGGCCTAAGTGTACAAAGTGAACTTTCAAAGGGAGGTGGACTACAAAGAATCACTTAATAACCAAGCCTTATCAAGTAAAAATCACTAAGCCTTTTCAACTTCTCTTACAAAACAATTTGGCACAACAATGAAGTGTGTGTGTGCACGTTACCCCTAGTAGGCAAAAGCAAGCCTTCTAAATGTAAGTGGAAGCAAAGTAAGGACCTAAGCAATTATACTACCAAAAGCTTTAAAACATGCAACAAGGAAAGCACTTAAAACATACTCTAGTCGAAGTCCTAGGTGAAGGTTTTCAAATCATCTTCAACTACACGAACTAAAACCAAAGTTAAGAGGTTTAGAAATGGCCAAATTACAAACCAAAAAATGAATGAAACCAAGGCCAAAAACAAAAGAGGCCGAAAAGAAAATTCCAAGCAAAATTATGAAAACAAAAGTTCTAGGTCTTCAAACTCCTCCACTTGGGTTCCTTCACAAAGAGCAAACTTGTTAGTCCTCTCCAAGTGTTTAATCACTCCTTTTGTATGGTGGAAATCCTTCCAAAGGCTAGGTTTGGATTCGGTTCACACCTCCACTCAAATCCACCAAAGGTGTGCTAGTTTGCTAGATAGGTTCTTCACCTACAAACAAAATGAAACCAACCCAAGATCAAGAGTCCAAGAAAATAAAACTGAAAAAGCACAATTAGGAAGGCTAAACTCAGAGGGAATTGATTAAGACAAAACAAAAGAGGCCAAAGAAAAGACAAACTAAAATTAAGACTCAATCACAAAAAGGAAGCACACAAAAGAGTAATCCTAGAAAGGCACTAGAATGGATCAGTGTTTAAGCTCACTTGATTAAGTCTTTTAAAGGATTTGGTCCAGCCAATATTAAGGTCCCAAAATAAGGTCAAAATGTCACAAGTCCAACTCCCAAATGCTTAGGTAAAGGGTCCAAGTCCACAAGTCTAGCAACAAGTCCTTTTTGGTCCAAAATTTTTTTTGATCCTTTTGTTTTTTTTTTTTTTTTTTCTATTTTCACGTCCAATTTTTTTTTTATATACCTTGGGTCCAATTTCTTTCTTTATGGTTCATCCCATATGTTGCTTAGGTTTTGCACTTGTGGGTGGTGAAAATTAGGTCAAATTTTAGGAGTAAGAGATGAAGACAAGTGGCGTGATTTTAGAGGTGTTTAAGGTATCTTTTGAGTGGAGAAAGATTTGTACTATATAGTACAAGTTGTTTGCACAAAATTTTCAGCACACCTCTTAGATTCTTTTAGGGTTTCTTAGGCATCAAATAAAGACCAAATCAAGTGAGAATGCAAGGAAAGTGGGCGGTTATGCATGTGCAAGAAAATGTTTACACATGGATATCAAAAATCACATAGAACATGCTAGGACTAGGTAGCATGCATGAATGACTCCTAAAAAGATAGTTATATCTCACGCCCACTATATCATGCAATATGGTATATTTTTTTGTTCATGTAGTCATTGTCGCCACCGGCCCGAAACGGGCTTTCGGCATTCGCGAAGGATGGTTGGACTCTTTTGTTTGTTTAAAAATATGGATTGCTAGAATGACTTATTCTCAAACTGAGACCTCGTCAAACGAGCAATTTTATTAAAAGGCTCACCAATCCATGTTAATCCCAAGCGGGACCCTCCATGGATTAGCGGTTTTCATAAAAGGAAGGGTTCATGGAGTCGCCACCAATGTTTTACTCAAAACATTGGAAAAAGAAGTTTAAGGCAATCGATTCAAAAATCGACTTCGGCCATTACAACCAGAGTCGGGTAAGGGAGTCGATTACGCGTGGGGAAGGTGTTAGCACCCCACAGCGCCCCTTTCGGGTTCCCTATGACAGATTATTTAAAAATAATAGTGCGAAATTACTAAATTACCCCTATTTATTCTAAGCAATTATAAATTAACTATCTACATGATGACAGTTTAAATATGTACACACAGAAAGCAGTAAAAGAAAGGACTTTAAAGAGATAAACCTTTGAAGCGTGCTTTCTTATATATCTTGACAGAAATTGGGAAGCGTTTTGGCGTTCCCTCCCTCTACAAGACCGCTCGCTCCTATAAAATTTTAACTATGGAAATCCGGAGGATTTCCCTTCGACTAGGTTCGAGACTCAAGCAAATGGCTCGTGACTCAAAAACTTCGTCGGATCAACTCTCCGAGTGATTTCTAGGCAGAGCACTGCTCAAAAAAACCCAGAATACTCAAGAAGAGGGTTAAAACTCAGTCCAAAAGTGTAGAATGACGTTCAATTGACGTCATATTTATAGGGATGAGGCGCAATACGGCCTCTGGGGGTCAATACGGTCCGTATTGAAGTTTTGAACTACATTACGGCCGTATTGAATTCAATACGGCCGTATTGAAGTTCAAAAACCTCAATACGGCCGTATTGAAGTTCAGTGCAGCCGTATTGAAGTTCAGTGCAGCCGTATTGAATTCAATGCAGCCGTATTGAAGTTCAGAAACTTCAATACGGCCGTACTGAACTTCTGGGAGGCCGTATTGGGCTACATTCCCTCCACTTTCTTATTTTTTGCTACTCTAAGACCTCTAAACCTACAGATTGTCGTCCTAGGGTCTTCCAGGGTCTTCCAGGAGTCCTTCCGGCTGACTTTCCTTTGATCTTCGAGAGTCTTCGAGTCTTATTTCCGACCCGGACAATTTTAGGGGTCTACAGCTGCCACCCCTTTACTTAGTCAAACGGCCTTTTGGTGTACCGTTTGATAAGTAAAGGAGTTGACCCAATTGTCCGGGGAATAAGCCATCATTTCGACTTGTAGTGTCTTCAGGTGGGAAAATTGTTGAGTAGCCTCTCCAGGTTGAGTTTGCCCTCTCCAGGGTGAGTATTAGTCGTCGCCTCTCCAGGCTCATTGCATACCTCGGTGCTCTGGACATCTGGGTAGCTGAGTATTGCCTCTCCAGGCTTGTGCATACCTCGGTGCTCTGGACATCTGGGTAGCTGAGTATTGCCTCTCCAGGCTTGTGCATACCTCGGTGCTCTCGACAACTGGGTAGCTGAGTACCGCCTCTCCAGGCTTGTGCATACCTCGGTGCTCTCGACAACTGGGTAGCTGAGTATTGCCTCTCTAGGCTTGGGCATACCTCGGTGCTCTCGACAACTGGGTAGCTGAGTACCGCCTCTCCAGGCTTGTGCATACCTCGGTGCTCTCGACAACTGGGTAGCTAAGTATTGCCTCTTAGGCTTGTGCATACCTCGGTGCTCTCGACAACTAGGTAGCTGAGTATTGCCTCTTAGACTTGTGCATACCTCGGTGCTCTCGACAACTGGGTAGCTGAGTACCGCCTCTCCAGGCTTGTGCATACCTCGGTGCTCTCGACAACTGGGTAGCTAAGTATTGCCTCTCCAGGCTTGTGCATACCTCGGTGCTCTCGACAACTGGGTAGCTAAGTATTGCCTCTTAGGCTTGTGCATACCTCGGTGCTCTCGACAACTGGGTAGCTGAGTATTGCCTCTTAGGCTTGTGCATACCTCGGTGCTCTCGACAACTGGGTAGCTGAGTACCGCCTCTCCAGGCTTGTGCATACCTCGGTGCTCTCGACAACTGGGTAGCTGAGTATTGCCTCTTAGGCTTGTGCATACCTCGGTGCTCTCGACAACTGGGTAGCTGAGTATTGCCTCTTAGGCTTGTGCATACCTCGGTGCTCTCGACAACTGGGTAGCTGAGTACCGCCTCTCCAGGCTTGTGCATACCTCGGTGCTCTCGACAACTGGGTAGCTAAGTATTGCCTCTTAGGCTTGTGCATACCTCAGTGTTCTCGACAACTAGGTAGCTGAGTATTGCCTCTCCAGGCTTGTGCATACCTCGGTGCTCTCGACAACTGGGTAGCTGAGTATTGCCTCTCCAGGCTTGTGCATACCTCGGTGCTCTCGACAACTGGGTAGCTGAGTATTGCCTCTCCAGGCTTTGAGATGATTTTGTCTTCACAGTCCACGATGTTGCTTCGACAGTTGTTTTTGATTTTGATGCCACTGAGGGCTGGATAACGCAGGGATCCGTCTAGGGGATGTGCAGTCATTCATAGATTTTTGTGCCCCAACTTGCATTGCTTAGTTGGTACCCATGGAGAATTTCTGACTCCTTGAGGTGTAGACACAGATGCTCTCTCTCTGAGTTGAGCGATGCCTTATGTTTGGCTGTCGTCCTTTCGACGTTGTGGAGTATCCCGGTTATCCTTATTCGGGTATCTCTTTTGGGGGTTTTTTTTTATTTTTGTCGCCTCTGTGTAGGCTATTATCCGCTGGGGGATTTTGTCATTGATTGTGATTAGCCTCTTCTGTTAGGCAGATCATCTTAACGCTTGATGTTTGGCTGAAAAGCCAGATTCCGCTTGGGGAATTGTTATTGATCTTTTGGATTTTTGCTTTTTGTAGGAATGCCTCTGTGTAGGCGACTGGGGATTTGAAGTTCTTATGTATCCCAGAGTATTATTTAGAAAGCCTCTTCAGGCTTAGCTTCACTCATCGCTTGAGTTGGAAAGCTACCTTCCACTGAGGAAGTCTAAGTCCTTTGACTTGGATATTTTGTTTGGATCATGCTTCCGTTGGGGAATTTTGCTGATCTCGCTTTGATAGCTTTCACTGGGGAATTTGGCCCGTGAGTGGAAGCTGAGATATCTCTGGGGAGTATTATTTCGGCGAGCCTCTCCAGGCTCAATTATTCTGAGAGAGTATTATTTCGGCAAGCCTCTCCAGGCTCAGTTATTCTGTGGGAGTATTGTTTCGGCAAGCCTCTCCAGGCTCAGTTATTCTGCATGAGTATTGTTTTTTGTTCAGCCCGAGAATGCGAGCTGAGACGTCTTTTGGAGAGTATTATTTCGGCAAGCCTCTCCAGGCTTAATTATTTTGTGGGAGTATTTTTTCAGCAAGCCTCTCCAGGCTCAATTATTCTGTGGGAGTATTATTTCGGCAAGCCTCTCCAGGCTTAGTTATTCTGTGGGAGTATTGTTTCGGCAAGCCTCTCCAGGCTCAGTTATTCTGCATGAGTATTGTTTTTGCAAGCCTCTCCAGGCTCAGTTATTCTGAGAGAGTATTATTTCGGCAAGCCTCTCCAGGCTCAGTTATTCTGTACGAGGCGATTGATTTTCTGAATCTTTTGCCTTTTTTGTCGTTTTTGGCTTTTTCTGTATTTTTTGCCTTTTTGTTGATTTTGGCTTTTTCTGTGTTTTTGCCTTTGTTGATTTTGGCTTTTTCTGTGTTTTTGCCTTTTTGTTGATTTCGGCTTTTTCTGTATTTTTTGTTGATTTTGGCTTTTTCTGTATTTTTGCCTTTTTTGTTGGTTTTGGCTTTTTCTGTACAAAAATGTCTTTGAGGAGTATTATTTTGGCAAGCCTCTTCAGGCTCAGTTATTCTGAGAGAGTATTATTTCGGCGAGCCTCTCCAGGCTCAATTATTCTGAGAGAGTATTTTTTCGGCGAGCCTCTCCAGGCTCAGTTATTCTGAGAGAGTATTATTTCGGCGAGCCTCTCCAGGCTCAATTATTCTGAGAGAGTATTATTTCGGCAAGCCTCTCCAGGCTCAGTTATTCTGAGAGTATTATTTCGGCAAGCCTCTCCAGGCTCAGTTATTCTGTACGTTTTATTGATTTTCTGAATTTCTGCATTTTGTTTGCTGCTGTCATACACAAGCAATTTTTCTATTTTTTCTATTTTATGCGACTGCCTCATGATGAGGTCTTTGAATATTTCTTTGTGGCCAATACGGCCATATCTATTTCAGTACGCCCGTACTGAGTTGAAAATTTGTTCATAACCCTGTTTTTGGTACGGGTGTACTGAACATGATACGGGCGCATTGTTTTTTCTGAAGTTTATATTTTTTGTTTTTTTCAATAAACAGAGAATAAGTGATCTTCCATTACACCTATCATCTGTATGCATGTATGCAGTATGATGCACCTAATTCTATTTGATTTGCTTTTCAAAAGAATTAACCGATGCGTTTCTCTGTTTGGATTTTTGCCATTCCTCTAGACGGGCTGTGTGCTGCCGATTTCTGTAACCGAGGAATGATGCATGTTATATTGAGATTTGGTGTCATCAACCAAATGATTTTCCTTTCCTTTAGAAGATGTGTCAACCCTCCTATTGACTACTATATCTCCATGTTTCCACTAGATTATTCAAAAATCGTTTGGGACAAGAGAGAAAAGAAAGGAAAGGTATATATTTTTTGAAAGTTTGTGTTTTAGAGGGGATTATTTTTATTTTGAAAATGGTTTTTGTAAGAATGGCTGGCCATGGTAGGCTTATTGTGTTTAGGCTTGTTTGTTTAAACATTCATGAAGTTAATCAAATCTTGTTATTTGACGTTGTGATTTGACAACTTAGATAACTTCCCTTGAACCTTTCTTTTTGAATTCGGTTCATGGTACCATCATGGATTTCTTTCGTTTTTTGATTGTCCTTATTTTTGCCTAAAACACCCTTTTGTGGCGTTTTAGCGGACCTTTGTTTTTGTTCCTTTTTGCAACCCTAACTTTTGTCTAGGTCACCCTTTCGTGGGATTCCTAGCGGGTCTTTTGCTCTTATTTTTGCGCAGCCCCCTTTTTGGGTTTCCTGCCGAGCTTCTTTTATTTTAAAGGATTTCTTTTTATCCATGATGGCACTTGTCGAGGCCAAGGGAAGGTGCTCCAAGTTGTCACACACACTTCCACATAAAAATGATGTGGGTTTATTGTTATTAAGACAATTTTAACCTCATTCATGCCTATTCAAACAGGGTTAAAAATAATGTGGTCTAGAGATTTATTGCAAGCAAGAAAAGAAGCAATAAGAAATAATGAAGAATGATTTTATTATAATCATAGTGGAAACATGTGCCCTATCGAGGCTCGGGGGTCGGGCTGTCCCCGAGGAGTAATCTCTAATAGTCATCAGGTCTATACATCCCTATTGGAAGGAAAAGAGCACTTGATGACGACGACCGGCCTTGACGCTTGTGAACCGGCCTTCCTAAAGATCTGGCTTAAAGAACGTCGAGAAGGATCTTTGTTCCTCTTCGTTCTTTGATCTTTATTAGGGTTGTATCCTAACCCTTGTTTCCCCGGATTATCCTTGATGATGGGTAGCTCCGGAATTCCTTGGGAGTCCTTGCCAAGTCCTTGTCCCGGCAAGTATCCATTCTTGGTGAGCATATGGGCTACCTTCTTCATTTCTCGGGGAAATGTCTCAACATTGGCGATCTCCAATGCTTGGAAGGCGGTTTCTAAAGCTTCCTCTGCTGCATCCACATAAGGTATGTTGGATGGCTTGCTGATGAGTATGTCATCTTCAGCTTGCACGGTCACCAGTTTGTCATCCACTATGAATTTGACTTTCAGGTGGAGCGTAGAGGGAACAGCTTTCGCATCATGAATCCAAGGTCGGCCGAGGAGACAGCTGTATGCGGGAGTAATGTCCATCACTTGAAATTCGACGTTGAAGATGGTGGGCCCAATTTGGATTGGGAGATTGATTTCTCCCACCACTTCTCTTTTAGATCCGTCGAAAGCTCGGACGATCATGTTGCTCGGGCGCATTTGGATTCCCTTGATTGCCACTTGCTCGAGCGTTCTTTTTGGCATCACATTCAAGGAAGATCCATTATCCACCAAGACTTTAGCGATGTGGTGTTCCTTGCACTTTACAGAGATGTGCAAGGGCTTATTGTGGTTCGGTCCCTCAGCGGGGATTTCTTCATCGGTGAAAGTGAGGTGATCATTAGCCGTGATGTGACTAACAATCCCCTCAAACTTGTCTTGGGAGATAGTGTGCGACACGTATGCCTCGTTCAAGACTTTCAACAGAGCTTGTCGATGCGGTTCGGAGCATAGGATCAACGACAACAGCGTAATCTTTGCTGGCGTCCTATGAAGTTGATCCACGATGGAGTACTCGCTCTGTCGGATAAACTTTAACAGCTCGTCTGTCTCTTCCTCGGATTCTTTTTCCTCGGTTTTCTTTTCTTTTTTTCTTTATTCTTGGGGGCTTTATTATGAAGATCTTCGGGAGTGTAGATCCTGCCACTCCTAGTCATGCCCCCAAGTCCAGCGATGTTGGAAATATCGCTGTCGGCAGAAGAATGGATGTCGTATATCCATGGCACAGCCTTATTTGATTCGTAGGGAAAAGGCCTTGGAGCGATGATCCTTAACGGCGTTGGACCTTCCCCTTTGTTTGTCTTGATTACCAACAACGGAGTTGACGTATGCTCGCTTGGCGCGGTTGTTGGCTTGCATTTAATAACGAACGGCGTGCGATCCATCTTTTGAACATACGCATCGCTTAATTCTTTCTTTTTATTACTGTTATTAATGGATTACTAGGAGAGATGTATGAAATGAATGACTCCTAGATCCCTCCATGATCTATATGCATGATATGAGATGATGATGTTGAATATGCATGCATTGTGTTTATTGAACTAAGCATTATCATGTTTTCGGGATGTTCCTAAGATGATGCATGATATTGCTTGGTTTGGATAAATAACCCTTTTTTCTTTTTTTGGGTATTTTTTATTTTATATATTTTTTTTGTATATTTTTTGGGTGAAAAGGGAAACTACCTATATGAATGTGATGAAGGTAGATGTTAACACCATGCAATGGAAGATTCTTATTCCTATTTATTCTTATTTTAAAAACGAATGTTGTATGTTTAAAGAAATGCAATGTATGCTCAAACAATTTCACATAATCAATGCACAAACAATTCACTCATCCACGAACAGTCAGGAGCGAATCACGAGGTAGGGGTATCCTGCAGAAAGGTGCATAGTCAAGGTGGTTCTAACTGTTCTCACCGGTCTGAGGCCCCCAAGGTGCCCCCATTATAGGGACCCAATTCCTCTCGTCGTAAGCCGATGGAAAGCTCCAACGCACTGTCGGACTCGAGTTCATGGTTATCACCTTGAGTGATGCTTTCCGACAACGGTCTACGGGCACCTATAGACCCATTCGACAACCGGCCGTACTAACATCCACTCCCTATGGCTTACCACTCATGCCCCCGGGTATAGAGGGAACTGTTGTGTGCAAAGGTTTGTGTGCAGTTTTTATTTCAAACATTTGCGAAAATTTAAACATACAACAGTTATTAAAGCCATATAAATAAAGCATGTTATCATACAAACAAGGGGTAATAAAGTAATTTTAACTATTATTTGTTAAAAATAATCTGTCACTAAATGGGACTGACTCTCGAGGCTTCCCTAGCGGAGTCGCCATCTGTCGCCACCGGCCCGAAACGGGCTTTCGGCATTCGCGAAGGATGGTTGGACTCTTTTGTTTGTTTAAAAATATGGATTGCTAGAATGACTTATTCTCAAACTGAGACCTCGTCAAACGAGCAATTTTATTAAAAGGCTCACCAATCCATGTTAATCCCAAGCGGGACCCTCCATGGATTAGCGGTTTTCATAAAAGGAAGGGTTCATGGAGTCGCCACCAATGTTTTACTCAAAACATTGGAAAAAGAAGTTTAAGGCAATCGATTCAAAAATCGACTTCGGCCATTACAACCAGAGTCGGGTAAGGGAGTCGATTACGCGTGGGGAAGGTGTTAGCACCCCACAGCGCCCCTTTCGGGTTCCCTATGACAGATTATTTAAAAATAATAGTGCGAAATTACTAAATTACCCCTATTTATTCTAAGCAATTATAAATTAACTATCTACGTGATGACAGTTTAAATATGTACACACAGAAAGCAGTAAAAGAAAGGACTTTAAAGAGATAAACCTTTGAAGCGTGCTTTCTTATATATCTTGACAGAAATTGGGAAGCGTTTTGGCGTTCCCTCCCTCTACAAGACCGCTCGCTCCTATAAAATTTTAACTATGGAAATCCGGAGGATTTCCCTTCGACTAGGTTCGAGACTCAAGCAAATGGCTCGTGACTCAAAAACTTCGTCGGATCAACTCTCCGAGTGATTTCTAGGCAGAGCACTGCTCAAAAAAACCCAGAATACTCAAGAAGAGGGTTAAAACTCAGTCCAAAAGTGTAGAATGACGTTCAATTGACGTCATATTTATAGGGATGAGGCGCAATACGGCCTCTGGGGGTCAATACGGTCCGTATTGAAGTTTTGAACTACAATACGGCCGTATTGAATTCAATACGGCCGTATTGAAGTTCAAAAACCTCAATACGGCCGTATTGAAGTTCAGTGCAGCCGTATTGAAGTTCAGTGCAGCCGTATTGAATTCAATGCAGCCGTATTGAAGTTCAGAAACTTCAATACGGCCGTACTGAACTTCTGGGAGGCCGTATTGGGCTTCATTCCCTCCACTTTCTTATTTTTTGCTACTCTAAGACCTCTAAACCTACAGATTGTCGTCCTAGGGTCTTCCAGGGTCTTCCAGGAGTCCTTCCGACTGACTTTCCTTTGATCTTCGAGAGTCTTCGAGTCTTATTTCCGACCCGGACAATTTTAGGGGTCTACAGTCATGCAAAGTGTTTGGAACATACATGGAATTTTTGTAGACAAAATATAGGAAACATAAAAATGACAAAACTTAGGTGGATTCAAAAAATCAAAAGCATGTTCATAGCATGTTCTTCATGTTCTTGTGAGACTCAAGAAAAAAAAATGAAAAGCATGGCAACACCTAACAATGGAAACCTAAAATGGCAAGGAAGGCTCACAAGGAACAAGGTGTGAACCCAAAACTATTCGGCCACACAAGAGAAGACAAGGAGAAGAAAATGACCAAATAGAAAAAAGACAACCAAGAAGACAAGAAAGACAAGATATTACCCTTGATGAACCTTGGCTCTAGATACCACTTGATGGGATCCTCCCTTCCATGGATGATTTCGGCTCCTTGAAGAGGGAATCCTTGCCCAAAGATCTTAGGCTCACCAAAACGAAAAGGTTATGTGGATGTTTAGGGGGAGATAGTTTTGGACGTAAGGTTGATGAAGGGTGAAGGATGGTGTATGGTTGCTCAAGTAGGTTGGCTCACTCCAAGTATAGGTGGAGGCCACTCTAGGGTTTCACTCTCCAAGGGTGGAGAATGAAGGGGGCTAGCCGAACTAACCTAGGGACTAAGGATAGGATTTGAGGCAAAGAAATGCTCTCTCAAATTCATATAATCCAAAGTATTTACAAGGTGTGGGGTGTTGGGTATTTATAGGAGGGGAGGCATCTAGGGTTGCATTTGGAGTAGGCAAATGCATTCCAAATGAAATGCAAATGAACCCTAGATGCAACTTGGTGGCCAAGGATGGAATCTTTGGGTTTAGATTGGCTATATCTAGGTGCATGATAAGACCATGCAACCTTTGCCCTCCACTTGGGCCTAACCCTTTCTAACACCAAAAATAGATCCAATGAACACCAAAAAATGCGTCACCCTTCTAGTTAACACCCTAGCCCAAAATTAAAAACCCTAATCATCTAGAGCACCCCATAATACAAGGGTAAAATGGGAAATACAAGGGAAAATAAGTTCTAAGTCCTAAACACCCCAAAATACAAGGGTAAAATTGGAAATACAAGTAAAATAAATTCTATGATTAAAAAGAACTTAGGAGCTAAGGTCCAAAAGTGGCCTCACTAACCCATTCCTCTTGCCTCCTTTAATATATCACCTCTTGGTCTTCTCGGCCTTAGTATTATTCCATCAAGTTTCCTAGTAGTCTTTTCTTTATATTTTAGGAAATGCTTAGGTTACCATTTAGGGTACTTTAGGAAAGATGTTTTAATTTGTAAAAATCATTCTTTCAATGGTATTAGTCTTAGTGTTATTACATTTTTAGGATTTCATTCTAGGTTATGCTTAGAAAAGGATCCTATCTTTACCTTTAGGGAATTTAATTTCAATAGTTTAGTTTTCTTTGCTAGGCTAGATAGAAGGATTCCTCTTAGGATCCACATTCCATTTTCTTCCCATGAACATGTCACCTCTTATACATGGTATGTTGTGCATATAGGTGATGATTTTTCTCCCATGGATCCTCGTGATTTGAGGACAAATCCTTTTCAACAGGGAGGGGATGATGGAATCATGCCTAGGAAGGTAGGGGGTGACGCATTGAAGGAGCCAAGAGGAGTTGGCTAGACATGAAGGATTGGACCAGTCAAGGCCCGATGGGCTTGGAAGGCCCAAGTTGAGCTTTACATGGTCCTATCTTGTTATAGCCATTTTGTTCTTATGTTTTGTTAGTATAGGTTCCATATATTTTGGTCTTATATTTTGGACCACATAGAGTAGCATTTTTTGGGCCATAGGCTTATTGGGCCTAGTTTTGGGCTTCATGGGTCTTTGGGCTTTTGGTACCCAATATTGGGCTCATTTTAATCCTTGTAATTTTTCCTTTATATTGTATTTGATTGGCCACTGTATTTAGGCCATTAGATTAGGAATTTAGACGGTTTTCAATATTAAGTCATTTAGGCTAAATCTAAGTTTTATTAAGATGTCATTTGGCATGAATTTAGGTCACATGTTTTAAGCTTGTATGAGCTGAACATGTGCACCCTAAATACACATCAAATGAGTCTCAAATGCAACTTAGATGATGCTAGTTGCCATAAATTTCGGATGTGCACATGGTACACCAAAATTTGAATTTCAAATGCCATTTGAAATTCAAATATTGGCGCCAAAGATGGAAATTTGAATTTAGGCGCCACTAGCTTGCTTATTTGGATTATATATTGACACCTTCACCCTTATGTAATCACTTTGAATGTTAATGAGAATTTTCTGAAATATCTTCAGCCAAGTTCTCTCTCAAAGTCACCAAGAAAGCCTAGTCTTAGCCTTAGGAAAATCACTTCTCCTAAGCTTAGTCCGTGAGCTTTCTCTTTGATTCTCTAGCTAGGATACTTCCTTCTTAGCTTAGGGAAACCATGTCATTCTCCACTTAATTCCACCTTCAATCCGTGAACATCAATCAAGGAAGCAAGATCCGAGAGCTTGGAGGAGGCAAGGGAAGAACAAGCTTCACTTCACCTACCTACTTCCATCATTAACTAAGGGTTGTAAATACCCAATTTCGTCCGGACCCACAAAAGTAACGAAATGGACGTCTATTATCAAGGAAAGGAGCTCCTGAAGCATGGAAGCGACATGACATGACATTAGAGGGCCTAAAAGCCCAAACAAGCTGGTTTTAGTAGCCCAGAATGGGTTGTTGCAAAATCAGAATGGGTTGTTCCAAGTCCATAATGTAACGCCATGGAAATACCGAGCTATTGGATAGATATACTCTATATATATATATATATGTATGTATGTATGCATGTATGTATATGTTGTTTATATGGATTTGGATTGGATTATGGAGATGTGGATTTGAAATGTCCTTACCTCTGTGCATGTTGTATGTTGATATGGTTTTGATTAGTTGTTTAAGCATGGTAGTGATTTTATAGTATGAGATGAGAGGTTGAAGTTTTGAGAGGTTTGTCTAGGCATGTGTGTGCATGAATTTGGTGAATGATGCATTGTACACCATTATACTGAATTGGTACTAAGAGGGAAGAAGACTGATCACCTTCCTTCTCATCTTGGTTAAGTGAAGTATTATGGCATGCAACTCATTATTCCAAGCATGTGTATCTGAAAGTGATGTTTGTTTGTGTGTTGATACATGTTGCATTTCATATGGTGGTGAGTTGTGCGTATTGCATGGAAAGGAATAGGATGGATAGAAGATTGGAGGATAGGAACATAAGATAAATCCGGTCTTTTTGAGTGAATTTGAGGTTATTTTAGAGCTTAGGGAGTTGAAATACTTCAAGGAATAGGATATTTGAGGTGAATAGGTGCTAAGGGTGAAATTTGGAAATTTTGAAAAATGGTTATATATAGGGACTTAGGACCGGAGGATTTCATTTGTCAATTAGAGACAGTTTCTAGAAAGAGAAAGTAGAGAGAGGGGCTCTGGTCTAGAGGGAAGCTGAGGACATATTTGGAAAGTTTATCAAGCCAGGATCAATCTTCACAATTGGAGTTTCAAGAGATTTGGCATCTAAAGCCTTGAAAAGTGAGATTGAAGTTTGAGTTGGGATTTGAGAGTTTTATTCAAATCTTGTATTTCTGAAGTTTCTGAGGTAAGGGTAGTACTTATAAGACTTAACCTAGTATGTATGGGTTTGAAATATCACATTGATTCCATGTTTTATGCATGATTAAGGTTGGATTGAGTGGAAAGGGTTTTGGTTGGGGTTTCTTCATGATTTCCATGGTATAATGGTTAATACTTGATTTTATTACTTAAAATGTTGTTTTTGGATATTGCTTATGCTTTATAATGGTTTGAAATCATGTAATTTGGATTGGATTCATGATTGGAAGGAATTTTTGAGGTTTTCGAGGGTTTCTGGTAGCAAATGCGTCGGGCACAGTTCTTCGCGCCGGGCTTGAATTCATTAGAGAACCGATGTAGATTTATGCTTAAATCTACATCGGTTTCAGAATCGATGTAAAAATGTATACATTTTCTACGTCGCTCTATTCTACATCGGTTTTAGAATCGATGTAGATGACTTTAGAGAACCGATGTAGAATATGCATCTTGTAGTAGTGTCTCCACGCTGGTCGTAGGATTGGTGGCGTCGGGTGTGAGAAGAAGGAATAGCTTCAAGTTGGACTAGCGTCAGGTGTGATCTAAAAGACATTGGGTGTTAGGAGAGAGACTCATCTTTGCTTGGATTCACACTGGGCACTAATAGGTGTAGTGTTGGGCTTGAGTCAAGTAGAGGCCCTCAGCCTAATTGGGGTTGGGCATGGACTATGCCATGCTAGTTGCATTAGAGTGAGGCATTCTCTACCTCAATCATGCCAAGTGCGAGCGGTGTGACGTTGGGCATGGGTAAGATAGGGAGCTTGCTATCATGATGGCACCGGGCGCCATTTGAGTTGTGTCAAGCACATTATACTTATTGTATACTTGTTGTCCTATGATGAATTATAGTTAAATATTGATGATAAAGTTGTTTGTATATTGATATATATATATATATATATATATATGGAGGAAGGGTTAGTTTACTCTAGAGTAAGTTTACCTATACTTACTCCGTTCAATAACTAATGTTCTACATCAAATTTTAACGATCCAACCGTTAAATTTAAAGTTCTTAATGCATAGATCAAATACGCAAATTTTTAAAAATTTTGAAAATTAGTTGATACTTTGTTTCATTAATTCAAATCAATGTATAAAATGATTTTATGATTATCCATCAACTTGAATTAATGAAATGAAGTATCAAATGATTTTCAAATTTTCTAAAAATTTGCATATTTGATCTATGCATTGAGAACTTTAAATTTAACGGTTGGATTGTTGAAATTTGATGTAGAATATAAGTTATTGAACAAAGTAAGTCTAGATAGACTTACTCCTAGAGTAATTGGATCCCTCCTCATATATATATATATATATATATATATATATATATGAAGATGAATATCTATGCTGTAAGTGATAAACAAATTGATGATGTTAAGATGTAAGTTGTATGTTGTGTAGCTATTAAGTTATGAAGTTGTAGACAAGTGGTTGAAATATATTCATTGATTAAGATACATAGATGCTAGAGGTGAAATATGTTGCTTTTAAAGTTAGTTTTTCCCTCTAGGGTCAATGTGGATTGATATGGGGGTAGTCAAGTCATATCCTAGTTGAATGACTAATCAAGTAAAGTACAAGGTCAGAAACTTGGTCTCTAACTTAGTATTGGATCATAGTATTTGGAGGGTAGTTAGTGGACTAATCCCATAGGATGACTTAGTGTTGCAAGCTAATGTTGTGGTAAACTCATACCCAAATTATTCTACTCTAACATAGTACCATACTTCCTAATACAAGTGATAAAACTTGAGAAATAAAACTGTTGTGTATACCTAGCTCTCTTTAAGGTCTAACGTTATACTATACTTGATCTGGCTAAGATAGATTTAACGTTATGGTTCAGTAGGGCAAGCTACTTAAACTGTTTTCCTTTGTTATAGGAAATTTCCTTAGTTGACATGTGTGACAATGCATTAGTTGTTAATATATGTATGCTAAGATGTTAATTATAATAAAGTTGATAAATGTTGAGCAAGTTGTTAGGTTGTCAATTGTGTTATTGTTGATATATGTTTTTTTCGTATTGTTATATGTTGTAATTCTTTCGTAAGCTTATCCTTCCTTTCCTTATGGTTGGGACTATGATGATGATACTTGGTATGCAAGCATGACATGATTAGATGGTTAGTTGGAGTTATGGTGTTGAGTCACGTTGAAGGTAGCTTACTTTGTATGACTCTTATGGTAAAGCCATGTTTTGGAGCTATTGACTAACTGTCTTGGAGGTATTTTTGTATTAATATATGATGTATATTGTATATGTATGGGATCTTATAAGTTCTATATATATATATATATATATATATATATATATTATATATATATATATACCACACTTTTTACCTTATATATGAATAGTCAGTTACCTTTACAGGTTAATTTGTTTAGGTGCTTTATGCATGTTTTAGCTTACGCTTTGCTGACATTTTCTGTAGTAAGTGTAGTGATCTATTGGGTCGTTACAAAAGCAATTAATTTATATATTTTTTATTTTTTATTTGGTTAACAACTAATATATGTATCATTTTAATTATTTTGAAAACGTTTTTTATGTTACAATATGTAGATTGTTTAATTCCTTTTTTCAAATACTTAAAGAAACCAAGAAAAAACTAAATTGCAATATATTGAATGTCATTTTGACACACTATAGTGCATTTGAGATCTTTAAGTAGCTTAAGAAAAGAAATCAAGAAAAACTATATTACAAATCTATCAATTTAATTAATTTTGACAATATATCAATTTAGTTAATTTAAGAAAATTATTTACTTTGAAAAAATATATTTTTAAATTTTTTTTTATAAATTCATTGGATATCTGATGACTCAAACTGAACTAATTTAATTAATATTAAATTGGTTCAGTTTGAATTAAGCAAAATTCAAACCAATCCAAACGAATTAAATTTTATTAGTTTAGATTGGATTTTCACCTAAACTCAAATCAATCTAACCCGTGAATACCCTTAATGATTTCATCTATTACTAGAGTTTTCACGACTTTGTGGCCGATGAAAAGTTTGCAACTTTGTTCATGATTTCACAATCAAGATAACGAGGGTTTTATAAATTTAACATGTATCTTTGCGTAATTTGAGTGTTGACATCATGTGGGTGAGAATTGGGTCCTTAAACATGAATCAGAATATTTGGTCATTGCGAAAAAAAGAAAATAAAGAATATAAATTAGTGAATATTATTTGAACAATCAATATTAATTAAAAACTATATTTACAACTATAAGTACTTATGTTACGATTAATCTTAATATTAATAATACTAAATTCAGGATTATCTTTCATCGATCCTTTTATTTTCTCAATTTCAAGTTTTTTTTAAATAAAAAGTTAAGGCATGTATTAAGTAATTACAATAAATTTTAAATTCAAATCATTTAGCTATAATCTTAATATTATCGTAATCTTGATCTTCAGAATATTAAATCCAAGATAGTTTCTCATCTTGTTTTTTCACCAATATCTCAGACACATTTTTTCAACAAAAATTAAGGCATGTGTTAAGTAGTTACAACAAATTTTAAATTCAAATCATTTAGTTGTAATCTTAACCTTGTCTGAATGTTAATAATACTAAATCCAAGATAGTCCTCCATTCTATTTTGCTGCCAATCTGAGACACGTTATTTCCAAACAAAAATTTAGGCATGTTTTAGGTAGTTACAACTAATTATAAATTCAAATCATTTAGTTGTAATCTAAATTTTATTTTATCTTGATTATACTATATTCATCATAGTTTTCCATCCTGTTCCCCCACCAATCTTAAACAAATAATTTCAACAAAAATTAAGGCATGTGTTGAGTAATTACAACAAATTCAAATCATTTAACTATAATTTTAATCATACCTAAATCTTAATAATACTAATCTTATCTTAACAATACTAAATATATAATAGTCTCCCATCCTATTTTTTTGCCGAATCTCAAAAATATTTTTTCAAATAAAAATTAAGATATGTAATAAGTGTGACACCCTTACTACCCCAACTCATATATTGTAATAATGTAAATAAACTAAGGAAATAAAATTTTTAACATAGGTAAAGAGGTTCACATAAAAACCTTTAGAAACATTCTGATAGGATCCTCCCTTCCATGGATGATTTTGACTCTTGAAGAGGGAATCCTTGCCCAAAGATCTTAGGCTCACCAAAGGGAAGAGATTATGTGGATGTTTAGGGGAAGATGGTTTTGGGACGTCAAGATGATGAAGGGTGAAGGATGGTGTAAGGTTGCTCACGGTTGGCTCACTCCAAGTGAAGGTGGAGGCCACTCTAGGGTTTCACTCTCCAAGGGTGGAGAATGAAGGGAGCTAGCCGAACTAACCTAGGGACTAAGGATAGGATTTGAGGCAAAGAAATGCTCTCTCAAATTCATATAATCCAAAGTATTTACAAGGTGTGGTGCATTGGGTATTTATAGGAGGGGAGGCATCTAGGGTTTCATTTGGAGTATGCATGGCCGAAATTCATAAGGCAAATGCACTCCAAATGAAATGTCAAATGAACTCTAGATGCAACTTGGTGGCTAAGGATGAAATCTTTGGGTTTAGATTGGCTATATCTAGGTGCATGATAAGACCATGCAACCTTTGCCCTCCACTTGGGCCTAAGCCTTTCTAACACCAAAAATAGATCCAATGAACACCAAAAATGCGTCACCCTTCTAATGTAACACCCTAGCCCAAATTAAAAACCTAATTATCTAGAGCACCCCATAATACAAGGGTAAAATGGGGAATACAAGGGAAAATAAATTCTAAGTCCTAAACATCCCAAAATACAAGGGTAAATTTGGAATAAAGCAATAAAATTCTATACTACTCAAATTAGTCATAGTCATGAACCATGTGATGGGTTTCACATGAAGTACCAAGGATGGTCCTCCATCACAACATCTCATCTCATAGCTCAATTTCATACCACATACACAATTCCATATCACATACACAACTGATAAGTCCAACAAAATAAAGGTTTACACACCCTTCAAGCAATTCACATCTAGATCATCAATTCTTATCAAGTAATATAACAATAACATTCATAAATTAATATAATAATCAATGGAATTACCAATTTAATATAATCTTAACATAAATGGTAAAACCCCTAATTATTCCAAAACCTAATTCACAGACACTTTTCTACAATTTCATCCTCTCTCCTAGATCATCATTCTTACAAATTAAATATATATTTCTAATCCTCAACACATACAAAATATAACGGGATCATCAATTCCTCAAACAGAAATAATCCATTTTTTTCAAAACCTAGCTTACAGACACTTTTCTATAATTTAGTTATTTCTCCCAAATCATCATTCTTACAAATTAAATATAGATTTCTAATCCTCAATACATGTAAAATCTAATGGGATCAACAATTTTTCAAACAGAAATAATTATAAAATTACTCATAATCTTAAGGGACTTTTTCTCTACCCAATTTTCTCATGTAACTCTACATACAAATAATCCCCTTTTCCCCCGTACCTGGATAAACAGTAGCTAAAACTAAAACAGAGATCTCCTTGGTCTCCTCCTCTGAGTGCCTCTCGGTCTTTAGAGAGTGTAGAAGGAAAAGAAATGTAGAATAAAGGAGTCAG
This sequence comes from Cajanus cajan, assembly GCF_000230855.2. Classification (NCBI taxonomy): domain Eukaryota; kingdom Viridiplantae; phylum Streptophyta; class Magnoliopsida; order Fabales; family Fabaceae; genus Cajanus; species Cajanus cajan. The sequence goes on from NC_138525.1 coordinate 37,651,448, forward strand.
AACTGAAAGAAGTTAGAACTGAAAGAAGTTAGAACTGAAAGGTGTGCTTTTTAGGAGTGCCACAACTCTCTATTTATAGGCATCAAGCGTCGCCGGAACGACCCGTGCTAGACTCTAACAGCATGTGTAAAATTCACATCTAGAACGGCCTGTTCTCAAACCAGAACGGCCCGTTCTAGGGTTGTATTTAACCCACAACGTCCATATTTGGAACGGCCCGTTCCCAACTAGGGTTACAGACACTTTGGTGATTTGGAGCGCCCCATTCCAATTTGGGAACGCCCCATTCCAATTTGGGAATGCCCTATCATCTAAAATTTGTAGACAATTTTTGTATTGTGGAACGGCCCGTTCCACTTTGGGAACGGTCCGTTTCAATTTGGGAATGACTCATTCTAGGCTACTAAATTATCCCTATTGGGCTTTCAGGGCCTCAAATAATATGTGAAAATCGGGTTGTTACAATAAGCAATTATAATCAATTATAAATCAAATCATTTAACTTTACTCAATATATATTCATGATGGAAATTATTTATTAGGAATAATTTAGCTATAAACATTATAAATTCACCATTCTTGAATAATTAACATATAATCACATCCAATGATAAATTCAAACAATTTAGTTGTGAACATTATAAAATGAATGTTCAATATTTTTTCCTAATAAATTTTGCAAACAATTGTTATTCCTTCTCCTAATTCATTTTCCTATTCAGCTTTTGAACTTTCACTAAAAGAAAAGTCAATTTAGCCACTGAAATTAGCAACCGATTTTTTCGTCGCTAATAGAAACATAATTAGCGACCGAATCTGATTTGGTTGCAAATTATATTTAGCGACCAAATTAGCAACCGAATTTTTTAGTGGCAAATAATCGGTCGCTAAATCGATCGCTAAAATAATAATTGTTGATTAAAATAGCGACGGAACGGTTTTGGTCGCTAAAAAAATAAAAAAATATTATTATTTATAATAATTTTAGCGACCAAATTAAAATCAGTCGCTAAAAAAATAAAAATATTATTATTTATAATAATTTTAGCGACCAAATTAAAATCGATCGCTAAAAAAATAAAAAAAATATCATTATTTATAATAATTTTAGCGGCTAAATTAAAATCGGTCGCTAAAAAAATTATTATTTATAATAATTTTAGCGACCAAATTAAAATCGGTTGCTAAAAAAAATAAAAGTATTGTTATTTATAATAATTTTAGCGACCAAATTAAAATCAGTCGCTAAAAAAATAAAAAATATTATTATTTATAATAATTTTAGCGACCAAATTAAAATCGGTCGCTAAATGTAAATTTTTTAAAAAATTTAGAAATATATTTATTTTAAAAGAAAGCAAATATAAAAATATATAATATTTTTTTATAATGAAAAAAATATTAATGATAAGAAATAAAAATCAGTACCCTCTCAATAAAATTAATTTGTTTTTTAAAATAATACAAATTATATAATTTAAAGTAGATAATTAATATATCATGATTATTAAAAAAGAGAAACATAATGCTATAAAAGAAAATTAAATAATAATCTTTTTAATTGAATCTTTTTTTTTTAAATTAGACTAATTTAAATAATAATTTATCTAGAAAATTTATTTATTTTTCTCTTGAGAAATTTAATTCTCTTTTACCATGCTTAATATTTTATTACATTATTAGATAATATGAAAATACATAATTTATTGTGCTTTCCAATTTTTTTAAGATAAATAAACCTCTTTTTATAAATTTTATTTTATTTTCATTATTATTTTCAAAATTGACTTAAACATATAGTTCAATTGATATAAACACGTTAGTTCCATTAAATTAAAAATAATTGGCTTATATAAGGACTAATAAAAATTTATCAAACAAATCTAAAATTGATCAAATATAATTAATGTTCCATTAGTTTAATAAATAAAAATTATAAAATAAATTATATATATAAATATATATATCAATAACACATGAGATCAATTACTTAAAATACGTTATACCATCTATCTTCGATTATGCTCGTACTACTTTGAGGTAGATATCGCTTCTTTGAGGAGACATGATTCTATTATTATATATGAATATGATCCCACCATGGAAAACTGATTCAACAACAACCATATTTTAAAATATTTTTATTTTGTTTAATGATAAATTAATTTTTAATATAAAAATATTTATTTAAAATATATCTAATTATATATATATTTTTTAAAATTATATTAATTAAATATGTATATAATAGTTTATCTTAAAAATCAATTCATTTAGATATTATAAAATATTTTATTTTAAACATCAATTAAATAATACCTTGCTACTTATAATTTATTTAAATATTTATACATGAATATTACATTAACTCCATTGATTATTTTAATCCTTGTCTTTAATTTTATTATATATAAAAATTATTTACCTAATATATTTTGAAATTATTTTCATGAATCTTATTTTATTTCAATTGTTATTTTAAAAGTTAGGCTTAATCATTCAATTCAATTGATATAATCGTACTAGTTTCATTGTTTAAAAGCAATTGACTTATACAAAAATTAGTACAAATTTGTGAAACAATTATAAAATGAAATATTTTTTAGTAATTTAAAAAAATTATTATCCTTTGATTTTAATTTACTCATAGATGTTCATAGTATTTAACTTATGATATATACACCTCTTTTTTATTATAATTACACCTCCTTTGTTTAAAAAGGCTAAAATTGCTGACAGTAGAACTCGAATCCACACACATACTTACGTGGAGAAAATCTTAAGTCTTCCCCCTTAACTAATTGGGAAAACCACCCGCTGGTTCTTTTTGATCAGTTTTTAATACATCACAATGCGTTTCCTTACTTTTTTCTCTATCAAATAGAATACGTGATTTTTTAATAGAGTTTTTTTTATTCGCACATTTATTTTAAAGTTTCATGTTGAAATAAAATTCCAACACAAATTAACATATTTTATAACTAATATCTAGTTTTAAACTTGATATGAAAATATTATGATATAACTTGATAAGATTTTAAATTAGTATTTTATTAATGGTTGATAATTAGAAAATAAAACAAGGATAAATACATTTTTTTTTAATTTTATATCTTAGATTTAAGATGAATAAATATATTAAGTTAATTAATAATTTATCTAAAATGTTAAAATTTAATTTATAAAAATAATATTTTAAAAGAGAAGTGTTATAATAATACAGGTGTAACTTTTACTAAGTATTACATCGCTCAATAACTTTATATTAAATGTGAAATTTATAAATTCAACCGTTAGATTGAAAGTTTTTTACTCTTAGATCATATATACAAAATTTTATATGAATTCAAGATGATTTGATACTTCATTCTTGTAAAATAAAATTGACGTAACATATACATTTCAAAATAGATTAAAATATGAGCACTTTGATTACCTTCAAGTTGTTGTTCAATTTTAACAAAACTTGATATAAACATATAAAGTGATATGAACTTTCAATTTAACGGTTGGATTTACAAAATTCACATTTAATATAAAGTTATTGAACAATGTAATACTTAGTAAAAGTTACACCAGTGTTATTATAACCCTTCTCATTTTAAAATATAAAAATTATTATTTAAACTTTTAAATTTATAATAGATAATTTAAATTGTATCATAATATTAATTTTAAATAGAAATAAGTAGATTGTTAATTATAAAAGTAAGTATATATAAATAAAGATTAGTTAAATATAGTATAATTATAATTATTGGTAATATAATTATTAAATATATTATTATATTTTTATAACAGTTCGAATACACCGAAATGAGAGGGATCCAAAGATAGTATAAGTATGAGATTGTATATTTGAGGATGACTTAAATGAATTAATTTGTACTACCTATACTGACAATATGCATATGTCTTTCTGTAGCTTATCTCATCAGAACTTCACAATTAAGCGTGCTTGACTTGGAGTAATATAGGGATGGGTGACCTTCTGGGAAGTTTTTAAAAAATTGTGTAATTAAGGACAAAACATGCTAAAAAGTGAAGTATTGTGAAATAGAATCCTCGAGAGGCCAAATATGAGTATTTCGTAGCGACCGAATTTGCAATGTCTATAAATTTTAATAAAATAAAAAATAAATCTTTAGCGACCGATTTATTCGGTCACTAATTTGGTCCCCATATATACACATCAACGACCAAAATCATTGCAACCATTTAGCGACCGAAAGACCGAAAATTTTTTGGTCGCTATATAGCTTTGCGACTACTTAAATTTGGTCGCTAAGGAAAATAGCGACCGATTTTAACAATTTAACAACCGATTTTGGTGGTCGCTAAATGCAATTTTTTTGTAGTGTATGAGCACTTTGATTACACTATTTACTATCTTATTTGTCCATATGATCTCTTCTATTGTTTAATATGAAATATTTTGAAAATATTAAAAATTATTATTTAAGTTGGTATTATTTTGATTTCACTATTTAACTTTCTTTTCTAAAATATCCAACTTAATTTCTCATCTAAGTTGGTGAGGGGAGGATACTTTTTTCTTCATTTAAATTTGCAAGGATAAAACAACTATTTAACTTTTAATTTTGATTATCTATATTTTTTAGTTAATAGACATAACTCATATAATGTCTCAAAGTTAATAATTAAAAAAAATGATATTTTGATTATATTTTCTTATTAACTTTTAGTTTTGATTATCTATGTAGTTACGTAATCCAAATTTTTTGTTCCCATACTTTTAGATTGAAAATTATTATCATTATCTTATATTGATAAAATAATTTAACTATTTATATACTATGATACACTAGCATTAATTTCTCTTATGGACATTTGATAGAAGGAAAGTTTTTTCCAGTTTGAAATTTGTAGATCCTCAAAATCAAAAGTCTTGAGAATTATGATTCTCATGAATGATTAAATCTATTTGGTTGGTATAAATATTTTTAGAAATATTTTATAAATTAGAGTTGGGAATTAAAAAACTTTATTGGATTAGCTAGACAAACTAATGCAACTTAATATTTTTAGCATAGTAAATTATTATTTTAAATTTAGAAATGTTAGATTCCCAAATTTGGTGAAAAACATATATAAAAACATTCCCAAAAAGTCATGTTTATTCAAATATATTTTTTTTGATAAACTAAACATGACAAATTAAAATTCTCAAATTCAAACTCTTGAAAAAGAAAAAAATATTATGTGTATCAAACATCTTTAATTCTATGTATACATATATAAACTATAAGGAAAGAACAATAATAAAAAAAGTGTGTTATAAACTTCACCTCACAAAATGAGGCTTATTCAACATTTATCTATACTAATTTGGTCTTAGATTTTCAACATATGCTCTCTTATGCCAAAGATTGACATTGTGAAATTTGTAAAACTAAATATTTGTAAAAGATCTAATAACAACATAATAAAAATAGTATAATAAATCAAATAACAATTAATAGTCACCAAAAAATTATATAAACTAATTTATGACATCACTGTCCATCAATGTCTAAATCTGATTGAAAATAAACGAAGATATATAGAATGAATGGGTTCACAACATCTGGTCATAAAAGAATCAACCGACTTTCCACTGTTATTGTACACCAAGACACTGATGAAGAACATTTGTTGACTTCCGTAAAATACTTTAATTTATTATATTAGTATGTTACATGCATGTACACCATTTTCCCAATTCGTGATCATATAGATTGGGAGCCACCAAAAGACTGTGCTACCCCCGTATATGCAATATAGCTAGCTAGTTGGCAAACACATGGTACCACCACTATTATCCAATTCTCAAAGCTTTCCACGCTTGCTTTTATGACCATCCTCTAAAGTTGGTGTTTTTCGTGTTTTCAAGACTTGTTGCCTTTTTCTTTTTCCTTCCCCTTATTCCATGGACACAACTCAGTGGGCACAGGTAGCACAAACCTTTCTTTGTTTTCTTTCCATATAATCATGAAACTTCTTCTGGGGTTGTGATTTTCAGACACAATTTGCAATATTATGTCTCCGATTTCGTAAATTATCTTGTTTATTGTAAACTATTCTTAGTGAAATTTTACTTTTTTCCTTAACTTTTCAGCTTCCAAGAGATGATTTTCAGTTCAGCACCCCCACAAAAATTCAATTTTTGTTGTTGTCTTATAAAGATCTTTCAATTATTATTATTTTTTTTTTGAATACTGCTATTGAAAGTACTGCACCTTTCTTTTTCTCTTCCTTTTTCCCCTTTCCACCATCTGCTGCTAAAGGAGTAAAGACTTAAACAAAAGTTAACATATATTTGTTTGTATTACCAATCTATGTTTCCTTGTCTTGTTTGTTTTCCTTACTCCTCCTCATGTTGCTTTCTCTTCCCCTTGAGTTTTTGAGTTCAATTAATTATGTTCTTTTCCTCTCTTTTTGTTTTTATTATTTCCAATTTTGGATAAATTAATTTCAGGGTATTGGAGTTGTTAACCCTATGGAAGGTAATTCAAAGCCTCCAATTATGGAGAAAAGGGCAAGGCCACAGAAGGATCAAGCTTTAAACTGCCCAAGGTGCAATTCAACAAACACCAAATTCTGCTACTACAATAACTATAGCCTCTCCCAACCAAGGTACTTTTGCAAGACTTGTAGAAGGTATTGGACAGAGGGAGGCTCTTTGAGAAATGTTCCAGTGGGTGGAGGCTCAAGAAAGAACAAAAGACCAACACCTGCATCCTCATCATCATCACCATCAACTCCATCATCAACTAAGAAGTTTCCTGATCTGGCAACCCCACAAAATTTCCCTCAGAATTCTTCTCAAACCCCAAAGATCCACCAAGGCCAAGATCTTAACCTAGCATATCCACCGGTTGAGGACTACAGCACCATATCTAAATTCATTGAGGTTCCTTACAACAACACTGAAGACAACAACAAGGCTGAAACTGAAACCCATCATCAAGGGGCTTTTCAAAATCTCACTCCCTCTTCCTCTCACTTTTCTGGGATCACTTCATCAAGGGGCTTGAACTCTTTCATGGCCATGCCGGTTTCAGATTCCAGCACAATGTATAACTCAACTGGGTTTCCTTTCCAAGACTTTAAGCCTGGCCTTAGCTTCAGTTTAGAGGGGTTTGAAAATGGCTATGGTGGTGATCTCCAAGGGATTCAAGAGGGTGAAGGGGCAAGGATCTTGTTTCCTGTAGAGGATTTGAAGTCACAGCAGATCACAAAGAATGCTGAGTTTGAGCCAAATAGAAGCCAAGGGGATTCAACTGGGTATTGGAATGGCATGCTAGGTGGTGGATCATGGTAGATATTAGACAAGTAAAGAACAAGGAGTTGTTCATTATTTTTAGCCCATGTTCTTTTATTTTCTTAATTTGGTGAGTGACTGTGTGAAGTGATCAGAACCACTAACAGATTAGGGTACATGGCTTCGGTTTTGGTTATTTAATATCCATTTCAATTTTTGAATTTATTTAATTTTTTTTTTTGGCTTATTTTCTCTGTAGATTTCAGTCCACATGAATGTGTGTATACATATGATTGTTAAGTTTCCTTTCTTTTTCTAGGCTAGCTTTAGCATGTATTAAGGGTATAGTTGAGTAAATTAATTTTTTAAAAATATTTTTAGGAGAGTAAAATAAGAAAAACGATAACAATTTTTTTTATATAAGTTAAAATTAACTTGTGTATAAGTTATTTTAAGAAATTCTATCAATTTTTTTAAAATGTTATTTTTAATTTATATATAAGTTATTTTTATTATATGAAAAAATTATTTCAATTTTTTTATTTCTCTTCTAAAAGAAATTATAGAGAAAGTTATATGAAATTAAAAATAAATAAACTGAGTAATAACTCAACCCATTTTTCACTATTTTTATTTTGGCTTTCCCACGTGACAACAACTATTATTCTTGGGCTTTTAACCAGGATCTTCACTCACGGTTTGTTTCTATCACAGCAAAGGTTGCCGTCAATAATAATATTGTTCCTTGTGTCACTTGTCTGGTTCCAAGAGAGATTCTGATGGAAATGGTAAGGAGGAGTGATGAATGTTTTTCTCCTTAGCTCTCCTTATGCATGGATCTTCTTCAAGGAAATAGAAACCAACGTGATGAACACTAGATGGAGGAGATTCTCGGATAGGAAGAAGGCTTAAGCCTTGGATGGAAGCATCCAAGCTTAAGGTGCAAGGGAAAGCTCACTTCAAAGAGGAGGAAATCCTAGAAGGGTTCCTAAGGTGAAGCTTTCTCTCATGGTGACTCTTGAACGAAATTTGGCTGAATAAGCTCTCAAATTTCATTATTCTCAAAAGTGAATACAAAGAGTGGAAGAATCACTTAAGTAAGGTTCCAAGTGTGCAACTTTGGGCGCCTAGATCCAAGGCTACATGTGGCGCCCAAAATTTGAATTCAAACTTGAAATTTGAATTCAAATTTTGGCTCCCATGTGCTAGTCCGAAAATTTAGGTGCCTAGATGCATTTAGGTTTGATTTGAGAGTTATTTAGGGTTAATTTGAGTGGCACATGTTCAGCCACCCATGGTGCTAAACATGTGACTCAAATGTAACTTAAATGACTTCCAAATTAAACCTAGTTTAACCTATTTTACCTATTTAAGTAATTCTTGTATATTCCTAATCTAATGACCTAAATACAATGGTCAAACAAATACAATGGAAAGGAAAAATTACAAGAATGAAAATGAGCCCAATATTGGGTACCAAAAGCCCAAAGGCCCATGAAGCCCAAAACTAGGCCCAACAAGCCTAAAACCTAAAATGCTACTCTGTGTGGTCCAAAATACAAGACCAAAATATATGATACCTATACTAACATGATGTATACAAAACATATGAAAATAGCTATAACAAAATATGGCCCATGAAAAGTTCAACTTGGGCCTTCCCAGGCCCATCAGGCCCATTGGGCCCTGACTGGCCCAAACCTTCATGTCTAGCCAACTCCTCTTCGCTCCTTCAATATGTCACCTCTTGCCTTCCTAGGCAGGATTCCATCATCCCCTCCCTCTTGAAAAGGATTTGTCCTCAAATCACGAGGATGCATGGAATAAGAAACATCACCTACATACACAACAAACCATGTATAAGAGGTGACATGTTTATGATGAGAAAATGGATTATGGATCCTAAGAGGAGTCCTTATATCTAGCCTAAGAAAAAATAAACTATCAAAATTAGACTCCCTAAAAGTAGAAATAGGCTCCTCTCCTAAGCATAACCTAGAAGTAAAACCTAAGAATGTAATAACACTATGACTAAGACAATGAAAAGAATGATTTTTAAACACTACAATATCTTGCCTAAAATATCCTAAATGGTAGCCTAGGCTTTTCCTAAAATATAAAGAAAAGAATACTAGAAAACGTCCTAAACAATTTTGAATCATATTGTTTGGTAGATAAAATGTCTTGGAAAATCTTGAAAACTCATATAAACTATTTTTGTCTTGTAGGGAAGGGTGCAAATTAAGTTCAAATAAAGATGAACTTCCCATAAGATCAAAAATAGAATATGAAATATGACAAGATGTATCTATCAAACAATATATTCCAAAATTTGGGTGCTTTATTAGAACAACTATGGTAGAAGGATTCCTAAAGAGAGGAAGGCTATCTTCCTTGGGCACCTCCAAGGAAGTAGCACAAGAAGTGGAACTAAATGTAGTCCACTCCTTCTTCACTACATCTTGAAGTTGAGATTCATTTTTCTTTAGAATGATTTGTTCTTGAATCTCTGCTTCATGACTAGTGGTATGATTAGGGTAAGAGTTAAGGTCTTTATTTATGAAGAGAGTATTTTGTAAATGATTTTTAGTGGTAGAACAACTTTCTTCACTCACAAGTCCTTTAGAGGAATTATTTTCCTCCTTACTCTTCCCTAAGAGCAATGCCTTTTTTCTTTCTTTTTCTCTTGTTTTTCTCAATTTTTCTTTTGCTAAAAGTTTTTCTCTCTTTTGTTTAATAATGTGAATTTCTTCCTCTAAAATTGCAATTTGTGCTTTTTTTTCAAGTTTTTCTTTTTCTTTTTGTAAAGCTTCTTGCTTTGTCCAAGGTGTTAGTGATTTAAGCCTTTGAGTAGAATGTGAAAAACCTTTTGGAGAGCTTAATTCACTACCACTTGAGAAATATTTTCTCATGATTAAACAAAAGAATTTTTTTTTTTTTTTTGTATATGTTATGCAAAAAGTTATAAAATGTTTTTGGTATTTTCTAGGAATGAAAATAGCACTTGGAAGTCTAAGTGTACAAGTTGCACTATCAAGGGAGGTGAGCTACAAAGAGCCACTTAATAACCAAGCCTTTTCAAGTGGAAATCACTAAACTCCTTTGTGATACTTCCAATTCCCCAAAACTTTTCACAAAAATTTTGAATGATTTTTCACAATTTGTTTGTTTTTGAGACTAAACTAAACGTGAGCAAGTAAATCTACACAAGTCTAGACGTTTCAAGGCAGCAAAATAAAGCAATTAAAAGACAAAGAACTTAAAGGAAACAATGTAAGCAACTAGTCGGATATCCTAAGTGGAAGCTTGAAACATATGAAATTTCCAAGCCACTTCCACTAGCACTACACGTGAGGATGCTAACAAGGAGTTAGATATACCTGACCAGCTTCTTAATACTCCCTCCAAGCTTTACAAATTGATTTTAAAATACAAGAGAGATTGCAAAATTTAAACTAGCCTAGAAAGCAATAAATGGCGATTTTGCTGACCAATTTAGTGACGGATTGTTGTGCAAATTTTCCAACACTTAATCAAGTGTTTAATCCGCCACTAATCCTTCAATATGATGCTACTGGACCTGCAAAAGAAACACAACAAAGAGGTTAATGGTGGCTGCCTCACAAGGTGAAAGGAATGGTCACTCAAGTGAAGGAAGTTTAGGAGAAGTTTTGGTCACTAAATTAGGTCAAATTTTTAGGTCTTAGTGTCCAAACTTTTCCTACTCTTTGTTGAGCAATGCTTGATCCTTGAGCAAGGATTTGAGGCCACTTCCAGCACAGGGAAATTATTGAAAGAAAACTAGACAAGCAATAAAGCACAATTTGGAAAGCTTATACCAAAAGTTAAGAGTAATATGTATATATGACAAGACTCAAAGAGGTTCAACAAGTAAAACTGGAAAATAAGACTCCAAATAAAGCTAGCACTCAGTTAGGAATGTTCCTAGATAGGTACTAGAGTAGATGAACAAAACAAAAAAAATTTGAAAGCAATTGGATAAGTATAGCACAAGTAGTAGTCAAAACAATAACAAGGAATCAAGTGATTTTTCACCAATGTACACCTCTCGGCTTTTTCACTTTAAAATGCTTTCTCTAATTTTTTTTTAATTCTTTCTTTTTCTATATTCAAGTTAAGAGTCCAGAGAGTATATTTTCCTTTTGTTTCAAATTTTTCTAAGATTCCAAGCTATAGAAACCGTGACTACAAGTTAGACAAAAATTCAAGTGAAAACAAGGAAACTAGTGCACTAGTTTTTAGGTTTTGTCTTGGATTCTTTTGTACACTTTTCTTCTTTGAATCTTTGTACTTTTCTTTTGATTTAGGCTCTGTTTTTGTCTCTGTTTTCAGCCTATTTACTTTTTAAAATTTGAATCCAAAAGATAGTGCACTAGAAGTAAGATTAAGCACTTGAAATTTTGAGTCACAAAATTTTTTTTATAAGATTTTTCAATGGAAATGTGATTTGAAAACTTAAGACACAATGGAAACCTAACTCTAAAGAAACTTACTAGAACTAATAGCAAGTTATGAACACAATAAGGTAAAAGAAAAAGCACATATAGGAGGCAAGAACAATAAGCAATCCGAGAGCAACAAATTGATGAACTAGACACAAAGAAAATTTAGGTCAACATGCTATTCAAGGAATTTTAAGACATATAAAGACTACACAAACATACTAAGACAAAACATGGATTAAAAACCAAAATCTAAATGCAATGTATGCAGTCCAATCACGGACACATATTAGGAATGGAGAGACTCAAAATTAAAATCAAAAATAAGCACAAGCTAATAGGTCCTAAACAAGTTGATTGAGGAAGAAAATTCAAGAACAATCAACCAATGGATCTATGGAACAAAATATGATATAAAGCATGTAGATCCGAAAAGAAACTCAAACAAGACACTTAGAACACAAAGAACACAAAAATAAACGGACCAAAAACTCAAGAACTTATCTCCTTGAAGACCTTGCTCTTGATACCAAAAATGATGGAAATGGTAAGGAGGAGTGATGAATGTTTTTCTCCTTAGCTCTCCTTATGCATGGATCTTCTTCAAGGAAATAGAAACCAACGTGATGAACACTAGATGGAGGAGATTCTCGGATAGGAAGAAGGCTTAAGCCTTGGATGGAAGCATCCAAGCTTAAGGTGCAAGGGAAAGCTCACTTCAAAGAGGAGGAAATCCTAGAAGGGTTCCTAAGGTGAAGCTTTCTCTCATGGTGACTCTTGAACGAAATTTGGCTGAATAAGCTCTCAAATTTCATTATTCTCAAAAGTGAATACAAAGAGTGGAAGAATCACTTAAGTAGGGTTCTAAGTGTGCAACTTTGGGCGCTTAAATCCAAGGCTACATGTGGCGCCCAAAATTTGAATTCAAACTTGAAATTTGAATTCAAATTTTGGCTCCCATGTGCTAGTCCGAAAATTTAGGTGCCTAGATGCATTTAGGTTTGATTTGAGAGTTATTTAGGGTTAATTTGAGTGGCACATGTTCAGCCACCCATGGTGCTAAACATGTGACTCAAATGTAACTTAAATGACTTCCAAATTAAACCTAGTTTAACCTATTTTACCTATTTAAGTAATTCTTGTATATTCCTAATCTAATGACCTAAATACAATGGTCAAACAAATACAATGGAAAGGAAAAATTACAAGAATGAAAATGAGCCCAATATTGGGTACCAAAAGCCCAAAGGCCCATGAAGCCCAAAACTAGGCCCAACAAGCCTAAAACCTAAAATGCTACTCTATGTGGTCCAAAATACAAGACCAAAATATATGATACCTATACTAACATGATGTATACAAAACATATGAAAATAGCTATAACAAAATATGGCCCATGAAAAGTTCAACTTGGGCCTTCCCAGGCCCATCAGGCCCATTGGGCCCTGACTGGCCCAAACCTTCATGTCTAGCCAACTCCTCTTGGCTCCTTCAATATGTCACCTCTTGCCTTCCTAGGCAGGATTCCATCAGATTCTTCAGTCAGATATATAAGTCAGCTGTTCACAGTATTATGGGGTTTCAACTACTTTATAGTTATATATGCTACGTACTAATTGGCAGATTAGTAACTAACTGCAAATACCCTAAAAAAATTACTATATCAATTAGAAATTAAATTCTTTGTTTTATTGATATAGCATTTGTTTAATTTATACCTTAGGAATAGATAGATATGTAAAATACACAGGTTTTAATATATATATAAAAAAAAATTTACATGCTCAATTAATTAGAAATTGAGATAGTTTTATTTTTTAATTTAACAATTACTTTTCTATTGTGCTTTTTTTTAGTCACATATCTCTACATTCTTTTAATCTTGTTTCATTGTTGCATTTATTTTCGTTTCATTGTTGTATTTTATCTCTCTCTTTACATTTCGTCGTCGTGCTTTTTTCTCCTAGATTGAATTTTGGTGGTCCCACTTTTTCTCTTTTGTCATATTTCTTCGCATTCTGCATTTTCCTCTCTAGTTCTCGTATCTTCTTTTGCAACTATTATATTTTGCGTTTTGCCATCAGTATGTTTTTTTTCAAACTACCACACTATCAATATTTAAACAATAACAACAAAAAAAATGACAAAAAGAACAATAGGGGAAAATCATTTATCTAGATGTGTCGGAATGGAAGACAACAAATAAAAGAAGACAAAACTATAAACAAGAGTCTAGAATACGAATTACATTTTCGATCTAAAATTTTGAGATACTTTTTTATGCCAAATGTTGTTTATCTATCATATAAAGTTCTCTATGTCGAATGTCATTGCACCTTACAAAAGGTTGAAGTATATTACAAAGCTCATTTTTTTTCATCACATTCGATGACAAGTGTTGACTCACCCAGCATATTGATAATTTATTTTATAAAATAAAATCATAAGATAAATAAAAAAGAATAAATTATAAAAGAAGTTAAGAAAATTTCTAAAAATACTCTTGTTAAAAAATAATTTTTAAAAACTCTGTCGCACAAGATAATCACTCATATTTAATATACAAAGTTCAATAAAATGAATATCAACTATTGCATATAAGACATTTTATATTGATTAAAATAAATTTTTACATTGATTATATTACTATTATTTATAACAATAGATAAAGCCGACAAAAGATTTTGATGTACACATTTCATTTTTTTTCCATTTTATCTTTTATTATTATATGAGGAATAGATTCTATTTTTTATTATCAAGGATAAAAAAAACACATTCAATACAAGTGCCAACAGATATAGATAACTACCAAAAATTATAAAAATTGTGATAATATTCAACTGTCATGTAGGCATAAAATGTCTTGACTTTGATAATAATTAATAGATATAGAAGATATAAAATATGGGTTTTGTATATCAATATTGCAAGTATATAAAATGTGGGCATTTTGTGTAATGTGTATGATAGATATTGCACAAGCTAAAAAAAAAAAAAAGGTATAGAATGTGTAACTTTCTTTTTCGATTAATTTCGTCAAATCCCCTACATCTTTCACCTTCCTCTTCCTGCTACGTCAAAATAAGAACCATCCTCGTTTTCACCGTCATTGTTTTCGAGTAATACTACCTTAGATTCTAATACTTTTAGCCACAACACCAACCAAATGTTAAACAATTCAACACTTTCGTAGTGGAAGAACACATGGTGCTTAGTAGGGGCTTCGTGCAAGAGACAATGAGGGTTTTAAATTTAGAATGATTTTTTTACATCGATTATTTGTTTAATCGAAATAAAACATCAATTATTTGTTTAATAGATTTAGATTATCATTTTTACACCGATTAATAATAACCGATGTAAAAATAAAAAATGTGTTTAATTTCAAAATTGGTAGCGCTATTATTTTTTACATCGATTGTTAAGAAAAACATTTGTCATAAAACATAATATTTTCCATTAGGATCAATAATATAGGCAATTATCATGTTTACAAAATTATCTAACAGTACGATAATTATATTTTTTTATATAAACTTATAATATTATTAATGTTAATAGTTTCAATGTAATTATATAATAAAAATATTAATATAGATAAATTATGTTATTGTACGAAATTAGTTCTCTTATAATAATAAAAAAATAAGCTAAAATAAAAGTTTAGTCTAGTTAATAATTTTGGCTAACATTACATTTCTAACAATTTACACGTGTCTTCATCATCAAGTTTATTAAATTAATATAGTAAATTAATAAATAAAAAAAGACCAATTTGATTTAAGAGAAATACATAATATTTAAAGTGAAACTTTTATAAACTTAATGGATCAAATTAAAACTAAAAATTAAAATGAGGACAAAATTTTATTTTAACCCTCTAATTATTAATATTTTTACTATGAAATTGAAGCATCGACTTTTTGTTCATCTGGACGATCATGTCGGTATTTTTTTTTTTCAATATTAATCCTTGAAAATAAAGTGAGTTTGAATGATGGTTGTCAAATCCTTTACAGAAAAAGTGGTCTCACTATCTTTTTCTTTTTCTTTCTTTTTGTTCACCAATAACTCTGATAGTAGTCAGACATTATTCATCACTCTTGCATTCATCAAGGAGCTAGACTTTAGATTTCACGAACCAACGTAACAATCATTGTTAACCTTTTGTTTCTGTAATCCAATGCAAGCATAATAATAAATTGCAATTGACCATGCCCCAACCAAGAACAGTATTTTTTTTTTATGATCTCCTTTTTCCAGCCTCTATATTGTTAACATGCATAACCTAATTAGCTAGAATATGGTTCTTCTTTTTTTAGTAATAATATTATATATACACCAAAAAGCTTATTAGATTTATAGTGAAAGTGGGTTTCCATGCCTTTCATGACCTCACATAATAATGGTCCCTCTATTTCTGGATTGAAAGCTCACTCTACCACATTTTTCTCTGTATGCGTAGGTTATTATTTCATTCACTCTATTGCCCCACATGGACTTCTTTTCCTTTTCTTATATTGTAAGCCAAAGAAGCAGAGGATTGACTCTCTAGTCTCCACTTTTTCCACCAGAGGGGTCCCACAAACATTCCTCTTGTTAACCGTGCAAGAATAATATCCTCCACTCTGCAAATGCTCCTTCGTGTATGCATACATATCGTGCCGTTTATAATATATAGTTGTAAAATATTGATAAATATTATATGTGGTGCCTTTGTTTGTTAGGTACACACTCACATAGGTGATGGGTCTAACGTGTTAAGAATTATATAAAATCAAGGTCTACGGATTCGCATTATGGGGGCTGCCCAATTGGAGGCTGTAACTAATTTTATAAATAAGTTAAAAGCTTATTTCTCGTAATTCAATATCGATGGATTGACGTTTGCATTTATATGATGTTAACATAATTTATTTAACGAGAAATTATATGTTTAATTTCTGTCATATTTGTGTGAAAATTTTTTGGACTAGAAACATAATAATATCATGAGTACAATTAGTGTCTAACATAATGGTTGGAAGATCCAATACTGAAGGACAAAAAAAAGCCCAAGAATTTATATGACAATTAAACTAATTAAGAGTGGTTTTATTGGCACACAAGATCATAAATAAAGCATGAATATGAATGCGTAGTTATACAAAGAAATGTATTTAAGTTTGCGTTGTATGCTAGAAGAAAGAACGAAGCTCAAACTTCTATTTTATAGTTCTGGAAAAGCCTCATTTATTTTATTTTATTTTCCTACTACCAAGAAATATTTTATCATTCCTTATATGTTATAACCAAAACAGATACTTGTACGTAGGCATTGGATCAAACCCTAATGGACGCTCATTTTCACCTTTGGATTTCTACGTACTAGACTGGTTGTGAACATAAATCACGGAAAGGGTAATTATTCACATAGCTGCGGGACCATATATATGCAAGCTGGTGATCATTCATTTTTGTAACGGAATCATGATAAGCAATGTACACCATTCGGATTGGCATGGTGGAATCTGTTTGGCTATATTTGGAACCCGTTTTAAGACAAGGTACATCGGAGAATGGGTTAGGCACTACGCAATTGCTTTATGTAAGTTTATTGATTGTCTAAAAAATTAATTGATTAACTGATTTCAATTCCTTTATTCAAATTCCATTGGTTGGGATAGTAGTTACTTTACATTACTCACACAAACAATCTATTTAATAGAGAATCTCATATCTTTAATTATCATGTTAAATTTTTTTGAACTATATAACGACTACAGTATTAAATATGAGTGAAATTAATCTTTGGTCCAATAAGATCGAACCTTTATTAAAATAATTAATAATTGCATTTCCTAATTCCCGAATTAACTCCATGAAAGATGCTTGTGAAATCATAACGTAGGGCAGATCCGCGATGCTACT
Source organism: Cajanus cajan (assembly GCF_000230855.2). Classification (NCBI taxonomy): domain Eukaryota; kingdom Viridiplantae; phylum Streptophyta; class Magnoliopsida; order Fabales; family Fabaceae; genus Cajanus; species Cajanus cajan. The sequence continues at coordinate 37,669,088 of NC_138525.1, forward strand.
GCACATATATTCAATTATAGCTAGGTCATAATAGGTCAAAATGCAAGGGTATTAATTGCACCATACTAGGACTTAAGTTCTGAAAATTTCATGAACTTTAAAATGGACCAATCGGCGAACTACATGGTGTCTCACTACAGCGTGTAATGATCATTCTGTTGGCATGATGATGCCGTTCAACTCTCATTAAGGGGGCATTTGTCTAAAGTTGTTGATAGAAAAGTCATGCCTAAATGGGGAGTTAATTAGAAATTGGTCAAACACTTATTTGGTAAACATTTGAATATTCCTCAGAATTTTAGATCAAAGTCCTGAGAGACATTCCATCTTGGTTGAAAGATATATTTCCGGAAGTAATTACAAAAAAATACTCATGATTAAATCAACCTAAAGAAAAGAGAAAATATTTTCATATATATACTTTACCATTGGATAACTTTTGAGTGTTTTTTTTATTAGTGAGAAAAAAAAAGGAGAGATACTAATGCTCCCTAAAAATAATAATTTCTATAGTCAGCAAATATCATACGATCCAGATCTATTGGACAAGATGTGAGGATTATCAAAGAGTGGTTCTCTACAGTTCCTTTATTTTCTAGCCAATCTACACAAAAGTTCCCTTCTTGGAGAGTACGTTGGAGAATGATGTTCCAATCTTGAACCATGAGTGATCTAATTGCTTCAACAAGGAGTGCATGAGGGTGATTTTCATTTACTCCATTAGTAACTAGTCTGATAGCACTCTCAGAATTAGATTCGCATATGACATATCGATAGCCTTCGTACCGAACTATCTTTAAACCATTGTATATAGCATGAAGTTCAGCCGCAAGTGAAGAGTTAATACCCCAAATTCTTGTGAATCCAATGAGCCACGTACTGGATGAGTTCCTAAGAACACCAAAGCCAACTTTTCTCGGATTACCATGTGAGTTGCCATCTATATTAAGTTTGACAAACATTCCTTGATAGGTGGGTGCCACTTAACACTTCAAAGTTGTTTGTTGGAAGTGATGATAGGAAAGACTGTCTGCATAGCTTGTAGGGATGAATAAATCAATTGTGAGCCTCCAAAAAGAACAATTTTTGTTGTGAAAAATGAGATCATTTATAGATTTCCAAAGATGTCGGCAATTGTTGGCAAAGGTTGACTTCTATTTCCCAAAAGGTTTTGGTGGAGCCACTCTTCTGGATTAGTTGTTGGAATTTGAATTGATAGTAGCTTTAGACTTGTTGAGAGTCATGATAGTCTTTAAGAAGGTGAAACCAATGTTCATTATGATTTCTACATATTGGACAGCTCGGGTTCGGTGTCATGTGACATTGGAATAGAAATAACTTGGTAGGAAGCCAGTTTATGAAAACTAGCAGCCATAAGAAGTGCTTTATATTATCAGGGATCTTGAGAGACCAAATCTTTAACACCTTATTTTTCAAAAAATGTTATTATTATTATTATATGGTATTTGGTCAAAATTATTTTTATTATTATAAAGGAATATATTGTACTTTTTAAATAATTATTTTTTATGTTTTGGATAATTATTTTGTATTTATTAAATAAATATTTTTATTAGCATTTTAGATAATTATTTATATGTTTTAAGCGATAATTTAGGAGTCGAGATGAGATACAATCTCTTATATATTTACAATTAGATTAATTATATATTTTATTTTAAAATTTAGAAGGTTGAATTTATAAGATATTTTAATATTGAAATTATATTATTATATTTTGAGTCATAAATAATTTATTATTATTATTAAGGAAAAAGTATTTTGTATTATATTTTTATTTATTTAATTATTTTGAGAAAAACAAAAGCGGGTCAGGAAGAGAAGCTTGTTGGGTTGACTCGGCCTAGTGGATTATTTTAAGAAAGGGGTCAGGAAAAATTAACCTTATGTCTCATTTTGCGTTCTGAAGGGTTAGGAAAGAAAGAGAAGAGAAAAAGAGAGCTCTAAGGAGGAGTGCTTAGGATCAATACCAAACGACATCAGAATTGTTCATATTAACGCAATCAGGTACAGAAGAAAAAGGGACCTTTGTATGCGAAGTCATATGTGGGAATGAGTACAGAGAAAGTTCCCTAGGATTTTTAATAATTTTATAATGTTTTCTGTTTGTATGTTTGATAATTCCAATAATTTCTATGTTGGTTCCTAATTCTGTTTCTGGTATTAATCGTTGAAAATGGATTCCTCAAACGTGAGATTAGATTATTTTAAATGTGCCTGTGAGTTAGGATTATAAGGGATTGGAGTTTTGTCAATTGGTATGTTGTTTTGTGAAATTGATGATTCAATCAGGTTTTATATTGATTTATCAATGATGTTATTATATTGTTTGATAAAATTAATGATGTAGATGATAATTGAATTTATTGGAATGCGCTTTGTAAGTTAGGATTCTTGTAGATTGATGAACACCCTTAATTATTGTCGCAACCCGAAAATTTTCGATCTTGCGACCTATGGTTTAGACATCCTTTTAAAAGTCTCATTAATTAAGGAATGCCCGGACACCAGACTAATCCTTAATCAATGGTTTTGAAAATAGGTTCATGGAGTCGCCACCAATATTTTACTCAAAACATTGGAAAAAGAAAAGGTTTTTAAAGATCCAATAATGGCCTTGATAACCAGAATTGGGTTCGGGGGTCGGTTACCTGTAGGGAAGGTATTAAGCACCCCTACAACGTCCTCAATTGGTACCCTATGATGAAGTTAATATGATAAAAATTAATAAATTAAATATTGAATCCCCTTTATTAATATTTATTTACATATTTAAAATATAAATTAAACGATTAACCCTAAAATATCTACACACTACAAGAAAAAGTCAAATTTCCCACGGATTATTTCCCACGGACCAAAATCCGTCGGAAATTTCCCACGGATTTAGATCCGTGGGAAATTTCCGACGGAATTTCCGACGGATTTTTACATGAAGGAATTTCCGACGGACTTTCCGACGGATTTAAATCCGTGGAAAATTTCCGACGGAATTTCCCACGGATTTATATCCGTCTGAAATTTTTGACGGAATTTCCCACGGATTTAAATCCGTCTAAAATTTTTGACGAAGTTTCCCACGGATTAAAATCCGTCTGAAATTTCTGACATAGTTTCCCACCTCTGAAATTATTAAATAAAATTTAAGCCAATTATTTTTCAAATGCAACCAATCCTAATCGCATCAATACACACAACAATGCACTATATAATATTTTCATTATTATATGGGTGTTTTCAAAATATAAATAAGAAATATAAATCAAAGTGTGTGAGGTATGACTTATATTACCTTTATATAATTATATGTTTAGGTTATTATAAATTATAAACTAATTAGCGTAAATGTGTTTTTTGTTACTTATTATCTTGAAAAATACCAACACATGACGTTCAAATTTAAGAATAACACATCTTTTCTTTAATTTTTAAAAATCACTCATCTCTTTGAAAATAACGTTATTAATTAAATAAGGGGGAAAAGAGTTAAATTATGTTCTGCAAATCATATATATGTATCTATCATTTATTTCTAAATTACATCCAATACTATGTCATTTTGACGAAAACTTTCATTGATCTTCAATTTTGAAAATAATATTTTTTTCAATTCATTTTTAAAATTATTACTTAAATTTAATATATTTTTTTAAATCACAGTGTGCATGATATTTAAAATAAATTTCAAAAAAGTTGAAATAATGAAATAAGAAATCAAATCTCATTTAATTATTGATATTTGTATTAATAAATTATTTTCCCTTAATAGTATATAAACAGTATTATCATATATAAGTAGTTGTATGTGCCACTTAAATAAATAAATAAGAAAATTAATACTCACTTAAAAATTTGAGAAGAGATATTTGTATGACGTTATTGAGAAAAACTTCAAGTAGGGGTTAATGGAATTTTTTCTATATTAAATCTTCTTTATTTAAAACTTAAAACATTAAAGTTAAAATAATTACACTAAATAATTATTTTTGTTCCTAATAACTGATTGATTTAAAAATCTCTCTTTAAGTTGTAGTATTTTCTTAAATTTACATTTTATTGATTTCTGAATTTTATATTTAAGTAAATCAGTAAAATACAAAGTAACGAGTATAAATATGAGTATTTAAAACTTCAATGAATCTATATATAGAAAGTAGAGATAAAGACAGAGAAAATGAATAGAAGAAAAATAGTTAAATATATAGTTGTTTGATTATCTATATAATAGATAAAGAGAAATATACGTCATCTTGTAACTGATTTTGTCTAACAATTAATAAATAATCATACCCTTAACTAAATTTTATTTTATATATTCTAATTTTATTTGAAATAATATGATTATATATTTAAATAGTTTAATTTTAATAATTTTTTAAGTATATTTTTGTCTTTTCACTTAAAATATTTGAATTTCTATATTTTAATTTAAATTATTTTTTAAGTATATTTTTGTCTTTTTGTCTTAAATTTTTGAATTTCTATATTTTAATTTTAATAATTTTTTATTTCTATTATTTATTAATTCTTTTCATTTTAAATATTTTGTAACATTAATAAAATTTTTTAATTTTAATCTCTCTAATTTTATCTTACTTTTTATTTTATAAATATAATTTGGATTATTCATTTTATAATTAAATTAAATTTTTTAAATTTTTTATGAGTTTACATTCTAAGAATTTATTGAAGTTCCTCAATATTTGATTATTAGATAGCAACAACATGGATATTCTGATTATTAGACATTATGTTATAATTCTACTACTGATCGTACTATATGTTATTTTTAAATTTGAACTCCTAAACTTTATTTGTTATGTATGACATTTTATTTTGTATGAATGAACTTGTTTTGATTTACATAATTATGATTAATTTAATATATTTAAATAAGATAATTATTTAATAAAATTTTGAATTTTAAAAAAATAATTTTTCACAAAATTTCCCACGGATTTCCCACGGATTTATCCGTGGGTAATTTCCCACGGACTAATCCGTGGGTAATTTCCCACGGACTAATCCGTGGGTAATTTCCCACGGACTAATCCGTGGGAAATCCGTGGGAAATTCTGTGAAAAATTATTTTTTTTTAATTCAAAATTGAGGAGTTTCAATACATTCTTAGAATGTAAACTCATAAAAAATTTAAAAAATTAATTTAATTATAAAATGAATAATCCAAATTATATTTATAAAATAAAAAGTAAGATAAAATTAGAGAGATTAAAATTATAATATTTTAATAATGTTATAAAACATTAAAAAAGAAAAGAATTAATAAATAATAGAAATAAAAAATTATTTAAATTACAATATAGAAATTCAAAAATTTAAGACAAAAAGGCAAAATTATACTTAAAAAATAATTCAAATTAAAATATGGAAATTTAAATATTTTAAGTGAAAAGACAAAAATGTACTTAAAAAATTATTAAAATTAAATTATTTAAATATATAATCATATTATTACAAATAAAATTAGAATATATAAAATAAAAATCAGTTAAGGGTATGATTATCTATTATTTTTTAGACAAAATCAGTTACAAGATGACGTATAACTTTATATTAAATGTGAATTTTGTAAATTCAACCATTAAATTAAAAATATTTTACTCTTAAATCATATATACAAAATGTTATATTAATCGAAGATGATTTCTTATAAAACAAAATTAAATCTATTGAAAAATTTATATTTTTGATGAGAAAATTTTTGTAGGAAAAGCTATATTATTGATGAAATATTTCAGACAAATTTATATTTTTTGAAAATGTAAGAACTGATTTTAAATTTGATATGAAAATATTATGATATTATTAGATAAGATTTTAAGTTAGTATTTTATTAATAGTTGATAATTAAAAAATAAAACAAGGATAAATACATTTTTTGAATTTTATATGTTTGATTTAAGATAACTTATAAAATAACTCTTTGATAAAGTTATTCCGCTCAGTAACTCATGGCGTGTGTTGAATTTTATCGATATAATTAATTGTTAAATTAAAAGTTACTAAATTTTACTAATAATTAATATAAAAAATTAATTAGTTTTGGAATAAATTATTTGTGAATTAACAATATAATTGAAACATTAGTTATTTTAAATTATTTAACTAAAATCTTATTGATAATTTACTATATGATCTTAATATTTTTGTATAATTAATATCTGGTTTTACTATACGATCTTAATATTTTTATATAACTAATATCTGATTTTAAATTTGATATGAGAATATTATATATAATTAGATAAGATTTTAAGTTAGTATTTTATTAATAGTTGATAATTAGAAAAAAAAAACAAGGATAAATACATTTTTTGAATTTTATATGTTTGATTTAAGGTAAATAAATATATTAAATTAATTAATATTTTATTTAAAATATTAAAATTTAATTTATAAGTATGTATTAAATAAATATTTATAATTTTTTAAATTATATTAGCATTATAAATTATAAAATTAAATAATTTAAATTATAATTTTAAATAAAAATAAGTAGACATTAATTATAAAAGTAAGTACATATAAATAAATAATAATTAAATATATTATTATTATTAATTATTATTATTTGTAATATAAAATTATTATATATTATTATTATAGTATAAATATGAGATTGTATATTTGAGGATGACTTAAATGAATTAATTTATACAAGTTATACTGACAATATACATATACATTTCGGTAGCTTACTCATAAGAACTTCACAGTTAAGCGTGCTTGACCTGGAGTAGTACAGGGATGGGTGACCTTCTGGGAAGTTTCCCAGAAATTGCACAAGTAAAGTTAAAACACACTAAACAATGAAATATCGTGAAATAGAACCCTCCCAGAAATTGCACAAGTAAGGTTAAAACACACTAAACAATGAAATATCGTGAAATAGAACCCTTGAGAGGCCAAATACGAGGGTTGTTACATTAATAAATTTATTAAAATTAAAAAAAAATTATAATTTTCGGGTAATTTCCCACGGATAAATCCGTGGGAAAATCCGTGGGAAAGTTACCCACGGATAAATCCGTATAAATTTATTAAAATTAAAAAAAAATTATAATTTTCGGGTAATTTCCCACGGATAAATTCGTGGGAAAATCCGTGGGAAAGTTACCCACGGATAAATCCGTGGGAAATTACCCACGGATAAATCCGTGGGAAAATCCGTGGGAAAGTTACCCACGGATAAAAATCCGTGGGTAAATTTCAGACGACCAATTTACCGACGGATTATTGTCCGTCGGTAATCCGTCGGAAATGCCTCATTACCCACGGATTTTGGGCATTTCCCACGGATTTTTGCCGTCTGAAATACTGAATTTTCTTGTAGTGACATTATGAAGTTTGTTATAACAAAAAAAGAGATAAAGATGAATAATAAAAGAGAGAGAAAAAGATTGACTGAAATACCTCTTGAACGAGCTTTATTGAATCTTCAAATATGGAGAAGGTGCTTTGTGGCGACTTTTCACACTATCGGATTGGGATTTGAGTACAGTCTCTCCAGACCTTTCCCTCACGACTTTGTCGTATACCGGATTGGGATGCGAGTACAGTCTCTCCAGACCTTTCCCTCGTGGCTTTGTCGTATACTGGATTGGGATGCGAGTATAGTCTCTCCAGACCTTTGTTGTATTTTGAGGAAACTGTCGGTGCCCTCATTGGTTTGCTTGAATTTTGGTAGATATTGCCCCAAGGATGTTGGGCAGGAGGTGTGTCGTGATGCCTCTAATTTGGGCTTTTTTTGTCTTTTGTTCAGATGCTGTCAATTGGAATTTGTGTTTCCCTTTCTTGGCTTTCCTTGTTGGTGTTGTGGGATGAAAGACTGCCCCTAGGTGGATGGGCAGGAGATGTTTGATGTGCCCCTGTGTTGGTGGGCAGTGGATGGCTAGCAGGGATTCTAGTGTTTCCCCTGCCACATAAGTATTGTGATGCCTCTCCAGGCGCCTGCTTGTGGTAGCTTTTTTTTTTTTTTTTTTTTTTAAATTTTATTTTTTGTTTAGCTTCGGCTCTTTCATGTTTGAAGCTTGCCTTTTTTGCTATTTTTCTAAATGCTTCGACTTTTTCAACATTTGTGAAGCTTGCCTTTTTCTGATATTGTTTTTTCTTTTTTTATTGTCATCATTGGTGGAGGGATCTATTCCCATGATGTTATTTGCTGGATCTTTATTAAGGAGTATTATTTTGGAAGCCACTCTTGGCTTTGGTAGGAAAACATTCCTGGTCTTGGCATTTTCATGAATCTTCCATCATTCAGGGCGCGATGGCCTCTTCATGCTTATGGGTTTGCTTATTTGGCTGATTCTATTCCACTATTGATATGTATTTGCTTAGTGGGCACATAGAATCACTTGGGGTTGCCATTTGACACCGCTTCGACTCATGCTTGGCTATTGAGCTTTTACGAGTGCTTTGTCCTGATGAGTCTTTCTGACCCATAGCAAGTAGAATGCATGGATGCAATGAAAATGCAAGACAAGAATGATTCTTTTTTTTTTTTTTTTTTGTGTAACGCCCTTCCATATGCCCCTAACTCATATGCATGTGATGCAGTTTATGCTCATGTGTTTATTCCTAAAGATGCAATTCAATTTTTTTGTCAGGAAAATAACCTGTACGTGTTAAGGTCAATGTTGACGATTCCTTTTTATCCATGTCATTTGTGATTATCGCCGGGATATGTTCTTTTGAACTCAAGGTGATGGAAATCTAATCCCCAAGGATCCATTTGGAAGAGGTAAGACCAAGAAAGGTGAAGGGTGATCCAAGGATGCTCACACTTGAAGACCATTGGGCCTTTAACTAGGTCCATGGTTAGGAAGCTAGAAGAGGCTTCTAAAGAGGAGGTGCTTCTTAGACCTTTGCTCTTCATGAGCATTGATTATGATTCCTCTTATTAGTCTCTTGAGTTTCCATTGTACATACTTGTATAGTTGATTTCTTGTACCTTGTATATAGTAGATACTTGTATAGGTGTATTTTTTCCTTTGTATTTGTGAGGCACTTTATTTCCTTTTCTAGTAGCTTTTGTACATGGATTCTAGGGTAGGTTACTTGGACACTTTGACTCCATTTAACCTAACCTAGAAATACACTCTTTCTTAGTTTTCTAGTAGTAGGAATAGGAGTGGCATTAGCAAACTAGAGAGTGTCTCTAGTAAGTGTAGACCCCTAAAATTGTCCGGGTCGGAAATAAAGCTTGAAGACTCTCGAAGACTGAAGGATAATCAGCCAGAAGGACTCCTCGAAGGCCCTAGGAGGGTTCTCTGTAGGTCCAGAGGTCTTAGAATAGCTCAAAATAAAGAAGTGGAGGGAAAAAGCCCAATACGGCCGTACTGAACTCAATACGGCCGTATTGAAGCTTCAATACGGCCATACTGAAGTCAGTACGACCGTATTGACACTTCAATACGACCGCTGCGAACTCAATACGGGCGTATTGAAATTTCTGACTTTCAATACGACCGTATTGAACCCCAATACGACCGTATTGAAGTTCAAAAATTTCAGTACGGCCGTATTGGCCCTGTAGGCCGTACTGAAATTTTTCTGCAGGAGCTTTCCATCGACCTACGACAAGAGGAATTGGGTCCCTATAATGGGGGCACCTTGGGGGCCTTTGACCAAGTGAGAACAGTTAGATCCTCCTTGAATATGCACTTTTCTGCAGGAGACCCCTACCTCGTAATTCGCTCGTGACTGTTCGTGGATGAGTGAATTGTCTGTGCATTGACTATGTGACATTGTATGAGCATACATTTGCATTCTTTAAACATACAACATTCCTAGTAAAATAAAAATAAATAGAAATAAGGATCTTCTAGTGCATGGTGTTGACATCTACCCTCATCACATTCATGTAGACAGTTTCCCTTTTCACCCAAAAAAATACAAAATACAAAAAATAATATTTACCCAAACCAAGCAATATCATGCATCATGTTAGGAAAATCCCAAGAAACATGATAATGCCTAGTTAAATAAACACTATGCATGCATATTCATCTCCATCATCTCATATCATGCATTTTACTGTAGATCATGGAGGGATCTAGGGGAGTGCAAGGGCAATTGAAGAAAGTGGACTTCTTATTATACCGTGCTGAGAGATTGGATCACCTCTGTACCTTGATGCCACGAGAGGCTCGTTTGGAGTTTGAAAAATCCTATGGACGAGTTCTCGACTTGATGAAGATTTGTGTAGATCCATCCTTTCTGAGAGCATTGGTCCACTTTTGGAGTCTCGATCTACATTGTTTCGAGTTCCCCCAGTTTGACCTAGTTCCTACTCTCGAGGAATACGAGCTCATGCTACGATGGCCCAAATCAGCTGGGGTCTATATCTTTCATGATAACCATGTGGCCGTGGAGAGAGTTGCCACTCAGGTCAAATTACCATCACGATCAGCTGCCTTGGTGGGGAACGGTAATGTTAAAGGTTGGAAGCTTGCTATGATTGAAGACCACCTTTCTTCCTTGGCTGGTGAGGGAGATTGGTTAGCTTTCAACAAGACTCTAGCATTAGCTGTATTTGGGATGATCCTTTTCCCCTTCTACGCTAACACAGTGGACCATGCTGCAATGGACGCTTTCTTCGCTTGGGACGTACACATGAAGAGTCCCGTGCCTGCCATTCTTGCCGACACCTTGCTCTCTGTTCATTTGTCTCAACAGAAGCAAGGGAAAACCATTCGATGCTGCACCTCCTTGCTGTATGTATGGGGCATTACACACTTCTATGCATCTAGTCATATGGGGACCTTGCCCGATCCATTGAGGAGTTTCTCCAAGATCCCCGTACGCCGCCGATATGCTTCCGAATGGAAGGAAGAAATGGAACAGTGGAACATTAATCACTTCACATGGGTTTGCCCTTGGTTCCATCCGAGCCATATATTGACGAGATGCGGCAGTTATCCAAGCATACCATTGATGGGCCTCAGAGGTTGCATAGCCTACTCGCCTAAATTGGTTATGAGACAACTAATGAGGACCCAAATTATTCCTACTAAAGAGGAGCTTGGAGGGTCGTGTTTCTCCTATGATTCCGAACATCAAAGGGATATGCACTCTGTCATAAGAGCGTGGGAGAGACCAACCTATGAGGGAGATCTCGAACTTGGAAAGCCTCGGGTATCCGTCTCCATTGATTATGAGGAATGGAGGAGCAAGAGGGTGGTGCCTCAACCATCCACTTCTTGTGCAACCACAGCAACAAGGAAGGCATTGCAAGAACAAGTCGACGCCTTGACCAAAAAGCTGGAAATTATGGGAGCTCAAATGAGAGTTCTTGAAGAGAAAAATGAAGAATCCAGTTTTACTATTGACGGTCTTCAAAGGCAATGCAAGAAGAAAGACCACGAGATAGAGCGGCTCAAGGATGAGTGTGCTAACCTCAATGAGGAGACTACTCGGGCATCCAAAATGCAAAAAATTGAACCGAGTAGTCAACTCCAAGAAGTCAACGCAAAGATAGCGCACCTGGAAGCCGAACGTGCAAAGCAGGCACAGTTGATCAGGGACATGCAAGAGGACTTGCTATCGACTCGATCCGACGCACAGAAATGGCGGGAAGTCGCTCAACGACAAGCCGCAAACCTTTCCGACTTCCGCAAAAAGGAAAGGGAAGGATTGGCACGAATGGCTAAACTCCAAGAGGAGAAAGATCGAGCCGAAGACGAGCTGAACGAGCTGCAGGCCATGATCAACTATCACATTCAGAAAGCGAAGGAGGCTCAGAAGACTTGTGATGATATGAGCCAAGCCGTCCACTTGCAAGTTGAAGCAATGGCACGCCATGTTGAGGAAGCCGAAGAAGAATGGCAACGACGTATGAACCCGCCTGTGGGTTTCTACCGGCTTTTCTCTTTTTGTAAAAAATTGCTTCAAAGCATTGTATAAAAAGTTGTGCACTTTCTTCAATGAATAAAATCGAATTCTTGAGATTTATCGCCTTTGCATCTCATTAGTCATTCATTTTGCATTTATCTCTCCTAGTAATTAATAATAAAGATTAATAAAAAGAAAGAATTAATCGATGTGTATGTTCAGAATGGATCGCACGCCATTTGTGATAAAATGCAAACCAACAACTACGCAAAGCGAACACACGACGACGCCGTTGTTGGTAGTCAAGATAGAAAAAGGGGAAGGCCCCACGCCGTTAAGGATTGTCGCTCCAAGACCTTTCCCTTACGAATCAAATAAGGCTGTGCCATGGATATACGACATCCATACTTCTACCGGCAGTGATATCTCCAACATCGCTGGACTTGGGGGCATGACTAGGAGTGGCAGGATCTACACTCCCGAAGATCTGCACGATAAAGCTCCCAAGAATAAAGGAAAAGAAAAGGAGAAAACCGAGGAAGATAGAGAATCCGAGGAGGAGACTGATGAGCTGTTAAAATTCATCAAACAAAGCGAGTACTCCATTGTGGATCAACTTCACAAGACACCAGCAAAGATCACTTTGTTGTCATTGATCCTAAGCTCCGAACCGCATCGGCAAGCTCTGTTGAAGGTCTTGAACGAGGCATATGTGTCGCATACCATCTCCCAAGACAAGTTTGAGGGAATTGTTAACCACATCACGGCTAATGATCACCTCACTTTCACCGATGAAGAAATCCCCGCCAAGGGACCTAATCACAACAAACCCTTGCACATCTCTGTAAAGTGCAAGGAGTACCACATCGCAAAAGTCTTGGTGGATAACGGGTCTTCCTTGAATGTGATGCCCAAAAGAACTTTTGATCAAGTGGCAATCAAGGGAGTCCAAATGCGCCCGAGCAACATGATCGTTCGAGCTTTCGATGGTTCTAAGAGAGAAGTGGTGGGAGAAGTCAATCTTCCGATCCAAATTGGACCTACCATCTTCAACGTCGAATTCCAAGTGATGGATATTACTCCTGCATACAGCTGTCTCCTAGGCCGACCTTGGATTCATGATGCGAAAGCTGTGCCCTCTACGCTCCACCAAAAAGTCAAATTCATTGTGGGTGACAAACTGGTGACTGTACAAGCTGAAGATGACATACTCATCAGCAAGCCATCCAACATACCTTATGTGGATGCAGCAGAGGAAGCTTTGGAAACCGCCTTCCAAGCATTGGAAATTGCCAATGTTGAAACGTTTCCCCGAGAAATGAAGAAGGTAGCCCATATGCTCACAAAGAACGGATACTTGCCAGGACAAGGATTGGGCAAGTACTCCCAAGGAATCCCGGAGCTACCTATTATCAAGGACAATCCGGGGAAACAAGGGTTAGGATACAACCCTGTTAAAGGTCAAAGAACGAAGAGGAATCAAGATCCTTCTCAACGTTCTTTAAGCCAGATCTTTAAGAAGGCGGATTCACAAACGTCAAGGCCGGTCGTCGTCATCAAGTGTCCTTTTCCTTCTAATAGGGATGTGTAAATTCAGTGACTATTAGAGATCACTCCTCGGGGACAGCCCGACCCCCGAGCCTCGATAGGGCACATGTTTCCATCACGATTATAATAAAATCATTCTTCATTAATTTCTTATTGATTCTTTTCTTGCTTACCATAAAATTCTAAATCACGTCATTTAACCCTGTTTGGATAAACATAAGTGAGGTTAAAATCGTCTTAATAATCAATAAACCCGCATCATTTTTATGTGGAAATGTGCATGACAGCTTGGAGCACCTTTTCTTGGCATCAATAAATGCCATCATGGATAAAGAAATCCTAAAGATAATAAGCTCGGCAGGAAACCCAAAAGGGGACCGCACAAAATAAGAGCAAAAGACCCGCTAGGAATCCCACAAAAGGGTGACCTAGGCAAAAATTAGGGTTACAAAATAATGAACAAAAACAAAAGCCCGCTAAGACATCACAAATGGGTGTTTTAGGCAAAAGTTAGGGCCGTCAAAAAAGGAAAAACAAAATAAATCCATGATGGTACCATCAATCGAATTCAACAAGGGGCTCAAGAAAAGCTATCCAAGTTGTCAAAACACAATCATTAATAACGAAGATGTGCTTAACTTCATGAGTGTTTAATCGAACAAACCTAAACACAATAAGCCTGCCATTGGCCAGCCATTCTTACAAAATCCATTTTTCAAAAATAAAACAATCCCCTCTAAAACACAAACTTTTGAAAAATATACCTTTTCCTTCTTTTCTCTCTTGTCCCTAACGATTTTTGAATAATCTAGTGGAAACATGGAGATATAGTGGTCAATAAGAGGGTTGACACATCTTCTAAAGGAAGGGAGAATCATTTGGTTGATAACACCAAAAAACAAATACGCATCATTCCTCGGTTACAGAAATCGGCAAAGCACAGTCTGTCTGGAGGAATGGCAAGATCCAAACAAAGAACGCATCGATTAATTCTTTTGAAAAACTGAATCAAATAGAATTAGGTGCATCTCATTCGCATACATACATACAGATGATAGGTGTACTAGAAGACCACTTATTCTCTGTTTATCAAAAAAAAAAAAAAAAAAAAAAAAAAAAAAAAAAAAAAAAAAAAAACCATAAAATCAGAAAAAATCCAATACGCCCGTATTGGTATTAATACGGTCGTATTGGAGTTAACGTTAAGCACAACGTTTCAACTCCAATACGGGCGTATTAAAATCCAGTACGATCGTATTGAATCCCAATACGATCGTATTGAATCCAATACGGTCCGTATTGGTTGTAGATTTTGTACATCAACGGAAAGGCCAATACGGCCGTATTGAATCCAATACGGGCCGTATTGGCGGAATTTTGCCTATAAATAAAGGCTTCCCCTCCCTCATTTTGCATACCTTCCTTCATTCTCCACATTCCTTGCTTGTGAGTGCATTCCTAGAGAGATTATCGGAAATGGCAGAATCTTCTCGCAAAAGGCAGAGAGCCCCGGCCAGACGCGTAATGACAGACCGACACCGAGACCGTCTGCAGCTCATAGAGACGTTCACCATTGAGCCGTCAAGAGTGCTCGACTTTGAGCTTCTCCAAGCGGTGGGCTTGGAGAATGATGTCAGGAACTACTTCGACGCTATAGGATGGGGATTTGTCCTTAATCCACCATCCCAGCTATATTTGACGGCCACGAAGGAGTTCTTGGCCACAGTCGGCGTCACGGAGTCGACTAACAGCTACGGGGAGGATGTTTGCGCGGTGGATTTCTGGATGAATGAAGGATACCGCACGCTGACGTTGGACGAGTTCAACGTCCAGGCAGGGTTTTTCAGCCGCACTGATCAGCTGGCCTTCCGAGATGCCATATGTGAGTGGCCTGATCAGTGGACTCCGGTTGAGATGTGGAGTTTGCTCACTGGCCGACGGGATTATCATTCAGGGGTGAAGGGCTCCCGGCTCCCGACTGCTCTTAGGATCTGTCATAAGATCCTCACCAGTACCATTCATGGCAGGTCCAAGAGTCAGGAGTCGATTACACGACCGGATCTGCTGGCCTTATACTGCATGGCCACCGGCCGGAAGGCCAACCCTGGATATTTCTTCCTTGAGCACGTGAAGAAGTTTGGGATACGAGAGGGAGGAGAGTCCAGACAGGGGTACATCTTGGTTGCCCCACTCCTCTCACAGCTGGCGGAGACATGGGGATGTCCCGATGGTGCGGAGCCAGGGGCGTTGGCGCCAAAGTTGATTGGTGCCTCCACCCTGATTAACATGAAGATCATCGCTAGATCGCCAGGAGGGGGGTTTGTGCGAGTAGATGGCCTCGAGACCTTCGACGACCTCCTCAACAATCTCGACTTTGAGGGAGGCGACACCCCGCAGCCAGAGGCTAGCACGTCACGGTCGGACAGGGGATACTTTGACGCCCGCTTCGACACACTGCAGCAGAGCATTGACACGCGATTCGATGCTTTTCAGCAGAGCATCGACACGCGATTCGATGCTTTTCAGCATAGTGTCGGTACATGGCAGCAGAGTACCGATGCTCGACTAGATACCTTGGTGCAGGGGTTCGACAACCTCTCCGTCTGGATGCATCGCCGCTTCCCGGACTCGCCACAGGACCCGCCAGCAGAGGAGTGAAGACTGGCTTCTGTTTTAGTGCTTTTTCATGTACTAATTTGGTTGGGCTTAGCCCCATTTCCCAAATTTTTCTTGTACAAATTCATTTTTAATGAAATTTGCCACTTTTGAATTCAAAATTCTCTAGCAATTTAAATTCTGTACAGCAAAAGCCAAAAACATGAAAAAAGGCAAGATACAGAAAAAGCCAAAAAATAAAAAGGCAAGAATACAGAAGATCCGACAATCAGTTTGCACAGAATAACTGAGCCTGGAGAGGCTCGCAGAAATAATACTCCCCAGAGAAACCTCAACTCACGCTCTTGGACTCAAAATCCCCAGCAAGAGCTATCAAAGCAAAATCGTCAAAGACCCCAATGGAAGTACGATCACCCAAGCAGAATATCCAAGTCAAAGGACTGAAACTTCCTCAGTGAAGATAGCTCTCCAACTCAAGTGTTGAGTGAGGCTAAGCCTGTAGAGGCTTCCTAAATAATACTCTGGGATACATAAGATCCCCAAATCCCCAGTCGCCTACTCAAGAGGCATCCCTGCAGAAGGAGAAAAAAATAAAAAAATCAATAATCATTCCCCAAGTGGAATCTGGCTCTCAGCCAATCATGGAACGTCAAGCTGATACGCCTAACAGAAGAGGCTAATCAAAATCAACGACAAAATCCCCCAGTGGATAACAGCCTACACGGAGGCAGCAAAATCAAAAACCAAAAGAGACACCCGAACAAGGATAACCGGGATACTCCACCAACGTCGAAAGGACGTCAGCCAATCATAAGGCACCGCTCACATCAGAAAGAGCATCTTTGTGTCTGCACCCAAAGGAATCAGAAATTCCCCAGTGGGAACCAACTACGCAATGGAAAGTTGGGACACAAGAACCTATGAGTAACTGCACATCCCCTAGACGGATCCCTGCGTTATCCAGCCCTTAGTGGCACAAAATCAAAAAAACAACCGTCGAAGCAGCATCGTGGACTGTGGAGACAAAATCATCACGAATCCCTGGAAAGGAGATATTCACGCTACCCCGTCGTCACAAACACGGAGGTATGCAGCTTCCGGCTCGGACAATGAGCGAAGCTATCTCTGGAAAAGGGGTACTCACCGCTTACCGTTGTCATAAGGGTACTTAGCTTCCGGCTCGAACAAAGAGTGAAGTTAAGCCTGGAGAGACGGTACTTACAGCTTCCAGCTTGGGCAACAAGCAAAGCAAGGCCTGGAGAGGCAAAACTCACACTGCTTACCGTTGTCACAAGGGTACTTAGCTTCCGGCTCGAACAAAGAGTGAAGTTAAGCCTGGAGAGACGGTACTCACAGCTTCCAGCTTGGGCAACAAGCAAAGCAAGGCCTGGAGAGGCAAAACTCACACTGCTCACCGTCGTCGCAAAGGTGCTTGGTTTCCGGCTCGAACAAAGAGTGAAGCTAAGCCTGGAGAGGCGGTACTCAACCATCAGCGTCATCAGAGGCGCGTTGATGTCCAACTTCCGGCTCGGGCGTCGAGTGAAGTTGGCCTTGGAGAAGGTAAACTCAGCTACCGAGGATGTCAGAAGCGCCGAGGTATGCACCCACCTGGAGAGGCTACTCAACATTTTCCCACCGGAAGACGCTACAAGTCAGAAGGTCGGCACAATACCCGGACAATTGGGTCAACTCCTTTACTTGTCAGCCGATACACCAAGAGGCCGTCCGACTAAGTAAAGGGGGGGCAGCTGTAGACCCCTAAAATTGTCCGGGTCGGAAATAAAGCTTGAAGACTCTCGAAGACTGAAGGATAATCAGCCAGAAGGACTCCTCGAAGGCCCTAGGAGGGTTCTCTGTAGGTCCAGAGGTCTTAGAATAGCTCAAAATAAAGAAGTGGAGGGAAAAAGCCCAATACGGCCGTACTGAACTCAATACGGCCGTATTGAAGCTTCAATACGGCCATACTGAAGTCAGTACGACCGTATTGACACTTCAATACGACCGCTGCGAACTCAATACGGGCGTATTGAAATTTCTGACTTTCAATACGACCGTATTGAACCCCAATACGACCGTATTGAAGTTCAAAAATTTCAGTACGGCCGTATTGGCCCTGTAGGCCGTACTGCGCCTATTCCCTATAAATATGACGTCAATTGGACGTCATTCCACACTTTTCAACATAGTTTGAACCCTCTCCTTGAGTATTCTGGGGTTTTTGAGCAGTGTTCTGCCCTAGAAATCACTCGGAGAGTTGATCCGACGAAGTTCTTGAGCCCCGAGCCATTTTGCTTGAGGATCGAACCTAGTCGAGGGGAAATCTTTTTGATTCCCTTAGTTAAAATTTTGTTCTAGGAGAGCGAGGAGCGGGCTTGTAGAGCGTGGGAACGCCAAAACGCTTCCCAGTTCATTTTTTATAAAAAGCACGCTTCAAGAGGTTTCCCTTCAATCCTTCCTTTTACTGCTTTCTGTGTGCATATTTAAACTGTCATCATGTAGATAGTCAATTCATAATTGTTTAGAATAAATAGGGGTAATTTAATAATTTTACGCTGTTATTTTAGAAAATAATCTGTCATAGGGAACCCGAAAGGGGCGCTGTGGGGTGCTAACACCTTCCCCACGCGTAACCGACTCCCTTACCCAACTCTGGTTGTAGTGGCCAAAGTTGATTTTTAAATCAATTGCCTTATCCCTTTTTCCAATGTTTTGAGTAAAACATTGGTGGCGACTCCACGAACCCTCCTTTTATGAAAACCACTAATCCATGGAGGGTCCCGCTTGGGATTAATATGGATTAGTGAGCCTTTTAATAAAATTGCTCGTTTGACGAGGTCTCAGTTTGAGAATAAGTCATTCTAGCAATCCACTATTTTTAAACAAATAAACGAGTCCAACCATCCTTCGCGAATGCCGAAAGCCCGTTTCGGGCCGGTGGCGACAGTAAGCTAGAGAGTGTTCCTAGCAATTTAGCCAAAAGGTGGTCCTAGGCTAAAATTTACATATTGGACTCATTTTACTCCTAATTTTTCATAGATTTGATTTAGCTAGGTTCCATTCACATTGGATGAACCTAACTAAACCAAATTAACAATTTTAAAACGTGATTGGAGTAAAATAATTCCAAAGAGCCGCCCACCTAGATGTGTTCACACTTGGCCAAATAGCTTGGTGCTTCTCAAGCTTGGAAGCTTGAAGCACAAGCTTCTCCTTAGCAAGCTTACCAAGCAAGCTAAGAGAGAAGCTTGCTCTCCAAGCCTCTTGACCTTGGACGGTTTAGCTAGACCCAACCATGGTTCCTAATGAACCATGGTTAAGACTAGCTTGCTCTCTAAGCTTCCTACTCCTATATTTTCGTTTTTACTTCATTGTAAAACACTTTTGAGATAATTGAGATTGTATTTTCTGAATAGAGTTCAGATTTCTCTCTTCCAAAAGTCCCTAAACCTCTTTGAATGCATCCAATTCTCTTATCCCTTCATAGAAGAGTGTGGTGAGAATTGAAGGGGCTTATCTCTTCTCCAAGGAGTGGCGCCTCTTGGGAGAGTTTCTCCACCAACCGTGGTGGTCTTAAGGCCTCCTCCTCCATAGGAGACCTTAACCAAGCATAGGAAGAATCAAGGAGTTCAAGGTCTAGGGAGGAGCTTGAAGGGAACTCAACATCAATCCGGGTTTCTCCAACAAGTTTCCATCATTTGGTATCAAGAGCTAGGTCTCCTTGGTAAATTCTTTCCTAAGCTTCTTTGTCTTGTTTTTTTCGGTTCATATCATCCTAATATGTGTCGTTCCTCCCTGTATTTCTATTTTGTGTATTGTGTTTGTGTGCCTTGAGTGGTTCTTGTGTCACAACTATAATTCTATAGAACACACTCACCTTGTCTTGCTTTTCTTGATTCATTTTATAATTTCTTGTGAATCAATCTTTGTATGTGCCTTAGGTATTCTTTGTATGTCTTTTTAATTGTTTTAGGACTGCTTTTATCTTCCTTTGGATTCCTAAATAATTCGGTCAAAAGAAACTCCTAAAAAAGAAACAAGAATACAAGCTTTTTTACATTTCTTAATCTACTAGTTTTGTCTTAGAGTCATGTGTAGTTCTTTTACTTGTCATTAAATCCTTGTTGTACCTTTTTATTTTTGAATCTTATTGTGTTAACCTCTGTTCTTGATTGTCTCATTGCTGGTTGAACATTAAATAACTCTTAGTGTGCCCATAAAAAGATTCCAATGCATGTTATTAGACCTAACATGTTCTAGAGTCAATTTTTTGTGAACTTCAATTGCTATTTGTTTCATAGCAATTTGTGACCAGCAATTCCTTGTGTGTTTTGTGCTTGTTTTGACAAAAGAAAACAGAGGTAGAAGTGTATTGAAAACGAAAATTAAAGTGTACAAAAGAAGTGAACAAACTAGTACTAAAACTAGTAACATTTTGTGTTGAAATTTTTGACTAGTACACTTACACTTCTACTCTTCTTGTTCTTCTTTTCTCCACCATTTGGAAACCTCTTTATTAATTGTTTGGCCTCTGTTTGAAGTGCTTACACTCTGTATTGAAAGAAAATAAAGAAAGAAAAGTGACAAAAAGAAAAGAAAAAGAAAAGAAAACAAAAGAGAAAACCTAGAAAAATTAAAGTGAAAACAAAGCAAATTTTGTAGCACTTGGCCTTGAATTTTTGTGTGAATTTTTGTGAGGTTTGCTTGCTGTCCAGTGGTTGGAAAAAGACCTTTAAACCTTCAAAACAATTGCACAAATTTTATTTTAATTTTTGTAATCCATTCTAGTGCCATTCTTAGGTTTAATCCTTTGTGTGCTAGCCTTTGCAATTTGCCTTTATTTGTTGCTTTGTGTCTTCTTGGCTCTCTCTGTTTTGTCACACTAATTCCTATTAGAGTATAGCCTTTTCTAAATTGTGCTTTTCAGTTTTCATTCATTGGCCTCTATTCTCTCTTGTTTGGTTGCTATTCCTTGTGAGACATAATTTTTCTTCAAGCCATCACACTTGGAAGGAAGGCTTAATTGAGACATATTGGATCATCTCAAAGGAGTTTATACTTGAAGGAGATTGAGGTACACCCAACCTGAGTGAAACACCTTTGGATAGGATAATTTGTTTGTTGTTTTGCAGCCAAGACTTGTTTGCATTTTAGGTTACAAATTAGAGACGGATTTGGAAACAAAACTAGTGACGGATTTGAAGCCATTAGTGACGGATTTGGCTAACTTGGTGAAGGCTTGGTGGAGACCAATTTGGGAAGCTTCCCCTTTACTTCAAGGCTGTTCCAAACCTGTCCTAGCTGCCCTTGGTGGAAAATTCTTCAAGAAAACTTGTTTTTAGATTGTTTCCTTTATCTTGTAACTCTTTAACCCTACTTGGGTTAGTTTTGTTTAATTTTGCTATTGTATACAAACCTACATTTAGGGGTGGTTGTTTGGGTCATTGTTTAAGTCCCACCACTTCCTAAATAGTTCTAAATAAAGACTCTTAGACTCGGTTAGTACATGTGGAAGGGTCCTCAAAGGCTTTAAGTTCCATTTGGGCTTCCACTAGGACACGCCTAGATTTACTAGCTTTCATACTTCGTTTGTAGCTTGTGGAAGTGTCCCAAAAAGCTTCAAGTGCCACTTGGACTTCCACATTAGGACCCTACGACTAGTATATGCTTTACTTGCTTTCCATATACTTGCTTAGCTTCTAAGTTCGTTTAGAAGGCTTCCATTGCCTATTAGGGGTTCCGTGCACACACACAACTAACTTGCTTGTTTGTGTGAAAACTTTGATTTGTAAGAAAGGTATTAGGGGGTTTAGTAATTTGCACTTGAAAAGGCTTGGTTATTAAGTGGCTCTTTGTAGCTCACCTCCCTTGATAGTGCAACTTGTATACTTAGACCTCCAAAGTACTTAGTATTACACCAAAAAGAAAAACTCTTTGTGAAAATATTTATCACTCACTTTGCAAATTCTTTTAAAATTTGTGAAAACCTTTTCTCTTGCAAAAATGAGTGATCATTCTCATGATAGTAGTGTGCATGGTAAATATTCTCCTAAGAGTCATAAAAGCACTAAAGATGAGCTTAGAAAACTTAGGGAATATATTAGGAGAAAAGAAATCAAAAAAGAAAAAAACAATGAAACCATAAAAGAGTTGTTGAATAAGCTTATGGTGGGGGGTGAGACTAGCAAACCCCATGCCAATAAGGGTCATGGACCTTCTAGGTCCCATAAACATAAATATGAAACACCATGTGAGGGTGATCTATTAATTGCCCAAAGGTTATTAACCAACCAATTAAAAGAACAAGATCAATCACAAGGAGAGAACCTTTTTCATTCTAGATGCAAAATTTTCAAGAAAACATGTTCTCTCATTGTTGATAGTGAGTCTTGTAACAATTTTGTAAGTCAACGGTTGGTTGATAAACTTAACTTAACTACTATAGCCCATCCTAAATCTTATAAACTTCAATGGCTTAATAAGGATGGACCTATAGAAGTTAAGGAACAAGTAAGTGTGCCTTTCTCCATTGGAAAATACCAAGATGAAGTTTTCTGTGATGTCATTCCAATGGATACAAGTCACATTCTACTTGGAAGGCCATGGCAACATGATAGAAAAGCCATTCATGATGGTGTTAGCAACAAAATTCGCCTAGTCCATCTAGGCAAGAAACATACTTTGATTCCTCTTACACCTTCACAAGTGTTAGAGGATCAAAAAGGCATGAAAAAGAAATTTGAGGAAGAAAAAAGAAAGGAAAAATTAGAAAAAAAACAAAACCTCTTAAGTCTTGAGAAGGAGGGAGGGAAGGTTATATAGTTGGAAGGAAGTGTCCCTTCCAAAGAAGTTGTTCCTAGAAGTCAATTTTCAATAAATCATGAACAACCTCTTTACCTTCTCAATACAAAAAAGACACTACTCTTGGAAAAGAGTAAGGAGGATAGTGTCTCCTCCAAAAATTTTATGCAAAAGGAAAGTCACTTTTTAATTCAAAATGATTGCAAAAAGACTTTTCTTCTTCATAAAGATTTTAGCTCTTTTCTTACTGCTGCCACAACCTTAGAGCTTAAGATCCACAACCTAAATATTTTTGAAAATAATGGATCTCAAGTTCTTAGTCTTGTGAAGAAGAAGTGGACTTCACCTAGTTCTTGTAGACCCCTAAAATTGTCCGGGTCGGAAATAAGACTCGAAGACTCTCAAAGATCAAAGGAAAGTCAGCCAGAAGGACTCCCAGAAGACCATAGGATGACTATCTGTAGGTTTAGAGGTCTTAGAGTAGCCAAAAATAAGAAAGTGGGAGGTTTGGAGCTCAATACGGCCTCCTTGGAGTTCAGTACGACCGTACTGCACATTTTGTACTACAATACGGCCGTACTGAATTCAATACGGCCGTATTGAAGTACAAAAACTCAATACGGGCCGTATTGAACCCAGGGGCCATACTGCGCCTCATCCCTATAAATAGGACGTCATTTGGACGTCATTCCACACTTTCACACACTTCTTGGACTCTCTCCTTGAGTATTCTGGGGTTTTTGAGCAGTGTTCTGCCCTAGGAATCTCTCCGAGAGCCGATCCGACGAAGTTCTTGAGTTCTAAGCATTTAGCTTGAGAATTCGAACTAGTCGAAGGGAAATCTTTTTGATTTCCATAGTAAAAATTATTTTTTAGGAAGGAGCGAGCGAGCTTGTAGAGGGAGGGAGCGCCAAAAAGCCTCCTAAACTTCATTGATATATAAAAAGCACGCTTCAAGAGGTTTCTTCTCTAAAAATCCCTTCTTTTACCGCTTTCTGATTGTTGCATATTTAAATTCGTCATCATGTAGATATTTAATATATAATCGCTTATAATAAATAGGGGTAATTTAGTAATTTTACGCTATTATTTAATAAATAATCCGTCATAGGGAACCCGAAAGGGGCGTTGTGGGGTGCTAACACCTTCCCCACACGTAACTGATGTATGGAAAACCGCAAGTGTACGGTTGTCGTCAAGTAATAAATATCGAATCACAGGGACTACGTGTTTGACCTAGAATTACTAGTATTTTAATTTGAATTTTAAAACAGATGGAATTTTTGTTTTGAGATGATAAGATCAGATTCGATGGTAAAAGAGATAGTAATGCAATTAATGAATAAGATAAAACTTTAAGATAAGATAAGGAGATTTCCGGGAATCTAGGGTTCGCACAAAGAGTTCCAACATTATTGAATTATTATTTTCATTAATTAATTCTATTCCATCTTGAAGGTAGTCTTAACCTAATTTAATCCTTGCACCTTCTCAGGCTACGAGGACGTGTTTAATTAAAATTAATCTCTACTCTCGCGGTAATTACGTTCAATTAAACCCATTAAGATCTTTGTTAATCTATTGCTCCTCGAAAGCTTAAATCAACTCTCGTGATTTAACACTCAAGTCTGTTCCTTTAGGTTCCGATAATTAGGTTCTCCTCTCAGTTCATCCCTAATTATCTATGATTATGAAAATTAAGATTAATTGTTTATCATAATTATAATCAAGTTCTCCTCTCAGTTCATCCTTAATTAATGTTATTATGAAAACAATAATATTAAAGTTCATATATACAATATAAAAGAACAGATCAAGAATTGGAATAAAATTAAGAAACTGAATAATGCATTAATAAAGAGGTTCTCAGAGGCTAAGCCCTGATCCCAGAAAAAGGGAAACTACTCACAGGAGTTCATAGTAGTTCCCCAAGAAAAAAAGAATAAAAGAAAAGCAAACCTTAGAGTCGATGGCACAGGCGCCCAACCTTCTCCAAGTGTCAAAAACTAAAAAAAACTGTCTCCGAAACAAAAATCCCCTTTCTAGGCTAACCTCATCTAATTTATAACCTAAAAGGGTAAAAAGGTAAAACTACCAAGATAAAAAATTACAAAGATAAAATAAAAATAAAACATAAAACTTAAAAAGCTGGGACGCGAAGTGAATCACGGCCGTGACTGAGAATCACGACCGTGATCTTCTCTGGAGCACATCTATGAAGGGTCAGTGGCGTTCACGGGTGTGATTGGGAGTCACGGTCGTGATTTTCTCTGGTGAATCACGGGCGTGATTTAGAATCACGGCCGTGATTTTCCCTGTAGCTCAACATTTCCTCTTTAATTCTTAAATCTTGATCCTGCTCAGAGAAAACACAACACATACCAAGAAAAGCATAAAATAGGAAAATGATATAAAAATTTATTAAAAACATGAAAGATATGCATGATTATGCTATGAATTCTTGTGAATTAAAGTGCTAAAATACGAGTAAAATTCACAACATCAAATAACCCCAAACTTGAACTTTTGTTTGTCCTCAAACAATAATTAGCACTTTGAAAAAAAAAATTCATCAAGAATTAACTGAGCATTTAAAATCTTCACTCTTAGTCTCACAAGGTCCAATTAGAATCTTAATCTTTCATTACTAGCGCCAACTCTTAGTTTCTAAGAGTTTCATGATGTCAAATCTTGTAAAGCTCATTAGTCGAACGAAGATAATTTAACAGAAATAATTTTTCAATGCTTGTGACACAAATAGGGGTAATATTTTTATTTTTGTTTTTGTCTCACCTAAAACATTTCCCCAGTAGCCAATCAGTGTAGAGAGGATGATAATTTCAAGAACACGTAGCCTCAAAGGGGGGCTAGCTATTTTACTAAACAATTCCCCAGTAGCTAATTAGTTCCCTTAGTTTTCTAAGGTTAAGAATATTCTCCCTCTAACCTATGACCTCAAAGGGGTGCTAGGTGATTTTTTTTTTTTTTTTTTTTTTTTTTTTTTTTTTTTTACCCCCCAAAAGCTTTTAAGCACGAATTAAAAAGAATTTATCTTCAAGAGACTATTTTTATAATTCTCGATCATTTCAAGCCTCAATACTAAGAACCAAGTGCTAGCCACAAAACCAGCTAATTTTTCAACCTTTTGTTCTGAGACTTCAAGATTCAATTCATCACATTCAGTGTTTTCAAAGACGAACAATTTCATTAAAAATATTTACCTTTCAAACACAAATTCAAGCTGGGATTAACTGAATATGTATATATGCATGATTTTTTTTATTTTTTTATTTTTTATTTTTATTTTTATTTTTTTATTTTTATTTATTTATTTTTTTTTTTTTGCATGAATGAATGAAATGCGTACATCCTCCTAACCCCAAACTTAAAGATTTGCTTGTCCCGAAGCAAAGAGCTAATGAATGCATGATAGATTATTTTGACAAAATTATAAAATGCATGAATATGCAACCAACCCACAACAGAAAGGAATGCTTGTCCCTAAGCATCAGAGTAAAATAAGGAATAAGAAAGATCTCACTGTGGTGGAAAATCATCTGGATACCGTTGAATGTGCCATTGATACATTTGATCAACCATGTAATTATAATGCTGCTGGCGTTCATCCATTTGTTTCAGCCGGTTATCCATTGATTGAATAGCTGCTAGGATAGCAGCATTGTCCACCTCAGGTCCAGGATGTAGAGGGGGTTGTTCAGGAGCTGCTTCCTCATCTGCTGGAGGTAGTTCCTCTAATGGCTCCAGTGGAAACTGCCGTGTAGCCCGGTTCTTCACGGTGTATGTTGGATTTGGTAACTGGTGGTGCACTCCCGACTGGGTTACTACAAAGTAGTATTTATCAGCTTCATCTTTCGCAATGCAGTTCATAGAAGAGCAGGTAGCAAAATTAATAGTACGGCTTCCAGGGAGTGGTTCTAACTGGTCCAGCCAAGCGTGATAGCCAAGGTGTTTGGCTATAGTGGTAATGAGGCCGCCATTCACAATCGCACCGTGGCTGGTATTGGAAATACTCTGGAACTGTCGTGCCAAATGACTGCCAGAATCAATAGGCTCCTCTATGTTTTCCATCATAGCCCATAAAAGTAAAAGGTCGCTCAAACGAACCTTTCCTTTAGAATCACCTCGGGCCAAAACAGTAGAGGCAATAAAGCGGTGCATAATACGGATGGCGGGATGGCGGAAAGCAGAGGAATTACATTTTCCAGCGACCCAATTACTTGTACCTGTCAAACTATACCAAAAAGAACTAGGGTTGAAAGAACTTGGGGTTCTCGTGCTCCCTCCAGTGGGAAATCCAAAAATATTATTGAACTGAGCCAGGGTTAATTCGTGTTCTTGGTTAAACATACGGAAAGAAATCAAACCTTCAGAACAATTTGGCCCAGATAATATTTCCGTGTGGAGAGAGCTCAAGAACTCAAGAACTAGTCGAGGATAAACAACATCATTATGCATGGTAGCAAAGGTTGTCCACCCAATGTTAGTTAACATGAAATTGATATCAGCACGTAAACCCAACTTACGAATAAATGGGAAGTCGAGATACCTGGTAGGATGGATAGTGCGGAAGCGTAATACCTCGTTCCGCTCACGCTGTTCATCGTTCCGATAGAACCTCGGAGGAAGGTGCGGAATTTCACTTGCTTCTTCCTCGTAACTGTGGGTATCGGAGGCGGTGGAGGACGAACCAACGGTACGGGTGCGCTTGGGAGCCATGGATGAACGGAAGGAGTGAATGTGGGAGGAAAAGGGAAGAAGAGGAAGAAGAAGGGAGAAGCTAGGGTTTGGGAGAGAAGAAAAGAGAGAATGGGCAGAGTTCGTAAGTTTGAGAGAAGTGAGAATGTAAAAGGAGGGGGAAAAATATATAAGGGAAAGGGGAATTTCAAAAATCACGGGTTGTATCTGTTGAGCGTCAGCAGGGAATCACGGGCGTGATTGGAAATCACGGCCGTGATTCTCTTTGTGAGTTTTCAAAAATTCAAACAGAGGAGATCACGCCCGTGATTTATAATCACGGTCGTGATTCTCTCTGGGGTTTTCCAAAAATTTTCCAGAGAAGATCACGCCCGTGATTTAGAATCACGGTCGTGATTCTCTCTGGAACTCTGAAATTTTATTTTATTATTTTATTATTATTTTTATTATTATTATTATTATTATTATTATTTTTTTTTTTATTTTTTTTTATTTCATGATGCTTGAGTAGGTTCCTGAAGAACCATAGAGTATAATTTTTCTAAGTGTTCCCCATGGAAATATAACTTCAATCTCTGTGCATTGACCTTGAATATGTCGCCTTTATCGTTTCTGATTTCTACAGCTCCATAGGGATATACTTTTTGAACTGTAAAAGGCCCTGACCATCTTGACTTCAATTTTCCAGGAAACAATCTGAGTCTGGAATTAAATAATAGCACCGAGTCCCCTTGCTTGAATTCTCTTCTATGTATATGCTTGTCATGCCACCTCTTTGTTCTTTCTTTGTAAATCTTAGCATTTTCATATGAGTCTAATCTGATTTCATCAAGCTCATTGAGTTCCAATTTCCTTTTTTCTCCAGCATCCTTTAGGTCATAGTTGAAGTATTTTATTGCCCACAAAGCCTTGTGTTCTAGCTCTACAGGAAGATGGCAAGATTTGCCATAAATCAGCCTAAATGGAGACATGCCAATAGGTGTTTTGTAAGCAGTCCTGTAGGCCCAAAGAGCTTCATCTAATCTTAAAGACCAGTCCTTTCTTGTTGTAGATACAGTCTTCTCAAGAATCTTTTTGATTTCTCTGTTAGATATTTCTACCTGTCCACTTGTTTGAGGGTGATAAGGTGTACCAACCTTGTGAGTGACTCCATACTTTTTTAAGAGAGATTCAAACTTTCTTTCAATAAAATGTGAGCCTCCATCACTGATCACAGCTCTTGGGACCCCAAATCTTGGAAATATAATTCTTTTGAAGAGTTTAATGACAGTATTTGAATCACTCGTTTGAGCGGGAATCGCTTCTACCCACTTGGACACATAATCAACTGCAACTAATATGAACTTGTAACCTTTAGAACTTGGGAATGGTCCCATGTAATCTACTCCCCATACATCAAAAATTTCTACTTCTAAAATCCCATTTAATGGCATTTCATGTTTCCTGGATATATTCCCTGATCTTTGGCATTGGTCACAAGAATTTACCATCTTCCAAGTATCCTTAAATAAGTTTGGCCAGTAAAAACCAGATTGTAGAATTTTAGCTGCAGTTTTTGACGTACTAGCATGCCCTCCATATGCGGAAGAATGACATGAGTGAATGATGTGAGGAGCTGCTTCTTCTGAGATACACCTTCTGTAGATACCATCTCTACACCTCTTATATAGGTAAGGTTCATCCCAAATAAAGCTGTTAAGGTCACTAAAGAATTTCTTCTTTTGTTGATAATTAAAGTCTTCAGGAAGGACTCCACATGCTAAGTAATTCACATAATCTGCATACCAGGGACTGTTTTTCACAACAACTGCTAAAAGCTTTTCGTCTGGGAAGCTGTCATTAATAGGGAGTTCCTCCTTTGTTGCTTGGTCTTGTGGAAGTCGAGAGAGATGATCAGCTACTACATTTTCTACTCCCTTTCTGTCCACAATCTCTAAATCAAATTCTTGTAAAAGGAGAATCCATCTGAGGAGCCTAGGTTTAGCATCCTTTTTATTAAAAAGATACTTTAGGGCAGAGTGATCTGTGTAAACAATAACCTTAGACCCCACAAGATAAGATCTGAACTTTTCAAAAGCATAGACGACTGCTAACAATTCTTTTTCTGTTGTTGCATAATTGGCTTGGGCTTCATCAAGAGTCTTGCTGGCATAGTATATAGCATGAACCTTCTTGTCCTTTCTTTGTCCCAATACAGCTCCTATAGCATAGTCACTTGCATCACACATGATTTCAAAAGGAAGGCTCCAATCAGGAGTTTGCAGAATAGGAGCTGTAGTGAGAGCTTCTTTCAACCTGTAGAATGCATTCTTACAAGAAACATCAAAGTTAAAAGGTACCTCTTTCACAAGTAGATTAGATAATGGTTTAGAGATTTTTGAAAAATCTTTAATAAACCTTCGGTAGAAACCGGCATGCCCTAAGAAACTTCTAACACCTTTAACATCAATTGGAAGAGGCAATTTATCAATTACTTCTATTTTTGCTCTATCTACCTCAATTCCTCTCCCAGATATTAGGTGTCCTAAGACAATTCCTTCTTGTACCATAAAATGACATTTTTCCCAATTTAAGACTAAATTCACTTCAGAGCAACGCTGCAATACTTTAGTTAGATTTAATAGACAGTCATCAAAGGAAATACCATAAACTGAAAAGTCATCCATGAAAACTTCCATCTCTTTTTCTAATAAATCACTAAAGATTGCAGTCATACATCTTTGAAAGGTAGCAGGTGCATTACATAGGCCAAAAGGCATTCTCCTATAAGCAAAAGTACCATAGGGACATGTAAAAGTAGTTTTCTCTTGGTCTAATGGATGAATAGGGATTTGATGAAAACCGGAGTATCCGTCCAAATAACAAAAGTATGAATGCATTGCTAACCTTTCAAGCATTTGATCAATAAAAGGTAAGGGAAAGTGATCCTTTCTAGTGGCATTATTTAATTTTCTATAATCAACACACATACGCCACCCAGTCACAGTTCTTGTGGGAATTAATTCATTATTATCATTTTTAACTACTGTCATCCCACCTTTCTTAGGAACCACATGAACTGGACTTACCCAAGGACTATCAGATATAGCATAAATTACCTTAGCATCCAATAATTTCAAAATTTCTTTCTTTACCTCTTCTTTCATCTTGGGATTTAGTCTTCTTTGAGCTTCAACAGAAGGTTTGGATCCTTCCTCCAAGAAGATGCGATGCATACAAAATGAAGAACTAATTCCCTTTATATCAGCCATAGTATATCCAATAACTTTTCTAAATTTTCTCAACTCATTGAGAAGTTTTTCAGTTTCTTTTTCATTTAAAGCTGAATTTACTATGACTGGATAAGTGGAATTAGCCCCCAAAAACTCATACCTTAAAGATGAAGGAAGTGGTTTAAGTTCTAACTTTGGAGAGTTTTCTTCTTGCCAATCTGTTGAAGACTCAAGAAGACTTTCTACTAGAGGATCTTTTTCTTTACACGGGGGACTTGAATCGATCAAGCAAGCATAATTAGGTTGAATCCCCTCAAGATCTATGTGCTTTCCTCCAACTAGAAAATTCTCCAAGGGATCCCTCAAAATAGATCTCATGACTTCTTCCTCCATGTCTTTAGGCAATATATCAACCCTGCAGCAAATATTTTCAAGAGAAGGTTGTCTAACAGATTTAGCAATATTAAATTCCATTGTTTCATCATTAATGGATAAGGACAATTTTCCATGTTTGACATCTACTATCACGCCTGCTGTAGCCAAAAATGGTCTACCTAGTATGATTGGTATTTGTTTGTCCTCTTCCATTTCTAAAACAACAAAATCTCCCGGAATTAAAAATTTACCTATCTTAACTGGAACATCTTCTAAAATTCCTATGGGATATTTTATAGATCTATCTGCTAACTGGATTGACATTGCTGTAGGCTTTAATTCTCCCATATCTAATTTCTTGCAAATTGATAAAGGCATTAAACTGATACTTGCCCCAAGGTCACATAAGGCTTTTTCAAACCTTAGATTTCCAATGAGACAAGGTATAGAGAAACTACCAGGATCCTTAAGTTTTTTGGGCAAATTATGATGGATCAATGTAACAGTCTCTCTATCATCCAATTTCCTTCGGTTAGCTAAAAGATCCTTAAGAAATTTAGCATATGTAGGCATCTGTTGTAGAGCTTCTACAAATGGAATGTTTACATACACTTGTTTGATCATATTTAAAAATTTTTCAAATTGTCTATCAAGTTTAGTCCTTGCTAACCTTTGAGGAAAAGGAATTGGAGGGTGATAAACAGTTTGAGGCTTTGATGAAGATACTTTTTCTTTTTCTAATCTCTCTTTTTCAGGTTTTTCAACCATAGGAGAAGCGTCTTCATCAATCTCAATATTATCATTTTGATTAGACACAGGTCTGTCTAATTTCTTCCCACTCCTTAAAGTAACAGCATTAACATTTTCAGCTGGGTTTGCAACTGTTTTACCTGGGAACTTACCTGGAGAATTGTTTGAACTAGGCATCAACTGTGCAATTTGATTTTCCAGCATCTTGTTGTGGAGAGTAATATTCTCAACCTTGACAGCAAGGTTTTGAATAGAATTTGCCATTGAATCATTGGTCTGTTTTTGATTAGTGACAAAATTCTCCATAAGGTTTTCTAATCTTGAAACACTTTGTTGAATTGAGGGTGTCTGTACTGGATTTCCTTCCCCATTAATGAAGTGATTGGACGGACGGAAATTAGGTTGCTGATTGCTAGTTCCTTGAACTGGGTTATTCTTCCAAGAAAAGTTAGGATGATTCTTCCAACCAGGGTTGTATGTGTTGGAATATGGATTACTCTTCTCTCTTCGAGGAGTGTCATAGAAATTATGAGAAGCTGCCACCTGTTCAGTAGTATCTTCTTTTTCTCCAGTAAAAATTGAGGTACAATCTACTGCAGTGTGCCCTTGTTCCCTACAAAGGTCACATACTTGATTTGTAGCCACTGAATTAACCTTAGCTTTTTCCATCTTGTCTAATCTTTGATTAAGAGTATCAAATTTTGCTAAGAGTAACTCAATATTGTTCACTTCATATCGCCCCGGAGTTCCTTTCCTTGCTGTGACTTCTCTTTCACTGTATTGGCTGTGATTTGAGGCTACATTTTCCAAAATAATCATGCAGTCATTAATAGGTTTCCCCATGAAAGATCCTCCAGCTGCTGAGTCTAATATCATGGTGCTTTGTTGGTCCAATCCTTCAAAGAAAAATTGGATGGTAAGCCAACGGTTGAAGCCATGTTGTGGGCATGCTTGAAGATATCCTTTGAACCGCTCCCATGCTTCATAAATAGTCTCTCCAGTGCCTTGTTGGAAATTAGTGATTTTCTTCCTCAATTCTTTAGTTTTAGAAGGAGGAAAGAATTTCTCTAGAAAAGCTCTTTCACATAATTCCCAAGTTGCTATCTTTTCTCTAGGCACTGTTCTTAGCCACACCTTTGCCTTATCTCTCAAGGTGAGTGAGAATAAGCGGAGTCGCATTCCATCAGAAACTTCATCATCAAATTGCTGGGTCTCACAGATTTCCAAGAACCCCTCTAAGTGGTCATTAGGATCTTCTGATGGTAGTCCTCCAAAGGTGTTCTGTTTGAGCATATTCACCAGAGAAGCTGGTACAGTAGCTCCAGTTCGCATCTCCCCTCCAGGTATCCCACGAGCTACGGGTGCAGAGTAATCCCGAAGCGGTAAATTATCTCGTTGTGCAGCCATGTCAAATTCTCTAGAAAGGTTTCTTTTCCTTCTCAGGAGAGTTCTTTCAATCTCAGGATCAAGTGGTGTTGGTTTCCCAAGACGTAGAGATCTCTTTTGCATTAACCCTAAGGCACTGCAAAAAAAAAGAAAGTGACCCGTGAAATCTGAATTGGAGAAGTAAACACTAAAAAAAAAAAAATTATTTATTTATTTAATTTTTTTTTTTTTAAAAATTCGAATTAAAATAATTGTAATTTAAATCAAGAGACGTAGTCCCCGGCAACGGCGCCAAAGACTTGATGTATGGAAAACCGCAAGTGTACGGTTGTCGTCAAGTAATAAATATCGAATCACAGGGACTACGTGTTTGACCTAGAATTACTAGTATTTTAATTTGAATTTTAAAACAGATGGAATTTTTGTTTTGAGATGATAAGATCAGATTCGATGGTAAAAGAGATAGTAATGCAATTAATGAATAAGATAAAACTTTAAGATAAGATAAGGAGATTTCCGGGAATCTAGGGTTCGCACAAAGAGTTCCAACATTATTGAATTATTATTTTCATTAATTAATTCTATTCCATCTTGAAGGTAGTCTTAACCTAATTTAATCCTTGCACCTTCTCAGGCTACGAGGACGTGTTTAATTAAAATTAATCTCTACTCTCGTGGTAATTACGTTCAATTAAACCCATTAAGATCTTTGTTAATCTATTGCTCCTCGAAAGCTTAAATCAACTCTCGTGATTTAACACTCAAGTCTGTTCCTTTAGGTTCCGATAATTAGGTTCTCCTCTCAGTTCATCCCTAATTATCTATGATTATGAAAATTAAGATTAATTGTTTATCATAATTATAATCAAGTTCTCCTCTCAGTTCATCCTTAATTAATGTTATTATGAAAACAATAATATTAAAGTTCATATATACAATATAAAAGAACAGATCAAGAATTGGAATAAAATTAAGAAACTGAATAATGCATTAATAAAGAGGTTCTCAGAGGCTAAGCCCTGATCCCAGAAAAAGGGAAACTACTCACAGGAGTTCATAGTAGTTCCCCAAGAAAAAAAGAATAAAAGAAAAGCAAACCTTAGAGTCAATGGCACAGGCGCCCAACCTTCTCCAAGTGTCAAAAACTAAAAAAAACTGTCTCCGAAACAAAAATCCCCTTTCTAGGCTAACCTCATCTAATTTATAACCTAAAAGGGTAAAAAGGTAAAACTACCAAGATAAAAAATTACAAAGATAAAATAAAAATAAAACATAAAACTTAAAAAGCTGGGACGCGAAGTGAATCACGGCCGTGACTGAGAATCACGACCGTGATCTTCTCTGGAGCACATCTATGAAGGGTCAGTGGCGTTCACGGGTGTGATTGGGAGTCACGGCCGTGATTTTCTCTGGTGAATCACGGGCGTGATTTAGAATCACGGCCGTGATTTTCCCTGTAGCTCAGCATTTCCTCTTTAATTCTTAAATCTTGATCCTGCTCAGAGAAAACACAACACATACCAAGAAAAGCATAAAATAGGAAAATGATATAAAAATTTATTAAAAACATGAAAGATATGCATGATTATGCTATGAATTCTTGTGAATTAAAGTGCTAAAATACGAGTAAAATTCACAACATCAGTAACCGACTCCCTTACCCAACTCTGGTTGTAATGGCCAAGGTTGATTTGCGAAAATCAATTGCCTTATCCCTTTTTCCAATGTTTTGAGTAAAACATTGGTGGCGACTCCAAGAACCCTTCTTTTTACGAAAACCACTAATCCATGGAGGGTCCCGCTTGGGATTAACATGGATTGGTGAATCATTTAATAAAATTGTTAGCTCGACAAGGTCTCAGTTTGAGAATAAGTCGTTCTAGCAATCCACCACTTTCAAAAAATTAAAACGAGTCATGACCATCGTCGCGATTGCCAAGGTCCGTTTCGGCGGGTGGCGACAGATGGCGACTCCACTGGGGAAGCCTCGAGAGTCAGTCCCATTTAGTGATGGATTCTTTTCAAAATAATAGTTTAAAATTACTTCATTACCCCTTACTTGTATGATAACACGTTTTATCTATTTGGCTTTAATAACTGTTGTATGTTCAAATTTTCGCAATTGTTTGAAATAAAAACTGCACACAAACCTTTGCACACAACAGTTCCCTCTATACCCGGGGGCATGAGTGGAAAGCCATAGGGAGTGGATGTTAGTATGGCCGGTTGTCGAATGGGTCTATAGGTGCCCGTAGACCGTTGTCGGAAAGCATCACTCAAGGTGATAACCATGAACTTGAGTCCGACAGTTCGTTAGAGCTTTCCATCGACTTACGACAAGAGGAATTGGGTCCCTATAATGGGGGCACCTTGGGGGCCTCAGACCGGTGAGAAGAGTTAGAACCACCTTGAATATGCACTTTTCTGCAGGATACCCCTACCTCGTGATTCGCTCGTGACTGTTCGTGGATGAGTGAATTGTTTGTGTATAGGTTTATGTGATATTGTTTGTGCATTAATAAAACCTCGTGATAAGGTCTAAAGAATAATCCCCATGCATGAAAATACCATGACATGAGAGGAAAGACCATGTGCGAAAATATAATAAAAGTGAGGAGCATGTGCATCATTACCAATAAGACATCATGCATCCTCATAAACCATGCATTTTAGGTTCACCAATACCTCTTGACATGAGTAAAAGAGACCCATAATTATCGAGATTCTCCGTTGAGGAGAGATCATAAGTCAAGGAGGGTAGTAACACTCTGTTTTAAAAAGGCAGCGCCTTAAAAATGGAGGGTTATCAAGCTCATGTCAAGAGCGTATTCATTCCATAAATTAATTAGATTAAATATTCATTTTTAGAAAGTGGCTGGTCATCTCTCTGTCCTCACACGCGCGCAGAAAATCAAGAAGATGGAAGCGCTAGAGGACCAAAATAAGAAGCTTACAGCCGAGCTCTCGCAGCTCAAAGAACAAATGGCGCAAATGATGGAGCTCATGCGTCATCATAATGTACATGGGTCTCACCACAGTGACCATGAGTCCCATCATCATGAGGAGGAGGAGCACGAGGAAGAA
Source organism: Cajanus cajan (assembly GCF_000230855.2). Taxonomy (NCBI): domain Eukaryota; kingdom Viridiplantae; phylum Streptophyta; class Magnoliopsida; order Fabales; family Fabaceae; genus Cajanus; species Cajanus cajan. The sequence goes on from NC_138525.1 coordinate 37,705,447, forward strand.
CCTCCACGAGCTGTACCCCTTGGGGCGGGGATAATGATTAAAGAACCCGAAGTTTCAAAGGAACAATTCCACGCCCTAGAGGATCGACTAAGGGCTATGGAGGGGCATGACTTCGATATTAAAGATGCCGCCGACATGTGTTTAGTGAGGGACATCCAATTCCCTCCTAAATTTAAAGTGCCGGATTTCCCAAAGTACGTGGGATCGACTTGCCCTAAGAGTCATCTCACCATGTACTGTCGCAAAATGGCTGCATATGCCACAAATGAAAAGCTCTTGATCCATTGCTTCCAAGAGAGCTTAGCCGATACTGCGCTCAATTGGTATATGCAGCTAGATGGAAATCTAGTACATACATGGAGGCAGTTGGCCGACGCCTTTCTCAAGCGCTATAAATACAACATCGACCTAACACCCGATAGGTCAGATCTTCAAGCCTTGAGTAAGAAAAATGATGAATCTTTCAAGGCGTACGCCCAACGATGGAGGGAGTTGGCGGCACAGATAGAGCCCCCGCTGTCGGATAAGGAGACGGTGTCCTTATTCATCAACTCGTTGACTGGTCCCTATTACGATAAAATGATAGGGAACACAACGACACTCTTCTCGGACATCATCACCATTGGGGAGAGAGTGGAACAAGGACTTAAAAGTGGGAAGCTGGCTAAGCCTTCCCAATCATATGAAGCTAAGAAGGCCTTCGGGAAGAAGAAAGAGGGAGGAGTCAATGCTATAACCATACCCTCGGCTACTTCCACTTCGAAGTCGGGAAGATCGCAATTCACCCCTGTGAAGAAGTTTGATAAACTTCCGACCACTTATAGCGATCTCCTACCGAAGCTAGTAGAAGCCAAACTTCTAGCTTATGTTCCACCAAGGAAGATCGACCCACCTTACCCCGATTGGTACAAGCCACAAGACAAATGTTTATACCATTCGGGGGCACCAGGGCATTCAACAGAGAACTGCCTAGCTCTCAAACACAAGGTCCAAAGCCTTATTGATGCTGGGTGGGTCACTTTCGATTCGACAGCGCCCGACGTGAGCAAGAACCCTCTGCCAAAGCAGGAGTAGAGAGAAGGGCAAGCCACGATAGGGCCCCTTCATATTTTTCTTTTAGGAACTCATGATCAGTACCCGAGATCATGAGAACCTTTTCATGTAAATAAGGGTCTTTGTACAAATTTTAATACATATCAATAAAGAGGCATTCTTCACACATCACTCTCTCTTTTGTTCTTTTCTCTCTTTCCTCATTAACATTAATAATTCTAAAACTAAACAAAACCAATAAAATAATTATGTCTGTAATTGTTCGCTCTGACCGGGATCCGAAAGTTGAGGATGAATGGGTTGAGTTGGACAGTGATGAGGAGGTCATCTCTCCGGATCTGCAAAGACTGCTAAATCAAGAAGCTCGTCTACTCCAACCATATCAAGAGAAATTGGAGACTGTGAATTTGGGGCAGGGCCGAGAGATAAAAGAGGTCAACATTGGGACCCATATCAGTGATGAAATAAGGACACATGTTTCCGCTATGATTATAATAAAATCATTCTTTATTCTTTCTCATTGCTTCTTTTCTTGCTTATAATAAAATTCTAAACCACATTGTTTTTAACCCTGTTTGAATAAACATGAATGAGGTTAAAATCATCTTAATAACAATAAACCCGCATCATTTTTATGTGGAAGTGTGTGTGACAACTTGGAGCACCTTCCCTTGGCCTCGACAAGTGCCATCATGGATAAAAAGAAATCCTTTAAAATAAAAAAAAAAGCTCGGCAAGAAACCCAAAAAGGGGGCTGCACAAAAATAAGAGCAAAAGACCCGCTAGGAATCCCATGAAAGGGTGACCTAGGCAAAAGTTAGGGTTGCAAAAATGAACAAAAACAAAAGTCCGCTAAAACGCCACAAAAGGGTGTTTTAGGCAAAAATAAGGACAATCAAAAAACAAAAGAAATCCATGATGGTACCATGAACCGAATTCAAAAAGAAAGGTTCAAGGGAAGCTATCTAAGTTGTCAAATCACAACGTCAATAAACAAAGATTTTCTTAACTTCATAAGTGTTTAATCAAACAAGCCTAAACACATAAGCCTACCTTGGCCAACCATTCTTACAAAAACCATTTTTGAAAAATAAATCCCCTCTAAAACACAAACTTCAGAATAAAAGTATCTTTCCCTTCTTTTCTCTCTTGTTCCAAATGATTTTAGAATAATCTAGTGGAAGCATGGAGAAATAAATCATCACTGATAATGGATCTAATCTGAACAACAAAATGGTGGAAGAACTGTGCCAAGAATTCAAGATCCAACACCATAACTCTTCCCCATATCGGCCAAAGATGAATGGGGCAGTCGAGGCAACCAATAAGAACATCAAGAAAATAGTGCAAAAGATGGTTGTCTCATTTAAAGACTGGCACGAGATGTTACCCTTCGCTCCTCATGGCTATAGGACTTCAGTACGTACATCTACAGGAGCTACTCCATTCTCCCTCGTTTATGGGATGGAGGCAGTTCTACCCATCGAAGTCGAGATACCTTCTCTAAGGGTAATCATGGAAACAAAACTTTCCGAGGAAGAATGGGTTCAAAACCGATACGACCAGTTGAACCTTATCAAAAAGAAACGGCTGAACGCCATATGCCATGGTCAAGCCTATCAGAGGAAGATCAAAAAGGCTTTTGACAAGAAAGTCCACCCTCGAGTCTACCATGAGGGAGAGTTGGTAATGAAGAAATTGCTACCAACTCAAAAGGACAAAATCGGAAAGTGTGCCCCAAATCACGGAGGACCATACGTGGAAAAACGAGCCTTCTCAGGAGGAGCATTGATCCTCACAGACATGGATGGAAAAGAACTTCGATACCCAGTCAACGCTGACGTGGTAAAGAAGTACTATGCTTGAAGACGTTGCTTGCATAGGCCCGCTAGGATGAAAACCCAAAAAGGGCGTCCTAGGCAAAAGTTAGGGCAAAATAAAAAGCCCGCCAGTACAAGGGTACTAGGCAAAACAAAGGCGAATTTATCCCCGCTAGGATATGTCCTAGGCAAAAATTAGGGGCAAAATAATAAGATACAAAGACAAAGCAAGCAACGATCACTTGAATCGAAAACCGAAAGGCGGCTCAAGTGATTATCTTCTAGAAGCAAGCGTCTTGCAGCATCTACACTCCTGGCTCAGGCATCTCACCTGAAGCAACTAGGGGGATGTAAAGAGCAACAATTACAGATATAATTGTTAAGCCCAATGTATATAGCCTACCCTGGCCAGCCATTCTTCAGAAATTCCTTCTGTATATCTTTCTGTAAAAACACTTGTGAATATCAATAAAATATCTATTCATTTTCTCTTCTCTCTTGACCATGTGATTATGCCTCTAAAATTGGTATTTCATAAAAATTGTACGAAATTCCTTTAATAATCAGTCAATAAAGAAAATTGGAGGGGTTCCTATAAAATCCGTAATCTCCTGTGAAAAAGGCTCACAAAGATATTCCCTCACGTCGACGACAGAAATTCCTCCAAGAAAAGGAGGATAGGGAGAGCCATTCATTTAAAAAAAAAAAAAAAGCATTAATAAAATAATCAAACTTGCATTTGTGCATCACACACACATTAGTTGCACATTCAAAGACCTTATCATGAGGCAATTGCATAAAATAGAAAAATAGAAAAATTGCTTGTGTATGACAACAGTCAACAGAAAAGGCCAAAAAAACGACAAAAAGGCAAAAATACAGAAAAAGCCAAAAAATCGACAAAAAAGGCAAAAATACAGAAAAAGCCAAAAATCAACAAAAAAGGCAAAATACAGAAAACCCAACAAATTGTACAGAATAATTGAGCCTGGAGAGGCTCGCCGAAATAATACTCTCTCAGAATAATTGAGCCTGGAGAGGCTTGCCGAAACAATACTCCCTCTTAGAATAATTGAGCCTGGAGAGGCTCGCCAAAATAATACTCTCTCAGAATAACTGAGCCTGGAGAGGCTCGCAGAAATAATACTCCCCAGAGAAACCTCAGCTTAAGCTCATGGAACAAATCCCCAGCGAGAGCTATCAAAGCAAGATCGTCAAAATCCCCAATGGAAGCGCGATCATCCAAGCAAAATATTCAGTCAAAGGACTTGAAACTTCCTCAGTGGAAGATAGCTCTCTGACTCAAGCGCTGAGTGAGGCTAAGCCTGCAGAGGCTTCCTAAATAATACTCTGGGATACATAAGATCCCCAAATCCCCAGTCGCCTACTCAAGAGGCACCCCTACAAAAGGAGAAAAATAAAAAATATCAATAAATATTCCCCAAGCGGAATTCGGCATCCAGCCAAACACCGAACATCAAGATGATTTGCCTAACAGAAGAGGCCAGTCAAGAATTGAACGACAGAATCCCCCAGCGGATAACAGCCTACACAGAGGCTACAAAAATCAGAAAATCAAAAGAGACACCCGAATAAGGACAACCGGGATACTCCACTTACGTCAAAAGGACGTCAGCCAAACATAAGGCATCGCTCAACTCAGAGAGAGAGCATCTGTGTCTACACCCCAAGGAGTCAGAAATTCCCCATGGGTACCAACTAAGCAATGCAAGTTGGGGCACAAAAACCTATGAATGACTGCACATCCCCTAGACGGATCCCTGCGTTATCCAGCCCTCAGCGGCACAAAATCAGAAAAACAAACCGTCGAAGCAGCATTGTGGACTGTGGAGACAAACTTATCTCAAAACCCTGGAGAGGGCAAACTCAGCTGCCCATGTTGAGAGGCAAAACCCTGGAGAGGGCAAACTCAACTGCCTCATGTTGAGAGGCAGGGCCTGGAGAGGCGATACTCAACTGCCTCATGTTGAGAGGCAGGGCCTGGAGAGGCGATACTCAACTGACTCATGTCGAGAGGCAGGGCCTGGAGAGGCGATACTCAACTGCCTCATGTTGAGAGGCAGGGCCTGGAGAGGCGATACTCAACTGCCTCATGTTGAGAGGCAGGGCCTGAAGAGGCGATACTCAACTGCCTCATGTTGAGAGGCAGGGCCTGGAGAGGCGATACTCAACTGCCTCATGTTGAGAGGCAGGGCCTGGAGAGGCAATACTCAACTGCCTCATGTTGAGAGGCAGGGCCTGGAGAGACGATACTCAACTGACTCATGTTGAGAGGCAGGGCCTGGAGAGGCGATACTCAACTGCCGAATGTTGAGAGGCAGGGCCTGGAGAGGCGGTACTCAGCTACCGAGGTTGTCAGAAACACTGAGGTATGCATGAGCCTGGAGAGGCGACGACTAATACTCAACCTGGAGAGGCTACTCAACAATTTTCCACCGGAAGACGCTACAAGTCAGAAGGATGGCACATCACCCGGACAATTGGGTCAACTCCTTTACTTGTCAGCCGGTACACCAAAAGGCCGTCCGACTAAGTAAAGGGGGGGCAGCTGTAGACCCCTAAAATTGTCCGGGTCGGAAATAAGACTCGAAGACTCTCAAAGATCAAAGGAAAGTCAGCCAGAAGGACTCCCAGAAGACCATAGGATGACTATCTGTAGGTTTAGAGGTCTTAGAGTAGCCAAAAATAAGAAAGTGGGAGGTTTGGAGCTCAATACGGCCTCCTTGGAGTTCAGTACGGCCGTACTACACATTTTGTACTACAATACGGCCGTACTGAAACCAATACGGCCGTATTGAAGTTTCTGTATTTCAATACGGCCGTACTGAATTCAATACGGCCGTATTGAAGTACAAAAACTCAATACGGCCCGTATTGAACCCAGGGGCCATACTGCGCCTCATCCCTATAAATAGGACGTCATTTGGACGTCATTCCACACTTTCACACACTTCTTGGACTCTCTCCTTGAGTATTCTAGGGTTTTTGAGCAGTGTTCTGCCCTAGGAATCTCTCCGAGAGCCGATCCGACGAAGTTCTTGAGTTCTAAGCATTTAGCATGAGAATTCGAACTAGCGAAGGGAAATCTTTTTGATTTCCATAGTAAAAATTATTTTTTAGGAAGGAGCGAGCGAGCTTGTAGAGGGAGGGAGCGCCAAAAAGCCTCCTAAACTTCGTTGATATATAAAAAGCACGCTTCAAGAGGTTTCTTCTCTAAAAATCCCTTCTTTTACCGCTTTCTGATTGTTGCATTTTTAAATTCGTCATCATGTAGATATTTAATATATAATCGCTTATAATAAATAGGGGTAATTTAGTAATTTTACGCTATTATTTAATAAATAATCCGTCATAGGGAACCCGAAAGGGGCGTTGTGGGGTGATAACACCTTCCCCACACGTAACCGACTCCCTTACCCAACTCTGGTTGTAATGGCCAAGGTTGATTTGCGAAAATCAATTGCCTTAAAACGAGTCATGACCATCGTTGCGATTGCCAAGGTCCGTTTCGGCGGGTGGCGACAGTTCTACTTCTTATGCTACTACTTTGGTGGTGCCCAAAGTAGACAGCCATTGTCTATTTAGGACTTCTCTTACTTTAGTTGTTCTAATAAAGCACCCAACCTTTGGTTTATATTGTTTATTAGATACATCTCATAGTGTCTTATTTTCTACTTTTGATCTTAAGGGAAGTTCAAACTTCTTTGAACTTAATTTTACTACTTCCCTTCAAGACCAAATTAGATTCTATGACTTTTCTAAACTCTTTGATGGAAAACTTGTTGGAGACCCGGATTGATGTTGAGTTTCCTTCAAGCTCCTCCCTAGACCTTGAACTCCTTAATTCTTCCTATGCTTGGTTAAGGCTTCCTATGGAGGAGGAAGCCTTAAGGCCACCACAGTTGGTGGAGGAACACTCCCAAGAGGCGCCACTCCTTGGAGAAGAGATAAGCCCCTTCAATTCTCACCACACTCTTCTATGAAGGGATAAGAGAATTGGATGCACTCAAAGAGGTTTAGGGACTTTTGGAAGAGAGAAATCTGAACTCTATTCAGAAAATACAATCTCAATTATCACAAAAGTGTTTTTACAAAGAAGGAAAAACGAAATTATAGGAGTAGGAAGCTTGGAGAGTAAGCTAGTCTTAACCATGGTTCACTAGGAACCATGGTAAGTTCTAGCTAACTACTCATGGTCTAGAGGCTTGGAGAGCAAGCTTCTCTCTTAGCTTGCTTGGTAAGCTTGCTAAGGAGAAGCTTGTGCTTCAAGCTTCCTGTCGCCACCGGCCCGAAACGGGGCGTTCGGCATTCGCGAAGGATGGTTGGACTCGTTTTTTTGTTTTAAAATGTGGATTGCTAGAAAGACTTATTCTCAAACTGAGACCTCGTCAAACGAGCAATTTTATTAAAAGGCTCACCAATCCATATTAATCCCAAGCGGGACCCTCCATGGATTAGTGTTTTTCGCAAAAGGAGGGTTCGTGGAGTCGCCACCAATGTTTTACTCAAAACATTGGAAAAAGGGATAAGGCAATTGATTTAAAAATCAACTTTGGCCACTACAACCAGAGTTGGGTAAGGGAGTCGGTTACGCGTGGGGAAGGTGTTAGCACCCCACGGCGCCCCTTTCGGGTTCCCTATGACAGATTATTTTTAAGAGAACAGTATAAAATTACTAAATTACCCCTATTTATTCTAAGCAATTATAAATTGACTATCTACATGATGACAGTTTAAATATGCACACAGAAAGCAGTAAAAGGAAGGATTGAAAGGAAACCTCTTGAAGCGTGCTTTTATATATTGCAAAGAACTGGGAAGCGTTTTGGCGTTCCCTCGCTCTACAAGCCCGCTCCTCGCTCTCCTAGAACAAAATTTTAACTAAGGGAATCAAAAAGATTTCCCCTCGACTAAGTTCGATCCTCAAGCAAAATGGCTCGGGGCTCAAGAACTTCGTCGGATCGACTCCCAGAGAGATTTCTAGGGCAGGACACTGCTCAAAAACCCCAGAATACTCAAGGAGGGAGTCAAAACTGAGTGAAAAAGTGTGGAATGACGTCCAATTGACGTCATATTTATAGGGAATAGGCGCAATACGGCCTACAGGGGCAATACGGCCGTATTGAAGTTTTTGAACTTCAATACGGTCGTATTGAAGTTCAATACGGTCGTATTGAAATTCAGAAATTTCAATACGCCCGTATTGAGTTCGCTGCGGTTGTATTGAAGTGTCAATACGGTCGTATTGACTTCAGTACGACCGTATTGAAGTGTCAATACGGTCGTATTGACTTCAGTACGGCCGTATTGGGCTTTTTCCCTCCACTTCCTTATTTTGAGCTATTCTAAGACCTCTAGACCTACAGAGAACCCTCCTAGGGCCTTCGAGGAGTCCTTCTGGCTGATTATCCTTCAGTCTTCGAGAGTCTTCAAGCTTTATTTCCGACCCGGACAATTTTAGGGGTCTACAGCTGCCCCCCCTTTACTTAGTCGGACGGCCTTTTGGTGTATCGGCTGACAAGTAAAGGAGTTGACCCAATTGTCCGGGTATTGTGCCGACCTTCTGACTTGTAGCGTCTTCCGGTGGAAAAATGTTGAGTAGCCTCTCCAGGTGGGTGCATACCTCGGCGCTTCTGACATCCTCGGTAGCTGAGTTTACCTTCTCCAAGGTCAACTTCACTCGACGCCCGAGCCGGAAGTTGGACATCAACGCGTCTCTGATGACGCTGATGGTTGAGTACCGCCTCTCCAGGCTTAGCTTCACTCTTTGTTCGAGCCGGAAGCTAAATATCCTTGTGACGACGGTGAGCAGTGTGAGTTTTGCCTCTCCAGGCCTAGTCTCGCTCTTTGTTCGAGCCGGAAACCAAGCACCTTTGTGACGACGGTGAGCAGTGTGAGTTTTGCCTCTCCAGGCCTAGTCTCGCTCTTTGTTCGAGCCGGAAACCAAGCACCTTTGTGACGACGGTGAGCAGTGTGAGTTTTGCCTCTCCAGGCCTTGCTTTGCTTGTTGCCCAAGCTGGAAGCTGTAAGTACCGTCTCTCCAGGCTTAGCTTCACTCTTTGTTTGAGCCGGAAGCTAAGTACCTTTGTGACAACGGTAAGCGGTGAGTACCCCTTTTCCAGAGATAGCTTCGCTCATTGCCCGAGCCGGAAGCTGCATACCTCCGTGTTTGTGACGACGGGGTAGCGTGAATATCTCCTTTCCAGGGATTCGTGATGATTTTGTCTCCACAGTCCACGATGCTGCTTCGACGGTTGTTTTTTGATTTTGTGCCACTAGGGGCTGGATAACGCAGGGATCCGTCTAGGGGATGTGCAGTTACTCATAGGTTCTTGTGTCCCAACTTTCCATTGCGTAGTCGGTTCCCACTGGGGAATTTCTGATTCCTTTGGGTGCAGACACAAAGATGCTCTTTCTGATGTGAGCGGTGCCTTATGATTGGCTGACGTCCTTTCGACGTTGGTGGAGTATCCCGGTTATCCTTGTTCGGGTGTCTCTTTTGGTTTTCTGATTTTGCTGCCTCTGTGTAGGCTGTTATCCGCTGGGGATTCTGGATGTTGATTTTGTCTCCACAGTCCACGATGCTGCTTCGACGATTGTTTTTGATTTTTGTGCCACTGAGGGCTGGATAACGCAGGGATCCGTCTAGGGGATGTGCAATCATTCACAGGTCCCTGTGCCCCAACTTGCATTGCATTGTTGGTACCCTTGGGGAATTTCTGACTCCTTGGGGTATAGACACAGATGCTCTCTCTCTGAGTTGAGCGATGCCTTATGATTGGCTGACGTCCTTTCGACGTTGGTGGAGTATCCCGGTTTATCCTTATTCGGGTATCTCTTTTTGATTTTCTGGATTTTGTTGCCTCTGTGTAGGCTGTTATCCGCCAGGGGATTTTGTCATTGGTTGTGATTGGCCTCTTCTGTTAGGCAGATCATCTTGATGTTCAATGATAGGCTGAGAGCCGGATTCCACTTGGGGAATGATTATTGATCTTTTTATGATTTTTCCTTTTGAAGGAGTGCCTCTTATGTAAGCGACTGAGGAATTGGGGTTCAGTGTTCGGCTGAGTGCCGGATTCCGCTTGGGGAATATTTATTGATATTTTTTGATTTTTCTTCTTTTGCAGGGATGCCTCTGAGTAGGCGATTGGGGAATGAGGGATCTTATGTATCCCAGAGTATTATTTAGGAAGCCTCTGCAGGCTTAGCCTCACTCAGCGCTTTGAGTCGGAGAGCTATCTTCCACTGAGGAAGTGTTAAGTCCTTTGACTTGTATATACTGTTTGGATGATCGCACTTCCATTGGGGATTGCGTCGATTTTGCTTTGATAGCTCTCGCTGGGGGATTTGGCCCGTGAGTGTAAGCTTGAGATATCTCTGGGGAATCGAGCCTTTCTAGGCCCAACTATTCTGAAGGAAGAGTATTGTTTCTGCGAGCCTCTCCAGGCTCAATTATTCTGAGGGAGTATTTTTTCTGCGAGCCTCTCCAGGCTTTAGTTATGATGAAAGAGTATTATTTCGGCTAGCCTCTCCAGGCTCAGTTATTCTGTAAGAGTATTATTTCAGCAAGCCTCTCCAGGCTCAATTATTCTGTGATGTGGAGTATTATTTTGGCGAGCCTCTCCAGGCTCAATTATTCTGAAGGGAGTATTCTTTCTGCGAGCCTCTCCAGGCTCGATTATTCTGAAGGAGTATTATTTCTACGAGCCTCTCCAGGCTCAATTATTCTGTCTGATCGGGAGAGTATTATTTAGGAAGCCTCTACAGGCTTAGCCTCACTCAATGCCTGAGTCGGAGAGCTACTTTCCACTGAGGAAGTCTGAAGTCCTTTGACTTGGATATATTACTTGGATGATCGTACTTCCTTTGGGAGATTTTGACAATCTTGCTTTGAAAGCTCTTGTTGGATATTGGCTTCATGAGCTGAGGTTCCCTTTGGGGAGTATTATTTCTGCGAGCCTCTCCAGGCTCGATTATTCTGTACAAGCTGTTTGTTGGATTTTCTGTATTTTTGCCTTTTTCGTTTTCGGCTTTTTCTATGTTTTGCCTTTTTATTGGTTACGGCTTTTTTTCGTTTTTGCCTTTTCTTTATTGGTTTTGGCTTTTTCTGTATAGAAATGTCTCAGTTATTATGAGAGAGTATTATTTCGGCGAGCCTCTCCAGGCTCAATTATTTTGAGAGTATTATTTTGGCGAGCCTCTCCAGGCTCAGTTATTCTTAAAGAGTATTATTTCGGCAAGCCTCTCCAGGCTCAGTTATTCTGAGAGTATTTTTTCGGCAAGCCTCTCCAGGCTCAGTTATTCTGAGAGTATTCTTTCGGCAAGCCTCTCCAGGCTCAGTTATTCTGAGAGTATTCTTTCGGCAAGCCTCTCCAGGCTCAGTTATTCTGAGAGTATTCTTTCGGCAAGCCTCTCCAGGCTCAGTTATTCTGTATGACGCTGTTGATTTTCTGAATCTTTGCATTTTGTTTGCTGCTGTCATACACAAGCAATTTTCTATTTTTCTATTTTTGTGTGGTTGCCTCATGACGAGGTCTTTGAAAATTTCTTTATGGCCAATACGGCCGCATCCATTTCAGTGTGCCCGTATTTGAATTGAAAATTTGTTCATAACCCTAATTTTGGTATGGGCGTACTGAACATGATACGGGCGTATTGTTTTTCTGAAGTTTATATATATATATATATATTTTTTTTTTTGTTTTTTCAATAAACAGAGAATAAGTGATCTTCCAGTACACCTATCATCTGTATGCATGTATGCAGTATGATGCACCTAATTCTATTTGATTCATTTTTCAAAAGAATTAACCGATGCGTTTTTGGATTTTGCCATTCCTCTTAGACGGGCTGTGCGCTGCCGACTTCTATAACCGAGGAATGATGCGTATTATATTTGAGATTTGGTGTCATCAACCAAATGATCCTTCCCTTTCTTTAGAAGATGTGTCAACCCTCCTATTGACCACTATATCTCCATGTTTCCACTAGATTATTCAAAAATCGTTGGGACAAGAGAGAAAAGAAGGAAATGATATATTTTCAAAAGTTTGTGTTTTAGAGGGGATTATTTTATTTTTGAAAAATGGTTTTTGTAAGAATGGCTGGCCATGGTAGGCTTATGTGTTTAGGCTTGTTCGATTAAACACTTATGAGGTTAAGCACATCTTTGTTATTAATGATTTGTGCTTTGACAACTTGGATAGCTTTTCTTGAGCTCCTTGTTGAATTCAATTGATGGTACCATCATGGATTTATTTTGTTTTTTCCTTTTTTGATGGCTCTTACTTTTGCCTAAAACACCCATTTGTGATGTCTTAGCGGGCTTTTGTTTTTGTTCATTATTTTGTAACCCTAATTTTTGCCTAGGTCACCCTTTTGTGGGATTCCTAGCGGGTCTTTTGGTCTTATTTTGTAACCCTAACTTTTGCCTAGGTCACCCTTTTGTGGGATTCCTAGCGGGTCTTTTGCTCTTTAGGATTTCTTTATCCATGATGGCACTTATTGAGGCCAAGAAAAGGTGCTCCAAATTGACACACACACTTCCACATAAAAATGATGTGGGTTTATTATTATTAAGATGATTTTAACCTCATTCATGTTTATTCAAACAGGGTTAAAATAATGTGGTCTAGAATTTTATTGCAAGCGAGAAAAGAAGCAATAAAGAATTAATGAAGAATGATTTTATTATAATCGCAGCGGAAACATGTGCCCTATCGAGGCTCGGGGGTCGGGCTGTCCCCGAGGAGTGATCTCTAATAGTCACTGAATTTACACATCCCTATTAGAAGGAGAAAAATATTTTGACGACGACGACCGGCCTTGACGCTTGTGAACCGGCCTTCCTAAAGATCTGGCTTAAAGAACGTCGAGAAGGATCTTGATTCCTCTTCGTTCTTTGATCTTTGTTAGGGTTGTATCCTAACCCTTGTTTCCCCGGATTTATCCTTGATAATGGGTAGCTCCGGGATTCTTTGGGAGTCCTTGCCTAATCCTTGTCCTGGCAAGTATCCGTTCTTGGTGAGCATGGAGGCTACCTTCTTCATTTCTCGGGGAAACGTTTCGACATTGGCGATTTCCAATGCTTGGAAGGCGGTTTCTAAAGCTTCCTCTGCTGCATCCACATAAAGTATGTTGGATGGCTTGCTGATGAGTATGTCATCTTTAGCTTGTTCGGTCACCAGCTTGTCACCCACAATGAATTTGACTTTCTGGTGGAGCGTAGAAGGTACAGCTTTCGCATCATGAATCCAAGGTCGGCCGAGGAGACAACTGTATGCGGGAGTAATGTCCATCACTTGGAATTCGACATTAAAGATAGTGGGTCCAATTTGGATTGGAAGATTGATCTCTCCCACCACTTCTCTTTTAGAACCATCGAAGGCTCGAACGATCATGTTGCTCGGGCGCATTTGGACTCCCTTGATTGCCAATTGCTTGAGCGTTCTTTTTGGCATCACATTCAAGGAAGATCCATTATCTACCAAGACTTTAGCGATGTGATACTCCTTGCAAGGGCTTGTTGTGGTTTGATCCCTCGGCGGGGATTTCTTCATCGATGAAGGTGAGGTGATCATTAGCCTTGATGTGACTAACAATCCCCTCAAACTCGTCTTGGGAGATAGTGTGCGACACGTATGCCTCGTTCAAGACTTTCAACAGATCTTGTCGATGCGGTTCGGAGCTTCGGATCAACGACGACAGCGTAATCTTTGCTGGCGTCTTATGAAGTTGATCCTCGATGGAGTACTCGCTCTATCGGATATACTTTAACAGCTCGTCTGTCTCCTCCTCAGATTCTTTTTCCTCGGTTTTCTTTTCTTCTTTTTCTTTATTCTTGGTTTTATCATGAAGATCTTTGGGAGTGTAGATCCTGCCACTCCTAGTCATGCCCCCAAGTCCAACGATGTTGGAGATATCGCTGTCGGCAGAAGAGTGGATGTCGTATATCCACGGCACAGCCTTATTTGATTTGTAAGGGAAAGGCCTTGGAACTGTGATCCTTAATGGTGTCGGACCTTCCCCTTTATTCGTCTTGATTACCAACAACGGAGTTGATGTGCGCTCGCTTGGCGCGGTTGTTGACGAACGGCGTGCGATCCATTTTTGAACATACGCATCGATTTAATCCTTTCTTTTTATTTATGTTTATTAATGAATTACTAGGAGGGATGTATGAAATGCAAACCTAGATCCCTCCATGATCTTTGATAAGAATGCATGATATGAAATGGTGATGTTGAATATGCATGCATAGTGTTTATTTAACTAAGCATTATCATGTTTTCGGGATATTCCTAAAATGATGCATGATATTGCTTGGTTTGGATAAATAACCCCTTTTTCTTTTTTGGGTATTTTTATTTTATATATTTTTTGTATTTTTGGGTGAAAAGGGAAACTACCTATATGAATGTGATGAAGGTAGATGTTAACACCGTATAATGGAAGATTCTTATTCCTATTTATTCTTATTTTAAAAAGAATAGGAATGTTGTATGTTTAAAGAAATGCAATGTATGCTCAAACAATTTCACATAAACAATGCACAAACAATTCACTCATCCACGAACAGTCACGAGCGAATCACGAGGTAGGGGTCTCCTGCAGAAAAGTGCATATTCAAGGAGGATCTAACTGTTCTCACTTGGTCAAAGGCCCCCAAGGTGCCCCCATTATAGGGACCCAATTCCTCTCGTCGTAGGTCGATGGAAAGTTCCAACGCACCGTCGGACTCAAGTTCATGGTTATCACCTTGAGTGATGTTTTCCGACAACGGTCTACGGGCACCTATAGACCCATTCGACAACCGGCCGTACTAACATCCACTCCCTATGGTTAATCACTCATGCCCCCGGGTATAGAGGGAACTGTTGTGTGCAAAGGTTTGTGTGCAGTTTTTATCTCAAACATTTGCGGAATTTAAACATACAACAGTTATTTTAAAGCCATATAATAAATCATGTTATCATACAAGCAAGGGGTAATAAAGTAATTTTAACTATTATTTTAAAAATAATCTGTCACTAAATGGGACTGACTCTCGAGGCTTCCCCAGCGGAGTCGCCATCTGTCGCCACCGGCCCGAAACGGGGCGTTCGGCATTCGCGAAGGATGGTTGGACTCGTTTTTTTGTTTTAAAATGTGGATTGCTAGAAAGACTTATTCTCAAACTGAGACCTCGTCAAACGAGCAATTTTATTAAAAGGCTCACCAATCCATATTAATCCCAAGCGGGACCCTCCATGGATTAGTGTTTTTCGCAAAAGGAGGGTTCGTGGAGTCGCCACCAATGTTTTACTCAAAACATTGGAAAAAGGGATAAGGCAATTGATTTAAAAATCAACTTTGGCCACTACAACCAGAGTTGGGTAAGGGAGTCGGTTACGCGTGGGGAAGGTGTTAGCACCCCACGGCGCCCCTTTCGGGTTCCCTATGACAGATTATTTTTAAGAGAACAGTATAAAATTACTAAATTACCCCTATTTATTCTAAGCAATTATAAATTGACTATCTACATGATGACAGTTTAAATATGCACACAGAAAGCAGTAAAAGGAAGGATTGAAAGGAAACCTCTTGAAGCGTGCTTTTATATATTGCAAAGAACTGGGAAGCGTTTTGGCGTTCCCTCGCTCTACAAGCCCGCTCCTCGCTCTCCTAGAACAAAATTTTAACTAAGGGAATCAAAAAGATTTCCCCTCGACTAAGTTCGATCCTCAAGCAAAATGGCTCGGGGCTCAAGAACTTCGTCGGATCGACTCCCAGAGAGATTTCTAGGGCAGGACACTGCTCAAAAACCCCAGAATACTCAAGGAGGGAGTCAAAACTGAGTGAAAAAGTGTGGAATGACGTCCAATTGACGTCATATTTATAGGGAATAGGCGCAATACGGCCTACAGGGGCAATACGGCCGTATTGAAGTTTTTGAACTTCAATACGGTCGTATTGAAGTTCAATACGGTCGTATTGAAATTCAGAAATTTCAATACGCCCGTATTGAGTTCGCTGCGGTTGTATTGAAGTGTCAATACGGTCGTATTGACTTCAGTACGACCGTATTGAAGTGTCAATACGGTCGTATTGACTTCAGTACGGCCGTATTGGGCTTTTTCCCTCCACTTCCTTATTTTGAGCTATTCTAAGACCTCTAGACCTACAGAGAACCCTCCTAGGGCCTTCGAGGAGTCCTTCTGGCTGATTATCCTTCAGTCTTCGAGAGTCTTCAAGCTTTATTTCCGACCCGGACAATTTTAGGGGTCTACACTTCCAAGCTTGAGAAGCACCAAGCTATTTGGCCAAGTGTGAACACAAGTGTGAACACAAGTGTGAACACATCTAGGTGGGCGGCTCTTTGGAATTATTTCACTCCAATCACGTTTTAAAATTGTTAATTTGGTTTAGTTAGGTTCATCCAATGTGAATGGAACCTAGCTAAATCAAATCTATGAAAAATTAGGAGTAAAATGAGTCCAATATGTAAATTTTAGCCTAGGACCACCTTTTGGCTAAATTGCTAGGAACACTCTCTAGCTTACTAGAGACACTCTCTAGTTTGCTAATGCCACTCCTATTCCTACTACTAGAAAACTAAGAAAGAGTGTATTTCTAGGTTAGGTTAAATGGATTCAAAGTGCCCAAGTAACCTACCCTAGAAACAATATACAATAGCTACTAGAAAGGAAATAAAGTGCCTCACAAATACAAAGGCAAAAATACACCTATACAAGTATCTACTATATACAAGGTACAAGAAAACAACTATACAAGTATGTACAATGGAAACTTAAGAGACTAATAAGAGGAACTATAATCAATGCTCATGATGAGCAAAGGTCTTTGAAGCACCTCCTCTTTAGAAGTCTCCTCTAGCTTCCTAACCATGGACCTAGTTAAAGGCCCAATGGTCTTCATGGGTGAGCCTCCTTGGATCAACCTTCGCCTTTCTTGGTCTTACCTCTTCCAAATGGATCCTTGGGTATTAGATTTCCATCACTCTTTACACTCTCTTCCATGATGTATCTAACATATGATATGATCAAGGGTTGTCTAGGTAGTTTCCTTATTATATTCACTTTGTTTTCTTGTAGAAGCCTAGGTTACCACATAGGGTACTTTAGGCAAGATATCTTAGTATATAGGACTACTTCATTAGTTTCTTATAGTTTTAGTACTTTAACATCTTTTGGATTTAGTTTTACACTTAGACTACACTATAGTGAGGATCCTATTCTTATGCTTAGAGAACCCATCCATCCAAGTCTAAGAACCCTTGGTAGTACTATAGAAAGGATTCCTCATAGGGTGCACTTTCCACATGTATTATATGCATATTTTATTACTAATGCTTTGTTTCTTACTTTTGTAGGTGATGCTATCCTTGTGGAAGGACCACGGGATTTGAGGACAAATCCTTTCGAAGGGGGAGGGTATGATGGAAATCTAATCCCCAAGGATCCATTTGAAAGAGGTAAGACCAAGAAAGGTGAAAGGTGATCCAAGGATGCTCACACTTGAAGACCATTGGGCCTTTAACTAGGTCTATGGTTAGGAAGCTAGAAGAGGCTTCTAAAGAGTAGGTGCTTCTTAGACCTTTGCTCTTCATGAGCATTGATTATGATTCCTCTTATTAGTCTCTTGAGTTTCCATTGTACATACTTGTATAGTTGATTTCTTGTACCTTGTATATAGTAGATACTTGTATAGGTGTATTTTTGCCTTTGTATTTGTGAGGCACTTTATTTCCTTTTCTAGTAGCTTTTGTACATGGATTCTAGGGTAGGTTACTTGGACACTTTGACTCCATTTAACCTAACCTAGAAATACACTCTTTCTTAGTTTTCTAGTAGTAGGAATAGGAGTGGCATTAGCAAACTAGAGAGTGTCTCTAGTAAGCTAGAGAGTGTTCCTAGCAATTTAGCCAAAAGGTGGTCCTAGGCTAAAATTTACATATTGGACTCATTTTACTCCTAATTTTTCATAGATTTGATTTAGCTAGGTTCCATTCACATTGGATGAACCTAACTAAACCAAATTAACAATTTTAAAACGTGATTGGAGTAAAATAATTCCAAAGAGCCGCCCACCTAGATGTGTTCACACTTGTGTTCACACTTGTGTTCACACTTGGCCAAATAGCTTGGTGCTTCTCAAGCTGGGAAGCTTGAAGCACAAGCTTCTCCTTAGAAAGCTTACCAAGCAAGATAAGAGAGAAGCTTGCTCTCCAAGCCTCTTGACCTTGGACGGTTTAGCTAGACCCAACCATGGTTCCTAGTGAACCATGGTTAAGACTAGCTTGCTCTCTAAGCTTCCTACTCCTATATTTTCGTTTTTACTTCATTGTAAAACACTTTTGAGATAATTGAGATTGTATTTTCTGAATAGAGTTCAGATTTCTCTCTTCCAAAAGTCCTTAAACCTCTTTGAGTGCATCCAATTCTCTTATCCCTTCATAGAAGAGTGTGGTGAGAATTGAAGGGGCTTATCTCTTCTCCAAGGAGTGGCGCCTCTTGGGAGAGTTTCTCCACCAACTGTGGTGGTCTTAAGGCCTCCTCCTCCATAGGAGACCTTAACCAAGCATAGGAAGAATCAAGGAGTTCAAGGTCTAGGGAGGAGCTTGAAGGGAACTCAACATCAATCCGGGTTTCTCCAACAAGTTTCCATCACAAGGTTTTAGTGGCTCCTTGATTATTTAGTCGATGTGTAGTCAAGCGTCTCCCAACTCCGTTCAGGGACATCTCGATCTTTCCTCTGTGAGTATTCACTGTGCATTCTCCGTGTATATTTTCGGTACCATTTTAATGCCATAAGGTTTAAGAGAAAAGACAGAAGGGATGTTTGTATTTTTTTTAGAAGGGTTGTTAGAATGGATGTTTTTCCCAAAAAGTTTTTTTTTTTTTTTTTTAGAAGGGTTGTTAGAATGGATGCTTTTTCCAAATGGTTTTTTAGAAGAATGGCTGGCTAAGGTGGGCTTTAGTGTTTATGGCTATTAAACAAAACATATTTGCTACAAAGAAGCTATCATTGTGTTTAGCCTTTTTGGAAAGTGAAGTGATGACTCGGGGTCGTACTTTACTTGGATGATTCCTCTGAGCCGTCTTTGGGTTTTCAACTCAGGTTGCTGCTATAACGTCCTAACTTTTTCCTAGGTCACTTGAAATGTGTTTCCTAGCGGACATTTTTCTTTTGATCTTTTTCTTTTGCCTAGGTTACCCATTTTTACTTGGGGATTGCCTAGCAGATCTTGCCCTAACTTTTGCGCAGCCCCCTTAGTGGGTTTCCTGCCGGGCCTTCATTTTTTTTTTGCAGCACTCATGAGGTATGGGATGTCTTTATTTTATCAAACCCTAGTCATGTCTGGATTCCTGATTATTCCTTTATTATCCTTTCCATGCTATTATCGAGTAACATCTTTGTCGCAAATACATTTTGTTTATTAAGGGTTGATGGATGAGGCCTAGAGTGAATATTTAAAGGGAGAAGAGAAACGAAAGAGTGTTATGGCATTTAAAATAGTACTTTCAATTTACACGTGCCCCTTTAGCAAAGCTCGAAGGCCCGGGCATGCCCCGAGTTCATGATTTATACACAGAGAGATAGACAGAGGTTGCCCCCTAGAGAGTCATGAATGATTTGATAATTTCCAAAAGAAAACCTTTCCACTTGCTTGAACGTCGGTGTTTTGCATTTGGAGTGAAACCTTTGTGAATTCTTGCTTTCGAAGGGAATACTCGAGCTACCTTTCGATTCCAACTCAGATAGACATTTCTGATTTTTATATTTCCCTACTTTTGCATAGGACGTATCCTATAGGGATTTTAATTTTTTTTTCACCTTAATTTTTGCCTAGGACGCCCTTTACGGGTTTTCATCCTAACGGGTTTTTTGTATGCAATGTCTTTATTCTTCAATTGGGTTTTGTCTTGTAATTCCCTGAAAAGCAAGGATTCGTCCATTCTTGACCATTCCTCTTATCCCGGCAATTGTTGTTTCCGCATGGGAAAGTCTCGATGTTTGAATAGTCAATTTGGGTGTGTAATGCCCCCAATTACTGATAAGTGTTCCCCGATTTGATGTGTCAGGTTCGCATTTGATTACAGTAATTTCCATTATCCGGCTAACACGCACAAATTAGATTTTCCTTTTTATTCTTATTTATTATTTACAAGGAAGGCTTGTTATCTATATGAAACGTAAAATAGGATGCAAAGACATGAGAAATTCGACGGATATTATTCTCATTGATTTTTGTTTAGAGAACATTCTTTGCATACTATTATATGTGCCTTCCATTTCTAATGAATGTATGCTAATGTACTATCCTAGGAGATGCATGATATTTATTTTTTACCTAAATTTTATCATGTTTTTTTTTTTTTTTTTTACTAAGAGTTATAATGCATGATTTTTTTTTATATTTTTTTGTTTTTTTTTTTTTAGATAGACTACCCTATATGATGCTTTAGAGTTAGGGTATATAAAAAGGAGTTAAATTTTTATCATATTTTTTTTATTAATATCTATTTGTTTATAAATCTTCTCTATTTGAAATAAATAAACACAAACAAATGCAACACACATATGCTCAAACAAATATACACCCGCGAACAGTCACGTTTAAATCCTTGGTCTGTGGTCCCTGCAAGAAAAGTGCATTGTATAGGAAAGTTCTAATCTCACTAGTCTTAAGGCCCCCAAGGTGCCCCCATTATAGGGACCCAGTATCTCTGTTGCCGTCACCTGGCAAACTCTAAGGTTTGTCACAGTATTTCGGGCTAGAGTAACTGGTTATCACCTTGAGTGTGGTTTCCGACAAGGCTCGCAGGCTCCAAGGCCAAACTTGGGCCGGTCGTACGTCAACCACTCCCTATGTTTATTACCCTCATGCCCCCAAGTGTAGGGGAAACTGTTGTGTGCAAAGGTTTGTGTACAATTTTT
Source organism: Cajanus cajan (assembly GCF_000230855.2). Taxonomy (NCBI): domain Eukaryota; kingdom Viridiplantae; phylum Streptophyta; class Magnoliopsida; order Fabales; family Fabaceae; genus Cajanus; species Cajanus cajan. The sequence continues at coordinate 37,726,281 of NC_138525.1, forward strand.
ATCTCAAAAAGTGCAGAATTTAAATAAGCAAATAGATATAAAAGCCAAACAAAGTAAAGGGGAAAAATATTTAAATTATTATTTTTATTTTATTAACTTCATCAATTAAATGGGCCTGACCCTCTTAAAACATCCCCAGCGGAGTCGCCATCTGTCGCAACCCAAAAATTTTCGATCTTGCGACCTATGGTTTAGACATCCTTTTAAAAGTCTCATTAATTAAGGAATGTCCGGACACCAGACTAATCCTTAATCAATGGTTTTGAAAATAGGTTCATGGAGTCGCCACCAATATTTTACTCAAAACATTGGAAAAAGAAAAGGTTTTTAAAGATCCAATAATGGCCTTGATAACCAGAATTGGGTTCGGGGGTCGGTTACCTGTAGGGAAGGTATTAAGCACCCCTACAACGCCCTCAATTATTGGATTAGAAATTAGACACTTGAGGCTAGAATTTAGACTCAAGAATCGTGTAAAAATGTTAAGAATTGATTGAGTTATGCGAGTTATAAGTTCAGTCTCCATTCCAATGTGTGAAATATTAAGTTTTGAGTTATCATCCATGCGAGGTGACCTTAATGACATTTTTAGGCTTCATGTTCTTCAAAAACGTTGTAGCTTTCGGTGTTATCTTCCCAATTGCTTTTGAATCACTAAAAAAGATGTGTATAACTCAAGTTATGGTCAAAATCGTGAGTAGAGGTCAAGTTGTCACAATTTACGGTGCCTAACGCGAGGATTCTATTTTAGTTTGTGTTTTTGACGTTTTGGGACCCCTATTTAGCATGTTTGTGATTCTTTATGATTCTTAGTAAGCATAGCAATCTAACCCGTCCCCGTGGGTACCCGCCCGAACCCGCCCCGATTTGGACAGGAAAAACCTGTGTTTATCGGGTTCGGGTTCGGGTTTTCCCCGATTGATAAAATCGGGGGTGGGGGCGGGGACGGGGATGTTAATACCCACCCCGCCCCCGCCCCCACCCCGCTTAATAATATTAAAAAATTATTTATATATATAAACCAAAATTAGAAATATTTATATGTAAAAACTTATATTATTTTTCTTTTCTTTTATTTTTTTAAAATTTTCATATTTATTTAAAAGAAAAAAAATAAAAAAAAAGAAGGAAAAAATATAGGAGCGAGAAATCATCTAATAAGACAAGCGCCATGATTCGACAGTGACTTGGCCCACCTAGCCTCCACCACGGGACAATTGATGCAACCCGCAACACTACCTTTTGAAGTGAGCAATCCTTTGAGCCTTCAAGCTAGGATGCTTCCATCTCTAGCCTAGGTTTTCCTTCTTCGAGTTCTTCATTCAAACAACCTCAATCTGTTCGGTTAAAGTCTCCAAGAAGAAGATCCGTGCATTGGTGAAGCTAAGGAGAGGAACCTCATTCACTTCTTTTTTCTTTTGCCATCAAATCTATTATGACATAGTCGATCTTAAAAGTTGTGAATTTTTTTGAATGTTTGACTTGTTTTGGGAGCGTCTCAGAACAAAACCTGCAAATGAATAAATATCAGGCAAGCAGTTCAAATTTTTTCAATTAACCAAAATATCTATATTTTCTATGTTACTTCTCAATGAACCAAATTGCATACAAATGAGAAGAGAGGATAAATGTCAACCATATATATAATCAAATAGTTTTAAATACATGTAATACTTAAATGGACCACATTGCTCAATGAAATGCAAGTCCTAATTAGCTAGTCAAAGGAATACTATAAAACATAAGCCCAAACTAGTTAATGTAATGGTCAATAAAAAATGTGGCTCATTGTTCCCTAATGGTGTTTATGTCTTCTAGCGGTAATGGTGATCGATCTATAAATATTTGTTAAGAAAAATTAGAATTATTATTAATAATTCATAAAATATCTAAAATGAGAACTTAAAATAAAAACTTTCAAAATTGTAAAACGTACTTCAGTCCACCAAGATACTATTTGTGAATCGACAATAGTATGCATTGCCTTCATAAAATAATATCTGCACTCATAGTTTCCTTTTTTTTATAAGACTACAAATGGAATATAAAATCAATTTCATTAGAAGTAGTAATTCAAAACAAAATTACTTAAAAAATATCATTTCTAGAATTAAAATCTTACTTTAGGAAAGACCTAATTCATTTTTTTCTTCAACTTTGAACCCTTAAGTATATGTGTTCCGGCCACGGGGTGCACCATGGTTTTTTCCTAGGTTAAGCCTCAAAGCTAAAGCATTCAAGACTGTAATCTGTCGTCTCAACCCTAGGGTTTTGGGTTTTGTAGTTTCTTGTTCATGGGCCTTACGGGCCCTAGGAATGTAGGGATTTCCTTAGCCGTTATGATCTGGGAGATATTTGGTGAATGAGAGTGGGACCTTGCCCTGGCTATCGGGTAGCTCCTACATGGGGAAATCGTATCGGTCCTTGACCGACTAGACCCATACTGGGGTCTAGTCGGGTATGGGCCGAGTGGCCCCTCTTAAGTTAGTGTAGTCGGAACTCGACCGACTGGGCGTACGTAGCGCAGCCAATCGGATAACGGCCGAGTGTCTCTTTAGAGAGAGGGAGGAGTCGGCTCCTGCTAGGGTCAACCTACCCCATGTAGAGGACGTCGGTCGGATTTTGACCTGGGCCATATACTTTGGAATATTAACTTGGGAATTACCAGTCGAACTCCGACCGGGACGGTCCACTTGCCTTCCAGCCCTAAGCCTATAAGGCGAGAGGGCTTAAGAACTAGCCCCTACGATTCATATCGGAAATAAACCAAGGCATCTCACGGGTTTGTTTTCTGAAGGGTGGGCCTACTCGGTTCTCAGCCGAGATCAAATTGACCGAGCTCAAACGTGGGATCAGAGTGCCTGTAGGGAATATAAGTCGGACTCAAACCTGGACGGTCCAATATGATATCCTTCTGTTGGCATCCTTACTTGCATGGACATGAGATGATAAACAAGGAAGATGACACCTTACTCCAAGGATCAAGTTCTTCAAGGTGGCATAAGGTTTTAAGGAGGATGATGAAGGAATGGAAGGATTTGGAGGTTGGGCAGAAGCTGTTTGATGAAAGGCTTGAGAAGGTGCACTCTAGGGTTGGCTCACTTCATGGTAATGAAGGCTACTTCTAGGGTTTTTCTCTCAAGGTGGAGATGGTAGGGTTTGGTCGAAAATAGCTAAGGGAGACTAAGGAAAATATCAAGGCTCAAAGGCTCACTCAATATTATAATTTCCAAAGTGATGGAAAAGACTAGGAGGAGTTGATGGCTTCCTCCTTCCATGGATGATGTAGAGTATGAAGGGGAAGACCTTGCCCTTGATCTAGTTCACCAAAGGGAAGACACAAAGGAAGATTTAGGGTGGAAAAAGGGAAGGTAGGCGTGAAGGTGTTTAGGGTGGTGGTGTATGGTTGCTCAAGTTGGCTCACTGCAAGTGTAGGTGGAGGCCACTCTAGGTTTCCTATTCTCCAAGGGTGGAGATAGGAGGAGGTTAGCCGAAACTAACTAGTGACTAAGGATGGGATTTTGAGGCACAAAAGGCTCACTCAATATCATATAATCCAAAGTATTTACAAGTGGTGGGGTGTTGGGTATTTATAGGAGGGGAGGCATCTAGGGTTGCATTTGGGACATGCATGGCCGAAATTCATAAGGCAAATGCACTCCAAATGACATGCCAAATGAACCCTAGATGCTACTTGGTGACCAAGTTTGGAATCTATGGGTCTAGATTGGCTACATCAAGGTGCATGATATGATCATGCAACCTTTACCCTCCACTTGGGCCTAAGCCTTTCTATCACCAAAAATAGATCCAAAACTCACCAAAAATAGGCGCACCTCCTAATGTAATACCCTAGCCCAAATTAGAAACCTAATCTCCTAAAGCACCCCATAATACAAGGGTAAAATGGGAAATACAAAGAAATAAATCCTATGACTAAAATACCCCAAAATACAAGGGTAAAAATGGAAAATATAATAAATCCTAAATTAATGATGCTTAGGAGAGCACTAATACTCTATGATCATGAGGAGAGTGTCCCTTGGTGTGTGAACTCCCTCCTCCTCTTCAACTCTCCTAGCCATGGACCTAGTGATGGGGCCCACATGTGTCTTCAAGGATGGTCCTCCATCAGGAGTGGTAGATGATTTCTCCTTAACTTCTCCTTTGCTCGGATCTTCTTCAAGAAGATGGAAACCACAATGATGAACACTAGATGGAGGATGATTCACGGATTGGAAGAAGGCTTAAGCCTTGGATGGAAGCATCCAAGCTTAAGGTTCAAGGCAAAGCTCACTTCAAAGAGGAGGAAACCTAAAAGGGTTCCTAAAAGTGTAGCTCTCTAAATTCGGTGACTCTTGAAGAAATTTGGCTGAATAAACTCTCAAATTTCATTATTCTCAAAAGTGAATACAAAAATGTGAAGGGAGGACTTAAGTATGCACGGAAATGAAGCACATAGGCACCTAAACCAAAGCTACACAAATTGGCGCCTAAAGTTTGAATTCAAATTTGAAATTTGAATTCAAACTTTGGTGCACATGTGTAAGTCCGAAAATTTAGGTACCAAGGTGCATTTAGGTCTGATTTGAGAGTCATTTAGGGTTAATTTGAGTGTCACATGTTCAGCCACCAATGGTGCAAAACATGTGACTCAAATGTAACTTAAATGGCTTCCAAATTAAACCTAGTTTAACCTAATTAGCATACTTTAGTATTCCTTGTATTTTCCTATTCTAATGACCTATTTACATTGGTCAAACAATTAAAATGGAAAGGAAAAATTACAAGAATGAAAATGAGCCCAATATTGGGTACCAAAAGCCCAAAGGCCCATGAAGCCCAAAACTAGGCCCAACTAGCCTAAAACCTAAAATGCTACTCTATGTGGTCCAAAATACAAGACCAAAATATATGATACCTATACTAACATGATGTATACAAAACATATGAAAATAGCTATAACAAAATATGGCCCATGAAAAGTTTAACTTGGGCCTTCCCAGGCCCATCAGGCCCATTGGGCCTTGACTGGCCCAAACCTTCATGTCTAGCCAACTCCTCTTGGCTCCTTCAATATGTCACTGTCGCCACCGGCCCCAAACGGGCCTCGGCGGTCGCGAAGACGGTCGAGCTCGCTTTTATTTTAGTTTTGAAAATGTATTGGATTATTAGAACGACTTGTTCTCAAACTGAGACCTTGTCGATCTTATCCAATTTATTTATTAAAAGTCTCACCAATCCATATTAATCCCAAGCGGGACCCTCCATGGATTAATGGTTTTCGCAAAAGGAGGGTTCGTGGAGTCGCCACCAATGTTTTACTCAAAACATTGGAAAAAGGGATAAGGCAATTGATTTTACAAATCAACTTTGGCCATTACAACCAGAGTTGGGTAAGGGAGTCGGTTACGCGTGGGGAAGGTGTTAGCACCCCACAGCGCCCCTTTCGGGTTCCCTATGACAGATTATTTCTAAAATAATAGCGTAAAATTACTAAATTACCCCTATTTATTATAAGCGATTATAAATTAACTATCTACATGATGACAGTATGCACACAGAAAGCAGTAAAAGGAAGGATTTAAGAAGAAACCTCTTGAAGCGTACTTTTATATATTGAGTAAAACTGGGAAGCTTTTTGGCGTTCCCTCGCTCTACAAGCTCGTTCGCTCCTTCCTAAAAACTTTTGACTATGGAAATCCGGAGGATTTCCCTTCGACTAGGTTCGAATCTCCAAGCTAAGTGCTCGGAATTCCAGAACTTCGTCGGATCGACTCCCAGAGAGATTTCTAGGGCAGAACACTGCTCAAAAACCCCAGAATACTCAAGGAGGGAGTCAAAACTGAGTGTGAAAAAGTGGAATGACGTCCAATTGACGTCATATTTATAGGGAATAGGCGCAATACGGCCTACAGGAGCAATACGGCCGTATTGAAATTTTTGAACTTCAATACGGCCGTATTGAGTTCAATACGGCCGTATTGAAATTCAGAAATTTCAATACGGCCGTATTGAGTTCAATACGGCTGTATTGAAGCTTCAATACGGCCGTATTGATTTCAGTACGGCCGTATTGAAGTTTCAGAAACTTCAATACGCCGTATTGAGTTCACTGCGGCCGTATTGAAGCTTCAATACGGCCGTATTAAGTTCAGTACGGCCGTATTGGGCTTCATTCCCTCCACTTCCTTATTTTGAGCTATTCTAAGACCTCTAGACCTACAGAGAACCCTCCTAGGGCCTTCCAGGAGTCCTTCTGGCTGATCTTCCTTCAGTCTTCGAGAGTCTTCAAGCTTTATTTCCGACCCGGACAATTTTAGGGGTCTACAGCTGCCCCCCCTTTACTTAGTCAAACGGTCTTTTGGTGTACCGGCTGACAAGTAAAGGAGTTGACCCAATTGTCCGGGTGATGCGCCGACCTTCTGACTTGTAGCGTCTTCCGGTGGAAAATTGTTGAGTAACCTCTCCAGGTTGTTGCATACCTCGGCGCTCCTGACAACCTCGGTAGCTAAGTTTACCCTCTTCAGGTCCTGCCTCTTAACATTCAGCAGTGTGAGTTTACCCTCTCCAGGTCCTGCCTCTTAACATTCAGCAGTGTGAGTTTACCCTCTCCAGGTCCTGCCTCGTAACATTCAGCAGTGTGAGTTTACCCTCTCCAGGTCCTGCCTCTTAACATTCAGCAGTGTGAGTTTACCCTCTCCAGGTCCTGCCTCTTAACATTCAGCAGCGTGAGTTTACCCTCTCCAGGTCCTGCCTCTTAACATTCAGCAGTGTGAGTTTACCCTCTCCAGGTCCTGCCTCTTAACATTCAGCAGTGTGAGTTTACCCTCTCCAGGTCCTGCCTCTTAACATTCAGCAGTGTGAGTTTACCCTCTCCAGGTCCTGCCTCTTAACATTCAGCAGCGTGAGTTTACCCTCTCCAGGTCCTGCCTCTTAACATTCAGCAGTGTGAGTTTACCCTCTCCAGGTCCTGCCTCTTAACATTCAGCAGTGTGAGTTTACCCTCTCCAGGTCCTGCCTCTTAACATTCAGCAGTGTGAGTTTACCCTCTCCAGGTCCTGCCTCTTAACATTCAGCAGTTGAGTTTACCCTCTCCAGGTCCTGCCTCTTAACATTCAGCAGTGTGAGTTTACCCTCTCCAGGTCCTGCCTCTTAACATTCAGCAGTGTGAGTTTACCCTCTCCAGGTCCTGCCTCTTAACATTCAGCAGTTGAGTTTACCCTCTCCAGGCCTGCTTCCGTGTCTTCTGATCACTTCGGCAATGATTTGATATGATTTTTGTCTCCACAGTCCACGATGCTGCTTCGACGGTTTTTCTGATTTTGTGCCGCTGAGGGCTGGATAACGCAGGGATCCGTCTAGGGGATGTGCAGTCATTCATAGGTTCTTGTGCCCCAACTTGCATTGCATTGTTGGTACCCATGGGGAATTTTTGACTCCTTGGGGTGTAGACACAGATGCTCTCTCTCTGAGTTGAGCGATGCCTTATGTTTGGCTGACGTCCTTTTGACGTGGGTGGAGTATCCCGGTTGTCCTTATTCGGGTATCTCTTTTGGATTTTCTGATTTTTGTAGCCTCTGTGTAGTCTGTTTATCCGCTGGGGATTTTGTCATTCATTTCTTGACTGGCCTCTTCTGTTAGGCAAATGATCTTGATGTTTGGTGCTTGGCTGGATGCCACATTCCGTTTGGGGAATATTTATTGATATATATTTTTTTCCTTTTTTGGAAGAGTGCCTCTGAGTAGGCGAATTATCTTGATGTTCAGTGTTCGGCTGAGTGCCGGATTCCTCTTGGGGAATGGTTATTGATCTTTTTGTGATTTTTCTTGAAGGAATGCCTCTGTGTAGGCTGTTACCCGCTGGGGGATTTTGTCGTTGATTTTGATTAGCCTCTTCTGTTAGGCATATCATCTTGATGTTCAATGATTGGCTGAAAAGCCAAATTCAGCTTGGGGAATAATTATTGATATTTTTTATTTTCTTCTCCTTTTTGCAGGGATGCCTCTTGAGTAGGCGATTGGGGATTTGGGGATCTTATTGTATCCCAGAGTATTATTTAGGAAGCCTCTACAGGCTTAGCCTCGCTCAGCGCTTTGAGTCGGAGAGCTATCTTCCACTGAGGAAGTGTTAAGTCTTTTGACTTGTATATACTGTTTGGATGATCGCACTTCCATTGGGGATTGCGTCGATCTTGCTTTGATAGCTCTCGCTGGGGATTTTCCCGTGAGCTTGAGCTGAGGTTCCCTCTGGGGAGTATTATTTTTGCGAGCCTCTCCAGGCTCAGTTATTCTGCATACTGTGGAGGATGTGGAGTTTTATTTTGGTAAGCCTCTCCAGGCTTAGTTATTCTGTACAAACTGTTTGTTGGATTTTCTATATCCTTGCCTTTTTTCATTTTCGGCTTTTTCTGTATTTTGCCTTTTCTTCTGATTTGGCTTTTTCTGTATTTTGCCCCTTTTTTTATGTTTTTGGCTTTTGCTGTACAGAAATTAAAAGTGCTAAAGAAATTAAATTCAGTTATTATGAGAGAGTATTATTTCGGCGAGCCTCTCCAGGCTCAGTTATTTTGTAGGAGTATTATTTCGGCAAGCCTCTCCAGGCTCAATTATTCTGAAGGAGTATTATTTCGACAAGCCTCTCCAGGCTCAATTATTCTGTATGACGAGGGAGTATTATTTCGGCGAGCCTCTCCAGGCTCAGTTATTCTGAGAGTATTCTTTCGGCAAGCCTCTCCAGGCTCAGTTATTCTGAAAGAGTATTATTTCGACAAGCCTCTCCAGGCTCAGTTATTCTGTGGGAGTATTGTTTCGGCAAGCCTCTCCAGGCTCAGTTATTCTGAGAGTATTCTTTCGGCAAGCCTCTCCAGGCTCAGTTATTCTGAGAGTATTTTTTCGGCAAGCCTCTCCAGGCTCAGTTATTCTGTATGACGCTGTTGATTTTCTGAATCTTTGCATTTTGTTTGCTGCTGTCATACACAAGCAATTTTTCTATTTTTTCTATTTTATGCAAGTTGCCTCATGACGAGGTCTTTGAAAATTTCTTTATGGCCAATACGGCCGCATCCATTTCAGTACGCCCGTATTGAGTTGAAATTTTGTTCATAACCCTGATTTTAGTACTGGTGTACTGAACATGGTACGGGCGCATTGTTTTTTCTGAAATTTATATTTTTTATTATTATATATATATATATATATATATATATATATATTTTTTTTTTTCAATAAACAGAGAATAAGTGATCTTCCAGTACACCTATCATCTGTATGCATGTATGCAGTATGATGCACCTAATTCTATTTGATTCTTTTTTCAAAAGAATTAACCGATGCGTTTTTGTGTTTGGATTTTGCCATTCCTCCAGACGGACTGTGCTCTGCCGATTTCTGTTACCGAGGAATGATGCATATTTGATTTTGGTGTCATCAACCAAATGATTCTTCCCTTTCTTTAGAAGATGTGTCAACCCTCCTATTGACCACTATATCTCCATGTTTCCACTAGATTATTCAAAAATCGTTGGGACAAGAGAGAAAAGAAGGAAAGGATATATTTTCAAAAGTTTGTGTTTTAGAGGGGATTATTTTATTTTTGAAAAATTGTTTTTGTAAGCATGGATGGCCAAGGTAGGCTTATTGTGTTTAGGTTTGTTTGTTTAAACACTTATGAGGTTAAGCACATCTTTGTTATTAATGATTGTGCTTTGACAACTTGGATAGCTTTTCTTGAGCCTCTTTGTTGAATTCAATTGATGGTACCATCATGGATTTATTCTGTTTTTTTCTTTTTTGATGGCTCTTACTTTTGCCTAAAACACCCATTTGTGGTGTCTTAGCGGGCTTTTGTTTTTATTCATTATTTTGTAACCCTAATTTTTGCCTAGGTCACCCTTTTGTGGGATTCCTAGCGGGTCTTTTGGTATTATTTTGTAACCCTAACTTTTGCCTAGGTCACCCTTTTGTGGGATTCCTAGCGGGTCTTTTGGTCTTATTTTGTAACCCTAACTTTTGCCTAGGTCACCCTTTTGTGGGATTCCTAGTGGGTCTTTTGCTCTTTAGGATTTCTTTATCCATGATGGCACTTATTGAGGCCAAGAAAAGGTGCTCCAAGTTGACACACACACTTCCACATAAAAATGATGTGGGTTTATTATTATTAAGATGATTTTAACCTCATTCATGTTTATTCAAACAGGGTTAAAATAATGTGGTCTAGAATTTTATTGCAAGCGAGAAAAGAAGCAATAAAGAATTAATGAAGAATGATTTTATTATAATCATAATGGAAACATGTGCCCTATCGAGGCTCGGGGGTCGGGCTGTCCCCGAGGAGTGATCTCTAATAGTCACTGAGTCTATACATCCCTATCGGAAGGAGAAGGACACTTGATGACAACAGCTGGCCTTGACGTTTGTGAACCAGCCTTCCTAAAGATCTGGCTTAAAGAACGTCGAGAAGGATCTTGGTTCCTCTTCGTCCTTTGATCTTTGTTAGGGTTGTATCTTAACCCTTGTTTCCCCGGATTGTCTTTGATAATGGGTAGCTCCGGGATTCCTTGGGAGTCCTTGCCTAATTCTTGTCTTGGCAAGTATCCGTTCTTTGTGAGCGTATGAGCTACCTTCTTCATTTCTCGGGGAAACGTTTCAACATTGGCGATTTCCAATGCTTGGAAGGCGGTTTCTAAAGCTTCCTCTGCTGCATCCACATAAAGTATGTTGGATGGCTTGCTGATGAGTATGTCATCTTTAGCTTGTTCGGTCACCAGTTTGTCACCCACTATGAACTTGACTTTCTGGTGGAGCATAGAAGGAATAGCTTTCGCATCATGAATCCAAGGTCGGCCGAGGAGACAGCTGTATGCGGGAGTGATATCCATCACTTGAAATTCGACGTTGAAGATAGTGGGTCCAATTTGGATTGGAAGATTGATTTCTCCCACTACTTCTCTTTTAGAACCGTCGAAAGCTCGAACGATCATGTTGCTCGGGCGCGTTTGGACTCCCTTGATTGCCAATTGCTTGAGCGTTCTTTTTGGCATCACTTTCAAGGAAGATCCATTATCTACCAAGACTTTAACGATGTGATACTCCTTGCACTTTATAGAGATGTGCAAGGGCTTGTTGTGGTTTGATCCCTCGACGGGGATTTCTTCATCGATGAAGGTGAGGTGATCATTAGCCTTGATGTGACTAACAATCCCCTCAAACTCGTCTTGGGAGATAGTGTGCGACACGTATGCCTCGTTCAAGACTTTCAACAGAGCTTGCCGATGCGGTTCGGAGCATAGGATCAACAACAACAGCGTAATCTTTGCTGGCGTCCTATGAAGTTGATCCACGATGGAGTACTCGCTCTGTCGGATAAATTTTAACAGCTTTGTCAGTCTCCTCCTCGGATTCTTTTTCCTCGGTTTTCTTTTCTTCTTTTTCTTTATTCTTGGGGGCTTTATCATGAAGATCTTCGGGAGTGTAGATCCTGCCACTCCTAGTCATGCCCCCAAGTCCAGCGATGTTGGAGATATCGCTGTCGGCAGAATAGTGGATGTCGTATATCCACGGCACAGCCTTATTTGATTTGCAAGGGAAAGGCCTTAGAACTGTGATCCTTAATGGTGTTGGACCTTCCCCTTTGTTTGTCTTGATTACCAACAACGGAGTTGACGTGTGTTCGCTTAGCGCGGTTGTTGGCTTACACTTGATAACGAACGGCGTGCGATCCATTCTTTGAACATACGCATCGATTATTTCTTTCTTTTTATTAATGTTTTATTAATGAATTACTAGGAGGGATGTATGAAATGAATGACTCCTAGATCCCTCCATGATCTATATGTATGATATGAGATGATGATGTTGAATATGCATGCATTGTGTTTATTGAACTAAGCATTATCATGTTTTCGGGATGTCCCTAAGATGATGCATGATATTGCTTGGTTTTGGGTTGTCGCCACCGGCCCGAAACGGGCTTTCGGCATTCGCGAAGGATGGTTGGACTCGTTTATTTGTTAAAAATATGGATTGCTAGAATGACTTATTCTCAAACTGAGACCTCGTCAAACAAGCAATTTTATTAAATGATTCACTAATCCATATTAATCCCAAGCGGGACCCTCCATGGATTAGTGGTTTTCGTAAAAGGAGGGTTCGTGGAGTCGCCACCAATGTTTTACTCAAAACATTGGAAAAAGGGATAAGGCAATTGATTTTATAAATCAACTTTGGCCATTACAACCAGAGTCGGGTAAGGGAGTCGGTTACGCGTGGGGAAGGTGTTAGCACCCCACAGCGCCCCTTTCGGGTTCCCTATGACAGATTATTTCTAAAATAATAGCGTAAAATTACTAAATTACCCCTATTTATTATAAGCGATTATAAATTAACTATCTACATGATGACAGTTTAAATATGCACACAGAAAGCAGTAAAAGGAAGGATTTAAGAAGAAACCTCTTGAAGCGTGCTTTTATATATTGAATAAAACTGGGAAGCTTTTTGGCGTTCCCTCGCTCTACAAGCCCGCTCGCTCCTTCCTAAAAACTTTTGACTATGGAAATCCGGAGGATTTCCCTTCGACTAGGTTCGAATCTCCAAGCTAAGTGCTCGGAATTCCAGAACTTCGTCGGATCGACTCCCAGAGAGATTTCTAGGGCAGAACACTGCTCAAAAACCCCAGAATACTCAAGGAGGGAGTCAAAACTGAGTGTGAAAGTGTGGAATGACGTCCAATTGACGTCATATTTATAGGGAATAGGCGCAATACGGCCTACAGGAGCAATACGGCCGTATTGAAATTTTTGAACTTCAATACGGTCGTATTGAAGTTCAATACGGCCGTATTGAAGTTCAGAAATTTCAATACGGCCGTATTGAATTCAATACGGCTGTATTGAAGCTTCAATACGCCGTATTGAGTTCACTGTGGCCGTATTGAAGCTTCAATACGGCCGTATTGGGGTTCAGTACGGCCGTATTGGGCTTTTTCCCTCCACTTCTTTATTTTGAGCTATTCTAAGACCTCTAGACCTACAGAGAACCCTCCTAGGGCCTTCCAGGAGTCCTTCTGGCTGATCTTCCTTCAGTCTTCGAGAGTCTTCAAGCTTTATTTCCGACCCGGACAATTTTAGGGGTCTACAGCTGCCCCCCCTTTACTTAGTCAAACGGTCTTTTGGTGTACCGGCTGACAAGTAAAGGAGTTGACCCAATTGTCCGGGTGATGTGCCATCCTTCCGACTTGTAGTGTCTTCAGGTGGGAAAATTGTTGAGTAGCCTCTCCAGGTTATTGCATACCTCGGCGCTTCTGACAACCTCGGTAGCTAAGTTTAACACCAACGTGCCTTTGACGACGCTGATGGCTGAGTATTGTCTCTCCAGACCTTGAGTATTGTCTCTCCAGACCTTGAGTACCGTCTCTCCAGACTTTGTTTGAGTACCGTCTCTCCAGACTTTGTTTGAGTACCGTCTCTCCAGACCTTGTTTGAGTACCGTCTCTCCAGACTTTGTTTGAGTACCGTCTCTCCAGACTTTGTTTGAGTACCGTCTCTCCAGACCTTGTTTGAGTATTGTCTCTCCAGACCTTGTTTGAGTATTGTCTCTCCAGACTTTGTTCGAGTACTGTCTCTCCAGACTTCGTTTGAGTATCGTCTCTCCAGACTTTGTTTGAGTACTGTCTCTCCAGACTTCGTTTGAGTACCGTCTCTCCAGACTTGTGCATACCTCGGTGCTCTCGACAACTGGGTAGCTGAGTATTGCCTTTTAGGCTTTGAGATGATTTTGTCTCCACAGTCCACGATGCTGCTTCGACGGTTTTTTCTGATTTTGTGCCACTGAGGGCTGGATAACGCAGGGATCCGTCTAGGGGATGTGCAGTCATTCACAGGTTCCTGTGCCCCAACTTGCATTGCATTGTTGGTACCCATGGGGAATTTCTGACTCCTTGGGGTGTAGACACAGATGCTCTTTCTCTCTGAGTTGAGCGACGCCTTATGTTTGGCTGACGTCCTTTGACGTTGGTGGAGTATCCCGGTTCATCCTTATTCGGGTATCTCTTTTTGATTTTCTGATTTTTGCCTCTGTGTAGGCTGTTATCCGCTGGGGGATTTCGTCGTTGATTTTGATTAGCCTCTTCTGTTAGGCGTATTGGCTTGACGTTCGATGTTTGGCTAAGAGCCGGATTCCACTTGGGGAATACTTATTGATATTTTTGATTTTCTTCTCCTTTTTGCAGGGATGCCTCTTGAGTAGGCGATTGGGGATTTGGGGATCTTATTGTATCCCAGAGTATTATTTAGGAAGCCTCTACAGGCTTAGCCTCGCTCAGTGCTTTGAGTCGGAGAGCTATCTTCCACTGAGGAAGTGTTAAGTCCTTTGACTTGTATATACTGTTTGGATGATCGCACTTCCATTGGGGATTGCGTCGATTTTGCTTTGATAGCTCTCGCTGGGGATTTTTCCGTGAGCTTGAGCTGAGGTTCCCTCTGGGGAGTATTATTTCTGCGAGCCTCTCCAGGCTCAGTTATTCTGCATACTGTGGAGGATGTGGAGTATTATTTTGGTAAGCCTCTCCAGGCTTAGTTATTTGGTACAAATTGTTTGTTGGATTTTCTATATCCTTGCCTTTTTTATTTTCGGCTTTTTCTGTATTTTGCCTTTTCTTCTGATTTGGCTTTTTCTGTATTTTGCCTTTTTTATGTTTTTGGCTTTTGCTGTACAGAAATTAAAAGTGCTAAAGAAATTAAATTTATGAGAGAGTATTATTTCGGCAAGCCTCTCCAGGCTCAGTTATTTTGTAGGAGTATTATTTCGGCAAGCCTCTCCAGGCTCAATTATTCTGTGGGAGTATTGTTTCGGCAAGCCTCTCCAGGCTCAATTATTCTGTACGAGTATTATTTCGGCAAGCCTCTCCAGGCTCAATTATTCTGAGAGTATTATTTCGGCGAGCCTCTCCAGGCTCAGTTATTTTGAGAGTATTCTTTCGGCAAGCCTCTCCAGGCTCAGTTATTATGATGCTGTTGATTTTCTGAATCTTTGTATTTTGCTTGCTGCTGTCATACACAAGCAATTTTCTATTTTTCTATTTTATGCGGTTGCCTCATGGTAAGGTCTTTGAATGTGCAACTAATGTGTGTGTGATGCACAAATGCAATACAATTTTTTATTTTTGTTCATTTATTTAGAAAAGTGAGTGGCTCTCCCTATCCTCTTCTTCTTGGAGGACTTTCTGTCATTGACGCGAGGGGTTATTTTTGTGAGCCTTTATGCAGGAGATTATGGATTTTACAGGAACCCCTCCAATTTTCTTTTATTGACCGATTAATAATGGAATTTCGTACAATTTTTATGAAAAACCAATTCAGAGGCATAATCACATGGTCAAGAAAGAAAAGAAACAAATGGATATTTTTATTGATATTCACAAGTGTTTTTTACAGAAAGATATACAGAAGGAAATTTCTGAAGAATGGCTGGCCAAGGTAGGCTATATACATTGGGCTTAACAATTATATCTGTAATTGTTGCTCTTTACGTTCCCTTAATTGCTTCGGCCTGAGCCAGGAGTGTAGATACTGCAAGACGCTTGCTTCTAGAAGATTATCACTTGAACCGCCTTTCGGTTTTCGGTTCAAGTGATCGTTGCTTGCTTTGTTTTTATATCTTATTCTTTTGTCCCTAACTTTTGCTTAGGACGTATCCTAACGGGGTAAATTTGCCTTTGTTTTGCCTAGTACCCTTGTACTGGCAGGCTTTTTATTTTGCCCTAACTTTTGCCTAGGATGCCCTTTTTGGGTTTTCATCCTAGCGGGCCTATGCAAGCAACGTCTTCAAGCATAGTACTTCTTTACCAAGTCAGTGTTGACTGGGTATCGAAGTTATTCTCCATTCGTGTCTGTGAGGATTAATGCTCCTGCTGAGAAGACTCGTTTTATCACTTATGGTCCTCCGTGATTTGGGGCACACTTTCCGATTTTGTCCTTGGTAGTAATTTCTTCATTACCAACTCTCCCTCATGGTAGACTCGAGGGTGGACTTTCTTGTCAAGAGCCTTTTTGATCTTCCTTTGATAGGCTTGACCATGGCATATGGCGTTCAGCCGTTTCTCTTGGATAAGGTTCAACCGGTCGTATCGGCTTTGAACCCTTTCTGCCTCGGAAAGTTTTGCTTCCATGATCACCCTTATATAAGGTTTTTCGACTTCGACGGGTAGAACTGCCTCCTGAAGTCCTATAACCATGAAGAGCAAAGGGTAATATCTCGTGTCAGTCTTTAAATGAGACAACCATCTTTTGCACTATTTTCTTGATGTTCTTTTTGGTTGCCTCGACTGCCCCATTCATCTTTGGCCGATATGGGGAAGAGTTGCGGTGTTGGATCTTGAACTCTTGGCACAGTTCTTCCACCATTTTGTTGTTCAGATTAGATCCATTATCAGTGATGATTTATTTCTCCATGCTTCCACTGGATTATTCTAAAATCTTTTGGGACAAGAGAGAAAAGAAGGAAAAATATTTTTTATTCTGAAGTTTGTGTTTTAGAGGGGATTTATTTTTCAAAATAGTTTTTGTAAGAATGGGTGGCCAAGGTAGGCTTAAGTGTTTAGGCTTGTTTGATTAAACACTTATGAGGTTTAAAAAATCGTGTTGTGATTCGACAACTTGGATAGCTTCCCTTGAACCTTTCTTTTTGAATTTGGTTCATGGTACCATCATGGATTTCTTTTGTTTTTTGATTGTCCTTATTTTTGCCTAAAACACCCTTTTGTGGCGTTTTAGCGGACCTTTGTTTTTGTTTATTATTGTAACCCTAACTTTTGCCTAGGTCACCCTTTCGTGGGATTCCTAGCGGGTCTTTTGCTCTTATTTTTGCGCAGTCCCCTTTTTGGGTTTCCTGCCGAGCTTCTTTTATTTTGAAAGATTTCTTTTTACCCATGATGGCACTTGTCGAGGCCAAGGGAAGGTGCTCCAAGTTGTCACACACACCTCCACATAAAAATGATGTGGGTTTATTATCATTAAGATGATTTTAACCTCATTCATGTTTATTCAAATAGGGTTAAAAATAATGTGGTTTAGAATTTTATTATAAGCAAGAAAAGAAGCAATGAAGAATGATTTTATTATAATCATAGCGGAAACATGTGTCCTTATTTCATCACCGATATGGGTCCCAATATTGACCTTTTTTATCTTTCGGCCATGCCCCAAATTCACGGTCTCCAATTCCTCTTGACATGGTTGGAGTAGACGAGTTTCTTGATCTAGCAATCTTTGCAGATCCGGAGAGATGGTCTCCTCATCACTATCCAACTCAACCCGTTTATCCTCAACTTTCGGATCCCGGTCAGAGCGAACAATTACAGACATAATTATTTTATTGGTTCTGTTTAGGTTTAGAATTATTAATGTTAATGAGGAAAGAGAGAAAAGAACAAAAAAGAGAGTAATGTGAAAAATGCCTCTTTATTGATATTTTTAAAAAACTGTAAAACCCTTATTTACATGAAAAGGTTCTCATGATCTCGGGTACTGATCATGAGTCCCTTAAAAGAAAAGAAAAATATGAAGGGGCCCTATTGTGGCTTGCCATTCTCTACTCCTGCTTTGGTAGAAGATTCTTGCTCACGTCGGGCGCTGTCGAATCGAAGGTGACCCACCCAGCATCAATAAGGTTTTGGACCTTGTATTTGAGAGCTAGGCATCTCTCTGTTGAATGCCCTGGTGCCCCCGAATGGTATAAACATTTGTCTTGTGGCTTGTACCAATCGGGGTAAGGTGGGTCGATCTTCCTTGGTGGAACATGAGCTAGAAGTTTGGCTTCTACTAGTTTCGGAAGGAGATCGCTATAAGTGGTCGGAAGTTTATCAAACTTCTTCACAGGGATGAATTGCGATCTTCCTGACTTCGAAATGGAAGAAGCGGAGGATATGGTTATAGCATTGACTCCTCCCTCATTCTTCTTCCTGAAGGTCTTCTTAGCCTCGAATGATTGGGAAGGCTTAGCTAGCTTCCCACTTTTCAATCCTTGTTCCACCCTTTCCCCAATGGTGATGATGTCCGAGAAGAGTGTCGTTGTGTTCCCTATCATTTTATCGTAATAGGGACCAGTCAACGAGTTGATGAATATGGACACCGTCTCCTTATCTGACAGCGGGGGCTCTATCTGTGCCGCCAACTCCCTCCAACGTTGGGCGTACGCCTTGAAAGATTCATCATTATTCTTGCTCAAGGCTTGAAGATCTGACCTATCGGGTGTTAGGTCGATGTTGTATTTGTAGCGCTTGAGAAAGGCGTCAGCCAACTGCCTCCATGTGTGTACTAGATTTCCATCTAGCTGCATATACCAGTTGAGCGCGGTATCAGCCAAGCTCTCTTGGAAGCAGTGGATCAAGAGCTTTTCGTTTGTGGCATATGTAGCCATCTTTCGGCAGTACATGGTGAGATGACTCTTGGGGCAAGTCGATCCCACGTATCTCGGGAAATCTGGCACTTTAAATTTGGGAGGGAATTGAATATCCCTCACTAAACACATGTCGGCGGCATCTTTGACATCAAAATCATGCCCCTCCATAGCCCTCAACCGATCCTCTAGGGCGTGGAATTGTTCTTTTGAAACCTCGGGCTCTTTAATCATAATTCCAGCCCCAAGAGGTATGGCATGTGGAGGATCTTCTTCATGCTCCTCCTCCTCTCCCTCATGATGGGACCCATGGTCACTGTGATGAGATCCATGAATGTTATGGCGACGCATGAGTTCCAACATTTGCGCCATCTGCTCTTTGAGCTGTGAAAGCTCGGTCGTGAGCTTCTTGTTTTGTTCCTCTAGCGCTTCCATTTTCTTGATTTTCTTTGCGCGTGTGAGGACAGAGAGATGACCAGCCACTTTCTAAAATGAATTTTTTAACCTAATTAGTTTATTCATGAATACGCTCTTGACATGAGCTTGATAACCTTTCATCTTTGAGGTGCTGCCTTTTTAAGATGAAAGTTTATCACCCTCCCTAGACTATTATCTCTTCCACAACGGAGAATCTCAATAGTCACGGGTCTCTTTTACTCACATCGAGAGGGTATTAGTGAACCTATAAATGATGATGAGGATGCATGAGGTATTATTGATAATGATGCCTATGCTCCTTACTTTTATTATATTTTCACACATTGGTCTTTCCTCTCATGTCATGGTTTTTTCATGCATGGGGATTATTCTTAGACCTTATCACGAGGTTTATTATTAATGCACAAACAATTGCACATAAGCATTTACACAAACAATTCACTCATCCACGAACAGTCACGAGCGAATCACGAGGTAGGGGTCTCCTGCAGAAAAGTGCATATTCAAGGAGGATCTAACTGTTCTCACTTGGTCAAAGGCCCCCAAGGTGCCCCCATTATAGGGACCCAATTCCTCTCATCGTAGGTCGATGGAAAGCTCCAACGCACCGTCGGACTCAAGTTCATGGTTATCACCTTGAGTGATGTTTTCCGACAACGGTCTCATAGGCTCCTATAAACCCATCAACCGGCCGTACTAACATCCACTCCCTATGGATTACCACTCATGCCCCCGGGTATAGAGGGAACTGTTGTGTGCAAAGGTTTGTGTGCAATTTATTTCAAACAATTGCGGAAAATTAAACATACAACAGTTATTAAAGCCAAATTGATAAACATGTTATCATACAAGCAAGGGGTAATGAAGTAATTTTAACTATTATTTGTTAAAAATAATCTGTCACTAAATGGGACTGACTCTCGAGGCTTCCCCAGTGGAGTCGCCATCTGTCGCCACCGGCCCGAAACGGGCTTTCGGCATTCGCGAAGGATGGTTGGACTCGTTTATTTGTTAAAAATATGGATTGCTAGAATGACTTATTCTCAAACTGAGACCTCGTCAAACAAGCAATTTTATTAAATGATTCACTAATCCATATTAA
Source organism: Cajanus cajan (assembly GCF_000230855.2). Classification (NCBI taxonomy): domain Eukaryota; kingdom Viridiplantae; phylum Streptophyta; class Magnoliopsida; order Fabales; family Fabaceae; genus Cajanus; species Cajanus cajan. Next base: position 37,746,217 of record NC_138525.1, read on the forward strand.
TCCCAAGCGGGACCCTCCATGGATTAGTGGTTTTCGTAAAAGGAGGGTTCGTGGAGTCGCCACCAATGTTTTACTCAAAACATTGGAAAAAGGGATAAGGCAATTGATTTTATAAATCAACTTTGGCCATTACAACCAGAGTCGGGTAAGGGAGTCGGTTACGCGTGGGGAAGGTGTTAGCACCCCACAGCGCCCCTTTCGGGTTCCCTATGACAGATTATTTCTAAAATAATAGCGTAAAATTACTAAATTACCCCTATTTATTATAAGCGATTATAAATTAACTATCTACATGATGACAGTTTAAATATGCACACAGAAAGCAGTAAAAGGAAGGATTTAAGAAGAAACCTCTTGAAGCGTGCTTTTATATATTGAATAAAACTGGGAAGCTTTTTGGCGTTCCCTCGCTCTACAAGCCCGCTCGCTCCTTCCTAAAAACTTTTGACTATGGAAATCCGGAGGATTTCCCTTCGACTAGGTTCGAATCTCCAAGCTAAGTGCTCGGAATTCCAGAACTTCGTCGGATCGACTCCCAGAGAGATTTCTAGGGCAGAACACTGCTCAAAAACCCCAGAATACTCAAGGAGGGAGTCAAAACTGAGTGTGAAAGTGTGGAATGACGTCCAATTGACGTCATATTTATAGGGAATAGGCGCAATACGGCCTACAGGAGCAATACGGCCGTATTGAAATTTTTGAACTTCAATACGGTCGTATTGAAGTTCAATACGGCCGTATTGAAGTTCAGAAATTTCAATACGGCCGTATTGAATTCAATACGGCTGTATTGAAGCTTCAATACGCCGTATTGAGTTCACTGTGGCCGTATTGAAGCTTCAATACGGCCGTATTGGGGTTCAGTACGGCCGTATTGGGCTTTTTCCCTCCACTTCTTTATTTTGAGCTATTCTAAGACCTCTAGACCTACAGAGAACCCTCCTAGGGCCTTCCAGGAGTCCTTCTGGCTGATCTTCCTTCAGTCTTCGAGAGTCTTCAAGCTTTATTTCCGACCCGGACAATTTTAGGGGTCTACATGGGTAAATATCATTTTTCTTTTGGATATTTAATTTGTATCTTTTTTGTATTTTTTTGGGTGAAAAGGGAAACTACCTATATGAATGCAATGAAGGTAGATGTTAACACCATGCAATGGAAGATCTTTATTCCTATTTATTTTTATTTTAAAAGAATAGGAATGTTGTATGTTTAAAGAAATGCAATGTATGCTCAAACAATTTCACATAAACAATGCACAAACAATTCACTCATCCACGAACAGTCACGAGCGAATCACGAGGTAGGGGTATCCTGCAGAAAAGTGCATATTCAAGGTAGGTTCTAACTGTTCTCACCAGTCCAAGGCCCCCAAGGTGCCCCCATTATAGGGACCCAATTCCTCTCATCGTAGGTCGATGGAAAGCTCCAACGCACCGTCGGACTCAAGTTCATGGTTATCACCTTGAGTGATGTTTTCCGACAACGGTCTACGGGCACCTATAGACCCATTCGACAACCGGCCGTACTAACATCCACTCCCTATGGTTAATCACTCATGCCCCCGGGTATAGAGGGAACTGTTGTGTGCAAAGGTTTGTGTACAGTTTGTATTTCAAACAATTGCGGAATTTAAACATACAACAGTTATTTTAAAGCCATATAATAAATCATGTTATCATACAAGCAAGGGGTAATGAAGTAATTTTAACTATTATTTGTTAAAAATAATCTGTCACTAAATGGGACTGACTCTCGAGGCTTCCCCAGTGGAGTCGCCATCTGTCGCCACCGGCCCCAAACGGGCCTCGGCGGTCGCGAAGACGGTCGAGCTCGCTTTTATTTTAGTTTTGAAAATGTATTGGATTATTAGAACGACTTGTTCTCAAACTGAGACCTTGTCGATCTTATCCAATTTATTTATTAAAAGTCTCACCAATCCATATTAATCCCAAGCGGGACCCTCCATGGATTAATGGTTTTCGCAAAAGGAGGGTTCGTGGAGTCGCCACCAATGTTTTACTCAAAACATTGGAAAAAGGGATAAGGCAATTGATTTTACAAATCAACTTTGGCCATTACAACCAGAGTTGGGTAAGGGAGTCGGTTACGCGTGGGGAAGGTGTTAGCACCCCACAGCGCCCCTTTCGGGTTCCCTATGACAGATTATTTCTAAAATAATAGCGTAAAATTACTAAATTACCCCTATTTATTATAAGCGATTATAAATTAACTATCTACATGATGACAGTATGCACACAGAAAGCAGTAAAAGGAAGGATTTAAGAAGAAACCTCTTGAAGCGTGCTTTTATATATTGAGTAAAACTGGGAAGCTTTTTGGCGTTCCCTCGCTCTACAAGCTCGTTCGCTCCTTCCTAAAAACTTTTGACTATGGAAATCCGGAGGATTTCCCTTCGACTAGGTTCGAATCTCCAAGCTAAGTGCTCGGAATTCCAGAACTTCGTCGGATCGACTCCCAGAGAGATTTCTAGGGCAGAACACTGCTCAAAAACCCCAGAATACTCAAGGAGGGAGTCAAAACTGAGTGTGAAAAAGTGGAATGACGTCCAATTGACGTCATATTTATAGGGAATAGGCGCAATACGGCCTACAGGAGCAATACGGCCGTATTGAAATTTTTGAACTTCAATACGGCCGTATTGAGTTCAATACGGCCGTATTGAAATTCAGAAATTTCAATACGGCCGTATTGAGTTCAATACGGCTGTATTGAAGCTTCAATACGGCCGTATTGATTTCAGTACGGCCGTATTGAAGTTTCAGAAACTTCAATACGCCGTATTGAGTTCACTGCGGCCGTATTAAGTTCAGTACGGCCGTATTGGGCTTCATTCCCTCCACTTCCTTATTTTGAGCTATTCTAAGACCTCTAGACCTACAGAGAACCCTCCTAGGGCCTTCCAGGAGTCCTTCTGGCTGATCTTCCTTCAGTCTTCGAGAGTCTTCAAGCTTTATTTCCGACCCGGACAATTTTAGGGGTCTACAGTCACCTCTTTCCTTCCTAGGCATGATTCCATCATCCCCTCCCTCTTGAAAAGGATTTGTCCTCAAATCACGAGGATGCATGGAATATGAATCATCACCTACATACACAACAAACCTTGTATAAGAGGTGACATGTTTATGATGAGAAAATGGATTATGGATCCTAAGAGGAGTCCTTATATCTAGCCTAAGAAAAAATAAACTATCAAAATTAGACTCCCTAAAAGTAGAAATTGGATCCTCTTCTAAGTACAACCTAGAATGAAATCCTAAAAATGTAATGACACTATGACTAAGACAATGAAAAGAATGCTTCTTAAAAATTACAACATCTTGCCTAAAGTACCCTAAATGGTAACCTAGGCTTTTCCTAGAATATAAAGAAAATACCACTAGAAAACGCCCTAAACAATTTTGGATTTGATTGTTTACTAGATACTCACAATCATATAAGCTATATTTGTCTTGTAGGGAAGGAAACGTATTAAGTTCAAAAGAGTAAGAACTTCCCATAAGATCAAACATAGAATATAGATTATTACAAGTTGTATCTACTAAACAATGTAAACCGAAAATTGGGTGCTTTATTAGAACAACTAAGGTAGAAGGAGTCCTAAAGAGGGGAAGGCTTTCTTCCTTGGGCACCTCCAAGGAAGTTGCACAAGAAGTGAAACTAAATGTAGTCCACTCCTTCTTCACTGCATCTTGAAGTTGAGATTCATTTTTCTTTAGAATAATTTGTTCTTGAATCTCTACTTCATGACTAGTGATAAGATTAGGGTAAGAGTTAAGGTCTTTATTTATGAAGAGAGTATTTTGTAAATGATTTTTAGTGGTAGAACAACTCTCTTCACTCACAAGTCCTTTAGAGAAATTATTTTCCTCCTTACTCTTCCCTAAGAGCAATGCCTTTTTTCTTTCTTTTTCTCTTGTTTTTCTCAATTTTTCTTTTGCTAAAAATTTTTCTTTCTTTTGTTTAAGAAAGTGAATTTCTTCCTCTAAAATTGCAAGTCGTGCTTTTCTTTCAAGTTTTTCTTTTTCTCTTTTTAACACTTCTTGCTTTGTCCAAGGTGTTAGTGATTTAAGCCTTTGAGTAGGATGTGAAAAACTTTTTGGAGAGCTTAAATCACTACCACTTGAGGAATATTTTCTCATGATTAAACAAAAGAATTTTGTTTTTATATTCTATGCAAAAAGAAAATATTTTTGTAATTTTCTAGGAACAAAAAAATAGCACTTGGAAGTCTAAGTGTACAAATTGCACTATCAAGGGAGGTGAGCTACTAAGAGCCACTTAATAACCAAGCCTTTTCAAGTGGAAATCACTAAACTCCCTTGTGGTATTTTCAATTCCACAAAAATTTTCACAAAGATTTTTATGTTGTATGCTTTTCACAATTGTTTTTGAAGCTATCTAAAACGTGAACAATTAAATGCTACACAAAGCTAGTCGAAACAAGGCAGCAAAAGTAAACAAATTAAAGATCAAACACTTAAAGGAAGCAAGATTAAGCAACTAGTCGGTTTGCCCTAAGTGGAAGCTTGAAACATATGAAATTTCCAAGCCACTTCCACTAGTACTACACGTGAGTGAGCTACCAAGGTTTAGATATACCTGACCAGATTCTTAATACTCCCTCCAAGCTTTACAAATTGGTTTAAAAATACAAAAGAGATTGCAAAATTTAAACTAGCCTAGAAAACAATTAATGACGGTTTTTGTGACCCAATTAGTGACGGATTGGTTGATCAACTTTTCTAACACTTGTTCAAGTGTTTTAATCCGCCACTAATCCTTGAAATAAGATGCTCCTGGACCTGCACAATGAACACAACAAAAGTGGTTAATGGAGGCTCCTCACAAGGTGAAAGGAATGGTCACTCAAGTGAAGGAAGTTTAGGAAAAGCTAGGTCACTAAATTAGGTCAAACTTTTGTAGTCTTAGTGTCCAAACTTTTCCTACTCTTTGTTGAGCAATGCTTGATCCTTAAGCAAGGATTTGAGGCCACTTCCAGCACAGAGAATTTAATGAAAGAAAACTAGACAAGCAATAAAGAACAATTTGGAAAGCTTATACCAAAAGTAAAGAGCAATAGGTGTGTATGACAAGACACAAAGAGGTTCAACAAGTAAAACTGAAAATTAAGACTCCAAATAAAAGCTAGCACTCAGTTAGGAATATTCCTAGATAGGTACTAGAGTATATGAACAAAACAAAAAAAATTTGAAAGCAATTGGATAAGTATAGAACAATTAGTAGTCAAAACAATAACAAGGAATCAAGTGAATTTTATCCAAGAACACCTCACGGCTTTTTCAATTTAAATTGTCTTATATTTTTTTTTAATTATTTCTTTTTCTAGATCCAAATTAAGATTCCAGAGAAGGTAATTGCCTTTTGTTTCAAATTTTTCTATGATTCCAAGCTATAGAAACCGAGACTACAAGTTAGGTCAAAATTCAAGTGAAAACAAGGAAACTAGTGCACTAGTTTTAGGTTTTTGTATTGAATTCTTTTTGCACACTTTTCTTTTGAACTTTAGAACTTTTCTTTTGTTTTAGGCTCTGTTTTATCTCTGTTTTCAGCCTCTAATTTTTTTTTAAAATTGAATCCACAAAATTAGTGCACTAGAAGTAAGATTAAGCACTTGAGATTTTAGGTAACACAAATTTTCTTAAGAATTTTCAAAGGAAAGTGAATTGAAAACTTAAGTACACAATGGAAACTTAACTCTAAAGAAATTTGCTAGAACTAATAGCAAATTATGAACTCAATAAGGCAAAAGGAAAAGCACATATAGGTAGGCACAATAGAAAGCAAACCGAAAGCAACAATGATGAATAATGCACTCAAAACAAATTAGGTCAACATGCTATTCAAGGAATTCTTAAACACATAAGGACTAAATACAAACTCTAAGACAAAACATGGATTCAAAACCAAAATCTAATGCAATGCATGAAGTCCAATCACGGACACATACAAGAATGGAGAGACTCAAAGAGAAACAAAAATAAGCACAAGCTAATAGGTCCTAAACAAGTTGATTGTGGAAGAAATCAAGAACAATCAAACAATGGATCTATGGAACAAATTTGATTCAAAACAATTAGATCCGAATAGAAACTCAAAGAAGACATACAAGAGTACACAAACAGCAAAACAATCGGACAAAACACAAGAGAACTTATCTCCAAGAAGAACCTTGCTCTTGATACCAAAAATGATGGAAAAGACTAGGAGGAGTGGTAGATGATTTCTCTTTAGCTTCTCCTTTGCTCGGATCTTCTTCAAGGAGATGGAAACCACAATGATGAACACTAGATGGAGGGTGATTCACGGATTGGAAGAAGGCTTAAGCCTTGGATGGAAGCATCCAAGCTTAAGGTTCAAGGGAAAGCTCACTTCAAAGAGGAGGAAACCTAAAAGGGTTCCTAAAAGTGTAGCTCTCTAAATTCGGTGACTCTTGAAGAAATTTGGCTGAATAAGCTCTCAAATTTCATTATTCTCAAAAGTGAATACAAAAATGTGAAGGGAGGACTTAAGTATGCACGGAAATGAAGCACATAGGCACCTAAACCAAAGCTACACAAATTGGCGCCTAAAGTTTGAATTCAAATTTGAAATTTGAATTCAAACTTTGGTGCACATGTGTAAGTCCGAAAATTTAGGTATCAAGGTGCATTTATGTCTGATTTGAGAGTCATTTAGGGTTAATTTGAGTGTCACATGTTCAGCCACCAATGGTGCAAAACATGTGACTCAAATGTAACTTAAATGGCTTCCAAATTAAACCTAGTTTAACCTAATTAGCATACTTTAGTATTCCTTGTATTTTCCTATTCTAATGACCTAATTACATTGGTCAAACAATTACAATGGAAAGGAAAAATTACAAGAATGACAATGAGCCCAATATTGGGTACCAAAAGCCCAAAGGCCCATGAAGCCCAAAACTAGGCCCAACTAGCCTAAAACCTAAAATGCTACTCTATGTGGTCCAAAATACTAGACCAAAATATATGATACCTATACTAACATGATGTATACAAAACATATGAAAATAGCTATAACAAAATATGGCCCATGAAAAGTTCAACTTGGGCCTTCCCAGGCCCATCAAGCCCATTGGGCCCTGACTGGCCCAAACCTTCATGTCTAGCCAACTCCTCTTGGCTCCTTCAATATGTCACCTCTTGCCTTCCTAGGCATGATTCCATCACAAAGTGATTACAAGTTGTAAGCTTAGGGTATTTATAGAAGTAAGGAAGCATTAGGGTTTCATTTGAGAGTGCCTTGGCCAAAAAATGCAAGCCAAATGCACTTCAAATGAAACCTAAATTAACCCTAGATGCTACTTGGTGGCCAAGGATGGAATCTTTGGGTTTGGTTAAGCTACATCTAGGTGCATGATAAGACCATGCATCCTAGGTGCCCTCCACTTGGGCCTATGTCTTACCAAGTCCAAAAGCAAATCCAATGCTACCAAAAATATACGTCTAGGCCTTTTTCTAACCCTAATAAAATACCCTAGCTATAAAATAAAATCCTATAATCTAAGGAACCCCATAATACAAGGGTAAAATGAGAAATACAAGTAAAAGTAAATCTTATGACTAAGGCCCCCCAAAATACAAGGGTAAAATGAGAAATACAAGTAAAATAAATCCTATGTCTAAGATACCCAAAATACAAGGGTAAAATACGAAATTAAAGACAAGGGCAAATTAGGAATAAAAATAAATGCTATGCTAATAAAAACTTAGTACCTAAGGCCCAAAAGTAGGTTCACTCCTCCTATGATTTTTCAACACTAACCCATTCCTCTTGCCTTCTTCAATATATCACCTCTTTGTCTTCTTGGCCTTAGTGTTATTCCATCATTCCCTCTCTCTTGAAAAGGATTTGACCTCAAATCAAGAGGTTCTTCATGGTGGGGATTATGACCAACAAAAACATAAAAAATAAGCATTAAAGGAAATAGTGTATGACAGAAATGAAAAGTGTATCCTAAGAGGAGTTCCATTAAAAATGCTAAAAAGAGTGTCTAAAGTAAAAGAACTAGACTCTTTAATGCTAAGGATAAGATCCTCCCCATGATGAAGTCTAGGTGTATAACTAAAACCTAAAATGGTAAAAAGATTAAAACTATAGCACACTAATGCATTAGTCCTAAGAACTAAAATATCTTGTTGGAGGTACCCAATGTAGTGACCTAGGCATGTATTGGAAAATAAAGAAAACTTAACTAAAAAATTACCTAAACAACTTTGTATTGCATTATTTGTTAGATACATATGAGTAAAAGGTGTTAAGAGGAGTCTAGAAAACTCATATAATCTAAGTTTGTCTTGTAGGGAAGTAACCAATTTAAGTTCAAATAAGTTTAAACTTCCTTCAAGATCAAAAATAGAAGATACAACACCATGAGATGTATCCAACAAACCATACAAACCAAAAGTTGGGTGTTTTATGAAGAGAGCTAAAGTAGAAAGAGTCTTAAAGAAAGAAGACTTATCTTCCTTAGGCACCACAAAGGAAGTAGCACAAGAAGTGGGACTAAGTGAAGTCCCATTCTTCTTCACTAATTCTTGAAGTTGAGATTCTTTTTCTTTAGAAAATATTTATTTTTGAATCTCTACTTCATGACTAGTGGTAACATGAGAGAAAGTGTTAAGGTCTTGATGAATAAAGATAGTCTTTTTCAAATCATTTTTAATGGTAAAGTGACTTTCTTTAATCATAATACCTTTGGAAGAAATATTACCCTCTTTACTATTCTCTAAAAGTATTGTTTGTTTTTCTTTTTCTAACCATTCTTCAACTCTCTCTATACTTTTCTTCTTGTTTTCTTTCTTTATTTGTATTTTCTTTTCTTTTTCCTTTCGTCTAAGTTTTTCCTTTCTTTTTGTATTTTCTCCCTCATGCACACTCTTAGGGATTCTAACCCCTTTGCCTATTTGAGACCTAGGTTTGGATCTACTAGTTTCTCTCCCTTCAACTAATTTTGCAAGTAATTGTCTTATTTCTTCATTATTCTTTGTATCTCCTTTTTCTCTTTTCCTCAACTCTTCCTCTCTTTTTATATTTTCCTCCTTTTTTTTTCTCAAATACTCTTTTAACTCTCTAAGCTCATCTCTAACACTAGGTCTACTACTATATGAATTATGACCATGTACACTAGAATGATCACTCATCTTTGATCAAGAAAAGGTTTTCAAAAATAGAGTTCAAAAGGTTTTCACAAAGAGTGAGTGATGAAAAAGTTTTCACAAAAAGTTTTAAGGTGTAAGATTGGTGTAAAAAGGCTTAAGTGCACAAAGTGAACTATCAAGGGAGGTGGACTACTAAAAATCACTTAAAAACCAAGCTTTTTCAAGTAGAAATCACTAAGCTCTTTTGACACTTTTCTTACAAAAAAATTTTGCACAAGAATAAGGTGTATGTGTGCACGACACCCTAGTAGGCAACCTGTAGCCTTCTAAAACGATCAAGTAAGAATAAAGAACCTAAACAAATATACTACTAAAGCTATAAAACATGTAAAGAAAAGCAACTTAAGGCATATGCTAGTCGGATTCCCTAGGTTGGGAGCTTGAAGTGACCTTGGTGGTATTCAAGCCACTCCCACAAGCACTACTTCAAATTACCTTAAAATGAAGAGGTTTAAAAATGGTCAATTACAAACCAAAATGAAATAAAAAAAGGCCAAAAGTTGAACAAAAGGAAACAAGTAGGAAAAGGAAAAATCTCAAGTCTTCAAGTCTTCAATTCTCCACCCCTTCACAATGAACACCCAAGGTTAGCCTTTCAATGGTTTTTGCACTCTTTGATTTGGTGTGATCCTCCAAAGCTCCTTGAACTCAAATCGGACAGCCCCTCCCACTCAATCCACCAAGAGAGTGTGTGGTGTTTAGAAGCTTTCCTCACCTAGGTCAAGAAGAAACCAAAACCCAAGAGTACAAGAGGCCAAGGAAGAAAAAACTAAAAAAGAACAATTAAAAAGGCTAAACTCGAGTGGAATTGACAAGACAAACATAAGAGTAGAAAGAAGACACAAAACTAAAATTAAGGCACTTTAAGAAAGGTAAGCACACAAGAGAATAAGTCCTAGAATGGAACTAGAATAGAATTTATCAGAAAGTAATGCACTCAATGTGTTTGATTAAATGTCTCATTTGGCCATTAAGCTTTGTCCACAAGTCCAAAATAACTCCAAGTGTCAAGGTATGAAAATTTGGTCCAAAACTCCACAAGTCTAGCAAAGGTTACCTTTTTCTTTTGTCTTGGATTCTTTTGTTCCTTTTTAGGCTTGGATATGACTCGATTTTAGTGTCAAAGGTCCAGCCACAATCTTTTTTTTTTTTGAATATTTATACTTTTCCTTTGCTTGGGTTTTACACTTGTGTTTGTTGGTTTGGTTAGCAACTTTTTGGAGTATTCTCTTAGTAACTTACAATCGCTCAATTAGACATGATTTGAGTGTTTTCTTAAAGTTTTAATGTGCAATGTCCAGCAGCAAAAATATGCACATAAAAGTTATGTTCATGCTGAAATCATCAAACACCATGTAGGCATGTCAAGTGCACAAGAATTACTCAAGACTATTGATATGGCCGAAAACTTTTCAAGCAAGAATGTGCAAGGAATTTAATCACACATGATATTTAAGTGGTATGGAACATGCTAGAACTAATTAGCATGCATGATTGACTCTCTAAAGCACATTAAAGGTTCACGGCCATTTCATCAAACAAGTGGCTTGCATGTGTAGACCCCTAAAATTGTCCAGGTCAGAAATAAAGCTCAAAGACTCTCGAAGACCGAAGGAAAGTCAGCCGGAAGGACTCCTGGAAGACCCTAGGATGATTCTTTGTAGGTCTAGAAGTCTTAGAGTAGCTTAAAATAAGGGTGTGCGAGGATTGGAGCTCAATACACCCTCCCAGAGGTTCAGTACGGCCGTACTGAGCCATTTGAACTGCAATACGGCCGTAGTGAACTCAATACGGCCGTACTAAAGTTTTTGAACTTCAGTACGGCCGTACCAAATTCAATACGGCCGTACTGTAGTTCAAAAAACTTCAGTACGGGCCGTAGTGAAATCAATACGGCCGTACTGAAGTTTTTGAACTTCAGTACGGCCGTAGCAAATTCAATACGGCCGTACTGTAGTTCAAAAACCCAGTACGGGCCGTATTGACCTCCCAGGCCGTATTGCGCCCCAATCCTATAAATAGGACGTCATTTGCACGTCCTCACACACTTTTTCCAGACTTTTGGACCCTCTTGCTGAGTATTCTGGGGTTTTTGAGCAGTGTTCTGCCCTAGAAGTCTCTCCGAGAGCCGATCCGACAAAGTTCTTGAGTTCTGAGCATTTAGCTTGAGGATTCGAACTAGTCGAAGGGAAATCTTTTTTATTTCCATAGTAAAAATTAATCTTTAGGGAAGGAGCGAGCAAGCGTGTAGTGGGAAGGAGCGCCAAAAAGCCTCCTAACGTCTGTTTGAATATATAAAAGCACACTTCAAAGGTTTCTTTTTCAAATCCTTCCTTTTATTGCTTTCTGATTGTTGCATTGCATTTTTCGTCATGTAGATATCTCGTTTATAGTCGTTTCTAATAAATAGGGGTAATTTAGTAATTTTACACTGTTATTTATAAAATAATCCGCCATAGGGAACCCGAAAGGGGCGTTGTGGGGTGCTAACACCTTCCCCGCACGTAACCGACTCCCTTACCCAACTCTGGTTGTAATGGCCAAGGTTGATTTGCGAAAATCAATTGCCTTATCCCTTTTTCCAATGTTTTGAGTAAAACATTGGTGGCGACTCCAAGAACCCTTCTTTTTGCGAAAACCACTAATCCATGGAGGGTCCCGCTTGGGATTAACATGGATTGGTGAATCATTTAATAAAATTGTTAGCTCGATGAGGTCTCAGTTTGAGAATAAGTCGTTCTAACAAACCATCATTTTTCAAAACTTAAAAAGAGTCCAACCATCATCGCGAATGCCAAGGTCCGTTTCGGCGGGGTGGCGACAGATGGCGACTCCACTGAGGAAGCCTCGAGAGTCAGTCCCATTTAGTGATGGATTATTTCTAAAATAATAGTTTAAAATTACTTCATTACCCCTCGCTTGTATGATAATATGTTTTATCTATGTGGCTTTTAATAACTGTTGAATATTTAAATTTTTGCAATTGTTTGAAATAAAAATTGCACACAAACCTTTGCACACAACAGTTCCCTCTATACCCGGGGGCATGAGTGGAAAGCCATAGGGAGTGGATGTTAGTACGGCCAGTTGTCGAATGGGTCTATAGGTGCCCGTAGACCGTTGTCGGAATGCATCACTCAAGGTGATAACCATGAACTCAAGTCCGACAGTGCGTTGGAACTTTCCATCGACTTACGACGAGAGGGATTGGGTCCCTATAATGGGGGCACCTTGGGGGCCTTGGACCGGTGAGAACAGTTAGAACCTCCTTGAATATGCACTTTTCTGCAGGATACCCCTACCTCGTGATTCGCTCGTGACTGTTCTTGGATGAGTGAATTGTTTTTGCATTGTTTATGTGACATTGTTTGAGCATACATTGCATTATTTAAACATACAACATTCCCTTTATAAATAAGAATAAATGGGAATAAGAATCTTCCATTACATGGTGTTAACATCTACCATCATCACATTCATGTAGGTAGTTTCCCTTTTCACCCAAAAAATACAAAAAACAAAATACCCAAAAAAAAGAAAAAGGGTTATTTATCCAAACCAAGCAATATCATGCATCATCTTAGGAGCATCCTGAAAACATGATAATGCTTAGTTGAATAAACACAATGCATGCATATTCAACGCCATCATCTCATATCATGCATTCTTATCAAAGATCATGGAGGGATCTAGGTTTGCATTTCATACATCCCTCCTAGTAAATCATTAATAAACATTAATAAAAAGAAAGAATTAATCGATGCGTATGTTCAGAATGGATCGCACGCCATTTGTTATTAAATGCAAGCCAACAACCGCGCCAAGCGAATGCACGTCAACTCCGTTGTTGGTAATCATGACAAATAAAGGGGAAGGTCCGACACCGTTAAGGATCACTGCTCCCCCTACGAATCAAATAAGGCTGTGCCGTGGATATACGACATCCATTCTTCTGCCGACAGCGATATCTCTAACATCGCTGGACTTGGGGGCATGACTAGGAGTGGCAGGATCTACACTCCCGAAGATCTTCATGATAAAGCTCCCAAGAATAAAGGGAAGGAAAAAGAAAAAGAGAAAACCGAGGAAAATAAAGAATCCGAGGAGGAGACTAACGAGCTGTTAAAATATATCCGACAGAGCGAGTACTCCATCACGGATCAACTTCATAAGACGCCAGCAAAGATTACTCTGTTTTCGTTGATCCTAAGCTCCGAACCGCATCGACAAGCTCTGTTGAAAGTCTTGAACGAGGCATACGTGTCGCACACTATCTCCCAAGACAAATTTGAGGGGATTGTTAGTCACATCACGGCTAATGATCACCTCACTTTCACCGATGAAGAAATCCCCGCTGAGGGACCGAATCACAACAAGCCCTTGCACATCTCTGTAAAGTGCAAGGAATATCACATCGCTAAAGTCTTGGTGGATAATGGATCTTCCTTGAATGTGATGCTGAAAAGAACGTTCGATCAAATGGCAATCAAGGGAATCCAAATGCGCCCGAGCAATATGATCGTCCGAGCTTTCGACGGTTCTAAAAGAGAAGTGGTGGGAGAAGTCAATCTTCCAATCCAAATTGGACCCACCATCTTCAACGTCGAATTTCAAGTGATGGACATTACTCCCGCATACAGCTGTCTCCTCGGCCGACCTTGGATTCATGATGCGAAAGCTGTTCCCTCTACGCTCCACCAGAAAGTCAAATTCATAGTGGGTGACAAGCTGGTGACTGTACAAGCTGAAGACGACATACTCATCAGCAAGCCATCTGCCATACCTTACGTGGATGCAGCAGAGGAAGCTCTAGAGACCGCCTTCCAAGCATTGGAGATCGCCAATGTCGAAACGTTTCCCCGAGAAATGAAGAAGGTAGCCTACATGCTCACCAAGAACGGATACTTGCCTGGACAAGGACTTGGCAAGGATTCCCAAGGAATTCCCGAGCTACCCATCATCAAGGATAATCCGGGGAAACAAGGGTTAAGATACAACCCTAATAAAGATCAAAGGACGAAGAGGAACCAAGATCCTTCTCGACGTTCTTTAAGCCAGATCTTTAGGAAGGCCGGTTCACAAGCGTCAAGGCCGGTCGTCGTCATCAAGTGCTCTTCTCCTTCCGATAGGGATGTATAGACCTGATGACTGTTAGAGATTACTCCTCGGGGACAGCCCGACCCCCGAGCCTCGATAGGGCACATGTTTCCACTATGATTATAATAAAATCATTCATTTTTATGTGGAAGTGTGCGTGACAACTTGGAGCACCATTCCTTGGCCTCGACAAGTGCCATCATGGATAAAAAAGGAATCCTTTAAAGAACAAAAATCATAAAAACAAAAAAGCTCGGCAGGAAACCCAAAAAGGGGGCTGCGCAAAAATAAGAGCAAAAGACCCGCTAGGAATCCCACGAAAGGGTGACCTAGGCAAAAGTTAGGGTTGCGAAAATAAACAAAAACAAAGGTCCGCTAAGACGCCACAAAAGGGGTGTTTTAGGCAAAAATAAGGACAATCAAAAAGCGAAAATAAATCCATGATGGTACCATGAGCTGAATTCAAAAAGAAAGGTTCAAGGAAACTATTTAAGTTGTCGAATCACAACGTCAATAACAAGACTTCCTTAACTTCATAAGTGTTTAATCAAACAAGCCTAAACACATAAGCCTACCTTGGCCAGCCATTCTTACAAAAACCATTTTCGAAAAAATAATCCCCTCTAAAACACAAACTTCCGAACAAAAAATATCTTTGCCTTCTTTTCTCTTGTCCCAAACGATTTTAGAGTAATCTAGCGGAAACATGGAGATATAGTGGTCAATAGGAGGGTTGATACATCTTCTAAAGGAAGGGAATGATCACTGGGTCGATGACGCCAATCTCGATATAACACGCATCATTCCTCGGTTACAGAAATCGGCAGCGCACAGCCCGTCTAAGAGGAATGGCAAAATCCAAGCAAAGAAACTGATGTTGTTAATTTTACTCGTATTTTAGCACTTTAATTCACAAGAATTCATAGCATAATCATGCATATCTTTCATGTTTTTAATAAATTTTTATATCATTTTCCTATTTTATGCTTTTCTTGGTATGTGTTGTGTTTTCTCTGAGCAGGATCAAGATTTAAGAATTAAAGAGGAAATGCTGAGCTATAGGGAAAATCACGGCCGTGATTCTAAATCACGCCCGTGATTCACCAGAGAAAATCACGGTCGTGATTCTCAGTCACGGCCGTGATTCACTTCGCGTCCCAGCTTTTTAAGTTTTATGTTTTATTTTTATTTTATCTTTGTAATTTTTATCTTGGTAGTTTTACCTTTTTACCCTTTTAGGTTATAAATTAGATGAGGTTAGCCTAGAACGGAGATTTTTTGGTTTCGGAGACAGTTTTTTTTAGTTTTTGACACTTGGAGAAGGTTGGGCGCCTGTGCCATCGACTTTAAGGTTTGCTTTTCTTTTATTCTTCTTTTCTTGGAGAACTACTATGAACTCCTGTGAGTAGTTTCCCTTTTTCTGGGATCAGGGCTTAGCCTCTGAGAACCTCTTTATTAATGCATTATTCAGTTTCTTAATTTTATTCCAATTCTTGATCTGTTCTTTTATATTTTATATATGAACTTTAATATTATTGTTTTCATAATAACATTAATTAAGGATGAACTGAGAGGAGAACTTGATTATAATTATGATAAACAATTAATCTTAATTTTCATAATCATAGATAATTAGGGATGAACTGAGAGGAGAACCTAATTATCGGAACCTAAAGGAACAAACTTGAGTGTTAAATCACGATAGTTGATTTAAGCTTTCGAGGAGCAATAGATTAACAAAGATCTTAATGGGTTTAATTGAACGTAATTACCACGAGAGTAGAGATTAATTTTAATTTAACACGTCCTCGTAGCCTGAGAAGGTGCAAGGATTAAATTAGGTTAAGACTACCTTCAAGATGGAATAGAATTAATTAATGAAAATAATAATTCAATATTGTTGGAACTCTTTGTGCGAACCCTAGATTCCCGGAAATCTCCTTATCTTATCTTAAAGTTTTATCTTATTCATTAATTGCATTACTATCTCTTTTACCATCAAATCTGATCTTATCATCTCAAAACAAAAATTCAATCTGTTTTAAAATTCAAATTAAAATACTAGTAATTCTAGGTCAAACACGTAGTCCCTGTGATTCGATATTTATTACTTGACGACAACCGTACACTTGCGGTTTTCCATACATCAAGTTTTTGGCGCCGTTGCCGGGGACTACGTCTCTTGATTTAAATTACAATTATTTTAATTCGAATTTTTTTTAAAAAAAAAAAAAAAAATTAAATAAATAAATAATTTTTTTTAGTGTTTACTTCTCCAATTCAGATTTCACGGGTCACTTTCTTTTTTTTTTTTTTTTTTTGCAGTGCCTTAGGGTTAATGCAAAAGAGATCTCTACGTCTTGGGAAACCAACACCACTTGATCCTGAGATTGAAAGAACTCTCCTGAGAAGGAAAAGAAACCTTTCTAGAGAATTTGACATGGCTGCACAACGAGATAATTTACCGCTTCGGGATTACTCTGCACCCGTAGCTCGTGGGATACCTGGAAGGGAGATGCAAACTGGAGCTACTGTACCAGCTTCTCTGGTGAATATGCTCAAACAGAACACCTTTGGAGGACTACCATCAGAAGATCCTAATGACCACTTAGAGGGGTTCTTGGAAATCTGTGAGACCCAGCAATTTGATGATGAAGTTTCTGATGGAATGCGACTCCGCTTATTCTCACTCACCTTGAGAGATAAGGCAAAGGTGTGGCTAAGAACAGTGCCTAGAGAAAAGATAGCAACTTGGGAATTATGTGAAAGAGCTTTTCTAGAGAAATTCTTTCCTCCTTCTAAAACTAAAGAATTGAGGAAGAAAATCACTAATTTCCAACAAGGCACTGGAGAGACTATTTATGAAGCATGGGAGCGGTTCAAAGGATATCTTCAAGCATGCCCACAACATGGCTTCAACCGTTGGCTTACCATCCAATTTTTCTTTGAAGGATTGGACCAACAAAGCACCATGATATTAGACTCAGCAGCTGGAGGATCTTTCATGGGGAAACCTATTAATGACTGCATGATTATTTTGGAAAATGTAGCCTCAAATCACAGCCAATACAGTGAAAGAGAAGTCACAGCAAGGAAAGGAACTCCGGGGCGATATGAAGTGAACAATATTGAGTTACTCTTAGCAAAATTTGATACTCTTAATCAAAGATTAGACAAGATGGAAAAAGCTAAGGTTAATTCAGTGGCTACAAATCAAGTATGTGACCTTTGTAGGGAACAAGGGCACACTGCAGTAGATTGTACCTCAATTTTTACTGGAGAAAAAGAAGATACTACTGAACAGGTGGCAGCTTCTCATAATTTCTATGACACTCCTCGAAGAGAGAAGAGTAATCCATATTCCAACACATACAACCCTGGTTGGAAGAATCATCCTAACTTTTCTTGGAAGAATAACCCAGTTCAAGGAACTAGCAATCAGCAACCTAATTTCCGTCCGTCCAATCACTTCATTAATGGGGAAGGAAATCCAGTACAGACACCCTCAATTCAACAAAGTGTTTCAAGATTAGAAAACCTTATGGAGAATTTTGTCACTAATCAAAAACAGACCAATGATTCAATGGCAAATTCTATTCAAAACCTTGTTGTCAAGGTTGAGAATATTACTCTCCACAACAAGATGCTGGAAAATCAAATTGCACAGTTGATGCCTAGTTCAAACAATTCTCCAGGTAAGTTCCCAGGTAAAACAGTTGCAAACCCAGCTGAAAATGTTAATGCTGTTACTTTAAGGAGTGGGAAGAAATTAGACAGACCTGTGTCTAATCAAAATGATAATATTGAGATTGATGAAGACGCTTCTCCTATGGTTGAAAAACCTGAAAAAGAGAGATTAGAAAAAGAAAAAGTATCTTCATCAAAGCCTCAAACTGTTTATCACCCTCCAATTCCTTTTCCTCAAAGGTTATCAAGGACTAAACTTGATAGACAATTTGAAAAATTTTTAAATATGATCAAACAAGTGTATGTAAACATTCCATTTGTAGAAGCTCTACAACAGATGCCTACATATGCTAAATTTCTTAAGGATCTTTTAGCTAACCGAAGGAAATTGGATGATAGAGAGACTGTTACATTGATCCATCATAATTTGCCCAAAAAACTTAAGGATCCTGGTAGTTTCTCTATACCTTGTCTCATTGGAAATCTAAGGTTTGAAAAAGCCTTATGTGACCTTGGGGCAAGTATCAGTTTAATGCCTTTATCAATTTGCAAGAAATTAGATATGGGAGAATTAAAGCCTACAGCAATGTCAATCCAGTTAGCAGATAGATCTATAAAATATCCCATAGGAATTTTAGAAGATGTTCCAGTTAAGATAGGTAAATTTTTAATTCCGGGAGATTTTGTTGTTTTAGAAATGGAAGAGGACAAACAAATACCAATCATACTAGGTAGACCATTTTTGGCTACAGCAGGCGTGATAGTAGATGTCAAACATGGAAAATTGTCCTTATCCATTAATGATGAAACAATGGAATTTAATATTGCTAAATCTGTTAGACAACCTTCTCTTGAAAATATTTGCTGCAGGGTTGATATATTGCCTAAAGACATGGAGGAAGAAGTCATGAGATCTATTTTCAGGGGATTCAACCTAATTATGCTTGCTTGATCGATTCAAGTCCCCCGTGTAAAGAAAAAGATCCTCTAGTAGAAAGTCTTCTTGAGTCTTCAACAGATTGGCAAGAAGAAAACTCTCCAAAGTTAGAACTTAAACCACTTCCTTCATCTTTAAGGTATGAGTTTTTGGGGGCTAACTCCACTTATCCAGTCATAGTAAATTCAGCTTTAAATGAAAAAGAAACTGAAAAACTTCTCAATGAGTTGAGAAAATTTAGAAAAGTTATTGGATATACTATGGCTGATATAAAGGGAATTAGTTCTTCATTTTGTATGCATCGCATCTTCTTGGAGGAAGGATCCAAACCTTCTGTTGAAGCTCAAAGAAGACTAAATCCCAAGATGAAAGAAGAGGTAAAGAAAGAAATTTTGAAATTATTGGATGCTAAGGTAATTTATGCTATATCTGATAGTCCTTGGGTAAGTCCAGTTCATGTGGTTCCTAAGAAAGGTGGGATGACAGTAGTTAAAAATGATAATAATGAATTAATTCCCACAAGAACTGTGACTGGGTGGCGTATGTGTGTTGATTATAGAAAATTAAATAATGCCACTAGAAAGGATCACTTTCCCTTACCTTTTATTGATCAAATGCTTGAAAGGTTAGCAATGCATTCATACTTTTGTTATTTGGACGGATACTCCAGTTTTCATCAAATCCCTATTCATCCATTAGACCAAGAGAAAACTACTTTTACATGTCCCTATGGTACTTTTGCTTATAGGAGAATGCCTTTTGGCCTATGTAATGCACCTGCTACCTTTCAAAGATGTATGACTGCAATCTTTAGTGATTTATTAGAAAAAGAGATGGAAGTTTTCATGGATGACTTTTCAGTTTATGGTATTTCCTTTGATGACTGTCTATTAAGTCTAACTAAAGTATTGCAGCGTTGCTCTGAAGTGAATTTAGTCTTAAATTGGGAAAAATGTCATTTTATGGTACAAGAAGGAATTGTCTTAGGACACCTAATATCTGGGAGAGGAATTGAGGTAGATAGAGCAAAAATAGAAGTAATTGATAAATTGCCTCTTCCAATTGATGTTAAAGGTGTTAGAAGTTTCTTAGGGCATGCCGGTTTCTACCGAAGGTTTATTAAAGATTTTTCAAAAATCTCTAAACCATTATCTAATCTACTTGTGAAAGAGGTACCTTTTAACTTTGATGTTTCTTGTAAGAATGCATTCTACAGGTTGAAAGAAGCTCTCACTACAGCTCCTATTCTGCAAACTCCTGACTAGAGCCTTCCTTTTGAAATCATGTGTGATGCAAGTGACTATGCTATAGGAGCTGTATTGGGACAAAGAAAGGACAAGAAGGTTCATGCTATATACTATGCCAGCAAGACTCTTGATGAAGCCCAAGCCAATTATGCAACAACAGAAAAAGAATTGTTAGCAGTCGTCTATGCTTTTGAAAAGTTCAGATCTTATCTTGTGGGGTCTAAGGTTATTGTTTACACAGATCACTCTGCCCTAAAGTATCTTTTTAATAAAAAGGATGCTAAACCTAGGCTCCTCAGATGGATTCTCCTTTTACAAGAATTTGATTTAGAGATTGTGGACAGAAAGGGAGTAGAAAATGTAGTAGCTGATCATCTCTCTCGACTTCCACAAGACCAAGCAACAAAGGAGGAACTCCCTATTAATGACAGCTTCCCAGACGAAAAGCTTTTAGCAGTTGTTGTGAAAAACAGTCCCTGGTATGCAGATTATGCGAATTACTTAGCATGTGGAGTCCTTCCTGAAGACTTTAATTATCAACAAAAGAAGAAATTCTTTAGTGACCTTAACAACTTTATTTGGGATGAACCTTACCTATATAAGAGGTGTAGAGATGGTATCTACAGAAGGTGTATCTCAGAAGAAGCAGCTCCTCACATCATTCACTCATGTCATTCTTCCGCATATGGAGGGCATGCTAGTACATCAAAAACTGCAGCTAAAATTCTACAATCTGGTTTTTACTGGCCAAACTTATTTAAGGATACCTGGAAGATGGTAAATTCTTGTGACCAATGCCAAAGATCAGGGAATATATCCAGGAAACATGAAATGCCATTAAATGGGATTTTAGAAGTAGAAATTTTTGATGTATGGGGAGTAGATTACATGGGACCATTCCCAAGTTCTAAAGGTTACAAGTTCATATTAGTTGCAGTTGATTATGTGTCCAAGTGGGTAGAAGCGATTCCCGCTCAAACGAGTGATTCAAATACTGTCATTAAACTCTTCAAAAGAATTATATTTCCAAGATTTGGGGTCCCAAGAGCTGTGATCAGTGATGGAGGCTCACATTTTATTGAAAGAAAGTTTGAATCTCTCTTAAAAAAGTATGGAGTCACTCACAAGGTTGGTACACCTTATCACCCTCAAACAAGTGGACAGGTAGAAATATCCAACAGAGAAATCAAAAAGATCCTTGAGAAGACTGTATCTACAACAAGAAAGGACTGGTCTTTAAGATTAGATGAAGCTCTTTGGGCCTACAGGACTGCTTACAAAACACCTATTGGCATGTCTCCATTTAGGCTGATTTATGGCAAATCTTGCCATCTTCCTGTAGAGCTAGAACACAAGGCTTTGTGGGCAATAAAATACTTCAACTATGACCTAAAGGATGCTGGAGAAAAAAGGAAATTGGAACTCAATGAGCTTGATGAAATCAGATTAGACTCATATGAAAATGCTAAGATTTACAAAGAAAGAACAAAGAGGTGGCATGACAAGCATATACATAGAAGAGAATTCAAGCAAGGGGACTCGGTGCTATTATTTAATTCCAGACTCAGATTGTTTCCTGGAAAATTGAAGTCAAGATGGTCAGGGCCTTTTACAGTTCAAAAAGTATATCCCTATGGAGCTGTAGAAATCAGAAACGATAAAGGCGACATATTCAAGGTCAATGCACAAAGATTGAAGTTATATTTCCATGGGGAACACTTAGAAAAATTATACTCTATGGTTCTTCAGGAACCTACTCAAGTTTCTTAAAAAAAAAAAAAAAAAAAAAAAAAATAATAATAATAATAAAATAAAATTTCAGAGTTCCAGAGAGAATCACGACCGTGATTCTAAATCACGGGCGTGATCCTCTCTGGAAAATTTTTGGAAAACCCCAGAGAGAATCACGACCGTGATTATAAATCACGGGCGTGATCTCCTCTGTTTGAATTTTTGAAAACTCACAAAGAGAATCACGGCCGTGATTTCCAATCACGCCCGTGATTCCCTGCTGACGCTCAACAGATACAACCCGTGATTTTTGAAATTCCCCTTTCCCTTATATATTTTTCCCCCTCCTTTTACATTCTCACTTCTCTCAAACTTACGAACTCTGCCCATTCTCTCTTTTCTTCTCTCCCAAACCCTAGCTTCTCACTTCTTCTTCCTCTTCTTCCCTCTTCCTCCCACATTCACTCCTTCCGTTCATCCATGGCTCCCAAGCGCACCCGTACCGTTGGTTCGTCCTCCACCGCTTCCGATACCCACAGTTACGAGGAAGAAGCAAGTGAAATTCCGCACCTTCCTCCGAGGTTCTATCGGAACGATGAACAGCGTGAGCGGAACGAGGTATTACGCTTCCGCACTATCCATCCTACCAGGTATCTCGACTTCCCATTTATTCGTAAGTTGGGTTTACGTGCTGATATCAATTTCATGTTAACTAACATTGGGTGGACAACCTTTGCTACCATGCATAATGATGTTGTTTATCCTCGACTAGTTCTTGAGTTCTTGAGCTCTCTCCACACGGAAATATTATCTGGGCCAAATTGTTCTGAAGGTTTGATTTCTTTCCGTATGTTTAACCAAGAACACGAATTAACCCTGGCTCAGTTCAATAATATTTTTGGATTTCCCACTGGAGGGAGCACGAGAACCCCAAGTTCTTTCAACCCTGGTTCTTTTTGGTATAGTTTGACAGGTACAAGTAATTGGGTCGCTGGAAAATGTAATTCCTCTGCTTTCCGCCATCCCGCCATCCGTATTATGCACCGCTTTATTGCCTCTACTGTTTTGGCCCGAGGTGATTCTGAAGGAAAGGTTCGTTTGAGCGACCTTTTACTTTTATGGGCTATGATGGAAAACAGAGAGGAGCCCATTGATTCTGGCAGTCATTTGGCACGACAGTTCCAGAGTATTTCCAATACCAGCCACGGTGCGATTGTGAATGGCGGCCTCATTACCACTATAGCCAAACACCTTGGCTATCACGCTTGGCTGGACCAGTTAGAACCACTCCCTGGAAGCCGTACTATTAATTTTGCTACCTGCTCTTCTATGAACTGCATTGCGAAAGATGAAGATGATAAATACTACTTTGTAGTAACCCAGTCGGGAGTGCACCACCAGTTACCAAATCCAACATACACCGTGAAGAACCGGGCTACACGGCAGTTTCCACTGGAGCCATTAGAGGACCTACCTCCAGCAGTTGAGGAAGCGGCTCCTGCAGATGAGGAAGCAGCTCCTGAACAACCCCCTCTACATCCTGGACCTGAGGTGGACAATGTTGCTATCCTGGCAGCTATTCAATCAATGGATAACCGGCTGAAACAAATGGATGAACGCCAGCAGCATTATAATTACATGGTTGATCAAATGTATCAATGGCACATTCAACGGTATCCAGATGATTTTCCACCACAGTGAGATCTTTCTTATTCCTTATTTTACTCTGATGCTTAGGGACAAGCATTCCTTTCTGTTGTGGGTTGGTTGCATATTCATGCATTTTATAATTTTGTCAAAATAATCTATCATGCATTCATTAGCTCTTTGCTTCGGGACAAGCAAATCTTTAAGTTTGGGGTTAGGAGGATGTACGCATTTCATTCATTCATGCAAAGTAAAAAAAAAAAAAAAAAAAAAAAAAAAAAAAAAAAAAACATGCATATATACATATTCAGTTAATCCCAGCTTGAATTTGTGTTTGAAAAGTAAATATTTTTAATGAAATTGTTCGTCTTTGAAAACACTGAATGTGATGAATTGAATCTTGAAGTCTCAGAACCTATGAAGCACCGATACTTCAATTTGCTTCACGTATCCGTATCCGATACGTATCCGTATCCGATACTCTTGGATACTTCACCGATACGTGTCAATGAAGTATCCTAGTCTTTAAAAATATTATGAAAATTTTATTGAATTCCGATACTCTCAGATACCAATACTTATCAGTGATACGTATCGATAAAGTATTCAAATTTTTGAAAAATTATAAAATATCTATTACAGCTAAATAAGATATATAAACATGTTTAATATAGAAACATAGAAATATTTGTCTTTGATGAACTGTAAATGAAAATTATCTTCTATATAGATAATTTTAAGAAAGGAACAAAATTGGTAATATTATTTCTATTTGTAAACAATAAAAAGTAATCTATGATGAAATGATTTATATTTTATTTATTTTTAGTAATGTACAATAAGTATGTTTTTAATTTGGATTTGCAAAATAGCAATTATATATTTAATGTTTATGAATTTTGACCATAATTACATGTACACAATTATTATAATATATGAACATTGATATATATGATGACACGTATCTTAGAAGTATCGTATCCTATATATTTTAAAATAATCGTATCGCCGTATCGGATACGTGTCGTATCTGATACGCGTATCGTATCGGTGCATCATAGCTCAGAACAAAAGGTTGAAAAATTAGCTGGTTTTGTGGCTAGCACTTGGTTCTTAGTATTGAGGCTTGAAATGATCGAGAATTATAAAAATAGTCTCTTGAAGATAAATTCTTTTTAATTCGTGCTTAAAAGCTTTTGGGGGGTAATAAAAAAAAAAAAAAAAAATCACCTAGCACCCCTTTGAGGTCATAGGTTAGAGGGAGAATATTCTTAACCTTAGAAAACTAAGGGAACTAATTAGCTACTGGGGAATTGTTTAGTAAAATAGCTAGACCCCCTTTGAGGCTACGTGTTCTTGAAATTATCATCCTCTCTACACTGATTGGCTACTGGGGAAATGTTTTAGGTGAGACAAAAACAAAAATAAAAATATTACCCCTATTTGTGTCACAAGCATTGAAAAATTATTTCTGTTAAATTATCTTCGTTCGACTAATGAGCTTTACAAGATTTGACATCATAAACTCTTAGAAACTAAGAGTTGGCGCTAGTAATGAAAGATTAAGATTCTAATTGGACCTTGTGAGACTAAGAGTGAAGATTTTAAATGCTCAGTTAATTCTTGATGAATTTTTTTTTCAAAGTGCTAATTATTGTTTGAGGACAAACAAAAGTTCAAGTTTGGGGTTATTTGATGTTGTGAATTTTACTCGTATTTTAGCACTTTAATTCACAAGAATTCATAGCATAATCATGCATATCTTTCATGTTTTTAATAAATTTTTATATCATTTTCCTATTTTATGCTTTTCTTGGTATGTGTTGTGTTTTCTCTGAGCAGGATCAAGATTTAAGAATTAAAGAGGAAATGCTGAGCTACAGGGAAAATCACGGCCGTGATTCTAAATCACGCCCGTGATTCACCAGAGAAAATCACGGCCGTGACTCCCAATCACACCCGTGAACGCCACTGACCCTTCATAGATGTGCTCCAGAGAAGATCACGGTCGTGATTCTCAGTCACGGCCGTGATTCACTTCGCGTCCCAGCTTTTTAAGTTTTATGTTTTATTTTTATTTTATCTTTGTAATTTTTATCTTGGTAGTTTTACCTTTTTACCCTTTTAGGTTATAAATTAGATGAGGTTAGCCTAGAACGGAGATTTTTTGGTTTCGGAGACAGTTTTTTTTAGTTTTTGACACTTGGAGAAGGTTGGGCGCCTGTGCCATCGACTTTAAGGTTTGCTTTTCTTTTATTCTTCTTTTCTTGGAGAACTACTATGAACTCCTGTGAGTAGTTTCCCTTTTTCTGGGATCAGGGCTTAGCCTCTGAGAACCTCTTTATTAATGCATTATTCAGTTTCTTAATTTTATTCCAATTCTTGATCTGTTCTTTTATATTTTATATATGAACTTTAATATTATTGTTTTCATAATAACATTAATTAAGGATGAACTGAGAGGAGAACTTGATTATAATTATGATAAACAATTAATCTTAATTTTCATAATCATAGATAATTAGGGATGAACTGAGAGGAGAACCTAATTATCGGAACCTAAAGGAACAAACTTGAGTGTTAAATCACGAGAGTTGATTTAAGCTTTCGAGGAGCAATAGATTAACAAAGATCTTAATGGGTTTAATTGAACGTAATTACCACGAGAGTAGAGATTAATTTTAATTAAACACGTCCTCGTAGCCTGAGAAGGTGCAAGGATTAAATTAGGTTAAGACTACCTTCAAGATGGAATAGAATTAATTAATGAAAATAATAATTCAATATTGTTGGAACTCTTTGTGCGAACCCTAGATTCCCGGAAATCTCCTTATCTTATCTTAAAGTTTTATCTTATTCATTAATTGCATTACTATCTCTTTTACCATCAAATCTGATCTTATCATCTCAAAACAAAAATTCAATCTGTTTTAAAATTCAAATTAAAATACTAGTAATTCTAGGTCAAACACGTAGTCCCTGTGATTCGATATTTATTACTTGACGACAACCGTACACTTGCGGTTTTCCATACATCAGAAACGCATCGGTTAATTCTTTTGAAAAATAAATCAAATAGAATTAGGTGCATCATACCGCATACATGCATACAGATGATAGGTGTACTGGAAGATCACTTATTCTCTGTTTATTGAAAAAACAAACAAAAAACAAAAAAACAAAAAAACAAAAAAATATAAACTTCAGAAAAAACAATGCGCCCGTACCATGTTCAGTACACCCGTACTAAAATTAGGGTTATGAACAAATTTTCAACTCAATACGGGCGTACTGAAATGAATACGGCCGTATTGGCCATAAACGTCCACACCAATACGGGCGTATTGAATTCAATACGGCCCGTATTGGTCCCCCATTTTGTACAATAACGGCCAAGTCAGTACGGCCGTATTGAATTCAATACGGGCCGTACTGACCTATTTTTCCCTATAAATACACCCCTTTTTCCCCCTCATTTTGCACAGCTTTCTTCTCCCTCCGCATACTTTGTCTGTGAGTGTGTCTGAGATTTCCCAATTCTGAGAAATGGCCGAGTCATCAAGAAAGAGGCAGAGGGTCCCCGCGTAACTCGAGATGATCGCGCGACATCAAGAGAGGCTGGAATTCCTAGAGTCGTTCGCATTCCATTCGTCAAGGGTGCTCGACCTCAACATCCTTCGAGCGATGGAATGGGAGGATGAGGTCGTAGGCTACATCAACGCTATAGGATGGGGATTCCTCCTTGATCCCCACCCTAAGATCTATCCGACGGCGACGAAGGAGTTTCTAGCTACCGTCGGCATGACAGTCGACGAACAGTTTCGACGCGACGGTCTACTCGGTGGATTTCTGGATGAAGGGAGGATACAGCTCCCTGACACTGGACGAATTCAACGTCCAGGCTGGCTTCTTTCAGCGAGCTGATCAGCTGGAGTATCGGGACGCCATCTGCGAGTGCCCCGATAATCTGACCCCGAACGAGATGTGGAGAGAACTCACGGGGCAGATGGACTATCACGCTGGAGTGAAGGGTACTCGGCTCCCGACCGCACTCCGGATCTGCCACAAGCTGATCACCGGCTCCATCCATGCCAGACCCAAGAGCCCAGAGTCAGTGACACGGCAGGATCTGCTGGCTCTTTACTGCATGGTCACCGGACAGAGGGCCAACCCCGGATTCTTTTTTCTCGAGCACATAAAGAATCTGGGGGCACGAGAGGGTAGCGACGCTCGGCGAGGATACATCATGGTCTCCACGCTCCTTTCACGACTCACCGAGAACTGGGGGTGCCCCGATGGCGTAGATGCGGGGGAGTTGGCGCCCAAGCCCATCAATGCTGCCACCCTGCTCAACATGAGGATTATTGCCAGGGAAGGGAGGCAATATGTACGAGCGACCACCCACGACACCTTCAGCGAGCTCTTCGAGAACATCGAGCTCCCGGGTGATGTGGACCCGCAGCCAGAGGCCAACACCTCGCAGCAGGACAGGGCCTACTTTGATGCTCGTTTCGACGCGTTGCAGCAGAGCATCGACGCTCGATTCGACACTGCTCAGCACAGCATAGACGCCCTGAGACAGGATTTTGACAGTCTGTCAGTCTGGCTGCATCGTCGCTTCCCAGACCCTCCATAGGATCCGCCGGCAGAGGAGTGAAGACCGGCTATTTTTCTTGCTTTTTTTTTTATTTGATTGATCGGGCTGTGCCCCACTGTTCTCATTACCATTGTACAAATTTCATTCCATTTAATAAATGAAATTTTCCACTTTTGAATCCAAAATTCTTTAGCACTTTAATTTCTGTACAGAAAAAGCCGAAATCAACAAAAAAGGCAAAAATACAGAAAAAGCCAAAAATCGAAAAAAGGCAAAATTCAGAAAATCCAACAAATCGTACAGAATAACTGAGCCTGGAGAGGCTTGCCGAAATAATACTCCCCAGAGACATCTCAGCTTGCACTCTTGGGCCGAATTCCCAGTGAAAGCTATCAGAGCAAGATCAGCAAGATTCCCCAATGGAAGCATGATCATCCAAACAAAATATCAGAGTCAAAGGACTTAGACTTCCTCAGTGGAAGATAGCTTTCCAACTCGAGCGACGAGTGAAGCTAAGCCTGAAGAGGCTTTCAAAATAATACTCTGGGATACATAAGATCCTCAATCCCCATTCGCCTACTCAGAGGCACTCCTTCAAAAAGAGAAAATCCAACAATCATACAGAATAACTGAGCCTGGAGAGGCTTGCCGAAATAATACTCCCCAGAGACATCTCAGCTTGCACTCTTGGGCCGAATTCCCAGTGAAAGCTATCAGAGCAAGATCAGCAAGATTCCCCAATGGAAGCAATGATCATCCAACTACGAGATATCCGAGTCAAAGAACTCAGACTTCCTCAGTGGAAGATAGCTTTCCAACTCAAGCGACGAGTGAAGCTAATCCTGCAGAGGCTTTTTAAATAATACTCTGGGATACATAAGATCCTCAATCCACATTCGCCTATTCAGAGGCACTCATCCAAAAAGGAAAACCCAAAAATATCAATACCCATTCCCCAAGCGGAATTCGGTATTCAACCAAACACCGAACGTCAAGATAATCCGCCTAACAGAAGAGGCCAATCAAAATCATACGACAGAATCCCCCAGCGGATAACAGCCTACGCAGAGGCAACAAAATCAGAAAAACAAAAGAGTCACCCGAATAAGGATAACCGGGATACTCCACCACCGTCGAAAGGACGTCAGCCAATCATAAGGCACCGCTCACATCAGAAAGAGCATCTTTGTGTCTACATCCCCAAGGAATCAGAATTTCCCCAGTGGGCACCAACTACGCAATGGAAAGTTGGGACACAAAAACCTATGAGTAACTGCACATCCCCTAGACGGATCCCTGCGTTATCCAGCCCTCAGCGGCACCAAAATCAAAAACAACCGTCGAAGCAGCATCGTGGACTGTGGAGACAAAATCATCACAACAGAATCCCCCAGCGGATAACAGCCTACGCAGAGGCAACAAAACCAGAAAATCAAAAAAAGAGTCACCCGAATAAGGATAACCGGGATACTCCACCAACGTCGAAAGGACGTCAGCCAATCATAAGGCATCGCTCACATCAGAAAGAGCATCTTTGTGTCTGCATCCCCAAGGAATCAGAATTTCCCCAGTGGGCACCAACTACGCAATGGAAAGTTGGGACACAAGAACCTATGAGTAACTGTACATCCCCTAGACGGATCCCTGCGTTATCCAGCCCTCAGCGGCATCAAAATCCAAAACAACCGTCGAAGCAGCATCGTGGACTGTGGAGACAAAATCATCACAATAGAATCCCCCAGCGGATAACAGCCTACGCAGAGGCAATAAAACCAGAAAATCAAAAAGAGTCACCCGAATAAGGATAACCGGGATACTCCACCACCGTCGAAAGGACGTCAGCCAACCATAAGGCACCGCTCACATCAGAAAGAGCATCAATGTGTCTATATCCCCAAGGAATCAGAATTTTCCCAGTGGGCACCAACTACGCAATGGAAAGTTGGGACACAAGAACCTATGAGTAACTGCACATCCCCTAGACGGATCCCTGCGCTATCCAGCCCTCAGCGGCACCAAAGTGACCAGAAGCACGGAGGTATGCAACCCTGGGGACGGTAAACCGCAGACCCTGGAGAGGGCAAACTCACGCTACCAAAGTGACCAGAAGCACAGAGGTATGCAACCCTGGGGAGGGAAAATCGCAGACCCTGGAGAGGGCAAACTCACGCTACCGAGGTTGTCAGAAACACCGAGGTATGCACGAGCCTGGAGAGGCGACGACTAATACTCAGCTACCCCGTCGTCAGAAACACGGAGGTATGCAGCTACCGAGGTTGTCAGAAACACCGAGGTATGCACGAGCCTGGAGAGGCGGTACTCAGCTAGCCCGTCGTCAGAAACACGGAGGTATGCAGCTACCGAGGTTGTCAGAAACACCGAGGTATGCACAAGCCTAGAGAGGCGGTACTCAGCTACCCCGTCGTCAGAAACACGGAGGTATGCAGCTACCGAGGTTGTCAGAAACACCGAGGTATGCACGAGCCTG
The DNA here is from genome assembly GCF_000230855.2 of Cajanus cajan. Classification (NCBI taxonomy): domain Eukaryota; kingdom Viridiplantae; phylum Streptophyta; class Magnoliopsida; order Fabales; family Fabaceae; genus Cajanus; species Cajanus cajan. Next base: position 37,776,869 of record NC_138525.1, read on the forward strand.
GAGAGGCGACGACTAATACTCAGCTACCCCGTTGTCAGAAACACGGAGGTATGCAGCTACCGAGGTTATCAGAAACACCGAGGTATGCACGAGCCTGGAGAGGCGGTACTCAGCTACCCCGTCGTCAGAAACACGGAGGTATGCAGCTGCCAACATCGTCAGAAACATGGAGGCATGCAGACCCTGGAGAGGGCAAACTCACGCTACCGAGGTTGTCAGATACACCGAGGTATGCAACGAGCCTGGAGAGGCGACGACTAATACTCAACCTGGAGAGGCTACTCAACAGTTTTCCCACCTGAAGACACTACAAGTCGGAAGGGTGGCCTGTTCCCCGGACAATTGGGTCAACTCCTTTACTTGTCAACCGGTACACCAAAAAGCCGTTTGACTAAGTAAAGGGGGGGCAGCTGTAGACCCCTAAAATTGTTCGGGTCGGAAATAAAGCTCAAAGACTCTCGAAGACCGAAGGAAAGTCAGCCGGAAGGACTCCTAGAAGACCCTAGGATGATTCTTTGTAGGTCTAGAAGTCTTAAAGTAGCTTAGAATAAGGGTGTGCGAGGATTGGAGCTCAATACACCCTCCCAGAGGTTCAGTACGGCCGTACTAAGCCATTTGAACTGCAATACGGCCGTAGTGAACTCAATACGGCCGTACTGAAGTTTTTGAACTTCAGTACGGCCGTACCAAATTCAATACGACCGTACTGTAGTTCAAAAAACTTCAGCACGGGCCGTAGTGAAATCAATACGGCCGTACTGAAGTTTTTGAACTTTAGTACGGCCGTACCAAATTCAATACGGCCGTACTGTAGTTCAAAAACCCAGTACGGGCCGTATTGACCTCCCAGGCCGTATTGCGCCCCAATCCTATAAATAGGACGTCATTTGCACGTCCTCACACACTTTTTCCAGACTTTTGGACCCTCTTGCTGAGTATTCTGGGGTTTTTGAGCAGTGTTCTGCCCTAGAAGTCTCTCCGAGAGCCGATCCAATAAAGTTCTTGAGTTCTGAGCATTTAGCTTGAGGATTCGAACTAGTCGAAGGGAAATCTTTTTGATTTCCATAGTAAAAATTAATCTTTAGGGAAGGAGCGAGCAAGCGTGTAGTGGGAAGGAGCGCCAAAAAGCCTCCTAACGTCTGTTTGAATATATAAAAGCACGCTTCAAAGGTTTCTTTTTCAAATCCTTCCTTTTATTGCTTTCTGATTGTTGCATTGCATTTTTCGTCATGTAGATATCTCGTTTATAGTCGTTTCTAATAAATAGGGGTAATTTAGTAATTTTACACTGTTATTTATAAAATAATCCATCATAGGGAACCCGAAAGGGGCGTTGTGGGGTGCTAACACCTTCCCCGCACGTAACCGACTCCCTTACCCAACTCTGGTTGTAATGGCCAAGGTTGATTTGCGAAAATCAATTGCCTTATCCCTTTTTCCAATGTTTTGAGTAAAACATTGGTGGCGACTCCAAGAACCCTTCTTTTTACGAAAACCACTAATCCATGGAGGGTCCTGTAGACCCCTAAAATTGTCCGGGTCGGAAATAAAGCTTGAAGACTCTCGAAGACTGAAGGAAGATCAGCCAGAAGGACTTCCAGAAGGCCCAAGGAGGGTTCTCTATAGGTCTAGAGGTCTTAGGATAGCTAAAATAAGAAAAGTGGGAGGAATGAAGCCCAATACGGCCTCCCAGAGGTTCAGTACGGCCGTATTGAACATTTTGAACTTCAATACGGCCGCACTGAACTCAATATGGCCGTATTGAAGTTTCTGGACTTCAATACGGCTGCATTGAATTCAATACGGCTGCACTGAACTTCAATACGGCCGTATTGAATTCAATACGGCCGTATTAGTTCAAAATTTCAATGTTGACCGTATTGACCCTCATAAACCGTATTGAGCCTCTTCCCTATAAATATGACGTCAATGGGACGTCATTTGACACTTTTACACACAGTTTTAACCCTCTTCTTGAGTATTCTGGGTTTATTTGAGCAGTGCTCTGCCTAGAAATCACTCGGAGAGTTGATCCGACGAAGTTCTTGAGTCACGAGCCATTTGCTTGAGTCTCGAACCTAGTCGAAGGGAAATCCTCTGGATTTCCATAGTTAAAATTTGATAGAAAGGAGCGAGCGGTCTTGTAGAGGGAGGGAATGCCAAAACGCTTCCCAATTTCTGTCAAGATATATAAGAAAGCACGCTTCAAAGGTTTATCTCTTTAAAGTCCCTTCTTTTACCGCTTTCTGTGTGTACATATTTAAACTGTCATCATGTAGATAGTTAATTTATAATTGCTTAGAATAAATAGGGGTAATTTAGTAATTTTGCACTATTATTTTTAAATAATCTGTCATAGGGAACCCGAAAGGGGCGCTGTGGGGTGCTAACACCTTCCCCACGCGTAACTGACTCCCTTACCCGACTCTGGTTGTAATGGCCGAAGTCGATTTTTGAATCGATTGCCTTAAACTTCTTTTTCCAATGTTTTGAGTAAAACATTGGTGGCGACTCCATGAACCCTTCCTTTTTATGAAAACCGCTAATCCATGGAGGGTCCCGCTTGGGATTAACATGGATTGGTGAGCCTTTTAATAAAATTGCTCGGTTGACAAGGTCTCAGTTTGAGAATAAGTCATTCTAGCAATCCATATTTTTAAACAAATAAAAGAGTCCAACCATCCTTCGCGAATGCCGAAAGCCCGTTTCGGGCCGGTGGCGACAGGTCCCGCTTGGGATTAACATGGATTGGTGAATCATTTAATAAAATTGTTAGCTCGATGAGGTCTCAGTTTGAGAATAAGTCGTTCTAACAAACCATCATTTTTCAAAACTTAAAAAGAGTCCAACCATCGTCGCGAATGCCAAGGTCCGTTTCGGCGGGTGGCGACAGCATGTCATTTTTTTCTCATTTCAAGGATGAAGCATAAATGTTTGGAATGCTTTTCAAGGTAGTTCAAAAGAAACAAGCTTATGAAAAAATCAGATGGATTATAAAATAAAAATCATGAAGATACCATGCAGCCCAAAATTTTCCAGCAACTCAAATTTAAAAGAAAATGGTAAGAACCTAAATAAGAAAGCCTAAAAATGCCAAGATGATTCACAAGGAAGATATGGTATGAATGAACACGTGAAAAGAGATTTATGGATCATCAAAATATGGCAATATGATGACTCATTTAAGCACAACTTAGAAGACATTCAAGGATGACATGACATGACTGAAAATACTTAGAGATAAGGAAAATGTTACCTTTGAAGAACCAAGGCTCTAGATACCACATGATGGCATCCTTACTTGCATGGACATGAGATGATGAACAAGGAAGAGGACGCCTTACTCCAAGGATCAAGTTCTTCAATGTGGCGTAAGGTTTTAAGGAGGATGATGAAGGAATGGAAGGATTTGGAGGTTGGGTAGAAGCTGTTTGATGAAAGGCTTGATAAGTTGCACTCTAGGGTTGGCTGACTTCATGGTGATGAAGGCCACTTCTAGGGTTTTTCTCTCAAAGTGGAGATGGTAGGGTTTGGTCGAAAATAGCCAAGGGAAACTAAGGAAAATATCAAGGCTCAAAGGCTCACTCAATATTATAATTTCCAAAGTGATTACAAGTTGCATAGCCTAGGGTATTTATAGAAGTAAGGAAGCATTAGGGTTGCATTTGAGAGTTCCTTGGCCAAAAAATGCAAGCCAAATGCACTTCAAATGAAACCTAAATTAACCCTAGATGCTACTTGGTGTCCAAGGATGGAATCTTTGGGTTTAGTTAAGCTACATCTAGGTGCATGATAAGACCATGCATCCTAGGTGCCCTCCACTTGGGCCTAAGCCTTACCAAGTCCCAAAAAAAATCCAATGCTACCCAAAATATAGGTCTAGGCCTTTTTCTAACCCTAATAAAATACCCTAGCTATAAAATAAAATCCTATAATCTAAGGAACCCCATAATACAAGGGTAAAATGAGAAATACAAGTAAAAATAAATCCTATGGCTAAGGCACCCCAAAATACAAGGGTAAAATGGGAAATACAAGCAAAATAAATCCTATGTCTAAGATACCCAAAATACAAGGGTTAAATAAGAAATTAAAGACAAGGGAAAAATATGAATAAAAATAAATGTTATGCTAATAAAAACTTAGGAGCTAAGGCCCAAAAATAGGCTCACTCCTCCTATGGTTTTTCAACACTAACCCATTCCTCTTGCCTCCTTCAATATATCACCTCTTGGTCTTCTTGGCCTTGTAGACCCCTAAAATTGTCCGGGTCGGAAATAAAGCTTGAAGACTCTCGAAGACTGAAGGATAATCAGCCAGAAGGACTCCTGGAAAGCCCTAGGAGGGTTCTCTGTAGGTCTAGAGGTCTTAGAATAGCTAAAAATAAGGAAGTGGAGGGAAAAAGCCCAATACGGCCGTACTGAACTTAATACGGCCGTATTGAAGCTTCAATACGGCCGTATTGAAGCTTCAATACGGCCGTACTGAAGTCAGTACGACCGTATTGACACTTCAATACGACCGCTGCGAACTCAATACGGGCGTATTGAAATTTCTGACTTTCAATACGACCGTATTGAACTCCAATACGACCGTATTGAAGTTCAAAAATTTCAATACGGCCGTATTGGCCCTGTAGGCCGTATTGCGCCTATTCCCTATAAATATGACGTCATTTGGACGTCCAACCACACTTTTTCACTCAGTTTTGACTCCCTCCTTGAGTATTCTGGGGTTTTTGAGCAGTGTTCTGCCCTAGAAATCTCTCTGGGAGTCGATCCGACGAAGTTCTGGAATTCCGAGCACTTAGCTTGGAGATTCGAACCTAGTCGAAGGGAAATCCTCCGGATTTCCATAGTCAAAAGTTTTTAGGAAGGAGCAAGCGAGCTTGTAGAGCGAGGGAACGCCAAAAAGCTTCCCAGTTTTACTCAATATATAAAAGCACGCTTCAAGAGGTTTCTTCTTAAATCCTTCCTTTTACTGCTTTCTGTGTGCATATTTAAACTGTCATCATGTAGATAGTTAATTTATAATCGCTTATAATAAATAGGGGTAATTTAGTAATTTTACGCTATTATTTTACAAATAATCTGTCATAGGGAACCCGAAAGGGGCGCTGTGGGGTGCTAACACCTTCCCCACGCGTAACCGACTCCCTTACCCGACTCTGGTTGTAATGGCCAAAGTTGATTTATAAAATCAATTGCCTTATCCCTTTTTCCAATGTTTTGAGTAAAACATTGGTGGCGACTCCACGAACCCTCCTTTTGCGAAAACCACTAATCCATGGAGGGTCCCGCTTGGGATTAATATGGATTAGTGAGACTTTTAATAAAATTGCTCGTTTGACGAGGTCTCAGTTTGAGAATAAGTCATTCTAGCAATCCACATTTTTAAACAAATAAACGAGTCCAACCATCCTTCGCGAACGTCGAAAGCCCGTTTCGGGCCGGTGGCGACAGATGGCGACTTCACTGGGGAAGCCTCGAGAGTCAGTCCCATTTAGTGACAGATTATTCTTAACAAATAATAGTTAAAATTACTTTATTACCCCTTGCTTGTATGATAACATGATTTATTATATGGCTTTAAAATAACTGTTGTATGTTTAAATTCCGCAATTGTTTGAAATAAAATTGCACACAAACCTTTGCACACAACAGTTCCCTCTATACCCGGGGGCATGAGTGGTAATCCATAGGGAGTGGATGTTAGTACGGCCGGTTGTCGAATGGGTCTATAGGTGCCCGTAGACCGTTGTCGGAAAACATCACTCAAGGTGATAACCATGAACTTGAGTCCGACGGTGCGTTGGAGCTTTCCATCGACCTACGATGAGAGGAATTGGGTCCCTATAATGGGGGCACCTTGGGGGCCTTTGACCAAGTGAGAACAGTTAGATCCTCCTTGAATATGCACTTTTCTGCAGGAGACCCCTACCTCGTGATTCGCTCGTGACTGTTCGTGGATGAGTGAATTGTTTGTGCATTTTTATGTGACATTGTATGAGCATACATTTGCACCTTTTAAACGTACAACATTCTTTTTTAAATAAAAAGAATAAATAGAAATAAAGATCTTCTAGTACATGGTGTTAACATCTACCTTCATTGCATTCATATAGGTAGTTTCCCTTTTCACCCAAAAAATACAAAAAAGATACAAAATATTCAAAAGAAAAATATGTATTTACCCAAACCAAGCAATATCATGCATCATTTTAGGAAAATCCTAAAAACATGATAATGCTTAGTTCAATAAACACAATGCATGCATATTCAACATCATCATGCATATAGATCATGGAGGGATCTAAGAATCATTCATTTCATACATCCCTCCTAGTAATTCAGTAATAAACATAAATAAAAAGAAAGGATTAAATCGATGCGTATGTTCAAAAATGGATCGCACGCCGTTCGTCATCAAGTGTAAGCCAACAACCGCGCCAAGCGAGCGCACATCAACTCCGTTGTTGGTAATCAAGACGAATAAAAGGGAAGGTCCGACACCATTAAGGATCACCGCTCCAAGACCTTTCCCCTACGAATCAAATAAGGCTGTGCCGTGGATATACGACATCCACTCTTCTGCCGACAGCGATATCTCCAACATCGCTGAACTTGGGGGCATGACTAGGAGTGGCAGGATCTACACTCCCGAAGATCTTCATGATAAAGCTCCCAAGAATAAAGGGAAAGAAAAAGAGGAAAAAACCGAGGAAAATAAGGAATCCGAGGAGGAGACAGACAAGCTGTTAAAATATATCCGACAGAGCGAGTACTCCATCATGGATCAACTTCATAAGACGCCAGCAAAGATTACTCTGTTGTCGTTGATCCTATGCTCCGAACCGCATCGGCAAGCTCTGTTGAAAGTCTTGAACGAGGCATACGTGTCGCACACTATCTCCCAAGACGAGTTTGAGGGGATTGTTAGTCACATTAAGGCTAATGATCACCTCACCTTCATCGATGAAGAAATCCCCGCCGAGGGATCAAACCACAACAAGCCCTTGCACATCTCTATAAAGTGCAAGGAGTATCACATCGCTAAAGTCTTGGTAGATAATGGATCTTCCTTGAATGTGATGCCAAAAAGAACGCTCAAGCAATTGGCAATCAAGGGAGTCCAAATGCGCCCGAGCAACATGATCGTTCGAGCCTTCGATGGTTCTAAAAGAGAAGTGGTGGGAGAGATCAATCTTCCAATCCAAATTGGATCCACTATCTTTAATGTCGAATTCCAAGTGATGGACATTACTCCCGCATACAGTTGTCTCCTCGGCCGACCTTGGATTCATGATGCGAAAGCTGTACCTTCTACGCTCCACCAGAAAGTCAAATTCATTGTGGGTGACAAGCTGGTGACTGTACAAGCTGAAGATGATATACTCATCAGTTAGCCATCCACCATACCTTACGTGGATGCAACGGAGGAAGCTTTAGAAACCGCCTTCCAAGCATTGGAAATCGCCAATGTCGAAACGTTTCCCCGAGAAATGAAGAAGGTAGCCTCCATGCTCACCAAGAACGGATACTTGCCAGGACAAGGATTAGGCAAGGACTCCCAAGGAATCCCGGAGCTACCCATTATCAAGGATAATCCGGGGAAACAAGGGTTAAGATACAACCCTAACAAAGATCAAAGGACGAAGAGGAACCAAGATCCTTCTCGACGTTCTTTAAGCCAGATCTTTAGGAAGGCCGGTTCACAATCGTCAAGGCCGGTCGTCGTCATCAAAATGTTTTTTTTCCTTCTAATAGGGATGTGTAAATTCAGTGACTATTAGAGATCACTCCTCGGGGACAGCCCGACCCCCGAGCCTCGATAGGGCACATGTTTCCATCATGATTACAATAAAATCATTCTTCATAATTTCTTATTGCTTCTTTTCTTGCTTGCAATAAAATTCTAAACCACATTATTTAACCCTGTTTGAATGAACATGAATGAGGTTAAAATCGTCTTAAAAATAATAAACCCACATCTTTTTATGTGGAAGTGTGTGTGTCAACTTGGAGCACCTTTTCTTGGCCTCAATAAGTGCCATCATGGATAAAGAAATCCTAAAAAGCAAAAGACCCGCTAGGAATCCCACAAAAGGGTGACCTAGGCAAAAGTTAGGGTTACAAAATAAGACCAAAAGACCCGCTAGGAATCCCACAAAAGGGTGACCTAGGCAAAAATTAGGGTCACAAAATAATGAATAAAAACAAAAGCCCGCTAAGACATCACAAATGGGTGTTTTAGGCAAAAGTTAGGGCCGTCAAAAAAGAAAAACAAAATAAATCCATGATGGTACCATCAATTGAATTCAACAAGGGGCTCAAGAAAAGCTATCCAAGTTGTCAAAACACAATCATTAATAACAAAGATGTGCCTAACCTCATAAGTGTTTAATCGAACAAGCCTAAACACATAAGCCTACCATGGCCAGCCATTCTTACAAAATCCATTTTTCAAAAATAAAATAATCCCCTCTAAAACACAAACTTTTGAAAATATATATCCTTTCCTTCTTTTCTCTCTTGTCCCAACGATTTTTGAATAAATCTAGTGGAAACATGGAGATATAGTGGTCAATAGGAGGGTTGACACATCTTCTAAAGAAAGGGAAGAATCATTTGGTTGATGACACCAAAATCAAATATGCATCATTCCTCGGTAACAGAAATCGGCAGAGCACAGTCCGTCTGGAGGAATGGCAAAATCCAAACACAAAAACGCATCGGTTAATTCTTTTGAAAAAAAAGAATCAAATAGAATTAGGTGCATCATACTGCATACATGCATACAGATGATAGGTGTACTGGAAGATCACTTATTCTCTGTTTATTGAAAAAACAAAAAATATATAAACTTCAGAAAAAACAATACGCCCGTATCATGTTCAGTACGCCCGTACCAAAATTAGGGTTATGAACAAATTTTCAATTCAATACGGGCATACTGAAATGAATAACGGCCGTATTGGCAACAACAGAAATCCTCCCTCACATCAATGACAAAATTCCTCCAAGAAGAAGAGGATAGGGGGAGCCATTCATTTTTTCTAAAAATAAAATAATTAAACTTGCATTTTGTGCATCGCGCACATTAATTGCACATTCAAAGACCTCATCATGGGGCAATTGCATAAAATAGAAAAATAGAAAAATTGCTTGTGTATGACAGCAGCAAACAAAATGCAAAGATTCAGAAAATCAACAGCGTCATACAGAATAACTGAGCCTGGAGAGGTTTGCCGAAAGAATACTCTCAGAATAACTGAGCCTGGAGAGGCTTGCCGAAAGAATACTCTCAGAATAACTGAGCCTGGAGAGGCTTGCCGAAAGAATACTCTCAGAATAACTGAGCCTGGAGAGGCTTGCCGAAAGAATACTCTCAAAATAACTGAGCCTGGAGAGGCTCGCCGAAATAATACTCTCTCAAAATAATTGAGCCTGGAGAGGCTCGCCGAAATAATACTCTCTCATAATAACTGAGACATTTCTGTACAGAAAAAGCCGAAAAACAACAGAAAAGGCAAAAATACAGAAAAAGCCAAAAAATGACAAAAAAGGCAAAAATACAGAAAAAGCCAAAAAATAAAAAAGGCAAACATACAGAAAAAGTCAAAAGTCGATAAAAAAGACAAAGATTTCACATCTTTCAAAATAACTGAGCCTGGAGAGGCTTGCTGAAATAATACTCTTTCAGAATAATTGAGCCTGGAGAGGCTTGCAGAAATAATACTTCCTCAAAATAACTAAAGCCTGGAGAGGCTTGCAGAAATAATACTCCCCCAACTGTATAGAATAATTGAGCCTGGAGAGGCTTGCTGAAATAATACTCTCATCAAAAATAACTGAGCCTGGAGAGGCTTGCCGAAACAATACTCATGCAGAATAATTGAGCCTGGAGAGGCTCGCCAAAATAATACTCCACACCAAAGAATAAATGAGCCTGGAGAGGCTCGCAGAAATAATACTCCCCAGAGAAACCTCAACTCAAGCTCACGGAACGAATCCCCAGCGAGAGCTATCAAAGCAAAATCGACGCAATCCCCAATGGAAGTGCGATCATCCAAACAGTATATACAAGTCAAAGGACTTAACACTTCCTCAGTAGAAGATAGCTCTCCAACTCAAGTGTTGAGTGAGGCTAAGCCTGCAGAGGCTTCCTAAATAACACTCTGGGATACATAAGATCCCTCATTCCCCAATCGCCTACTCAGAGGCATCCCTGCAAAAAGATTAATAAGATTCCCCAAACGGAATTTGGCATCCCGCCAAAACATCGAACATCAAGACTATCTGCCTAACAGAAGAGGCCAGTCAAAAAATCAACATGTCAACATCCCTAGCGGATAACAGCCTACACAGAGGCTACAAAACCAGAAAAGTCAAAAAGAGTCACCCGAATAAGGATAACCGGGATACTCCACCAACGTCGACAGGACGTCAGCCAAACATAAGGCATCGCTCAACTCAGAGAGAAAGAGCATCTGTGTCTATACCCCAAGGAGTCAGAAATTCCCCAAGGGTACCAACAATGCAATGCAAGTTGGGGCACATGAACCTATGAATGACTGCACATCCCCTAGACGGATCCCTGCGTTATCCAGCCCTCAGTGGCATAAAAATCAAAAATAATCGTCGAAGCAGCATCGTGGACTGTGGAGACAAAATCAACATCCAGAATCCCCAGCGGATAACAGCCTACACAGAGGCAGCAAAAAATCAGAAAATCAAAAAGAGTTACCCGAACAAGGATAACCGGGATACTCCACCAACGTCGAAAGGACGTCAGCCGATCATAAGGCACCGCTCACATCAGAAAGAGCATCTTTGTGTCTGCACCCCAAAGGAATCAGAAATTCCCCAGTGGGCACCAACTACGCAATGGAAAGTTGGGACACAAGAACCTATGAGTAACTGCACATCCCCTAGACGGATCCCTGCGTTATCCAGCCCCTAGTGGCACAAAATCAAAAAAACACAACCGTCGAAGCAGCATCGTGGACTGTGGAGACAAAATCATCACCAAATCCCTGGAAAGGAGATATTCACGCTACCCCGTCGTCACAAACACGGAGGTATGCAGCTTCCGGCTCGGGCAATGAGCGAAGCTATCTCTGGAAAAGGGGTACACACTGCTTACCGTTGTCACAAGGGTACTTAGCTTCCGGCTCAAACAAAGAGTAAAGCTAAGCCTGGAGAGACGGTACTTACAGCTTCCAGCTTGGGCAACAAGCAAAGCGAGGCCTGGAGAGGCGAAACTCACACTGCTTACCGTTGTCACAAGGGTACTTAGCTTCCGGCTCGGACAAAGAGTGAAGCTAAGCCTGGAGAGACGGTACTTACAGCTTCCAGCTTGGGCAACAAGCAAAGCAAGGCCTGGAGAGGCAAAACTCACACTGCTCACCGTCGTCACAAGGATACTTAGCTTCCGGCTCGAACAAAGAGTGAAGCTAAGCCTAGAGAGGCGGTACTCAACCATCAGCGTCATCAGAGGCGCGTTGATGTCCAACTTCCGGCTCGAGCGTCGAGTGAAGTTGACCTTGGAGAAGGTAAACTCAGCTACCGAGGATGTCAAAAGCGCCGAGGTATGCACCCACCTGGAGAGGCTACTCAACATTTTTCCACCGGAAGACGCTACAAGTCAGAAGGTCGGCACAATACCCGGACAATTGGGTCAACTCCTTTACTTGTCAGCCGATACACCAAAAGGCCGTCCGACTAAGTAAAGGGGGGGCAGCTGTAGACCCCTAAAATTGTCCGGGTCGGAAATAAAGCTTGAAGACTCTCGAAGACTGAAGGATAATCAGCCAGAAGGACTCCTGGAAAGCCCTAGGAGGGTTCTCTGTAGGTCTAGAGGTCTTAGAATAGCTAAAAATAAGGAAGTGGAGGGAAAAAGCCCAATACGGCCGTACTGAACTTAATACGGCCGTATTGAAGCTTCAATACGGCCGTACTGAAGTCAGTACGACCGTTTTGACACTTCAATACGACCGCTGCGAACTCAATACGGGCGTATTGAAATTTCTGACTTTCAATACGACCGTATTGAACTCCAATACGACCGTATTGAAGTTCAAAAATTTCAATACGGCCGTATTGGCCCTGTAGGCCGTATTGCGCCTATTCCCTATAAATATGACGTCATTTGGACGTCCAACCACACTTTTTCACTCAGTTTTGACTCCCTCCTTGAGTATTCTGGGGTTTTTGAGCAGTGTTCTGCCCTAGAAATCTCTCTGGGAGTCGATCCGACGAAGTTCTGGAATTCCGAGCACTTAGCTTGGAGATTCGAACCTAGTCGAAGGGAAATCCTCCGGATTTCCATAGTCAAAAGTTTTTAGGAAGGAGCAAGCGAGCTTGTAGAGCGAGGGAACGCCAAAAAGCTTCCCAGTTTTACTCAATATATAAAAGCACGCTTCAAGAGGTTTCTTCTTAAATCCTTCCTTTTACTGCTTTCTGTGTGCATATTTAAACTGTCATCATGTAGATAGTTAATTTATAATCGCTTATAATAAATAGGGGTAATTTAGTAATTTTACGCTATTATTTTACAAATAATCTGTCATAGGGAACCCGAAAGGGGCGCTGTGGGGTGCTAACACCTTCCCCACGCGTAACCGACTCCCTTACCCGACTCTGGTTGTAATGGCCAAAGTTGATTTATAAAATCAATTGCCTTATCCCTTTTTCCAATGTTTTGAGTAAAACATTGGTGGCGACTCCACGAACCCTCCTTTTGCGAAAACCACTAATCCATGGAGGGTCCCGCTTGGGATTAATATGGATTAGTGAGACTTTTAATAAAATTGCTCGTTTGACGAGGTCTCAGTTTGAGAATAAGTCATTCTAGCAATCCACATTTTTAAACAAATAAACGAGTCCAACCATCCTTCGCGAACGTCGAAAGCCCGTTTCGGGCCGGTGGCGACAGGCCTTAGTGTTATTCCATCATGGCCACTGATGCAGATAGGGAGCTAGAGAGTAACTTGATGCATTGGTGAACCTAGTGACTCAACTCGCTACAAATCAAAAATCTGCATCTGTAGCAAGGGTCTACGACATTTGTTCTTCAACATATCATCATATAAATGTTTGCCCTTCTCTGCAGCAGTTTGGAATAAATGAACATCCAGAGGCCTATGTTGCAAATATTTACAACAAACCTCCTGTCCAGCAACAATAGCAGCAGAGTTATGATCTCTCTAGTAACAGGTACAATCCAGGTTGGAGGAATCACCCCAATCTCAGATGGTCCAACCTGTTGAGATTCATGGGCGATGAATCAAGCTCAGTTCTGAAGATTTGAGAAGTTTTGATGATAACAAAGGATACAAGCCAAGAACAAAGGGAAAGCTAGTCAAGAAAGGAAGCTATAAAAGAATACAAAATGTAATAGGGATAAATTATATGTTCTTATGCTTTGTGTTGCCTTGTTGGAGTTATGTTTGCATGTGTATGCTTTGTGCTAGAGTAAATCTTAATCTCAATTAACTAAGAGTGATTATGATGATGATCTAAGTGACTTGGAAAGGTTTTGAAAGTTTTCCAAAAGTGTGAAATTGAGTTTTTGAAAACTTACTCAAAATAATCAATTATCATTATGAATAATCTATTATTCCAACAAGAGCTTCAGGGAACCTTGCTGTAATAATCGATTTTCTGAGAAATAATTGATTATTCCAGGAAGTACCCTTTGGAATAATCGATTATCTTGCAAAATAATCGATTTTTCTGTTCTTAAGTGGTTTCCAAAAATCATGAAGAACAAAATAATCGATTATCCTAAGAAATAATTGATTATCTGGGTCTGGAAAACTTTATAAATAGTTTTCACACTTTGAAACTTTACAAGTGAAATGAACTAAAAACAAAAGAAAGAAAAACTGATTTTGTGAAGTCTTTGTGACCTTCTTGGGTGTTTTCTTTATGAAACCAAGAAGAGAAATATCTTGTGAAATGCTTTGAGAGAAATCATCATCATCACTACATTCTTAGAAGAGAAGGATTAAGATGTGTCAGGAATTCACATTTTGATTTGTTTAGCTTCCAGGTGAATTCTTTCCTTTAATTGTTTGTGTAAAGTGTAAAGAAATCTTGAGTAGGTGTCTTAAGTGGTAAGGAATTCTTGTAGTAGTTTTCTACAAGAAGTGCTTTCTTGGGGCAAGAAATGTCTATCTTGAGATAGTGGAACAAATCTTGATCAGGTTATGATTGAGGACAGGATGTAGGTCACGTGTGGAGTGTCTAAACCAGGATAAAAAACTTTGCATTCTTCTCTCATCTCTGTCTCTTACCTTGAATCATCTTTAATTGAATGCTAAATTGACTCGTCTTGATTGATATGCTTGTATGTTTAATAATGGTTTAAACTGAAACATTACAATTGCATATTAGTTGTTTCTTGGACTAAATTCAATAAAGATTAATCAAGAATTCATATAGGAGTCATTCCCACTTGTTAAAGGTTCAATTAACTTCATTGAGAATTCATATTAGAAAAGTTTTGAGTGAAATAAATATCCTTGTAGACCCCTAAAATTGTCCAGGTCAGAAATAAAGCTTGAAGACTCTTGAAGACTGAAGGAAAGTCAGCCAGAAGAACTCATGGAAGGCCCTAGGAGGATTCTCTGTAGGTCTAGAGGTCTTATAATAGCTCAAAATAAGAAAGTGGAGGGAATGAAGCCCAATACGGCCTCCCAAAAGTTCAGTACGGCCGTATTGAACATTTTAAACTACAATACGGCCGCACTGAACTCAATACGGCCGTATTGAAGTTTCTGAACTTCAATACGGCTGCACTGAACTCAATACGGCTGCACTGAACTTCAATACGGCTGCACTGAACTCAATACGGCCGTATTGAGGTTTTTTGAACTTCAATACGGCCGTACTGAATTCAATACGGCCGTATTGTAGTTCAAAACTTCAATACGGACCGTATTGACCCCCAGAGGCCGTATTGCGCCTCATCCCTATAAATATGACGTCAATTGGACGTCATTCTACACTTTCACATGGAGTTTTAACCCTCTTCTTGAGTATTCTGGGTTTTTCTGAGCAGTGCTCTGCCTAGAAATCACTCGGAGAGTTGATCCGACAAAGTTCTCGAGTTCTGAGCTTTTTGCTTGAGTCTCGAACTGAGTCGAAGGGAAATCCTCCGGATTTCCATAGTTAAAATTTTCTAGGAGGGAGCGAGCAGTCTTGTAGAGGGAGGGAACGCCAAAACGCTTCCCAATTTCTGTCAAGATATATAAGAAAGCACGCTTCAAAGGTTTATCTCTTTAACGTCCCTTCTTTTACCGCTTTCTGTGTGTACATATTTAAACTGTCATCATGTAGATAGTTAATTTATAATTGCTTAGAATAAATAGGGGTAATTTAGTAATTTCGCACTATTATTTTTAAATAATCTGTCATAGGGAACCCGAAAGGGGCGCTGTGGGGTGCTAACACCTTCCCCACGCGTAACCGACTCCCTTACCCGACTCTGGTTGTAATGGCCGAAGTCGATTTTTGAATCGATTGCCTTAAACCTCTTTTTCCAATGTTTTGAGTAAAACATTGGTGGCGACTCCATGAACCCTTCCTTTTTATGAAAACTGCTAATCCATGGAGGGTCCCGCTTGGGATTAACATGGATTGGTGAGCCTTTTAATAAAATTGCTCGTTTGACAAGGTCTCAGTTTGAGAATAAGTCATTCTAGCAATCCATATTTTTAAACAAATAAAAGAGTCCAACCATCCTTCGCGAATGCCGAAAGCCCGTTTCGGGCCGGTGGCGACAATCCTTAAACTCTGAAATTTTTTTAAGTGTCATTGAATCCAATTCAGCCCCTCTTGGATTGAGCCATTCTTTTCTATCAATTGGTATCTAGAGCAAGGTTCTTGAGTGTTAATCAAGATTTCAAAAATGGCCAACAGTAGCCTACCCTATGGTGAGGGTGTTTCTATTTATAGACCTCCTATTTTCAATGGTGAAAACTATGTCTATGGAAAATTAGAATGAGAATTTTCATTGAAGCAATTGATATTGCTGTATGGGATGCAATTGAAAATGGACCCTATATTCCTATGACTAAGGATAGTGATGGAAAGAGAGAAAAACATTGGAGTGATTAGAGTGATAATGAGAAAAAGAGAGCTCAATATGATTATAGATCAAAAAACATCATAATATCTGCATTGTCTATTGATGAGTTTTTTTAGAATTTCTTAATGCAAATCCTCCAAAGAAATGTGGGACACACTATAAGTTACTCATGAAGGAACAAGTGATGTAAAAAGATCTAGGAAACATACTCTCATAATAGAATATGAATTGTTGAGAATGAATCATGGTGAATCAATTTCTGATTTTCAAAAATGGTTTACACACTTGATAAACCACCTTGTTGATCTTGGCAGGAAATTCGAAGAAAAGGAATTAAACTTGAAAGTTCTATAATGCTTGGATAGATCTTGGCAAGCAAAGGTTACAACAATTGAAGAATCAAAGGATATAACCTCATTGACACTTGCCACTCTCTTTGGAAAGCTAAGAGAGCATGAGCAAAAGCTGCACATTTTTGATGAAAATGAACTGCAAGATAAAAAGGTAAACAGAGTATCTCTAAAAGCCTTAAAATCAATCAAAGACAAGGAGAAATGTGAAGATACAAGCTTTGAAGATTCTAATTCAGAAAACTTCAATTTTTTGGTGAAAAAGTTTAGAAAATTCCTAAGGAAGAAAAAGAGATCCCCCTACAAGTTCAACAAAAAGGCTAATAAGAAAGATGAAGGGAGCACATCTTCTTACAATTGTTTTGAATGTGGAAAATCAGGCCATATAAAAGTTGAATGCCCTAACCTTATAAAGAAGCAACAAGAGGAAAAGAAACGGAAGAGAAACAACAGAGGAAAAAGAGCCTACATAGCTTGGGAAGACAATGATCTAAGCTCAACTAGTAGTGAATCTGAATCCGAGGAAATCAACCTATGTTTGATGGCTGGAGCTGATCAAGACAACATTGTAAGTGATTCTGATCTTGAGTCTAATCCGGATTATGATCAACTTCAAGAAGATTTTATTCAAATTTACAAAGAAGCTGTAAAATTAGATGTTTTAAACACCAAGCTTAAAAGCAAATTGTCATGGTATGAAGATGCTTTTGTTGAGATTGGGGGAGATTAAGATTGTTGAAATCACCTCTGAAGATTAAAGGTTTTGATGATAAAAAATGTGTGGAACAAAGCTGACCAAAGGACATCAACAACTTAGAAGTCAAAAACAAAGTCAAAGGAAAATGTTATGTAATAGGAGTAGCTTTTAGATTGTTTTTATTGAGTTTATATTTTGTGTGTGCTTTGTGCATAAGCTAATATTTGTCTAATCTGATTAGGAGTGTATGATGATGAGTTTAAAAAAGTTTAAGAAGTTATTTTGAGACTTAAAACAAAGTTTTGAAAACTAACTCAAAATAATCGATTATCATTAAATATAATCGATTATTCCAGCAACAGGAAAAAAAGCATGCCTTCCTGCAATAATCGATTATTTGTGAAATAATCAATTATCCCAGAAATGACTCTTTGGAATAATCGATATCCAGCAAGATAATCGATTAGATTGTTCTTGCTTGATTTCCAGAAATCATGAAGAACAAAATAATCAATTATTCTTTAAAATAATCGATTATCTGGTTCTAAAAAACTTATAAATAGTTTGACCATTTTGAAACTTCAGAACAGAGTAAGAATTGAGAATCAAAATTAGAAAAACGTGTTTGTGAAGTCTTTGTGATGGAAGTGGCTTCGTTCCATGCACGCCCTTGATCTTGGTTCAACAAGGAGACTCCAAAGAAGATGGAAAGATGGTGGTGATGTTGGCGGAAGCACAAAGTGAGGATGGTTTGCTCAAGGTTGTTTCATCCAAGTGTAGGATGAAACCTATTTAGGGTTTTGCTCTCTTAGGGTGGAGATGGGAGGAGGTTAGCCAAAGGCAACCTAGAAACTAAGGGAGAGTTGGTGTTTAGGGTGGTGGTGGTCACGCTCAAAGGGGAGGAAGGTGTTTGGTGGGGTGTTGCTCCTTTTGGCTAGCTCACTTCACTAAGGTAGGTGAAGGCCAACCAAGGAAGGCCAAGCTCAACTCACTCATGGTGGTTTAGGGAGGAGGAGAAGGGAGGGGCCGTGGAGTACCTAGAGACTATGGAAGAGAAGTTGAGGCAAAAAAAATGCACACTCAAATTCAATATATCCAAAGTATGTACAAGGTGATAGGCTAGGGTATAAATAGGAGTGCTAGCATCTAGGGTTTCATTTGGTGTTGCATTGGCCGAAATTCATCAAGCCAAATGCATACTAAATGAGATGCAAATTAACCCTAGATGCTACTTGGTGGCCAAGTTTGGCATCTAAGGGTTTAGGTTGGCTACAACAAGGTGCATGATAAGTCTATGCACCTTGGCCCTCCAATTGGGCCTAAGCCTACCTAACACCAAAAAATGTCCAAACAATTCCACTAAGTGTGCGTCACCCTCCTAATGGACACGCCTAGCCCATTTTGAAATTAACCTAAGCATCTAAACACCCCAAAATACAAGGGCAAAAATGGGAAATACAAAGAAATAAACCCTATGACTAAAATACCCCAAAATACAAGGGTAAAATTGGAATAAACCAAATAAATCCTACACTACTCAAAATTAGTCATAGCATTGGACCATGTGATGGGTTTCACATGAAGTACCATGGATGGTCCTCCATCACTTTGTGACAATCTTGGAGAGTTTTCTTTGTGAATCCAAGAAGAAAAACATTTTTGAAAAGCTTTGAGAAAAGATCATCATCGTCACATTCTTGAAAGGAAAGAGATTAAGATTTGCTTCTGAATTCCAGGTGAATTCGTTCCTTAACTCTTTGTGAATACTTGTAAATCTTGATTAGGTTTCTCAAGTGCTAAGGAATTCTTGTAGTGGGTTTCTACAAGGGGTGCTTTCTTGAGGTCAGGAAAGTGGTTATCTTGAATGTAGGAGTGTATACATGTGTGGTATGCTTGTAAACCTTCTTCATTAATCTTGATGGAATCATGCTTTGGAATGCAAGAGGTGACATACTCAAAGATCCAAGAGGAGAGGGCTAGACATGGAGGTTTGGGCCAGTCAAGGCCCAATGGGCCCGATGGGCTTGGAAGGCCCAAGTCAAGCTTCTCATGGGCCTATTTTGACATGCCTATTATTCTTATATTTTATTAGTATAGTTTACATATATTTTGGTCTTGTATTTTGGACCACTTAGAGTAGCATTTTTGAGCTTTAGGCTTGTCGGGCCTAGTTTTGGGCTTTTGGTACCCAATATTGGGCTTATTTTCATTATTGTAATTTTTCCTTTTCTTTGTATTTGATTGATCATTGTAATTAGGTCATTAGAATAGGATTATACAAGGATTACTTAAATAAGCAAATTAGACTAACTTAGGTTTAATTTGGAAGTCATTTAAGTTACATTTGAGTCACATGTCTTGCACCATTGGTGGCTGAACATGTGCCACTCAAATTAACCCTAAATGACTCTCAAATCAAACCTAGATGCACCTTAGGTACCTAAAGTTTCGGCCAAACACATGGGAGCCAAAATTTAAATTCAAATTTCAAATTTGAATTCAAATTTTGGGCGCCACATGTAAGCTTTGACTTAGGCGCCCAAAAGTGTGCAAATTCGGATGCTAGTTGAGTGCTTTTTCTACTCTTTGTATTTAATTTTGAGATATATGAAATTTGAGAGCTTATTCAGCCAAATTTCTCTTGAGAGTCACCGTGAGAGAGAGCTTCACTTTTACGAACCCTACTAGGTTTTCCTCCTCTTTGAAGTGAGCTTTCCCTTGAACCTTAAGCTTGGATGCTTCTATCCAAGGCTTAGACCTATTTCCATCTGAGAATCCTCCTTCTTCCTAAGTGTTCTTTTCTTCGGTTTCAAGTCTTCTTGAAGAGATCCAAGCTTTGGTGAATCCGTGGTCTTCAAGGAGATAAGTGTTCTTCATTTTTGTTTGTCCGTGGTCTTGTTGTTTTTTGTGTATTCTTGTGTCTTGCTTGAGTTTCTTTTCGGATCTAGTTGTTTTGAAGTATTTGTGTTCCATAGATCCATTGTTTGATTGTTTTTGAATTCTTCCACAATCAACATGTTTTAGGACCTATTTGCTTGTGCTTATTTTGTTTTTATTTGTCTCTCCATTCCTTGCATGTGTCCGTGATTGGACCTTATACATTTGCATTAGATTTTGGTTTTGAATCCTTGTTTTGTCTTAGTAGTTTGTGTTTAGTCCTTATATGTTACAAATTCCTTGAATAGCATGTTTAACCTAGTTTTCTTTTAAGTTCATTTTCTATTTTTTTGGTCTCGGTTTGCTTAATATTCTTGCCTACCTATATGTGCTTTTGTTTTACCTTATTGAGTTCATAATTTGCTATTAGTTCTAGCAAATTTCTTAAGAGTTAGGTTTCTATTGTGTACTTAAGTTTTTAAATCACTTTCTATTAAATAAACAATTCTTGAAAAAAAATTTTGTTGCTTAAAATTTCAAGTGATTCATCCTACTTCTAGTGCACTATTTCTTTGGATTCAAATTTTAAAAGTTTAGAGGCTGAAAAACAGAGAAAAATACATAGCATATTGTCTCAAAATATTTATAAAAAAAAGTGAGCAAAAGAATCCAAGTCAAAACCTAAAAACTAGTGCACTAGTTTCACTATTTTTCACTTGAAATTTGATAAACTTGTAGTCTCGGTTTCTATATGATGGAATTGTACACTTGATAGTGCAACTTGTACACTTAGACTTCCAAGTGCTATTTTTGTTCCTAGAAAATACCAAAAATATTTTTTATCTCTTTTGCATAGCATATAAAATTCTTATTGCTTAATCATGAGTCATATTTCTCAAAGTGATAGTGATCTTGAATCTCCTAAAAGTTTTTCTAGAATTGTTAAGGAGGTTGAGGCACTAAAACTATGGAAGCAACAAGAGGTACTTCAAAAATAAAAAGAAAAGATTGAAAGAGAAGTACAACTTATTTCTCTTGAGGAAGAGATTAACAAAATTAAGCAACAAGAAGAAAAACTTTTAAAAAAAATTGAGAAAAGAAAAAGTCAAAAAAGTTCTTCAAAAAGTTCAACCAAGAGTTCCAATGACTCTCCAAGCCAAGAGAATGAGGTTAGTATGAATATTGATGCTTATTACCAACCCAAGCCTAGAAGAGTCATTAAGGAACCCAAAGTGAGGGAATCAAGGGTTGATCTCCCTTACTTTCATGGAAAGGAGGATGTAGATGCCTACTTGGATTGGGAGATGAAAGTGGAGCAAATCTTCACTTGTCACCAAGTACGTGAAGAAAGAGAAGTTCCCTTGGCCACCTTAGCTTTCCAAGGACAAGCTATGTATTGGTGGACATCCTTGGAGAGAGAGAGAAGACTTCACAATTATCCTCATATTACTTATTGGAATGAATTGAGGAGTGCTATGAGAAGAAGGCACATACCTTCTTATTATAGTAGGGAGCTTATGGATAAGCTCCAAAGACTCCAACAAAAGAACATGAGTGTGGAGGAGTATAGACGAAAAATGGAGTTGTATCTCATGAGGGCTGGGATAAGGGAAGAAGAAAGATTAACCATTGCTAGGTTTTTGAGTGGTCTAAATTTTGATATAAGAGATAGGGTTGAGTTACTCCCTTATAGGGACCTTGATGATTTGGTCCAACTTTGTATAAGGGTGGAACAACAAAACTTGAGAAAAAATTCTTTTAAAGGAAAAACTCAAGCTAACTCTTATATCAAGAAGGATTACAAGAGGGAGGGTCAACATGACTATTCTACAAACTCTAGTAAAGGACAAGAAAAAGAAAGAAAAAGAAAAAGATAAAAATAAGAATGTTGTCACTTCTAGTAGTAAAACTAGTGACATCAAATGCTTTAAATGTCTTGGGAGAGGCCACATAGCTTCTCAATGTCCAACTAAAAAGGTCATGATTTTGAGAGGACTGTAGACCCCTAAAATTGTCCGGGTCGGAAATAAGACCCAAAGACTCTCGAAGACCGAAGGAAAGTCAGCCGGAAGGACTCCTGGAAGACCCTAGGATGATTCTTTGTAGGTCTAGAAGTCTTAGAGTAGCTTAGAATAAGGGTGTGCGAGGATTGGAGCTCAATACACCCTCCTAGAGGTTCAGTACGGCCGTACTGAGCCATTTGAACTACAATACGTAGTGAAATCAATACGGCCGTACTGAAGTTTTTGAACTTCAGTACGGCCGTACTGTAGTTCAAAAACTCAGTACGGGCCGTATTGACCCCTTAGGCCGTACTGCGCCTCAATCCTATAAATAGGACGTCATTGGCACGTCCTCCCACACATTTGGAGCATTTCTCCACCCTCTGGCTGAGTATTCTTGGGTTTTTGAGCTATTCTCTGCCCTAGAAATCTCTCCGAGAGCTGATCCGACTAAGTTCTTGAGTTCATGAGCCTTTAGCTTGAGACTCGAACAAGTCGAAGGGAAATCTCTTTGATTTCCATAGTAAACATTATTTTTAGGGAAAGAAGCGAGCGAACGTGTAGTGGGAAGGAGCGCCAAAAAGCCTCCTAATTCCTTTTTGAATCTATAAAAGCACGCTTCAAAGGTTTCTTTCCAAATCCTTTCTTTTACCGTTTTCATTTATCGCTTTTTTTGATTGTTGCATTGCACGTTTAAAGCTTTCATCATGTAGATAGTTTACTTATAATCGTTCCAATAAATAGGGGTAGTTTAGTAATTTTACGCTATTATTTATGAAATAATCCGTCATAGGGAACCCGAAAGGGGCGTTGTGGGGTGCTAACACCTTCCCCGCACGTAATCGACTCCCTTACCCAACTCTGGTTGTAATGGCCAAAGTTGATTTGCGAAAATCAATTGCCTTATGTCTTTTTCCAATGTTTTGAGTAAAACATTGGTGGCGACTCCAAGAACCCCTTTTTGCGAAAACCACTAATCCATGGAGGGTCCCGTTTGGGATTAACATGGATTGGTGAGAATCATTTAACAAAATTGTTAGTTCGATGAGGTCTCAGTTTGAGAATAAGTCTTTCTAACAATCCATCATTTTTCAAAACTAAAAAGAGTCCGACCATCGTCGCGAATGCCAATGTCCGTTTCGGCAGGTGGCGACAAGGACAAGACATTTATAGTAGTCTTGATGAATCTAGTTCTACCACTTGAAGTGATAGTGAGACTAGTAAGGAAGATCATCCAATTGAAAAGCTATATCCTATTGATGGTGATCTTCGTATGGTCAAAAGGCTTCTTGGAAGTCAACCTTGTCCCACTTCACTATCACAAAGAGAGAACATCTTTCACACAAGATGTTTAGTTTCCAAAAGAACTTGTTCTCTTATTGTTGATAGTGGATCATGCTCTAATTGTTGTAGTACAAGGTTGGTTAACAAGTTATCCCTTACCAATATTCCTCACCCTCACCCTTATAAACTTCATTGGCTCAATGAAGGTGAGGAATTGGAAGTAAATCAACAAGTGAAGGTCAAGTTTTCTATAGGGGATTATAAAGAAAAAGTTTTATGTGATGTGATCCCTATGGAAGCTTGTCATATTTTACTTGGTAGGCCATGGCAATTTGATAAACACACTATACATGATGGCCTCACTAACAAAATAACCTTCACTCATAAAAATAAGGAAATTGTTTTTAATCCTTTAACACCACCCCAAGTGTTTGAGGATCAAAAACAAATGAAAAGAAAATGAAATAAAGAAAGGGAAGAAGGAAAGAGTATGGATAAAGGGGACTCCACTAAAGCCTTTGTGACCAAGGAGAGTTATTTTATTAACAAACAAGCCTTGAAAAGAACTCTTTTTCTTCATAAAAGTTTTGACTCTTATCCTAATGGTGCCACTAATCTTAAAGTTGAGAATGAGGAACAAAATAAATTTCAAGCAAAGAATTCTCAACTTCGAGATATAGTGAAGAAGGAGTGGACTATTCCTAGTTTTACTCCTTATACTACTTCCTTGGAGGTGCACAAGGGAGAAAGTATTTCTGTTGTTTTAATAAAGCACCCAATTTTTGGTTTACATTGTTTGATGGATACAACTTATAATAATCTATATTGTATGTTTGCTCTTATGGGAAGTTCTTTCTCTTTTGAACTTAATATGATTCCTTCCCTGCAAGACAAATATAGCTTATATGATTATGAGTATCTGTAGACCCCTAAAATTGTCCGGGTCGGAAATAAAGCTTGAAGACTCTTGAAGATCAAAGGAAAGTCAGCCGGAAGGACTCCTGGAAGACCCTGGAAGACCCTAGGATGACAATCTGTAGGTTTAGAGGTCTTAGAGTAGCAAAAAATAAGAAAGTGGAGGGAATGAAGCCCAATACGGCCTCCCAGAAGTTCAGTACGGCCGTATTGAACATTTTAAACTACAATACGGCCGCACTGAACTCAATACGGCCGTATTGAAGTTTCTGAACTTCAATACGGCTGCATTGAATTCAATACGGCTGCACTGAACTTCAATATGGCTGCACTGAATTTCAATACGGCCGTATTGAGGTTTTTTGAACTTCAATACGGCCGTATTGAATTCAATACGGCCGTATTGTAGTTCAAAACTTCAATACGGACCGTATTGACCCCCAGAGGCCGTATTGCGCCTCATCCCTATAAATATGACGTCAATTGGACGTCATTACACACTTTTGGACTGAGTTTTAACCCTCTTCTTGAGTATTCTGGGTTTTTTTGAGCAGTGCTCTGCCTAGAAATCACTCGGAGAGTTGATCCGACGAAGTTTTTGAGTCACGAGCCATTTGCTTGAGTCTCGAACCTAGTCGAAGGGAAATCCTCCGGATTTCCATAGTTAAAATTTTATAGGAGGGAGCGAGCGGTCTTGTAGAGGGAGGGAACGCCAAAATGCTTCCCAATTTCTATCAAGATATATAAGAAAGCACGCTTCAAAGGTTTATCTCTTTAAAGTCCCTTCTTTTACCGCTTTCTGTGTGTACATATTTAAACTGTCATCATGTAGATAGTTAATTTATAATTGCTTAGAATAAATAGGGGTAATTTAGTAATTTTGCACTATTATTTTTAAATAATCTGTCATAGGGAACCCGAAAGGGGCGCTGTGGGGTGCTAACACCTTCCCCACGCGTAACCGACTCCCTTACCCGACTCTGGTTGTCATGGCCGAAGTCGATTTTTGAATCGATTGCCTTAAACTTCTTTTTCCAATGTTTTGAGTAAAACATTGGTGGCGACTCCACGAACCCTTCCTTTTTATGAAAACCGCTAATCCATGGAGGGTCCCGCTTGGGATTAACATGGATTGGTGAGCCTTTTAATAAAATTGCTCGTTTGACAAGGTCTCAGTTTGAGAATAAGTCATTCTAGCAATCCATATTTTTAAACAAATAAAAGAGTCCAACCATCCTTCGCGAATGCCGAAAGCCCGTTTCGGGCCGGTGGCGACAGATGGCGACTTCACTGGGGAAGCTTCGAGAGTCAGTCCCATTTAGTGACAGATTATTTTTAACAAATAATAGTTAAAATTACTTCATTACCCCTTGCTTGTATGATAACATGCTTTATTTATATGGCTTTAATAAACTGTTGTATGTTTAATTTTACGCAATTGTTTGAAATAAAAACTGCACACAAACCTTTGCACACAACAGTTCCCTCTATACCCGGGGGCATGAGTGGTAAGCCATAGGGAGTGGATGTTAGTACGGCCGGTTGTCGAATGGGTCTATAGGTGCCCGTAGACCGTTGTCAGAAAGCATCACTCAAGGTGATAACCATGAACTCGAGTCCGACAGTGCGTTGGAGCTTTCCATCGACTTACGACGAGAGGAATTGGGTCCCTATAATGGGGGCACCTTGGGGGCCTCAGACCGGTGAGAACAGTTAGAACCACCTTGAATATGCACTTTTCTGCAGGAAACCCCTACCTCGTGATTCGCTCGTGACTGTTCGTGGATGAGTGAATTGTTTGTGTAAATGCTTATGTGCAATTGTTTGTGCATTAATAAATAACCTCGTGATAAGGTCTAAGAATAAATCCCCATGCATGAAAAAAAAAAAAAAAAAAAAAAAAAACATGACATGAGAGGAAAGACCATGTGCGAAAATATAATAAAAGTGAGGAGCATGTGCATCATTACCAATAAGACATCATGCATCCTCATAAACCATGCATTTTAGGTTCACCAATACCTCTTGACATGAGTAAAAGAGACCCATAATTATCGAGATTCTCCGTTGAGGAGAGATCATAAGTCAAGGAGGGTAGTAACACTCTGTTTTAAAAAGGCAGCACCTTAAAAATAGAGGGTTATCAAGCTCATGTCAAGAGCGTATTCATTCCATAAATTAATTAGATTAAATATTCATTTTTAGAAAGTGGCTGGTCATCTCTCCATCCTCACACGCGCGCAGAAAATCAAGAAAATGGAAGCATTGGAGGAGCAAAATAAGAAGCTCACAACCGAGCTTTCACAGCTTAAAGAGCAGATGGCGCAAATGATGGAACTCATGCGTCAACATAACTTCCATGGATCAAGCCACAATGACCATGGGTCCCATCATGAGGAAGAGGAGGTGCATGAAGAAGAGCCTCCGCACGCCATACCTATTGGGGCTGGAATTATGATTAAAGAGCCCGAGGTTTCAAAGGAACAATTCCACGCCCTAAAGGATCGGCTAAGGGCTATGGAGGGGCATGACTTCGATATTAAAGATGCCGCCGACATGTGTTTAGTGAGGGACATCCAATTCCCTCCTAAATTTAAAGTGCCGGATTTCCCAAAGTACGTGGGATCGACTTGCCCTAAGAGTCATCTCACCATGTACTGTCGCAAAATGGCTGCATATGCCACAAATGAAAAGCTCTTGATCCATTGCTTCCAAGAGAGCTTAGCCGATACTGCGCTCAATTGGTATATGCAGCTAGATGGAAATCTAGTACATACATGGAGGCAGTTGGCCGACGCCTTTCTCAAGCGCTATAAATACAACATCGACCTAACACCCGATAGGTCAGATATTCAAGCCTTGAGTAAGAAAAATGATGAATCTTTCAAGGCGTACGCCCAACGATGGAGGGAGTTGGCGGCACAGATAGAGCCCCCGCTGTCAGATAAGGAGACGGTGTCCTTATTCATCAACTCGTTGACTGGTCCCTATTACGATAAAATGATAGGGAACACAACGACACTCTTCTCGTACATCATCACCATTGGCGAAAGAGTGGAACAAGGGCTGAAAAGTGGGAAGCTAGCTGGGCTTTCCCAATCATTTGAAGCCAAGAAGACCTACGGGAAGAAGAAGGAGAGAGGAGTCAATGCCGTAAATATTTCTTCATCTTCTTCCACTTCGAAGTCAGGAAAGTCGCAATACAACCCTGTGAGGAAGTTTGATAAACTTCCGACCACATATAGCGACCTCCTACCGAAGCTAGTGGAAGCACGTCTTCTAGCTTATGTTCCACCAAAGAAAATGGATCCACCCTACCCCGATTGGTACAATCCACAAGATAAATGTCTATACCATTCGGGGGCACCGGGGCACTCAACGGAGAACTGCAGAGTTCTCAAATATAAGGTCCAAGACCTTATTGATGCTGGGTGGGTCACCTTCGATTCGACAGCGCCCGACGTGAGCAAGAATCCTCTACCAAAGCAGAAGTAGAGAATGGCAAGCCACGATAGGGCCCCTTCATATTTTTCTTTTCTTTTCTTTTAAGGACTCATGATCAGTACCCGAGATCATGAGAACCTTTTCATGTAAATAAGGGTTTTTGTACATTTTACATATATCAATAAAGAGGCATTTTTCACACATTATTCTCTCATTTTGTTCTTTTCTCTCTTTCCTCATTAACATTAATAAATTCTAAACCTAAACAGAACCAATAAATAATTATGTCTGTGATTGTTCGCTCTGATCGGGATCCGAAAGCCGAGGATGAATGGGTTGAGTTGGACAGTGATGAGGAGACCATCTCTCCGGATCTGCGAAGACTGCTAGACCAAGAAGCTCGTCTACTCCAACCGTATCAAGAAGAATTGGAGATCGTGAATTTGGGGCAGGGTCAAGAGTTGCGAGAGGTCAACATTGGGACCCATATCAGTGATGAAATAAGAGCACAATTGATCCAATTATTAAGGGAATACAAGGACGTATTCGCATGGTCGTACCGTGATATGCCCGGTTTGGACTCTAAAATCGTCGAGCACAAGTTGCCATTGAAAGAAGGGTTTCGACCCGTTAAGCAAAAGCTTCGACGAATCAAGCCCGAATGGTCTTTAAAGATCAAGGAGGAAGTGGAAAAACAATTAGACGCGGGATTCTTGGTTGTGTCCCAGTATCCCGAATGGCTGGCTAACATTGTGCCAGTCATCAAAAAGAATGGAAAGGTTAGAGTTTGTGTTGACTATAGGGATCTAAATCGTGCCAGTCCAAAGGACGATTTTCCCTTGCCACACATTGATACACTTGTGGATCACACAGCCACAAACACACTCTATTCCTTTATGGATGGATACTCAGGGTATAACCAAATCAAGATGAATATGGAAGACCGCGAGAAAACTTCTTTCATCACACCCTGGGGCACCTTCTGCTACAGGGTGATGCCTTTTGGACTTAAAAATGCGGGCGCCACCTACCAACGAGCGATGGTGACACTATTCCACGACATGATCCATAAAGAAATTGAAGTATACGTGGACGACATGATCGCAAAGTCGAAAAACGAGATGAACCACATTCAATATTTGAGAAAATTATTCAATCGGCTTCGCAAGTATCAGCTTAAGCTAAATCCGGCTAAGTGTACTTTCGGAGTCCGGTCGGGTAAGCTTCTCGGGTTCATCGTCAGTGAAAAAGGCATAGAGGTGGACCCTGATAAAGTAAAGGCAATAATGGAAATGCCTACTCCTAAAACTGAGAAAGAAATTAGAGGATTCCTCGGCAGGGTGAACTACGTCGCAAGGTTCATCGCACAGTTGACTGACACGTGCAAGCCAATATTCAAGCTGTTGCGCAAGAATCATTCCGAAGTTTGGGATGAAAATTGTCAACAAGCTTTTGATAAGATCAAACAGTGCTTGGCCAATCCACCGGTATTGGTGCCACCTGTCGAGGGAAGACCATTAATCCTCTACTTGACGGTGCTTGATGAGTCTATGGGGGTTGTGCTGGGACAACAAGATGAAACAGGAAAGAAAGAACAAGCCATCTACTACCTGAGCAAGAAATTTCTTGATTATGAAACCCGCTATACGCCGCTAGAAAAAACGTGCTGCGCGTTAGCATGGGCAACACAAAGGCTCAGGCAGTACATGATTAGGCATACTACTTGGTTGGTTTCCAAAATGGATCCAATCAAGTACGTGTTCGACAAACCAATAATCACTGGGAAGATTGCCCGATGGCAAGTACAGTTATCAGAATTTGACATAATACATGTCACACAAAAGGCCATCAAGGGCAGCACCCTAGCTGATTACCTAGCACATGGGCCGACCAACGACTACCAATCCCTTCAGGATGATTTCCCCGATGAGCATATAATGCATCTACAACATGAAGAGCTTACAGATGATGCATGGACCATGTATTTTGATGGAGCCTCCAACATGCTTGGACGAGGGATTGGCACAGTGCTAATCTCTCCACAAGGAAAACACATTCCCATAACGGCAAGACTCAACTTCGATTGTACAAACAATATGGCAGAATACGAGGCTTGCGCGTTGGGAATCCAAGCAGCCATCAACAATGGTATCCTAAAGCTCAAAGTGTTTGGTGATTCGGCCCTAGTCATCTACCAATTACGAGGTGAATGGGAAGTCCGAAATCCCAAATTGATACCATATGTTGAGCACATCAAAGATTTGACACAACTCTTCCAAAGTGTCGTCTTTGAATACATTCCAAGGGAGGAAAATCAGTTTGCCGACGCTCTTGCTACACTATCATCAATGTTCGCCTTGGATAATGAGCATGAAATGCCCATCATCAATATCCGGAGACATGATAAGCAAGCGTTTTGCCTTCTGATAGATGAAGTAGTTGATGATCACCCATGGTTCCATGACATCAAGCAATATTTGACAAAAGGGGAATATCCTGATATGGCCAGTGATAATGACAAGAAGCATATCCGAAGAAGGGCCATGGGATTTTTGCTAGTCGGCGAAACCCTCTACAAGAAAAATTATGACTCGGTCTTGTTGAGATGTGTAGACCAAGTCGAAGCTCAAAACATGATCAAAGAAGTTCATGAGGGGGTTTTCGGTACCCACATTCCCGGGCCCGCAATGGCTAAAAAGATCCTCAGGGCGGGATATTATTGGTCGACCATGGAAAAGGATTGTTACCAGTATGCGCGGAAATGCCATAAATGTCAAGCATATGCCGATAACATTCATGTCCCACCCACTCCACTCAACGTGTTGGCTTCACCTTGGCCATTCGCAATGTGGGGCATGGATGTTATTGGACCTATCGAGCCAAAAGCATCCAATGGACATAGGTTCATCCTTGTGGCCATTGACTATTTCACCAAATGGGTAGAAGCGGCATCATATGCTCATGTGACCCGAAAGATGGTAACATCCTTCATCAGGAAGAACATCATATGCAGATACGGTATTCCCGATAAAATCATCACTGATAATGGATCCAATCTAAATAACAAGATGGTGGAAGAACTGTGCCAAGAGTTCAAAATCCAACACCACAACTCTTCCCCCTATCGACCAAAGATGAATGGGGCAGTCGAGGCAGCCAATAAAAATATCAAGAAGATAGTGCAAAAGATGGTTGTCTCATTCAAAGACTGGCATGAGATGCTACCCTTCGCTCTCCATGGATACAGGACTTCAGTGCGCACATCCACAGGAGCTACTCCATTCTCCCTCGTTTATGGGATGGAGGCGGTCTTGCCTGTTGAAGTCGAGATACCTTCTCTAAGGGTAATCATGAAAGCGAAACTTTCCGAGGCAGAATGGGTTCAAGGCCGATACGACCAATTGAACCTCATTGAAGAGAAACGGCTGAACGCCATATGCCATGGTCAAGCCTATCAAAGGAAGATCAAAAAGGCTTTTGACAAGAGAGTCCACCCTCGAGTCTACCATGAGGGAGAGCTGGTAATGAAGAAATTACTACCAGCCCAAAAGGACAAAATCGGAAAGTGGGCCCCGAATTACGAAGGACCATACGTGGTGAAGCGAGCCTTCTCCGGAGGAGCATTGATCCTCACAGACATAGATGGAGAAGAACTTTGATACCCAGTCAACGCCGACGTGGTAAAGAAGTATTATGCTTGAAGACGTTGCTTGCATAAGCCCGCTAGGATGAAAACCCGAAAAAGGGCATCCTAGGCAAAAGTTAGGGCAAAACAAAAAGCCCGCCAGTACAAGGGTACTAGGCAAAATAAAGGCAAAATTATCCCCACTAGGATACGTCCTAGGCAAAAGTTAGGGGCAAAAGAATAAGATGTAAAAGCAAAGCAAGCAACGGTCACTTGAATCGAAAACCGAAAGGCGGTTCAAGTGATTATCTTCTAGAAGCAAGCGTCTTGCAGCATCTACACTCCTGGCTCAGGCATCTCACCCGAAGCGATTAGGGGAACGGGAAGAGCGACAATTACAGGTATAATTGTTTAAGCCAAAAATGTATAGCCTACCTTGGCCAGCCATTCTTCAGAAAATCCCTTTGTAAATCTTTCTGTAAAAAACATTTGAATATCAATAAAATATCCATTTGTTTCTTTTCTCTCTTGACCATGTGATTATGCCTTTAAATTGATGATTCAAAAATTGTACGAAACTCTGTTAATAATCGGTCAAATAAAGAAAATTGGAGGGGTTCCTATAAAAATCAGTAATCTCCTGCATTAAAAGGCTCACGAAAATACTCCCTCGCGTTAATAACAGAAGTCCCTCTAAAAGAAGAAGAGGATAGGGAGAGCCATTCACTTTTCTAAATAAAAGAACAAAAATAAAAACTTGCATCGCGTGCATCACACACATTAGTTGCACATTTAAAGACCTTACCACGAGGCAATTGCATAAAATAGAAAAAATAGAAAATTGCTTGTGTATGACAGCAGTCAACAAAAGCCGAAAACGAAAAAAGGCAAGGATACAAACAATACTCCTCAGTTTGTACAGAATAACTGAGCCTGGAGAGGCTTGCCGAAACAATACTCCCACA
Source organism: Cajanus cajan (assembly GCF_000230855.2). Classification (NCBI taxonomy): domain Eukaryota; kingdom Viridiplantae; phylum Streptophyta; class Magnoliopsida; order Fabales; family Fabaceae; genus Cajanus; species Cajanus cajan. The sequence goes on from NC_138525.1 coordinate 37,809,124, forward strand.
GAATAATTGAGCCTGGAGAGGCTTGCCGAAATAATACTCTCTCAGAATAACTGAGCCTGGAGAGGCTCGCTGAAATAATACTCTCTCAGAATAATTGAGCCTGGAGAGGCTTGCCGAAATAATACTCCCACAGAATAACTGAGCCTGGAGAGGCTTGCCAAAATAATACTCCCCAGAGATATTTTAGCTTTCACTCTTGGACCAAATTTCCCAGAGAAAGCTATCCAAACCAGATCATCGAAATTCCCCAACGGAAGCATGATCCAAACAAAATATCCAAATCAAAGGACCTAAACTTCCTCAGTGGAAGATAGCTTTCCAACTCAAACGAAGAGTGAAGCTAAGCCTGAAGAGGCTTTCTAAATAATACTCTGGGATACATAAGAACTTCAAATCCCCAGTCGCCTACACAGAGGCATTCCTACAAAAAGCAAAAATCCAAAAAGATCAATAACAATTCCCCAAGCGGAATTTGGCTTTTCAGCCAATCATTGAACATCAAGATGATATGCCTAACAGAAGAGGCTAATCAAAATCAACATCCAGAATCCCCAGCGGATAACAGCCTACACAGAGGCAGCAAAAATCAAAAAATCCAAAAGAGTCGCCCGAATAAGGATAACCGGGATACTCCACCACCGTCAAAAGGACGTCAGCCAACCATAAGGCACCGCTCATCTCAGAAAGAGCATCTTTGTGTCTACACCCCAAGGAAACAAAAATCCCTCAATGGGCACCAATTACGCAATGCAAAATTGGGACACAAGAACCTATGAGTAACTGCACATCCCCTAGACGGATCCCTGCGTTATCCAGCCCTCAGCGGCACCAAAATCAAAGACAATCGTCGAAGCAGCATCGTGGACTGTGGAGACAAAACTATCACAAATCCCTGGAGAGGGCAAACTCACGCTACCCAGATGTCCAGAGCACCGAGGTATGCACAAGCCTGGAGAGGCAATACTTAGCTACCCAGATGTCCAGAGCACCGAGGTATGCACAAGCCTGGAGAGGCAATACTCAGCTACCCAGATGTCCAGAGCACCGAGGTATGCACAAGCCTGGAGAGGCAATACTCAGCTACCCAGATGTCCAGAGCACCGAGGTATGCACAAGCCTGGAGAGGCAATACTCAGCTACCCAGATGTCCAGAGCACCGAGGTATGCACAAGCCTGGAGAGGCAATACTCAGCTACCCAGATGTCCAGAGCACCGAGGTATGCAATGAGCCTGGAGAGGCGACGACTAATACTCACCCTGGAGAGGGCAAACTCAACCTGGAGAGGCTACTCAGCAATTTTCCACCAGAAGACACTACAAGTCGGAAGGATGGCCTTATTCCCCGGACAATTGGGTCAACTCCTTTACTTATCAACCGGTACACTAAAAGGCCGTTTGACTAAGTAAAGGGGGGGCAGCTGTAGACCCCTAAAATTGTCCGGGTCGGAAATAAAGCTTGAAGACTCTTGAAGATCAAAGGAAAGTCAGCCGGAAGGACTCCTGGAAGACCCTGGAAGACCCTAGGATGACAATCTGTAGGTTTAGAGGTCTTAGAGTAGCAAAAAATAAGAAAGTGGAGGGAATGAAGCCCAATACGGCCTCCCAGAAGTTCAGTACGGCCGTATTGAACATTTTAAACTACAATACGGCCGCACTGAACTCAATACGGTCGTATTGAAGTTTCTGAACTTCAATACGGCTGCATTGAATTCAATACGGCTGCACTGAACTTCAATACGGCTGCACTGAACTTCAATACGGTCGTATTGAGATTTTTTGAACTTCAATACGGCCGTATTGAATTCAATACGGCCGTATTGTAGTTCAAAACTTCAATACGGACCGTATTGACCCCCAGAGGCCGTATTGCGCCTCATCCCTATAAATATGACTTCAATTGGACGTCATTACACACTTTTGGACTGAGTTTTAACCCTCTTCTTGAGTATTCTGAGTTTTTTTGAGCAGTGCTCTGCCTAGAAATCACTCGGAGAGTTGATCCGACGAAGTTTTTGAGTCACGAGCCATTTGCTTGAGTCTCGAACCTAGTCGAAGGGAAATCCTCCGGATTTCCATAGTTAAAATTTTATAGGAGGGAGCGAGCGATCTTGTAGAGGGAGGGAACGCCAAAACGCTTCCCAATTTCTGTCAAGATATATAAGAAAGCACGCTTCAAAGGTTTATCTCTTTAAAGTCCCTTCTTTTACCGCTTTCTGTGTGTACATATTTAAACTGTCATCATGTAGATAGTTAATTTATAATTGCTTAGAATAAATAGGGGTAATTTAGTAATTTTGCACTATTATTTTTAAATAATCTGTCATAGGGAACCCGAAAGCGGCGCTGTGGGGTGCTAACACCTTCCCCACGCGTAACCGACTCCCTTACCCGACTCTGGTTGTCATGGCCGAAGTCGATTTTTGAATCGATTGCCTTAAACTTCTTTTTCCAATGTTTTGAGTAAAACATTGGTGGCGACTCCACGAACCCTTCCTTTTTATGAAAACCGCTAATCCATGGAGGGTCCTGCTTGGGATTAACATGGATTGGTGAGCCTTTTAATAAAATTGCTCGTTTGACAAGGTCTCAGTTTGAGAATAAGTCATTCTAGCAATCCATATTTTTAAACAAATAAAAGAGTCCAACCATCCTTCGCGAATGCCGAAAGCCCGTTTCGGGCCGGTGGCGACAGTATCTAGCAAACAATCAAATTCAAAATTGTTTAGGACGTTTTCTAGTAGTTTTTTCTTCATATTCTAGGAAAAGCCTAGGTTACCATTTAGGGTACTTTAGGCAAGATGTAGTAGTGTTTAGAAATCATTCTTTTCATTGTCTTAGTTATAGTGTTCTTACATTTTTAGGTATTACTTATAGGTTATCCTTAGAAGAGGAGCCTATTTCTACTTTTAGGGAGTCTAATTTTGATAGTTTATTTTTCTTTTTTAGGCTAGATTGAAAGACTCTTCTTAGGATTTATGAAAATTTCATCTCTTATCCATTGTATGTTGTACATGTAGGTGTTGATTTTTCTTCCATGCATCCTCGAGATTTGAGGACAAATCCTTTTCAAGAGGGAGGGGATGATAGAATCATGCTTTGGAATGCAAGAGGTGACATACTCAAAGATGCAAGAGGAGAGGGCTAGACATGGAGGCTTGGGCCAGTCAAGGCCCAATGGGCCCGATGGGCTTGGAAGGCCCAAGTCAAGCTTCTCATGGGCCTATCTTGACATGTCTATTATTCTTATATTTTATTAGTATAGTTTACATATATTTTGGTCTTGTATTTTGGACCACTTAGAGTAGCATTTTTGAGCTTTAGGCTTGTTGGGCCTAGTTTTGGGCTTCATGGGCTTTTGGGCTTTTGGTACCCAATATTGGGCTCATTTTCATTCTTATAATTTTTCCTTTTCATTTTATTTGATTGATCATTGTAATTAGGTCATTAGAATAGGATTATACAAGGATTACTTAAATAAGAAAATTAGACTAACTTAGGTTTAATTTGGAAGTCATTTAAGTTACATTTGAGTCACATGTTTTGCACCATTGGTGGCTGAACATGTGCCACTCAAATTAACCCTGAATAACTCTCAAATCAAACCTAGATGCACCTTAGATACCTAAAGTTTTGGCCAAACACATGGGAGCCAAAATTTGAATTCAAATTTCAAATTTGAATTCAAATTTTGGGCGCCACATGTAAGCTTTGACTTAGGCGCCCAAAAGTGTGCAAATCTGGATGCTACTTAAGTGCTTCTTCTACTCTTTGTATTTAATTTTGACATATATGAAATTTGAGAGCTCATTCAGCCAAATTTCTCTTGAGAGTCACCGTGAGAGAGAGCTTCACTTTTAGGAACCCTACTAGGTTTTCCTCCTCTTTGAAGTGAGCTTTCCCTTGAACCTTAAGCTTGGATGCTTCCATCCAAGGCTTAGACCTATTTCCATCCGAGAATCCTCCTTCTTCCTAAGTGTTCTTTGCTTTAGTTTCAAGTCTTCTTGAAGAGATCCAAGCTTTGGTGAATCCGAGGAGAAGACACCAATCCCTTCTCCTAGAGTTCTCCATCAAATCTTCTTTTACCCTTATCTTTTACTTTGTGTAATATCTTGATTGTATTTTGAAAAGATTGTTCTTGATTAACATGTTTTCATGAGCAACATTGGTTTGAACTGAGCATTACATATTTTTCGATTGGTTAATCAAGAAAGCATATAGGATTCATTGAAAATTCAATTTTAGAAAAGTTTAAATTGAAATAAAGATCCTAAAAACTTTGAAAATGTTTAAAGTGTCATAGAATCCAATTCACCCCTCCTCTTGGATTGAGCCATTCTTTTCTAACATCTTTGATTAGAGTTGAACATGAGCTTGAAAATTTGAAAATTGAACATGAAAATCTACAAACAATTTTAAACTTCAATGAAACTCATTGTGAAACCTCCTCCTCTTCAAAAGATGATTGTGAAAGTTGTTAGCTTTTAGAAAAAGAAAATGTTGATTTGAAAAATTCACAAATGGAAATGCAAATTTGGATATCATTTTGGGAAAGCAAAGACATGCTTTTGATAGAAGTGGACTTGGTTTTAATCAAAACATGAACATGCCATCAAAATAAAAGAAAAAGTTTTTGAAAGAAACCAATCTTTTAGAAAATTCAAAGAAAATTTCATAAAACAAACTACTTGTTTTTATTGTTGTAAGAAAGGACATACAATGAGAAATTGCTATTCCAAGAAATATGGTGTTCCAAATGGTGAAATGATTTGGATTAAAAAAGGCCAAAGGTTGAAAACTAACCATCAAGGACCCATCACATGGGTACCTAAATCAATTTTCTGATTTTGTTGTAGGAATGCTTGAGAGCCAAAAGTTTGCTATGGTATCTTGATAGTGGTTACTCAAGACACATGACTAGAGATCCTTCAAAGTTTTCAAGTCTGAAATTAAAGCATGAAGGATTTGTTACATATGGTGACAACAACAAAGGAAGGATTCTTGGTTGTGGAAATGTTGTTAACTCTTCTTCCTCAACATTGATTGAAAATGTGTTGCTTGTTGAAGGGCTGAAACATAATTTGCTAAGTATAAGCCAACTAAGTGATAAGGGATTCAAAATTGAATTTGATAATTCTTGTTTTTTGATTTGTGATAAACTGACCAAAGAAATTAGATTCATTGGAAAAAGAATTAATAACATTTACATGTTAGACTTAGAGCATTCAATCACAATTTCTAACACAAAATGCTTGATCACTAAGGAAGACAATGTTTGGCTTTGGCATAGAAGAGCAGGACACATACATATGAATCATTTAAACAAATTAATTAGAAAAGAGCTAGTAATTGGATTACCTAAACTCAAGTTTAGCAAGGATGAACTATGTGATGCTTATCAAAAGGGAAAGCAAGTGAAGGTTAGTTTTAAAAGCAAAAATCTAATTTCAACTTCTAGGCCTTTGCAACTAATTCACATGGACTTGTTTGGTCCTTCAAGAACCATGAGCCTAGGAGGGAATTACTACGGGCTGGTTATGGTGGATGACTATTCAAGGTTTACTTGGGTAATGTTTCTTTCTACTAAGAGTGATGCCTTCAATGCTTTTAAGAAATTTGCTAAGCTTGTCCAAAATGAGAAGAACACAAACATCACCTCAATTAGGAGTGATCATGAAAGAGAATTCCAAAATGTCTTATTCCAAAAATTCTGTGAGGAATATGGAATTGATCACAATTTTTCAACACCTAGGACTCCTCAACAAGATGGGGTTTTGGAAAGGAAAAATAGGTCTCTTGAGGAATTAGCTAGAACAATGCTAAATGAGACTAGTTTACCTAAATACTTTTGGGTTGATGCACTTAATACATCATGTCATGTATTAAACAAAGTTATAATTAGGCCTATTCTAAAAAGAACACCTTATGAGATTTACAAGGGTAGGAAGCCTAATATCTCATACTTCAAAGTATTTGGTTGTAAATGTTTTGTGTTAAACAATGGTAAGGAACAACTTGGGAAATTTGAAGCTAAAGCTGATGAAGCAATTTTTTTGGGTTACTCTACAAATAACAAGGCTTATAGAGTGTTTAATAAGAGAACCTTAATTAGTAGTCGAAGAATTTGTACATGTTGTGTTTGATGAGACCAACCAACAAGAATCAAAGCAAACTGAAATAGAAGACTTAATTGAATTGCTTGATCAACCTCCCTTAGAAAATGAAAAAATTTAGATGCCTAAAGAGAGTGAATCAATAGAAACCACTGAAAAGACAAGTGAACAACTACCTAAGGAATGGAAAACTTCTAAGGGCTTATCATTGGAAAAAGAATTGATAACATTTACATGTTAGAGTTAGAGAATTCAACCATAATTTCTAACACCAAATGCTTGATCACTAAGGAAGAAAATGTTTGGCTTTGGCATAGAAGGGTTGCACACATACATATGAATCACTTAAACAAATTAAGTAGAAAAGAGTTAGTAATTGGATTACCTAAACTCAAGTTTAGCAAGGATAAACTATGTGATGATTGTCAAAAATGCAAGCAAGTGAAGGCTAGCTTTAAAAGCAAAAATATGATTTCAACATCTAGGCCTTTGCAACTAATTCACATGGATTTGTTTGGTCCTTCAAGAACCATGAGTCTAGGAGGGAATTACTATGGGCTGGTTATGGTAGATGACTATTCAAGGTTTATTTACGTAATGTTTCTTGCTAATAAGAGTGATGCCTTCAATGCTTTCAAGAAATTTACTAAGCTTGTTTAAAATGAAAAAAAAAACATAAACATCACCTCATGAAGGAGAATTCAAAAATGTTTTGTTTCAAAAATTCTGTGAGGAACATGGCATTGATCATAATTTTTCAGCACCTAGGACCCTTCAACAAAATGGGGTTGTAAAAATGAAAAATAGGTCTCTTGATGAATTAGCTAGAACAATGCTAAATAAGACTAATTTCAAATACTTTTGGGCTGATGCAATTAATCAAGAATTAATATAGGAGTCATTCCCATTTGTTAATGGTTCAATTAACTTCATTGAGAATTCATATTAGAAAAGTTTTGAGTGAAATAAAGATCCTTAAACTCTAAAATTTTTTTAAGTGTCATTGAATCCAATTCACCCCCCTCTTTTAGATTAAGCCATTCTTTTCTATCACAACCAGCAATAACAACAGTCATCCCCTCCCTTCCAGAACAATGCTGGTCTCAGTAGATATGTGCCTCCCCTTGTCCAATAGCAACAACAGAGACAACATGATGTTCTTGCACCTCCACTAGCTCAACCTTCTATTTTTGAGCCTTCATTGGAGAAGTTGGTGAGGCAGATGACCATTCAAAACATGCAGTTTCAGAAAGAGACCAGAGCCTCCATTTAAGGTTTGACAAATCAGATGGGTCAGATGACCACTCAACTCAATCAGGCACAGTCCCAAAATTTAGACAAGTTACCTTCACAGACTGTGAAAAATCCAAAGAATGTGAGTGTCATCACCTTGAGGTCTGGCAAGCAGATTGACATACCTGCACCAATACTAGTACCAATACCAAAACCTAAGGCTACACTTGAGAAAGAGGCCCTTGCAGGTGGTAGCATAAAATCTCATTCAAGTGGACCGACCTTCTTCCAGTGCACATAGTGGTGATCTGCAGCAACCTCCTATCCCTCTTCCATTTCCACCAAAACTAATTCCAAGCAAAAATATGGAAGAGGTGGATAAGGAGATATTAGAGACCTTCAAGAAGGTGGAGGTGAACATACCTCTGTTGGATGCCATCAAGAAAATTCCCAAATATGCTAAGTTCCTGAAGGAAATGTGCACCCACAAGAGGAAGCTGAAGGGCAATGAGCGAATTAGCATGGGCAGAAATGTCTTAGCACTTATAGGTAAATTTGTTCCTCACATTCATGAAAAATGTAAGGACCTAGGTACATTCTGTATACCTTGCATTATTGGTAATAGTAAATTTGAAAATTCCATGCTTGATTTAGGAGCTTCAATTAATGTCATGCCTCTGTCTATTTTTAAATCTCTATCTCTTCGACCTCTACAGCCTACGGGTGTGGTCATTCAATTGGCCAATAGGAGTGTTGCCCATCCCACAGGTTTCATAGAAGATGTCTTGGTTTGGGTTGTTGAACTTATTTTCCCACTGATTTTTATGTTCTTGATATGGAGGAGGGATTCTCCCATGGTTATGTCCTTATCATTTTGGGTAGACCATTTTTGAAAATAGCCCGGACCAAAATTGATGTTTATGCTAACACCTTGTTTATGGAATTTGGTGATATTGTTGTTCATTTCAATATTCTAGGTGCCATGAAATTTCCTTCTAAAGATCATTTTCATTCTGTTTTCTGTGTTGAATTGATTGATGATTTAGTTGATGAGCACATTCATGATTTTGATTCTTTTCATGATAAGAAACATTCCTTTTTGTCTAATTTGTATAACTATCTTTCATGCATTGAATCTGAATCTGAATTTGGAAGTGATTTTGATTGTGATGATGCATCTAGATTTGATACTTTGGGTGTTTTACCTCTTGATCTTGATTTTATAGAGTCAGAATGCACTAACCATGTCACAAGAAGTACAAAATAATCTGACTTGCAGGTTGAGGTACAGGCTGCGAAACCCCTTCTCCCTTCTCTGGTTCCTTCTAATGTTCAGCCAGCACCCGCACCCACTGATGGAATAACACTAAGGCCAAGAAGTCCAAGAGGTGATGTATTGAAGGAAGCAAAAGGAATGGGTTAGTGTTGAAAAACCATAGGAGGAGTGAGGCCACTTTTGGACCTTAGCTCCTAAGTTTTTATTAGCATAGCATTTATTTTATTCCTATTTTTCCCTTGTCTTTGATTTCCTATTTTACCCTTGTATCTTGAGGTATCTTAGTCATAGGATTTATTTTCTTTTGTATTTCCCATTTTACCCTTGTATTATGGGGTGCTTTAGATCATAGTTTTTTTTATTTTTGGGCTAAGGTATTTGATTAGGGTGGGAACAAAACCTAGACATATTTTTTGTGGCTCTTGGACCCATTTTTGGTGTTAGAAAGGCTTAGGCCCAAGTGGAGGGCAAAGGTTGCATGGTCTTATCATGCACCTAGATGTAGCCTAACTAATCTCAAAGATTCCATCCTTGGCCACCAAGTTGCATCTAGGGTTCATTTGCATTTCATTTGGTGTGCATTTGGCTTGTGAATTTCGTCCATGCACTCTCCAAATGCAACCCTAGATGCCTCCCACTCCTATAAATACCCTAGGCTATGCATCATGTAAATACTTTGGAATATATGAATTTGAGTGAGCATTTTTGCCTCAAATCCTCTCCTTAGTCACTAGGTCAATTTGGCCTACCTCTCTTATCTCCTCCTTAGAGTGAGTTTAGGGATACCTTGAATGGCCTTCACCTCCACTTACTGAAGAGAGCCAACTAGAACACCCAAAACACCATCCTCCTTTCATTTTTCATATTCGCCCAAGCCATCACCATCTACGCCCACCTTCCTTTTTACCTCACCCTTGAAGGAGATCCACCCCCTAAGGTCACTATCTTGGCCTTGGAAAGGAGCTCCTCTTCACCATTGACATTTGTTCATCCCCTTGGTGGAAAGAGTCCATCACCCACACCAGGGTTGAAGCCTTTTCCAGAGAACCTCAAGTATGCTTACTTGGAGGACGATGAGAGATTTCCTATGATCATTTCCACCTCCCTTGATGTTGATCAAGAGGCGAGGTTGTTACATGTGCTTAGGAAGCATAAGATGGTGATTGGTTGTACCCTGGCAAACATTCCTGGCATTAGCCCATCCACGTGCATGCACAAGATACTATTGGAGGATGGAGCTAAACCAATGAGACAGCCTTAGAGGAGACTTAACCCGGTAATTTCGAACGTTGTAAAGAAAGAGGTGACCAAGCTTCTACAGGTTGGGATCATCTATCCTATTTTAGACAGTCAGTGGGTGAGTCCAGTCCAGGTGGTCCCCAAGAAGACAGGCCTCACTGTTGTTAAGAATGACAGGGATGAGCTCATGCCCACCAGAGTGCAAAATAGTTAGAGAGTCTGTATTGACTACCGGAGGCTTAACCAAGCAACAAGGAAGGATTATTTTCCTTTGCCCTTCATTGATCAGATACTAGAGCGTCTAACAGGTAAATCTCATTACTATTTTCTTGATGGTTTCTCTGGTTATTTTCAAATTCATATTACTCTTGAGGATCAGGAAAAGACCACATTCACTTGCCCCTTTGGCACTTTTTCCTATAGGAGGATGCCCTTTGGCCTATGCAATGCCCCTAGCACATTTCAGTGATGCATGCTTAGTATTTTTAGTGATTTTATTGAAAATTGCATAGAGGTTTTTATGGATGATTTTACTGTTTATGGATCCTCTTTTGACACTTGTTTGGATATTTTGGAAAGAGTTATGAATAGATGCATTGAGACTAACCTTGTTCTTAATTTTGAAAATCTCATTTTATGGTAGAGTAGGGTATAGTTTTGGGGCATACATTTCTAGTCGGGGTATTGAGGTAGACCCTGCAAAAATATCTGTTATTGCACAATTGCCTTACCTCTCTTGTGAGCGAGAGGTGCGATCTTTTCTTGGCCACGCAGGTTTCTACAGGTGCTTCATAAAGGACTTCAGCAAGAAAGCCCTCCCACTATCCAGCTTGTAGTAGAAGGATATTGATTTTGATTTTGATGACAGGTGAAAGGAGGCATTTGACTATCTCAAGAGAGCCTTGACCTCCACTCCTATCATTTAGGAACTAGACTGGACAGTTACCTTTGAGTTGATGTGCAACGCTTCAAATTTTGCACTGGAGGCTGTCTTAGAACAGAGGGTTGATAAATTTCCTAAGGTGATATACTATGCTTCCAAGACGTTAGATGATGCTCAAGCAAATTACACAACCATGGAAAAAGAACTTTTAGATATTTTTTTTGAACTTGAAAAATTTCGGTCATATTTGCTTGGTTCTCGTGTTATTGTTTTTATAGATCATGTAGCTCTAAAGTACCTATTGAAGAAGGCTGATTCAAAGCCTAGGTTGATCAGATGGATGCTCTGGCTTCAAGAGTTTGACTTGGGCATCTGTGACAAGAATAGAGCATAGAACTTGGTAGCATACCACCTCAGCAAGATTGAGAGGGCTAAGGATGAGAAGACCTTGCCCATTCATGATGATTTTCCTTATGAACATTTATTAACTATTTCTGTTCCTTCCCCCACCCCTTGGTTTGCAAACATTGTGAATTATTTAGTTATTTCTATTTTTCCTCCTTTGGCATCTAGAGCTCAAATTGATAAACTTAAGAGCGATGCTAAACATTATGTTTGGGATGACCCCTATTTGTGGAAGTTGTGCAATGATCAGGTAATCAGGAGATGCATTCCAGACCATGAGATTGATTCAATCCTACACTTTTGTCATTCTTCTGCACTTGGTGGTCATCTTGGCATATAGAGGATAACTCGCAAAGTGCTTGATTGTGATTTCTACTGGCCCACTATCTTCAAAGATGCATGGAAGATTTGAAGCACTTGTGAGCAATGTCAGAGAGTAGGAGGATCCCTTTCTTGGAGACAACAGATTCCTTAGCAACCCATGTTATTCTGTGAGGTATTTGATGTCTAAGGTATAGATTTCATGGGTCTTTTTCTTGCTTCTTTGGGTTTTTCATATATTCTCCTAGATGTTGATTATGTTGCAAAATGGGTGGAAGCCAAGACCACCAAAACTAATGATGCTCGGGTTGTTGTGGATTTTGTCAGATCTAACATATTTTGCAAGTTTGGAGTACCCAAAGCTATTGTTAGTGATCAAGGCACCCAAAAGTAATCTGAACAATATTTTCAGAAATCAAATCTCAATATTTTCAGAAATCAAATCTCACCACACTCTTCTATGAAGGGATAAGAGAATTGGATGAATATCAAAGAGGTTTACGGACTTTTAGAAGAGAGCAATCTAAAAAATATTTTCAGAAATCAAATCTCAATACATCCAAAAGTGTCTTACAATGAAAGTATTACAAGTATATAGGAGTAGGAAGCTTAGAGAGCAAGCTAGCCTTAACCATGGTTCACTAGGAACCATGGTTGTGTCTAGCTAATCCGTCCAAGGTCAAGAGGCTTGGAGAGAAAGCTTCTCTCTTAGCTTGCTTGGTAAGCTTGCTAAGGAAAAACTTGTGCTTCAAGCTTCCAAGCTTGAGAAGCACCAAGCTATTCGGCCAAGTGTGAACACATCTAGGTGAGCGGCTCTTTGGATTTATTTTACTCCATCCGGTTTTGAAATTGTTAATTTGGTTTAGTTAGGTTCATCCAATGTGAATGGAACCTAGCTAAATCAAATCTATGAAAAATTAGGAGTAAAATGAGTCCAATATGAAAATTTTAGCCTAAGACCACCTTTTGGCTAAATTGCTAGTACCACTCTTCTAGCTTGCTAGTGACACTCTCTAGCTTGCTAATGCCACTCCCAATCCTACTACTAGAAAACTAAGAAAAGAGTGTATTTCTAGGTTAGGTTAAATGGAGTCAAAGTGCCCAAGTAACCTACCCTAGAAACATTATACAATAGCTACTAAAAAGGAAATAAAGTGCCTCTCAAATACAAAGGCAAAAATACACCTATACAAGTATCTACTATATACAAAGTACAAGAAATCAACTATACAAATATGTACAATAGAAACTCAAGAGACTAATAAGAGGAATCATAATCAATGCTCATGAAGAGCAAAGGTCTAAGAAGCACCTCCTCTGTAGAAGCCTCTTCTAGCTTCCTAACCATGGACCTAGTCAAAGGTCCAACGGCCTTCATGTATACATCCTCCTTGGATGGTCCTCCATCATACCCTTCTTCTTGAGAAGGATCTGTCCTCAGATCTACTATCTCATCATTAGTGTTAGCATCACCTGAAAAAGGCATAAGATCACAAACATTAAATGTATTACTAACACCATAATCAGAAGGTAAATCTATCTTATAAGCATTATCATTTATCCTTTGGAGGACTTTGAATGGACCATCTCCTCTTGGACTTAGTTTGGACTTCCTTTGAGTAGGAAATCTTTCTTTTCGTAAATGAAGCCAAACTAAGTCTCCCTCTTCAAAAATAAGTTTCTTTCTCCCTTTGTTGTTGTATTCAATATATTTTTGATTTTGTTTTTCTATTTGGTCTTTAACCTTCTCATGGAGTTTTCTTATAAAATCAGCCTTAGAAACTCCTTCTTTATGCAAATAAGAAGAAGTACTAGACAATGGAAGTATATCAAAAGGGCTGAGAGGGTTAAAGCCATAAACAACCTCAAAAGGAGAAAGATTGGTAGTCTTGTGAACTACCCTATTATATGCAAATTCAATGTGAGGAAGATGTTCATCCCAAGACTTTTTGTTGTTCTTTAAAATAACCCTTAATAGTGTAGATAGGGATCTATTTACTACTTCGGTTTTCCCATCAGTTTGTGGGTGACAAGTAGTAGAAAATAGAAGATGAGTTCCTAGTCTTTCCCAAAGTGTTTTCCAAAAGTGACTAAGGAACTTAACATCCCTATCTGAAACTATTGTTTTAGGGATTCCATGTAATCTTACAACTTCTTTAAAGAAAAGTCTTGAGATATTGTGGCATGGAATAAAGTGAGCCATTTTTGAAAATCTGTCCACTACCACAAAAATAGAATCATGACCCCTTTGGGTTCTTGGAAGACCAAGTATAAAATCCATGCTAAGGTCAACCCAAGGGGTGCTAGCTATAGGTAGAGGTGTATAGAGTCCATGAGGCATAATTTTAGATTTAGCTTGTAAACAAGCTATGCATTTTGAACAATACCTTTGGACATCTACTCTCATGTGTGGCCAATAAAATCTTTCTTTTATAAAACTTAGAGTTTTATCAACTCCAAAATGGCCCATGAGACCCCCTTCATGACTTTCTTTAATTAAAAGCTTTCGAATAGATCCTTTGGGTATGCAAACTTTTCCCATTTTAAACAAATACCCATCATCAATGTAGAATCCATCAAAGGCCTGTCGCCACCGGCCCGAAACGGGCTTTCGGCATTCGCGAAGGATGGTTGGACTCTTTTATTTGTTTAAAAATATGGATTGCTAGAATGACTTATTCTCAAACTGAGACCTTGTCAAACGAGCAATTTTATTAAAAGGCTCACCAATCCATGTTAATCCCAAGCGGGACCCTCCATGGATTAGCGATTTTCATAAAAAGGAAGGGTTCATGGAGTCGCCACCAATGTTTTACTCAAAACATTGGAAAAAGAAGTTTAAAGCAATCGATTCAAAAATCGACTTCGGCCATGACAACCAGAGTCGGGTAAGGGAGTCGGTTACGCGTGGGGAAGGTGTTAGCACCCCACAGCGCCCCTTTCGGGTTCCCTATGACAGATTATTTAAAAATAATAGTGCGAAATTACTAAATTACCCTATTTATTCTAAGCAATTATAAATTAACTATCTACATGATGACAGTTTAAATATGTACACACAGAAAGCGGTAAAAGAAGGGACTTTAAAGATATAAACCTTTGAAGCGTGCTTTCTTATATATCTTGACAGAAATTGGGAAGCGTTTTGGCGTTCCCTCCCTCTACAAGACCGCTCGCTCCCTCCTATAAAATTTTAACTATGGAAATCCGGAGGATTTCCCTTCGACTAGGTTCGAGACTCAAGCAAATGGCTCGTGACTCAAGAACTTCGTCGGATCAACTCTCCGAGTGATTTCTAGGCAGAGCACTGCTCAAAAAAACCCAGAATACTCAAGAAGAGGGTTAAAACTCAGTGTCAAAGTGTCAAATGACGTCCAATTGACGTCATATTTATAGGGATGAGGCTCAATACGGTCTCTGGGGGTCAATACGGTCCGTATTGAAGTTTTGAACTACAATACGGCCGTATTGAATTCAATACGGCCGTATTGAAGTTCAAAAACCTCAATACGGCCGTATTGAAGTTCAAAAACCTCAATACGGCCGTATTGAAGTTCAGTGCAGCCGTATTGAAGTTCAGTGCAGCCGTATTGAATTCAATGCAGCCGTATTGAAGTTCAGTGCAGCCGTATTAAATTCAATGCAGCCGTATTGAAGTTCAGAAACTTCAATACGGCCGTATTGAGTTCAGTGCGGCCGTATTGTAGTTCAAAAATGTGCAGTACGGCCGTACTGAACTCCAAGGAGGCCGTATTGAGCTCCAAACCTCCCACTTTCTTATTTTTGGCTACTCTAAGACCTCTAAACCTAAAGATAGTCATCCTATGGTCTTCTGGGAGTCCTTCTGGCTGACTTTCCTTCGATCTTTGAGAGTCTTCGAGTCTTATTTCCGACCCGGACAATTTTAGGGGTCTACAGCTGCCCCCCCTTTACTTAGTCAAACGGCCTTTTAGTGTACCGGTTGATAAGTAAAGGAGTTGACCCAATTGTCCGGGGAATAAGGCCATCCTTCCGACTTGTAGTGTCTTCCGGTGGAAAATTTGCTGAGTAGCCTCTCCAGGTTTTGCTTCGCTCGTCGCCCGAGCCGGAAGCTGCATACCTCCGTGCTTCTGAACACTCTGGTAGCGTGAGTACCGCCTCTCCAGGCTCAACTTCACTCGACGCCCGAGCTGGAAGTTGTGAGTACCGCCTCTCCAGGCTTAGCTTCGCTTGCCGCCCAAGCTGGAAGCTGTGAGTACCGCCTCTCCAGGCTCTGCTTCGGTGCTTCTGACATCCTAGGCAGTTGAGTTTGCCCTCTCCAGGGTTAGCTTCGCTTGCCGCCCAAGCTGGAAGCTGTGAGTACCGCCTCTCCAGGCTCTGCTTCGGTGCTTCTGACATCCTAGGCAGTTGAGTTTGCCCTCTCCAGGGTTAGCTTCGCTTGCCGCCCAAGCTGGAAGCTGTGAGTACTGCCTCTCCAGGCTCTGCTTCGGTGCTTCTGACATCCTAGGCAGTTGAGTTTGCCCTCTTCAGGGTTAGCTTCGCTTGCCGCCCAAGCTGGAAGCTGTGAGTACCGCCTCTCCAGGCTCAGCTTCACTCGACGCCCGAGCTGGAAGTTGTGAGTACCGCCTCTCCAGGCTTTGCTTCGCTCGCCGCCCGAGCCGGAAGCTACATACCTCCGTGCTTCTGTACACTTTGGTAGCGTGAGTACCGCCTCTCCAGGCTCTGCTTTGGTGTTTCTGACAACCTAGGCAGTTGAGTTTGCCCTCTCCAGGGTCTGCGGTTTGCCCTCCCCAGGGTCTGCCTCTGTGTTCTTGACGACATTGGCAATGTGAGTTTGCCCTCTCCAGGGATCTGTGATGGTTTTGTCTCCACAGTCCACGATGCTGCTTTGACAATTTGTTTTTGATTTTGGTGTCGCTGAGGGCTGGATAACGCAGTGATCCGTCTAGGGGATGTGCAGTTACTCATAGGTTCTTGTGCCCCAACTTGTATTTGTATAGTTGGTACCCATGGGGAATTTCTGTTTCCTTGGGGTGTAGACACGAAGATGCTCTTTCTGATGTGAGCGATGCCTTATGATTGGCTGACGTCCTTTGACGTTGTGGAGTATCCCGGTTATCCTTATTCGGGTGTCTCTCTTTGATTTTCTGATTTTGTAGCCTCTGTGTAGGCTATTATCCACTGGGGATTCTGGATGTTGATTTTGATTTTGTCTCCACAGTCCACGATGCTGCTTTGACGGTTGTTTTTTTTATTTTTTTATTTTTATTTTTTTATTTTGATGCCGCTGAGGGCTAGATAACGCAGGGATCCGTCTAGGGGATGTGCAGTTACTCATAGGTTCCTGTGTCCCAACTTTCCATTGCGTAGTTGGTACCCATTGGGGAATTTCTGATTCCTTAGGGTGCAGACACAAAGATGCTCTTTCTGATGTGAGCGATGCCTTATGATTGGCTGACGTCCTTTCGACGTTGGTGGAGTATCCCGGTTATCCTTATTCGGGTATCTCTTTTGGATTTTCTGATTTTTGCTGCCTCTGTGTAGGCTGTTATCCGCTGGGGATTCTGGATGTTGATTTTGATTAGCCTCTTCTGTTAGGCATATCATCTTGATGTTCAATGATTGGCTGAAAAGCCAAATTCCGCTTGGGGAATTGTTATTGATCTTTTGGATTTTTTTCTTTTTTTTTTGAAAGAGTGCCTCTGAGTAGGCGAATTATCTTGATGTTTGGTGTTCGGCTGAGTGCCGAATTCCGCTTGGGGAATGATTATTTGTCTTTTGTGATTTTTCTTGGGGGGGTGCCTCTGAGTAGGCGAGTGGGGATTTAAAGTTTATTTATCCCAGAGTATTATTTAGAAAGCCTCTTCAGGCTTAGCTTCACTCATCGCTTGAGTTGGAAAGCTACCTTCCACTGAGGAAGTTTAAGTCCTTTCGACTTGGATATTCTGTTTAGATGATCAAGCCTCCCTTGGGGAATTTTGCTGATCTTGGTTTGATAGCTTTCACTGGGGAATTTGGCCCGTGAGTGGAAGCTGAGATATCTCTGGGAGTATTATTTCGGCGAGCCTCTCCAGGCTCATTTATTCTGTACAGTTGGGGAGTATTATTTCAGCAAGCCTCTCCAGGCTCAATTATTTTAAGAGGGAGTATTGTTTCGGCAAGCCTCTCCAGGCTCAATTATTCTGAGAGAGTATTATTTCAGCAAGCCTCTCCAGGCTCAGTTATTCTGAAGGAGTATTATTTCGGCAAGCCTCTCCAGGCTCAATTATTCTTATGAGGGAGTATTATTTCGGCGAGCCTCTCCAGGCTCAATTATTCTGTATGATGAATTGGTTTTTTGTTCAGCCCGAGAATGCGAGCTGAGACGTCTTTTGGAGAGTATTATTTTGGCAAGCCTCTCCAGGCTCAGTTATTCTGTATAATTTGTTGGATTTTCTGTATTTTGCCTCTTTGTTGATTTTGGCTTTTTCTGTGTTTTTGCCTTTTTGTTGATTTTGGCTTTTTCTGTGTTTTTTTGCCTTTTTTTGTTGATTTCGGCTTTTTCTGTATTTTTTTGTTGATTTTGGCTTTTTCTGTATTTTTGCCTTTTTTGTTGGTTTTGGCTTTTTCTGTACAGAAATGTCTCTGAGGAGTATTATTTTGGCAAGCCTCTTCAGGCTCAGTTATTCTGAGAGAGTATCATTTCGGCGAGCCTCTCCAGGCTCAATTATTCTGAGAGAGTATTTTTTCGGCGAGCCTCTCCAGGCTCAGTTATTCTGAGAGAGTATTATTTCGGCGAGCCTCTCCAGGCTCAATTATTCTGAGAGAGTATTATTTCGGCAAGCCTCTCCAGGCTCAGTTATTCTGAGAGTATTATTTCGGCAAGCCTCTCCAGGCTCAGTTATTCTGTATGTTTTATTGATTTTCTGAATTTCTGCATTTTGTTTGCTGCTGTCATACACAAGCAATTTTTCTATTTTTTCTATTTTATGCGACTGCCTCATGATGAGGTCTTTGAATATTTCTTTGTGGCCAATACAGCCATATCTATTTCAGTATGCCCGTACTGAGTTGAAAATTTGTTCATAACCCTGTTTTTAGTACGGGTGTACTGAACATGATACGGGCGCATTGTTTTTTCTGGAGTTTATATTTTTTGTTTTTTTTTCAATAAACAGAGAATAAGTGATCTTCCATTACACCTATCATCTGTATGCATGTATGCAGTATGATGCACCTAATTCTATTTGATTTACTTTTCAAAAGAATTAACCGATGCGTTTTTCTGTTTGGATTTTTGCCATTCCTCTAGACGGGCTGTGTGCTGCCGATTTCTGTAACCGAGGAATGATGCATGTTATATTGAGATTTGGTGTCATCAACCAAATGATTTTCCTTTCCTTTAGAAGATGTGTCAACCCTCCTATTGACTACTATATCTCCATGTTTCCACTAGATTATTCAAAAATCGTTTGGGACAAGAGAGAAAAGAAGGAAAGGATATTTTTTTTTTTCGAAAGTTTGTGTTTTAGAGGGGATTATTTATTTTTTGAAAAATGGATTTTGTAAGAATGGCTTGGCCAATGGTAGGCTTAAGTGTTTAGGCTTGTTTGATTAAACACTTATGAAGTTAAGCACGTCTTGGTTATTAACGTTTGTGATTTGACAACTTGGATAGCTTTTCTTGAGCCCCTTTGTTGAATTCAGTTGGTGGTACCATCATGGATTTATTCTGTTTTTCGATTGCCCTAACTTTTGCCTAAAACACCCATTTGTGGAGTTTTAGCGGGCTTTTGTTTTTGTTCATTATTTTGTAACCCTAATTTTTGCCTAGGTCACCCTTTTGTGGGATTCCTAGCGGGTCTTTTGCTCTTATTTTTGCGCAGTCCCCTTTTTGGGTTTCCTGCCGAGCTTCTTTTATTTTAAAGGATTTCTTTTTATCCATGATGGCACTTGTCGAGGCCAAGGGAAGGTGTTCCAAGTTGTCACACACACTTCCACATAAAAATGATGTGGGTTTATTGATTATTAAGACGATTTTAACCTCACTTATGTTCATTCAAACAGGGTTAAATAATGTGGTTTAGAATTTTATTGCAAGCAAGAAAAGAAGCAATAAGAAATAATGAAGAATGATTTTATTATAATCATAGTGGAAAACATGTGCCCTATCGAGGCTCGGGGGTCGGGCTGTCCCCGAGGAGTAATCTCTAATAGTCATCAGGCCTATACATCTCTATCGGAAGGAGAAGAGCACTTGATGACGACGACCGGCCTTGACGCTTGTGAACCGGCCTTGACGCTTGTGAACCGGCCTTCCTGAAGATCTGGCTTAAAGAACGTTGAGAAGGATCTTGATTCCTCTTCGTTATTTGATCTTTGTTAGGGTTGTATCCTAACCCTTGTTTCCCCGGATTATCCTTGATGATGGGTAGCTCCGGAATTCCTTGGGAGTCCTTGCCAAGTCCTTGTCCGGCAAGTATCCATTCTTGGTGAGCATGGAGGCTACCTTCTTCATTTCTCGGGGAAACGTTTCAACATTGGCGATTTCCAATGCTTGGAAGGCGGTTTCTAAAGCTTCCTCTGCTGCATCCACATAAGGTATGTTGGATGGCTTGCTGATGAGTATGTCATCTTCAGCTTGTACAGTCACCAGTTTGTCACCCACTATGAACTTGACTTTCTGGTGGAGCGTAGAGGGTACAGCTTTCGCATCATGAATCCAAGGTTGGCCAAGGAGACAGCTATATGCGGGAGAAATGTCCATCACTTGAAATTCGACGTTGAAGATGGTGGGTCCAATTTGGATTGGAAGATTGACTTCTCCCACCACTTCTCTTTTAGAACCGTCGAAAGCTCGAACGATCATGTTGCTCGGGCGCATTTGGACTCCCTTGATTGCCACTTGCTCGAGCGTTCTTTTTGGCATCACATTCAAGGAAGATCCGTTGTCTACCAAGACTTTAGCGATGTGATACTCCTTGCACTTTATGGAGATGTGCAAGGGCTTGTTGTGATTAGGTCCCTCGGCGGGGATCTCTTCATCGGTGAAAGTGAGGTGATCATTAGCTGTGATGTGACTAACAATCCCCTCAAACTTGTCTTGGGAGATAGTGCGCGACACATATGCCTCGTTCAAGACTTTCGACAGAGCTTGCCGATGCGGTTCGGAGCTTAGGATCAACGACAACAGCGTAATCTTTGCTGGCGTCCTATGAAGTTGATCCACGATGGAGTACTCGCTCTGTCGGATAAACTTTAACAGCTCGTCTGTCTCCTCCTCGGATTCTTTTTCCTCGGTTTTCTTTTCTTCTTTTTCTTTATTCTTGGGGGCTTTATCATGAAGATCTTCGGGAGTGTAGATCCTGCCACTCCTAGTCATGCCCCCAAGTCCAGCGATGTTGGAAATATCGCTGTCGGCAGAAGAATGGATGTCGTATATCCATGGCACAGCCTTATTTGATTTGTAGGGAAAAGGTCTTGGAGTAGTGATCCTTAACGGCATTGGACCTTCCCCTTTGTTTGTCTTGATTACCAACAACGGAGTTGACGTGTGTTCGCTTGGCGCGGTTGTTGACTTGCATTTAATAACGAACGGCGTGCGATCCATCTTTTGAACATACGCATCGCTTAATTCTTTCTTTTTATTACTGTTATTAATGGATTACTAGGAGAGATGTATGAAATGAATGACTCCTAGATCCCTCCATGATCTATATGCATGATATGAGATGATGATGTTGAATATGCATGCATTGTGTTTATTGAACTAGGCATTATCATGTTTTCGGGATGTTCCTAAGATGATGCATGATATTGCTTGGTTTGGATAAATAACCCTTTTTTCTTTTTTGGGTATTTTTTATTTTATATATTTTTTGTATATATTTTTTGGGTGGAAAGGGAAACTACCTATATGAATGTGATGAAGGTAGATGTTAACACCATGCAATGGAAGATTCTTATTCCTATTTATTCTTATTTTAAAAAGGAATGTTGTATGTTTAAAGAAATGCAATGTATGCTCAAACAATTTCACATAATCAATGCACAAACAATTCACTCATCCACGAACAGTCACGAGCGAATCACGAGGTAGGGGTATCCTGCAGAAAAGTGCATATTCAAGGTGGTTCTAACTGTTCTCACCGGTCTGAGGCCCCCAAGGTGCCCCCATTATAGGGACCCAATTCCTCTCGTCGTAAGTCGATGGAAAGCTCCAACGCACTGTCGGACTCGAGTTCATGGTTATCACCTTGAGTGATGCTTTCCGACAACGGTCTACGGGCACCTATAGACCCATTCGACAACCGGCCGTACTAACATCCACTCCCTATGGCTTACCACTCATGCCCCCGGGTATAGAGGGAACTGTTGTGTGCAAAGGTTTGTGTGCAGTTTTTATTTCAAACATTTGCGAAAATTTAAACATACAACAGTTATTAAAGCCATATAAATAAAGCATGTTATCATACAAACAAGGGGTAATAAAGTAATTTTAACTATTATTTGTTAAAAATAATCTGTCACTAAATGGGACTGACTCTCGAGGCATCCCCAGCGGAGTCGCCATCTGTCGCCACCGGCCCGAAACGGGCTTTCGGCATTCGCGAAGGATGGTTGGACTCTTTTATTTGTTTAAAAATATGGATTGCTAGAATGACTTATTCTCAAACTGAGACCTTGTCAAACGAGCAATTTTATTAAAAGGCTCACCAATCCATGTTAATCCCAAGCGGGACCCTCCATGGATTAGCGGTTTTCATAAAAAGGAAGGGTTCATGGAGTCGCCACTAATGTTTTACTCAAAACATTGGAAAAAGAAGTTTAAAGCAATCGATTCAAAAATCGACTTCGGCCATGACAACCAGAGTCGGGTAAGGGAGTCGGTTACGCGTGGGGAAGGTGTTAGCACCCCACAGCGTCCCTTTCGGGTTCCCTATGACAGATTATTTAAAAATAATAGTGCGAAATTACTAAATTACCCCTATTTATTCTAAGCAATTATAAATTAACTATCTACATGATGACAGTTTAAATATGTACACACAGAAAGCGGTAAAAGAAGGGACTTTAAAGATATAAACCTTTGAAGCGTGCTTTCTTATATATCTTGACAGAAATTGGGAAGCGTTTTGGCGTTCCCTCCCTCTACAAGACCGCTCGCTCCCTCCTATAAAATTTTAACTATGGAAATCCGGAGGATTTCCCTTCGACTAGGTTCGAGACTCAAGCAAATGGCTCGTGACTCAAGAACTTCGTCGGATCAACTCTCCGAGTGATTTCAAGGCAGAGCACTGCTCAAAAAAACCCAGAATACTGAAGAAGAGGGTTAAAACTCAGTGTCAAAGTGTCAAATGACGTCCAATTGACGTCATATTTATAGGGATGAGGCTCAATACGGTCTCTGGGGGTCAATACGGTCCGTATTGAAGTTTTGAACTACAATACGGCCGTATTGAATTCAATACGGCCGTATTGAAGTTCAAAAACCTCAATACGGCCGTATTGAAGTTCAGTGCAGCCGTATTGAAGTTCAGTGCAGCCGTATTGAATTCAATGCAGCCGTATTGAAGTTTAGTGCAGCCGTATTAAATTCAATGCAGCCGTATTGAAGTTCAGAAACTTCAATATGGCCGTATTGAGTTCAGTGCGGCCGTATTGTAGTTCAAAATGTGCAGTACGGCCGTACTGAACTCCAAGGAGGCCGTATTGAGCTCCAAACCTCCCACTTTCTTATTTTTGGCTACTCTAAGACCTCTAAACCTAAAGATAGTCATCCTATGGTCTTCTGGGAGTCCTTCTGGCTGACTTTCCTTCGATCTTTGAGAGTCTTCGAGTCTTATTTCCGACCCGGACAATTTTAGGGGTCTACAAGGCCTTTTTGAGACATTGTTCATAAGTGGATTGAAAATCTAGATCTTTTTCATACAATTCCCTAATGTTTTCAAATCCAAGAATTTGGGAACTCAAAGTAGTAAGTAATGTGTATCTTCTAGAAAGTGCATCGACCACCACATTAATTTTCCCTTTCTTGTATTTAATAACATTTGGAAATTGCTCTAAATATTCCACCCACTTAGCATGCCTTTTATTTAACTTACCTTGCCCTCTCAATTACTTTAGTGACTCATGATTGGTATGAATGATAAAATCTTTAGTCACTAAGTAATGTTCCCAAGTTTTGAGGGCTCTTATGAGAGCATAAAGCTCTTTATCATAGGTGGGATAATTCAAGGTGGGACCACTAAGTTTTTCACTAAAATATGCAATGGGGTGGCCACCTTGAAGTACCGCACCTGTACCTATCCCACTTGCATCACATTCTAGCTTAAAAGTTTGGGAAAAATTTGGAAGAGCTAAAATGGGTGCATGTGTAAGTTGGTCCTTTAAGTTATGAAAAGCCTTCTCTTGTTTCTCCCCCCATATAAAAGGCACATCCTTCTTGACCAACTCATTAAGAGGAGATGCTATGGTGGAGAAATCTTTAACAAACCTCCTATAGAAGCTTGCTAAGCCATGGAAACTTCTAATGTCTCCCACACTCTTAGGGGTAGGCCACTCTTGAATGGCCTTGACTTTTTCGGGGTCAACCTTAACCCCTTCTTTGCCAACTATAAAACCTAAGAAATTTACATTCTCTTGGAAAAATGTACACTTCTCTAAGTTGGCATAGAGATGGTTTTCCCTAAGAATGAGTAAGACATTTCTAAGGTGTCCTAAATGGTCTTTAAGGCTTTTACTATAGATAAGGATTTCATCAAAATAAACAACTACAAACCTACCTATACAATCCCTTAAGACATGGTTCATTAGTCTCATAAATGTGCTAGGAGCATTGGTCAAGCCAAAAGGCATGACTAACCACTCATATAATCCAAACTTGGTCTTAAAAGCGGTTTTCCATTCATCTCCTTCTTTAATTCTTATTTGGTGATAACCACTTTTAAGATCAATTTTAGAAAATATGAGTGCTCCATGCAACTCATCTAGCATATCATCTAGTCTAGGGATTGGATGCCTATACTTAATAGTAATATTATTAATAGCTCTACAATCTGTACACATCCTCCAAGTTCCATCCTTCTTTGGAACCAAAAGAACGGGCACAGCACAAGGGCTTAGACTATTTTGAACCCATCCCTTCTTCATCAAACTTTCAACTTGGGTCTCTATTTCCTTAGTTTCTTGGGGATTGGTCCTATAGGCAGGCCTGTTGGGTAGGCTTGCCCCGGGCACCAAGTCAATTTGATGTTCTATTCCCCTTAAAGGAGGAAGTCCACTTGGAACTTCTTTGGGAAATAGGTCATCAAATTCTTTTAAAAAGATTTTGGATCCCCTTAGGTAGAGACTCAAGTTCAAAATTTGTGGCAGCAAGTGTCTCTTTAACATAGAGAAGGAAAAGAGGTTGTTCAACTAGAAGACATTGTTTTATTGAATGGTTTATTGAAAATTGACTTCTAGGAACAACTTCCTTGGAAGGGACACTTCCTTCCAACTCTATAACCTTCGCTCCCTCCCTTTCAAGACTTAGGAGGTTTTTTTTTTTTTCTCTAATTTTTCCTTTTTTTTTCTTCCTCAAATTTTTTTTTTCATGACTATTTGATCCTCCAACACTTGGGAAGGTGTAAGAGAAGTCAAAGTGTGTTTCTTGCCTAGATGGACTAGGCGGATTTTATTGGTGACACCATCATGAATGGATTTTCTATCATGTTGCCATGGTCTTCCAAGTAAAATGTGGCTTGCATCCATTGGAATTATATCACATAAAACTTCATCCTTGTATTTTCCAATGGAGAAAGGCACACTTACTTGTTCCTTAACTTCCATAGGTCCATCCTCATTAAGCCATTGAAGTTTATAAGATTTAGGATGGGCTATAGGAGTTAAGTGAAGTTTATCAACCAACCTTTGACTTACAAAATTGTTACAAGATCCACTATCAACAATGAGAGAACATGTGTTCTTGAAAATTTTGCATCTAGAATGAAAAAGGTTCTCTCTTTGTGATTGATCTTGTTCTTTTAATTGGTTGGTTAATAACCTTTCGGCAATTAATAGATCACCCTCACATGGTGCTTCCTCACTAAACTAAGAATTTTGTCTTCTTCATTTGAGGAGGATGAAGAAGATGAAGTGCTCTCTTCACTTAGGATTTCATTTCCCCTAATGATCATGGTCTTTTTTGTGGGGAATTGGGAAGCTATGTGTCCCCTTCCTAAGCATTTAAAACACTTAATAGAACTAGTCCTAGTATCATGGGAAGGTTTTTCTTTTTATTTTTCTTTTAGTGGCCTTTCTTTCGAATAGGAGGGTCGACCCTCCTTCTTGAAGTCCTTTCTAGGGTATGAGGTAGATTCCTTCCTAAGGGTAGGCTTTCTCCTAATTTGTTGTTCTACTCTCACACAAAGTTGAACTAGCTCATTTAGATCTCTATAGGGTAATAGTTCAACTTTACCCCTAATCTCTAGGTTTAGGCCACTTTGAAACCTAGCTATGGTGGTTCTTTCTTCCTCTATTATGCCAGCCCTCATCATAAGCAACTCCATTTGTTGCCTATATTCCTCAACACTAAGGTTTCTTTGTTGGAGTCTTTGGAGCTTGTCCATCAACTCCCTCTCAAAATATGGAGGAATGTGCCTTCTCCTTAAGGCACTTCTAAGCTCATTCCAATATTGAATTGGAGGCTCATGATGAGTTCTTCTTTCCCTTACAAGGGAAGTCCACCAATACATGGCATACCCTTGAAAGCTTAGGGTAGCCATGGGAACCTTTCTCTCCTCACTCACATTGTGGGAAGTGAAGAGTTGTTCAACCTTCATCTCCCAATCTAGATAATCATCCACATTGTCTTTTCCATAGAAGGGAGGAAGGTCAAACCTAGATTCTCTATAAGAGGTTGTATCATGCCTAGGCCTATGGTGACTACTATAAAACCCTTCGCTTGTAGATGCATGAGTGTGTGAATGATGGCTTTTGGGTCTAGAGGACCCTTCATCATGTGTGTTCATATGAGACCTAGAAGGCCCTTCCCCATCATGTCTTTTGGGCCTAGTAGGCCCATGACCCTCATTGCCATGGGTTTTGCTAGTCTCACCCACCACAAGCTTATTCAACAACTCTCTTATTGTTTCATTATTTTTTTCATTTTCTATTTCTTTTCTCCTAATATATTCCCTAAGCTTTCTAAGCTCATCTTTAGTGCTTTTATGACTCTTAGGAGAATGATGACCATGCACACTACTCTCATCAGAATGATCACTCATTTTTGCAAGAGAAAAGGTTTTCACAAATCTTAACAAATTTTGCAAAGTGAGTGATAAAGATTTTCACAAAGAGTTTCTCTTTTTGGTTTAATACTAAGTACTTGGAGGTCTAAGTATACAAGTTGCACTATCAAGGGAGGTGAGCTACAAGGAGCCACTTAATAACCAAGCCTTTTCAAGTGGAAATTACTAAACCCCCTTATACTTTTCTTACAAAACAAGTTTTTCACACAAGCAAGTCAAGTAGTTGTGTGTGTGTGCACGAAACCCCTAATAGGCAAAGGAAGCCTTCTAAACGAACTTAGAAATTAAACAAGTTTAAGGAAAGCAAGTAAAACATATACTAGTCGTAGGGTCCTAGGGTGGAAGTCCAAGTGACACTTGAAGTCATTTGGGACACTTCCACAAGTTCTATACATAGTATGAAAGCTAGTAAAGCTAGGCGTGTCCTAATGGAAGCCCAAATGGCACTTAAAGCCTTTGGGGTCCCTTCCACAAGTACTAAACGTGTCTAAGAGTCTTTATTTAAAAATATTTAAGAAGTGGTGGGACTTAAACAATTTCCCAAACAACCACTCCTAAATGTAGGTTTGTTAACAAAAGTAAACTAAACAAAGTTAACCCAAGGTAGGGTTAAAGAGTTACAAGACAATGGAAACAATACAAATCAAAGCTTCTTGAAGAATTTCCACCAAGGGCGGTTAGGGACAAGCTTGGAACAGCCTTGGAATCAAGATGAAACGTCCCAAATTGGTGTCCACAAATTCGTCACTAAGGTCACCAAATTCTTCAAATCCGTCACTAAGTTGCTTCCAAAATCCGTCTCTAACTTTGACCTAAAAATCAAAAGAAGTCTTGGCTGCAAAAATAACAAAAAAGTGAGCCTTTCCAAGGTGTTTCACTCAGGTTATTTGTACCTCAATCTCCTTCAAGTGTAGACCCCTTTGAGATTAGCCAATATGTCTCAATTAGTCCTTCCTTCCAAGTGTGATGGCTTGAAAAGTATTATGTCTCACCAAGGCTTAAAAAACCAAACAAGAGAGAGCAGAGGCCAAGGAATGAAAACTGAAAAGAACAATTTAGAAAAGGCTACACTCTTGTAGGAATTAATGTGACAAAACAAAGAGAGCCAAGAAGACACAAAGCAACAAATAAAGGCAAATTTCAAAAGCTAGCACACAAAAGATTAGTCCTAGGAATGACACTAGAATGGATTACAAAAACCAAAACAAAATTTGTGCAAATGTTTTGAGTGTTTCAAAGTCTTTTTCCAACCACTGGACAGCAAGCAAACCTCAAGGAAAATCACACAAAATTTCAAGGCCAAGTGCTACTAAAAATGTTTTGTTTTCACTTTGCTTTTTCTAGGTATTTCTCTTTTGTTTTCTTTTCTTTTTCTTATATTTTTGTCTCTTTTCTTTCTTTATTTTCTTTGAATACAGAGAGTAAGCACTTAGAACAGAGGCCACACAATTAATAAAGAGGTTTCCAAGTGGTGGAGAAAAGAGAAGTAAGAAGAGTAGAAGTGTAAGTGTACTAGTCAAAATTTTCAACACAAAAATGTTACTAGTTTTGATACTAGTTTGTTCTTATTTTTTGTACACTTTGATTTTTTGTTTTTAATACACTTCTAACTCTGTTTTCTTTTTCTAAAACAAGCACAAGACACACAAGGAATTGCTGGTCACAAATTGCTAAGAAACAAATAGCAATTGAAGTTCACAAAAAATTGACTCTAGAACATGTTAGGTCTAATAACATGCATTGGAATCATTTTATGAGCACACTAAGATTTAATAATGTTCAACCAGAAATGACACCATATATGAACAGAGGTTAACACATTTAGATTTAAAAATAAAAAGGCACAACAAGGATTTAATGACATGTAAAACAACTACACATGACTCTAAGACAAAACTAGAAGATTAAGAAATGAAAAATGCTTGTATTCTTGTTTCTTTTTAGGAGTTTCTTTTTAGTCCGAATTTATAGGAGTCCAAAGGAAGATAAAAGAAACCCTACAACATTTAAAAAGACATACAAATAATACCTAAGGCACACACAAGGATTGACTCACAAGAATTTAGAAGATGAACCAAAAACAAGCAAGACAAAGTGAGTGTGTTCTATAGATTTATAGTTGTGACACAAGAACCACTCAAGGCACACAAACACAAGACAACAAAAGGAAATACATGTAGGAACAGTTTAGACACAATACAAGATGATTTGAACCGAACAAAAACAAGACAAGAAGCTTAGGAACGAATTTACCAAGGAGACCTAGCTCTTGATACCAAATGATGGAAAACTTGTTAGAGAATCCGGATTGATGTGAATCCTCTTCAAGTTTCTCCCCTAGATCTTCGGCTCCTTGATCCTTCCTAAGCTTGGCTAAGGTCTCCAATGGAGGAGGAGACCTTAGGACCACCACGGTTTGGTGGAGAACTCTCCCAAGAGGCGCCACTCCTTGATGAAGAGATAAGCCTCTTCAATTCTCACCACACTCTTCTATGAAGGGATAAGAGAATTGGATGAATATCAAAGAGGTTTACGGACTTTTAGAAGAGAGCAATCTAAAAAATATTTTCAGAAATCAAATCTCAATACATCCAAAAGTGTCTTACAATGAAAGTATTACAAGTATATAGGAGTAGGAAGCTTAGAGAGCAAGCTAGCCTTAACCATGGTTCACTAGGAACCATGGTTGGGTCTAGCTAATCCGTCCAAGGTCAAGAGGCTTGGAGAGAAAGCTTCTCTCTTAGCTTGCTTGGTAAGCTTGCTAAGGAAAAGCTTGTGCTTCAAGCTTCCAAGCTTGAGAAGCACCAAGCTATTCGGCCAAGTGTGAACACAAGTGTGAACACATCTAGGTGAGCGGCTCTTTGGATTTATTTTACTCCATCCGGTTTTGAAATTGTCAATTTGGTTTAGTTAGGTTCATCCAATGTGAATGGAACCTAGCTAAATCAAATCTATGAAAAATTAGGAGTAAAATGGGTCCAATATGAAAATTTTAGCCTAAGACCACCTTTTGGCTAAATTGCTAGTAGCACTCTTCTAGCTTGCTAGTGACACTCTCTAGCTTGCTAATGCCACTCCCAATCCTACTACTAGAAAACTAAGAAAAGAGTGTATTTCTAGGTTAGGTTAAATGGAGTCAAAGTGCCCAAGTAACCTACCCTAGAAACATTATACAATAGCTACTAAAAAGGAAATAAAGTGCCTCTCAAATACAAAGGCAAAAATACACCTATACAAGTATCTACTATATACAAAGTACAAGAAATCAACTATACAAATATGTACAATGGAAACTCAAGAGACTAATAAGAGGAATCATAATCAATGCTCATGAAGAGCAAAGGTCTAAGAAGCACCTCCTCTATAGAAGCCTCTTCTAGCTTCCTAACCATGGATCTAGTCAAAGGTCCAATGGCCTTCATGTATACATCCTCCTTGGATGGTCCTCCATCAGTAGAGGTCATTAGAGGTTTTTAGGTTTGCTTCTTATGCCTATTCTTGACTTATTCCCCATTACTCCTCTGGTTCCTTTGGTTTGTAGTTACTTATCCCATATATTATCCTCTACCCTGTCCTTGGCCCCATTACAACCCTAAAAAGACCTTTTGATCCTTATCTGCTTGTGTATTGAGTGTTTGTTTTAGAGGCTTGCCAAGTCTATCTATTGCTTATTTTTCATGAGTGCTTTGAGAGTATACAGTAGCCTAAACACTTGAGAGATATAGTGATACAATGCATATCTTGTGAGGTTCTATTGGTTTTGATTCACCTCTTGAACTGACTGATTTTCTTGCCATGTTTTGAAATACTTGGATGATGTCCATAGGTATCTAGTTTCTTTGACTCTTTTTGTGTTGGATGTTGTCTATTCCTTTCTTTTCCCAAGATTCATTAAGGAGTATGTAATTCTGTTTGTTTGTGTGTTGCTGTTTTTGTTTCTATTTTTCTCCTTTGTGTCACTCTCATTGTTGTTCTGGATTTGTCCATTGCTCTGCTTCATGATTTTTCCCAGGAGTGCAAAAGGCTAAGTGTGGGGGAATTTGATGATTCATTATTTTCCCTTATTTATTTATCTTTTTGTACTTATTTTAATTGTTGATTTGGGCTTAATCGCTTATTATTTGCATAGTTTCACTGTTTGGGCTTGGATATTATTTTGGACTTCAAGAGATAAAGTGTCATGTTAGCACTACATTGCCATGTCAGCGCCATGCCAGCACCACATCGCCGCATCAGCGCCACATCAGCATCGCCAGACATATGTGCAAGGGGGCCATTTACTTTTTTAGGGTTTTTAGGACCTAGGAGGGCTGACCATGCAACCACCAACTGATGTGACCACATTTTAGGTTTTTAGCTCTTATTCTTCCTTGAGGTTTTGCTCTGCTTTTGCTTCTGTCTTCACGTTTTCTATTCTGCTTCTTCTTCCTTTTCATGTTTTTCTTCCTTGCTTGTATTCGAGACTTGCATTTTGATATTAAAGTTAATTTAGATTCTCAATTTTCTTTTCTTCTCACTGGCTGCTTATGTTTCTTCTATTCTTCATTTTATCTACTGCATTTTCATTTTAATGGAAGGCTAAAACCTTTGGGGTTGGCTCCTTGAGCGGATTGAAAGCTCTATTTGAGGTTTTATTCGTGTATGCATCTCGGTTCTGCTTTCTTCTTCTTCATTGGATTTCTGTATTAAATTCTTTCAACATCTGTTTATGCTTAATGAATCCGGGTTGGCTGCATTTAAGACCACATGTTGCTTAATCTTGGGGAGAGATTCAATGTTGCATACGTTTGCTTAATTCGTGTAAGGAAGTCTTGAGTTAATCTTCGCTTAGTTCGTTAACTCGGATGGAACAAGGATTAAGTTGTTGATAGAAAAATCTTTTGTGAACCAGGGATAAAGGAGTTACAATCTTAACAAGGAGTCAATCTGCTTTGCTTATTGTTCTACTTGCATTTTATTGTCTTTTAAACCTTGATAAATCTGTGAAGTTAGCGGAAATACACACAGAAAGGGGGGTTGAATGTGTGTGTGCGTGTTTTGAAGGTAGATTTTTCAAAGTTGTTTTGCAACAATATTTTTTCCTTTTTTGAATGAATAGAGTGTTCAATCACGTTTGAAAACTTGCGCAAGCTTGTTTGACTAAAAATTTTGTCTAACAAAACTTATCTTCTACTTCAAGAAACAAGTTGGGCGAGTTTGTTTTCTGTCTGAAAGGTTTTATCGTCCAATAAAAAGAATTGTTTCTTAAACAAGATAAGCTGTTGTGTTTTCGTCTAATAGTTTGTTGAAAAGAAAATGGATGAAAACGAAGTGAGTATAGAAAAAGGTATGCACAGATGTTTATACTGGTTCACTCAATCTGAGCTACGTCCAGGTTTTTTCAACCGAAGGGTTCCACTAATCTTAGAGGATTACAAGTATTCTCAACCACT
Source organism: Cajanus cajan (assembly GCF_000230855.2). Taxonomy (NCBI): domain Eukaryota; kingdom Viridiplantae; phylum Streptophyta; class Magnoliopsida; order Fabales; family Fabaceae; genus Cajanus; species Cajanus cajan. The sequence continues at coordinate 37,841,271 of NC_138525.1, forward strand.
TCTGGGTCGTCAACTTGTCTACGCTAGTATTCTTAACCACTTCTGGTTCTCCAAGTATTCTTAACCACTTTTAGTTTACAAGTATTCTTTCTATCAGCCTCTTCAGGCTTTTCAGCAAATGAGGGTGTTGAGTGTGTTTGCAACTCTCACAGAGAGGATAAAATAGTTTCTATACTCACTAAGGTGTGTAACCTTAGTTTTACGGGAAAAAGTGTCTAAGTGTTGTGTTTACTCTCGTAAAGAGGATAGGATATTAGCAACACTCACTAAGATAAGCTATCTTAGCTTTTTACACAGATATAAAAGAAATGATTGTAGACCCCTAAAATTGTCCGGGTCGGAAATAAAGCTGGAAGACTCTCGAAGACCAAAGGAAAGTCAGCCGGAAGGACTCCCAGAAGACCATAGGATGACTATCTGTAGGTTTAGAGGTCTTAGAATAGCAAAAATAAGAAAAGTGGGAGGAATGAAGCCCAATACGGCCTCCCAGAGGTTCGGTACGGCCGTATTGAACATTTTGAACTTCAATACGGCCGCACTGAACTCAATACGGCCGTATTGAAGTTTCTGAACTTCAATACGGCTGCATTGAATTCAATACAGCTGCACTGAACTTTAATACGGCTGCATTGAATTCAATACGGCTGCACTGAACTTCAATACGGCTGCACTGAACTTCAATGCGGCCGTATTGAGGTTTTTTGAACTTCAATACGGCCGTATTGAATTCAATACGGCCGTATTGTAGTTCAAAATTTCAATGTTGACCGTATTGACCCCCAGAGACCGTATTGAGCTTTTTCCCTATAAATATGACGTCAATGGGACGTCATTTCACACTTTTGGACTGAGTTTTAACCCTCTTCTTGAGTATTCTGGGTTTTTTTGAGCAGTGCTCTGCCTAGAAATCACTCGGAGAGTTGATCCGACGAAGTTTTTGAGTTCTGAGCATTTTGCTTGAGTCTCGAACTAAGTCGAAGGGAAATCCATCGGATTTCCAAGTCAAAAATTATTTTTTAGGAAGGAGCGGGCTTGTAGAGTGAGGGAACGCCAAAAAGCTTCCCAATTTCTGTTTAAATATATAGAAAAGCACGCTTCAAAGGTTTCCTTCTTAAATCCTTTCTTTTACTGCTTTCTGAGTGTTGCATACTTAAATTATCATCATGTAGATATTTCGCTTATAATCGCTTATAATAAATACGGGTAATTTAGTAATTTTTGCGCTATTATTTTAGAAATAATCTGTCATAGGGAACCCGAAAGGGGCGCTGTGGGGTGCTAACACCTTCCCCACGCGTACCGACTCCCTTACCCAACTCTGGTTGTAATGGCCGAAGTTGATTTATAAAATCAATTGCCTTATCCCTTTTTCCAATGTTTTGAGTAAAACATTGGTGGCGACTCCATGAACCCTTCCTTTTTATGAAAACCGCTAATCTATTGAGGGTCCCGCTTGGGATTAACATGGATTGGTGAGCCTTTTAATAAAATTGCTCGTTTGACGAGGTCTCAGTTTGAGAATAAGTCATTCTAGCAATCCATATTTTTAAACAAATAAAAGAGTCCAACCATCCCTCGCGAATGCCGAAAGCCCGTTTCGGGCCGGTGGCGACAGATGGCGACTCCACTGGGGAAGCCTCGAGAGTCAGTCCCATTTAGTGACAGATTATTTTTAACAAATAATAGTTAAAATTACTTCATTACCCCTTGCTTGTATAATAACATGCTTTATTTATTTGGCTTTAATAAGTGTTGTTTGTTTAATTTTCCGCAATTGTTTGAAATATAAAATTGCACACAAACCTTTGCACACAACAGTTCCCTCTATACCCGGGGGCATGAGTGGTAAGCCATAGGGAGTGGATGTTAGTACGGCCGGTTGTCGAATGGGTCTATAGGTGCCCGTAGACCGTTGTCGGAAAAGCATCACTCAAGGTGATAACCATGAACTCGAGTCTGACAGTGCGTTGGAGCTTTCCATCGGCTTACGACGAGAGGAATTGGGTCCCTATAATGGGGGCACCTTGGGGGCCTCAGACCGGTGAGAACAGTTAGAACCACCTTGAATATGCACTTTTCTGCAGGATACCCCTACCTCGTGATTCGCTCGTGACTGTTCGTGGATGAGTGAATTGTTTGTGTAAATGCTTATGTGCAATTGTTTGTGCATTAATAAATAACCTCGTGATAAGGTCAAAGAATAAATCCCCATGCATGAAAATGTCATGACATGAGAGGAAAAACCAATGTGTGAAAATATAATAAAAGTAAGGAGCATAGGCATCATTATCAATAATACCTCATGCATCCTCATCATCATTTATAGGTTCACTAATACCCTCTCGATGTGAGTGAAAGAGACCCGTGACTATTGAGATTCTCCGTTGTGGAGAGATCATGGGCTAGGGAGGGTGATAAACTTTCATCTTAAAAAGGCAGCGCCTTAAAGATGAAAGATTATCAAGCTCACATCGAGAGTGTATTCATACCATGAATAAACTAATTAGAATAAAACATTCATTTTAGAAAGTGGCTGGTCATCTCTCTGTCCTCACACGCGCGCAGAAAATCAAGAAGATGGAAGCGCTGGAGGACCAAAATAAGAAGCTTACAGCCGAGCTCTCACAGCTCAAAGAACAAATGGCGCAAATGATGGAACTCATGCGTCACCATAATGTACATGGGTCTCACCACAGTGACCATGAGTCCCATCATCATGAGGAGGAGGAACATGAGGAAGAACCTCCACGAGCTGTACCCCTTGGGGCGGGGATCATGATTAAAGAGCCCGAGGTTTCAAAGGAACAATTCCATGCTCTTGAGGATCGGCTAAGGGTTATGGAGGGGCATGATTTTGACATCAAAGATGCCGCCGACATGTGCTTGGTGAGGGACATCCAATTCCCTCCCAAATTTAAAGTGCCAGATTTCCCAAAATATGTGGGATCGACTTGCCCTAAGAGTCATCTCACCATGTACTGCCGAAAGATGGCTGCATATGCCACAAACGAAAAGCTCTTGATCCACTGCTTCCAAGAGAGCTTGGCTGATACCGCGCTCAACTGGTATATGCAGCTAGATGGAAATCTAGTACACACATGGAGGCAGTTGGCCGACGCCTTTCTCAAGCGCTATAAATACAACATCGACCTAACACCCGATAGGTCAGATCTTCAAGCCTTGAGTAAGAAAAGTGACGAATCTTTCAAGGCGTACGCCCAACGATGGAGGGAGTTGGCGGCACAGATAGAGCCCCCGCTGTCGGATAAGGAGACGGTGTCCTTATTCATCAACTCGTTGACTGGTCCCTATTACGATAAAATGATAGGGAACACAACGACACTCTTCTCGGACATCATCACCATTGGGGAGAGAGTGGAACAAGGACTCAAAAGTGGGAAGCTGGCTAAGCCTTCCCAATCATATGAAGCTAAGAAGACCTTCGGGAAGAAGAAAGAGGGAGGAGTCAATGCTATAACCATACCCTCGGCTACTTTCACTTCGAAGTCGGGAAGATCGCAATTCACCCCTGTGAAGAAGTTTGATAAACTTCCGACCACTTATAGCGATCTCCTGCCGAAGCTAGTAGAAGCCAAACTTCTAGCTCATGTTCCACCAAGGAAGATCGACCTACCTTACCCCGATTGGTACAAGCCACAAGACAAATGTTTATACCATTCGGGGGCACCAGGGCATTCAACAGAGAAATGCCTAGCTCTCAAATACAAGGTCCAAAACCTTATTGATGCCGGGTGGGTCACCTTCGATTTGACAGCGCCCGACGTGAGCAAGAATCCTCTGCCAAAGCAGGAGTAGAGAGAAGAACAAGCCACGATAGGGCCCCTTCATTTTTCTCTTTTAGGGACTCATGATCAGTACCCGAGATCATGAGAACCTTTTCATGTAAATAAGGGTTTTTGTACAGTTTTAATACATATCAATAAAGAGGCATTTTTCGCACATTACTCTCTTTTTTGTTCTTTTCTCTCTTTCCTCATTAACATTAATAATTCTAAACCTAAACATAACCAATAAAATAATTATGTCTGTAATTGTTCGCTCTGACCGGGATCCGAAGGTGAATGGGTTGAGTTGGACAGTGATGAGGAGACCATCTCTCCGGATCTGCAAAGACTGCTAGAACGAGAAGCTCGCCTACTCCAACTCGTCAAGAGAAATTGGAGACTGTGAATTTGGGGCATGGCCGAGAGATATAAGAGGTCAACATTGGGACCCATATCAGTGATGAAATAAGGACACATGTTTCCGCTATGATTATAATAAAATCATTCTTCATTGCTTCTTTTCTTGCTTATAATAAAATTCTAAACCACATCATTTTTAACCCTGTTTAAATAAACATGAATGAGGTTAAAATCATCTTAATAATAATAAACCCACATCATTTTCATGTGGAGGTGTGTGTGACGACTTGGAGCACCTTCCCTTGGCCTTGACAAGTGCCATCATGGGTAAAAAGAAATCTTTCAAAATAAAAGAAGCTCGGCAGGAAACTCAAAAAGGGGACTGCGCAAAAATAAGAGCAAAAGACCCGCTAGGAATCCCACGAAAGGGTGACCTAGGCAAAAGTTAGGGTTACAAAAATAAACAAAAACAAAAGCCCGCTAAGACACCACAAATGGGTGTTTTAGGCAAAAGTTACGACAAATCAAAAAACAAAAATAAATCCATGATGGTACCATGAACCGAATTCAAAAAGAAAGGTTCAAAGGAAGCTATCCAAGTTGTCAATCACAACACGACTTTTTAACTTCATAAGTGTTTAATCAAACAAGCCTAAACACATAAGCCTACCTTGGCCATCCATTCTTACAAAAACCATTTTTGAAAAATAAATCCCCTCTAAAACACAAACTTCAGAACAAAAAATATCTTTCCTTTCTTTTCTCTCTTGTCCCAAACGATTTTAGAATAATCTAGTGAAAGCATGGAGAAATAAATCATCACTGATAATGGATCTAATCTGAACAACAAAATGGTGGAAGAACTGTGCTAAGAATTCAAGATCCAACACCATAAATCTTCCCCATATCAGCCAAAGATGAATGGGGCAGTCGAGGCAACCAATAAGAACATCAAGAAAATAGTGCAAAAGATGGTTGTCTCATTTAAAGACTGGCACGAGATGTTACCCTTCGCTTTCCATGGTTATAGGACTTCTGTACGCACATCTACAAGAGCTACTCCATTCTCCCTCGTCTATGGGATGGAGGCAGTGCTACCCGTCGAAGTCGAAATACCTTCCCTAAGGGTAATCATGGAAGCAAAACTTTCCGAAGCAGAACGGGTTCAAAGCCGGTATGACCAGTTGAACCTCATTGAAAAAAATGGCTGAACGCCATATGCCATGGTCAAGCCTATCAGAGGAAGACCAAAAAGGCTTTTGACAAGAAAGTCCACCCTCGAGTCTACCATGAGGGAGAGTTGGTAATGAAGAAATTGCTACCAACTCGAAAGGACAAAATCGGAAAGTGGGCCCCAAATTACGAAGGACCATACGTGGTGAAGCGATCCTTCTCCGGAGGAGCACTGATCCTCACAAACATGGACGGAGAAGAACTTCGATACCCAGTCAACGCTGACGTGGTAAAGAAGTATTATGCTTGAAGACGTTGCTTGCACAAGCCCGCTAGGATGAAAACCCAAAAAGGGCATCCTAGGCAAAAGTTAGGGCAAAACGAAAAGCCCGCCAGTACAAGGGTACTAGGCAAAACAAAGGCAAAATTATCCCCGCTAGGATACGTCCTAGGCAAAAGTTAGGGGCAAAAGAATAAGATGTAAAAACAAAGCAAGCAACGATCACTTGAATCGAAAACCGAAAGGCGGTTCAAGTGATAATCTTCTAGAAGCAAGCGTCTTGCAGCATCTACACTCCTGGCTCAGGCATCTCACCCGAAGCAATTAGGGGAACGGGAAGAGCGACAATTACAGATATAATTGTTTAAGCCCAATGTATATAGCCTACCCTGGCCAGCCATTCTTCAGAAAAAACCTTCTGTATATCTTTCTGTAAAAACACTTGTGAATATCAATAAAATATCTATTCATTTTCTCTTCTCTCTTGACCATGTGATTATGCCTCTAAATTGGTATTTCTAAAAATTGTATGAAATTCCTTAATAATCGGTCAATAAAGAAAATTGGAGGGGTTCCTATAAAATCCATAATCTCCTGCATAAAAGGCTCACAAAAATATTCCCTCATGTCGATGACAGAAATTCCTCCAAGAAAAGGAGGATAGGGAGAGCCATTCATTTTTCTAAAAACATTAAATAATAAAACTTGCATTTGTGCATCACACACATTAGTTGCACATTCAAAGACCTTATCATGAGGCAATTGCATAAAATAGAAAAAATAGAAAATTGCTTGTGTATGACAGCAGTCAACAAAAGCCGAAAACGAAAAAAGGCAAGGATACAAACAATACTCCTCAGTTTGTACAGAATAATTGAGCCTGGAGAGGCTTGCTGAAAAAATACTTCCTCAGAATAATTAAGCCTGGAGAGGCTTGCAGAAACAATACTCTCTCACCATACAGAATAACCGAGCCTGGAGAGGCTTGCCGAAATAATACTCTCTCAGAAATAACTGAGCCTGGAGAGGCTCGCCGAAATAATACTCTCACAGAATAATTGAGCCTGGAGAGGCTCGCCGAAATAATACTCTCTCAGAATAACTGAGCCTGAAGAGGCTTGCCAAAATAATACTCCTCAGAGACATTTCTGTACAGAAAAAGCCAAAACCAACAAAAGAGGCAAAAATACAGAAAAAGCCAAAATCAACAAAAAACACAGAAAAAGCCAAAATCAACAAAAAAGGAAAAAACACAGAAAAAGCCAAAATCAACAAAAAAGGCAAAAAAATACAGAAAAAGCCAAAAACGACAAAAAAGGCAAAAGATTTAGAAAATCAATCGCCTCCCACAGAATAATTAAGCCTGGAGAGGCTTGCCGAAATAATACTCTCCAAAAGACGTCTCAGCTCGCATTCTCGGGCTGAACAAAAAAACAATACTCATGCAGAATAACTGAGCCTGGAGAGGCTTGCCGAAACAATACTCCCACAGAATAACTGAGCCTGGAGAGGCTCGCCGAAATAATACTCTCTCAGAATAATTGAGCCTGGAGAGGCTCGCCGAAATAATACTCCCCAGAGATATCTCAGCTTCCACTCACGGGCCAAATTCCCCAGTGAAAGCTATCAAAGCGAGATCAGCAAAATTCCCCAACGGAAGCATGATCCAAACAAAATATCCAAGTCAAAGGACTTAGACTTCCTCAGTGGAAGATAGCTTTCCAACTCAAACGAAGAGTGAAGCTAAGCCTGAAGAGGCTTTCTAAATAATACTTTGGGATACATAAGATCCCCAAATCCCCAGTCGCCTACTCAAGAGGCATTCCTACAAAAATGAAAAAAAATCAAAAGATCAATAATCATTCCCCAAGTGGAATCCGGCTCTTGGCCAAACATCAAGCATCAAGATGATCTGCCTAACAGAAGAGGCTAATCACAATCAATGACAAAATCCCCCAGCGGATAACAGCCTACACAGAGGCGACAAAACCAGAAAAACAAAAAGAGTCACCCGAATAAGGATAACCGGGATACTCCACCATCGTCGAAAGGACGTCAGCCAATCATAAGGCACCGCTCATCTCAGAAAGAGCATCTTCGTGTCTACACCCCAGGGAAACAGAAATTCCTCAATGGGCACCAACTATGCAAAGGAAAGTTGGGACACAAGAACCTATGAGTAACTGCACATCCCCTAGACGGATCCCTGCGTTATCCAGCCCTCAGTGGCACAAAAATCAAAAACAATCGTCAAAGCAGCATCGTGGACTGTGGAGACAAAATCAAAATCAACATCCAGAACCCTCAGTGGATAATAGCCTACACAGAGGCTACAAAAATCAGAAAAATCAAAGAGAGACACCCGAATAAGGATAACCGGGATACTCCACTTACGTCAAAAGGACGTCAGCCAAACATAAGGCATCGCTCAAATCAAGAAGAGCATCTGTGTCTACACCCCAAGGAGTCAGAAATTCCTCATGGGTACCAACTATGCAAATGCAAGTTTGGGCACAAGAACCTATGAATGAATGCACATCCCCTAGACGGATCCCTGCGTTATCCAGCCCTCAGTGGCACAAAATCAGAAAAACGTCGAAGCAGCATAGTGGACTGTGGAGACAAAAAAAGTCTGGAGAGACGGTACTCAAACAAAGTCTGGAGAGACGGTACTCAAACAAAGTCTGGAGAGACGGTACTCAAACAAAGTCTGGAGAGACGGTACTCAAACAAGGTCTGGAGAGACGGTACTCAAACAAGGTCTGGAGAGACGGTACTCAAACAAGGTCTGGAGAGACGATACTCAAACAAGGTCTGGAGAGACGGTACTCAAACAAGGCCTGGAGAGGCGGTACTCAACTGCTGAATGTTAAGAGGCAGGGCCTGGAGAGGCAATACTCAACTGCTGAATGTTAAGAGGCAGGGCCTGGAGAGGCAATACTCAACTGCTGAATGTTAAGAGGCAGGGCCTGGAGAGGCGATACTCAACTACCTCATGTTGAGAGGCAGGGCCTGGAGAGGCAGTACTCAACCATCAGCGTTGTCAGAGGCACGTTGGTGTTCAACTTCCGGCTCGGGCGTCGAGTGAAGTTGACCCTGGAGAGGGTAAACTTAGCTACCGAGGTTGTCAGAAACGCCGAGGTATGCAACAACCTGGAGAGGCTACTCAACAATTTTCCACCGGAAGACGCTACAAGTCAGAAGGTTGGCACATCACCCGGACAATTGGGTCAACTCCTTTACTTGTCAGCCGGTACACCAAAAGGTCGTCCGACTAAGTAAAGGGGGGGCAGCTGTAGACCCCTAAAATTGTCCGGGTCGGAAATAAAGCTGGAAGACTCTCGAAGACCAAAGGAAAGTCAGCCGGAAGGACTCCCAGAAGACCATAGGATGACTATCTGTAGGTTTAGAGGTCTTAGAATAGCTAAAATAAGAAAAGTGGGAGGAATGAAGCCCAATACGGCCTCCCAGAGGTTCAGTACGGCCGTATTGAACATTTTGAACTTCAATACGGCCGCACTGAACTCAATACGGCCGTATCGAAGTTTCTGAACTTCAATATGGCTGCATTGAATTCAATACGGCTGCACTGAACTTTAATACGGCTGCATTGAATTCAATACGGCTGCACTGAACTTCAATACGGCTGCACTGAACTTCAATGCGGCCGTATTGAGGTTTTTTGAACTTCAATACGGCCGTATTGAATTCAATACGGCCGTATTGTAGTTCAAAATTTCAATGTTGACCGTATTGACCCCCAGAGACCGTATTGAGCTTTTTCCCTATAAATATGACGTCAATGGGACGTCATTTCACACTTTTGGACTGAGTTTTAACCCTCTTCTTGAGTATTCTGGGTTTTTTTTGAGCAGTGCTCTGCCTAGAAATCACTCGGAGAGTTGATCCGACGAAGTTTTTGAGTTCTGAGCATTTTGCTTGAGTCTCGAACTAAGTCGAAGGGAAATCCATCGGATTTCCAAGTCAAAAATTATTTTTTAGGAAGGAGCGGGCTTGTAGAGTGAGGGAACGCCAAAAAGCTTCCCAATTTTTGTTTAAATATATAGAAAAACACGCTTCAAAGGTTTCCTTCTTAAATCCTTTCTTTTACTGCTTTCTGAGTGTTGCATACTTAAATTATCATCATGTAGATATTTCGCTTATAATCGCTTATAATAAATAGGGGTAATTTAGTAATTTTTGCGCTATTATTTTAGAAATAATCTGTCATAGGGAACCCGAAAGGGGCGTTGTGGGGTGTTAACACCTTCCCCACGCGTAACCGACTCCCTTACCCAACTCTGGTTGTAATAGCCGAAGTTGATTTATAAAATCAATTGCCTTATCCCTTTTTCCAATGTTTTGAGTAAAACATTGGTGGCGACTCCATGAACCCTTCCTTTTTATGAAAACCGCTAATCTATGGAGGGTCCCGCTTGGGATTAACATGGATTGGTGAGCCTTTTAATAAAATTGCTCGTTTGACGAGGTCTCAGTTTGAGAATAAGTCATTCTAGCAATCCATATTTTTAAACAAATAAAAGAGTCCAACCATCCCTCGCGAATGCCGAAAGCCCGTTTCGGGCCGGTGGCGACAATGATTTGAGAAGAAATGTAGCTTATTCCCTTTCGCTTTCTTTTTCTTATTACACGTTTTCTCTTTTTTTTTTTCTCTACATCTTATTCTTCTTTGCCTTGATATTTATAGCCTGTTGATAAATCTGCCCGTTGTTTTTCTTTGAATATATCCGTTGAAACGGAGCTTTATGTCGTTGCAGATGAAGGCTTGTTCATTGCTATGTAAATCTTTTCATTTAATGCATTTAATCTTGCATTAAATGTTTGCTTGAATACGTCAAGTCCTTTTGTGTAGTTGATTATTTCAAAGTCTGACTTCAATCATGATCTAGGCATATTTGTACTTTTCTCATCAGTTTAGCTGTCGAGGTGCTGTCTTTTTCTGAAAAGTATGTGTTCTTTCTCTTGTCGCCACCGGCCCGAACGGGCCTCCGGCATTCGCGAAGGATGGTTGGACTCGTTTATTTGTTTAAAAATATGGATTGCTAGAATGACGTATTCTCAAACTGAGACCTTGTCAAACGAGCAATTTTATTAAATGATTCACCAATCCATATTAATCCCAAGCGGGACCCTCCATGGATTAGTGGTTTTCGCAAAAGGAGGGGTTCGTGGAGTCGCCACCAATGTTTTACTCAAAACATTGGAAAAAGGGATAAGGCAATTGATTTTATAAATCAACTTTGGCCATTACAACCAGAGTTGGGTAAGGGAGTCGGTTACGCGTGGGGAAGGTGTTAGCACCCCACAGCGCCCCTTTCGGGTTCCCTATGACAGATTATTTTCTAAAATAACAGCGTAAAATTACTAAATTACCCCTATTTATTATAAGCGATTATAAATTAACTATCTACATGATGACAGTTTAAATATGCACACAGAAAGCAGTAAAAGGAAGGATTTAAGAAGAAACCTCTTGAAGCGTGCTTTTATATATTGAGTAAAACTGGGAAGCTTTTTGGCGTTCCCTCGCTCTACAAGCTCGCTCGCTCTCTCCTATAAAATTTTGACTATGGAAATCCGGAGGATTTCCCTTCGACTAGGTTCGAATCTCCAAGCTAAGTGCTCGGAATTCCAGAACTTCGTCGGATCGACTCCCAGAGAGATTTCTAGGGCAGAACACTGCTCAAAAACCCCAGAATACTCAAGGAGGGAGTCAAAACTGAGTGTGAAAGTGTGGAGGAACGTCCAAATGACGTCCTATATATAGGAGTGAGGCGCAATACGGCCTCTGACATCAATACGGCCCGTACCGAAATTTTGAACTACGGTACGGCCGTATTGAATTTGGTACGGCCGTACTGAAGTTCAAAAACTTCAATACGGCCGTATTGAGTTCAGTACGGCCGTATTGTAGTTCAAAATGTTCAGTACGGCCGTACTGAACCTCTAGGAGGCCGTATTGATCTTCAATCCTCCCACATTCTTATTTTAAGCTACTCTAAGACCTCTAAACCTACAGACAATCATCCTAAAGTCTTCCAGGGTCTTCTAGGAGTCCTTTTGGCTGACTTTCCTTCAGTCTTCGAGAGTCTTCGAGTCTTATTTCCGACCCGGACAATTTTAGGGGTCTACAGCTGCCCCCCCTTTACTTAGTCAAACGGCCTTTTTGTGCACCGGTTGATAAGTAAAGGAGTTGACCCAATTGTCCGGGGAATATGCCAACCTTCTGACTTGTAGCGTCTTCCGGTGGAAAATTGTTGAGTAGCCTCTCCAGGTTGTTGCATACCTCGGCGCTTCTGACAACCTCGGTAGCTAAGTTTACCCTCTCCAGGGTCAACTTCACTCGACGCCCGAGCTAGAAGTTGAACACCGACGTGCCTCTGACGACGCTGATGGTTGAGTACTGTCTCTCCAGACCTTGAGTACCGTCTCTCCAGACTTTGAGTATTGTCTCTCCAGACCTTGAGTACCGTCTCTCCAGACTTTGTTTGAGTACCGTCTCTCCAGACTTTGTTTGAGTATCGTCTCTCCAGACTTTGTTTGAGTACTGTCTCTCCAGACTTTGTTTGAGTACCGTCTCTCCAGACTTTCTTTGAGTACTGTCTCTCCAGACTTCGTTTGAGTACTGTCTCTCCAGACTTCGTTTGAGTACTGTCTCTCCAGACCTTGTTTGAGTACTGTCTCTCCAGACCTTGTTTGAGTACTGTCTCTCCAGACCTTGTTTGAGTACCGTCTCTCCAGACCTTGTTTGAGTATCGTCTCTCCAGACTTTGTTTGAGTACTGTCTCTCCAGACCTTGTTTGAGTACTGTCTCTCCAGACCTTGTTTGAGTACCGTCTCTCCAGACCTTGTTTGAGTATCGTCTCTCCAGACTTTGTTTGAGTACTGTCTCTCCAGACCTTGTTTGAGTACTGTCTCTCCAGACCTTGTTTGAGTACCGTCTCTCCAGACCTTGTTTGAGTACTGTCTCTCCAGACCTTGTTTGAGTATCGTCTCTCCAGACTTTGCCTCTCAAAATGAGGTAGTTGAGTATAGTTTGTCTCCACAGTCCACAATGCTGCTTCGACGGTTTGTTTTTCTGATTTTGTGCCGCTGAGGGCTGGACAACGCAGGGATCCGTCTAGGGGATGTGCAGTCATTCATAGGTTCTTGTGTCCCAACTTGCATTGCTTAGTTGGTACCCATGGGAATTTTTGACTCCTTGGGGTGTAGACACAGATGCTCTTTCTCTCTGAGTTGAGCGATGCCTTATGTTTGGCTGACGTCCTTTGACGTTGGTGGAGTATCCCGGTTCATCCTTATTCGGGTATCTCTTTTTGAGTTTTCTGATTTCGTTGCCTCTGTGTAGGCTGTTATCCGCCAGGGGATTTTGTCATTGGTTGTGATTGGCCTCTTCTGTTAGGCAGATTATCTTGATATTCAATGATAGGCTGAGAGCCGGATTCCGCTTGGGGAATGATTATTGATCTTTTTATGATTTTTCTCTTTTTGAAGGGGTGCCTCTTGAGTAGGCGACTGGGGATTTGAAGTTCAGTGTTCGGCTGAGTGCCAAATTCCGCTTGGGGAATAGTTATTGATGTTTTTTGATTTTTCTCCTTTTGCAGGGATGCCTCTGAGTAGGCGAATTATCTTGATGTTTAGTGTTCGGCTGAGTGCCGGATTCCGCTTGGGGAATAATTATTGATATTTTTGATTTTTTTCTTTTTGTAGGAATGCCTCTTGAGTAGGCGACTGGGGATTTGGGGATCTTATGTATCCCAGAGTATTATTTAGGAAGCCTCTGCAGGCTTAGCCTCACTCAGCGCTTGAGTCAGAGAGCTATCTTCCACTGAGGAAGTTTCAAGTCCTTTGACTGAATATTTTGCTTGGATGATCGCGCTTCCATTGGGGATTTTGACGATCTTGCTTTGATAGCTCTCGCTGGGGATTCGTTCCGTGAGCTTGAGTTGAGGTTTCTCTGGGGAGTATTATTTTTGCGAGCCTCTCCAGGCTCATTTATTCTGAGAGAGTATTATTTCTGCAAGCCTCTCCAGGCTTTAGTTATGATGAAAGAGTATTATTTCGGCGAGCCTCTCCAGGCTCAATTATTCTGAAGGAGTATTATTTCGGCAAGCCTCTCCAGGCTCAATTATTCTGCGGGAGTATTATTTAGGCAAGCCTCTCCAGGCTCAATTATTTTGCGGGAGTATTATTTCGGCAAGCCTCTCCAGGCTCAATTATTTTGCGGGAGTATTATTTCGGCAAGCCTCTCCAGGCTCAGTTATGTTGAGAGAGTATTATTTCGGCGAGCCTCTCCAGGCTCAATTATTCTGTACGAGTATTTTTTTTGGCAAGCCTCTCCAGGCTCAGTTATTCTGTATGATTTGTTGGATTTTCTGTATTTTGCCCTTTTTTCGATTTTGGCTTTTTCTGTGTTTTGGCCTTTTTTGTTGATTTTGGCTTTTTCTGTGTTTTTGCCTTTTTTGTTGAGTTCGGCTTTTTCTGTATTTTTGTTGATTTCTGTATTTTTGCCTTTTTTGTTGGTTTTGGCTTTTTCTGTATAGAAATGTCTCAGTTATTCTGAGAGAGTATTATTTCGGCGAGCCTCTCCAGGCTCAATTATTTTGAGAGAGTATTCTTTCGGCAAGCCTCTCCAGGCTCAGTTATTCTGAGAGTATTATTTCGGCAAGCCTCTCCAGGCTCAGTTATTCTGAGAGTATTCTTTCGGCAAGCCTCTCCAGGCTCAGTTATTCTGTATGAGTATTGTTTCGACAAGCCTCTCCAGGCTCAATTATTCTGAAAGAGTATTCTTTCGGCGAGCCTCTCCAGGCTCAGTTATTCTGTACAATTTTCTTGTTGGATTTTTTGTACCCATGCCTCTTTTCCGTTTTCGGCTTTTTGTTGACTGCTGTCATACACAATCAATTTTTCCTATTTTCTATTTTATGCAATTGCCTCATGACGAGGTCTTTGAAAATTTCTTTATGGCCAATACGGCCGTATCCATTTCAGTACGCCCATGTTGAGTTGAAAATTTGTTCATAACCCCAATTTTAGTACGGGTGTACTGAACATGGTACAGGCGCATTGTTTTTTTCTGAAGTTTATATTTTTTGTTTTTTTTTGTTTTTTTTTGTTTTTTTTTGTTTTTTTTTGTTTTTTTTTTTTCAATAAACAGAGAATAAGTGATCTTCCAGTACACCTATCATCTGTATGCATGTATGCGGTATGATGCACCTAATTCTATTTGATTCTTTTTTCAAAAGAATTAACCGATGCGTTTTTCTGTTTGGATTTTGCCATTCCTCCAGACGGACTGTGCTCTGCCGATTTCTGTTACCGAGGAATGATGCGTATTTTGATTTTGGTGTCATCGACCAAATGATTCTTCCCTTTCTTTAAGAGATGTGTCAACCCTCCTATTGACCACTATATCTCCATGTTTCCACTAGATTATTCAAAAATCGTTGGGACAAGAGAGAAAATAAGGAAAGGATATATTTTCAAAAGTTTGTGTTTTAGAGGGGATTATTTTATTTTTGAAAAATTGTTTTTGTAAGCATGGATGGCCAAGGTAGGCTTATTGTGTTTAGGTTTGTTTGTTTAAACACTTGTGAGGTTAAGCACATCTTTGTTATTAATGATTGTGCTTTGACAACTTGGATAGCTTTTCTTGAGCCCCTTTGTTGAATTCAATTGATGGTACCATCATGGATTTATTCTGGTTTTTCCTTTTTTGATGGCTCTTACTTTTGCCTAAAACACCCATTTGTGGTGTCTTAGCGGGTTTTTGTTTTTATTCATTATTTTGTAACCCTAATTTTTGCCTAGGTCACCCTTTTGTGGGATTCCTAGCGGGTCTTTTGGTCTTATTTTGTAACCCTAACTTTTGCCTAGGTCACCCTTTTGTGGGATTCCTAGCGGGTCTTTTGGTCTTATTTTGTAACCCTAACTTTTGCCTAGGTCACCCTTTTGTGGGATTCCTAGCGGGTCTTTTGCTCTTTAGGATTTCTTTATCCATGATGGCACTTATTGAGGCCAAGAAAAGGTGCTCCAAGTTGACACACACACTTCCACATAAAAATGATGTGGGTTTATTATTATTAAGATGATTTTAACCTCATTCATGTTTATTCAAACAGGGTTAAAATAATGTGGTCTAGAATTTTATTGCAAGCGAGAAAAGAAGCAATAAAGAATTAATGAAGAATGATTTTATTATAATCATAATGGAAACATGTGCCCTATCGAGGCTCGGGGGTCGGGCTGTCCCCGAGGAGTGATCTCTAATAGTCACTGAGTCTATACATCCCTATCGGAAGGAGAAAAACATTTGACGACGACGACCGGCCTTGACGCTTGTGAACCGGCCTTCCTAAAGATCTGGCTTAAAGAACGTCGAGAAGGATCTTGATTCCTCTTCGTTCTTTGATCTTTGTTAGGGTTGTATCCTAACCCTTGTTTCCCCGGATTTATCCTTGATAATGGGTAGCTCCGGGATTCCTTGGGAGTCCTTGCCTAATCCTTGTCCTGGCAAGTATCCGTTCTTGGTGAGCATGGAGGCTACCTTCTTCATTTCTCGGGGAAACGTTTCGACATTGGCGATTTCCAATGCTTGGAAGGCGGTTTCTAAAGCTTCCTCTGCTGCATCCACATAAAGTATGTTGGATGGCTTGCTGATGAGTATGTCATCTTTAGCTTGTTCGGTCACCAGTTTGTCACCCACTATGAACTTGACTTTCTGGTGGAGCGTAGAAGGAATAGCTTTCGCATCATGAATCCAAGGTCGGCCGAGGAGACAGCTGTATGCGGGAGTGATATCCATCACTTGAAATTCGACGTTGAAGATAGTGGGTCCAATTTGGATTGGAAGATTGATTTCTCCCACTACTTCTCTTTTAGAACCGTCGAAAGCTCGAACGATCATGTTGCTCGGGCGCGTTTGGACTCCCTTGATTGCCAATTGCTTGAGCGTTCTTTTTGGCATCACTTTCAAGGAAGATCCATTACCTACCAAGACTTTAACGATGTGCTACTCCTTGCACTTTGTAGAGATGTGCAAGGGCTTGTTGTGGTTTGATCCCTCGGCGGGGATTTCTTCATCGATGAAGGTGAGGTGATCATTAGCCTTGATGTGACTAACAATCCCCTCAAACTCGTCTTGGGAGATAGTGTGCGACACGTATGCCTCGTTCAAGACTTTCGACAGAGCTTGCCGATGCGGTTCGGAACTTAGGATCAACGACAACAGCGTAATCTTTGCTGGCGTCCTATGAAGTTGATCCACGATGGAGTACTCGCTCTGTCGGATAAACTTTAACAGCTCGTCTGTCTCCTCCTCGGATTCTTTTTCCTCGGTTTTCTTTTCTTCTTTTTCTTTATTCTTGGGGGCTTTATCATGAAGATCTTCGAGAGTGTAGATCCTGCCACTCCTAGTCATGCCCCCAAGTCCAGCGATGTTGGAGATATCGCTGTCGGCAGAAGAGTGGATGTCGTATATCCACGGCACAGCCTTATTTGATTCGTAGGGGAAAGGTCTTGGAGCGGTGATCCTTAATGGTGTCGGACCTTCCCCTTTATTCGTCTTGATTACCAACAACGGAGTTGATGTGCGCTCGCTTGGCGCGGTTGTTGGCTTACACTTGATGACGAACGGCGTGCGATCCATTTTTGAACATACGCATCGATTTAATCCTTTCTTTTTATTTATGTTTATTACTGAATTACTAGGAGGGATGTATGAAATGAATGATTCTTAGATCCCTCCATGATCTATATGCATGAGATGATGATGTTGAATATGCATGCATTGTGTTTATTGAACTAAGCATTATCATGTTTTTAGGATTTTCCTAAGATGATGCATGATATTGCTTGGTTTGGGTAAATACATATTTTTCTTTTGAATATTTTGTATCTTTTTTTGTATTTTTTGGGTGAAAAGGGAAACTACCTATATGAATGCAATGAAGGTAGATGTTAACACCATGTACTAGAAGATCCTTATTTCTATTTATTCTTATTTTAATAGAATAGGAATGTTGTTTGTTTAAAGAATGCAAATGTATGCTCATACAATGTCACATAACGAATGCACAAACAATTCACTCATCCACGAACAGTCACGAGCGAATCACGAGGTAGGGGTATCCTGCAGAAAAGTGCATATTCAAGGTGGTTCTAACTGTTCTCACCGGTCTGAGGCCCCCAAGGTGCCCCCATTATAGGGACCCAATTCCTCTTGTCGTAAGCCGATGGAAAGCTCCAACGCACTGTCGGACTCGAGTTCATGGTTATCACCTTGAGTGATGCTTTCCGACACCGGTCTCATAGGCTCCTATAAACCCATCAACCGGCCGTACTAACATCCACTCCCTATGGATTACCACTCATGCCCCCGGGTATAGAGGGAACTGTTGTGTGCAAAGGTTTGTGTACAGTTTGTATTTCAAACAATTGCGGAAATTAAACAAACAACAGTTATTAAAGCCATATAATAAATCATGTTATCATACAAATAAGGGGTAGTGAAGTAATTTTAGACTATTATTTTGAAAATAATCCATCACTAAATGGGACTGACTCTCGAGGCTTCCCCAGTGAAGTCGCCATCTGTCGCCACCGGCCCGAACGGGCCTCCGGCATTCGCGAAGGATGGTTGGACTCGTTTATTTGTTTAAAAATATGGATTGCTAGAATGACGTATTCTCAAACTGAGACCTTGTCAAACGAGCAATTTTATTAAATGATTCACCAATCCATATTAATCCCAAGCGGGACCCTCCATGGATTAGTGGTTTTCGCAAAAGGAGGGGTTCGTGGAGTCGCCACCAATGTTTTACTCAAAACATTGGAAAAAGGGATAAGGCAATTGATTTTATAAATCAACTTTGGCCATTACAACCAGAGTTGGGTAAGGGAGTCGGTTACGCGTGGGGAAGGTGTTAGCACCCCACAGCGCCCCTTTCGGGTTCCCTATGACAGATTATTTTCTAAAATAACAGCGTAAAATTACTAAATTACCCCTAGTTATTATAAGCGATTATAAATTAACTATCTACATGATGACAGTTTAAATATGCACACAGAAAGCAGTAAAAGGAAGGATTTAAGAAGAAACCTCTTGAAGCGTGCTTTTATATATTGAGTAAAACTGGGAAGCTTTTTGGCGTTCCCTCGCTCTACAAGCTCGCTCGCTCTCTCCTATAAAATTTTGACTATGGAAATCCGGAGGATTTCCCTTCGACTAGGTTCGAATCTCCAAGCTAAGTGCTCGGAATTCCAGAACTTCGTCGGATCGACTCCCAGAGAGATTTCTAGGGCAGAACACTGCTCAAAAACCCCAGAATACTCAAGGAGGGAGTCAAAACTGAGTGTGAAAGTGTGGAGGAACGTCCAAATGACGTCCTATATATAGGAGTGAGGCGCAATACGGCCTCTGACATCAATACGGCCCGTACCGAAATTTTGAACTACGGTACGGCCGTATTGAATTTGGTACGGCCGTACTGAAGTTCAAAAACTTCAATACGGCCGTATTGAGTTCAGTACGGCCGTATTGTAGTTCAAAATGTTCAGTACGGCCGTACTGAACCTCTAGGAGGCCGTATTGATCTTCAATCCTCCCACATTCTTATTTTAAGCTACTCTAAGACCTCTAAACCTACAGACAATCATCCTAAAGTCTTCCAGGGTCTTCTAGGAGTCCTTTTGGCTGACTTTCCTTCAGTCTTCGAGAGTCTTCGAGTCTTATTTCCGACCCGGACAATTTTAGGGGTCTACATCTCTAACGCACGCAGCTTTGACTTGTTAATACATGCTTTCCTATTTTTCTTCTTTCTGTATTCACGTTTGATGTCCTTTTTTGTTTCTTGTATGATTTCACTCGATGTGATTAGTGGACTTCAGACACACTTCATTACGTCCTAACTGCGTCTAGATATAGGATTCTTCGTTTGGTCTTGACTATCTTTTACGTCTGGTCATGAGAGTGATAACTTTGTCTCCTAGTTCATTCGATTCTATCTGATGATTTTGTCACTTCATGTTGATGTCTGTCCAACTTACGTCCCATGGTTGACTTAAACTCATACAGTGCTTGTTTTGGTCTTACATCTGATTCCTCAACCTTCAGCGGATAGATTCGTCTTATCTTGTATTTTGATTAGACCTGAATTGACCTTAGTCTTGATACTAGCTTCTGCCATCGTCTGATGTCTTGTCCAACTTGATTATGTTTGATCATTGTTGACCATCATTTTTCCTGAGCTTATTTCCATTTATCTGAAACACTAATACACATGTCAGCAATAACAATATGTATTATGTTTGTCATATTCAAAACCTCGATGGAAATTGCAAATGCACTTCGTCTGACTTAACAATCTCCCCCTTTTTGATGATGACAAATATAATCTATCAAGTCGTTACACAGAGAAAACAAATATCATGTGACATGTGATGAAGAGGTTTCTATGTGCGTTGTCTAAAAGTGATGGAATCATGCCTAGGAAGGCAAGAGGTGACACCTTAAAAGATCCAAGAGGAATGGGCTAGGCATGGAGGTTTGGGCCAGTCAAGGCCCAATGGGCCCGATGGGCTTTGAAGGCCCAATATGAGTTTCATATGGTCAACACATTGATGTATCCATTGATTTTTTATTAGTATAAGTTTCATATAATTTGGTCTTGTATTTTGGACCACATAGAGTAGCATTTTGGACCATAGGCTTATTGGGCCTAGTTTTGGGCTTCATGGGCCTTTGGGCTTTTGGTACCCAATATTGGGCTCATTTCAATCCTTGTAATTTTTCCTTTCCATTGTATTTGATTGGCTATTGTATTTAGGCCCATAGAATAGGGATTTTCGAGGAAATACATAATAGGCATGGATCATGGAAACTTAATTAGATTTGAAAGTAATTAGGGTTGCATTTGAGTCACATGTTTTGAGCCAAGGGTGGCTGCACATGTGCAGCTTCAAATGAACCTCAAATTACATTCAAATGCAATCAAGCTTCTAGATGAGGACCGGCCACATGGGCACCAAGCTTGGACGTCCAAGTTTGAATTCAAATTTCAAATTTGAATTCAACTTGGCACCAACTTTGGCTCTTCATGGATGGAACCAATTCTATTGCAATCCGTAGCCTATATATGTCACTCATCCTCTTTGTAATTTCACGTTGGAATACATAGAGAATTTCTGAAAAAAATTTCAACCTATTCTCTCTCAAAGGTCACTGGATTGCCTTCAACCTACCTTAGGAAACCTTACCTTTCCTACACTTGAAGTGATCAATCCTTTGAGTCTTAAGCTTGGATGCTTCCATCCATAGTTTATGAGCTTCTAACCCTTGAAATCCTTGCGCCTACTCCTTCATTTCAATCAGATCTCCAAGCTCAAAGAAGAAGATCTTGTGTTCGGTGAAAGCTAAGGAAGATCATCCATTCACTTCTCCACTTTCACCATCAATTTTGGTATCTAGAGCATGGTGACTTCTTTGAGATAAGTACATCACTTTGACCGATTGAATTTCTGTGTTCTTGTGTTCATTCTGTCACAATTTGAGTTTCCTCTTTGGATCTATCATTTTTGAAAACAAATTTTCTATAGATCCAATTATTGATTGCATTTTGGTTTCAATCCACAATCAATAGTGTCTAGGATTCAACTTGTGCCATTGTTTCTTTGATTTGAGTCATTCAATTTCTTGCTTGTGTTGTTTCGGTCATTTGGAGTCATATGCATGTGATTTTTGATTTTTGAATCCTAAGTTTTGTCTAGAAGTCATGTTTAGTCATTGCTTGTCATAACTTCAAGATGTGCTTAGTTTTGCCAAATTTGTTTTGATCTTGTTTTTGTGTTTTGACCTAGAACTAGTTTTTAACATTGCTCATGTGCTTTTGTTTTATGATTTGAGTTCATATTCACTATTATATCATTGGTGAATTCTTTAGTGTTAGGATTCTATTATGTCATTTTAAGTTTGATAAGTCAATTCTTGTTTCCAAATAGTTCTTAAAATTGTTCTTGATTGATTAGTGAAGTACCTTGATCTAGTGACTTGTTCGGTTTATGTCCATCAAAATTTTGATTACTTTGAGTTGCTGGAAAACAGAGTTAAAACAGAGAAAATTGAAACTAATTTGAGATTGAAAAGAAAAACAAAGAGAGACAAAAAACTAGCAACCAACAACATGAACTAGTACACTAGATCCTTGTTAATTCACTTGAAAATTGTGTGAATTCTATTGATCCGGTTCTCAATAATTTTTTGATGAAAATTTGAGTTTGGAAAAGGCAAATATGTTCTCTAAAATTGTGAATCAAATCTGGAATCAAAAGTTAAAAAAAAAATTGAAGAGCCGAGAAGTATAAAAAAAAAACACAACAAAAGAAAAATTACAAAGCATCAAGTTCTTTGGATCAATTAGTTCAAATTTGAATGTGGCAATTCCCTCAATTTCTTTTGGTTTTGTTAATCTACTCTAGTTCCTATCTAGGAACATTCCTAATTGAGTGCTAGCTTGTTTTTGAGTCTTAAATTTTTAGTTTTAATCCTTGGCTTTCTTTGAGTCTTGTCCTAAACACTTAATTCTTCAATTTTGGTATAAGCTTTCTAAATTGTGCTTTTGTTTCTTTTCTAAGTTTTTTTTGAACAAAATTCTGTGCTGGAAGTGGCCTCAAATTCTTGCTTAAGAACCAGACATTGAATCAACAAGAGTAGGAAAGGAGTTTGACATAAAAAGGACTTAAAATTTGACCTAATTTTGGTGACCTAAAACTCCTAAACTTACCATCACAAGAGTGATCCTTCCATCCACCTTGGGAGCAGCCTATTTTTACCTATTTTTTGTGTTCTGTGTGCAGGTTCAAGGAGAATCAAGGGACCAAGGTTGGTGGCGGATTAAAGCATTCAAACAAGTGCTGGAAAATTTGGCTGAAAATCTGTCACTAAATTAGTCTCTAAAACCGTCACAATTTTTGTTTTAGGACTAGTTTAATTTCTTGCATTCTTCTTGTAAATTCAATCAATTTGTAATAGCTTGGAGGGAGTATTAAGAATCTGGTCAGGTATATCTAATCCATTATAGTCACTCACGTGTAGTACTAGTGGAAGTGGCTTGGAAATTTCATATGTTTCAAACTTCCACTTAGGGAAAATCCGACTAGTTGCTTAATATTGTCTCCTTTGAATTGCTTTCCTTGGTTTGTTTACTTTGATTTGTTAATTTGACTAGCATTTGTAGAATTAAAATTGCTCATGTTTAGTTGTAATCAAAAACACTTGTGAAAATCATCAATCATTAAAAATTTGTGAAAAAAATTTGTGGAATTGAGAATACCACAAGGAAGTTTAGTGATTTCCACTTGAAAAGGCTTGGTTATTGAGTGGATCTTAGTAGCTCACCTCCCTTGATAGTGCAATTTGTACACTTAGACTTCCAAGTGTTAGTCTTGTTCCTAGAAAAGACCAAAAATATTTTCTTTTTGCATAGCATATAAAACTCTTTTTGCTTAATCATGAGTAATCCTTCTCAAAGTGATAGTGATATGGAATCTCCTAAAAGTTTTTCTCAAATTGTTAAGGAGGTTGAAGCACTAAAAATTTGGAGACAACAAGAGGTACTTCTAAAGTGATGGAGTAGTTCCTTCCATGGAAGATGACAATGGTTGAAAGGAGACTCCTTACCCTTGATCTAGGTTCACCAAGGGGTAGACAAAGGAAGGTTTTTGTGGGACAAAAGGGAGATGGGCGTGAAAGAAGGTGTTGGGCGGAAGCATATAGTGAAAGGTGTTTGGTGCTCACAAGGTTTGCTCACTCCAAGTGAAGGTGGAGGCCACTCTAGGTTTCCTACTCTCCAAGGGTGGAGATAGGAGGGGGTTAGACGAATCCAACCTAGTGACTAAGGAAGAGATGTTGAGGCATAAAATGCTCACTCAAAATCTATATATTCCAAAGTATTTACAAGTGGTGGGGTGTTGGGTATTTATAGGAGGGGAGGCATCTAGGGTTGCATTTGGAGTGTGCATGGCCGAAATTCACAAGGCAAATGCACTCCAAATGACATGCCAAATGAACCCTAGATGCTACTTGGTGACCAAGTTTGGAATCTATGGGTCTAGATTGGCTACATCAAGGTGTATGATATGATCATGCAACCTTTGCCCTCCACTTGGGCCTAAGCCTTTCTATCACCAAAAATAGATCCAAAACTCGCCAAAAATGTGTCACCCTTCTAGTGTAATACCCTAGCCCAAATTAAAAACCTAATCATCTAAAGCACCCCATAATACAAGGGTAAAATAGGAAATACAAAGAAAATAAATCCTATGACTAAAATACCCCAAAATACAAGGGTAGAATAGGAAATAAAATAAATGCTAAAAAAACATAGGAGCTAAGGTCCAAAAATGGCCTCACTATCCCATTCCTCTTGCCTCCTTTAGTATATCACCTCTTGGTCTTCTTGGCCTTAGTGTTATTCCATCATTCCCTCCCTCTTGAAAAGGATTTGACCTCAAATCAAGAGGTTCTTCATGGTGGGCCTCATGACCAATAAAAACATAAAAATAAGCATTAAAGGTGATAGTATATGATAGAAATGGAAAGTGTATCCAAAGAGGAGTTCCACTAAAAATGCTAAAAAGATTGTCTAAACTAAAAGGACTAGACTCTCTAATGCGAAAGATAGGATCCTCCTCATAGTGAAGTCTAGGTGTATGACTAAAGCCTAAAAAGTTAAAAAGACTAAAATTATAGCACACTAATGCATTAGTCCTAAAAACTAGAACATCTTGCCTAAAGTACCCTATGTGGTAACCTAGGCATTTCCTAGAAAACAAAGGAAATTCAACTAGAAAATTTCCTAAGCAATTTTGGATTATATTATTTGTTGGATAGTTATGAAAAGAATTTGTCACAAGGAACCTTGAAGGTGCATATGGTATATCCAACAAATAATATATTCCATAAATTGGGTGCATTATTGACACAACTAAGGTAGGAAAAGTCCTACACAAAGGAAGGCTATCTACCTTGGGCACCACCAAGGAAGTAGCACAAGAAGTGGAACTAAGTGAAGCACTTCTTCTTCACTAAATCTTGAAGTTGAGATTCTTTTTCTTTAAAAAGGATTTGTTTTTGAATCTCCACTTCATGACTAGTGGCAACGTGAGAGAAAGAGTTAAGGTCTTGATGAATGAAGAGAGTTTCTTTTAAATCATTTTCAATGGGAAAGTGACTCTCTTTAAGCATAAGCCCTTTGGAGGAAACATTATCCTCCTTACTCTTCTCCAAGAGTGTTGGTTGTGTCTCATTTTCTAACCACTCTTGAACTTTCTCTATACTTTTCTTTATTTTTTCTTTCTTTTCTCTTTTCTTTTCTTTTTCTTTTCTTTTAAGTTCTTCCTCTCTTTTTGTATTTTCTTCCTCATGCATACTCCTAGGAATTCTAGCTTCTTTCTCCTTTTGAGATCTAGATGGAACAATCCTAGGGTGGGATCCACGAGTTTCTACCAACTTTGCAAGTAAATTTCTTATTTCCTTGTTATTCTTTTCAAACTCTTTTTCTTTTCTTCTCAACTCTTCCTCTCTTTTTATATTTTCCTTTTCTTTTTTTCTTAGGTACTCTTTCAATTCCCTAAGTTCATCCCTAACACTAGACCTAGTACTACGAGAATTGTAATACCCATTTTTATTATTATTAATTATCAATGGCATTTTCGTAAATTTTATAAAGGTATAGGGGTATTCTTGTAATTTTATTACTGATGGCATTTTCGCAATTTTAAAAAAAAATTTAAGGGGTGTTTTGGTAACTTGGAACGGGCCGTTCCAAAAGCAAAACGGGCCGTTCCAAGCTTAAAAATTATACTAAATATTTTAGTGAGAACGGGTCCAGAACGGGCCGTTCCAACTGGGAGTACGGGCCATTCTGGAGGGAGAACGGGCCGTTCCGGAAGGAGAACGGGCCGTTCTGGATGAGTCTCGGAACGGGCCATTCTGATTTTAGAACGGGCCGTTCTGCTTTTTGGGAACGGGCCGTTCCGATTTTGGAACGGGCCGTTCCAGTTTAAAAATTTGCGTACATTTGAAAGATTCGGAACGGGCCGTTCCGAATTCAATACGGGCCGTTCCGGGTGACTCTGGTTGCCTATAAATAGGGGCCAGGGGGGTGAAAAAAAATATACTGAGGGAAGTGAAAATCTTAGAGAGAGAGAAAGAGAAGAGAGAGAGAGAGAAAGAGAAGGGAGAGAGAGAGAGAAAGAAAAGAAAAGAGGAGAGAGAAAGAGGAATCCAGTAGAGGAGGTTCTGCCAGGGGAGAGAAAAGAGGAGGGAGAAGAGGAGATTCTGCCCGAGTTTCGGTCCTTGCTTAAGGAGAGAGGTGGAGGTTCTGCCCGAGTTTCGGTTCTTGTTTAAGCAAGAAAGATGAGAAGGTTCTGCCCGAGTTTCAGTTCAGGTTTATCCAAGTAAGGGTAGTGCTTATAAAATTAATCTAGTGCGTATGAGCATGATAGGAATAGTATAATTTTAATATGCTATTTTATGTGGAGATTTTCATTTCACATAATATAATTTGGATCAATTGATGGTTGTTTTGGATATTTAATTATTTATATTATTATTATATTGACAAATTGGCATGGTTATGGTTATGTTTAATTATGGAATATGCTATGTGTATGTGGTTTGGAAAAGTAAATAAGACTTAAAGGAGTAAGATTATGGTATGGATTAGATCTCTTGGTGAGATCAGGATATAATCTTTGGAAAAATATAGAATTTGGGAATCCCATGGTGAGGATTCCAATGTGGAACTTTTCCAAAGGTTATATAATAAACCACTTCAGATGTTAGGTGGATTCTAAAGTACTCCTCTAAGTATTCTATTTGCTACCGGTATGGGTTTAGGCCGAGTCATACCGATGGATGAGGTGGCCCCACCAGGGTTACGTGACGACGTAATCCAACTGTATATTTTCCATGAGAGGTTAGGCGTGGGACATGGGTTGCTGACATGTTTCACCGTATCAACACTTGGTTTGGATGGTGTTGAGGCCAACATTTGGTTTGGATGTGTTGGTTACATCATGGATTATACAGTGGTGTGACTTTGTTTTGGATATGGAATATGTATACATATGGTATGGATTGTATACATTGGTTATGGATTATTTTATTATCATAAAATATGTATACATTGGCATGGACGTGTATACATTATATTTTGGGTTGGTCTATATTTAGCTTGAAAATGACTTGTTGGTCTGGATAAATACTGTGGATAAATATTTGTTTAATGATATTTTATTATGATGTACTATGATTGGTTTTATATGTGCTAACCCTTATATTTCCATGATGTGGACTGTGATGATCTCACTATGTGGGGGAACAAATCAGGTATGAGGCTTTGGGATAACAAGGAGTCTTTTGGATAGCTGCTTTGAGAAGTGGCTAGGTTTAGAGCTTGACCAGCACCTAGGGTGTCTTATTTTGATGTTTTCATGACATTGTAATTATATTATCTTTTTGGATTACTGTATAACTTTACTAAGGATGATGACTCTGCTATAGAAGATTATATTATATATTTTGGAAACAATTTATATGTTATTGTATAATTACACTCTAGCGTAGCTGGCTTTTGCTCTATTTTCTTTATTTTATATTATTTTATTTTGGTTGGTTATTCATGTGACGGCCTAGGGTGGGTCGTTACAATTTTGGTATCAGAGCTGGTCGAGTCTCTTTAGGGTTTGTGGGAAATGGTCTTATTATGTTTCTGTTGAGTGGAAATAGATTTTTTTGAAAGGAATTTCTTATGTGTTTTAGTGTAAACTCATGGGTTCCTTGATCTTTTATCTTTATTAGGATGGTTGGTAGGGGAAACCATTCTCATCCTTCTTCAGGTGTAGATGAGCGGCAGATTGCTCAGGCTATGGAGCTAATTGCTGCTGCTATTGGACAACAGAATACTTTGTTGGCTCAGATGGAGACCAACCGGGCTGCAGCTGAAGCAGCTAGGACTGAGATACCTGATGAGTATAGAGGCTTGTCAGAGTTCAGAAAAGGGAATCCTCCTCAATTTACAGGTGTTGATGGACCTGAAATTGCTGATCAATGGATTGAAGAGATGGAGAAAATCTTCATGGTGATGCATTGTCCTGAGGAAAGGAAGCTAGTTTATGCTGTTTATATGTTGGTGGGTGAGGCTAGTTTCTGGTGGAAAGGTGCTCAAGCTATGATGGAAGCTAGAGGGGAGGTGATAAATTGGGAAAATTTCAAAAAGGTATTCCTAGAGAAATATTTTCCAGATAGCGCCAGATATGCTAAGGAAGCTGAATTTTTGAGATTGCAACAAGGAAATATGTCAGTACAAGAGTATGTGGTCAAGTTTGAACACTTGGCTAGGTATTATTCTCAAGCTATCACTGAAGCCTGGAGTGCAGGAAGTTTAGTGAGGGTCTAAGATTTGAGCTGAAAAAGACTATTGTCCCTATGGAAATTATGGAGTTCCCAGTTCTAGTTGAAAAGGCAAAAACAGTTGAGAGATTTGAAGGAGGAAATAGAGTGGCAAAGGGTCTAGAGGGATCATCTGGATTTGGGAGGGGGAAACATCCTCAAAAGAGACCATCTCAGTTTCAAATTGGAAATGCTAATAAGAAACCGATGGGGACTACTACCACAAGAGATGTTCAGAGTATTAGATGTTATATCTGTGGAGGCCCACATATGATGAAGGACTGTCCTACAAAGAACTATACGTGTTTTAAATGTGGCAAGGTGGGTCACATGGCTAAAGATTGCAATGTCAAAAATATTCCAGCTAGAGAGAACCAGAAAGTGGATCGGCCTACTGCAGCAGGTCGTGTCTTTGCTTTAACAGGTGCTGAAGCTGAAACGACATCTGAGCTGGTAAAAGGAAAGGGCAAAGCTAATGGTAATGATATTTCTATTTTATTTGATTCTGGTGCTTCACATTCTTTTATTTCTTATGAATGCGTGGCAAGGTTAAATTTAGTTGTGAGTTCCTTGTGTGTGGATCTAGTTGTTTCTACCCCAGCTTCAGGGTCTATTTTGACTTCTGAGGTTTGTTTGAGGTGTCCAGTGGAGGTGGAAGGGCGTTGTTATAAAGTGAATTTGTTTTGTTTACCTCTATCCGATTTGGATGTGATTTTAGGGATGGATTGGCTTTCTGCCAATAGGATTTTGATAGATTGTTCAGAGAAGAAATTAATATTTCCTACTAATGAACAGGAGAGATTTATTTCTAATAGACAGGTGGATGGGTTGTTGAAGGATGGAGCTCTTGGGTTTATGATCTTATCTTTTATTAGTGTAGAGAATGAAAAGTTGTTGAATAGTATTGATGTTGTTAGAGAATTTCCAGAGGTTTTTCCGGATGATGTTCCGGGATTACCACCAAAGCGAGAGTTAGAGTTTAGTATTGATCTTATACCAGGGGCGGGACCAGTGTCCATTTCTCCTTATAGAATGGCACCAGCGGAGTTATCTGAATTGAAGAAGCAGGTTGAAGAACTTTTGGAGAAGCAGATGATCAGACCTAGTGTATCTCCGTGGGGAGCACCAGTATTATTGGTAAAGAAGAAGGATGGTGGTGTGAGGTTATGTGTGGATTACAGGCAATTAAATAAATTTACAATCAAGAATAAATATCCATTGCCAAGAATAGATGATTTGATGGATCAGTTAAGGGGAGCTACTATTTTCTCCAAGATTGATTTGAGATCTGGATATCACCAAATTCGGGTAAAGGAGGAGGACATACCAAAGACTGCTTTCAGGACTCGGTATGGCCATTATGAGTATGTTGTCATGCCTTTTGGAGTGACGAATGCTCCAGCTATTTTCATGGATTATATGAATAGGATTTTCAGACCCTTTCTGGATAAGTTTGTGGTGGTGTTCATTGATGATATTTTGGTTTATTCTAAATCTATGGAAGAACATAGAGAACATCTGAGGATAGTTTTGCAGGTATTGAAGGAGAAACAGTTATTTGCAAAGTTGTCAAAATGTGAGTTTTGGTTATCTGAAGTTAAGTTCTTGGGTCATGTGATTTCTGCACAAGGAATTGCAGTTGATCCTACTAAGGTGGAAGCGATTTTGAGGTGGGAGCGTCCAAAATCAGTTACTGAAATTAGGGGTTTTGTGGGATTGGCTGGCTATTATAGAAGATTCATAGAAGGATTTTCTAAAATAGTTATGCCTTTGACACAGCTGACCAGGAAGAATCATCCTTTTATATGGACGGAGGAGTGTGAAAGGATTTTTCAAGAGTTAAAGGAAAAGTTGACTTCGTCTCCAGTGTTGATTCTGCCAGATCCTAATAAATCTTTTGAGGTTTATTGTGATGCATCTCATCAAGGTTTAGGATGTGTTCTTATGCAAGATAGACAGGTTGTGGCTTATGCATCTAGGCAGTTAAAGACTCATGAACGAAATTATCCTACGCATGATCTAGAGTTGGCTGCAGTGGTTTTTGCTTTGAAGATTTGGAGACATTATCTCTATGGAGCAAAGTTTGATGTGTTTAGTGATCATAAGAGTTTGAAATATTTGTTTGATCAGAAAGAGTTAAATATGAGGCAAAGGAGGTGGATTGAGTTTTTGAAAGATTATGACTTTCAGTTAATGTACCATCCAGGTAAAGCAAATGTGGTGGCAGATGCTTTGAGTAGAAAATCTCTTCATATGTCTTACATGATGGTTAAAGAGATGGAGTTAGTAGAGAAATTCAGGGATATGAATCTTAATGTTGTGATTGCCTCAGATTTTATTAGTTGTGGTATGACTACCATAACTAGTGATTTCTTGGAGATGGTGAAACAAAAACAAGTTCAGGATACGAGATTGAATAAGGTTAGAGAGTTGTTGGGTTCTGAGAAAGTTGAAGGATTTGAACAAGATATGGATGGAATCTTGAGGTACAAGGGTAGAATTTGTATTCCACAAAATGAGGAGTTGAAGAAGTTGATACTTGAGGAAGGTCATAAAAGTAAGTTGAGTGTACATCCGGGTATGACAAAAATGTATCAAGATTTGAAGAAAATGTTCAGGTGGAATGGTATGAAGAGGGAGATAGCTGAGTATGTTGCATCTTGCATTGTGTGTCAAAAAGCTAAAGTGGAACATCAAAAACCAGGAGGTTTGTTACAAATGATGGAAGTGCCAGAATGGAAATGGGATAGTATAACCATGGATTTTGTTGTTGGATTACCAAGATCTGCTAAGAATTGTGATTCTATTTGGGTGATCGTGGATAGATTAACTAAGTGTGCTCATTTCCTTCCAATGAATATAAAGTGGTCCTTGGAAAAGTTAACTCAATTGTATATTAAGGAGATTGTTAGATTACATGGTGTGCCCTCCAGTATCATATCTGATAGGGATCCTCGTTTTACATCCCGATTTTGGCAAAGTTTGCATCAAGCGTTAGGGACTAAGTTGAGGCTCAGTTCTGCTTATCACCCACAAACTGATGGGCAGTCTGAGAGGACTATCCAATCTTTGGAGGACTTGTTGAGGGCTTGTATTTTGGATCATCTAGGGAATTGGGAAGAGATGTTGCCTTTGGTCGAGTTCACTTATAATAACAGTTTTCATGCAAGTATAGGAATGGCACCATTTGAGGCTCTGTATGGGAGGAAATGTCGAACACCTTTGTGTTGGTTTAAAGAGGGAGAATCAGTGATGGTGGGGCCAGAGATCATCTTACAGACTACTGAAAAGGTGAAACAAATTCAGGAAAGAATGAGAGCTGCTTAGAGTCGGCAAAAGTCTTATGCAGACAAAAGGAGGAAACCTTTGGAGTTTTCAGAAGGAGAACATGTGTTTTTGAAAGTAACTCCTACCACAGGTGTGGGAAGAGCTATCAAAGCTAAGAAGTTGAATCCTAAGTTTATTGGGCCGTATCAAATTCTCAAGAGGATTGGACCAGTGGCATATCAGATTGCATTACCTCCATTCCTTTCTAATCTGCATGATGTGTTCCATGTTTCACAACTGAGGAAATATATTCACGATCCAAGTCATGTATTGGAATCAGAGGCAGAACAAGTTAAGGAGAATTTAACTTTTGAGAAACAGCCAGTTTCAGTGGCAGATAAGAAAGTTAAACAGTTGTGAGGTAAATCTATCAATTTGGTGAAAGTTATTTGGGATGAGATTACTAATGAAGCTACTTGGGAGTTGGAGGAAAGGATGAAGGATCAATACCCATATCTCTTTTAGAGTAAGTGAATTTTCGAGGACGAAAATTTTTGTTGTTGGAGAGAATTGTAATACCCATTTTTATTATTATTAATTATCAATGGCATTTTCGTAAATTTTATAAAGGTATAGGGGTATTCTTGTAATTTTATTACTGATGGCATTTTCGCAATTTTAAAAAAAAATTTAAGGGGTGTTTTGGTAACTTGGAACGGGCCGTTCCAAAAGCAAAACGGGCCGTTCCAAGCTTAAAAATTATACTAAATTTTTTAGTGAGAACGGGTCCAGAACGGGTCGTTCCAACTGGGAGTACGGGGCATTCTGGAGGGAGAACGGGCCGTTCCGGAAGGAGAACGGGCCGTTCTGGATGAGTCTCGGAACGGGCCGTTCTGATTTTAGAACGGGCCGTTCTGCTTTTTGGGAACGGGCCGTTCCGATTTTGGAACGGGCCGTTCTAGTTTAAAAATTTGCGTACATTTGAAAGATTCGGAACGGGCTGTTCTGAATTCAATACGGGCCGTTCCGGGTGACTCTGGTTGCCTATAAATAGGGGCCAGGGGGGGTGAAAAAAAATATACTGAGGGAAGTGAAAATCTTAGAGAGAGAGAAAGAGAAGAGAGAGAGAGAGAAAGAGAAGGGAGAGAGAGAGAGAAAGAAAAGAAAAGAGGAGAGAGAAAGAGGAATCCAGTAGAGGAGGTTCTGCCAGGGGAGAGAAAAGAGGAGGGAGAAGAGGAGATTCTGCCCGAGTTTCGGTCCTTGCTTAAGGAGAGAGGTGGAGGTTCTGCCCGAGTTTCGGTTCTTGTTTAAGCAAGAAAGATGAGAAGGTTCTACCCGAGTTTCAATTCAGGTTTATCCAAGTAAGGGTAGTGCTTATAAAATTAATCTAGTGCGTATGAGCATGATAGGAATAGTATAATTTTAATATGCTATTTTATGTGGAGATTTTCATTTCACATAATATAATTTGGATCAATTGATGGTTGTTTTGGATATTTAATTATTTATATTATTATTATATTGACAAATTGGCATGGTTATGGTTATGTTTAATTATGGAATATGCTATGTGTATGTGGTTTGGAAA
This sequence comes from Cajanus cajan, assembly GCF_000230855.2. NCBI lineage: Eukaryota > Viridiplantae > Streptophyta > Magnoliopsida > Fabales > Fabaceae > Cajanus > Cajanus cajan. Next base: position 37,874,195 of record NC_138525.1, read on the forward strand.
AGTAAATAGGACTTAAAGGTGTAAGATTATGGTATGGATTAGATCTCTTGGTGAGATCAGGATATAATCTTTGGAAAAATATAGAATTTGGGAATCCCATGGTGAGGATTCCAATGTGGAACTTTTCCAAAGGTTATATAATAAACCACTTCAGATGTTAGGTGGATTCTGAAGTACTCCTCTAAGTATTCTATTTGCTACCGGTATGGGTTTAGGCCGAGTCATACCGATGGATGAGGTGGCCCCACCAGGGTTACGTGACGACGTAATCCAACTGTATATTTTCCATGAGAGGTTAGGCGTGGGACATGGGTTGCTGACATGTTTCACCGTATCAACACTTGGTTTGGATGGTGTTGAGGCCAACATTTGGTTTGGATGTGTTGGTTACATCATGGATTATACAGTGGTGTGACTTTGTTTTGGATATGGAATATGTATACATATGGTATGGATTGTATACATTGGTTATGGATTATTTTATTATCATAAAATATGTATACATTGGCATGGACGTGTATACATTATATTTTGGGTTGGTCTATATTTAGCTTGAAAATGACTTGTTGGTCTGGATAAATACTGTGGATAAATATTTGTTTAATGATATTTTATTATGATGTACTATGATTGGTTTTATATGTGTTAACCCTTATATTTCCATGATGTGGACTGTGATGATCTCACTATGTGGGGGAGCAGATCAGGTATGAGGCTTTGGGATAACAAGGAGTCTTTTGGATAGCTGCTTTGAGAAGTGGCTAGGTTTAGAGCTTGACCAGCACCTAGGGTGTCTTATTTTGATGTTTTCATGACATTGTAATTATATTATCTTTTTGGATTACTGTATAACTTTACTAAGGATGATGACTCTGCTATAGAAGATTATATTATATATTTTGGAAACAATTTATATGTTATTGTATAATTACACTCTAGCGTAGCTGGCTTTTGCTCTATTTTCTTTATTTTATATTATTTTATTTTGGTTGGTTATTGATGTGACGGCCTAGGGTGGGTCGTTACAAGAATTATGACCATGGACACTAGAATGATCACTCATCTTTGATCAAGAAAAGGTTTTCACAAATTGTTTTCAAAGGGGTTAGAAAAGTTTTCACAAAGAGTTAGTGATAAAATGGTTTTCACAAAAGGTTTTCAAGGTGCAAGATAGGTAGGAAAAGGCCTAAGTGTACAAAGTGAACTATCAAAGGGAGGTGGACTACTAGGAATCACTTAATAACCAAGCCTTATCAAGTAAAAATCACTAAGCCTTTTCTACTTTTCTCACAAAACAATTTGGCACAATAATGAAGTGTGTGTGTGCACGTTACCCCTAGTAGGCAAAAGCAAGCCTTCTAAACGTAATTGGAAGCAAAGTAAGGACCTAAGCAATTATACTACTAAAAGCTTTAAAACATGCAACAAGGAAAGCATTTAAAGCATACTCTAGTCGAAGTCCTAGGTGAAGGTTTTCAAATCACCTTCAACTACACGAACTAAAACCAAAGTGAAGAGGTTTAGAAATGGCCAAATTACAAACCAAAAGAATGAAACTAAGGCCCAATTACAAGTGGCCAAAAATTGAGCAAAATGAGCAAGTAAGAAAGAAAAGAAATTAAAGGTCTTCAACTCCTCCAATTTGGCTCCCCTTCACAAGGAACAAACAAAGTTAGTCCTCTCCTTTGGTGGTTGCACTCTTTGAGATATGATATCCTTCTCCAAAGCACTTGGGACCTCACGGATTTAGTCTCCACTCAATCCCCCAAAGAAGTTTTGCTAAGGGTTTGTAGACCCCTAAAATTGTCCGGGTCGGAAATAAAGCTTGAAGACTCTCGAAGACTGAAGGAAGATCAGCCAGAAGGACTCCTGGAAGGCCCTAGGAGGGTTCTCTGTAGGTCTAGAGGTCTTAGAGTAGCTTAAAATAAGGAAGTGGAGGGAATGAAGCCCAATACGGCCGTACTAAACTTAATACGGCCGTATTGAAGCTTCAATATGGTCGCAGTGAACTCAATACGGCGTATTGAAGTTTCTGAAACTTCAATACGGCCGTACTGAAATCAATACGGCCGTATTGAAGCTTCAATACAGCCGCAGTGAACTCAATACGGCCATATTGAAATTTCTGAGCTTCAATACGGCCGTATTGAACTCAATACGGCCGTATTGAAGTTCAAAAATTTCAATACGGCCGTATTGCTCCTGTAGGCCGTATTGCGCCTATTCCCTATAAATATGACGTCAATTGGACGTCATTCCACACTTTCACACTGAGTTTTGACTCCCTCCTTGAGTATTCTGGGGTTTTTGAGCAGTGTTCTGCCCTAGAAATCTCTCTGGGAGTCGATCCGACGAAGTTCTGGAATTCCGAGCATTTAGCTTGGAGATTCGAACCTAGTCGAAGGGAAATCCTCCGGATTTCCATAGTTAAAATTTTATAGGAGGGAGCGAGCGGGCTTGTAGAGCGAGGGAACGCCAAAAAGCTTCCCAGTTTTACTTGAATATAAAAGCACGCTTCAAAGGTTTCTTCTTAAGTCCTTCCTTTTACTGCTTTCTGTGTGTATATTTAAATCTATCATCATGTAGATATTTAATTTACAATCGCTTATAATAAATAGGGGTAATTTAGTAATTTTGCGCTATTATTTAATAAATAATCTGTCATAGGGAACCCGAAAGGGGCGCTGTGGGGTGCTAACACCTTCCCCACGCGTAACCGACTCCCTTACCCAACTCTGGTTGTAATGGCCGAAGTTGATTTATAAAATCAATTGCCTTATCCCTTTTTCCAATGTTTTGAGTAAAACATTGGTGGCGACTCCATGAACCCTTCCTTTTTATGAAAACCGCTAATCCATGGAGGGTCCCGCTTGGGATTAATATGGATTGGTGAGCCTTTTAATAAAATTGCTCGTTTGACAAGGTCTCAGTTTGAGAATAAGTCATTCTAGCAATCCATATTTTTAAACAAACAAAAGAGTCCAACCATCCTTCGCGAATGCCGAAAGCCCGTTTCGGGCCGGTGGCGACAGATGGCGACTCCACTGGGGAAGCTTCGAGAGTCAGTCCCATTTAGTGACAGATTGTTTTTAACAAATAATAGTTAAAAATTACTTCGTTACCTCTCACTTGTATGATAACATGTTTATCTATGTGGCTTTTAATAACTGTTGAATGTTTAAATTTACGCAATTGTTTGAAATAAAAACTGCACACAAACCTTTGCACACAACAGTTCCCTCTATACCCGGGGGCATGAGTGATTAACCATAGGGAGTGGATGTTAGTACGGCCGGTTGTCGAATGGGTCTATAGGTGCCCGTAGACCGTTGTCGGAAAACATCACTCAAGGTGATAACCATGAACTTGAGTCCGACGGTGCGTTGGAGCTTTCCATCGACCTACGATGAGAGGAATTGGGTCCCTATAATGGGGGCACCTTGGGGGCCTCAGACCGGTGAGAACAGTTAGATCCACCTTGAATATGCACTTTTCTGCAGGATACCCCTACCTCGTGATTCGCTCGTGACTGTTCGTGGATGAGTGAATTGTTTGTGTAAATGCTTATGTGCAATTGTTTGTGCATTAATAAATAACCTCGTGATAAGGTCTAAAGAATAATCCCCATGCATGAAAATGTCATGACATGAGAGGAAAAACCAATGTGTGAAAATATAATAAAAGTAAGGAGCATAGGCATCATTATCAATAATACCTCATGCATCCTCATCATCATTTATAGGTTCACTAATACCCTCTCGATGTGAGTGAAAGAGACCCGTGACTATTGAGATTCTCCGTTGTGGAGAGATAATAGCCTAGGGAGGGTGATAAACTTTCATCTTAAAAAGGCAGCGCCTCAAAGATGAAAGATTATCAAGCTCACATCAATAGTGTATTCATATCATAAATAAACTAATTAGGTTAAAAAAAATTCATTTTAGAAAGTGGCTGGTCATCTCTCTGTCCTCACACGCGCAAAGAAAATCAAGAAAATGGAAGCGCTAGAGGAACAAAACAAGAAGCTCACGACCGAGCTTTCACAGCTCAAAGAGCAGATGGCGCAAATGTTGGAACTCATGCGTCACCATAACATTCATGGATCTCATCACAGTGACCATGGGTCCCATCATGAGGGAGAGGAGGAGGAGCATGAAGAAGATCCTCCACATGCCATACCTCTTGGGGCTGGAATTATGATCAAAGAGCCCGAGGTTTCAAAAGAACAATTCCACGCCCTAGAGGATCGGTTGAGGGCTATGGAGGGGCATGATTTTGATGTCAAAGATGCCGCCGATATGTGCTTAGTGAGGGACATTCAATTCCCTCCTAAATTTAAAGTGCCAGATTTCCCGAAATATGTGGGATCGACTTGCCCCAAGAGTCATCTCACCATGTACTGTCGCAAGATGGCTGCATATGCCACCAATGAAAAGCTCTTAATTCATTGCTTTCAAGAGAGCTTGGCTGAAACTGCACTCAACTGGTATATGCAGCTAGATGGAAATCTAGTACACACATGGAGGCAGTTGGCTGACGCCTTTCTCAAGCGCTACAAATACAACATCGACCTAACACCCGATAGGTCAGATCTTCAAGCCTTGAGCAAGAATAATGACGAATCTTTCAAGGCGTACGCCCAACGATGGAGGGAGTTGGCGGCACAGATAGAGCCCCCGCTGTCGGATAAGGAGACGGTGTCCTTATTCATCAACTCGTTGACTGGTCCCTATTACGATAAAATGATAGGGAACACAACGACACTCTTCTTGGACATCATCACCATTGGGGAGAGAGTGGAACAAGGACTCAAAAGTGGGAAGCTGGCTAAGCCTTCCCAATCATATGAAGCTAAGAAGACCTTCGGGAAGAAGAAAGAGGGAGGAGTCAATGCTATAATCATACCCTCGGCTACTTTCACTTCGAAGTCGGGAAGATCGCAATTCACCCCTGTGAAGAAGTTTGATAAACTTCCGACCACTTATAGCGATCTCCTGCCGAAGCTAGTAGAAGCCAAACTTCTAGCTCATGTTCCACCAAGGAAGATCGACCCACCTTACCCCGATTGGTACAAGCCACAAGACAAATGTTTATACCATTCGGGGGCACCAGGGCATTCAACAGAGAAATGCCTAGCTCTCAAATACAAGGTCCAAAACCTTATTGATGCCGGGTGGGTCACCTTCGATTTGACAGCGCCCGACGTGAGCAAGAATCCTCTGCCAAAGCAGGAGTAGAGAGAAGAACAAGCCACGATAGGGCCCCTTCATTTTTCTCTTTTAGGGACTCATGATCAGTACCCGAGATCATGAGAACCTTTTCATGTAAATAAGGGTTTTTCTACAGTTTTAATACATATCAATAAAGAGGCATTTTTACTCTTTTTTTTGTTCTTTTCTCTCTTTCCTCATTAACATTAATAATTCTAAACCTAAACAGAACCAATAAAACAATTATGTCTGTAATTGTTCGCTCTGACCGGGATCCGAAAAGTTGAGGATAAATGGGTTGAGTTGGACAGTGATGAGGAGACCATTTTTCCGGATCTGCAAAGATTGCTAGATCAAGAAGCTCGTCAAGAGAAATTGGAGACCGTGAATTTGGGGCAGGGCCGAGAGATAAAAGAGGTCAATATTGGGACCCATATCAGTGATGAAATAAGGACACATGTTTCCGCTATGATTATAATAAAATCATTCTTCATTGCTTCTTTTCTTGCTTATAATAAAATTCTAAACCACATTATTTTTAACCCTGTTTGAATAAACATGAATGAGGTTAAAATCATCTTAATAATAATAAACCCGCATCATTCTTTATGTGGAAGTGTGTGTGACAACTTGGAGCACCTTCCCTTGGCCTCGACAAGTGCCATCATGGATAAAAATAAATCCTTTAAAATAAAAGAAGCTCGGCAGAAAACTCAAAAAGGGGACTGCGCAAAAATAAGAGCAAAAGACCCGCTAGGAATCCCACGAAAGGGTGACCTAGGCAAAAGTTAGGGTTACAAAAATAAACAAAAACAAAGGTCCGCTAAAACGCCACAAAAGGGTGTTTTAGGCAAAAATAAGGACAATCAAAAAAACAAAAATAAATCCATGATGGTACCATGAACCGAATTCAAAAAGAAAGGTTCAGAGGAAGCTATCCAAGTTGTCAATCACAACACGACTTTTTAACTTCATAAGTGTTTAATCAAACAAGCCTAAACACATAAGCCTACCTTGGCCATCCATTCTTACAAAAACCATTTTTGAAAAATAAATCCCCTCTAAAAACACAAACTTCAGAACAAAAATATCTTTCCTTTCTCTTCTCTCTAGTCCCAAATGATTTTAGAATAATCTAGTGGAAGCATGGAGAAATAAATCATCACTGAAAATGGATCTAATCTGAATAATAAAATGGTGGAAGAACTGTGCCAAGAATTCAAGATCCAACACCGCAACTCTTCCCCATATCGGCCAAAGATGAATGGGGCAGTCGAGGCAACCAATAAGAACATCAAGAAAATAGAGCAAATGATGGTTGCCTCATTTAAAGACTGGCACGAGATGTTACCCTTCGCTCTTCATGGTTATAGGACTTCAGTACGCACATCTACAAGAGCTACTCCATTCTCCCTCGTCTATGGGATGGAGGCAGTTCTACCCATCGAAGTCAAGATACCTTCTCTAAGGGTAATTATGGGAACAAAACTTTCCGAGGAAGAATGGGTTCAAAGCCGGTATGACCAGTTGAACCTCATTGAAGAAAAATGGTTGAACGCCATATGCCATGGTCAAGCCTACCAGAGGAAGACCAAAAAGGCTTTTGACAAGAAAGTCCACCCTCGAGTCTACCATGAGGGAAAGTTGGTAATTAAGAAATTGTTACCAACTCAAAAGGACAAAATCGGAAAGTGTGCCCCAAATCACGGAGGACCATACGTGGTAAAACGAACCTTCTCAGGAGGAGCATTGATCCTCACAGACATGGATGGAAAAGAACTTCTATACCCAGTCAACGCTGACGTGGTAAAGAAGTACTACGCTTGAAGACGTTGCTTGCATAGGCCCGCTAGGATGAAAACCCAAAAAGGGCGTCCTAGGCAAAAGTTAGGGCAAAATAAAAAGCCTGCCAGTACAAGGGTACTAGGCAAAACAAAGGCAAATTTACCCCGTTAGGATACGTCCTAAGCAAAAGTTAGGGGCAAAAGAATAAGATATAAAAACAAAGTAAGCAACGATCACTTGAACCGAAAACCGAAAGGCGGTTCAAGTGATAATCTTCTAGAAGCAAGCGTCTTGCAGTATCTACACTCCTGGCTCAGGCATCTCACCCGAAACGATTAGGGGAACGGGAAGAGCGACAATTACAGATATAATTGTTTAAGCCAAAAATGTATAGCCTACCTTGGCCAGCCATTCTTCAGAAATTTCCTTCTGTATATCTTTCTGTAAAAACACTTGTGAATATCAATAAAAATATCCATTTGTTTCTTTTCTTTCTTGACCATGTGATTATGCCACTGAATTGGTTTTTCATAAAAATTGTACGAAATTCCATTAATAATCGGTCAATAAAAGAAAATTGGAGGGGTTCCTGTAAAATCCATAATCTCCTGCATAAAGGCTCACAAAAATACTCCCTCGCGTCAATGACAGAAAGTCCTCCAAGAAGAAGAGGATAGGGAGAGCCACTCACTTTTCTAAATAAATGAACAAAAATAAAAAAATTGTATTGCATTTGTGCATCACACACACATTAGTTGCACATTCAAAGACCTTATCATGAGGCAACTGCATAAAATAGAAAAAATAGAAAAATTGCTTGTGTATGACAGCAGCAAACAAAATGCAAAGATTCAGAAAATCAACAGCGTCATACAAAATAACTGAGCCTGGAGAGGCTTGCCGAAAGAATACTCTCAGAATAACTGAGCCTGGAGAGGCTTGCCGAAAGAATACTCTCAGAATAACTGAGCCTGGAGAGGCTTGCCGAAATAATACTCTCTCAAAATAACTGAGCCTGGAGAGGCTCGCCGAAATAATACTCTCTCAAAATAATTGAGCCTGGAGAGGCTCGCCGAAATAATACTCTCTCATAATAACTGAGACATTTCTGTACAGCAAAAGCCGAAAAACAACAGAAAAGGCAAAAATACAGAAAAAGCCAAAAAATGACAAAAAAGGCAAAAATACAGAAAAAGCCAAAAAATGACAAAAAAGGCAAACATACAGAAAAGTCAAAAGTCGACAAAAAAAAAAAAAAAAAAAAAACAAAGATTTCACATCTTTCAGAATAACTGAGCCTGGAGAGGCTCGCCGAAATAATACTCTCAGAATAATTGAGCCTGGAGAGGCTTGCTGAAATAATACTCTTTCAGAATAATTGAGCCTGGAGAGGCTTGCAGAAATAATACTTCCTCAGAATAACTAAAGCCTGGAGAGGCTTGCAGAAATAATACTCCCCCAACTGTATAGAATAATTGAGCCTGGAGAGGCTTGCTGAAATAATACTCTCATCAGAATAACTGAGCCTGGAGAGGCTTACTGAAATAATACTCTCTCAGAAATAACTGAGCCTGGAGAGGCTTGCCGAAACAATACTCATTCAGAATAATTGAGCCTGGAGAGGCTCGCCAAAATAATACTCCATATCAAAGAATAATTGAGCCTGGAGAGGCTCGCAGAAATAATACTCCCCAGAGAAACCCCAACTCAAGCTCACGGAACAAATCCCCAGCGAGAGCTATCAAAGCAAGATCGACAAAATTCCCAATGGAAGCACGATCGCCCAAGCAGTATATCTAGTCAAAGGACTTAAAAATTCCTCAGTGGAAGATAGCTCTCCAACTCAGGCGTTGAGTGAGTCTAAGCCTGTAGAGGCTTCCTAAATAATACTCTGGGATACATAAGATCCCCAAATCCCCAGTCGCCTACTCAAGAGGCATTCCTACAAAAAGAAAAAAAAAAAAATCAAAAGATCAATAACAATTCCCCAAGCGGAATTTGGCTTTTTCAGCCAATCATTGAACATCAAGATGATATGCCTGACAGAAGAGGCTAATCACAATCAATGACAAAATCCCCCAGCGGATAACAGCCTACACAGAGGCGACAAAACCAGAAAAACAAAAAGAGTCACCCGAATAAGGATAACCGGGATACTCCACCATCGTCGAAAAGACGTCAGCCAATCATAAGGCACCGCTCATCTCAGAAAGAGCATCTTCGTGTCTACACCCCAGGGAAACAGAAATTCCTCAATGGGCACCAACTATGCAAAGGAAAGTTGGGACACAAGAACCTATGAGTAACTGCACATCCCCTAGACGGATCCCTGCGTTATCCAGCCCTCAGTGGCACAAAAATCAAAAACAATCGTCAAAGCAGCATCGTGGACTGTGGAGACAAAATCAAAATCAACATCCAGAACCCCCAGTGGATAATAGCCTACATAGAGGCTACAAAATCAGAAAATCAAAAAGAGTCACCCGAATAAGGACAACCGGGATACTCCACCAACGTCAAAGGACGTCAGCCAAACATAAGGCATCGCTCGACTCAGAGAGAGAGCATCTGTGTCTACACCCCAAGGAGTCAAAAATTCCCATGGGTACCAACTAAGCAATGCAAGTTGGGACACAAGAACCTATGAATGACTGCACATCCCCTAGACGGATCCCTGCGTTATCCAGCCCTCAGCGGCACAAAATCAGAAAAACAAACCGTCGAAGCAGCATTGTGGACTGTGGAGACAAACTATACTCAACTACCTCATTTTGAGAAACAAGGTCTGGAGAGACGGTACTCAAACAAGGTCTGGAGAGACGGTACTCAAACAAGGTCTGGAGAGACGGTACTCAAACCAGGTCTGGAGAGACGGTACTCAAACCAGGTCTGGAGAGACGGTACTCAAACAAGGTCTGGAGAGACGGTACTCAAACAAGGTCTGGAGAGACGGTACTCAAAGAAAGTCTGGAGAGACGGTACTCAAACAAGGTCTGGAGAGACGGTACTCAAACAAAGTCTGGAGAGACGGTACTCAAAGAAAGTCTGGAGAGACAGTACTCAAGGTCTGGAGAGACAGTACTCAACCATCAGCATCGTCAGAGGCACGTTGGTGTTCAACTTCCGGCTCGGGCGTCGAGTGAAGTTGACCCTGGAGAGGGTAAACTCAGCTACCGAGGATGTCAGAAGCGCCGAGGTATGCACCCACCTGGAGAGGCTACTCAACAATTTTCCACCGGAAGACATTACAAGTCAGAAGGTCGGCACATCACCCGGACAATTGGGTCAACTCCTTTACTTGTCAGCCGGTACACCAAAAGGCCGTCCGACTAAGTAAAGGGGGGGGGCAGCTGTAGACCCCTAAAATTGTCCGGGTCGGAAATAAAGCTTGAAGACTCTCGAAGACTGAAGGAAGATCAGCCAGAAGGACTCCTGGAAGGCCCTAGGAGGGTTCTCTGTAGGTCTAGAGGTCTTAGAGTAGCTTAAAATAAGGAAGTAAAGGGAATGAAGCCCAATACGGCCGTACTAAACTTAATACGGCCGTATTGAAGCTTCAATATGGTCGCAGTGAACTCAATACGGCGTATTGAAGTTTCTGAAACTTCAATACGGCCGTACTGAAATCAATACGGCCGTATTGAAGCTTCAATACAGCCGTAGTGAACTCAATACGGCCATATTGAAATTTCTGAGCTTCAATACGGCCGTATTGAACTCAATACGGCCGTATTGAAGTTCAAAAATTTCAATACGGCCGTATTGCTCCTGTAGGCCGTATTGCGCCTATTCCCTATAAATATGACGTCAATTGGACGTCATTCCACACTTTCACACTGAGTTTTGACTCCCTCCTTGAGTATTCTGGGGTTTTTGAGCAGTGTTCTGCCCTAGAAATCTCTCTGGGAGTCGATCCGACGAAGTTCTGGAATTCCGAGCATTTAGCTTGGAGATTCGAACCTAGTCGAAGGGAAATCCTCCGGATTTCCATAGTTAAAATTTTATAGGAGGGAGCGAGCGGGCTTGTAGAGCGAGGGAACGCCAAAAAGCTTCCCAGTTTTACTTGAATATAAAAGCACGCTTCAAAGGTTTCTTCTTAAGTCCTTCCTTTTACTGCTTTCTGTGTGTATATTTAAATCTATCATCATGTAGATATTTAATTTACAATCGCTTATAATAAATAGGGGTAATTTAGTAATTTTGCGCTATTATTTAATAAATAATCTGTCATAGGGAACCCGAAAGGGGCGCTGTGGGGTGCTAACACCTTCCCCACGCGTAACCGACTCCCTTACCCAACTCTGGTTGTAATGGCCGAAGTTGATTTATAAAATCAATTGCCTTATCCCTTTTTCCAATGTTTTGAGTAAAACATTGGTGGCGACTCCATGAACCCTTCCTTTTTATGAAAACCGCTAATCCATGGAGGGTCCCGCTTGGGATTAATATGGATTGGTGAGCCTTTTAATAAAATTGCTCGTTTGACAAGGTCTCAGTTTGAGAATAAGTCATTCTAGCAATCCATATTTTTAAACAAACAAAAGAGTCCAACCATCCTTCGCGAATGCCGAAAGCCCGTTTCGGGCCGGTGGCGACAGGGTTTCTTGGAGGTAGTACTTCACCTACACCCAAAGATAACAAACCAACCAAGAACAAGAAGGAGGCCAAAGGAATAAAACTGAAAATGCTCAATTAAAAGGCTGAACTCAAAGAGAGATTAATGAGACAAACATAAGAATTCCAAAGAAGAGCAAAAAAATTAAGACACATTAAAAAGGCTAGCACACAAAGGAAAAGTCCTAGAATGGCACTAGAATGGAGTTAAAACTTTAATGGTTTTCACTTGTGAATTTTTAAGTCCTTTTTGGTAGAGGTCCAGCCACGGTTTTGTGTCTCAAAATGGTCCAATAAGGTCCAAAAATTCAGTCCAAGTCTAACTCCAATGTGCAAGGGTAATTAGGTCAATGTCCATAAGTCTAGCAACAAGTCCTTTTTGTTTTTCTTTCTTTTTCTTTTAGCCTTTTTGGTCACGTTTTTTTTTTTAATATTTTTGTCCAGATTTTGTTTCTATTTTTCTTTTAAATGTTGGTTGGTTTTTACACTTGTGGGTGATTAAAAATTCAGCACATATAAGGAGTCAAAAATAGAGAGACAAGTGGCAACACATGAGTGGGTATAGAAGCATTTTGTGAGTGGAGTGTGTCTTGTACTATTTTCTTTTTGGTGCAGATTTTTTTTCAAAGATTCCAGCACTCACACACAAAACTTATCACTCACACATGTGCATAAAAGGACAAAAGAATAATCATGTAATGATGTGCATGGAAAGGTGGCCAATCATGTATGTGTAGGAAGGAAATAACACATAGATTTCAACACAAATTTGGAGCATGCCAAGGACTAGTTAACATGCATGAATGACCTCTAAATGGTGCAGCAAAATTTAGGCCACCTCATGGAAAAACACATACATTTCATATTTTCATGGTTTCATACATCAAATGGGTGCATCATACATATATTTTTTTGTCTTTTTGAGAAAGGTGAGATAAAAACAAAAATGGCACACAAGAACCTAAAACTCAAGAAAAACCCTAAAGCACAAAAGGAGGCTCATGAATAAGCAATGAACCATGGAGTAACATAAAAAGACATTTTTAACAAGGTTTTCATGGATGACAAAGAACTCAAAGATGACGTAAATCAAGACTCAAAAAAAGAAAAGACTCAAAGAAATGGAAAGGAAGCTAGTTACCCTTGAAGATAACCTAAGCTCTTGATACCAAATGATGGAGTAGTTCCTTCCATGGAAGATGACAATGGTTGAAAGGAGACTCCTTGCCCTTGATCTAGGTTCACCAAGGGGTAGACAAAGGAAGGTTTTTGTGGGACAAAAGGGAGATGGGCGTGAAAGAAGGTGTTGGGCGGAAGCATATAGTGAAAGGTGTTTGGTGCTCACAAGGTTGGCTCACTCCAAGTGAAGGTGGAGGCCACTCTAGGTTTCCTACTCTCCAAGGGTGGAGATAGGAGGGGGTTAGAAGAATCCAACCTAGTGACTAAGGAAGAGATGTTGAGGCATAAAATGCTCACTCAAAATCTATATATTCCAAAGTATTTACAAGTGGTGGGGTGTTGGGTATTTATAGGAGGGGAGGCATCTAGGGTTGCATTTGGAGTGTGCATGGCCGAAATTCACAAGGAAAATGCACTCCAAATGACATGCCAAATGAACCCTAGATGCTATGATATGATATGATCATGCAACCTTTGCCCTCCACTTGGGCCTAAGCCTTTCTATCACCAAAAATAGATCCAAAACTCACCAAAAATGTGTCACCCTTCTAGTGTAATACCCTAGCCCAAATTAAACACCTAATCATCTAAAGCACCCCATAATACAAGGGTAAAATAGGAAATACAAAGAAAAAAAATCCTATGACTAAAATACCCCAAAATACAAGGGTAGAATAGGAAATAAAATAAATGCTAAAAAAACATAGGAGCTAAGGTCCAAAAATGGCCTCACTATCCCATTCCTCTTGCCTCCTTTAGTATATCACCTCTTGGTCTTCTCGGCCTTAGTGTTATTCCATCGTAAAGGAAAAAGAAAAGATTGAAAGGGAAATACAACTTGTTGCTCTTGAGGAGGAAATACACAAAATTAAGCAACAAGAAGCAAAAATTTTGGAAAAACTCAAAAAGAAAAAAAAGTCATAAGAGTTCCAATGGCTCCACAAGCCAAGAGGATGTAGGTAGTTTGAATGTGGATGAATATTACCAACCTATGCCTAGAAGAGTCATTAAGGAACCAAAGGTTAGGGAATCACGAGTTGATCTCCCTCCTTTTCATGGAAAATAGGATGTAGATGCCTACTTGGATTGGGAAATGAAAGTGGAGAAAATCTTCACTTGTCATCAAGTAGGTGAAGAAAGAAAAGTTCCCTTAGCCACCTTAGCTTTCCAAGGACAAGCTATGTATTGGTGGACAACCTTGATTAGAGAAAGGCGACTTTATAATGACCCTGTTATAGAATATTGGAATGATTTGAGGAGTGCTATGAGAAGAAGGCATATACCTTCTTATTATAGTAGGGAGCTTATGGATAAGCTCCAAAGACTCCAACAAAAGAATTTGAGTGTGGAGGAGTATAGACAAAAAATGGAGTTGTATTTGATGAGGGCTGTCGCCACCGGCCCGAAACGGGGCTTTCGGCATTCGCGAAGGATGGTTGGACTCGTTTATTTGTTTAAAAAATATGGTTTGCTAGAATGACTTATTCTCAAACTGAGACCTCGTCAAACGAGCAATTTTATTAAAATGATTCACCAATCCATATTAATCCCAAGCGGGACCCTCCATGGATTAGTGGTTTTCGCAAAAGGAGGGGTTCATGGAGTCGCCACCAATGTTTTACTCAAAACATTGGAAAAAGGGATAAGGCAATTGATTTTATAAATCAACTTCGGCCATTACAACCAGAGTTGGGTAAGGGAGTCGGTTACGCGTGGGGAAGGTGTTAGCACCCCACAGCGCCCCTTTCGGGTTCCCTATGACAGATTATTTCTAAAATAATAGCGTAAAAATTACTAAATTACCCCTATTTATTATAAGCAATTATAAATTAACTATCTACATGATGACAGTTAAATATGCACACAGAAAGCAGTAAAAGGAAGGATTTTGAAGAAGAAACCTTTGAAGCGTGCTTTTATATATTTCGTAAAACTGGGAAGCTTTTTGGCGTTCCCTCGCTCTACAAGCCCGCTCGCTCCCTCCTATAAAGTTTTGACTACGGAAATCCGGAGGATTTCCCTTCGACTAGGTTCGATCCTCAAGCAAAATGGCTCGGGGCTCAAGAACTTCGTCGGATCAACTCTCCAAGTGATTTCTAGGGCAGAACACTGCTCAAAAACCCCAGAATACTCAAGGAGAGGGTTGAAACTATGTTCAAAAGTGTAAAATGACGTCCAATTGACGTCATATTTATAGGGAATAGGCGCAATACGGGCTACAGAATCAATACGGCCGTATTGAAATTTTTGAACTTCAATACGGTTGTATTGAAGTTCAATACGGCCGTATTGAAATTCAGAAATTTCAATGCGCCCGTATTGAGTTCACTGCGGCTGTATTGAAGCTTCAATACGGCTGTATTGATTGCAGTACGGCCGTATTGAAGTTTCAGAAACTTCAATACGCCGTATTGAGTTCACTGCGGCCGTGTTGAAGCTTCAATACGGCCGTATTAAGTTTAGTACGGCCGTATTGGGCTTCATTCCCTCCACTTCCTTATTTTAAGCTACTCTAAGACCTCTAAATCTACAGATAGCCATCCTATGGTCTTCTAGGAGTCCTTCTGGCTGACTTTCCTTCGATCTTTGAGGGTCTTCGAGTTTTATTTCCGACCCGGACAATTTTAGGGGTCTACAGCTGCCCCCCCTTTTCTTAGTCGGACGGCCTTTTGGTGTACCGGCTGACAAGTAAAGGAGTTGACCCAATTGTCCGGGTGATGCGCCGACCTTCTGACCTGTAGCGTCTTCCGGTGGAAAATTGTCGAGTAGCCTCTCCAGGTTTTGCTTTGCTTGCTGCCCAAGCTGGAAGTTGTGAGTACCGCCTCTCCAGGCTTAGCTTCACTCTTTGTTCGAGCCGGAAGCTAAGTACCCTTGTGACAACGGTAGCAGTGTGAGTTTCGCCTCTCCAGGCTTAGTCTCGCTCTTTGTTCGAGCCGGAAACTAAGCACATTTGTGACGACGGTGAGCAGTGTGAGTTTCGCCTCTCCAGGCTTAGTCTCGCTCTTTGTTCGAGCCGGAAACTAAGCACCTTTGTGACGACGGTGAGCAGTGTGAGTTTCGCCTCTCCAGGCTTTGCTTTGCTTGCTGCCCAAGCTGGAAGCTGTGAGTACCGCCTCTCCAGGCTTAGCTTCACTCTTTGTTCGAGCCGGAAGCTAAGTACCCTTGTGACAACGGTAAGCAGTGAGTATCTCCTTTCCAGAGATAGCTTCGCTCATTGCTCGAGCCGGAAGCTGCATACCTCCGTGTTTGTGACGACGGGGGTAGCGTGAATATCTCCTTTTCAGGGATTTGTGATGATTTTGTCTCCACAGTCCACGATGCTGCTTCGACGGTTGTTTTTCGATTTTTGTGCCACTGAGGGCTGGATAACGCAGGGATCCGTCTAGGGGATGTGCAGTTACTCATAGGTTCTTGTGTCCCAACTTTCCATTGCGTAGTTGGTGCCCACTGGGGAATTTCTGATTCCTTTGGGTGTAGACACGAAGATGCTCTTTCTAAGATGAGCAGTGCCTTATGATTGGCTGACGTCCTTTGGACGTTGGTGGAGTATCCCGGTTATCCTTATTCGGGTAACTCTTTTTAATTTTTTGGATTTTGTTGCCTCTGTGTAGGCTGTTATCCGCCAGGGGATTTTGTCATTGGTTTGTGATTGGCCTCTTCTATTAGGCAGATCATCTTGATGTTCAATGATAGGCTGAGAGCCGGATTCCACTTGGGGAATGATTATTGATCTTTTTATGATTTTTCCTTTTGAAGGAGTGCCTCTTATGTAGGCGACTGAGGAATTGGGGTTCAGTGTTCGGCTGAGTGCCGGATTCCGCTTGGGGAATACTTATTGATATTTTTGATTTTTCTCTTTTTGCAGGGATGCCTCTGAGTAGGCGATTGGGGAATGAGGGATCTTATGTATCCCAGAGTATTATTTAGGAAGCCTCTGCAGGCTTAGCCTCACTCAACACTTGAGTTGGAGAGCTATCTTCACTGAGGAAGTTTAAGTCCTTTGACTTGGATATACTGCTTGGGTGATCGTGCTTCCATTGGGAATGTCGTCGATCTTGCTTTGATAGATCTCGCTGGGGATTCGTTCCGTGAGCTTGAGTTGAGGTTTCTCTGGGGAGTATTATTTCTGCGAGCCTCTCCAGGCTCAATTATTCTTTGATGTGGAGTATTATTTTGGCGAGCCTCTCCAGGCTCAATTATTCTGAATGAGTATTGTTTCGGCAAGCCTCTCCAGGCTCAGTTATTTCTGAGAGAGTATTATTTCAGTAAGCCTCTCCAGGCTCAGTTATTCTGATGAGAGTATTATTTCAGCAAGCCTCTCCAGGCTCAATTATTCTATACAGTTGGGGGAGTATTATTTCTGCAAGCCTCTCCAGGCTTTAGTTATTCTGAGGAAGTATTATTTCTGTAAGCCTCTCCAGGCTCAATTATTCTGAAAGAGTATTATTTCAGCAAGCCTCTCCAGGCTCAATTATTCTGCTCATTTATTCTGTATGAGTATTATTTCGGCAAGCCTCTCCAGGCTCAATTATTCTGTACGAGTATTATTTCGGCAAGCCTCTCCAGGCTCAATTATTCTGAAAGAGTATTATTTCGGCAAGCCTCTCCACGCTCAGTTATTCTGAGAGGGAGTATTATTTCGGCGAGCCTCTCCAGGCTCAATTTATTCTGAGAGAGTATTATTTCAGCAAGCCTCTCCAGGCTCAGTTATTCTGAGAGGGAGTATTATTTCGGCGAGCCTCTCCAGGCTCAATTTATTCTGAGAGAGTATTATTTCAGCAAGCCTCTCCAGGCTCAATTATTCTGTATGATGAATTGTTTTTTTTTTTTTCAGCCCGAGAATGCGAGCTGAGACGTCTTTTGGAGAGTATTATTATGGCAAGCCTCTCCAGGCTCATTTATTCTGTATAATTTGTTGGATTTTTGGTATCTTGCCTTTTTGTTGATTTTGGCTTTTTCTGTGTTTTTGCCTTTTTTGTTGATTTTGGCTTTTTCTGTGTTTTTGCCTTTTTTATTGATTTTGGCTTTTTCTGTGTTTTTGCCTTTTTTGTTGATTTCGGCTTTTTCTGTACAGAAATGTCTCAGTTATTCTGAGAGAGTATTATTTCGACGAGCCTCTCCAGGCTCAATTATTCTGAGAGAGTATTATTTCGGCGAGCCTCTCCAGGCTCAGTTATTCTGAAAGAGTATTATTTCGGCAAGCCTCTCCAGGCTCAGTTATTTTGAGAGTATTATTTCGGCGAGCCTCTCCAGGCTCAGTTATTCTGAAAGAGTATTATTTCGGCAAGCCTCTCCAGGCTCAGTTATTTTGAGAGAGTATTATTTCGACAAGCCTCTCCAGGCTCAGTTATTCTGTGGGAGTATTGTTTCGGCAAGCCTCTCCAGGCTCAGTTATTCTGAGAGTATTCTTTCGGCAAGCCTCTCCAGGCTCAGTTATTCTGAGAGTATTCTTTCGGCAAGCCTCTCCAGGCTTAGTTATTCTGTATGACGCTGTTGATTTTCTGAATCTTTGCATTTTGTTTGCTGCTGTCATACACAAGCAATTTTTCCTATTTTTTCTAATTTATGTAGTTGCCTCATGACGAGGTCTTTGAAAATTTCTTTATGGCCAATACGGCCGCATCCATTTCAGTACGCCCATGTTTGAGTTAAAAATTTGTTCATAACCCCAATTTTAGTACGGGTGTACTGAACATGGTGCGGGCGCATTGTTTTTTCTGAAGTTTATATATTTTTTGTTTTTTGTTTTTTTTGTTTTTTCAATAAACAGAGAATAAGTGATCTTCCAGTACACCTATCATCTGTATGCATGTATGCAGTATGATGCACCTAATTCTATTTGATTCTTTTTTCAAAAGAATTAACCGATGCGTTTTTGTGTTTGGATTTTGCCATTCCTCCAGACGGACTGTGCTCTGCCGATTTCTGTTACCGAGGAATGATGCATATTTGATTTTGGTGTCATCAACCAAATGATTCTTCCCTTTCTTTAGAAGATGTGTCAACCCTCCTATTGACCACTATATCTCCATGTTTCCACTAGATTATTCAAAAATCGTTGGGACAAGAGAGAAAAGAAGGAAAGGATATATTTTCAAAGGTTTGTGTTTTAGAGGGGATTATTTTATTTTTGAAAAATGGTTTTTGTAAGAATGGCTGGCCATGGTAGGCTTATGTGTTTTAGGCTTGTTCGATTAAACACTTATGAGGTTAAGCACATCTTTGTTATTAATGATTGTGTTTTGACAACTTGGATAGCTTTTCTTGAGCCCCTTGTTGAATTCAATTGATGGTACCATCATGGATTTATTTTGTTTTTCTTTTTTTGACGGCCCTAACTTTTGCCTAAAACACCCTTTTGTGATGTCTTAGCGGGCTTTTGTTTTTGTTCATTATTTTGTAACCCTAATTTTTGCCTAGGTCACCCTTTTGTGGGATTCCTAGCGGGTCTTTTGCTCTTATTTTGCGCAGCCCCTTTTTGGGTTTCCTGCCGAGCTTTTTGTTTTTTAGGATTTTTGTCCTGAATGGATTTCTTTTTATCCATGATGGCACTTATTGAGGCCAAGGAAAGGTGCTCCAAGTTGTCGTGCACATTTCCACATAAAAATGATGCGGGTTTATTATTATCAAGATGATTTTAACCTCATTCATGTTTATTCAAACAGGGTTAAATAACGTGGTTTAGATTTTTATTGCGAGCAAGAAAAAAAGCAATAAAGAAATAATGAAGAATGATTTTATTATAATCATAATGGAAACATGTGCCCTATCGAGGCTCGGGGGTCGGGCTGTCCCCGAGGAGTGATCTCTAATAGTCACTGAATTTACACATCCCTATTAGAAGGAGAAAAACATTTTGACGACGACGACCGGCCTTGACGCTTGTGAACCGGCCTTCCTAAAGATCTGGCTTAAAGAACGTCGAGGAGGATCTTGGTTTCTCTTCGTCCTTTGATCTTTATAAGGGTTGTATCCTAACCCTTGTTTCCCCGGATTATCCTTGATAATGGGTAGCTCCGGGATTCCTTGGGAGTCCTTGCCTAATCCTTGTCCTGGCAAGTATCCGTTCTTTGTGAGCATATGAGCTACCTTCTTCATTTCTCGGGGAAACGTTTCAACATTGGCAATTTCCAATGCTTGGAAGGCGGTTTCCAAAGCTTCCTCTGCTGCATCCACATAAGGTATGGTGGATGGCTTGCTGATGAGTATGTCATCTTCAGCTTGCATGGTCACCAGCTTGTCACCCATTATGAACTTGACTTTCTGGTGGAGCGTAGAAGGTACAGCTTTCGCATCATGAATCCAAGGTCGGCCGAGGAGACAGCTGTATGCGGGAGTGATGTCCATCACTTGGAATTCGACATTAAAGATAGTGGGTCCAATTTGGATTGGAAGATTGACTTCTCCCACCACTTCTCTTTTAGAACCGTCGAAAGCTCGAACGATCATGTTGCTCGAGCGCATTTGGACTCCCTTGATTGCCACTTGCTCGAGCGTTCTTTTTGGCATCACGTTCAAGGAAGATCCATTATCCACCAAGACCTTCGCGATGTGATACTCCTTGCACTTTACAGAGATGTGCAAGGGCTTTATGGTTCTGTCCCCCAGCGGGGATTTCTTCATCGGTGAAGGTGAGGTGATCACTAGCCGTGATGTGACTAACAATCCCCTCAAACTTGTCTTGGGAGATAGTGTGCGACACATATGCCTCGTTCAAGACTTTCAACAGAGCTTGTCGATGCGGTTCGGAGCATAGGATCAACGACAACAGAGTGATCTTTGCTGGCGTCTTATGAAGTTGATCCACGATGGAGTACTCGCTCTGTCGGATATATTTTAACAGCTCGTCTGTCTCCTCCTCGGATTCTTTTTCCTCGGTTTTCTTTTCTTTTTTTTCTTTATTCTTGGGGGCTTTATCATGAAGATCTTCGGGAGTGTAGATCCTGCCACTCCTAGTCATGCCCCCAAGTCCAGCGATGTTGGAAATATCGCTGTCGACAGAAGAATGGATGTCGTATATCCATGGCACAGCCTTATTTGATTCGTAGGGAAAAGGCCTTGGAGCGATGATCCTTAATGGCGTTGGACCTTTCCCTTCGTCTGTCTTGATTACCAACAACGGAGTTGACGTGCGCTCGCTTGGCGCGGTTGTTGGCTTACACTTAATAACAAATGGCGTGCGATCCATCTTGAACATACGCATCGATTATTTCTTTCTTTTTATTAATGTTTATTAATGAATTACTAGGAGGGATGTATGAAATGTAAACCTAGATCCCTCCATGATCTATATGCATGATATGAGATGATGATGTTGAATATGCATGCATTGTGTTTATTGAACTAAGCATTATCATGTTTTCGGGATGTCCCTAAGATGATGCATGATATTGCTTGGTTTTGGGTAAATATCATTTTTCATTTGGATATTTAATTTGTATCTTTTTTGTATTTTTTGGGTGAAAAGAGAAACTACCTATATGAATGCAATGAAGGTAGATGTTAACACCATGTACTAGAAGATCTTTATTCCTATTTATTTTTATTTAAAAAAGAATGTTGTATGTTTAAAAGGTGCAATGTATGCTCATACAATGTCACATAAAAATGCACAAACAATTCACTCATCCACGAACAGTCACGAGCGAATCACGAGGTAGGGGTATCCTGCAGAAATGGTGCATATTCAAGGTGGTTCTAACTGTTCTCACCAGTCCAAGGCCCCCAAGGTGCCCCCATTATAGGGACCCAATTCCTCTCATCGTAGGTCGATGGAAAGCTCCATCGCACCGTCGGACTCAAGTTCATGGTTATCACCTTGAGTGATGTTTTCCGACAACGGTCTACGGGCACCTATAGACCCATTCGACAACCGGCCGTACTAACATCCACTCCCTATGGTTAATCACTCATGCCCTCGAGTATAGAGGGAACTGTTGTGTGCAAAGGTTTGTGTACAGTTTGTATTTCAAACAATTGCGGAATTTAAACATACAACAGTTATTTAAAGCCATATAATAAATCATGTTATCATACAAGCAAGGGGTAATAAAGTAATTTTAACTATTATTTGTTAAAAATAATCTGTCACTAAATGGGACTGACTCTCGAGGCTTCCCCAGTGGAGTCGCCATCTGTCGCCACCGGCCCGAAACGGGGCTTTCGGCATTCGCGAAGGATGGTTGGACTCGTTTATTTGTTTAAAAAATATGGTTTGCTAGAATGACTTATTCTCAAACTGAGACCTCGTCAAACGAGCAATTTTATTAAAATGATTCACCAATCCATATTAATCCCAAGCGGGACCCTCCATGGATTAGTGGTTTTCGCAAAAGGAGGGGTTCATGGAGTCGCCACCAATGTTTTACTCAAAACATTGGAAAAAGGGATAAGGCAATTGATTTTATAAATCAACTTCGGCCATTACAACCAGAGTTGGGTAAGGGAGTCGGTTACGCGTGGGGAAGGTGTTAGCACCCCACAGCGCCCCTTTCGGGTTCCCTATGACAGATTATTTCTAAAATAATAGCGCAAAAATTACTAAATTACCCCTATTTATTATAAGCAATTATAAATTAACTATCTACATGATGACAGTTAAATATGCACACAGAAAGCAGTAAAAGGAAGGATTTTGAAGAAGAAACCTTTGAAGCGTGCTTTTATATATTTCGTAAAACTGGGAAGCTTTTTGGCGTTCCCTCGCTCTACAAGCCCGCTCGCTCCCTCCTATAAAGTTTTGACTACGGAAATCCGGAGGATTTCCCTTCGACTAGGTTCGATCCTCAAGCAAAATGGCTCGGGGCTCAAGAACTTCGTCGGATCAACTCTCCAAGTGATTTCTAGGGCAGAACACTGCTCAAAAACCCCAGAATACTCAAGGAGAGGGTTGAAACTATGTTCAAAAGTGTAAAATGACGTCCAATTGATGTCATATTTATAGGGAATAGGCGCAATACGGGCTACAGAATCAATACGGCCGTATTGAAATTTTTGAACTTCAATACGGTTGTATTGAAGTTCAATACGGCCGTATTGAAATTCAGAAATTTCAATGCGCCCGTATTGAGTTCACTGCGGCTGTATTGAAGCTTCAATACGGCCGTATTGATTGCAGTATGGCCGTATTGAAGTTTCAGAAACTTCAATACGCCGTATTGAGTTCACTGCGGCCGTGTTGAAGCTTCAATACGGCCGTATTAAGTTTAGTACGGCCGTATTGGGCTTCATTCCCTCCACTTCCTTATTTTAAGCTACTCTAAGACCTCTAAATCTACAGATAGCCATCCTATGGTCTTCTAGGAGTCCTTCTGGCTGACTTTCCTTCGATCTTTGAGGGTCTTCGAGTTTTATTTCCGACCCGGACAATTTTAGGGGTCTACAAGGGCTAGCATAAGGGAGGAGGAAAGATTAACAATTGCAAGATTCTTAAGTGGTCTCAACTTTGATATAAGAGATAGAGTTGAATTACTCCCTTATAGGGACCATGATGATTTGGTCCAACTTTGTATAAGGGTTGAGCAACAATTTCTTAGAAAATCCTTTAAAAATACCAACTCTAAATCTTATATCAAGGAAGAGCACAAGAGAGAGGGAAGTTCATTTAAAATTTATGCTAAAGAAAACCCCTCTAATACTCAAGAAATTCACAAAGATGTGGAAAAGAAAAAGGACACCTCACACACTAGTTCAAAGACAAGTGAGATCAAATGTTTTAAGTGTCTAGGAAGAGGCCACATTTCCTCTCAATGCCTCACCAAAAAGACCATGATTAAGGGGTAAAGACATTTATAGTGAAGAATCCTCATCGTCTTCCTCTTCTAGTGAGAGTGAAGAGGAAACTAGTAACCATGAATTAGAAAACCTTTATCCTATTGATGATGATCTTCTTATGGTAAAAAGGATTCTGGGAAGCCAACCTTGTCCCACTTCATTATCACAAAGAGAGAACATCTTTCACACAAGATGTTTAGTTTCTAAAAGATCTTGTTCTCTCATTGTTGATAGTGGATCATGTTCTAATTGTTGTACTACAAGGTTGGTTGACAAGTTAGCTCTTACCACTATTCCTCATCCTCAACCTTATAAACTTCATTGGCTTAATGAAGGTGAGGAATTGGAGGTAAATCAACAAGTGAAGGTCAAGTTTTCTATAGGGGACTATAAAGATAAAGTTTTATGTGATGTGATCCCTATGGAAGCTTGTCATATTTTGCTAGGTAGGCCATGGAAATTTGAAAAACACACTATACATGATGGTCTTACTAAACCCTAAACCCTAAACCACCCCAAGTGTTTGAGGATCAAAAACAAATGAAAAGAAAAATAAAGAAAGAAAAATAAATTATTAGGGAAGAGTGAGGATGAAGGGGTCTCCTCTAAAGAATTTGTGACCAAGGAGAGTTATTTTATCACCAAACAAGCATTGAAACGTACTCTCTTTATTCATAAAAGTCTTAACTCTCATCCTAATGCTGCCACTAATCTTGAAGCTGAGAATGAGAAACAACACAATTTTCAAACAGAATTTTCAACTTCAAGATATAGTGAAGAAAGAGTGGACTATTTCTAGTTTTACTTCTTATACTACTTCCTTGGAGGTGCACCAGGAAGAAAGTATTTTTTTTCTAAGATTCTTCTTTCTTTAGTGGTTTTAATAAAGCACCCAATTTCTGGTTTATATTGTTTGGTGGATACAAATTGTAGTGTTCTATATTCTATGTTTGATCCTATGGGAAGTTCTTATTTCTTTGAACTTAATTTGATTCCTTCTCTACAAGACAAATATAGTTTATATGATTATGAATATGTAACAGACAATCAAATCCAAAATTATTTAGGAAGTTTTCTAGTGGTCTTTTCTTTACATTCTAGGAAATGCCTAGGTTACCATTTAGGGTACTTTAGGCAAGATGTTTTAGTTTTTAAGAATCATTCTTTCCATTATATTAGCCTCAGTGTTATTATATTTTTCGGATTTCATTCTAGGTTATGTTTAGAAGAGGATCCTATCTCTACCTTTAGAGAGTTTAATTTCAATAGTTTAGTTTTCTTTGCTAGGATAGATAGAAGGATTCCTCTTAGGATCAACAATCCATTTTCTTCACATGAACATTTCACCTCTTATGCATGGTATGTTGTGCATGTAGGTGATGATTCTGATTCCATGTATCCTTGTTATTTGAGGACAAATCCTTTTCAAGAGGGAGGGGATGATGGAATCATGCCTAGGAAGGCAAGAGGTGACACCTTAAAAGATCCAAGAGGAATGGGCTAAGCATGGAGGTTTGGGCCAGTCAAGGCCCAATGGGCCTGAAGGGCTTTGAAGGCCCAATATGAGTTTCACATGGTCCATTCATTGATGTATCCATTGTTTTTATATTAGTATAGGTTTCATATAATTTGGTCTTGTATTTTGGACCACATAGAGTAGCATTTTGGACCATAGGCTTCTTGGGCCTAGTTTTGAGCTTCATGGGCCTTTGGGCTTTTGGTACCCAATATTAGGCTCATTTCAATCCTTGTAATTTTTCCTTTCCATTGTATTTGATTGTCCATTGTATTTAGGCTCATAGAATAGGGATTTTTGAGGAAATACATAATAGGCATGGATCATGGAAACTTAATTACATTTGAAAGTAATTAGGGTTACATTTGAGTCGCATGTTTTGAGCCAAGGGTGGCTTCACATGTGAAGCTTCAAATGAACCTAAAATTACATTCAAATGCAATCAAGCTTCTAGATGAGGACTGGCCACATGGGCACCAAGCTTGGACGTCCAAGTTTGAATTCAAATTTCAAATTTGAATTCAACTTGGCGCCAACTTTGGCTCTTCATGGATGACGCCAATTCTATTGCAATCCGTAGCCTATATATGTCACTCCTCCTCTTTGTAATTTGACTTTGGAATACATAGAGAATTTCTAAAAAATTGTTCAGCCTATTCTCTCTCAAAGGTCATCGGATTGCCTTCAACCTAGCTTAGGAAACCTTACCTTTCCTACACTTGAAGTAAGCAATCCTTTGAGTCTTAAGCTTGGATGCTTCCATCCACAGTTTAGGAGCTTCTAACCCTTAAAATCCTTGCGCCTACTCCTTCATTTCAATCGGATCTCCAAGCTCAAAGAAAAAGATCTTGTGTTCGGTGAAAGCTAAGGAAGATCATCCATTCACTTCTCCACTTTCACCATCAAAAAGTTCTAAGGGATCCTCCCCCTTAGACTGTGCTCTCCCCTTTACTTTGTGGCCTTTTCTTTTCAGTTGATAGATTTTTTATGATCTTTCTCCCCCTTTTTGATCATCAAAAAGAAATAGAGGGTGAGTGCAATATACTATTGATCATCTATCAATTCCATACGTAGCCTATCTCACAGCCAGACATATCTATCTTCTTGAAGGGGATTGGTGAAGATATCAGATAGTTGTTCTTCAGTCTTAACATAAATCAGTTTAAATGTTCCTTTTTGCACATGATCTTTAATGAAATGATGTTTAATTTATATATGCTTGTCCTAGAATGCAATACATGATTTTTAGAAATGTTAATTGTAGTAGTGTTATCATAGAGAACATGAATACTACTTTCATAAATGTCGTAGTCTTCCAGTTGATGTTTGATCCAAAATAGTTGTGTAAGACAGTGCCCTGCAACAATATACTCATCTTCACAAGTTGATAAGGTAATTGTGCTTTGCCTCTTGCTAGTCCATGAAACTAAGCAGCGACCAAGGAAATGACATCCTCTGCTAGTGCTTTTTCTCTCCCATTTGTCTCCTGGATAATATGCATCACAATATTCTAGAAGAGAAAAATGTTGGCTTCTATAGAAGCTGATGCCTAGGTTAGGTGTTCCTTTAAGATATCTTAAAATTCTTTTAATCGCTTGTAAGTGTACCTCCTTAGGTCGTACTTGGAACCTAACACAAATGCATACGCTAAACATGATGTTGGGTCTTGACGCTGTTAGGTACAAGAGAGAACCAACCATTCCTCAGTACATCGTGCTATCAACATCTGGTGATTCTTCGTCCAGACCAAGTGTAGTTGAAGGATGCATTGGTGTCTTCATTGGTTTCTCATCTTCCATCTTAAACTTTTGCAGTAATTCTTTTGTATATTTCGTTTGATGAATTTTGATTCCTTCTTCTGATTGGACGATTTGAAGTCCTAGAAAGAACTTCAGTTCTCCCATCATACTCATTTCAAATTCATCCTGCATAAGCTTGGAAAACTCTTGGCATGGATTTTCATTATTAGCACCAAAAATTATGTCGTCTACGTAGATTTGAACTATTATGAAATCATCCTTTATTTCTTTTCTAAACAAGGTGTTGTCAATTTTGCCTCTTATAAAATTATTATTTGTTAGAAAGGAGCTTAATTTTTCATACCATGCACGTGGTGCCTGTTTTAATCCATACAAGGCTTTGTTTAGTTTGAAAACATGAGATGATAATAGTTCATTTTTGAAACCAGGAGGTTAACTTACGTAAACTTCTTCTGAGATTGTTCCATTTAAAAATGCACTTTTAACATCCATTTGGTATAATTTCATGCCGGTATATGCAGCAAAGGCAAGTAAAATTCTAATGGCCTCTATTCTGGCAACAGGTGCAAAATTTCAGTAAAGTTTATACCTTCCTGCTGAGAGTACCTTTTGCAACTAACTTTGCTTTGTTCCTTACTACGTTCCCTGATTCGTCCAATTTATTTTTGTACACCCATTTTGTTCCTATGATCGTCTTGTCCTCAGGCATGGAACAAGTTTCCAGACGTTATTTTTCTGGAATTGGCTTAGTTCTTCCTGCATGGCCTGAATCCAGATTTCATCTGACAGATCTTCGTCCGTGGTTCTTGGTTCAACTTGGGATAGTAGTGCAATTTGTGCTTGTGTTTTGAACAAACTTCTAGTTTTTACTACATCCTTTGCTTTTTTAATGATTTGTTCTTGTGGGTGATGAGCTTTCATCTACCAGTTGCAATTAACTGGTTCTCTTTCCTCTCTTTTGTACTGTTGAGTCACTATTTCTTTAGACTCAGGCTTCTTCGTCTGATTATTGTTCACCTGCATGTTCTCAAAAAAATTTCCTAGCTCAGATATTTCTTTACCAGGCTTGTTTTCATCAAATTTAACATGAATGGCTTCTTCAACAGTTTTGGTTCTGTTGTTGAATACCTTATAGGCTCTTGACCTTTTAGAATATCCAAGTAGGATATCCTCGTCGGTTTTTTAGTCAAATTTTCCTAAATTTTCTTTGGTATTCAAAATAAAGCATTTGCATCCAAACAGATGAAAATATGATATGTTGGGTGCTCGTCCCTTCCACAATTCATAGGGAGTCTATTTCAATATATATTATGTTTTGAATATAGCAGGAAGTATTAACTGCTTCTGCCCAGAAATGTTTAGGGGTGGAGAAATCGTTTAATAAAGTTTTTGCCATTCCTTGCAACGAGCGATTCTTTCTTTCTACAACCCCATTTTGTTGTGGAGTTCTAGGTGTTTAAGAATTGTGTTTAATTCCATTTTCTTCACAAAATTCTTGAAATTGATCATTTTCAAATTCTCCCCCATGATCACTTTTGATAGAAACAATTGATATTCCTTTTTTCATTTTGAACTCTTTTACAGAATACATGGAATACCTTAAAAGACTCATCCTTGTGAGTTATGAACAACACTCATGTCCATCTGGTGTAGTCATCCACAATGACCAATCCATATCTTTTACCACTTACAGATGTTGTCCTAGTGGGTCCGAATAAGTCTATAGGGAGCAGTTCAAGAAGTCTTGAGGTCGAAACATGATTTGTACTTTGAAATGAACTTTTAATTTGTTTCCCCCTTTGACATGCTTCACATACACTGTTTGTCTTATGTACAAGATTTGGTAGTCCTCTTACGAGGTTATGCTTTTTTAGCTTTGAGATTAATCTCTAGCTTGCATGACCAAGTTTCTTGTGCCAGATCCACTGATTTTCATATGAAACTAGACAATCAACATTATGATTTTCTAGTTCGTTAAGCATAATTTTATACAGGTTGTTGCATCTGTTAACAGTAAATAATATAGATGAATCAGGTTGACTAACATTACATTTATTTTTGTTGAAGGATACCTCATAACCACTATCACACAATTGACTTATGCTCAGTAGATTATGTGTTAGTCCTTTAACATATAGAACACTATCAATGGATATAGAGGAGTTGATACCTATTTTACCTATCCCTATGATAAGTCCTTTTTGTCCTCCTCCAAACGTTACTTGCCCTCTTTTCTTGGACTTGAGGTCTAGGAACAGACCTTTCGCCCGTCATATGTCGTGAGCAGCCACTGTCTAGGTACCATGACTGGAAATTTTTTGTTCTTGTTGAACAGATATGCAATAGGCACTATTTCAGTCTTTGGTACCCAAATGGATTTGGGTCCATGAGTGTTAGCACTGGAGGTTTTTGAATCCCTCTTCTTGTGCATGTGCCTACACTTGAACGTAAAATGTCCATTCTATTTGTACGAAGAAGATGCATATGTTCCTGTTTTAACTTCTGAGTCAGATTTAACATATCCTAGTCTTGATCTATTTTTCCCACTCTTGGAGTGTTTTAGAAGATACTCAAGATTTTTGGTTCCGAGTGTGAATTTTGATAGATCCATTTTTAATAGATCAATCTCTTTATTAAGTTTAATTACTTCTTCTGAAGTTGAAAAATCTTTTTCTGTCTTTTCTAAAAGTTTTGCATTTTCATTTTTCAGTAAACGGTTTTCTTCAAGTAGTTTTGAAATTCTTTTCTTTTGATCTTTATAAGCAATAGAGATTTTTGCTGAATCTGATAGAAGTTGATTGTATGCATGCTCAAGAATTTTAAATTCAAATTTAGTTACCTCCTCAATATCAGATTCTGATGATGAGTTTGTTTCTGCCATGAGACAGATTGATGGAAGAGCATGGGCTAAAGGCCCAACCACTAGAGCCATGGCCAGGAGATTACTTGAAGACTTGTCTGTTTCAGAGCTTAGTGGGCCCAATGGGCTTGGTGGGCCTAGGGTGCTTCTCACTTGGACTTTAATTGATTAAACACCATGTCTTATAACATTTTCTTAGCATAGGAAGTTACTTTGATATTGGTCTTGTATTTTGACCATAGATTAGGGTTCTTTATTTTTGGGCTTGTATTTGGGCTTCATGGACTTTGGGCTTTTGATACCCAATATTGGGCTCATTCTTCTTCTTGTAATTTTTCCTATTCATTGTATTTCTTTGACCAATGTATTTAGGTCATTAGATTAGGTTTATATGAAGTATACATTAATAGGTGCATTAGGGTTCATTCATATGTCATTTAAAAGTAATTTGATTTGAATTTGAGTCACATGGAATGCATGGGGAGGATCCGGCCATGTGATCTCCAAATTCACTTCAAATAACTCCCAAATGACATTAGGATGAAGGTACCATCCGGTTTAGTCATTTAATTGGCTGAAGTTTCAATTTAATTTGAAATTTCAAACTTGGCGCCAATTGTGTCTACTAGGATTGGCGCCAACTTGACCTAGTTTTTCACCTATAAGTGTAGCTTTCCCACCTTGTACAAACACTTTTGATAATATAGAATTTCTGAATGCATTTTCAGCAATTCTCAAGAGTCACCGAAGTTCTAAGAGAGAGCAAGAGAGAGTGCCTTCAAAACACCTTAGGAAACCCTAGTTCCTTCTCTTTGAAGTGAGCAATCTCTTGATTGCTTGAGCTTGGATGCTTCCTTCTAGGCTTAAGCCTTTCAATCCGTGAGTTCTCATCCTTCTAAAGTGTGCAACACTTTGGACCTTTCTCCTTTGAAGAAGATCCATGCCTAGGAGAAGCTAAGGAGGAGTCCATTCATCACTTCTTCTACTTCTTCTATCATTTTTGGTATCAAGAGCAAGGTCTTCAAGGAGATAAGTTGCTTCAATTTTTGTGTCTGTGTCTTGTGCTGTTCTTGTGTGTTCTTGTGTCTTAATTTGAGTTTCATTTTCGGATCTATATTGGTTTGGTGTTCTTATGTTTCATAGATCCATTATTGATTGTTTTGATTTTCTTCCACAATCAATGTTTAGGACTTATTTGCTTGTGCTTATTTTTGCTTCTTTTTGAGTCTCTCCATTTCCTTGTATGTGTCCGTGATTGGACCTCATTCTTTGCATTAGAATTTTTTTTTTGAATCTTTGTTTTGTCTTAGAAGCTTGTGTTTAGTCCTTATATGTTGCAAATTCCTTGATTAGCATGTTTAACCTAGTTTTATTTTGAATTGTGTGTCTACATTTTGCTCTCGGTTTGTTCTCATTATTGCCTACCTATATGTGCTTTTTCTTTTACCTTATTGTGTTCATAATTTGCTATTAGTTCTAGCAAATTTCTTTAGAGTTAGGTTTCCATTGTGTACTTAAGTTTTCAATTCACTTTCCATTGAAAATTCTTAAAAAAATTTGTGTTACTCAAAATCTCAAGTGTAATCCTACTTCTAGTGCACCACTTTTGTGGATTCAAATTTAAAAAAAAAAAAAAGGAATTAAGAGGCTGAAAACAGAGACAAAAACAGAGCCTAAGTTTCAAAAGTTCAAAAGAAAAGAGTACAAAAGGAATCCAAACACAAAACCTAAAAACTAGTGCACTAGTTTCATCATTTTCACTTGAATTTTTGGTTAACTTGTAGTCTCGGTTTCTATAGCTTGGAATCATAAAAAAATTTGAAACAAAAGGCAAATACCTTCTCTGGAATCTTAATTTGAATATAGAAAAAGAAATAATAAAAAAAATAGTTAAAGCAATTTAAATTGAAAAAGCCGATAGGTGTTCATTGACAAAATTTCACTTGATTCCTTGTTATTGTTTTGACTACTATTTGGTTTATACTTATCCAATTGCTTTCAATTTGTTTTTGTGTTGTTCATCTACTCTAGTACCTGTCGCCACCGGCCCGAAACGGGGCTTTCGGCATTCGCGAAGACGGTCGAGCTAGCTTTTATTTTAGTTTTGAAAATGTATTGGATTATTAGAACGACTTGTTCTCAAACTGAGACCTTGTCGATCTTATCCAATTTATTTATTAAAAGTCTCACCAATCTATGTTAATCCCAAGCGGGACCCTCCATGGATTAGTGGTTTTCGTAGTAAAGGGTTCATGGAGTCGCCACCAATGTTTTACTCAAAACATTGGAAAAAGGGATAAGGCAATTGATTTTATAAATCAACTTTGGCCATTACAACCAGAGTTGGGTAAGGGAGTCGGTTACGCGTGGGGAAGGTGTTAGCACCCCACAGCGCCCCTTTCGGGTTCCCTATGACAGATTATTTCTAAAATAACAGTGTAAAATTACTAAATTACCCCTATTTATTCTAAGCAATTATAAATTAACTATCTACATGATGACAGTTTAAATATGCACACAGAAAGCAGTAAAAGGAAGGATTTAAGAAGAAACCTTTGAAGCGTGCTTTTATATATTTCGTAAAACTGGGAAGCTTTTTGGCGTTCCCTCGCTCTACAAGCCCGCTCGCTCCCTCCTATAAAATTTTAACTACGGAAATCCGGAGGATTTTCCTTCGACTAGGTTCGATCCTCAAGCAAAATGGCTCGAGGCTCAAGAACTTCGTCGGATCAACTCTCCGAGTGATTTCTAGGGCAGAACACTGCTCAAAAACCCCAGAATACTCAAGGAGAGGGTTGAAACTATGTTCCAAAGTGTGGAATGACGTCCAATTGACGTCATATTTATAGGGAATAGGCGCAATACGGGCTACGGAATCAATACGGCCGTATTGAAATTTTTGAACTTCAATACGGTCGTATTGAAGTTCAATACGGCCGTATTGAAATTCAGAAATTTCAATGCGCCCGTATTGAGTTCACTGCGGTTGTATTGAAGCTTCAATACGGCCGTATTGATTTCAGTACGGCCGTATTGAAGTTTCAGAAACTTCAATACACCGTATTGAGTTCACTGCGGCCATGTTGAAGCTTCAATACGGCCGTATTAAGTTTAGTACGGCCGTATTGGGCTTCATTCCCTCCACTTCCTTATTTTAAGCTACTCTAAGACCTCTAAATCTACAGATAGCCATCCTATGGTCTTCTAGGAGTCCTTCTGGCTGACTTTCCTTCGATCTTTGAGGGTCTTCGAGTTTTATTTCCGACCCGGACAATTTTAGGGGTCTACAGTACCTATCTAGGAACCTTCCTAACAGTGTGCTAGCTTTCTTTGGAGTCTTAATTTTTAGTTTTACTTGTTGATCTTCTTTGAGTCTTGTCATATACACCTATTACTCTTCATTTTTGGTATAAGCTTTTCAAATTGTGCTTTGTTTCTTGTCTAGTTTTCTTTCATTAAATTCCCTGTGCTGGAAGTGGCCTCAAATCCTTGCTTAAGGATCAAGCATTGACTCAACAAAGAGTAGGAAAGTTTTGGACACTAATACCACAAAATTTGACCTAATTTAGTGACCAAACTTCTCCTTAAAATTCCTTCACTTAAGTGACCATTCCTTTCACCTTGTGAGCAGCCACCATTAATATCTTTTGTTGTGTTTGTTGTGCAAGTCCAGGAGCATCATTATTCAGGGGTTAGACATTGGACAACAAAATCCGTCACTAACTTGGTCACCAAAACCGCCATTTATTACTTTCTAGGCTAGTTTTAAATTTTGTCAATTCTCTTGTATTTTTAAACCAATTTGTAAAGCTTGGAGGGAGTATTAAGAAGCTGGTCAGGTATATCTAATCCCTTGGTAGCCTACTCACGTGTAGTACTAGTGGAAGTGGCTTGGAAATTTCATATGTTTCAAGCTTCCACTTAGGGTAAACCGACTAGTTGCTTATCCTTGCTTCCTTTAAGTTTCTTGTCTTTAAATTGGTTTACTTTGCTGCCCTATTTCGTCTAGACTTGTGTAGATTTAATTGCTCACGCTTAGTTAGCTTTAAAAAAAAACAAATTGTGAAAAGCATAAAAATCTTTGTGAAAATTTTTGTGGAATTGAAATACCACAAAGGAGTTTAGTGATTTCCACTTGAAAAGGCTTGGTTATTAAGTGGATCTTAGTAGCTCACCTCCCTTGATAGTGCAACTTGTACACTTAGACTTCCAAGTGCTACTTTTGTTCCTAGAAAAACCCAAAAACATTTTATATCTTTTTTCATAGCATATAAATTCTTATTGCTTAATCATGAGTCGTCATTCTCAAAGTAGTAGTGACTTTGAAACTCCTAAAAGTTTTAAAAGAATTATCAAGGAGGTTGTGTAGACCCCTAAAATTGTCCGGGTCGGAAATAAAGCTCAAAGACTCTCAAAGACCGAAGGAAAGTCAGCCGGAAGGACTCCTGGAAGACCCTAGGATGATTCTTTGTAGGTCTAGAAGTCTTAGAGTAGCTTAGAATAAGGGTGTGTGAGGATTGGAGCCCAATATGCCCTCCCAGAGGTTCAGTACGGCCGTACTGAGCTATTTGAACTACAATACGGCCATACTGAAACCAATACGGCCGTATTGAAGTTTTTGAACTTCAATACGGCCGTACTGAATTCAATACGGCCGTACTGTAGTTCAAAAACCCAGTACGGGCCGTATTGACCTCCCAGGCCGTATTACGCCTCAATCCTATAAATAGGACGTCATTTGCACGTCATTCCACACTTTTTCCACACTTCTGGACCCTCGTGCTGAGTATTCTTGGGTTTTTGAGCTATTCTCTGCCCTAGAAGTCTCTCCGAGAGCCAATCCGACGAAGTTCTTGAGTCATGAGCCATTAGCTTGAGACTCGAACAAGTCGAAGGGAAATCTCTTTGATTTCCATAGTAAAAATTATCTTTAGGGAAAGGAGCGAGCGGACGTGTAGTGGGAAGGAGCGCCAAAAAGCCTCCTAAACTTCGTTTTGAATATATAAAAGCCCGCTTCGAAGGTTTCTTTCCAAATCCCTTCTTTTACCGCTTTTATTTATTGATTTTTGATTGTTGCATTGCATGTTTAGAGTTTTCATCATGTAAATATTTTACTCATAATCGTTTCTAATAAATAGGGGTAATTTAGTAACTTTACACTATTATTTATGAAATAATCCGTCATAGGGAACCCGAAAGGGGCGTTGTGGGGTGCTAACACCTTCCTCGCACGTAACCGACTCCCTTACCCGACTCTGGTTGTAATGGCCAAAGTTGATTTGTGAAAATCAATTGCCTTATATCTTTTTCCAATGTTTTGAGTAAAACATTGGTGGCGACTCCAAGAACCCCTTCTTTTTGCGAAAACCACTAATCCATGGAGGGTCCCGCTTGGGATTAACATGGATTGGTGAGAGCCATTTAAACAAAATTGTTAGCTCGATGAGGTCTCAGTTTGAGAATAAATCGTTCTAACAATCCATCATCTTTCAAAACTTAAAAAGAGTCCAACCATCGTCGCGAATGCCAACGTCCGTTTCGGCGGGTGGCGACAGATGGCGACTCCGCTGGGGAAGCCTCGAGAGTCAGTCCCATTTAGTGATGGATTATTTCTAAAATGATAGTTCAAAATTACTTCATTACCCCTCGCTTGTATGATAATATGTTTTATCTAATTGGCTTTAATAACTGTTGAATTTTTAAATTTCCGCAATCGTTTGAAATATAAACTGCACACGAACCTTTGCACACAACAGTTCCCTCTATACCCGGGGGCATGAGTGGAAAGCCATAGGGAGTGGATGTTAGTACGGCCGATTGTCGAATGGGTCTATAGGTGCCCGTAGACCGTTGTCGGAAAACATCACTCAAGGTGAAAACCATGAACTCGAGTCCGACAGTGCGTTGGAGCTTTCCATCGACTTACGACGAGAGGAATTGGGTCCCTATAATGGGGGCACCTTGGGGGCCTTGGACCGGTGAGAACAGTTAGAACCTCCTTGAATATGCACTTTTCTGCAGGATACCCCTACCTCGTGATTCGCTCGTGACTGTTCGTGGATGAGTGAATTGTTTGTGCATTGTTTATGTGACATTGTTTGAGCATACATTGCATTCTTTAAACATACAACATTCCCTTTTAAAATAAGAATAAATAGGAATAAGAATCTTCCATTACATGGTGTTAACATCTACCTTCATCACATTCATATAGGTAGTTTCCCTTTTCACCCAAAAAAATACAAAAAACAAAATACCCAAAAAAAATTATTTATCCAAACCAAGCAATATCATGCATCATCTTAGGAGCATCCTGAAAACATGATAATGCTTAGTTGAATAAACACAATGCATGCATATTCAACGCCATCATCTCATATCATGCATTCTTATCGAAGATCATGGAGGGATCTAGGGGAGTGCATTGCATACATCTCTCCTAGTAATTCATTAATAACATTAATAAAAAGAAAGGATTAATCGATGCGTATGTTCAGAATGGATCGCACACCGTTTGTTATTAAGTGTAAGCCAACAACCGCGCCAAGCGAACGCACATCAACTCCGTTGTTGGTAATCAAGACGAATAAAGGGGAAGGTCCGATACCGTTGAAGATCACTGATCCAAGACCTTTTCCCTACGAATCGAATAAAGCTGTGCCATGGATATACGACATCCATTCTTCTGCCGGCAGCGATATCTCTAACATCGCTGGACTTGGGGGCATGACTAGGAGTGGCAGGATCTACACTCCCGAAGATCTTCATGATAAAGCTCCCAAGAATAAAGGAAAGGAAAAAGAAAAGGAGAAAACCGAGGAAAATAAAGAATCCGAGGAGGAGACTGACGAGCTGTTAAAATATATCCGACAGAGCGAGTACTCCATCGTGGATCAACTTCATAGGACGCCAGCAAAGATTACTCTGTTGTCGTTGATCCTATGCTCCGAACCGCATCGGCAAGCTCTGTTGAAAGTCTTGAACGAGGCATACGTGTCGCACACTATCTCCCAAGACAAATTTGAGGGGATTGTTAGTCACATCACGGCTAATGATCACCTCACTTTCACCGATGAAGAAATCCCCGCTGAGGGACCGAACCACAACAAGCCCTTGCACATCTCTGTAAAGTGCAAGGAATATCACATCGCTAAAGTCTTGGTGGATAATGGATCTTCCTTGAATGTGATGCCAAAAAGAACGTTCGATCAAGTGGCAATCAAGGGAATCCAAATGCGCCCGAGCAACATGATCGTCCGAGCTTTCGACGGTTCTAAAAGAGAAGTGGTGGGAGAAATTAATCTTCCAATCCAAATTGGACCCACCATCTTTAATGTCGAATTTCAAGTGATGGACATTACTCCCGCGTACAGCTGTCTCCTCGGCCGACCTTGGATTCATGATGCGAAAGCTGTTCCCTCTACGCTCCACCAGAAAGTCAAATTCATAGTGGGTGACAAGCTGGTGATCGTACAAGCTGAAGATGACATACTCATCAGCAAGCCATCTGCCATACCTTACGTGGATGCAGCAGAGGAAGCTCTAGAGACCGCCTTCCAAGCATTGGAGATCGCCAATGTCGAAACGTTTCCCCGAGAAATGAAGAAGGTAGCCTACATGCTCACCAAGAACGGATACTTGCCTGGACAAGGACTTGGCAAGGATTCCCAAGGAATTCCTGAGCTACCCATTATTAAGGATAATCCGGGGAAACAAGGGTTAGGATACAACCCTAATAAAGATCAAAGGACGAAGAGGAACCAAGATCCTTCTCGACGTTCTTTAAGCCAGATCTTTAGGAAGGTCGGTTCACAAGCGTCAAGGCCGGTCGTCGTCATCAAGTGCTCTTCTTCTTTCGATAGGAATGTAT
The DNA here is from genome assembly GCF_000230855.2 of Cajanus cajan. Lineage (NCBI taxonomy): Eukaryota > Viridiplantae > Streptophyta > Magnoliopsida > Fabales > Fabaceae > Cajanus > Cajanus cajan. Next base: position 37,911,759 of record NC_138525.1, read on the forward strand.
AAACCTGATGACTATTAGAGATCACTCCTCGGGGACAGCCCGACCCCCGAGCCTCGATAGGGCACATGTTTCCGCTAGAATTATAATAAAATCATTCTTTATTAGTTCTTATTGCTTCTTTTCTTGCTTGCAATAAATTTCTAGACCACATTATTTTTAACCCTGTTTGAATAAGCATGAATGAGGTTAAAATCGTCTTAATAACAATAAACCCGCATCATTTTTATGTAGAAGTGTGCGCGACAACTTGGAGCACCTTTCCTTGGCCTCGACAAGTGCCATCATGGATAAAAAAGAAATCCTTTAAGGACAAAATCCTAAAAACAAAAAAAAAGCTCGGCAGGAAACCCAAAAAGGGGGCTGCGCAAAAATAAGAGCAAAGAACCCGCTAGGAATCCCACGAAAGGGTGACCTAGGCAAAAATTAGGGTTGCAAAAATGAACAAAAACAAAGGTCCGCTGAGACGCCACAAAGGGGTGTTTTAGGCAAAAATAAGGACAATCAAAAAGCAAAAGAAATCCATGATGGTACCATGAGCTGAATTCAAAAAGAAAGGTTCAAGGGAAACTATCTAAGTTGTCGAATCACAACGTCAATAACAAAGACTTTCTTAACTTCATAAGTGTTTAATCAAACAAGCCTAAACACATGAGCCTACCTTGGCCAGCCATTCTTACAAAAACCGTTTTCAAAACAATAATAATCCCCTCTAAAACACAAACTTTTGAACAAAAATATCTTTCCTTTCTTTTCTCTTGTCCCAAACGATTTTAGAATAATCTAGTGGAAACATGGAGATATAGTGGTCAATAGGAAGGTTGATACGTCTTCTAAAGGAAGGGAAGGATCACTGGGTTGATGACACCAATCTCGATATAACACGCATCATTCCTCGGTTACAGAAATCGGCAGCGCACAGCCCGTCTAGAGGAATGGCACAAAATCCAAGCAAAGAAACGCATCGGTTAATTCTTTTGAAAAATAAATCAAATAGAATTAGGTGCATCATACCGCATACATGCATACAGATGATAGGTGTACTGGAAGATCACTTATTCTCTGTTTATCCAAAAAAAAAAAAAAATGAACTTCAGAAAAAATAATGCGCCCGTACCATGTTCAGTACGCCCGTACTAAAATTAGGGTTATGAACAAATTTTCAACTCAATACGGGTGTACTGAAATGAATACGGCCGTATTGGCCATAACGTCCACACCAATACGGGCGTATTGAATTCAATACGGCCCGTATTGGCCCATTCTTTTGTACATCAACAGTAAGGTCAGTACGGCCGTACTGAATTCAATACGGGCCGTACTGACCTAATTTTTTCTATAAATACGTCCCTCCTCCTCTCATTCCTCTGCATACTTTATCTGTGAGTGTGTTTGAGATTCCTCCGATTCCGAAAAAGCCGAAATCGACAAAAAAGGCAAAAAAATTCAGAAAATCCAACAATCGTACAGAATAACTGAGCCTGGAGAGGCTTGCCGAAATAATACTCCCCAGAGACATCTCAGCTTGCACTCTTGGGCCGAATTCCCAGTGAAAGCTATCAGAGCAAGATCAGCAAGATTCCCCAATGGAAGCATGATCATCCAAACAAAATATCCGAGTCAAAGGACTTAGACTTCCTCAGTGGAAGATAGCTTTCCAACTCGAGCGACGAGTGAAGCTAAGCCTGAAGAGGCTTTCTAAATAATACTCTGGGATACATAAGATCCTCAATCCCCATTCGCCTACTCAGAGGCACTCCTTTGTCGCCACCGGCCCGAGGCGGGCTTTCGGCATTCGCGAAGGATGGTTGGACTCATTTATTTTGGTTTTGAAAATGTATTGGATTATTAGAACGACTTGTTCTCAAACTGAGACCTTGTCGATCTTATCCAATTTATTTATTAAAAGTCTCACTAATCCATATTAATCCCAAACGGGACCCTCCATGGTTTAGTGGTTTTCGCAAAAGGAGGGTTCGTGGAGTCGCCACCAATGTTTTACTCAAAACATTGGAAAAAGGGATAAGGCAATTTATTTAAAAATCAACTTTGGCCACTACAACCAGAGTTGGGTAAGGGAGTCGGTTACGCGTGGGGAAGGTGTTAGCACCCCACGGCGCCCCTTTCGGGTTCCCTATAACAGATTATTTTTAAAAGAACAGTATAAAATTACTAAATTACCCCTATTTATTCTAAGCAATTATAAATTGACTATCTACATGATGACAGTTTAAATATGCACACAGAAAGCAGTAAAAGGAAGGATTGAAGGGAAACCTCTTGAAGCGTGCTTTTATATTGCAAAGAACTGGGAAGCGTTTTGGCGTTCCCTCGCTCTACAAGCCCGCTCCTCGCTCTCCTAGAACAAAATTTTAACTAAGGGAATCAAAAAGATTTCCCCTCGACTAGGTTCGATCCTCAAGCAAAATGGCTCGGGGCTCAAGAACTTCGTCGGATCGACTCCCAGAGAGTTTTCTAGGGCAGAACACTGCTCAAAAACCCCAGAATACTCAAGGAGGGAGTCAAAACTGAGTGAAAAAGTGTGGAATGACGTCCAATTGACGTCATATTTATAGGGAATAGGCGCAATACGGCCTACAGGGGCAATACGGCCGTATTGAAATTTTTGAACTTCAATACGGTCGTATTGAAGTTCAGAACTTTCAATACGCCCGTATTGAGTTCGCTGCGGTTGTATTGAAGTGTCAATACGGTCGTACTGACTTCAGTACGGTCGTATTGAAGCTTCAATACGGCCGTATTAAGTTCAGTACGGCCGTATTGGGCTTTTTCCCTCCACTTCTTTATTTTGAGCTATTCTAAGACCTCTGGACCTACAGAGAACCCTCCTAGGGCCTTCGAGGAGTCCTTCTGGCTGATTATCCTTCAGTCTTCGAGAGTCTTCAAGCTTTATTTCCGACCCGGACAATTTTAGGGGTCTACAGCTGCCCCCCCTTTACTTAGTCGGACGGCCTTTTGGTGTATCGGCTGACAAGTAAAGGAGTTGACCCAATTGTCCGGGTATTGTGCCGACCTTCTGACTTGTAGCGTCTTCCGGTGGAAAAATGTTGAGTAGCCTCTCCAGGTGGGTGCATACCTCGGCGCTTCTGACATCCTCGGTAGCTGAGTTTACCTTCTCCAAGGTCAACTTCACTCGACGTCCGAGCCGGAAGTTGGACATCAACGCGCCTCTGATGACGCTGATGGTTGAGTACCGCCTCTCCAGGCTTAGCTTCACTCTTTGTTCGAGCCGGAAGCTAAGTATCCTTGTGACGACGGTAGCAGTGTGAGTTTCGCCTCTCCAGGCCTAGTCTCGCTCTTTGTTCGAGCCGGAAACCAAGCGCCTTTGTGACGACGGTGAGCAGTGTGAGTTTTGCCTCTCCAGGCCTTGCTTTGCTTGTTGCCCAAGCTGGAAGCTGTAAGTACCGTCTCTCCAGGCTTAGCTTCACTCTTTGTTTGAGCCGGAAACTAAGTACCCTTGTGATAACGGTGAGCGGTGAGTACCCCTTTTCCAGAGATAGCTTCGCTCATTGCCCGAGCCGGAAGCTGCATACCTCCGTGTTTGTGACGACGGGGTAGCGTGAATATCTCCTTTCCAGGGATTTGTGATGATTTTGTCTCCACAGTCCACGATGCTGCTTCGACGGTTGTTTTTTGATTTTGTGCCACTAGGGGCTGGATAACGCAGGGATCCGTCTAGGGGATGTGTAGTTACTCATAGGTTCTTGTGTCCCAACTTTCCATTGCGTAGTTGGTTCCCACTGGGGAATTTCTGATTCCTTTGGGGTATAGACACAAAGATGCCCTTTCTGATGTGAGCGGTGCCTTATGATTGGCTGACGTCCTTTCGACGTTGGTGGAGTATCCCGGTTATCCTTGTTCGGGTGTCTCTTTTGGTTTTCTGATTTTGCTGCCTCTGTGTAGGCTGTTATCCACTGGGGGATTTTGTCGTTGATTTTGATTAGCCTCTTCTGTTAGGCGTATCAGCTTGACGTTCAATGATTGGCTGAGAGCCAGATTCCACTTGGGGAATGATTATTGATTTTTTTATTTTTCTCCTTCTGCAGGGATGCCTCTTGAGTAGGCGACTGGGGATTTGGGGATCTTATGTATCCCAGAGTATTATTTAGGAAGCCTCTGCAGGCTTAGCCTCACTCAGCGCTTGAGTCAGAGAGCTATCTTCCACTGAGGAAGTTTCAAGTCCTTTGACTGAATATTTTGCTTGGATGATCGCGCTTCCATTGGGGATTTTGACGATCTTGCTTTGATAGCTCTCGCTGGGGATTTTGAATCCAAGAGCATGAGTTGAGGTTTCTCTGGGGAGTATTATTTCTGCGAGCCTCTCCAGGCTCAATTATTCTTTGATGTGGAGGATGAGGAGTATTTTGGTAAGCCTCTCCAGGCTCAGTTATTCTGTGCAAACTGATTGTTGGATTTTCTGTATCCTTGCCTTTTTTATTTTTTGGCTTTTTCTGTATTTTGCCTTTTTTATGTTTTTGGCTTTTGCTGTACAGAATTTAAATTGCTAGAGAATTTTGAATTCAAAAGTGGCAAATTTCATTAAAAATGAATTTGTACAAGAAAAATTTGAGACATGGGGCTAAGCCCAACCAAACTAGTACATGAAAAAGCAATAAAACAGAAGCCAGTCTTCATTCCTCTGCTGGCGGGTCCTGTGGCGAGTCCGGGAAGCGGCGATGCATCCAGACGGAGAGGTTGTCGAACCCCTGCACCAAGGTATCTAGTCGAGCATCGGTACTCTGCTGCCATGTACCGACGCTATGCTGAAAAGCATCGAATCGCGTGTCGATGCTCTGCTGAAAAGCATCGAATCGCGTGTCAATGCTCTGCTGCAGTGTGTCGAAGCGGGCGTCAAAGTATCCCCTGTCCGACCGTGACGTGCTAGCCTCTGGCTGCGGGGTGTCGCCTCCCTCAAAGTCGAGGTTGTTGAGGAGGTCGTCGAAGGTCTCGAGGCCATCTACTCGCACAAACCCCCCTCCTGGCGACCTAGCGATGATCTTCATGTTAATCAGGGTGGAGGCACCAATCAACTTTGGCGCCAATGCCCCTGGCTCTGCACCATCGGGACATCCCCATGTCTCCGCCAGCTGCGAGAGGAGTGGGGCAACCAAGATGTACCCCTGTCTGGACTCTCCTCCCTCTCGTACCCCAAACTTCTTCACGTGCTCAAGGAAGAAATATCCAGGATTGGCCTTCCGGCCGGTGGCCATGCAATATAAGGCCAGCAGATCCGGCCGTGTAATCGACTCCTGACTCTTGGACCTGCCATGAATGGTACTGGTGAGGATCTTGTGACAGATCCTAAGAGCAGTCGGGAGCCGGGAGCCCTTCACCCCTGGATGATAATCCCGTCGGCCAGTGAGCAAACTCCACATCTCAACCGGAGTCCACTGATCAGGCCACTCGCATATGGCATCTCGGAAGGCCAGCTGATCAGTGCGGCTGAAAAACCCTGCCTGGACGTTGAACTCGTCCAACGTCAGCGTGCGGTATCCTTCATTCATCCAGAAATCCACCGCGCAAACATCCTCCCCATAGCTGTTAGTCGACTCCGTGACGCCGACTGTAGCCAAGAACTCCTTCGTGGCCGTCAAATATAGCTGGGATGGTGGATTAAGGATAAATCCCCATCCTATGGCGTCGAAGTAGTTCCTGACATCATTCTCCAAGCCCACTGCTTGAAGAAGCTCAAAGTCGAGCACTCTTGACGGCTCGATGGTGAACGTCTCGATAAGCTGTAGCCGGTCTCGGTGTCGGTCTGTCATTACACGTCTGGCCGGGGCTCTCTGCCTTTTGCGAGAAGATTCTGCCATTTCCGATAATCTCTCTAGGAATGCACTCACAAGCAAGGAATGTGGAGAATGAAGAAGGGTATGCAAAATGAGAGAGGGGAAGCCTTTATTTATAAGCAAAATTCCGCCAATACGGCCCGTATTAGATTCAATACGGTCGTATTGGCCTTTCCGTTGATGTACAAAGTTTACAATCAATACGGATCGTATTGGATTGACTACGACCGTATTGGGGTTTAGTACGGGCGTACTGGATCTTAATACGCCCGTATTGGAGTTGAAACGTTATTCTTAACGTTAACTCCAATACGACCGTATTAATACCAATACGGGCGTATTGGATTTTTCTGGTTTATGATTTTATTTTATTTTATTTTATTTTTTTTTTTTTGAGATAAACAGAGAATAAGTGATCTTCTAGTACACCTATCATCTGTATGCATGTATGCAAATGAGATGCACCTAATTCTATTTGATTCAGTTTTTCAAAAGAATTAATCGATGCGTTCTTTGTTTGGATCTTGCCATTCCTCCAGACAGACTGTGCTTTGCCGATTTCTGTAACCGAGGAACGATGCGTATTTGATTTTTGGTGTTATCAACCAAATGATTCTCCCTTCCTTTAGAAGATGTGTCAACCCTCCTATTGACCACTATATCTCCATGTTTCCACTAGATTATTCAAAAATCGTTGGGGACAAGAGAGAAAAGAAGGAAAAGGTATATTTTTCAAAAGTTTGTGTTTTAGAGGGGATTGTTTTATTTTTGAAAAATGGATTTTGTAAGAATGGCTGGCCAATGGCAGGCTTATTGTGTTTAGGTTTGTTCGATTAAACATTTATGAAGTTAAGCACATCTTCGTTATTAATGATTGTGCTTTGACAACTTGGATAGCTTTTCTTGAGCTCCTTGTTGAATTCAATTGATGGTACCATCACGGATTTATTTTGTTCCCTTTTTTGACGGCCCTAACTTTTGCCTAAAACACCCATTTGTGATGTCTTAGCGGGCTTTTGTTTTTGTTTATTATTTTGTAACCCTAATTTTTGCCTAGGTCACCCTTTTGTGGGATTCCTAGCGGGTCTTTTGCTCTTATTTTGCGTAGTCCCCTTTTGGGTTTCCTGCCGAGCTTATTATCTTTAGGATTTCTTTATCCATGATGGCATTTATTGATGTCAAGAAAAGGTGCACCAAGCTGTCATGCACATTTCCACATAAAAATGATGCGGGTTTATTGATTATTAAGACGATTTTAACCTCACTTATGTTCGTTCAAACAGGGTTAAATAATGTGGTCTAGAACTTTATTGTAAGCAAGAAAAGAATCAATAAGAATTAATGAAGAATGATTTTATTATAATCATAATGGAAACATGTGCCCTATCGAGGCTCGGGGGTCGGGCTGTCCCCGAGGAGTGATCTCTAATAGTCACTGAGTCTATACATCCTTATCGGAAGGAAAAAGACACTTGATGACAACAGCTGGCCTTGACATTTGTGAACCAGCCTTCCTAAAGATCTGGCTTAAAGAACGTCGAGAAGGATCTTGATTCCTCTTCGTTCTTTGATCTTTATCATGGTTGTATCCTAATCCTTGTTTCCCCGGATTGTCCTTGATAATAGGTAGCTCCGGGATTCCTTGGGAGTACTTGCCCAATCCTTGTCCTGGCAAATATCCGTTCTTTGTGAGCATATGGGCTACCTTCTTCATTTCCCGGGGAAACGTTTCAACGTTGGCGATTTCCAATGCTTGGAAGGCGGTTTCCAAAGCTTCCTCTGCTGCATCCACATAAGGTATGTTGGATGGCTTGCTGATGAGTATGTCATCTTCAGCTTGTACAGTCACCAGTTTGTCACCCACAATGAATTTGACTTTTTGGTGGAGTGTAGAGGGTACAGCTTTCGCATCATGAATCCAAGGTCGGCCTAGGAGACAGCTGTATGCAGGAGTAATATCCATCACTTGGAATTCGACGTTGAAGATGGTAGGTCCAATTTGGATTGGAAGATTGACTTCTCCCACCACTTCTCTTTTAGAACCGTCGAAAGCTCGAACGATCATGTTACTCGGGCGCATTTGGACTCCCTTGATTGCCACTTGATCAAGAGTTCTTTTGGGCATCACATTCAAGGAAGATCCGTTATCCACCAAGACTTTTGCGATGTGGTAATCCTTGCACTTTACAGAGATGTGCAAGGGTTTGTTGTGATTAGGTCCCTCGGCGGGGATTTCTTCATCGGTGAAAGTGAGGTGATCATTAGCCGTGATGTGGCTAACAATTCCCTCAAACTTGTCTTGGGAGATGGTATGCGATACATATGCCTCGTTCAAGACCTTCAACAGAGCTTGTCGATGCGGTTCGGAGCTTAGGATCAACGACAACATAGTGATCTTTGCTGGTGTCTTGTGAAGTTGATCCACGATGGAGTACTCGCTTTGTTTGATGAATTTTAACAACTCATCAGTCTCCTCCTCGGATTCTCTATCTTCCTCGGTTTTCTCCTTTTCTTTTCCTTTATTCTTGGGAGCTTTATCGTGCAGATCTTCGGGAGTGTAGATCCTGCCACTCCTAGTCATGCCCCCAAGTCCAGCGATGTTAGAGATATCGCTGTCGGCAGAAGAACGGATGTCGTATATCCATGGCACAGCCTTATTTGTTTTGTAGGGGAAAGGCCTTGGAGCGACAATCCTTAACGGCATCGGACCTTCCCTTTCGTCTGTTTTGATTACCAACAACGGCGTCGTCGTGTGTTCGCTTTGTGCAGTTGTTGGTTTGCATTTAATGACCAATGGCGTGCGATCTATTCTGAACATACGCATCGATTATTTCTTTCTTTTTATTAACATTTATTATTAAATTACCGGGAGAGATGAATGCAAATGAATGACTATGAGATGCAAAGGTGATAAATCTGAAGAATTCGATTTTATTCATTGAAGAAAGTGTACAACTTTTTATACAATGCTTTGAAGCAATTTTTTACAAAAAGAGAAAAGCCGGTAGAAACCCACAGGCGGGTTCATACGTCGTTGCCATTCTTCTTCGGCTTCCTCAACATGGCGTGCCATTGCTTCAACTTGCGAGTGGACGGCTTGGCTCATATCATCACAAGTCTTCTGAGCCTCCTTCGCTTTCTGAATGTGATAGTTGATCATGGCCTGCAGCTCGTTAAGCTCGTCTTCGGCTCGATCCTTCTCCTCTTGGAGTTTAGCCATTCGTGCCAATCCTTCCCTTTCCTTTTTGCGAAAGTCGGAAAGGTTTGCGGCTTGTCGTTGAGCGACTTCCCGCCATTTCTGTGCGTCGGATCGAGTCGATAGCAAGTCCTCTTGCATGTCCCTGATCAACTGTGCCTGCTTTGCATGCTCGGCTTCAAGGCGTGCTATCTTGACATTGACTTCTTGGAGTTGACTACCCGGTTCAACCTTTGGTATTTTAGATGCCCGAGTAGTCTCCTCGTTGAGGTTAGCACACTCATCCTTGAGCCGCTCTATCTCGTGATCTTTCTTCTTGCATTGCCTTTGAAGACCATCAATGAGGAAACTGGATGCTTCGTTTTTCTCCTCGAGAGCTCTCATTTGAGCTCCTTGGATTTCCAGTTTCTTGGTCAAGGCGTCGACTTGTTCTTGCAACACCTTCCTTGCTGTTGTAGTTGCACAAGAAGTGGATGGCTGAGACACCCCCCTCTCGTTCCTCCATTTCTCGTAGTCGGTGGAGGCGGATACCCGAGGCTTTCCAAGCTCGAGATCTCCCTCATAGGTTGGTCTCTCCCACGCTCTTATGACAGAGTGCATATCCCTTTGATGCTCGGAATCATAGGAGAAACACAACCCTCCAAGCTCCTCTTTAGTAGGAACAATTTGGGTCCTCATTAGTTGTCTCATAACCAATTTAGGCGAGTAGGCTATGCAACCTCTGAGGCCCATCAATGGTATGCTTGGATAACTGCCGCATCTCGTCAATACATGGCTCGGATGGAACCAAGGGCAAACCCATGTGAAGTGATTAATGCTCCACTGTTCCATCTCTTCCTTCCACTCGGAAGCATATCGGCGGCGTACGGGGATCTTGGAGAAACTCCTCAATGGATCGGGCAAGGTCCCCATATGACTAGAGGCATAGAAGTGTGTAATGCCCCATACATACAGCAAGGAGGTGCAACATCGGATGATTTTTCCTTGCTTCTGTTGTGATAGATGAACAGACAGCAAGGTGTCGGCAAGAATGGCAGGCACGGGACTCTTCATGTGCACGTCCCAGGCGAAGAAAGCGTCCATTGCAGCATGGTCCACTGTGTTAGCGTAAAAGGGGAAAAGGATCATCCCAAATACAGCTAACGCTAGAGTCTTGTTGAAAGCTAACCAATCTCCCTCGCCAGCCAAGGAAGAAAGGTGGTCTTCAATCATAGCAAGCTTCCAACCTTTAATACTACCGTTCCCCACTAAGGCAGCCGATCGTGATGGTAATTTGACCTGAGTGGCAACTCTCTCCACAGCCACATGGTTATCATGAAAGATATAGATCCCAGCTGATTTGGGCCATCGTAGCATGAGCTCGTACTCCTCGAGAGTAGGAACTAGGTCAAACTGGGGGAACTCGAAACAGTGCAGCTCGAGACTCCAAAAATGGACCAAGGCTCTCAGAAAGGCTGGATCCACACAGATCTTCATCAAGTCGAGAACTCGTCCATAGGATTTCTCAAATTCCAAACGAGCCTCTCGTGGCATCAAGGTACAGAGGTGATCCAACCTCTCGGCATGGTACAATAAGAAGTCCACTTTCTTCAACTGCCTATGCACCTCCCTAGATCTCTCCATAATCTACAATACAATGCATGATATGAGATGATGAAGATGAATATGTATGCATAGTGTTTATTTGAACTAAGCATTATCATGTTTTCGGGATTTTCCTAATATGATGCATGATATTGCTTGGTTTGGGAATATATATTTTTCTTTTGAATATTTTGTATATTTTTGTGTTTTTTGGGTGAAAAGGGAAACTACCTATATGAATGCAAATGAAGGTAGATGTTAACACCATGTACTAGAAGATCTTTATTTCTATTTATTCTTTTTATTTAAATAGAATAGGGATGTTGTTTGTTTAACAAATGCAAATGTATGCTCATGCAATGTCACATAGTCAATGCACAAACAATTCACTCATCCACGAACAGTCACGAGCAAATTACGAGGTAGGGGTCTCCTGCAGAAAAGTGCATATTCAAGGAGGATCTAACTGTTCTCACTTGGTCAAAGGCCCCCAAGGTGCCCCCATTATAGGGACCCAATTCCTCTTGTCGTAGGTCGATGGAAAGCTCCAACGCACCGTCGGACTCAAGTTCATGGTTATCACCTTGAGTGATGTTTTCCGACAACGGTCTCATAGGCTCCTATAAACCCATCAACCGGCCGTACTAACATCCACTCCCTATGGATTACCACTCATGCCCCCGGGTATAGAGGGAACTGTTGTGTGCAAAGGTTTGTGTGCAATTTTATTTCAAACGTTTGCGGAAAATTAAACATACAACAGTTATTAAAGCCAAATAGATAAACATGTTATCATACAAGTGAGGGGTAATAAAGTAATTTTAACTATTATTTGTTAAAAATAATCTGTTACTAAATGGGACTGACTCTCGAGGCTTCCCCAGTGGAGTCGCCATCTGTCGCCACCGGCCCGAGGCGGGCTTTCGGCATTCGCGAAGGATGGTTGGACTCATTTATTTTGGTTTTGAAAATGTATTGGATTATTAGAACGACTTGTTCTCAAACTGAGACCTTGTCGATCTTATCCAATTTATTTATTAAAAGTCTCACTAATCCATATTAATCCCAAACGGGACCCTCCATGGTTTAGTGGTTTTCGCAAAAGGAGGGTTCGTGGAGTCGCCACCAATGTTTTACTCAAAACATTGGAAAAAGGGATAAGGCAATTGATTTAAAAATCAACTTTGGCCACTACAACCAGAGTTGGGTAAGGGAGTCGGTTACGCGTGGGGAAGGTGTTAGCACCCCACGGCGCCCCTTTCGGGTTCCCTATAACAGATTATTTTTAAAAGAACAGTATAAAATTACTAAATTACCCCTATTTATTCTAAGCAATTATAAATTGACTATCTACATGATGACAGTTTAAATATGCACACAGAAAGCAGTAAAAGGAAGGATTGAAGGGAAACCTCTTGAAGCGTGCTTTTATATTGCAAAGAACTGGGAAGCGTTTTGGCGTTCCCTCGCTCTACAAGCCCGCTCCTCGCTCTCCTAGAACAAAATTTTAACTAAGGGAATCAAAAAGATTTCCCCTCGACTAGGTTCGATCCTCAAGCAAAATGGCTCGGGGCTCAAGAACTTCGTCGGATCGACTCCCAGAGAGTTTTCTAGGGCAGAACACTGCTCAAAAACCCCAGAATACTCAAGGAGGGAGTCAAAACTGAGTGAAAAAGTGTGGAATGACGTCCAATTGACGTCATATTTATAGGGAATAGGCGCAATACGGCCTACAGGGGCAATACGGCCGTATTGAAATTTTTGAACTTCAATACGGTCGTATTGAAGTTCAATACGGTCGTATTGAAGTTCAGAAATTTCAATACGCCCGTATTGAGTTCGCTGCGGTTGTATTGAAGTGTCAATACGGTCGTACTGACTTCAGTACGGTCGTATTGAAGCTTCAATACGGCCGTATTAAGTTCAGTACGGCCGTATTGGGCTTTTTCCCTCCACTTCTTTATTTTGAGCTATTCTAAGACCTCTGGACCTACAGAGAACCCTCCTAGGGCCTTCGAGGAGTCCTTCTGGCTGATTATCCTTCAGTCTTCGAGAGTCTTCAAGCTTTATTTCCGACCCGGACAATTTTAGGGGTCTACATCCTTCAAAAAGAGAAAATCCGAAAAGATCAATAATCATTCCCCAAGCGGAATTCGGTATTCAGCTAAACACCGAACGTCAAGATAATCCGCCTAACAGAAGAGGCCAATCAAGGTCAATACGACAGAATCCCCCAGCGGATAACAGCCTACGCAGAGGCAACAAAACCAAAAATAAAAAATTCACCCGAATAAGGATAACCGGGATACTCCACCAACGTCGAAAGGACGTCAGCCAATCATAAGGCATCGCTCACCTCAGGAAGAGCATCTTTGTGTCTGCATCCCCAAGGAATCAGAATTTCCCCAGTGGGCACCAACTACGCAATGGAAAGTTGGGACACAAGAACCTATGAGTAACTGCACATCCCCTAGATGGATCCCTGCGTTATCCAGCCCTCAACGGCACCAAAATCAAAAACAACCGTCGAAGCAGCATCGTGGACTGTGGAGACAAAATCTTCACAAATCCCTGGAGAGGGCAAACTCACGCTACCAAAGTGACCAGAAGCACGGAGGTATGCAACCCTGGGGAGGGCAAACCGCAGACCCTGGAGAGGGCAAACTCACGCTACCGAGGTCGTCAGAAACACCAAGGTATGCACGAGCCTGGAGAGGCGACGACTAATACTCAGCTACCCCGTCGTCAGAAACACAGAGGTATGCAGCTACCGCGGTTGTCAGAAACACCGAGGTATGCACGAGCCTGGAGAGGCGACGACCAATACTCAGCTACCGACGTCGTCAGAAACACGGAGGTATGCAGCTGCCAACGTCGTCAGAAACACGGAGGCATGCAGACCCTGGAGAGGGCAAACTCACGCTACCGAGGTTGTCAGAAACACCGAGGTATGCACGAGCCTGGAGAGGCGACGACTAATACTCAACCTGGAGAGGCCACTCAACAATTTTCCACCGGAAGACACTACAAGTCGGAAGGATGGCTTACTCCCCGGACAATTGGGTCAACTCCTTTACTTGTCAACCGGTACACCAAAAAGTCGTTCGACTAAGTAAAGGGGGGGCAGCTGTAGACCCCTAAAATTGTCCGGGTCGGAAATAAAGCTCAAAGACTCTCAAAGACCGAAGGAAAGTCAGCCGGAAGGACTCCTGGAAGACCCTAGGATGATTCTTTGTAGGTCTAGAAGTCTTAGAGTAGCTTAGAATAAGGGTGTGTGAGGATTGGAGCCCAATACGCCCTCCTAGAGGTTCAGTACGGCCGTACTGAGCTATTTGAACTACAATACGGCCATACTGAAACCAATACGGCCGTATTGAAGTTTTTAAACTTCAATACGGTCGTATTGAATTCAATACGGCCGTACTGTAGTTCAAAAACCCAGTACAGGCCGTATTGATGGAAGGTGGCTTAATTCCATGCACGCCCTTGATCTTGGTTCAACAAGGGAGACTCCAAAAGATGATGAAAAATGAAGGAGATGGTGGCGGAAGCACAAAGGTGAAGGTGAAGAGGGTTTGCTCAAGGTTGTTTCATCCAAGTGTAGGATGAAACCTATTTAGGGTTTTGCTTTTATGGTGGAGATGGGAGGAGGTTAGCCAAAGGCAACCTAGTGCTAAGGAAAAGGTTGGTGTTTAGGGTGATGGAGGTGGCGCACAAGGTGTATGGGAGGTGTTTGGTGGGGTGTTGCTCCTTTTGGCTAGCTCACTTCACTAAGGTTGGTGAAGGCCACCCAAGGTAGGCCAAACTCACTCACTCACGGTGGTGGAAGGAGGAGGAGAAGGGGAGGAGGCCGTGGAGTTCCTAGAGACTAAGGAGAATGACAATGAGGCAAAATGCACACTCAATATCATTAATATCCAAAGTGTCTACAAGGAGCTAGACTAGGGGAATATATAGGAAGGCTTGCATTTAGGGTTGCATTTAGGGTGAGTGGCCGAATTTCACTAGGGAGAAATGCACCCTAAATGAAATGCCAAATGCAACCCTAGATGCTACTTGGTGGCCAAGTTTGGCATCTTTAAGGGTTTAGGTTGGCTACAACAAGGTGCATGATAAGTCCATGCATCCTTGGCCCTCCAATTGGGCCTAAGCCTACCTAACACCAAAAAAATGACCAAACAACACCACTAAGTGTGCGTCACCCTCCTAATGGACACGCCTAGCCCATTTTGAATTTAACCTAAGCATCTAAACACCCCAAAATACAAGGGCAAAATGGGAAATACAAAGAAATAAACCCTAGGACTAAAATACCCCAAAATACAAGGGTAAAATTGGAAATACAAGTAAAATAAATTGTATGACTAAAATACCCCAAAATACAAGGGTAAAATAGGAAATTAAAGATAAGGGCAAAATAGGAATAAAGAAATAAATGCTATAAAACCTAGGAGCTAAGGTCCAAAAATGGCCTTACTATCCCATTCCTCTTGCCTCCTTTAGTATATCACCTCTTGGTCTTCTCGACCTTAGTGTTATTCCATCATTCCCTCCCTCTTGAAAAGGATTTGACCTCAAATCAAGAGGTTCTTTATGGTGGACGTCATGACCAACAAAAACATAAAAGTAAGCATGAGAGGTAATAGTATATGATATAGATGGAAAGTGCATCCTAAGAGGAGTGCCACTACAAATGCTAGAAAGATTTTCTAAACTAAAAAGACTAGATTCTCTAATGCGAAAGATAGGATCCTCCTCATAGTGAAGTCTAGGTGTATAACTAAAACCTAAAAAGTTAAAAAGACTAAAACTATAGCACACTAATGCATTAGTCCTAAAAACTAGAACATCTTGCCTAAAGTACCCTATGTGGTAACCTAGGCATTTCCTAGAAAACAAAGGAAATACAACTAGAAAATTTCCTAAGCAATTTTGGATTATATTATTTGTTGGATAGTTATGAAAAGAATTTGTCACAAGGAACCTTGAAGGTTCATATGGTATATCCAACAAATAATATATTCCATAAATTGGGTGCATTATTGACACAACTAAGGTAGGAAAAGTCCTACACAAAGGAAGGCTATCTACCTTGGGCACCACCAAGGAAGTAGCACAAGAAGTGGAACTAAGTAAAGTCCACTTCTTCTTCACTAAATCTTGAAGTTGAGATTCTTTTTCTTTAAAAAGGATTTGTTTTTGAATCTCCACTTCATGACTAGTGGCAACGTGAGAGAAAGAATTCAGGTCTTGATGAATAAAGAGAGTTTCTTTTAAATCATTTTCAATGGGAAAGTGACTCTCTTTAAGCATAAGCCCTTTGGAGGAAACATTATCCTCCTTACTCTTCTCTAAGAGTGTTTGTTGTTTTTCATTTTCTAACCACTCTTGAACTTTTTCTATACTTTTCTTCATTTTTTCTTTCTTTTCTATTTTCTTTTCTTTTTCTTTTCTTCTAAGTTCTTCCTCTCTTTTTGTATTTTCCTCCTCATGCATACTCCTAGGGACTCTAACTTCTTTTCCTATTTGAGATCTAGTTGGAACAATCCTAGGTTTGGATCCACTAGTTTCTACCAACTTTGCAAGTAAATTTCTTATTTCCTCATTATTCTTTTCAAACTCTTTTTCTTTTTGTCTTAATTCTTCCTCTCTTTTTATATTTTCTTCCTCTTTTCTTCTTAGGTAATCTTTCAATTGCCTAAGCTCATCCCTAACACTAGACCTAGTACTATGAGAATTATGACCATGTACACTAGAATGCTCACTCATCTTTGATCAAAAGGTTTTCACAAAATTTTCACAAAGAGTTAAAAGGTTTTCACAAAGATTGAGTGATAAAAAGGTTTTCACAAAAAGTTTTTTTTAAAGGTGCAAGATAAGTAGAAAAGGCCTAAGTATACAAATTGAACCTTCAAGGGGAGGTGGACTACAAAGAATCACTTAATAACCAAGCCCTTTTCAAGTAAAAATCACTAAGCCCTTTTTACCTTTCTTACAAAAACAATTTTGACACTACCAAGTGTGTGTGCGCACGCACCCCTAGTAGGCAAAAGAATTAAGCCTTCTAAACGTTTTGGAAGCAAAAGTAAAAAAAAATCCTAGACAATTATACTAGTAAAGCTATAAAGCATGCTATGGAAAGCAATTTAGAATATACACTAGTCGAGGTCCTAGTGAAGGTTTTCAAATCACCTTCTCTACACGCTTTAAAACCCAAGTTGAAGAGGTTTAAAATGGCCAAAATTACAAACCAAATGGAAGAAATGAATGGCCTAAAACAAAGAGGCCGAAAGCAAGTAAAACAAGGTAAACAAGAAATTAAGTCTTCAACTCCTCCTCTTGTGGTTCCTTCACAATGAGCAAACGTATTAGCACCTCTCCAAAGTGTTTACTCTCCTTTGGTTTAGTGAAAACCCTTCCAAAGGCTAGGTTGGGTTTTGGTTCACTCCTCCACTCAATCCACCAAAGGATTGCTACTTTGCTAGATAGGTGCTTCACCTACAATCAATGAAAACCAACCAAGAGCAAGAGTTCCAAAAAGATAAAACTGAAAAGGCACAATTAGGAAAGCTAAACTCAAAGAGAATTTATGGAGACAAACAAAAGAGGCCAAAAGAAAGACAAGCAAAAATTAAGACTCAATCAATAAAAGATAGCACTCAAAAGAATAAACCTAGAATGGCACTAGAATGGGTTTGTGTTTAAGTTTCACTTGCTTAAGTCTTTTAATGTTTTCGGTCCAGCCAAGGTATAAGTCCCAAAAATATGTCCAAATTGTCAAATGTCCAACTCCAAATGCAAAGGTAATGGTCCAAGTCCACAAGTCTAGCAACAATTCCTTTTTGTCCAAGATTTTTGTTCTTGTTCTTTTTGGTCACGGCAATTGGCCTTTTAATTGTCCTTGGGTCAATTTTTTTTAACTTTTTTTTTTCAGCCCAATTAGTTGCTTAGGTTTTGCACTTGTGGTGGCACAAAAATTAGGTCAAAAATATGTAGCATAGGAGCAAGACAAGTGGCGCATCCTTAGAGGTTCTTTAAGGAATATTTTGAGTGGAATTGGTTTTGTACTATTTAGGTCAAGTTGTTTTAGCACAAAATATCCAGCACCTCTTAGATTCTTTTAGGGTTCTTGGAAAACAAGAAAGCAACTTAGACAAGTGAAAATGCAAGGGTAAAGATGGGCGGTTTTTCTAGCATGTGCAAGAAGGTTCACACATGGAAAATCATGGCAACATAGAACATGCTAGAAGCTATTAGCATGCATGAATGACCTAGATAGGAATTCTATATGACACGCCCACTTAAGATGTATGCATCATGGTATTTTTCATGTTTTCATGCAAGGTGTTTGGGCACATACATGGAAAATATGTAAGACAAAATATAGGAAGTAAAAATGACAAAACAATAGGTAGATTCAAAAAGAAAAATGCATGAACATGTAATACTCAACCTAGCATAGAAATATGACAACCTAACAATGGAACCTAAAACATGGAAGGTTCAAGGAAAACAAGTATGAACCACACAAAAATATTCGGTCAAGAGAGGAGAAGAAGAGAAATGACCGAATACCAAAAAATAGAGAACAAAGAAGACTCAAAGGGAAATAAGGAAGGAAAACATTTACCCTTGAAGAACCATGGCTCTAGATACCACTTGATGGAAGGTGGCTTAATTCCATGCACGCCCTTGATCTTGGTTCAACAAGGGAGACTCCAAAAGATGATGAAAAATGAAGGAGATGGTGGCGGAAGCACAAAGGTGAAGGTGAAGAGGGTTTGCTCAAGGTTGTTTCATCCAAGTGTAGGATGAAACCTATTTAGGGTTTTGCTTTTATGGTGGAGATGGGAGGAGGTTAGCCAAAGGCAACCTAGTGCTAAGGAAAAGGTTGGTGTTTAGGGTGATGGAGGTGGCGCACAAGGTGTATGGGAGGTGTTTGGTGGGGTGTTGCTCCTTTTGGCTAGCTCACTTCACTAAGGTTGGTGAAGGCCACCCAAGGTAGGCCAAACTCACTCACTCACGGTGGTGGAAGGAGGAGGAGAAGGGGAGGAGGCCGTGGAGTTCCTAGAGACTAAGGAGAATGACAATGAGGCAAAATGCACACTCAATATCATTAATATCCAAAGTGTCTACAAGGAGCTAGACTAGGGGAATATATAGGAAGGCTTGCATTTAGGGTTGCATTTAGGGTGAGTGGCCGAATTTCACTAGGGAGAAATGCACCCTAAATGAAATGCCAAATGCAACCCTAGATGCTACTTGGTGGCCAAGTTTGGCATCTTTAAGGGTTTAGGTTGGCTACAACAAGGTGCATGATAAGTCCATGCATCCTTGGCCCTCCAATTGGGCCTAAGCCTACCTAACACCAAAAAAATGACCAAACAACACCACTAAGTGTGCGTCACCCTCCTAATGGACACGCCTAGCCCATTTTGAATTTAACCTAAGCATCTAAACACCCCAAAATACAAGGGCAAAATGGGAAATACAAAGAAATAAACCCTAGGACTAAAATACCCCAAAATACAAGGGTAAAATTGGAAATACAAGTAAAATAAATTGTATGACTAAAATACCCCAAAATACAAGGGTAAAATAGGAAATTAAAGATAAGGGCAAAATAGGAATAAAGAAATAAATGCTATAAAACCTAGGAGCTAAGGTCCAAAAATGGCCTTACTATCCCATTCCTCTTGCCTCCTTTAGTATATCACCTCTTGGTCTTCTCGACCTTAGTGTTATTCCATCACGTATTGACCTCCCAGGCCGTATTGCGCCTCAATCCTATAAATAGGACGTCATTTGCACGTCATTCCACACTTTTTCCACACTTCTGGACCCTCGTGCTGAGTATTCTTGGGTTTTTGAGCTATTCTCTGCCCTAGAAGTCTCTCCGAGAGCCAATCCGACGAAGTTCTTGAGTCATGAGCCATTAGCTTGAGACTCGAACAAGTCGAAGGGAAATCTCTTTGATTTCCATAGTAAAAATTATCTTTAGGGAAAGGAGCGAGCGGACGTGTAGTGGGAAGGAGCGCCAAAAAGCCTCCTAAACTTCGTTTTGAATATATAAAAGCCCGCTTCGAAGGTTTCTTTCCAAATCCCTTCTTTTACCGCTTTTATTTATTGATTTTTGATTGTTGCATTGCATGTTTAGAGTTTTCATCATGTAAATATTTTACTCATAATTGTTTCTAATAAATAGGGGTAATTTAGTAACTTTACACTATTATTTATGAAATAATCCGTCATAGGGAACCCGAAAGGGGCGTTGTGGGGTGCTAACACCTTCCTCGCACGTAACCGACTCCCTTACCCGACTTTGGTTGTAATGGCCAAAGTTGATTTGTGAAAATCAATTGCCTTATATCTTTTTCCAATGTTTTGAGTAAAACATTGGTGGCGACTCCAAGAACCCCTTCTTTTTGCGAAACTTAAAAAGAGTCCAACCATCGTCGCGAATGCAACTACCACAAGGTCCGTTTCGGCGGGTGGCGACAGGTTGAAGCACTAAAACTTTGGAAGCATGAAGAGGTACTTCAAAAATAAAAAGAAAAGATTCAAAGAGAAGTACAACTTATTGCTTTAGAGGAAGAGATACAAAAGATTGTCGCCACCCGCCGAAACGGACCTTGGCATTCGCGACGATGGTCGGACTCGTTTTAATGTTTTGAAAAGTGGTGGATTGTTAGAACGACTTATTCTCAAACTGAGACCTTGTCGAACTAACAATTTTATTAAAATGGTTCACCAATCCATGTTAACCCCAAGCGGGACCCTCCATGGATTAGTGGTTTTCGCAAAAGGTAGGGTTCTTGGAGTCGCCACCAATGTTTTACTCAAAACATTGGAAAAAGGGATAAGGCAATTGATTTCATAAATCAACCTTGTCCATTACAACCAGAGTTGGGTAAGGGAGTCGGTTACGTGCGGGGAAGGTGTTAGCACCCCACAACGCCCCATTAGGGTTCCCTATGACGGATTATTTTATAAATAACAGTGTAAAATTACTAAATTACCCCTATTTATTAGAAACGATTATAAATTAAATATCTACATGATGACAATATTAAATATGCGACAATCAGAAAGCAATAAAAGAAGGGATTTTAAGAAAAACCTCTTGAAGCGTGCTTTTATATATCTAAACAGATGTTAGGAGGCTTTTTGGCGCTCCCTCCCACTACACGCTCGCTCGCTCCTTCCCTAAAAATTAATCTTTACTATGGAAATCAAAAAGATTTCCCTTTGACTAGTTCGAATTCTCAAGCTAAATGCTCAGAACTCAAGAACTTCGTCGGATCGGCTCTCGGAGAGATTCCTAGGGCAGAACACTGCTCAAAAACCCCAGAATACTCAAGGAGAGAGTCCAAGAAGTGTGAAAAAGTGTCAAATGACGTCCAAATGACGTCTTATTTATAGGGGTGAGGCGCAGTACGGCCCCTGGTTTCAATACGGCCCGTATTGAAGTTTTGAACTTCAATACGGCCGTATTGAATTCAATACGGCCGTATTGAGGTTCAAAAACATCAATACGGCCGTATTGGTTTCAGTACGACCGTATTGCAGTTCAAAAATGCAATACGGGCCGTTCTGAGCTCCAAAGAGGCCGTATTGAGCTCCACTCCTCTCACTTTCTTATTTTTAGCTACTCTAAGACCTCTAAACCTACAGATAGTCATCCTATGGTCTTCTGGGAGTCCTTCTGGCTGACTTTCCATTGATCTTTGAGAGTCTTCGAGTCTTATTTCCGACCCGGACAATTTTAGGGGTCTACAGCTGCCCCCCCCTTTACTTAGTCAAGCAGCTTTTTAGTGTACCGGTTGACAAGTAAAGGAGTTGACCCAATTTTCCGGGGAAAAGGCCATCCTTCCGACTTGTAGTGTCTTCCAGTGGAAAATTGCTGAGTAGCCTCTCCAGGTTGAGTACCGCCTCTCCAGGCTTTGCTTCCGTTGTTTTTGACGACGTTAGCAGATACACCTCCGTTGTTTCTGACGACGTTGGTGGCTGAGTACCGCCTCTCCAGGCTTAGCTTCACTCGACACCCGAGCTGGAAGCTACATACCTCCGTGTTCTTGACAACCTCGGGGTAACTGAGTACCGCCTCTCCAGGCTATACCAGCGTGTTCTTGACAACCTCGTGGTAGTTGCATACCTCCGTGTTCTTGACAACCTCGGGGTAGCCGAGTACCGCCTCTCTAGGCTATACCAACGTGTTCTTGACAACCTCGTGGTAGTTGCATACCTCCGTGTTCTTGACAACCTCGGGGTAGCCGAGTACCGCCTCTCCAGGCTATACCAACGTGTTCTTGACAACCTCGTGGTAGTTGCATACCTCCGTGTTCTTGACAACCTCGGGGTAGCCGAGTACCGCCTCTCCAGGCTATACCAACGTGTTCTTGACAACCTCGTGGTAGTTGCATACCTCCGTGTTCTTGACAACCTCGGGGTAGCCGAGTACCGCCTCTCCAGGCTATACCAGCGTGTTCTTGACGACACTGGCAGTTGCATACCTCCGTGTTCTTGACAACCTCGGGGTAGCTGAGTACCGCCTCTCCAGGCTCTGCTTCGGTGTTTCTGGCAACCTAGGCAGTTGAGTTTGCCCTCTCCAGGGTCTGCGGTTTACCCTCCCCAGGGTCTGCCTCCGTGTTCTTGACGACGTTGGCAATGTGAGTTTGCCCTCTCCAGGGATCTGTGATGGTTTTGTCTCCACAGTCCACGATGCTGCTTCGACGATTTGTTTTTGATTTTGGTGCGGCTGAGGGCTGATAACGCAGGGATCCGTCTAGGGGATGTGCAGTTACTCATAGGTTCTTGTGTCCCAATTTTGCATTGCGTAATTGGTGCCCATTGAGGAATTTCTGTTTCCTTAGGGTGTAGACACGAAGATGCTCTTTCTGAGATGAGCGGTGCCTTATGGTTGGCTGACGTCCTTTTGACGGTGGTGGAGTATCCCGGTTATCCTTATTCGGGCGACTCTTTTTGTTTTTCTGGTTTTGTTGCCTCTGTGTAGGCTATTATCCGCTGGGGATTTTGTCATTGATTGTGATTAGCCTCTTCTGTTAGGCAGATCATCTTGACGTTCAATGATTGGCTTGATGTTGAATTCCGCTTGGGGAATGATTATTGATCTTTTCGATTTTTTGCTTTTTTTTTTTTTTTTTTTTTTTTTTTTTGAAGGAGTGCCTCTGAGTAGGCAAATGTGGATTGAGGATTTTATGTATCCCAGAGTATTATTTAGAAAGCCTCTTCAGGCTTAGCTTCACTCATCGCTTGAGTTGGAAAGCTATCTTCCACTGAGGAAGTATGAGTCCTTTTGACTTGGATATTCTGTTTAGATGATCAAGCCTCCCTTGGGGAATCTTGCTTGATCTTGGTTTGATAGCTCTCACTGGGGAATTTGGCCTGTGAGTAGAAGCTGAGATATCTCTGGGGAGTATTATTTCCGCAAGCCTCTCCAGGCTCAATTATTCTGATGAGGGAGTATTATTTCGGCAAGCCTCTCCAGGCTCAGTTATTCTGAGAGAGTATTATTTTGGCAAGCCTCTCCAGGCTCGGTTATTCTGATGAGGGAGTATTATTTCGGCGAGCCTCTCCAGGCTCAATTATTCTGAGAGAGTATTATTTCGGCAAGCCTCTCCAGGCTCAGTTATTCTGTATGAGTATTATTTCGGCAAGCCTCTCCAGGCTCAGTTATTTTGTACGATGCGGAATCTTTGCCTTTTTTGACGAATTTTGACTTTTTCTGTATTTTTGCCTTTTTTGTCATTTTTTGGCTTTTTCTTGTATTTGATTGCTTTTTCTGTCGATTTGCGGTTTTTTCTGTTGACCGCTGCCATACACAAGCAATTTTTCCTATTTTTCTATTTTATGCAATTGCCTCATGAAGAGGTCTTTGAAAATTTCTTTGTGGCTAATACGGCCATATCCATTTCAGTACGCCCGTATTGAGTTGAATATTTGTTCATAACCCTATTTTAAGTACGGGTGTACTGAACATGATACGGGCGCATTTGTTGTTTCTGAAGTTTGATTTGATTTGATTTTTTTTTTTTTTTTTTGAATAAACAGAGAATAAGTGATCTTCCATTACACCTATCATCTGTATGCATGTATGCGGTATGATGCACCTAATTCTATTTGATTTATCTTTCAAAAGAATTAACCAATGCATTTTTGTTTCGATTCTGCCATTCCTCAAGACGGACTGTGCGCTGCCGTCTTCTATAACCGAGGAATGATGCGTATTATATTGAGATTTGGTGTTATCCACCAAGTGATTCTTCCCTTCCTTTAGAAGATATGTCAACCCTCCTATTGACCACTATATCTCCATGTTTCCACTAGATTATCCTAAAATCGCTTGGGACAAGAGAGAAAAGAAAGGAAAGGTATATATTTTTCGAAAGTTTGTGTTTTAGAGGGGTTTTTATTTTCATTTTGAAAAATGGTTTTTGTAAGAATGGCTGGCCAAGGTAGGCTTATTGTGTTTAGGCTTGTTTGTTTAAGCATTTATGAAGTTAAGAAAATCTTGTTATTGACGTTGTGATTTTGACAACTTAGATAGCTTCCTTTGAACCTTTTTTTGAATTCGGCTCATGGTACCATCATGGATTTCTTTTGTTTTTTGATTGTCCTTATTTTTTGCCTAAAACACCCCTTTGTGGCGTCTTAGCGGACCTTTGTTTTTGTTTATTTTTGCAACCCTAATTTTTGCCTAGGTCACCCTTTTGTGGGATTCCTAGCGGGTTCTTTGCTCTTATTTTTGCGCAGCCCCCTTTTTGGGTTTCCTGCCGAGCTTTTTTGTTTTTATGATTTTTGTTTTTGAAGGATTTCTTTTTTTATCCATGATGGCACTTGTCGAGGCCAAGGAAAGGTGCTCCAAGTTGTCACACACACTTCCACATAAAAATGATGCGGGTTTATTGTTATTAAGACAATTTTAACCTCATTCATGCTTATTCAAACAGGGTTAAAATAATGTGGTCTAGAATTTTATTGCAAGCAAGAAAAGAAGCAATAAATAATAAAGAATGATTTTATTATAATCATAGTGGAAACATGTGCCCTATCGAGGCTCGGGGGTCGGGCTGTCCCCGAGGAGTAATCTCTAATAGTCATCAGGTCTATACATCCCTATCGGAAGGAGAAGAGCACTTGATGACAACGACCGGCCTTGACGTTTGTGAACCGGCCTTCCTAAAGATCTGGCTTAAAGAACGTCGAGAAGGATCTTGGTTCCTCTTCGTCCTTTGATCTTTATTAGGGTTGTATCCTAACCCTTGTTTCCCCGGATTGTCCTTGATAATAGGTAGCTCGGGAATTCCTTGGGAATCCTTGCCAAGTCTTTGTCTTGGCAAGTATCCGTTCTTGGTGAGCATGGAGGCTACCTTCTTCATTTCTCAGGGAAACGTTTCAACATTGGCGATTTCCAATGCTTGGAAGGCGGTTTCTAAAGCTTCCTCCGCTGTATCCACATAAGGTATGGCAGATGGCTTGCTGATGAGTATGTCATCTTCAGCTTGTACGGTCACCAGCTTGTCACCCACTATGAACTTGATTTTCTGATGGAGCGTAGAAGGAATAGCTTTTGCATCATGAATCCAAGGTCGGCCAAGGAGACAGCTGTATGCGGGAGTAATGTCCATCACTTGAAATTCGACGTTGAAGATGGTGGGCCCAATTTGGATTGGGAGATTGACTTCTCCCACCACTTCTCTTTTAGAACCGTCGAAAGCTCGGACGATCATGTTGCTTGGGCGCATTTGGACTCCCTTGATTGCCACTTGATCAAGCGTTCTTTTTGGCATCACATTCAAGGAAGATCCATTGTCTACCAAGACTTTAGCGATGTGATACTCCTTGCACTTTACAGAGATGTGCAAGGGCTTGTTGTGGTTCGGTCCCTCAGCGGGGATCTCTTCATCGGTGAAAGTGAGGTGATCGTTAGCCGTGATGTGACTAACAATCCCCTCAAACTTGTCTTGGGAGATGGTGTGCGACACATATGCCTCGTTCAAGACTTTCAACAGAGCTTGCCGATGCGGTTCGGAGCATAGGATCAACGACAACAGAGTAATCTTTGCTGGCGGCTTATGAAGTTGATCCATGATGGAGTACTCCCTCTGTCGGATATACTTTAACAGCTCGTCTGTCTCCTCCTCGGATTCTTTATTTTCCTCGGTTTTTTCTTTTTCTTTTTCTTTTTCTTTTCCTTTATTCTTGGTGTAGACCCCTAAAATTGTCCGGGTCGGAAATAAAGCTTGAAGACTCTCGAAGACTGAAGGATAATCAGCCAGAAGGACTCCTCGAAGGCCCTAGGAGGGTTCTCTGTAGGTCCAGAGGTCTTAGAATAGCTCAAAATAAAGAAGTGGAGGGAAAAAGCCCAATACGGCCGTACTGAACTCAATACGGCCGTATTGAAGCTTCAATACGGCCATACTGAAGTCAGTACGACCGTATTGACACTTCAATACGACCGCTGCGAACTCAATACGGGCGTATTGAAATTTCTGACTTTCAATACGACCGTATTGAACCCCAATACGACCGTATTGAAGTTCAAAAATTTCAATACGGCCGTATTGGCCCTGTAGGCCGTACTGCGCCTATTCCCTATAAATATGACGTCAATTGGACGTCATTCCAGACTTTTCAACATAGTTTGAACCCTCTCCTTGAGTATTCTGGGGTTTTTGAGCAGTGTTCTGCCCTAGAAATCACTCGGAGAGTTGATCCGACGAAGTTCTTGAGCCCCGAGCCATTTTGCTTGAGGATCGAACCTAGTCGAGGGGAAATCTTTTTGATTCCCTTAGTTAAAATTTTGTTCTAGGAGAGCGAGGAGCGGGCTTGTAGAGCGAGGGAACGCCAAAACGCTTCCCAGTTCATTTTTTATAAAAAGCACGCTTCAAGAGGTTTCCCTTCAATCCTTCCTTTTACTGCTTTCTGTGTGCATATTTAAACTGTCATCATGTAGATAGTCAAATCATAATTGTTTAGAATAAATAGGGGTAATTTAGTAATTTTACGCTGTTATTTTAGAAAATAATCTGTCATAGGGAACCCGAAAGGGGCGCTGTGGGGTGCTAACACCTTCCCCACGCGTAACCGACTCCCTTACCCAACTCTGGTTGTAGTGGCCAAAGTTGATTTTTAAATCAATTGCCTTATCCCTTTTTCCAATGTTTTGAGTAAAACATTGGTGGCGACTCCACGAACCCTCCTTTTATGAAAACCACTAATCCATGGAGGGTCCCGCTTGGGATTAATATGGATTAGTGAGCCTTTTAATAAAATTGCTCGTTTGACGAGATCTCAGTTTGAGAATAAGTCATTCTAGCAATCCACATTTTTCAAACAAATAAATGAGTCCAACCATCCTTCGCGAATGCCGAAAGCCCGTTTCGGGCCGGTGGCGACAGATGGCGACTCCACTGGGGAATTTCTTGAGAGTCAGTCCCATTTAGTGACAGATTATTTTTAACAAATAATAGTTAAAATTACTTCATTACCCCTTGCTTGTATTATAATATGTTTTATTATATGGCTTTAAATAACTGTTGTATGCTTAAATTCCGCAATTGTTTGAAATAAAAACTGCACACAAACCTTTGCACACAACAGTTCCCTCTATACCCGGGGGCATGAGTGGTAATCCATAGGGAGTGGATGTTAGTACGGCCGGTTGATGGGTTTATAGGAGCCTATGAGACCGTTGTCGAAAAGCATCACTCAAGGTGATAACCATGAACTTGAGTCCGACGGTGCGTTGGAGCTTTCCATCGACCTACGACGAGAGGAATTGGGTCCCTATAATGGGGGCACCTTGGGGGCCTTTGACCAAGTGAGAACAGTTAGATCCTCCTTGAATATGCACTTTTCTGCAGGAGACCCCTACCTCGTAATTCGCTCGTGACTGTTCGTGGATGAGTGAATTGTTTGTGCATTCGTTATGTGACATTGTTTGTGCATTAATAAATAACCTCGTGATAAGGTCTAAAAATAATCCCCATGCATAAAAAACCATGACATGAGAGGAAAGACCATGTGTGAAAATATAATAAAAGTGAGGAGCATGTACATCATTACCAATAAGACATCATGCATCCTCATGAAAACATACATTTTAGGATCACCAATACCTCTTGACATGAGTGAAAGAGACCCATGACTATAGAGATTCTCCGTTGGGGAGAAATCATAGATAAAGAAGGGTGGTAAACTTCCGTCTTAAAAAGGCAGCGCCTTAAAGATGGAGGTTTATCAAGCTCGTGTTAAAGAGTGTATTCATTCCATAAAATAAACTAACTAAACATTCATTTTAGAAAGTGGCTGGTCATCTCTCTATCCTTACGCGCGCACGGAAAATCAAGAAAATGGAAGCATTGGAGGAGCAAAACAAGAAGCTCACAACCGAGCTTTCACAGCTTAAAGAGCAGATGGCGCAAATGATGGAACTCATGCGTCATCACAACATCCATGATTCTCATCATAGTGATCATGGGTCCCATCATGAGGGAGAGGAGGAAGAGCATGAAAAAGATCCTCCAAACGCCGTACCCCTTGGGGCAGGAATTATAATAAAAGAGCCCGAGGTCTCAAAGGAACAATTCCATGCCCTCGAGGATCGGCTAAGGGCTATGGAGGGGCATGACTTTGACATTAAGGATGCCGCCGACATGTGTTTGGTGAGGGACATTCAATTCCCTCCTAAATTTAAAGTGCCAGATTTCCCAAAGTACGTGGGATCGACTTGCCCTAAAAGTCATCTCACCATGTACTGTCGCAAGATGGCTGCATATGCCACAAATGAAAAGCTCTTGATCCACTGCTTTCAAGAGAGCTTAGCTGAAACTGCACTCAACTGGTATATGCAGCTAGATGGAAATCTAGTACACACATGGAGGCAGTTGGCCGACGCCTTCCTCAAGCGCTACAAATACAACATCGACCTAACACCCGATAGGTCTGATCTTCAAGCCTTGAGTAAAAAGAACGATGAATCCTTCAAGGCGTACGCCCAACGTTGGAGGGAGTTGGCGGCACAGATAGAGCCCCCGCTGTCGGATAAGGAGACGGTGTCCTTATTCATCAACTCGTTGACTGGTCCCTATTACGATAAAATGATAGGGAACACAACGACACTCTTCTCGGACATCATCACCATAGGAGAAAGGGTGGAACAAGGACTTAAAAGTGGGAAGCTGGCTAAGCCTTCCCAATCATATGAAGCTAAGAAGGCCTTTGGGAAGAAGAAAGAAGGAGGAGTCAACGCTGTAACCATTGCTCCGTCTTCTTCCGCTTCGAAGTCAGGCAAATCGCAAAACAACTCTGTGAAGAAGTTTGATAGACTTCCGACCACTTACAGCGATCTCCTGCCGAAGCTAGTGGAGGCGCGCCTTATAGCTTACATTCCACCAAAGAAGGTGAATCCACCCTACCCCGATTGGTACAATCCACAAGACAAATGTCTATACCATTCGGGGGCACAGGGGCACTCAACGGAGAACTGCCGAGCTCTCAAGTACAAGGTCCAAGACCTTATCGACGCTGGGTGGGTCACTTTCGATTCGACGGCGCCCGACGTGAGCAAGAATCCTCTACCGCAGCAGGAGTAGAGAGAAGGGCAAGCCATGATAGGGCCCCTCCACATTTTTCTTTTAGGGACTCATGATCAGTACCCGAGATCATGAGGACCTTTTCATGTAAATAAAGGGTTTTGTACAGTTTTACACTCATATATCAATAAAAAGGCATTTTTCACACATTATTCTCTCATTTTGTTCTATTCTCTCTCTCTCATTAATATTAATAAATTCTAAACCTAAACAGAACCAATAAATAATTATGTCTGTGATTGCTCGCTCTGACCGGGATCCGAAAGCCGAGGGTGAATGGGTTGAGTTGGACAGTGATGAGGAGACCATCTCTCCGGATCTGCAAAGACTGCTAGATCAAGAAGCTCGTCTACTCCAACCGAATCAAGAAGAATTGGAGACCGTGAATTTGGGGCAGGGTCAAGAATTGAAAGAGGTCAACATTGGGACCCGTATCAGTGATGGAATAAAAACGCAATTAATTCAATTATTGAGGGAATACAAGGACGTATTTGCATGGTCGTACCATGATATGCCCGGGTTGGACTCCAACATCGTCGAACACAAGTTGCCCTTAAAAGAGGGGTTTCGACCTATTAAGCAAAAGCTTCGACGAATCAAGCCCGAATGGTCCTTAAAGATTAAGGAGGAGGTGGAAAAACAATTGGACGCGGGATTCTTGGTTGTATCCCAGTATCCCGAATGGCTGGCTAACATTGTGCCAGTCGTCAAAAAGAATGGGAAGGTTAGAGTGTGTGTTGATTATAGGGATTTGAATCGTGCCAGTCCAAAGGACGATTTTCCCTTGCCCCACATCGATACACTTGTGGATCACACCGCCACAAACACACTCTATTCCTTTATGGATGGATACTCGGGGTATAATCAAATCAAGATGAATATAGAAGACCGCGAGAAAACTTCTTTCATTACACCCTGGGGAACTTTCTGCTACAGGGTGATGCCTTTCGGACTTAAAAATGCGGGGGCCACCTACCAACGAGCGATGGTGACTCTATTCCACGATATGATCCACAAAGAAATTGAAGTATACGTGGATGACATGATCGCAAAGTCAAAAGACGAAATGGACCACATCCAATATTTGAGAAAATTATTCAATCGGCTTCGTAAGTATCAGCTTAAGCTAAACCCGGCTAAGTGTACTTTCGGAGTTCGGTCGGGTAAGCTTCTTGGGTTCATCGTCAGTGAAAAAGGCATAGAGGTGGACCCCGATAAAATAAAGGCAATAATGGAAATGCCTCCTCCTAAAACTGAGAAAGAAATTAGAGGATTCCTCGGCAGGGTGAACTACGTCGCAAGGTTCATCGCACAGTTGACTGACACGTGCAAACCAATATTCAAGCTGTTGCGCAAGAATCATTCCGAAACTTGGGACGAGAATTGTCAACGAGCTTTTGACAAAATCAAACAGTGCTTGGCCAATCCACCAGTATTGGTGCCACCTGTCGAGGGAAGGCCATTAATCCTCTATCTAACAGTGCTTGATGAGTCCATGGGAGCCGTGCTAGGGCAACAGGACGAAACTGGAAAGAAAGAACAAGCCATCTACTACCTGAGCAAAAAGTTCCTTGATTATGAAACCCGCTACACGCCATTAGAAAAGACTTGCTGTGCGTTAGCGTGGGCAACACAAAGGCTCAGGCAGTACATGATAAGGCATACTACTTGGTTGGTTTCCAAAATGGACCCAATTAAGTACGTGTTCGACAAACCAATAATCACTGGGAAGATTGCCCGATGGCAAGTGCAATTATCAGAATTTGACATCATACATGTCACACAAAAGGCCATCAAGGGTAGTACCTTAGCTGATTACCTAGCACACGGGCCGACCAATGACTATCAATCCCTTCAGGACGATTTCCCCGATGAACATATAATGAGTATACAACATGAAGATCCTAAGGACGATGCGTGGACCATGTATTTTGATGGAGCCTCCAACATGCTTGGACAGGGGATTGGGACAGTGTTAATCTCCCCACAAGGAAAGCATATCCCTCTAACAGCAAGACTCAATTTCGACTGTACAAATAATATGGCCGAATACGAGGCTTGCGCGTTAGGAATCCAAGCGGCTATCAACAATGGTATCCTCAAACTCAAAGTATTTGGAGATTCGGCTTTAGTCATCCATCAGCTACGAGGAGACTGGGAAGTCCGAAATCCTAAACTGATACCATATGTTGAGCATATCAAAGATTTGACACAATTCTTCCAAAGTGTCATCTTTGAATACATTCCAAGGGAGGAGAATCAGTTCGCTGACGCCCTTGCTACACTATCATCGATGTTCGCCTTGGATAAGGAGCATGAAATGCCCATCATCAATATCCGGCGGCACGATAAGCAAGCGTTCTGCTTACTGATAGATGAAGCTGTTGACGATCATCCATGGTTCCATGACATCAAACAATATCTGTCAAAAGGGGAATATCCTGATATGGCCAACAATAATGATAAAAAGCATATCCGAAGAAGGGCCATGGGATTTCTGCTAATAGGAGAAACCCTCTACAAAAAGAATTATGACTCGGTCTTGTTGAGGTGTATAGACCAAGTCGAAGCTCAAAACGTGATCAAAGAAATACATGAGGGGGTTTTTGGTACCCATATTCCCGGGCCTGCAATGGCTAAGAAAATCCTTAGAGCAGGATATTATTGGTCGACCATTGAAAGGGATTGTTACCAATACGTCCGGAAATGCCACAAGTGTCAAGCATATGCCGACAACATTCATGTCCCACCAACGCCACTCAATGTTCTGGCTTCACCATGGCCATTTGCAATGTGGGGCATGGATGTTATTGGACCCATCGAGCCAAAGGCATCCAATGGACATAGGTTCATCCTTGTGGCCATTGACTATTTCACCAAATGGGTAGAAGCGGCATCGTATGCTCATGTGACCCGAAAGGTGGTAACATCTTTTATCAGAAAGAATATCATATGCAGATACGGTATTCCCGACAAAATCATCACTGATAATGGATCCAATTTGAACAATAAGATGGTGGAAGAACTGTGCAAAGAGTTCAAAATTCAGCACCACAACTCTTCCCCATACCGACCAAAGATGAATGGGGCAGTTGAGGCAGCCAATAAGAATATCAAGAAGATAGTACAAAAGATGGTTGTCTCATTCAAAGACTGGCATGAGATGCTACCCTTCGCTCTCCATGGTTATAGGACTTCAGTACGTACATCCACAGGAGCTACTCCATTCTCCCTTGTTTATGGAATGGAGGCAGTTCTGCCGGTTGAAGTCGAGATACCGTCTCTGAGAGTAATCATGGAAACAAAGCTTTCCGAGGCAGAATGGGTTCAATGTCGATACAACCAATTGAACCTTATCGAAGAAAAACGACTGAACGCCATATGCCATGGTCAAGCCTACCAAAGGAAGATCAAAAAGGCTTTCGACAAAAAAGTCCATCCTCGAATCTACCATGAGGGAGAGCTGGTGATGAAGAAATTGCTACCAGCTCAAAAGGACAAAATCGGAAAGTGGGCCCCAAATTACGAAGGACCATATGTGGTGAAACGAGCTTTCTCCGGAGGAGCATTGATTCTCACAGACATGGATGGAGAAGAACTTCGATACCCAGTCAACGCTGACGTGGTAAAGAAGTATTATGCTTGAAGACGTTGCTTGCATCAGCCCGCTAGGATGAAAACCCAAAAAGGGCATCCTAGGCAAAAGTTAGGGCAAGACAAAAAGCCCGCCAGTACAAGGGTACTAGGCAAAACAAAGGCAAAATTATCCCCGCTAGGACATGTCCTAGGCAAAAATTAGGGGCAAAAGAATAAGATATAAAAACAAAGCAAGCAACGATCACTTGAACCGAAAACCGAAAGGCGGTTCAAGTGATAATCTTCTAGAAGCAAGCGTCTTGCAGTATCTACACTCCTGGCTTAGGCATCTCACCCAAAACGATTAGGGGAACGAGAAAAGCAACAATTACAGATATAATTGTTTAAGCCAAAAATGTATAGCCTACCTTGGCCAGCCATTCTTCAGAAATTCCTCTTGTAAATCTTTCTGTATGAACATTTGTGAATATCAATAAAATATCCATTTGTTTCTTTTCTCTCTTGACCATGTGATTATGCCTTTAAATTGATGTTTCTAAAAATTGTACGAAACTCTTAATAATCGGCCAATAAAAGAAAATTGGAGGGGTTCCCGTAAAATCCATAATCTCCTGCATAAAGGCTCACAAAAATACTCCCTCGCGTCAATGACAGAAAGTCCTCCAAGAAGAAGAGGACAGGGAGAGCCACTCACTTTTCTAACTAAATGAACAAAAAATTGAATTACATTTGTGCATCACACACACATTAGTTGCACATTCAAAGACCTTATCATGAGGCAAACTGCATAAAATAGAAAAATAGAAAATTGCTTGTGTATGACAGCAGCAAGCAAAATACAAAGATTCAGAAAATCCAACAATCAGTTTGCACAGAATAACTGAGCCTGGAGAGGCTTGCCGAAACAATACTCCTCATCCCCCACATCTCAAAATAATTGAGCCTGGAGAGGCTCGCAGAAATAATACTCCCCAGAGAAACCTCAACTCACGCTCTTGGACTCAAAATCCCCAGCAAGAGCTATCAAAGCAAGATCGACGACATCCTCAATGGAAGTACGATCACCCAAGCAGAATATCCAAGTCAAAGGACTTAAACTTCCTCAGTGAAGATAGCTCTCCAACTCGAGTGTCGAGTGAGGCTAAGCCTGTAGAGGCTTCCTAAATAATACTCTGGGATACATAAGATCCCCAAATCCCCAGTCGCCTACTCAAGAGGCATCCCTGCAGAAGGAGAAAGAAAATAAAAATCAATAATCATTCCCCAAGTGGAATCTGGCTCTCAGCCAATCATTGAACGTCAAGCTGATATGCCTAACAGAAGAGGCTAATCAAAATCAACGACAATATCCCCCAGTGGATAACAGCCTACACAGAGGCAGCAAAATCAGAAAACCAAA
Source organism: Cajanus cajan (assembly GCF_000230855.2). Classification (NCBI taxonomy): domain Eukaryota; kingdom Viridiplantae; phylum Streptophyta; class Magnoliopsida; order Fabales; family Fabaceae; genus Cajanus; species Cajanus cajan. The sequence continues at coordinate 37,945,959 of NC_138525.1, forward strand.
AGAGACACCCGAACAAGGATAACCGGGATACTCCACCAACGTCGAAAGGACGTCAGCCAATCATAAGGCACCGCTCACATCAGAAAGAGCATCTTTGTGTCTATACCCCAAGGAGTCAGAAATTCCTCAAGGGTACCAACAATGCAATGCAAGTTGGGGCACAGGAACCTGTGAATGACTGCACATCCCCTAGACGGATCCCTGCGTTATCCAGCCCTCAGCGGCACAAAAATCAAAAAACAACCGTCGAAGCAGCATCGTGGACTGTGGAGACAAAATCATCACCAAATCCCTGGAAAGGAGATATTCACGCTACCCCGTCGTCACAAACACGGAGGTATGCAGCTTCCGGCTCGGACAATGAGCGAAGCTATCTCTGAAAAAGGGTACTCACCGCCTACCGTTGTCATAAAGATACTTAGCTTCCGGCTCGAACAAAGAGTGAAGCTAAGCCTGGAGAGACGGTACTTACAGCTTCCAGCTTGGGCAACAAGCAAAGCAAGGCCTGGAGAGGCAAAACTCATACTGCTCACCGTCGTCACAAAGGTGCTTAGCTTCCGGCTCGAACAAAGAGTGAAGCTAAGCCTGGAGAGGCGGTACTCAACCATCAGCGTCATCAGAGGCGCGTTGATGTCCAACTTCCGGCTCGGGCGTCGAGTGAAGTTGGCCTTGGAGAAGGTAAACTCAGCTACCGAGGATGTCAGAAGCGCCGAGGTATGCACCCACCTGGAGAGGCTACTCAACATTTTCCCACCGGAAGACGCTACAAGTCAGAAGGTCGGCACAATACCCGGACAATTGGGTCAACTCCTTTACTTGTCAGCCGATACACCAAGAGGCCGTCCGACTAAGTAAAGGGGGGGCAGCTGTAGACCCCTAAAATTGTCCGGGTCGGAAATAAAGCTTGAAGACTCTCGAAGACTGAAGGATAATCAGCCAGAAGGACTCCTCGAAGGCCCTAGGAGGGTTCTCTGTAGGTCCAGAGGTCTTAGAATAGCTCAAAATAAAGAAGTGGAGGGAAAAAGCCCAATACGGCCGTACTGAACTCAATACGGCCGTATTGAAGCTTCAATACGGCCATACTGAAGTCAGTACGACCGTATTGACACTTCAATACGACCGCTGCGAACTCAATACGGGCGTATTGAAATTTCTGACTTTCAATACGACCGTATTGAACCCCAATACGACCGTATTGAAGTTCAAAAATTTCAATACGGCCGTATTGGCCCTGTAGGCCGTACTGCGCCTATTCCCTATAAATATGACGTCAATTGGACGTCATTCCAGACTTTTCAACATAGTTTGAACCCTCTCCTTGAGTATTCTGGGGTTTTTGAGCAGTGTTCTGCCCTAGAAATCACTCGGAGAGTTGATCCGACGAAGTTCTTGAGCCCCGAGCCATTTTGCTTGAGGATCGAACCTAGTCGAGGGGAAATCTTTTTGATTCCCTTAGTTAAAATTTTGTTCTAGGAGAGCGAGGAGCGGGCTTGTAGAGCGAGGGAACGCCAAAACGCTTCCCAGTTCATTTTTTATAAAAAGCACGCTTCAAGAGGTTTCCCTTCAATCCTTCCTTTTACTGCTTTCTGTGTGCATATTTAAACTGTCATCATGTAGATAGTCAAATCATAATTGTTTAGAATAAATAGGGGTAATTTAGTAATTTTACGCTGTTATTTTAGAAAATAATCTGTCATAGGGAACCCGAAAGGGGCGCTGTGGGGTGCTAACACCTTCCCCACGCGTAACCGACTCCCTTACCCAACTCTGGTTGTAGTGGCCAAAGTTGATTTTTAAATCAATTGCCTTATCCCTTTTTCCAATGTTTTGAGTAAAACATTGGTGGCGACTCCACGAACCCTCCTTTTATGAAAACCACTAATCCATGGAGGGTCCCGCTTGGGATTAATATGGATTAGTGAGCCTTTTAATAAAATTGCTCGTTTGACGAGATCTCAGTTTGAGAATAAGTCATTCTAGCAATCCACATTTTTCAAACAAATAAATGAGTCCAACCATCCTTCGCGAATGCCGAAAGCCCGTTTCGGGCCGGTGGCGACACTTGGGAGCTTTATCATGAAGATCTTCGGGAGTGTAGATCCTGCCACTCCTAGTCATGCCCCCAAATCCAGCGATGTTAGAGATATCACTGTCGGCAGAAGAATGGATGTCGTATATCCACGGCACAACCTTATTTGATTCGTAGGGGAAAGGTCTTGGAGCAGTGATCCTTAACGGTGTTGGACCTTCCCCTTTGTTTGTCTTGATTACCAACAACTGAGTTGACGTGTGTTCGCTTGGCGCGGTTGTTGGCTTGCATTTAATAACAAATGGCGTGCGATCCATTCTGAACATACGCATCGCTTAATCCTTTCTTTTTATTTAAAATGAATTACTAGGAGGGATGTATGAAATGTAAACCTAGATCCCTCCATGATCTTTGATAAGAATGCATGATATGTGATGATGGCGTTGAATATGCATGCATTGTGTTTATTCAACTAAGCATTATCATGTTTTCGGGATGCTCCTAAGATGATGCATGATATTGCTTGATTTGGATAAATATCTTTTTTTTTTTTTTGGATATTTTTCTTTGAGTATTTTTTTGGGTGAAAAGGGAAACTACCTATATGAATGTGATGAAGGTAGATGTTAACACCATGTAATGGAAGATTCTTATTCCTATTTATTTTTATTTTAAAAGGGAATGTTGTATGTTTAAAGAATGCAATGTATGCTCAAACAATGTCACATAAACAATGCACAAACAATTCACTCATCCACGAACAGTCACGGAGAGAGTCCAAGAAGTGTGAAAAAGTGTCAAATGACGTCCAAATGACGTCTTATTTATAGGGGTGAGGCGCAGTACGGCCCCTGGTTTCAATGCGGCCCGTATTGAAGTTTTGAACTTCAATACGGCCGTATTGAATTCAATACGGCCGTATTGAGGTTCCAAAACATCAATACGGCCGTATTGGTTTCAGTACGGCCGTATTGCAGTTCAAAAATGCAATACGGGCCGTTCTGAGCTCCGAAGAGGCCGTATTGAGCTCCACTCCTCTCACTTTCTTATTTTTAGCTACTCTAAGACCTCTAAACCTACAGATAGTCATCCTATGGTCTTCTGGGAGTCCTTCTGGCTGACTTTCCATTGATCTTTGAGAGTCTTCGAGTCTTATTTCCGACCCGGACAATTTTAGGGGTCTACAAAGATTAAGCAACGAGAAGAAAAACTTTTGAAAAAAATAAATAAAAGTAAAAGTCAAAAAAGTTCCTCAAGGAGCTCAACCAAGAGTTCCAATGATTCTCAAAGCCAAGAAAATGATGGTAGTTTGAATATGGATGCATACTACCAACCTACACCTAGGAGAGTCATTAAAGAACCCAAAGTGAGGGAATCAAGGGTTGATCTCCCTTACTTTCATGGAAAAGAGGATGTAGATGCCTACTTGGATTGGGAGATGAAAGTAGAGCAAATCTTCACTTGTCATAAAGTAGGTGAGGAGAGAAAAGTTTCCCTAGCCACCCTAGCTTTCCAAGGACAAGTCATGTATTGGTGGACATCCTTGGAAAGAGAGAGAAGACTTAACAATGACCCTCCAATCACTTATTGGAATGAGTTGAGGAGTGCTATGAGAAGAAGGCACATTCCTTCTTATTATAGTAGGGAGCTTATGGATAAGCTCCAAAGACTCCAACAAAAGAACATGAGTGTGGAGGAGTATAGACAAAAAATGGAGTTGTATCTCATGAGGGCTGGGATAAGGGAGGAAGAAAGATTGACCATTGCTAGATTTTTGAGTGGTCTAAATTTTGATATTAGAGATAGGGTTGAGTTACTCCCTTATAGGGACCTTGATGATTTGGTCCAACTTTGTATAAGGGTGGAACAACAAAATTTGAGAAAAAGTTCTTTTAAAGGCAAAACTCAATCTAGCTCTTATATCAAGAAAGACTACAAGAGGGAGGGTCAATATGATTCCTCTAAGAAATTTGGCAAGGGTCTAGAAAAAGAAAAAGAAAATGAAAAAGAGAAAAATAAAAATGTTGTCACTTCTAGTAGTAAGACTAGTGACATCAAATGCTTTAAATGTCTTGGGAGAGGCCACATAGCTTCTCAATGCCCCACTAAAAAGGTGATGATTTTGAAAGGACAAGACATTTATAGTAGTGTTGATGAATATAGTTCTACCACTTCAAGTGATAGTGAAACAAGTGAGGAAAACCATCCAATTGAAAGTGCATATCCTTATGATGGTCAACTTCTTATGATTAGAAGGCTTCTAGGAAGCCAACCTCATGAGTCTCACCTTTCACAAAGAGAGAATATTTTTCATACAAGATGTAAAATTTTTGATAATGCTTGTTCTCTCATTGTGGATAGTGGCTCTTGGTGGAGAAGCTTTATCTTACTCCTACTCCCCATCCGAAACCATATCAACTTCATTGGATTAATGAAGATGGGGATATTAATGTAAATAAACAAGTGAAAGTCAAGTTTTCTATTGGTAACTATGAAGATCAAGTGGTTTGTGACATAGTTCCAATGGAAGCTTGCCATATTTTGTTGGGAAGGCCATGGCAATTTGACAAGAAAACCATGCATAATGGCCTAACCAATGAAATTACTTTCACTCACAAAGAAAAGAAATTTGTACTTCATCCTTTGTCTCCTTCACAAGTGATAGAGGATCAAGTACAAATGAAAAAGAAAAGAGAAGAAGAAAAAAAAAACTTGATTAAAAAAAGAAGAAGAGAAAAAGCATAAAACTTCAAAGAAGAAGAAGGAAGAGCAATCTCTTCCAATAGAAGGAATTCAACAAGAAACTTTAAAACAAACCCTAATTATTGAAAAGCCTTCTTATCTTCCTCTTTGTAGAAGTGTGCTTAAGTGTCATAATTTAAGACTTGAACTTAATTCTTTACCTCTTGAAGTTTCTCAATTATTAAAAGAATTTGATGATATATTCCCTAGTGAAGGTCCAAAGGGTCTTCCTCCTTTTAGGGGTATAAAACATCAAATTGATTTTGTGCCTGGAGCTAGTCTACCCAATAGACCAGCCTATAGGACAAATCCTCAAGAAACTAAAAAGATAGAGAATCAAGTCCAAGAATTGTTGGATAAGGGGTGGGTGCAAAAGAGTTTGAGTCCCTATGTTGTACCTGTATTGTTAGTGCCCAAAAAATATGGAAAATGGAGAATGTGTTGTGATTGTAGGGCCATTAAGAATATCACAATCAAGTACAGGCACCCAATCCCTAGACATGATGATATGCTTGATGAATTACATGGTGCTATTATATTTTCTAAAATTGATCTTAAGAGTGGTTGTCACCAAATAAGAATCAAAGAGGGTGATGAGTGGAAAACTGCTTTTAAGACCAAATTTGGATTGTATGAGTGGCTTGTTATGCCTTTTGGTTTAACTAATGCACCAAGTACATTCATGAGGCTTATGAATCATGTCTTGAGAGAGTGTATAGGTAAATTTGTTGTTGTTTATTTTGATGTCATCTTAATCTATAGTAGGTCTCAAGATGATCACTTAGGACATCTTAGAGAAGTTTTGATGATCCTTAGGAAAAACCACTTATTTGCAAATCTTGAAAAATGTACTTTTTGTGTGGATCATGTGGTTTTCCTAGGGTTCATTGTAAGAAAAGATGGGGTTCGTGTGGACCCCGAGAAAATCAAAGCCATTCAAGAGTGGCCTAAGCCTAAAAATGTTAGTGAAGTTAGGAGTTTTCATGGATTAGCAAGTTTTTATAGAAGATTTGTTCTTAACTTCTCTAGCATTGCTTCACCCTTGAATGAGCTTGTTAAAAAAGATATTTTATTTGAATGGACTTCAAAGCATGACCAAGCATTTCAACTTCTTAAGGATCAACTTACTAATGCACCCATATTAGCTCTACCAAATTTTGGAAAGACTTTTGAGCTAGAATGTGATGCATCAGGAGTTGGCATAGGGGCTGTGTTATTGCAAGGAGGACACCCTATTGCATATTTTAGTGAAAAACTAAAAGGTGCCTCCCTCAATTACCCCACCTATGACAAGGAGTTATATGCCTTGGTTAGGGCTTTACAAACTTGGGAACACTATCTAGTGTCCAAAGAGTTTGTCATCCATAGTGACCATGAGTCACTTAAATATTTAAGAGGTCAAGGTAAGTTAAATAAGAGGCATGCCAAATGGTTAGAGTTCCTTGAACAATTTCCATATATTATTAAATTCAAGAAAGGAAAATCAAATATTGTAGCTGATGCTTTATCTAGAAGACATACTTTGCTTGTGTCTCTAGGTACTCAAATTCTTGGATTTAATAATATTAGGGAGTTGTATGAGGAAGATCTTGAGTTTGGTGATAATTATAAAAAATTCCAACAAAAAGCTTTTGATGGTTTCTATATGGCTGAGGGGTATTTGTACAAAGAAGGAAGGTTATGTATACCCCAAGGATCCATTAGGAAACTATTAATTAAAGAGAGTCATGAAGGTGGGCTTATGGGGCACTTTGCTGTTGATAAAACCCTTAGTTTGCTAAAGGAAAAATTTTATTGGCCCCATATGCGAAAGGATGTCCAAAGGCATTGTTTTAGATGTTTGGCTTGTTTACAAGCCAAGTCTAAAGTGATGCCTCATGGTACATACACACCTTTGCCTGTTGCTTCTTCCCCTTGGGTAGATATTAGCATGGATTTTGTGCTAGGTTTACTTAGAACCCAAAGGGGAATGGATTCTATCTTTGTGGTTGTGGACCATTTCAGTAAAATGGCTCATTTCATTCCATGCCACAAAGTAGATGATGCAAGCAACATTGCAAAACTCTTCTTTAGAGATGTGGTTAAACTCCATGGACTTCCTAGGACAATAGTTTTAGATAGAGATACTAAGTTCCTAAGCCACTTTTGGCGTGTCTTATGGTCAAGACTAGGAACCAAACTCCTCTTTTCAACTACTTGTCATCCTCAAACAGATGGCCAAACTGAGGTAGTGAATAGGTCTCTGTCTACTATGCTTAGGGCAGTCCTAAAGGGCAATCACAAATCTTGGGATGAGTATTTGCCTCACATTGAATTTGCCTACAATAGGGTAGTTCACAAAACTACCAATATTTCTCCTTTTGAAGCTGTTTATGGGTTTAATCCTTTGAATCCTTTAGACTTGATACCTCTTCCTAATGTTGAGCATTTCATTCATAAGGAAGGGGCTTCAAGGGTTGATTTTGTTAAGAAACTTCATGAAAGGATTAAAACTCATATTCAAATTCAAAATGAGAAGTATGCCCAACAAGGAAGTAAAGGCAAGAAACCTATGATCTTCGAGGAAGGTGATTGGGTTTGGCTTCACTTAAAAAAAGAACGTTTTCCACAACAAAGGAAGTCCAAACTCAGTCCTAGAGGAGATGGTCCCTTTCAGGTCTTACAGCATATCAATGATAACGCTTATAGACTTGATTTACCCTCTGATTATGGAGTCAGCACTACTTTTAATGTTAGTGATCTCAAACCTTTTGTAGGTGCTAGTGATGATGAGGAAGAGTCTTCAGATTCGAGGACGAATCCTTCTCAAGAGGGAGGGAATGATGGAAGAGCATGGGCTAAAGGCCCAACCACTAGAGCCATGGCTAGGAGATTACTTGAAGACTTGTCTGTTTCAGAGCTTAGTGGGCCCAATGGGCTTGGTGGGCCTAGGGTGCTTCTCACTTGGACTTTAATTGATTAAACACCATGTCTTATTACATTTTCTTAGCATAGGAAGTTACTTTGATATTGGTCTTGCATTTTGACCATAGATTAGGGTTCTTAATTTTTGGGCTTGAATTTGGGCTTCATGGGCTTTGGGCTTTTGATACCCAATATTGGGCTCATTCTTCTTCTTGAAATTATTCCTATTCATTGTATTTCTTTGACCAATGTATTTCGGTCATTAGATTAGGTTTATATGAAGTATACATTAATAGGTGCATTAGGGTTCATTCATATGTCATTTAGAAGTAATTTGATTTGAATTTGAGTCACATGGAATGCATGGGGAGGATCCGGCCATATGAGCTCCAAATTCAATTCAAATAACTCCCAAATGACATTAGGATGAAGGTACCATCCGGTTTAGTCATTTAATTGGCTGAAGTTTGAATTTCAAATTCAAATTTGAAATTTCAAACTTGGCGCCAATTGTGTCTACTAGGATTGGCGCCAACTTGACCTAGTTTTTCACCTATAAGTGTAGCTCTCCCACCTTGTACAAACACTTTTGATAATATAGAATTTCTGAATGCATTTTCAGCAATTCTCAAGAGTCACCGAAGTTCTAAGAGAGAGCAAGAGAGAGTGCCTTCAAAACACCTTAGGAAACCCTAGTTCCTTCTCTTTGAAGTGAGCAATCTCTTGATTGCTTGAGCTTGGATGCTTCCTTCTAGGCTTAAGCCTTTCAATCCACGAGTTCTCATCCTTCTAAAGTGTGCAACACTTTGGACCTTTCTCCTTTGAAGAAGATCCGTGCCTAGGAGAAGCTAAGGAGAAGTCCATTCATCACTTCTTCTACTTCTTCTATCATAGATATTTGCTTCTTCGTCATCTTTAGATGTTGTGTCGAGGTCTTCCCAGGTGGCCATCATGGATTTCTTCTTTTTGTAGGAGATCAACTTCTTCTTTTCTTTTTCTTTTTCCTTTTCCTTTTCTTTTTCAAGTTCTAGACATTATGTTTTGTAATGTCCAGGTTTCTTACACTCATAGAACAATGGTTGTGCCCTTTCTCTAGGAGTTTTTCTATATTTTCTCCATCGTATTCCTTCCTTTTTCTTCATTATTAAATGAATCTTCCTTGATAGAAAAGATACTTTATCGTCTGTGTCGCAGGTCCCTTCATTGTAGGTTCCATCAAACCTATCATCTGCCTTTAGAGCTTTTAAGGAAGATGGTGTAGGTTCTGTCTTTTGCACATTTAGCGCAATAGACTTTTGTTTTCTCCCAACATCGTCTTGTTGCATCTCTAACTCATGAACCTTAAGCGGTCCAATGACTTCCTCCAGGGAGAGTTTTTCCAGATTCTTGGATGCTCTCAGAGTAGTAACCTGTGGTCTCCATTTCCTAGTTAAACTTCAAAGTACTTTGTCAATGTGATCAAAGTTATCATAAGTTCTACCTAGAAAGGAGAGTTCATTAACAGTGTTTGGAATCTTCTAAACATAGTTTGTATGGATTCACTTTCCTTCATTTCAAAGATTTAATACTTACGTGCCAACAAGCTTAGCTTGTTGCACTTTACCTCTAGGGACCCCTCGTAGGTCAGAGCTAGGGTGTCCCACATCTGTTTAGCACTTCTAAAGTTGTGAACTTTAGGGTATTCTTTTTCAGACAGAGCACACATGAGTGCGTTGCGTGCTTTGGAGTTCAACATAAATATTTGTCTTTATTCTTCACTTCGTTGTGCCTTGGGCATCTCTCTACCAGGTTGATCTAGTGGGATGTAGTTTCTTTGTTCGAAAACGTCCCACATGTCTATATGACAAGCATCAAAGAATGCAATCATTCTTTGTTTCCAGTAGTCATATTTTGTCCCTCTGAAGAGGGGTGGGCGGTTCACCGCTTGTCCTTTGTTTTCCATGATCGTTATCCCTGTAGTGTTAGATGCTCAACCCAAGGGGTCAAGCTCTGATACCAACTGAAGTTAGCGAAAATACACACAAAAGGGGGGGTTGAATGTGTGTGTGCCTGTTTTGAAGGTAGATTTTTCAAAGTTGCTTTGCAACAATATTTTTTCCTTTTTTGAATGAATAAAGTGTTCAATCACGATTGAAAACTTGTGCAGGCTTGTATGACTAAAAATTTTGTCTAACAAAACTGATCGTCTACTTCAAGAAACAAGTTCGGTGAGTTTATTTTCTATCTGGAAGGTTTTATCGTCCAATAAAAAGAATTGTTTCTTAAACAAGATAAGCTGTTGTGTTTTTGTCTAACAGTTTGTTGAAAAGAAAATGGATGAAAACGAAGTGAGTATAAGAAAAGGTATGCACATATGTTTATACTGGTTCACTCAATCTAAGCTACGTCTAGTTTCCTTCAACCGAAGGGTTCCACTAATCTGAGAGGATTACAAGTATTCTCAACCACTTCTGGCTCGTCAACTTGACGCTAGTATTCTTAACCACTTCTAGTTCTCCAAGTATTCTTGACCACTTCTTGCCCGCTAGCTTCACTCACTAGCGCTAGTATTCTCAACCACTTCTGGTTCACAAGTATTCTTTCTATCAGCCTCATCAGGCTTTACATTAAATGAGGGTGTTGAGTGTGTTTGCAACTATCACAAAAAGGATAAAATAGTTTCTACACTCACTAAGGTGTGTAACCTTAGTTTTATAGGAATAAGTGTCTAAGTGTTGTGTTTACTCTCATAAAGAGGATAGGATATTAGCAACACTCACTAAGATAAGCTATCTTAGCTTTTTACACAGATATACAAGAAATGCTTTGAGAAGAAATGTAGCTTATGCCCTTTCTCTTTCTTTTTCTTATTGCATGTTTTCTCTTTTTTTTTCTCTACATATTCTTCTTCTTTGCCTTGATACTTGTAGCCTATTGATAAATCTGCCCATTGTTTTTCTTTGAATATATCCGTTAAAACGGAGCTTTATGTCGTTGCAAATGGAGGCTTGTTCATTGCTATGTAAATCTTTTCATTTAATGCATTTGATCTTGCATTAAATGTTTGCTTGTATACGTGAAGTCCTTTTGTGTAGTTGATTGTTTCAATGTCTGACTTCAATCATGATCTAGGCATATTTGTACTTTTCTCATCAGTTTAGCTACCGCGGTGTTGTCTTTTTCTGAAAAGTAGGTGTCATTTCTCTTACGCACGCAACTTTGACTTGTGAATCCACGCTTGCCTATTTTTCTTCTTTCTGTATTCACGTTTGATATCCTTTTGTGTTTCTTGTATGATTTCACTCAATATGATTAGTGGACTTCAGACACGCTTCATTACTTTTCGACTGCGTCTGGATATTGGATTCTTCGTCTGGTCTTGACTACCTTTTACATATGGTCATGAGAGTGATAACTTTGTCTCCTAGTTCATTCGGTTCTATCTAATGATTTCGTCACTTCATGTTGATGTCTGTCCAACTTGCGTCCCATGCTTGACTTAGAATCATACAGTGTTTGTTTTGGTCTTACATCTGATTCCTCATGCTTCAGCTGTTAGATTCATCTTATCTTGTATTTTGATTATACCTGAATTGACCTTAGTCTTGATACTAGCTTCTGCCATCTTCTGATGTCTTGTCCAACTCGATTATGCTTTGATCATTCTTACCCTTCATTTTTCCTGAACTTATTGTCATTTATCTGAAACACTAATACACATGTCAGCAATAACAATATGTATTATATTTTTCATATTCAAAACCTCGGTGGGAATTGCAAATGCGCTTCGTCTAACTTAAAAATCTGAACCAACCCCCTTACTTCGTGTTTTAACCTTTGATAAAGAATGGATGGTCCTTGGGAGACGAACTAGGAAAGCTTCCTAGTACTGCATTTAATTTTTTTATTTGACCGGATACGGGTTTGATCAGTAGGGTACCGATTTAGGGTGTTGCAGGGTGCCTAATACCTTTTCTACATGTAATCGACCCCCGAGCCTAATTTTGGCTACGAAGGCCATTATGGTAATTTAAAAAATTTCAAAAACCATTGCTTAGGGATTAGTATGGTTTTTGAGCATTCCCTAACCGATGAGATTTTCAATATGGAGGTCCAAACTATCTATGGGCAAGATCACAAGTTTTTGGGTTCCAATAGATGGCGACTACACTAGAGAAGCTTTAAAAGGGTCAGGCCTAATAAATGATGAAATTAGTAATATAAAAATAATAGTTCAAATATTTTTCCCTTTACCTTGCTTTTTTTTTACATGTAAACTTTTATTTGTTTAGCTAAGATATCTGCATGTTTGTTTAAATAATTGAACAGACTCAAACATCATCAAGAGGCCCAAAAGTACAAAGGGCTTAAATAATATGATGGAGTCTCTCCTTCCATGGTTGATGATGGTGTGTTGAAGGGAGACACCTTGCCCATGATCTAGGCTCACCAAAGGATAGACAAAAGGGAGGTTTATGGTGAAAAAGGAAGCTAGGCGTGAGATAGTGTTGAATGGCGGAAGTGTATGGTGAACAGTGTATGGTTGCTCAAGGTTGGCTCACTCCAAGTGTAGGTTGAGGCCACTCTAGGGTTTCACTCTCCAAGGGTGGAGAATGAAGGGGGTTAGCCGAAGTTAACCTAGTGACTAAGGAAGAGATGTTGAGGCATAAAATGCTCACTCAAAATCTATATAATCCAAAGTATTTACAAGGTGTGGTGCATTGGGTATTTATAGGAGGGGAGGCATCTAGGGTTGTATTTGGAGTAGGAAAATGAACTCCAAATGAAATGCAAATGAACCCTAGATGCAACTTGGTGGCCAAGGATGGAATCTTTGGGTTTAGATTGGCTATATCTAGGTGCATGATAAGACCATGCAACCTTTGCCCTCCACTTGGGCCTAAGCCTTTCTAACACCAAACATAGACCCAATAACACCAAAAACATGCGTCACCCTCTAATTAACACCCTAGCCCAAAATTAAAAACCTAATTATCTAGAGCACCCCATAATACAAGGGTAAAATGGGAAATACAAGGGAAAATAAATTCTAAGTCCTAAACACCCCAAAATACAAGGGTAGAATTGGAAATATAAGTAAAATAAATTCTATGACTAAAATACCCCAAAGTACAAGGGTAAATTTGGAATAAAGCAATAAAATTCTATACTACTCAAATTGGTCATAGCCATGAACCATGTGATGGGTTTCACATGAAGTACCAAGGATGGTCCTCCATCATCCCCTCCTTCTTGAGAAGGATTTGTCTTCAAATCTTTAAGCTCTTCATTCCATTGATCCTTCAAAAGATGTGAAACCACAATTTAGGGAAGTAAAAATACTAAAACTTAGCTATGAAATCCTTAAGTACAAAATTTGTTGAATGAAAGGGTTAGGGTCATTGGGGAAAGCCAAAAGGCATAACCATATAAGAAAATTTTCAAAAGTTATGGTGACCCCATGTAATTCATTCATCAAATTGTCTATCTTAGGGATTGGGTGCCTATATTTTATTGATGGCTTTCTAAATTGGTGCACATCCTCTATTGTCATCTTTTTTTGGCACCAAAAGAATGAGGATGGCACAAGGGTTAAGGTTCTCTTGAACCTAGCCCTTTGTCTTCAAAGGAAAATTCTTTTTTTTCTTTTCTTTTCTTTTTGTTTTTGTTTTTGCTTTTCTCCTCCTCATCTTTCTTAGCTTTTAATTTGAGTTGGTCCTCATTCACTTGAGAAGGTGATAGAGGACACCACACAAATTTCTTTCCCAAGTGTTGGAAACTTATTTTATTGGTGAGGCCATCATGAATTGTTTGCTTGTCAAATTGCCATGGCCTCCCAAGTAATACATGACTAACCTCCAATGGCACTATGTCACACAAAACTTCTTCTTTATAATTGCCAATGGAGATTGGTATGCTTGCTTGTTGGTTAACTACAATACCTCTCTCCTCATTGATCCATTGCATTCTATAAGGTTTAGAATGAGGTTTTGTAGTCAAAGCTAGCTTATCAACCAATCGAGTGATACAACAATTTGAAGTAGACCCACTATCTACAATGAGAGAACAAGTGTTTTCTAAGACCTTGCATTTTGTTTGAAACAAGTTCTCTCTTTGTGAATTGTCAATTTCACTAGATTGATTGTTAAGGAGCCTTCTAACCAACAATAAGTCTCCTTCACAAGGTAAGATTTCTTCCTCGGATTCTAAAACTTCTTCTTCACCACTTGAAGATGAGGAAGTAGCTTCATCAAGGCTACTATAGTGATCTTGGCCCTTTAAAAGCATGGTTTTCTTGGTGGGACATTGTGAAGCAATGTGCCCACGGCCAAGACACTTGAAACACTTGATGTCACTTGTTTTAGTGTCTTTGGAAGATGCCTTAAAAAATGGTTTTTCTTTTTCTTTTTCTTTTTCTTCATTGGAAGAAGGTTGGGAAGAGTGGCCCTCCTTCTTAAAACTCTTGGAATAAGAGGGAGTGGAGTCTTTTCGAAAAGGTTTTCTTGTAAGTTGATGCTCCACTCTTGAACAAAGTTGAACTAGTTCATTCAAATCCCTATAAGGTAAAAGTTCAACTTTGTCTCTTATTTCAAGATTAAGACCACTTTGAAATCTAGAGATTGTGGTCCTCTCTTCCTCCCTAATCCCAGCCCTCATCATGAGCAACTCCATAAATTGCCTATATTCTTCCACACTAGATGACCCTTATTTCAATCTTTGTAGCTTGTCCATAAGCTCACGGTCATAGTATGGAGGAATATGCCTCCTTCTCAAGGCACTACGGAGTTCATTCCAATATTGAATTGGAGGCTCATGGTTAATTCTTCTTTCTTTTTCTAAGCAGGTCCACCAATACATGGCATGCCCTTGGAAGCTAAGGGTTGCCAAAGAAACCTTTCTCTCTTCACTCACTCCATGGAAAGAAAATAGTTGTTCTACTTTCATTTCCCAATCCAAATAAGTTTCAAAATTGTCTTTGCCATGAAATGGGGGAAGAGGGATGTGGGGTTCTGATGGCATCCTTACTTGCATGAACTTGAGATGATGAGCAAGGAGGAGGACGCCTTCTCCAAGGATCAAGTTCTTCAAAGGTGGACCAAGGTTTTAGGGTGGATGATGATGGAATGGACGAAAATGAAGGTTGGGTAGAAGGTGTTTGAGGAAATGGTAGGGTTTGGCCGAAAATAGCCAAGGGTGACTAAGGAAAGATATAAAGGCACTAAAGGCTCTCTTTATATTCAATATCCAAAGTATTTACAAGGTGTGGGGTGTTGGGTATTTATAGGAGGGGAGGCATCTAGGGTTGCATTTGGAGTAGGCAAATGCATTCCAAATGAAATGCAAATGAACCCTACATGCAACTTGGTGGCCAAGGATGGAATCTTTGGGTTTAGATTGGCTATATCTAGGTGCATGATAAGACCATGCAACCTTTGCCCTCCACTTGGGCCTAAGCCTTTCTAACACCAAAAATAGATCCAATGAACACCAAAAAAATGTGTCACCCTTCTAGTTAACACCCTAGCCCAAAATTAAAAATCCTAATCATCTAGAGCACCCCATAATACAAGGGTAAAAAGGGAAATACAAGGGAAAATAAATTCTAAGTCCTAAACACCCCAAAATACAAGGGTAAAATTGGAAATACAAGTAAAATAAATTCTATGATTAAAAAGAACTTAGGAGCTAAGGTCCAAAAGTGGTCTCACTAACCCATTCCTCTTGCCTCCTTTAATATATCACCTCTTGGTCTTCTCGGCCTTAGTGTTATTCCATCAGGTTCCCTATTGGAAGACTCCCTATGTCTATGTTGCCTTGGGGGTCTTTGATAGTAATCATCATTGTGATGACTACTATAGAAGATATCACTTAGAGGTTGGGTATGATGCCCTTCCTCCTCATGAACACTTGAATGAAACATATGCCCCTTACTTTTTGAGGATTTAGGAGAAGTGACTCTTGGTTTTGAACCACTAGCCTCTCCTCCCACAACTAGTCTTTCAAGCAACCTTTTTATTTCCTCATTATTTTTTTCAAACTCTTTTTCTTTTCTTCTCAACTCTTCCTCTCTTTTTATATTTTCCTCTTCTTTTTTTCTTAGGTACTCTTTTAGTTGCCTAAGTTCATCCCTAACACTAGACCTAGTACTACAAGAGTTATGACCATGTACACTAGAATGATCACTCATCTTTGATCAAGAAAAGGTTTTCACAAAGTTGTTTTCAAAAAGGTTTGAAAAAAGATTTTCACAAAGAGTGAGTGATAAAAGGGTTTTCACAAAAAGGTTTTTCAAAATGCAAGATAGGTAGGAAAGGCCTAAGTGTACAAAGTGAACTTTCAAAGGGAGGTGGACTACAAAGAATCACTTAATAACCACACCTTATCAAGTAAAAATCACTAAGCCTTTTCCACTTTTCTTACAAAACAATTTGGCACAACAATAGTGTGTGTGTGCACGTTAACCCTAATAGGCAAAAACAAGCCTTCTAAACGGAATTGGAGACAAAGATAAAACCCTAACAATTATACTACCAAAAACTATAAAACATGCAAAAGGAAAGCACTTAAAACATACTCTAGTCGAAGTCCTAGGTGAAGGTTTTCAAATCACCTTCAACTACACGAACTAAAACCAAAGTGAAGAGGTTTAGGAATGGCCAATTACAAACCAAAATGAATGAAACCAAGGCCAAAAACACAAGAGGCCGAAAAAGAAAATCAAGCAAAAAAAATATGAAAACTCAAAAATTCAAGGTCTTCAAACTCCTCCACTTGGGTTCCTTTACAAAGAGCAAACTTGTTAGTCCTCTCCAAGTGTTTAGACACTCCTTTTGGTGTGGTGTCAATCCCTCCAAAGGCTAGGTTTTGATTCGGTTCACTCCTCCACTCAAATCCACCAAAGGTGTGCTAGTTTGCTAGATAGGTTCTTCACCTACAAACAAAATGAAACCAACCCAAAGAGCAAGAGTCCAAGAAATAAAAACTAAAAAAGGCACAATTAGGAAAGGTTAAACTCAGAGAGAATTGATTGAGACAAAACAAAAGAGGCCAAAGAAAATACAAACTAAAATTAAGACATAATTAAAAAGGAAGCACACAAAAGAGTATTCCTAGAAAGGCACTAGAATGGATTAGTGTTTAAGCCCACTTGATTAAGTCTTTTATGAATTTTGGTCCAGCCACTTTTAAGGTCTCAAAAATAGGTTCCAAATGTCACAAGTCCAACTCCCAAATGCATAGGTAAAGGTCCAAGTCCACAAGTCTAGCAACAAGTCCTTTTTGGTCCAAAATTTTTTTTTTGATACTTTTTTTTTGTTCTATTTTCACGTCAATTTTTTTTTTTGATGTTCCTTGGGTCCAATTTCTTTTCTTTAATGTTCAGCCCATTGTTGCTTAGGTTTTGCACTTGTGGGTGGTGAAAATTAGGTCAAGTTTAGGAGAAAGAGATGAGGACAAGTGGTGGTTTCTTAGAGGTGCTTTAGGGAATCTTTTTAGTGGAATTGGTTTTGTACTATTTAGGACAATTTGTTTTGTACTAAATTTTCAGCACACCTCTTAGATTCTTTTAGGATTATCAATCATCAAATATAGACCATCACAAGTGGGAATGCAAGGGAAAAGTGGGCAGCAATTTATATGCATGTGCAAGGAAGCATTTTACACATGGAAACCCAAAAAATTCAAGGAACATGCTAGAACTAAGTAGCATGCATGAATGACTCCTAGAAAGCTTTTATATGTCACGCCCACTATTATGGTATTTTTGGCTCATGCATTCATGCAAAGTGTTTGGCACATACATGGAATTTTTTTGTAGACAAAATATAGGAAACATAAAATGACAAAACTTAGGTGGATTCAAAAATCAAAAGCATGTTCATAGCATGTTCTTCATGTTCATGTGAGACTCAACCTAAAAATTAGAAAAGCATGGCAAATACCTAACAATGGAAACCTAAAATGTTCAAGGAAGGTTCACAAGGAACAAGAATATGAACCCAAAGCATTCGGCCATACAAAGAAAGGCATTAAAGAAGACAAAGACCGAATGGAAAGAAAAAGACAAGAAGACAAGGAAGACAAAGTTTTTACCCTTGATGAACCTTGGCTCTAGATACCACTTGATGGAGTCTCTCCCTCCATGGTTGATGATGGTGTGTTGAAGGGAGACACCTTGCCCATGATCTAGGCTCACCAAAGGTTAGACAAAAGGGAGGTTTATGGTGAAAAAGGAAGCTAGGCGTGAGATAGTGTTGAATGGCGGAAGTGTATGGTGAAAGGTGTATGGTTGCTCAAGGTTGGCTCACTCCAAGTGTAGGTGGAGGCCACTCTAGGGTTTCACTCTCCAAGGGTGGAGAATGAAGGGGGTTAGCCGAAGTTAACCTAGTGACTAAGGAAGAGATGTTGAGGCATAAAATGCTCACTCAAAATCTATATAATCCAAAGTATTTACAAGGTGTGGTGCATTGGGTATTTTTAGGAGGGGAGGCATTTAGGGTTGCATTTGGAGTAGGCAAATGCAATCCAAATGAAATGCAAATGAACCCTAGATGCAACTTGGTGGCCAAGGATGGAATCTTTGGGTTTAGATTGGCTATATCTAGGTGCATGATAAGACCATGCAACCTTTGCCCTCCACTTGGGCCTAAGCCTTTCTAACACCAAAAATAGACCCAATAACACCAAAAACATGCGTCACCCTCTAATTAACACCCTAGCCCAAAATTAAAAACCTAATTATCTAGAGCACCCCATAATACAAGGGTAAAATGGGAAATACAAGGAAAAATAAATTCTAAGTCCTAAACACCCCAAAATACAAGGGTAGAATTGGAAATATAAGTAAAATAAATTCTATGACTAAAATACCCCAAAGTACAAGGGTAAATTTGGAATAAAGCAATAAAATTCTATACTACTCAAATTGGTCATAGCCATGAACCATGTGATGGGTTTCACATGAAGTACCAAGGATGGTCCTCCATCATAATAGCTCGGAAAGAGCCATTCCCAAACTAGAATGGGCCATTACAAATCATCAAAAATGCCTAAAAACCCTAGGATAGAACGAGTCATTCCAAATCCAGGACAGGCCATTATGACCTATGTTGTTATGAGCAAAATATTAATTTGGAATGGGCCGTTCCAAATTCAAATTTTGGCTATAACGAACTAATTTGGAACACCTCATTCCGATGACCAGAACGGTCATTCCAATTATATTTAAGGCCTATAAATAGATGCCTCGTGCATAATGCTCAAAAATGGAAGTTGGACCGAAACTAACTAAAGTTGGATCGGAAAATCTTGCCATCTAAGACTAGATAGCTCTAAAATTCTCTCTCTCTCTCTCTCTCTCTCTTTCTCTCTCCCTTTTGTATTTCTTGAGTATTGTGAGGATACTTGTAGAGAGCAAAGGGTTTCCAAAACGCGCCTTTAACCCAACATTGGAAGAATATTCAATAAAAGCTTGCATCGGAGGTACTTTCATCAAATTTCTTCTTTCTCTTTTAATATTTTGTTCTTATAATAATCGTGATAAATATATGATAATCATGTCGATATACTAGGTTCAAACGTGTGGGGTTTAAAACCCTAAACCCTAAACCTCCAATTCAATTTTGGAATAAACTGAAATGCCTTGAGAAGGAGGCATATTCCTTCATACTATAACTGAGAGCTTATAGATAAGCTTCAAAGGTTGAGACAAGATCAATCAAGTATGGAAGAATATAGGCAACAAATGGAGTTACTTATGATGAGGGCTAAGATAAGAGAATAGAGAAGGACCACCATTTCTAGATTTCAAAGTGGTTTTAACCTTGAAATAAGGGACAAAGTTAAACTTTTTCCTTATAAAGATTTCAACGAACTCGTTCAACTTTGTTCAAGAGTGGAGCATCAATTAAAAAGAAAAACTTTCAAGAACATCACTCTACTTATTCCAAGGAAATCAAGGAGAAGGGTCACTTTTCCAAATCTTATTCCAAGGAAATACGAAAAGAAAAACAAAAGTATAGTTTTAAAGCACCTTCCAAGGAATTTAAGTCAAGTGACATTAAGTGCTTCAAATGTCCTGATAGGGGACATATTGCTTCCCAATGTCCTACAAAGAAAATCACGATTTTAAGAAGCCAAGATCATTATAGTAGTCTTAATTAAGTTACTTTAACCTTTTATACTTCAAGTAGTGAAGATGAAGCCATAGAATCCGAAGAAGAGACCTTTCCTTGTGAGGGAGACTTACTTAAGGTTATAAGGCTTATAGGAAAACAATCTAGTGAAATTGACCAATCTCAAAGGGAGAACTTGCTTCATACAAGGTGCAAAGTTTTAAAAAAAAAACCACTTATTTTCTCATTTTAGATAGTAGGTCTAGTTGCAATTGTTATAGCACTAAATTGGTTGAAAAGCTACCCTTGCCTACTATGCCCTATTCTAAGCCTTACCAGTTACAATGGATTAATGATGAGGTTGGCATTGTAGTATACCAACAAGTAAACACACAAATCCCTATTGAAAAATATGGGGATGAAATATTTTGTGATATAGTGTCATTGAAGGCTAATCATGTTCTACTTGGGAGGCCTTGGCAATTTGACTACAAAACCATCCATGATGGCCTCAGAAATAAGATAAGTTTCCACCACTGAGAAAAAAAAAATATGTTGTGTCTTCTATCACATTCCCAAATGAGTAAGGAACAACTCAAAATGAAAAACAAAAAAGAAGATGTGGAAGAACGTATGTAAAAGATTTTGATGATGCCAAAGAAATTGTAGAAAACAAGAGGTCAAGTTAAAGCAAGGTGATCAAAAAACAAAAATCTCAAAGTATTTTAGATAAGTCTTGTCAACCTAGCTTTATATGTAAAAAGAAATCTTTAGAAATAATGCATAAGATTCTTGGCCATTTAAAATAAAGAATTTCAAAGAAAACCCAAATATAATTTTTTTTATATAAATAATGTTTTGAAAATAGAAGTTTTCTATATCTTAAGATTTAATAAGGTAATTATTGTTTTAAGAGTCTGGTAATCGATTACCAGTACATGTAATTGATTCCCAAAGGATGAAACTCATATGTTCAAAATTTACTTATTAAAACGTGCTCTGGTAATCGATTACCCATTCCATGTAATCGATTACCAGAAGATAAAATTTCAAAATTTGAATTTAAATTATACAACGTTCCAAACATTTTGAAATTAAACCGTTGTAATCGATTACCAAGTCTTGTAATCGATTACCAGAGCCTATTTTCTGGAAAAATTTAGAAAGACACAACTCTTCATGAAAAGTCATAACCTAAGAAACAATCATCTATAAATACCAATAATTTTTTAGAGAAAGGTTACGAACTCTATTGTGAAAATTATCTTTACAAATCACTTGGCCAAAATCATTTGCAAAAATTATCTAAAGAGTTCTACTAGATCAACAAAGTGTAAAATCCACTCTTCAAAAGAGAGTTGTTCTACTTCATTCAATTCATCTATTGATCTGCAAATGAGAAAGTGTTGTTCTCCTTGTTGGTCTGTAATTCTCAACACGAGGAAAGGGAATTCCTAGGTGTTGGAGAATTTGAGTCTTGTAAAAGTTACAAGCATAGTGAAAATCTCAAGTGGGAGACTTGAGGACTGGATGTAGGCAAGGTTGGCCGAACCAGTATAAAATCAAGTTTGCAATTCTCTTTCCCTATACTTTTAATTTTGTTGTGAAGATTTTGCATCATTACATACAATTTCTTTATGATATTGAATTTATAAGAAAGAAGTTAGAAAAACTTATAAAGAGAAGAAAAATTAGATAACTTAATTCACCCCCCCTCTTAAGTTATACGAGGCTACTTGACTAACAATCTCAAGAATATGGTGTGGATTCCAAAAGGTTCTTCTGTTAATACTAACATTAAGGACCCAAAGAAAACTTGGGTACCTAAATCAACCCTTTCTTTGTCTTGAAGGATTCCAGCAACCAAACTTGGTACATTGATAGTGGATGTTCCAAGCACATGACAGGAGATGCTTCAAAATTTATTGACTTCACTCCTAAGAGAAGTGGACATGTAACCTATGGAGACAACAACAGAGGAAAAATACTTGGCATTGGAAAAATTGGTACAAATTTCTCAACCTCCGTAGAAAATGTTTTACTTGTAGAAGGTCTTAAACATAGTCAATTAAGTGTTAGCCAACTTTGTGATAAAGGTTTTTAGTATCCTTTGATTCACAAAAATGTCTAATTGAACACAAAAATGATAAAAAAAAGTTAAGATAGTGGGATTTAGAATTAACAATGTATATAAAATAAAAATAGAAAATAATCCTAAACATTCTCAATGCCTCATGAGTAAAAATGATGAATCTTGGTGATGGAAAAGGTAAGAGAAGTGATAGATGTTCCTCTCCTTAGCTTCACCTATGCATGGATCCTCTTCAAGGAGATTAAGACCAAAAGTAAAAACACTTTGAATGGAGGACTTCTTCGGATGGAATGGCCTAAGCCACGGATGGAAGCATCCGAGCTCAAGCAATCAAGAGATTGCTCACTTCAAAAGGTAGGAACTAGGTTAGTTTCTAAGGTTTTGAAGGCACTCTCTCTTTCTCTCTTTCTCGGTGACTTTTGCAAGAAACTTGGCAAAATATGATCTCAAATTTCAATAGCTCAAAAGTGAGTACAAGTGTGAAGGAGGGAAGCTTATATGCAATCCGGAACTAGGGACACTTGGCGCCAATGTGAAGGCTTCACATGTGGCGCAAGTTTTGAATTCAAATTTGAATTTGAATTCAAAACTTAACACACATGTCAAGTCCGGTTCACACTAGTGCTAGGTGCATTTAGGTTTGATTTAGTATGCATTTAGGGTAGAATTTTGAGTCACACATGTTCAGCCAAGGTGGCGCCAACCATATGACTCAAAATGCAACTTAAATGCATCCTAAATTAACCTAGTTTTGCCTAATTCAATTAAACTAATAATCCTCCTTAAATCGTAATCTAATGGCCTAAATACAATGGTCCAAGAAATACAATGAATAAGAAAAATTACAAGAAAAAGAATGAGCCCAATATTGGGTATCAAAAGCCCAAAGCCCATGAACCCCAATTATAAGCCCAAAGATCACAAACCCTAATCTATGGTCAAAATACAAGACCAAAAACAAAGTAACTTCCTATTCTATGAATGTACAATAAAACATGGTGTTTAATCAAGTAAAGCCCAAGTGGGAAGCACCCTAGGCCCACCAAGCCCATTGGGCCCACTAAGCTCTGAAGCAGACAAGTCTTCAAGTAATCTCCTAGCCATAGCTCTAGTGGTTGGACCCTTGGTCCATGCTCTTCCATCATTCCCTCCCTCTTGAAAAGGATTCATCCTCGAATCTAAAGACTCCTCCTCATCATCACTAGCACCTACAAAAGGTTTTAAATCACTGACATTAAAAGTAGGGCTAACTCCATAATCAGAGGGTAAATCAAGCCTATAAGCATTATCATTGATACGCTGTAAGACCTGAAAGGGACCATCTCCTTCTAGACCCCTAAAATTGTCCGGGTCGGAAATAAGACTCGAAGACTCTCAAAGATCAAAGGAAAGTCAGCCAGAAGGACTCCCAGAAGACCATAGGATGACTATCTGTAGGTTTAGAGGTCTTAGAGTAGCCAAAAATAAGAAAGTGGGAGGTTTGGAGCTCAATACGGCCTCCTTGGAGTTCAGTACGGCCGTACTGCACATTTTGTACTACAATACGGCCGTACTGAAACCAATACGGCCGTATTGAAGTTTCTGTATTTCAATACGGCCGTACTGAATTCAATACGGTCGTATTGAAGTACAAAAACTCAATACGGGCCGTATTGATCCCAGGGGCCGTACTGCGCCTCATCCCTATAAATAGGACGTCATTTGGACGTCATTTGACACTTTTTCACACTTCTTGGACTCTCTCCTTGAGTATTCTGGGGTTTTTGAGCAGTGTTCTGCCCTAGGAATCTCTCCGAGAGCCGATCCGACGAAGTTCTTGAGTTCTGAGCATTTAGCTTGAGAATTCGAACTAGTCGAAGGGAAATCTTTTTGATTTCCATAGTAAAGATTAATTTTTAGGGAAGGAGCGAGCGAGCGTGTAGTGGGAGGGAGCGCCAAAAAGCCTCCTAACATCTGTTTAGATATATTAAAGCACGCTTCAAGAGGTTTTCCTTAAAATCCCTTCTTTTATTGCTTTCTGATTGTCGCATATTTAATTTTGTCATCATGTAGATATTTAATTTATAATCGTTTATGATAAATAGGGGTAATTTAGTAATTTTGCACTGTTATTTATGAAATAATCCGTCATAGGGAACCCGAAAGGGGCGTTGTGGGGTGCAAACACCTTCCCCGCACGTAACCGACTCCCTTACCCAACTCTGGTTGTAATGGCCAAAGTTGATTTATAAAATCAATTGCCTTATCCCTTTTTCCAATGTTTTGAGTAAAACATTGGTGGCGACTCCAAGAACCCTTCTTTTTACGAAAACCACTAATCCATGGAGGGTCCCGCTTGGGATTAACATGGATTGGTGAATCATTTAATAAAATTGTTAGCTCGACAAGGTCTCAGTTTGAGAATAAGTCGTTCTAGCAATCCATCACTTTTCAAACCTTTAAAAAGAGTACAACCATCGTCGCGAATGCCAAGGTCCGTTTCGGCGGGTGGCGACAGATGGCGACTCCACTGGGGAAGCCTCGAGAGTCAGTCCCATTTAGTGATGGATTATTTCTAAAATAATAGTTTAAAATTACTTCATTATCCCTTACTTGTATGATAACATGCTTTATCTATGTGGCTTTTAATAACTGTTGTATGTTTAAATTTTCGCAATTGTTTGAAATAAAAACTGCACACAAACCTTTGCACACAACAGTTCCCTCTATACCCGGGGGCATGAGTGGAAAGCCATAGGGAGTGGATGTTAGTACGGCCGGTTGTCGAATGGGTCTATAGGTGCCCGTAGACCGTTGTCGGAAAGCATCACTCAAGGTGATAACCATGAACTTGAGTCCGACAGTTCGTTGGAGCTTTCCATCGACTTACGACAAGAGGAATTGGGTCCCTATAATGGGGGCACCTTGGGGGCCTCAGACCGGTGAGAATAGTTAGAACCACCTTGAATATGCACTTTTCTGCAGGATACCCCTACCTCGTGATTCGCTCGTGACTGTTCGTGGATGAGTGAATTGTTTGTGCATTGTTTATGTGACATTGTTTGAGCATACATTGCATTCTTTAAACATACAACATTCCTTTTTAAAATAAAAATAAATAGGAATAAGAATCTTCCATTACATGGTGTTAACATCTACCTTCATCACATTCATATAGGTAGTTTCCCTTTTCACCCAAAAATACAAAAAACAAAATACCCAAAAAAAAAGAAAAAAGGGTTATTTATCCAAACCAAGCAATATCATGCATCATCTTAGGGACATCCTAAAAACATGATAATGCTTAGTTGAATAAACACAATGCATGCATGTTCAACGCCATCATCTCATATCATGCATTCTTATCAAAGATCATGGAGGGATCTAGTTTTGCATTTCATACATCCCTCCTAGTAATTCATTAAAAAAAAAAAACATTAATAAAAAGAAAGGATCAATCGATGCGTATGTTCAAAGATGGATCGCACGCCATTTGTTATTAATTGTAAGCCAACAACCGCGCCAAGCGAGCGCACATCAACTCCGTTGTTGGTAATCAAGACGAATAAAGGGGAAGGTCCGACACCGTTAAGGATCACTGCTTCAAGACCTTTTCCCTATGAATCAAATAAGGCTGTGCCAAGGATATACGACATCCTTTCTTTTGCCGACAGCGATATCTCTAACATCGCTGGACTTGGGGGCATGACTAGGAGTGGCAGGATCTACACTCCCGAAGATCTTCATGATAAAGCTCCCAAGAATAAAGGGAAAGAAAAAGAAGAGAAAACCGAGGAAAACAAAGAATCCGAGGAGGAGACAGACAAGCTGTTAAAGTATATCCGACAGAGCGAGTACTCCATCATGGATCAACTTCATAAGACGCCAGCAAAGATTACTCTGTTGTCGTTGATCCTATGCTCCGAACCGCATCGGCAAGCTCTGTTGAAAGTCTTGAACGAGGCATACGTGTCGCACACTATCTCCCAAGACAAGTTTGAGGGGATTGTTAGTCACATCACGGCTAGTGATCACCTCTCTTTCACCTATGAAGAAATCCCCGCTGAGGGACCAAACCACAACAAGCCCTTGCACATCTCTGTAAAGTGCAAGGAGTATCACATCGCTAAAGTCTTGGTAGATAATGGATCTTCCTTGAACGTGATGCCAAAAAGAACATTCGATCAAATGGCAATCAAGGGAGTCCAAATGCGCCCGAGCAACATGATCGTCCGAGCTTTCGACGGTTCTAAAAGAGAAGTGGTGGGAGAAGTCAATCTCCCAATCCAAATTGGACCCACCATCTTCAAACGTCGAATTTCAAGTGATGGACATTACTCCCGCGTACAGTTGTCTCCTCGGCCGACCTTGGATTCATGATGCGAAAGCTGTTCCTTCTACGCTCCACCAGAAAGTCAAATTCACAGTGGGTGACAAGCTGGTGACTGTACAAGCTGAAGATGACATACTCATTAGTAAGCCATCCACCATACCTTACGTGGATGCAGCAGAGGAAGCTCTAGAAACCGCCTTCCAAGCATTGGAGATTGCCAATGTTGAAACGTTTCCCCGAGAAATGAAGAAGGTAGCCTACATGCTCACCAAGAATGGATACTTGCCCGGACAGGGACTTGGCAAGGATTCCCAAGGGATTCCCGAGCTACCCATCATCAAAGATAATCCGGGGAAACAAGGGTTAGGATACAACCCTATTAAAGATCAAAGGACGAAGAGGAACCAAGATCCTCCTCGACGTTCTTTAAGCCAGATCTTTAGGAAGGCCGGTTCACAAGCGTCAAGGCCGGTCGTCGTCATCAAGTGTTCTTCTCCTTCCGATAGGGATGTATAGACCTGATGACTGTTAGAGATCACTCCTCGGGGACAGCCCGACCCCCGAGCCTCGATAGGGCACATGTTTCCATTATGATTATAATAAAATCATTCTTTATTCATTTCTTATTGCTTCTTTTCTCGCTTGCAATAAATCTCTAGACCACATTATTTTTAACCCTGTTTGAATAAACATGAATGAGGTTAAAATCATCTTAACAATAAACCCGCATCATTTTTATGTGAAAGTGTGTGTGACAACTTGGAGCACCTTCCCTTGGCCTCGACAAGTGCCATCATGGATAAAAAGAAATCTTTTAAAATAAAAGAAAGCTCGGCAGGAAACCCAAAAAGGGGGCTGCGCAAAAATAAGAGCAAAAGACCCGCTAGGAATCCCACGAAAGGGTGACCTAGGCAAAAGTTAGGGTTGCAAAAATAAACAAAAACAAAAGTCCGCTAAAACGCCACAAAAGGGTGTTTTAGGCAAAAATAAGGACAATCAAAAAACGAAAATAAATCCATGATGGTACCATGAACTGAATTCAAAAAGAAAGGTTCAAGGGAAGCTATCTAAGTTGTCAAATCACAGCGTCAATAAAAAAGATTTGCTTAACTTCATAAGTGTTTAATCAAACAAGCCTAAACACAATAAGCCTACCTTGGCCAGCCATTCTTACAAAAACCATTTTTCAAAATGAAAATAAAAACCCCTCTAAAACACAAACTTTCGAAAAATATATACCTTTCCTTTCTTTTCTCTCTTGTCCCAAGCGATTTTAGGATAATCTAGTGGAAACATGGAGATATAGTGGTCTATAGGAGGGTTGACATGTCTTCTAAAGGAAGGGGAGGATCACTGGGTTGATGACGCCCATCTCAATATAACACGCATCATTCCTCGGTTACAGAAATCGGCAACGCACAGCCCGTCTAGAGGAATGGCAAAAATCCAAACAGAAAAACGCATCGGTTAATTCTTTTGAAAAATGAATCAAATAGAATTAGGTGCATCATACCGCATACATGCATACAGATGATAGGTGTACTGGAAGATCACTTATCCTCTGTTTATTCAAAAAAAAAAAAAAAAAAAAAAAATCAAACTTCAGAAAAAACAATGCGCCCGTACCATGTTCAGTACACCCGTACTAAAATCAGGGTTATGAACAAATTTTCAACTCAATACGGGCGTACCGAAATGAATACGGCAGCATTGGCCATAACGTCCACACCAATACGGGCGTATTGAATTCAATACGGCCCGTATTGGCCCATTCTCATTCATCACAACATCTTCATTCCTCTGCATACTTCATCTGTGAGTGTGTTTGAGATCCCTCCAACAGAAAAAGCCAAAAATCAACAAAAAAAAAAAAAGGCAAAATACAGAAAACCCAACAAATTGTACAAAATAACTGAGCCTGGAGAGGCTTGCCGAAATAATACTCGTACAGAATAACTGAGCCTGGAGAGGCTTGCCGAAATAATACTCGTACAGAATAACTGGGCCTGGAGAGGCTTGCCGAAATAATACTCCCACAGAATAATTGAGCCTGGAGAGGCTTGCCGAAATAATACTCCCACAGAATAATTGAGCCTGGAGAGGCTTGCCGAAATAATACTCTCTCAGAATAACTGAGCCTGGAGAGGCTTGCCGAAATAATACTCCCTTATCAGAATAATTGAGCCTGGAGAGGCTCGCCGAAATAATACTCCCCAGAGATATCTCAGCTTCCACTCACGAACCAAATTCCCCAGTGAGAGCTATCAAACCAAGATCAAGCAAGATTCCCCAAGGGAGGCTTGATCATCTAAACAGAATATCCAAGTCGAAAGGACTCATACTTCCTCAGTGGAAGATAGCTTTCCAACTCAAGCGATGAGTGAAGCTAAGCCTAAAGAGGCTTTCTAAATAATACTCTGGGATACATAAAATCCTCAATCCACATTTGCCTACTCAGAGGCACTCCTTCAAAAAAGAGAAAAAATCGAAAAGATCAATAATCATTCCCCAAGCGGAATTCGGCATCAAGCCAATCATTGAACGTCAAGATGATCTGTCTAACAGAAGAGGCTAATCACAATTAATGACAAAATCCCCCAGCGGATAATAGCCTACACAGAGGCAACAAAAACTGGAAAATCAAAAGAGTCACTCGAATAAGGATAACCGGGATACTCCACCAACGTCGAAAGGACGTCAGCCAATCATAAGGCATCGCTCACATCAGAAAAGAGCATCTTTGTGTCTACACCCCAAGGAATCAGAAATTCCCCAATGGGTACCAACTACGCAATGGAAAGTTGGGACACAAGAACCTATGAGTAACTGCACATCCCCTAGACGGATCCCTGCGTTATCCAGCCCTCAGCGGCACTAAAATCAAAAACAAATCGTCGAAGCAGCATCGTGGACTGTGGAGACAAAATCATCACAAATCCCTGGAGAGGGCAAACTCACGCTACCCCGAGGTTGTCAAGAACACGGAGGTATGCAACTGCCAGTGTCGTCAAGAACACGCTGGTATAGCCTGGAGAGGCGGTACTCGGCTACCCCGAAGTTGTCAAGAACACGGAGGTATGCAACTACCACGAGGTTGTCAAGAACACGTTGGTATAGCCTGGAGAGGCGGTACTCGGCTACCCCGAGGTTGTCAAGAACACGGAGGTATGCAACTACCACGAGGTTGTCAAGAACACGTTGGTATAGCCTGGAGAGGCGGTACTCGGCTACCCCGAGGTTGTCAAGAACACGGAGGTATGCAACTACCACGAGGTTGTCAAGAACACGTTGGTATAGCCTGGAGAGGCGGTACTCGGCTACCCCGAGGTTGTCAAGAACACGGAGGTATGCAACTACCACGAGGTTGTCAAGAACACGTTGGTATAGCCTGGAAAGGCGGTACTCAGCTACCCCGAGGTTGTCAAGAACACGGAGGTATGCATGAGCCTGGAGAGGCGATGACTAATACTCACCCTGGAGAGGGCAAACTCAACCTGGAGAGGCTACTCAACAATTTTCCCACCTGAAGACACTACAAGTCGGAAGGATGGCTTATTCCCCGGACAATTGGGTCAACTCCTTTACTTATCAAACGGTACACCAAAAGGCCGTTTGACTAAGTAAAGGGGGGGCAGCTGTAGACCCCTAAAATTGTCCGGGTCGGAAATAAGACTCGAAGACTCTCAAAGATCAAAGGAAAGTCAGCCAGAAGGACTCCCAGAAGACCATAGGATGACTATCTGTAGGTTTAGAGGTCTTAGAGTAGCCAAAAATAAGAAAGTGGGAGGTTTGGAGCTCAATACGGCCTCCTTGGAGTTCAGTACGGCCGTACTGCACATTTTGTACTACAATACGGCCGTACTGAAACCAATACGGCCGTATTGAAGTTTCTGTATTTCAATACGGCCGTACTGAATTCAATACGGTCGTATTGAAGTACAAAAACTCAATACGGGCCGTATTGATCCCAGGGGCCGTACTGCGCCTCATCCCTATAAATAGGACGTCATTTGGACGTCATTTGACACTTTTTCACACTTCTTGGACTCTCTCCTTGAGTATTCTGGGGTTTTTGAGCAGTGTTCTGCCCTAGGAATCTCTCCGAGAGCCGATCCGACGAAGTTCTTGAGTTCTGAGCATTTAGCTTGAGAATTCGAACTAGTCGAAGGGAAATCTTTTTGATTTCCATAGTAAAGATTAATTTTTAGGGAAGGAGCGAGCGAGCGTGTAGTGGGAGGGAGCGCCAAAAAGCCTCCTAACATCTGTTTAGATATATAAAAGCACGCTTCAAGAGGTTTTCCTTAAAATCCCTTCTTTTATTGCTTTCTGATTGTCGCATATTTAATTTTGTCATCATGTAGATATTTAATTTATAATCGTTTATAATAAATAGGGGTAATTTAGTAATTTTGCACTGTTATTTATGAAATAATCCGTCATAGGGAACCCGAAAGGGGCGTTGTGGGGTGCTAACACCTTCCCCGCACGTAACCGACTCCCTTACCCAACTCTGGTTGTAATGGCCAAAGTTGATTTATAAAATCAATTGCCTTATCCCTTTTTCCAATGTTTTGAGTAAAACATTGGTGGCGACTCCAAGAACCCTTCTTTTTACGAAAACCACTAATCCATGGAGGGTCCCGCTTGGGATTAACATGGATTGGTGAATCATTTAATAAAATTGTTAGCTCGACAAGGTCTCAGTTTGAGAATAAGTCGTTCTAGCAATCCACCACTTTCCAAAACATTAAAACGAGTCATGACCATCGTCGCGATTGCCAAGGTCCGTTTCGGCGGGTGGCGACACTCCTCTAGGACTGAGTTTGGACTTCCTTTGTTTAGGAAAACGTTCTTTTCTTAGATGAAGCCAAACCCAATCACCTTCCTCGAATATCATAGTTCTTTTGCCTTTATTATTTTGTTGAGCATATTTCTCATTTTGGAGTTGAATATGATTTTTAATCCTTTCATGTATTTTCTTAACA
The DNA here is from genome assembly GCF_000230855.2 of Cajanus cajan. Classification (NCBI taxonomy): domain Eukaryota; kingdom Viridiplantae; phylum Streptophyta; class Magnoliopsida; order Fabales; family Fabaceae; genus Cajanus; species Cajanus cajan. The sequence continues at coordinate 37,977,115 of NC_138525.1, forward strand.
AATTCAGCTCTAGATGCTCCTTCCTTATGAATGAAATGCTCAACATTAGGAAGGGGTATCAAATCCAAAGGAGTTAAAGGATTAAACCCATACACAACTTCAAAAGGAGAAATATTCACTAGTACAGAATATAGATTTTACGTCTGTCATTTTAGGGGATTTTACGTCGGAAAACATTGCAACGCAGAAGCGGGAGACGTAAATTTTACGTTGGGGGCACAAAAACCGACGTAAATTTACGTCGGACATTAGAAGGCCTGATGTAAAAAGTTGTAAAAAATTTAAAAAAAAAAAAAGAAAAATGACTGCAAGCAAAACGGGCCGTTCTGGTTGGAGAACGGCCCGTTCTCCAAGCAGAACGACCCGTTCTGAATGGAGAACGGCCCGTTCTGAATGGAGAACGACCCGTTCTGCAAGGAGAACGGCCCGTTCTCCAACCATAACGGCCCGTTCTCCAACCTGGACTTGGCCACTTCCTTCTCCGGCTTCAAAAACTCAGAATGCACAAAGAAAGTAGTAAGTAGAAGAAGATGGGTTACCTTAAAGACCCTCACGAGGACAAATGCAACCTTAAACATGAAAAAATCCATTTTTTTCAGTGAGAAAACATTGTGTCAAGTGAAGAAAACGAAGAAAATAGGAAATGGGTACCTTGTTGTGAAGAAAATTGAAGAAAACAAAGAAGAGAGCAAGATGTAGATCAACGAAGAGTCACGATTTGAGAAGGAAGCGGGAGATGAGTTTGGGTTTAAAATTTTGAATTCTCCATATGCGTGAACGATCCTTTTAGAGTGTAGAAGCTGCGCGTGAATATGAGGCTAATTTACGTCGGCCTAGTGGGGATCCGAAGTAAATTAGCAATTCTACGTCGGCTTGTATACTGCTCCGACGTAGAATTGCTAATTTACGTCGGACCCCCAGCAGGCCGACGTAAATTAGTTCTCTTTATTTACCATTCTTCCATCGCATTTTTATAACGTCGGTGTTGACCTATTCCGACGTAATTTAGGTGACGTAAAAGGCTCTTTTTGCACTAGTGATTGGTAGTTTTGTGAACTACCCTATTGTAGGCAAATTCAATGTGTGGAAAATACTCATCCCAAGATTTGTGATTGCCCTTTAGGACTGCCCTAAGCATAGTAGACAAAGATCTATTAACTACCTCTGTTCACTACAAGAAAAATCAGCATTATCTACGGAATTTTTCCGTAGATAATGATGAGAATCCGTAGATAACTGATAATTATCTACGGATTATCTACGGAAAAAAATCCGTAGATAATAAGGTCGTAGATAACATTATCTACGGAAATTTTTCCGTAGATAACGTTATCTACGGATTTTATCTACGGATTTAGAATTTATCTACGGATGCGTTTATCTACGGAATATATCTACGGATGCAGTTATCTACGGAAATTTCCGTAGATAACTTATCTACGGAAATTTCCACTTATCTACGGAATTTTCGTAGATAACTTACCTACGAAAATTTCCGTAGGTAACTTATCTACGGAATTTCCGTAGGTAATTTATCTACGGAAATTTCCGTAGGTAACTAATTTCAACATTGCATGAATTATTTTGTTTACCTTTCCACACCAATCTTTATAAATAGTTTTACCTGGTCAGAAATATTAATAAAATCACTTATCAGGTTTCTTTAAATATCTTATAACCACAATATGAAATCAAACTTCTTTAAAATCTAAATACTCAGCAATTATGCATAATTAGTTTCCATGTCATAGTGTAAAATAAGACTATTTTTGCATAAAATTATACATAATAAGGATCCAGCCACCAAAAAAATTATGCTTATTTTTTGATTATTTCTTATTACCTGTAATGAACATATATATATATAGCTATAAAAATTTCATATTTCATATTTAATCCCTAAGGAACTGGTTAGGAGCAGCAACCAAACTGAAGAAAGAATATGAAATAAATACAATAATATGAACTTCTAATGGGGAACCAAAAAAACCCTCTAAGCAGATTTTCCTTAATCTTTCCAATATATATAATTCTCAGCCAGGAATTTACAGCTACCATACAAGTATAAACAATCAAATAAACCAAATATACACAAGTATAAATACAATAAATAAGGAATTTCCAATATATACACCATGTAAAGCTTTTCAGCAAAAACATGTCTCTTTCGTTTTTATGCCACTATGAATCATTTACACAAGCATAGGTACGAACTTATGGTAGGCAGAAGAAACTAAGCCTACCACGTGCCATGAGCTAATATAATGACAACAATATAGATTTTGGGTGGTACATTAACTATATAATTTTCACACTTTGGCATTGAGTAATTACACTTCTAATCATCAAGAAACTAAGCATAGGCCTTTTGATAATCTTTCATGAAAAAATTCCAAGCTAACCATGCCGCACCCACAGCAGGCCCCACCTGTTGTGCAATAAACCAACGATGTTAAAAAAATGATTTTTGATATTTAGAGTATTTGAAAATTGATTCTTCATATCTTATTGATTTTTGATAAGAAACGTGAGAAAACTACAATACAAAAGCTAATTGGAGAGCCTTAGGCATTAAACCACACACTAGAATCTCAAACTTCGTGCCCCATACCTTACAATTGGATCCTAAAAGCACCCTAATTAAAATTACAGAAAGTATTATTACAACCCAAAAAGTATATCTTCTAAATCACAAAGAAATGATATATGATCTTTTATGCAATTGTTTTTAAATATTGGTCGCCAACAGCTGAGGAAGGGAAGTGAACCATAAAAAAAAAAAAGGCTATAATAGAAATTTAAAATACTACCTACAGGATAAAATGACAAAGAATGCTGACCTTTGGTCTAATGGGAATTACCCCAGGAAAGTATTTGGAAATGCAATTCATTACTTCTTTTCTTATATCCCACCTCCTCCTATTTGCTTCGAGAACCCCACCAACCATAACAAGGGGAAAGGCACTATTTCCATCTGCATAAGTTACAAACTACCAGTCAATGCATATATTCATAACAGATGGAGAAAAGATCAAGAACCCATATAAATGATCCACAATTTCATGCCAATTTTATATTTTAGAAGAATGTTCTAAAGGCCAACTCAACTAGTTCAAATTTTAATCACATTTCCAATTCAAGATAGCCTTAAATGTGCAAGTAGCAAAACAAAAAGTGTGACTCAAACACATTAAGATCTATATATGATAGCAACATCCAGTGAAGATTTAAATAATGTTATATTTTCAGGTATGCAAAATGCCAGATAACATGTTTTATGTCAATATAATGAATTTAACAAATTTAGGAAGCCTTGATTCCCAGACATCAAGCATAAAGTTAAAAATGAAAATTCTACAAGGCACAGACATTTGCGGCCTTCAGAACATCATATATGCATTGTCCCACAATACTCCAATTCTGTACATTAAATGAAAAAAATTAAGGGGAAGTAAATACATACAATCATGATAAAATATGAAATAATTTGGTTAAAATAAATCCAGAATTACATAAAGACATAAGAGCAGAAACCATGTCTTAACTTTTCAGGGGTATAAAAAAACTCACCCTCAGGAAGGACTCAAAATCAATTTCTTCATCCATGTTCTGATACGACTCTCCCAAGGCCGCTTAATCTCATCCTCGGTGAACAATTCAGCAAAACCCTTCAATTTCTTAAAAATAGGTTGCAAATTTCTGACAGTAACACGTCCCGATTGGGTCCTTTCCGACACATACTACAAACAACGTAACACAGACGCGCGTTTATAACCCAAAATTGGGTTTGAACTCAAAACAAAAGAAAGCAAGAAACATACCTTGGATTTGAGGGTCTGAAGCTCGACTTGAGTGAACTGGCACTGAAGCCATTGATCAGAAACAAGAACGCCCACGGAACTAGACATGTTGGACCCAGTTAGGGAAAAAGAGCAAACACTCGAAACAAACACTGGCACAAAACCCAAACAATCCAACCAACTGAGCTAACACGTTTGAAATGAAATTAACGATATGCTTGAATGCTTAAATGCTCAATTACAGGGATCGGACAGAGATTGCGACAAAGCACGAAGCGATTGAGAAATGAGAATTGAGAAAACATAGCAAAGGGAGTCAGAAAAGGAGAGGGAATTTGGTCATGATTTTTGCGTTGGGAGCGAAAGGTGTTTGTTTGAGGAAGGAGAAAAAACGTGTTGGCGAAAGAACTCACGAAGACCAAGGGAATGCAACGCATATATCAAATCGGTAATAATCGGTGTCGCTGAGGACTTGGATCTGGATCTGGAGGCCCTGGTCGTAGGAAGAGATGGATCTGTCGACGTGGCTGAGCATGGAGAAGGTGTCGCCGAGTTGCATGAAGCCGGAGAAGGCGGCGAGGGCGTGACCTGCGCCGCAAGAGACGTCGGGGACTTGGATGGCGCGTTCGAGGACGGGGACGGCTTCTTCGAAGCGGGAGAGACAGTGAGCAGCGAGGGTTTCAGTGTGGTTGGAGGCTGACGGCGTGGGAAGAGTTTGGGTGAGTAATGGGTGATTATTAGGGTTTGATTTCTACATCGGTCCTAAACAAAACCGATGTAGAACAACTCTCTGATTTCATTTTTACATCGTTTCTCTATCTAACCGATGTAAATAGGTTTATATTTTTTATTTATTTACAAGTTTGCCACCGCGTTTGTGATTTACATCGGTTCTAGTAGAACCGATGTAAATATGACGATGTAAAATAGTATTTTTGTAGTAGTGGTTTCCCACAGATAAGGATCCTTAGGGATCTTTAAAATCAACACAACTACACAAATGCAATTATATACCCACCACTCTAATTGTTTGGGTGCTAAGTTTTAAAACTCCTTTGAAATGTTTCTTTAAATATATCCTTATTTATCGGATGTTTAATAGTAATATAATTTGTTGAAATCTTTATTAATATGATTCGCTGAATATCTAATTAAAACTTACATCGTATAAAATCCAAATTAAAGAAAAAGGTAACAAACACATGTACCATGACACAACTAATAAACTAAAAAACCATAAACAGAAAATGAAACACAAAAGGAAAGCAAATTATATATATATATATATATATATATATATATATATATATTAAAGAAGATGGATCTTTTTACTCTAAGAGTTACATAGACTTACTCCGTTCAATAACTCATTTTCTCTATGAAATTTCAATTATCTAACCGTTCAATTTAAAGTTCTTAATGCATAGATCAAATATGTAAATTGTTAGAAAATTTAAAAATCATTTGATACTTCGTTTCATTAATTTTAATCAATGTATAAAATGATTCTATGATTATCCGTCAATTTGAATTAATGAAATGAAGTATCAAATAATTTTTAAATTTTTTACAAATTTGTAAATTTGATCTATGCATTAAAATTTTTAAATTGAACAGTTTGATCGTTAATAATAATTAAAAATTATTTATTTATTTAGGTTATCACATACCATTATACATTTCATGTCTTTAAATCTTTTAATAAAAAGTTAAATTAATAACTAAAAATTATTTATTTATTTCTTAAGAATTGAGGGTATATAATTATACATTATTTTGGAGACAAAAATTAGTTACAAGATGACGTATATATATTTCCCTTTATCTATTACGATATACATATAATCAAACAACTATATGTTTAACTATTTTTCTTCCATTCATTTTCTCAGTCTCTCTGTCTCTGTCTATATATATATATATAGACAAACAGGTTATACTAACAGTAATACCGGGTGTAACTTTTATTAAGTATTACACACCACTCGATAATTAATTATTATATTATGAATAATAATAATATATATATTTAATTCATCTTTAAAAATAATTGAAGTTAAAAGGAAAAGAAATTTGATTAAATTAATATATTTTAAAAAATTAAAGACTCAATTGAGTATTTTCAAAATAAATTTAATATTTACATAAGAAAATTAGTTATTGAATCTTTTAAAAATAAGATAATCAAATTTAACTTAAAAAATATTAAATAAATTATATGAATTATTATATAATATAAGAAATATTTATAATTAATATAAATAGAAATATAAATTATTAATTGTTATATTAATTTTTATTTGTTAAAAAAATTCAATCTTTAATTTGTTTCTTACGTTTAATAAAGTAAAACTGAATTCATCTTTTCTTTATGTTTTCCATTAAATATGGTACACAAAAGTTAAAGCTATTCATTATTCTAAATTATATTTTAATTAAAAATAATTTTTTAGTAAATAAAAAGTATTATAATAAATAATTAAACTAAAAAAAATAAATTATATAATAATTAATTTTTTTTAATGATGTTAAATTAAATATTTTAATTATTTTATAAAAAAATGTTTTACCTACGGAATATTATCTACGGAATTTTTTCCGTAGATAATTTCCAGTTATCTACGGAAATATCCGTAGATAAGTTATCTACGGAAATTTCCGTAGATAAGTTATCTACGGAAATTTCCGTAGATAAGTTATCTACAGAAATTTCCGTAGATAACTTATCTACGGATATTTCCGTAGATAACTGGAAATTATCTACGGAAAAAATTCCGTAGATAATATTCCGTAGAAAATTAAATATTATCTACGGAAAATATTCCGTAGATAATATTCCGTAGATAATTAAATGTTATCTACGGAAAAATTTCCGTAGATAATATTCCGTAGATAATATCAATTTTTCTTGTAGTGGTTTGGCCATTTGTTTGAGGATGACAAGTAGTTGAAAAGAGGAGTTTAGTTCCTAGTCTTGACCATAAGACACGCCAAAAATGGCTTAGGAACTTAGTATCTCTATCGGAAACTATAGACTTAGGAAGTCTATGGAGTTTAACCACATCTCTAAAGAAGAGTTTTGCAATGTTCCTTGCATCATCTACTTTGTGGCATGGAATGAAATGAGCCATTTTACTCAAACGGTCCACAACCACAAAGATATAATCCATTTCCCTTTGGGTTCTAGGTAAACCTAGCACAAAGTCCATGCTAATATCTACCCAAGGGGAAGAAGCAACTGGTAAAGGTGTGTATGTACCATGAGGCATCACTTTAGACTTGGCTTGTAAACAAGCCAAACATCTAAAGCAATGCTTTAGGACATCCTTTCGCATATGGGGCCAATAAAATTTTTCTTTTAGCAAACTAAGGGTTTTATCAACACCAAAGTGCCCCATAAGCCCACCTTCATGACTCTCTTTAATTAATAGTTTCCTAATGGATCCTTGGGGTATACATAACCTTTCTTCTTTGTACAAATACCCCTCAGCCATATAGAAACCATCAAAAGCTTTTTGTTGGCATTTTTCATAATTAACACCAAAGTCAAGATCTTTCTCATACAATTCCCTAATATTATCAAATCCAAGAATTTGAGTACCTAAAGACATAAGCAATGTATGCCTTCTAGATAAAGCATCAGCTACAATGTTTGATTTTCCTTTCTTGAATTTAATAATATATAGAAATTGTTCAAGGAATTCTAGCCATTTGGCATGCCTCTTATTTAACTTACCTTGACCTCTTAAATATTTGAGTGACTCATGGTCACTATGGATGAAAAACTCTTTGGACACTAAATAGTGTTCCCAAGTTTGTAAAGCCCTAACCAATGCATACAACTCCTTGTCATAGGTAGGGTAATTGAGGGAGGCACCTTTTAGTTTTTCACTAAAATATGCAATGGGGTGTCCTCCTTGCAATAACACAGCTCTTATGCTAACTCCAGATGCATCACATTCTAGCTCAAAAGTCTTTTCAAAATTTGGCAAAGCTAGTATGGGTGCATTTGTAAGTTGATCTTTAATAAGTTGAAATCCATGATCAGCATAGGGACTCAAACTCTTTTGCACCCACCCCTTGTCCAACAATTCTTGAACTTGGTTCTCTATCTCCTTGGTTTCTTGTGGATTTGTCCTATAGGCGGGTCTATTGGGTAGACTAGCCCCAGGCACAAAATCAATTTGATGTTTTATACCCCTTAAAGGAGGAAGGCCCTTTGGACCCTCACTAGGGAATATATCATCAAATTCCTTTAATAATTGAGAAACCCCTGTAGACACCCAATTTCGTCCAGGGGGCATACAAACAACAAGATAGGACATCAGAGGGCCTAAAAACCCAAACTAACTTTTTTTTAGTGGTCCAGAACGGGCCGTTCCAAAATCGGAACGGGCCGTTCCCAAGTCCGGAACGGGCCGTTCTCGAATCAGAACGGGCCGTTCCAAGGCTTCTCAAAGGCCTAAAAATCGTTGGTTGGAACGGGCCGTTCTAGACCAGAACGGGCCGTTCCAAACCAAACAAATGGCCTAAATTTGTACCCCAGAACAGGCTGTTCTGACATCAGAACGGGCCGTTCTGGTTCCCCGGAACGGGCCGTTCTGATTTCAGAACGGGCCGTTCTAGGGTACAAAAATAAAGCATAACGTTCGGATCCGGAACGGGTCGTTCCGGCCCACATCTGATGCCTATAAATAAAAAATCTCGGCCAACAGTTCAAGGACCTCCAAAATTTCGTCCAAAGCTCCATGGAGCTCGAAATTTCTCCCTTTTTTCTCTCTCTCTCTCTCCTATTGTACTTCTTGAGTTTTGTGAGGCTTATTGTAGTGTGAAAGGTTGCCACAAAGCACCTAAAACCTCCATAGTTGAAGATCCAATAAAGCTTGTTACGAGCCATTACTCATCAATCTCTTGTTTTATCTTTCTCTTCTTTTATTTTACATATTACTATAATAAACGCAATTGTGTAGATATTTTAAGGGTTTACCGTGTAATTTAAATTTCAAGCATGTAAATAGTAATTCATAAAGAGGATCTAATATTTAATTTATTATTTCTTATCTCATTAACTTCATCATAGGGTACCGATTGAGGGTGTTGTAGGGGTACTTAATACCTTCCCTACACGTAACCGACCCCCGAACCCAATTCTGGTTATCAAGGCCATTATTGGACTTTTAAAAAACCTTTAATTTTTCCAATGTTTTGAGTAAAACATTGGTGGCGACTCCATAGAACCTATTTTCAAAACCATTAATTAAGGATTATTCTGGTGTCCGGGCATTCCTTAATTAATGAGATCTTTACAAAATGTCTAAACCATTAGTCGCAAGATCGTAAAAATCTGGGTTGCGACAGATGGCGACTCCACTAGGGAAGTTTAAAGAGGGTCAAGCCCATTTAATTGATGAAGTTAATAAAATAAAAATAATAATTTAAATATTTTTCTCCTTTACTTTGTTTGCTTTATTTATTTGGCTTTAATATTTGTTTTCTTGTTTAAATTCAGCATTTGTTTGAAATAAAAATTGTACACAATCCTTTGAACACAACAGTTCCCCCTACACCCGGGGACATGAGGGTAATAAACATAGGGAATGGTTGACGTACGACCGGCCCAAGTTTGGCCTTGGAGCCTGCGAGCCTTGTCGGAAATCACACTCAAGGTGATAACCGGTTACTCTAGCCCGAAATACTGCGACAAACCTTAGAGTTTGCCAGGTGACGGCGACAGAGATACTGGGTCCCTATAATGGGGGCACCTTGGGGGCCTTAAGACCAGTGAGATTAGAACTATCCTATACAATGCACTTTTCTTGCAGGGACCACAGACCAAGGATTTAAACATGATTGTTCGCGGGTGTACATTTGTTTGAGCATATGTGTATTGCATTTGTTTGTGTTTATTAATTTCAAATGGATAAGAATTACAAACAAATAAATATTAATAAAAAATATGATAAAATTTTAACTCCCTTCTATATACCCAAACTTCAAATCATCATATAGGATAGTTTATTTCAAAAAAAAAATATATATATATATAGCAAAAATCATGCATCATTTCTCTTTAGTAAAAAAAATGATAAAATTTAGGCAAAAAAACAAATATCATGCATCTTTTAGTTTAACATATACATTCATTAGAAAATGGAAGACACATAGTATGTAAAGATTTTTTAGAAAGGAGAACATTCTAAAGTACAAGAATCGTGTGCACATACTAAGGAGGCCTACTAGACTTTGGACTCTCGTTATCCTTTCAACAGAAGGCAGAGTCTACATCTTCTCAGACTTCTTCCGATTTAGAAAGATGTCATTCCTCAATTCAAATAGGAGATTATTTGAAATTTCGAAAATGAGGCACGAAAAAAAAGAAGGAAATTGAAGCAAAAAAAAAAAAAAAATTCGCTTCAAAAGAACATAGTTTGATAATAAACTCCCTTACACCCTCAATTCGTTATCAAATCGATCCAAACTGCATCTTTCTTCTTTGACTCATCAACCTCGTCAATAAAGATGAAAATTTTGGCAATAACCAAAATAGTGGTGAACCCGAAAATCCTATTGATGGTTATTTCTGATAGGAATAGCAAGAAGAGAATCTGAGAAGAAACGAAGACTAATTGCAAATCAACGAACGAGCAAGCATGTCTATAGGGACATCATTCAAGCGTGAGCTTCTGTAGCTTGCAACAACATCATCAAAGTGCACCGAAAGATCTTGTATAAAGATTGTTCTCTAAACAAACAAATCAATAAGAATGATATTTGTTGAATTTCTCAATCACCTTTGCATTCTATTTTGCACTTCATATAGATAATATGTCTTCCTTGTAAATAATAAATAAGAATAAAAAGGGAAACCTAACCTGTGCGTGTTAATCAAATAATGAGATCGCTGGTAATCAAGTGCAAACTCGATACATCAAATTGAAAGCACTTAAAAACCAGTAATTGTGCAAGAAGACTGGGGGGCATGACATGCCTAAATTGACGATTCAAACACCGAGAGTTCCCCATGCGAAAATGACAACTGTTGGGATAGGAGGAATGATCAAGAACGAATGAATCCTTGCTTCTAGGGAATTACAACAAAGATCAATTGAAAAATAAAGGCATTGCATGACAAAAACCCGCTAAGATGAAAACCCGTAAAGGGCGTCCTAGGCAAAAATTAGGGTGAAGAAAAAAAATCAAAATCTCGATAGGATACATCCTATGCAAAAGTCAGGGACATATACATAAAAAAGCAATGCCTGCTCGAGTTGAAAACCGAAAGGCGGCTTGAGTATTCCCTTTAGAAAGCAAGAATTCATAAAGGTTTCACTCCGAAGTCGAAACACCCACATTCAAGCAAGTGGGAATGCGTTCCTAACATAGTTCAACCAATCATCAACCATGCCTCTCTAGGGGGCAACCTCGGTTAATCTCTCTATGTATGAATCACGAACTCGGGGCATGCCCGGGCCTTTGACCTTTGCTAAAGGGGCACGTGTAAATTGGAAGTACTATTTTAAATGCCATAACATTCTTTCATTTCTCTTCTCCCTCTAAATATCCACTCTAGGCTTCATCCATCCATCAACCCTTAACAAACTAAATGTATTTGCAACGAAGATGTTACTCAATAATAGCATGGAAAGGATAACAAAGGAACAATCAGGAATTCAAACATGACTAGGGTTTAATAGAGCGTCCCCTACAAACGCTGCAAAAATGAAAGCCCGGCAGGAAACCCATTAAGGGGGCTGCGCAAAAGTTAGGGCAAGATCTGCTAGGTAACCCACAAGTAAAATTGGGTAACCTAGGCAAAAGAAAAGATCAAAAGAAAAAATTGTCTGCTAGGAGACACGTCTCAAGTGTCCTAGGAAAAAATTAGGACGTTAAAGCAGCAACCTGAGTTGAAAACCGAAAGGCAGCTCAGGGGGATCATCTAAACAAAGCACAACCCCAAGTCATCACTCCACTTTTCAAAAAGGCTAAAACACAATGATAGCTTCCTTGCAGCAAATACGTTTTGTTTAATAACCCTAAACACCAAAGCCTACCTTGGCCAACCATTCTTCTAAAAAACCTTTTTTGAAAAAAAAAACCTTCTAACAACCCCTTTTGAAAAAAAACAAAATAATAATAATAACATTCCTTCCTTCTTTTCTCTTGACCCTTATGGCATTAAAATGGTACCGAAAAGATACACGGAAAATGCACAGTGAATACTCACAGAGAGAAGGCCGAGATGTCCTCGAACAGAGGTTAGAGACGCTTGACCACACATCGACTGGATAGTCAAGGAGCCACTGAAGCTTGGGCTCAAAATAACATATCCCGACAGTAATCAAGATTGACATGGATAGAAAGAAATCGTCAACATTAACCTTAATGCGTACAAGTTAATTTCCCGACATAAAAAAAAACGACGAATTGCATCTTTAGGAATAAACACATGAGCATAAACTACATCGCATGCATATGAGTTAGGGGCATATGAAAGGGCGTTACACAAAAAAAAATATAAATAAAAGAATCATTCTTGTCTTGCATTTTCATTGCATCCATGCATCCATGCATTCTACTTGCTATGAGTCAGAAGGAGTTATCAGGACGAAGCCCAAGCTAAATAGCCAACCATGAGCCAAGCAGTGGCAAATAGCGACCCCGAGTGATTCTATGTGCCAATAAGTGTCGCCACCCGCCGAAACGGACATTGGCATTCGCGACGATGGTCGGACTCTTTTTAGTTTTGAAAAAATGATGGATTGTTAGAACGACTTTTTCTCAAACTGAGACCTCATCGAACTAACAATTTTGTTAAATGATTCTCACCAATCCGTGTTAATCCCAAACGGGACCCTCCATGGATTAGTGGTTTTCGCAAAAAGGGGTTCTTGGAGTCGCCACCAATGTTTTACTCAAAACATTGGAAAAAGACATAAGGCAATTGATTTTCGCAAATCAACTTTGGCCATTACAACCAGAGTTGGGTAAGGGAGTCGATTACGTGTGGGGAAAAGAAAGGATTTGGAAAGAAAGGATTTGGAAAGAAACCTTCGGAGCGGGCTTTTATATATTCAAAAAGGAGTTAGGAGGCTTTTTGGCGCTCCTTCCCACTACACGTTCGCTCGCTCCTTTCCTAAAAATATTAACTATGGAAATCAAAGAGATTTCCCTTCGACTTGTTCGAGTCTCAAGCTAAAGGCTCATGAACTCAAGAACTTAGTCGGATCAGCTCTCGGAGAGATTTCTAGGGCAGAGAATAGCTCAAAAACCCAAGAATACTCAGCCAGAGGGTGGAGAAAATCTCCAAATGTGTGGAAGGACGAGCCAATGACGTCCTATTTATAAGATTGAGGCGCAGTACGGCCTAAGGAGTCAATACGGCCCGTACTGAGTTTTTGAACTACAGTACGGCCGTACTGAATTCAGTACGGCCGTACTGAAGTTCAAAAACTTCAGTACGACCGTATTGATTTCATTATGGCCGTATTGTAGTTCAAATGGATCAGTACGGCCGTACTGAACCTCTAGGAGGGTGTATTGAGCTCCAATCCTCACACACCCTTATTCTAAGCTACTCTAAGACTTCTAGACCTACAAAGAATCATCCTAGGGTCTTCTAGGAGTCCTTCCGGCTGACTTTCCTTCGGTCTTCGAGAGTCTTTGAGTCTTATTTCCGACCCGGACAATTTTAGGGGTCTACAATAAGCAAAGACATATCAACAGTGGAATAGAATAGAATCGACCAAACAAGCAAGTCTGTAAGCATGAAGAGGCTATCGCGCCCTACTCCTTAATTGAATGAAGGATGATCCAAGAGAATGCCAAGACTAGGAATGACTTCCTAACCAAAGCCAGGAGTGGCTTCCAAAATAATACTCATCAATAAAGATTCAGCAAATAACATCATCATGAAATAGATCCCTCCACCAATGATGACAATAAAGAGCAAAAGCAATGACATGAGAAAAAGGCAAGCTTCGTAAATATTGAAAAAGCCGAAGCATTTAGAAAAATAGCAAAAAAGGCAAGCTTCAAATATTAAAAAAGTCGAAGCTAAACAAAGAAATAAAATAAAAAAAAATCTACCACAAGAAGACGCCTGGAGAGGCATCATAATACTCACCTTGACAAGAACAACAACAAACATTTCCTGCCCATCCACCTAGGGGCAGTCTTTCATTCCACAACCATCCACCAACAATCAAATAACCAATCATACAAAAGACTCAACATTACGCCTGGAGAGGCATAACAATACTCAAGTGGCAGGGGCAACATTGGAATCCCTTCCGATCATCATTTACTCCTTTTCCCACCATCACAAGGGCACCACCTACTAGCAATCCTCGTCTTCATCAGACGTCCTCCCATAGAAAAAGGGCAATCGCATCATCAACATCAGCAGGCAGCCTGGAGAGGCTAGGCATAATAATACTCAGCATTCAACAGGCAGCCTGGAGAGGCTAGGCATAATAATACTCAGCATTTAGCAGGCGGCCTGGAGAGGCTAGGCATAATAATACTCAGCATTCAGCAGGCGGCCTGAAAAGGCTAGGCATAATAATACTCAGCATCAGCAGGAGGCCTGGAGAGGCCAGGCATAATAATACTCAACATTAGCAGGCGACCTGGAGAGGCAAGCATAATAATACTCACCGTTCAGCAGGCAGCCTGGAGAGGCCAGTCATAATAATACTCACCGTTCAGCAGGCAGCCTGGAGAGGCCAAGCATAATAATACTCATCGTTCAGCAGACATCCTGGAGAGGCCAACCATAATATTACTCCCTCTTAAACAAGCTACAAATAAAGGGACACATTATCACAAGAGAAACAATGGAGCTTCTACTCGAAGACTGAAGATCAGGTGAACAGTTTGTCAACCCTGTTACCCAATAGAGTAAGCAATCAATGTTCAACTGCTCTAAAGGGTGAGGATACGAACAAATACACTTGTCCAAGGGAAGCAACGTAGAAGCATCAACACAGAGACGAGAAGAAGACCCGGACGAAATGTCTACGTCTTTACTTGCCTTTGGAAAAGCAACACAGCTATTCCAAAGGACAAGTAAAGAGGGGCAGCTGTAGACACCCAATTTCGTCCGGGGGGCATACAAACAACAAGATAGGACATCATAGGGCCCAAAAACCCAAACTAACTTTTTTTTTAGTGGCCCAGAACGGGCCGTTCCAAAATCGGAACGGGCCATTCCTAAGTCCGAAACGGGCCGTTCTGACATCAGAACGGGCCGTTCTGGTTCCCCGGAACGGGCCATTCTGATTTCAGAACGGGCCATTCTAGGGTACAAAAATAAAGCATAATGTTCGGATCCGAAACGGGCCGTTCCGGCCCACATCTGATGCCTATAAATAGAAAATCTCGGCCAACAGTTCAGGGACCTCCAAAATTTCGTCCAAAGCTCCATAGAGCTCGAAATTTCTCCCTTTTTTCTCTCTCTCTCTTCTATTGTACTTCTTGAGTTTTGTGAGGCTTATTGTAGTGTGAAAGGTTGCCACAAAGCACCTAAAACCTCCATAGTTGAAGATCCAATAAAGCTTGTTACGAGGTAATACTCATCAATCTCTTGTTTTATCTTTCTCTTCTTTTATTTTACATATTACTATAATAAACGCAATTATGTAGATATTTTAAGGGTTTACCGTGTAATTTAAATTTCAAGCATGTAAATAGTAATTCATAAAGGGGATCTAATATTTAATTTATTATTTCTTATCTCATTAACTTCATCATAGGGTACCGATTGAGGGCGTTGTAGGGGTGCTTAATACCTTCCCTACACGTAATCGACCCCCGAACCCAATTCTGGTTATCAAGGCCATTATTGGACTTTTAAAAAACCTTTTATTTTTCCAATGTTTTGAGTAAAACATTGGTGGCGACTCCATAGAACCTATTTTCAAAACCATTAATTAAGGATTAGTCTGGTGTCCTGGCATTCCTTAATTAATGAGATCTTTAAAAAATGTCTAAACCATTAGTCGCAAGATCGGAAAAATCTGGGTTGCGACAACCCCAAGAGGTAAAGAACTAGGTTCAAGACTTAAATTATGACAACTAAGCATACCTCTACAAAGAAGAATGTAAGAAGGCTTTTCAACAAGTAAAGTTTGTTTTAAAGTGTCTTTTTGTTGAATTCCTTCTATTGGAAGAGATTTCTCTTCCTTCTTCTTCTTTGAATATTTATGCTTCTTTTCTTCTTTTTTTTTATCAAGTTTTTTCTTCTTCTTCTCTTTTCATTTTCATTTGTACTTGATCCTCCATCACTTGTGAAGGAGACAAATCATGAAGTTCAAACTTCTTTTCTTTATGAGTGAAAGTAATTTCATTGGTAAGGCCATTATGCATGGTTTTCTTGTCAAATTGCCATGGCCTTCCCAACAAAATATGGCAAGCTTCCATGGGAACTATGTCACACACCACATGATCTTCATAGTTACCAATGGAAAACTTGACTTTCACTTGCTTGTCAACAATAATATCCCCATCTTCATTTAGCCAATGAAGTTGATATGTTTTTTGATGGGGAATTGGAGTAAGATCAAGCTTCTCCACCAACCTTGTGCTACAACAGTTGCAACAAGACCCACTATCCACAATGAGAGAACAAGCTTTATCAGAAATTTTACACCTTGTGTGAAAAATATTCTCTCTTTGTGAAATGTGAGACTCATTAGGTTGGCTTCCTAGAAGCCTTCTAATCATCAAAAGTTGACCATCATAAGGATATGCTCTTTCAATTGGATGGTCTTCCTCACTAGTTTCACTATCACTTGAAGTGGTAGAACTAGATTCATCAAGACTACTATAAATGTCTTGTCCTCTCAAAATTATGACTTTTTTAGTTGGACATTGAGAAGCTATGTGGCCTCTCCCAAGACATTTAAAGCATTTGATGTCACTAGTTTTACTACTTGAAGTGACAACATTTTTATTTTTATCTTTTTCTTTTTCTTTTTCTTTTTCTAGACCCTTGCTAAAGTTCTTAGAAGAATCATATTGACCCTCCCTCTTGTAGTCCTTCTTGGTATAAGAGCTAGTTTGAGTTTTGCCTTTGAAAATTTTTTTTCTCAAATTTTGTTGTTCCACCCTTATACAAAGTTGGACAAAATCATCAAGGTCCCTATAAGGGAGTAACTCAACCCTATCTCTTATATCAAAATTAAAACCACTTAGAAACCTAGCAATGGTCAATCTTTCCTCTTCCCTTATCCCAGCCCTCATGAGATACAACTCCATTTTTTGTCTATACTCCTCCATGTCGCCACCCGCCGAAACGGACCTTGGCATTCGCGACGATGGTTGGACTCGTTTTAAATTTTGAAAAATGATGGATTGATAGAACGACTTATTCTCAAACTGAGACCTTGTCGAGCTACCAATTTTATTAAATGATTCACCAATCCATATTAATCCCAAGCGGGACCCTCTATGGATTAGTGGTTTTCGCAAAAGGTAGGGTTCTTGGAGTCGCCACCAATGTTTTACTCAAAACATTGGAAAAAGATTTAAGGCAATTGATTTTATAAATCAACCTTGGCCATTACAACCAGAGTTGGGTAAGGGAGTCGGTTACGTGCGGGGAAGGTGTTAGCACCCCACAACGCCCCTTTCGGGTTCCCTATGACGGATTATTTATTAAATAATAGCGTAAAATTACTAAATTACCCCTATTTATTATAAACGATTATATATTAAATATCTACGAATATGCAACAATCAGAAAGCGGTAAAAGAAGGGATTTTTAGAGAAGAAACCTCTTGAAGCGTGCTTTTTATATATCAATGAAGTTTAGGAGGCTTTTTGGCGCTCCCTCCCTCTACAAGCTCGCTCGCTCCTTCCTAAAAAATAATTTTTACTATGGAAATCCAAAAGATTTCCCTTCGACTAAGTTCGAGACTCAAGCAAATGGCTCGTGACTCAAGAACTTCGTCGGATCGACTCCCAGAGAGATTTCTAGGGCAGAACACTGCTCAAAAACCCCAGAATACTCAAGGAGGGAGTCAAAACTGTGTGTGAAAGTGTGGAATGACGTCCAAATGACGTCCTATTTATAGGGATGAGGCGCAGTACGGCCCCTGGGTTCAATACGGCCCGTATTGAGTTTTTGTACTTCAATACGGCCGTATTGAATTCAGTACGGCCGTATTGAAATACAGAAACTTCAATACGGCCGTATTGGTTTCAGTACGGTCGTATTGTAGTACAAAATGTGCAGTACGGCCGTACTGAACTCCAAGGAGGCCGTATTGAGCTCCAAACCTCCCACTTCCTTATTTTTAGGTACTCTAAGACCTCTAAACCTACAGATAGCCATCCTATGGTCTTCTAGGAGTCCTTCTGGCTGACTTTCTTTCGACCTTTGAGAGTCTTCGAGTCTTATTTCCGACCCGGACAATTTTAGGGGTCTACACTCCACACTGATGTTCTTTTGTTGGAGTCTTTGGAGCTTATCCATAAGCTCCCTACTATAATAAGAAGGTATGTGCCTTCTTCTCATAGCACTCCTCAATTCATTCCAATACACAATAGGAGGATCATTATGAAGTCTTCTCTCTCTCTCCAAGGATGTCCACCAATACATAGCTTGTCCTTGGAAAGCTAAGGTGGCTAAGGGAACTTTTCTTTCTTCACTTACTTGGTGACAAGTGAAGATTTGCTCCACTTTCATTTCCCAATCTAAGTAGGCATCAACATCCTCTTTTCCATGAAAGTAAGGGAGATCAACCCTTGATTCCTTCACTTTGGGTTCCTTAATGACTCTTCTAGGCATGGGTTGGTAATATTCATCAACATTCAAACTACCCACATCCTCTTGGCTAGTAGAGACATTGGAACTTTTAGTGGAACACTTTTGACTTTTTCTTTTTGTTAAGTTTTTTTAAAAGTTTTTCTTCTTGTTGCTTAATTTTGTTTATCTCTTCCTCAAGAGCAATAAGTTGTACTTCTCTTTCAATCTTTTTTCTTTTTTTTTGAAGTACCTCTTGTTGCTTCCATAGTTTTAGTGCCTCAACCTCCTTAACAATTCTAGAAAAACTTTTAGGAGATTCAAGATCACTATCACTTTGAGAAATATGACTCATGATTATGCAATAAGAAATTTAAATGCTATGCAAAAGAGATAAAATATTTTTGGTATTTTCTAGGAACAAAAATAGCACTTGGAAGTCTAAGTGCACAAGTTGCACTATCAAGGGAGGTGAGCTACTAAGAGCCACTTAATAACCAAGCCTTTTCAAGTGGAAATCACTAAACTCCCTTGTGGTATTTTCAATTCCACAAAGATTTTCACAAAACTTTTTTATGTTGGATGCTTTTCACAATTTGTTTTTTAGGCTATCTATACGTGAACAATTAAATCTACACAAGTCTAGACGAAACAAGGCAACAAAGTAAACAAATTTATGATCAAACAACTTAAAGGAAGCAAGAATAAGCAACTAGTCGTTTTGCCCTAAGTGGAAGCTTGAAATATATGAAATTTCCAAGCCACTTCCACTAGTACTACACGTGAGTGAGCTACCAAGGTTTAGATATACCTGACCAGCTTCTTAATACTCCCTCCAAGCTTTACAAATTGATTTAAAATACAAGAGAATTTGCAAAAAAAATAAACTACACTAGGAAACAATTAATGGCGGCTTTTGTGACCAAATTAGTGACGAATTTGCTGTCCAATTTTTCTAACACTTGTTTAAGTGTTCCAATCCTCCACTAACCCTTGATTTGAGTTGCTCCCGGACCCTGCACAATGAACACAACAATGTGGTTAATGTAGGCTGCTCACAAGGTTAAAGGAATGATCACTCTTGTGAAGGTAGTTTAGGAAAGTTTTGGTCACTAAATTAGGTCAAATTTGAAAGTCTTTTGTGTCCAAAGCTTTTCCTACTTTTTGTTGAGTCAATGTTTGATCCTTAAGCAAGGATTTGAGGCCACTTCCAGCACAGAATTTTTAAGCAAAGAAAACAAGACAAGCAACAAAAGCACAATTTGTAAAGCTTATACCAAAAATTGAAGAGTGAGGTGTTTATGACAAGACTCAAAGATATCCAACAAAGAAAGCTGAAAAATAAGACTCCAAAGAAAGCTAGCACTCAAATAGGAAGGCTCCTAGATAGGCACTAGAATATATTAACAAAACAAAAATTTTTTTTGAAGGAATTTGAACAAGTACAAACAAAATAGTAGTCCAAAGAAATTTGAGGAATCAAGTGTATTTTTCTTGTTTTGTTCTTCTCGGCTTTTAATTTATAATTGCTTTATATAATTTTTTTTATCCTTTTCTTTTGCTGAATTCAAATGTATATTCCAGAGAGGACACTTGCCTTTTGTTTCAAATTTTTCACAATTCCAAAGTATGAAAACCGAGACTACTAGATTGACAAATTTCAAGTGAAAATAGATGAACTAGTGCACTAGTTTTTAGGTTTTTGATTGAATTCTTTGCTCCTTTTTTTTAACTATTTTGAAATAGAATGCTCTGTATTTTCTCTGTTTTCAGCCACTTAAATTTTAAAATTTGAATCCAAAAGAAATAGTGCACTAGAAGTAGGATGAATCACTTAAAATTTTCAAAGCACACAAAATTGTTTCAAGAATTTTTATGGAAAGTGAATTGAAAACTTAAGTACACAATGGAAACCTAACACTAAGAAATTTGCTAGAACTAATAGCAAATTATGAACTCAATTAGGTAAAACAAAAAGCACATATAGGTAGGCAAGATTATAAGCAAACCGAGAACAAAATTTGACAAACAACACAAAAGAAAAAAAACTAGTTAAACATGTTATTCAAGGAATTTGCAACATATAAGAAATAAACACAACTTGCTAAGACAAAACAAGGATTCAAAAACAAAAATCTAATGCAAATGTATGAAGTCCAATCACGGACACATGCTTAGGAGATGAGAGACTCAATCAAACATAAAACGCAAAAGCAAATAAGTCCTAACAAATTGATTGTGGAATGAAATTCAAGATACAATCAACCAATGGATCTATGGAACAAATTTGAATTTAAAACAAATAGATCCGAATAGAAAATCAACTTGAGACAAACAAGAACAGCAAAGACACAAAAAAAAATGGTTCAAACAACAGAAAACTTATCTCCAAGAAGAACCTTGCTATTGATACCAAAAATGATGGCAAAGGTAAGAGAAGTGATAGATGTTCCTCTCCTTAGCTTCACCTATGCATGGATCTTCTTCAAGGAGATTAAGACCGAAAGTAAGAACACATTGAATGGATGACTTCTTCGGATGAAATGGCCTAAGCCACGGATGGAAGCATCCAAGCTCAAGCAATCAAGAGATTGCTCACTTCAAAAGGTAGGAACTAGGTTAGTTTCTAAGGTTTTGAAGGCAATCTCTCTTTCTCTCTTTCTCGGTGACTTTTGGAAGAAACTTGGCAAAATATGCTCTCAAATTTCAATAGCTAAAAAGTGAGTACAAGTGTGAAGGAGGGAAGCTTATATGCAATCCGGAACTAGGGACACTTGGCGCCAATGTGAAGGCTTCACATGTGGCGCCAAGTTTTGAATTCAAATTTGAATTTGAATTCAAAACTTAACACACATGTCAAGTCCGGTCCACACTAGTGCTAGGTGCATTTAGGTTTGATTTAGTATGCATTTAGGGTTGAATTTTGAGTCACACATGTTCAGCCAAGGTGGTGCCAACAATGTGACTCAAAATGCAACTTAAATGCATCCTAAATTAACCTAGTTTTGCCTAATTCAATTAAACTAATAATCCTCCTTAAATCCTAATCTAATGACCTAAATACAATCGTCCAAGAAATACAATGAATAGGAAAAATTACAAGAAAAAGAATGAGCCCAATATTGGGTATCAAAAGCCCAAAGCCCATGAAGCCCAATTATAAGCCCAAAGTTCACAAACCCTAATCTATGGTCAAAATACAAGACCAAAAACAAAGTAACTTCCTATTCTATGAATGTACAATAAAACATGGTGTTTAATCAAGTAAAGCCCTAGTGAGAAGCACCCTAGGCCCACCAAGCCCATTGGGCCCACTAAGCTCTGAAGCAGACAAGTCTTCAAGTAATCTATTGGTCATAGCTCTAGTGGTTGGACCCTTGGTCCATGCTCTTCCATCACTTGGTTATGGCATAAAAGAATTGCTCACATAAACATGGAACAGTTAAATAAATTAATCTCTAAAGATTTAGTAATAGTATTACCAAAAATTAAATTTGAGAAAAATAAATTATGAGATGCTTGCCAAAAGGTAAAACAAGTAAAAGTATCTTTCAAACCAAAGAATATAGTTACAACCACAAGACCCTTAGAACTCTTACATATGGACTTGTTTGGACCTTCTAGAATTATGAGCTTTGGTGGAAGTTACTATGGTCTTGTCTTAGTGGTTGATTTCTCTAGGTATACTTGGACCTTATTTCTTGCTAATAAAAGTGATACATTTGGTTTCTTTAGAAAATTTGCTAAACTAATTCAAAATAAGAAAAACCTTAAGATTGTCTCCATTAGAAGTGATCATGGAAAAGAGTTTGAAAATAAAGATTTTGATTCTTTTTGTGAAGAAAATGGAATTGAACATAACTTTTCTGCACCTAGAACTCCACAACAAAATGGAGTAGTAGAAAGAAAGAATAGATCATTAGAAGAATTAGCAAGAACAATGCTTAATGATTCAAAACTCCCCAAATATTTTTGGGCAGAAGCTGTCAACACCGCATGCTATGCTATGAATAGAGCTTTGATTAGACCTATTCTTAAGAAAACTCCGTATGAGTTATTCAAAGGAAGAAAACCTAATATTTCACATCTTCATATTTTTGGATGCAAATGTTTTGTACTTAATAATGGAAAAGATAACTTAGGAAAATTTGATGCTAAATCTGATGAGGGGATATTTCTTGGATACTCTCTAAATAGTAAATCATTTAGAATATACAACAAAAGAACTATGACTATTGAGGAATCAATACATGTTTTATTTGATGAAACTAACCTTGTTTGTCCAAGAAGAGATATTATTGATGAAATTGTAGAAAGCTTTGAAGATACTCATATTAATGAGCAAACTCACAAGGATGACAAAGATAAAGAAAAAGAAGATTCAACAATACAAAAAGGTCAAAAAACATCAATCCTCAAAGAGAGTGGAGAATCTCAAAAAATCATCCTCTTGAAAATATCATTGGAGATATAACAAAAGGGGTAATTACTAGAAACTCTCTAAAAGAAGCATGCAACAATATGTCTTTTGTTTCTGAAATAGAAGTTAAAAATATTGATGAAGCTTTAAATGATGAACATTGGATTAATGCTATGCAAGAAGAATTAAATCAATTTGAGAGAAATCAAGTATTGGATTTGGTAAATAGACCCACTAATCATCCCATTATAGGAACAAAATGGATTTTTAGAAACAAACTTGATGAACATGGTTTAGTCATAATAAATAAAGCTAGATTAGTTGCTAAATGTTATAATCAAGAAGAAGGTATAGATTATAAAGAAACATATGCACCAGTAGCAAGACTAGAAGCCATTAGGATGTTACTTGCCTATGCATCAATAATGGACTTCAAATTATACCAAATGGATGTTAAAAGTGTTTTTCTAAATGGTTTTATTCAAGAAGAAGTTTATGTAGAACAACCCCCGATTTTGAGAACTCAGAATTTCCAAACCATGTCTTTAAATTGAAAAAGGCTCTTTATGGATTAAAACAAGCTCCTAGGGCATGGTATGAAAGACTTAGTAAATTTCTTTTGGAAAAAGAATTTACGAGGGGAAAAGTTGATACTACACTCTTTATCAAAAGAAAAATGAATGAAATCCTTTTAGTGCAAATCTATGTTGATGATTGGAGCTACTAATGACTACTTGTGCAAGGAATTTTCAAATGATATGCAAAGTGAATTTGAAATGTCAATGATGGGAAAACTAAATTTTTTCCTTGGACTACAAATAAGGCAAACCAAAAATGGAATTTTTATTAATCAAAGCAAATACTGTAATGAATTGCTCAAAAGGTTTGGAATGGAGAATGCTAAATCAATGGCAACACCAATGAGCACTACTTGCTACCTAGACAAAGATGAAGTGGGAAAATCCATAGACGTAAAGAAATATAGAGGTATGATTGGATCTCTCTTATATTTATCTGCAAGTAGACCTGATATTAAGTTCAGTGTTTGTTTATGTGCAAGATACCAATCTAACCCTAAAGAATCTCATTTGAGTGTTGTTAAAAGAATTATGAGATATCTGTTAGGAACCACAAATCTAGGTCTATGGTATCCTAAAAACATGCCTTTGAATCTAGTAGGCTACTCAGATTCTGATTTTGCTAGGTGTAAAACTGATAGAAAGAGTACTAGTGGAACATGCCATTTTATTGGATCCGCTTTAGTATCATGGCATAGTAAAAAGCAAAATAATGTTGCTTTATCTACTGCTGAAGCAGAATATATTGCTGTTGGAAGCTGTTGTGCACAAATACTATGGATGAAACAACAACTATCTGATTTTGGTTTATCATTAGATCATATTCCAATTAAGTGTGATAATACTAGTGCTATCAATCTCTCTAAAAATCCATTTCTTCATTCTAGAGCAAAGCATATTGAGATAAGACATCATTTTCTTAGGGATCATGTTAAAAAAAGAGATTGTGTTCTAGAACTTGTTGAAACAAAGAATCAATTAGCTGATATATTCACAAAGCCTTTACCAAAAGAAAACTTCTTTTCAATTAGACAAGAATCAGGGATTCTAGACTCTTCTCACATTACTTTTTGACTCTATAGTAAAAAGACACAATTTTAATAATTGTAATCGATTACAGGGGCAAGTAATCGATTACCAGAGGGACTGAATAAAATTTTTTAAAATTTTGAACAATCGTAATCGATTACAGTGTCACGTAATCGATTACCAGAAGCTATTTACTTATTCTGGCACAGATGTAATCGATTACAAAATTAGTGTAATCGATTACCAGAGCGTGTTTCATTTATCTGGGTAAAGTGTAATCGATTACCATATTCATGTAATCGATTACACGACGCATCTGCACTTATAATTGTGCAGTTTCGTCTTCTTCCTCACTCAAAAACCCCAAAACCTCTACGCCCTAACCCTCTTGAAATCTCCATATCTTCCTCAATTCTTAACGAAATTGAGTCTCGTTTGTTCCATTCTTCATCATTCTCGATTCTCTTCAATTCTACCAATTCTATTTTTCAAAACAATCTATCAATGGCAGAATCATCAAAACGTCATAAGGGTTCTTCGTCACGTTCCACCACTACCAGTCGCCGACAATAGCCTCCCTCCGACGACTCCCCTGCTCCTACAAATCCTATTCCATACTCTGGACGTGCTCTCTTTCTGTTCTCCAAAGACGAACAAAGAGATAGGTACTTCCAGTTATTTTCTGAGCGAAATATTGTTGATCCCAAGTATATCAGTATTGATTTTTTTGAGGGTGAATCATTTGAGTGTTATACGATTTTTAAAAATTCTGGGTTGCTGGATTTTATGTCTCTAAAGAACCCTGTTTATCCAGAATTAGTCAGGGTCTTTTACAGTAATTTGGAAATCAGGAATGGGGTTCTTCACATTCAGGTTAAAAAAATTCCAACAGTGATAAATCAGTCTTTGTTCTGTGATCTATCAAAATTAAAAGATCAGGGTACACTGTTTGAGGGAACAATTCCAGATACATGGAAACCAGAATATTCCCATCCCAATGCCTGAAGTATGATTTGTGTGGATGATGCTGACATGACTGAACGATTATTGGCTGGATCAATAAAATTTGATTATCGCATGATGCATTATATAATTGTTCAGGTACTGCTTCCCCGCACCACTAACCTTCCATAGGCATCAGAGGAAGACTTAATCTTGATATGGGCTCTAATAACTGGCCGGGAGTTTAGCTGGGCTCATCTGATTAGGAGTCGTATGAAAAAGGCCTTGCGGGGTAATGTTTCTCTTCCATACCCACACTTTATAACTACTATTTTGGAACATTTTAATGTTCCTCTAGAAGATGAAACATGGGTTCCAGTTAAGAGGTTCTTTGAGATTGGGGCAAATGCAATTGCTTATTTTGGGTACAAGAAAACAATGGAAAACACCTAGGTTAGGAAGCAGGATTTTCAAGCAGTTGACACTGATGATAGAACTTCGTCACCACCTCCTCAAGATCCTTCATCAGCACTTCTCTCGGATGTTCTCAATGAAATTAGAGATCTCCGTTTCTATGTTGGTGAACGTTTTGATTCTCTTGACACTCGCATGACTCATCTTGAGGAGGAAGTAAAATCTCTTCGCCGCCCTTCCGAGTAGCTAGTCAACTGTGATTCTGATAGTTTTTCTTTTAGTTTATCTTATGTTTTGGGCTATTTTTAATCAATTTCTGAACTTTTTTGATTAGTATGTTCTAGGATATTCTGCATGTTTGACTCTGACCATTTTGCTATTGGGACATTTTTGTTTTTAACTTCTGTTCTGAATGGTGTTTGTTTATCTCATTCTATATTTTCTTTGTTATGTTGTCTCATTCCTTTTGATGTTGCCAAAGGGGGAGAGGAAAGGAAAGAAGAAAAAGGAATAATTTATTTTGGTCCTAATCAAAAATTGGATGTTATGATTTAAACAATTTAACATGATCACTACAACTGTTTATTTAGATACAAATCTTTTTATAAAAGAAAATTAACATCAAACAATGATTTATTAAGGGGAGTGATCAATATACACTATTTTATGTTTCTTTCCATTTACAGTATGTTGTCATCATCAAAAAGGGGGAGAATGTGGAAGAACGTATGTAAAAGATTTTGATGATGCCAAAGAAATTGTAGAAAACAAGAGGTCAAGTTAAAGCAAGGTGATCAAGAAACAAAAATCTCAAAGTATTTTAGATAAGTCTTGTCAACCTAGCTTTATATGTAAAAAGAAATCTTTAGAAATATTGCATAAGATTCTTGGCCATTTAAAATAAAGAATTTCAAAGAAAACCTAAATATAATTTTTTTATATAAATAAGGTTTTGAAAATAGAAGTTTTCTATATCTTAAGTTTTAATAAGGTTATTATTGTTTTAAGAGTCTGGTAATCGATTACCAGTACATGTAATCGATTACTAGAGGATGAAACTCATATGTTCAAAATTTACTTATTAAAACATGCTCTGGTAATCGATTACCCATTCCATGTAATCGATTACCAGAAGATAAAATTTCGAAATTTGAATTTAAATTATACAACGTTCCAAACATTTTGAAATTAAACCATTGTAATCGATTACCAGAGCCTATTTTCTGGAAAATTTTAGAAAGACACAACTCTTCATGAAAAATAACCTAAGAAACAATCATCTATAAATACCAATAATTTTTCAGAGAAAGGTTATGAACTCTATTGTGAAAATTATCTTTACAAATCACTTGGCCAAAATCATTTGCAAAAATTATCTAAAGAGTTTTACTAGATCAACAAAGTGTAAAATCCACTATTCAAAAGAGAGTTGTTCTACTTCATTCAATTCATCTATTGATCTGAAAAGGAGAAAGTGTTGTTCTCCTTGTTGGTTTGTGATTCTCAACACGAGTGTAGACCCCTAAAATTGTCCGGGTCGGAAATAAAGCTTGAAGACTCTTGAGGACTGAAGGAAAGTCAGCCAGAAGGACTCATGGAAGGCCCTAGGAGGATTCTCTGTAGGTCTAGAGGTCTTGTAATAGCTCAAAATAAGGAAGTGGAGGGAATGAAGCCCAATACGGCCTCCCAAAAGTTTAGTACGGCCGTATTGAACATTTTCAACTACAATACGGCCGCACTGAACTCAATACGGCCGTATTGAGGTTTCTTGAACTTCAATACGGCCGCACTGAACTCAATACGGCTGTATTGAGGTTTCTTGAACTTCAATACGGCCGTACTGAATTCAATACGGCCGTATTGTAGTTCAAAAACTCAATACGGGCCGTATTGACCCCTAGAGGTCGTACTGCGCCTCATCCCTATAAATATGACGTCAATTGGACGTCATTGGACACTTTTACACTGAGTTTTAACCCTCTTCTTGAGTATTCTGGGTTTTTTTTGAGCAGTGCTCTGCCTAGAAATCACTCGGAGAGTTGATCTGACAAAGTTCTCGAGTTCTGAGCTTTTTGCTTGAGTCTCGAACTGAGTCGAAGGGAAATCCTCCGGATTTCCATAGTTAAAATTTTCTAGGAGGGAGCGAGCGGGCTTGTAGAGCGAGGGAACGCCAAAAAGCTTCCCAGTTTTACTTGAATATAAAAGCACGCTTCAAAGGTTTCTTCTTAAGATCTTCCTTTTACTGCTTTCTGTGTGTATATTTAACTGTCATCATGTAGATAGTTAAGTTATAATTGTTTAGAATAAATAGGGGTAATTTAGTAATTTCGCACTATTATTTTTAGAAATAATCTGTCATAGGGAACCCGAAAGGGGCGCTGTGGGGTGCTAACACCTTCCCCACGCGTAACCGACTCCCTTACCCGACTCTGGTTGTCATGGCCGAAGTCGATTTTTGAATCGATTGCCTTAAACTTCTTTTTCCAATGTTTTGAGTAAAACATTGGTGGCGACTCCATGAACCCTTCCTTTTTATGAAAACCGCTAATCCATGGAGGGTCCCGCTTGGGATTAACATGGATTGGTGAGCCTTTTAATAAAATTGCTCGTTTGACAAGGTCTCAGTTTGAGAATAAATCATTCTAGCAATCCATATTTTTAAACAAATAAAAGAGTCCAACCATCCATCGCGAATGCCGAAAGCCCGTTTCGGGCCGGTGGCGACAACGAGGAAAGGGAATTCCTAGGTGTTCGAGAATTTGAGTCTTGTAAAAGTTACAAGCATAGTGAAAATCTCAAGTGGGAGACGTGAGGACTGGATTTAGGCAAGGTTGGCCGAACCAGTATAAAATCAAGTTTGCAATTCTCTTTCCCTATACTTCGAATTTTGTTGTGAAGTTTTTGCATCATTACATACAATTTGTTTATGATATTGAATTTATAAGAAATAAGTTAGAAAAACTTATAAAGAGAAGAAAAATTAGATAACTTAATTCACCCCCCCCTCTTAAGTTATACGAGGCTACTTGACTAATAGAAGAAAAGAGGAAAAAAATCCAAAAATAAAAGTCTCCTCTTAAAGAATAAGGAAGGGAAAAGGACGTATCAAATTTAAAGGCTAATGTCCCCTCTAAAGTTGTTAACAAAAGACACTTTTCAATTAAAAATAACATAAAGAAAACACTTTTACTTGAACAACCTTTAAACCTTCTTCCTTTAAGAAGGATAGAGCATCAAATAAATCTAATACTTGGGAAAAGTCTACCAAATAGACCAACCTATTGGACTAACCCCCAGGAGATAAAATAAATAGAAACTCAAGTTAATGACTTGTTGAAGAAAAGCTGGATTCAAAAAAGCCTTAGTCCTTGTGTTGTCCCTATCCTATTAGTCCCTGAAGACACCCAATTTCGTCCAAGGGCATACAAACAAGGAAATTATGAAGGGAAGGAGCTCCCGAAGAATGCCAACAACAAGACAGGACACTAGAAGGCCCAAAAGCCAAACAATCTGGTTTTAGTAGCCTGGAACGCCCTATTGCAAAACCAGAAAGGGTCGTGATGGACTCCTTCCACCAAGGGGATGATCAAACGTTCAATGGTGAAGAGGAGCTCCTTTCCAAGGCCAAGATAGTGACCTTAGAGGGTGGACGTTCCTTCAAGGGTGAGGCTAAGTGATGGTGGGCGTGAAAGGTGGAGTCTTTGGCGAATAGGAGAAAGGTTGGGAGGATGGTGTTTTGGGTGTTCTAGTTGGCTCTCTTCACTAAGTGGAGTTGAAGGCCATTCAAGGTATCCCTAAACTCACTCTAAGGAGGAGATAAGAGAGGTAGGCGAAATTGACCTAGTGACTAAGGAGAGGATTTGAGGCAAAAATGCTTACTCAAATTCATATATTCCAAAGTATTTACATGATGCATAGCCTAGGGTATTTATAGGAGTGGGAGGCATCTAGGGTTGCATTTGGAGAGTGCATGGACGAAATTCACAAGCCAAATGCACACCAAATGAAATGCAAATGAACCCTAGATGCAACTTGGTGGCCAAGGATGGAATCTTTGGGATTAGTTAGGCTACATCTAGGTGCATGATAAGACCATGCAACCTTTACCCTCCACTTGGGCCTAAGCCTTTCTAACACCAAAAATAGGTCCAAGAGCCACAAAAAATATGTCTAGGTTTTGTTCCCACCCTAATCAAATACCTTAGCCCAAAAATAAAAACCTATGATCTAAAGCACCCCATAATACAAGGGTAAAATGGGAAATACAAAAGAAAATAAATCTTATGACTAAAATACCCCAAAATACAAGGGTAAAATTGGAAATACAAGTAAAATAGATCCTATGTCTAAGATACCCCAAAATACAAGGGTAAAAATGGAAAATCAAAGACAAGGGCAAAATAGGAATAAAAATAAATGCTATGCTAATAAAAACTTAGGAGCTAAGATTCAAAAGTGGCCTCACTCGTCCTATGGTGTTTCAACACTAACCCATTCCTTTTGCTTCCTTCAATACATCACCCCTTGGACTTCTTGGCCTTAGTGTTATTCCATCAGGCCGTTCCCAATTTGGAACGGGCCGTTCCAAGTTCCTAAAAGGGCCTAAAACCTTAGTTTGGAACGGGCCGTTCCAAACTTTTCAAAAAAGGGTTAAAATCTTAACTGGAACGGGCCGTTCCAAGTTATTAAAATGGCCTAAAAATCCTCGTTTGGAACGCCAGTTCCAGTCTACCAAATTATGTGTTAATCTTATCTCTAGAACGGGCCATTCCAATTTTAGAACGCGCCATTCCAGTTACGAAACTTACACATAACGGCCAGATCCATAACTGGCCGTTCCAATTTTGGAACGGGCCGGTCTGGACCCTTTTTGATGCCTATAAATAGATAGCTTGGGCACAGTTCTCAGGACCCCAAAAAAAAATTTCATCTAGTACTCTTTAGAGCTCGAAATTTCTCTCTCTCTCTCTCTTGTATTTCTTGAGTATTGTGAGGCAATTGTAGTGTGAAAGGTTGCCACAAAGCACCTAGATTTTCCATATCTAAAGATCTAACAAAGCTTGCCACGAGGTATTTCAATCAATCTTCTTCTATATCTTTTATTTCTCATCTTTATCTCTATCTTTTATTTATAACAAACGCAATCATGTAGATATTTTAGGGCTAGTCGTATAATTTAAAATTTAAATATGTAAATAAATATTAATAAAGGGGATTCAATATTTAATTTATTAATTCTTATCATGTTAACTTCATCATAAAGTACCGATTGACGGCGCTGTAGGGGTGCTTAATACCTTCCCTACACGTAACCGACTCCCGAACCCAATTCTGGTTATCAAGGCCATTATTGGATCTTTAAAAACCTTTTTTTTCCAATGTTTTGAGTAAAATATTGGTGGCGACTCCATGAACCTATTTTCAAAACCATTAATTACGAATTAGTCTAGTGTCCGGGCATTCCTTAATTAATGAGACTTTTAAAAGGATATCTAAACCATAGGTCGCGAGATCGGAAATTTTCGGGTTGAGACAGATGGAGACTCCACTAGGGACGTTTAAAGAGGGTTAGGCCCATTTAATTTATGAAGTTAATAAAATAAAAATAATAATTTAAATATTTTTCCCCTTTACTTTGTTTGTTTTATTTGCTTGGCTTTAATATCTGTTTGCCTGTTTAAATGATGCACTTGTTGGAATACAAATTGTACACAAAACCTTTGCACACAAAAGTTCCCCCTACACCCGGGGGCATGAGGGTATTAAACATAGGGAGTGGTTGACGTATGACCGGCCCAAGTTTGGCCTTGGAGCCTGTGAGCCTTGTCAGAAATCACACTCAAGGTGGTAACCGGTTACTTTAGCCCGAAATACTACGACAGACCTTAGAGTTTGCCAGGTGACGGTGACAGAGATACTGGGTCCCTATAATGGGGGCACCTTGGGGCCTTAA
This sequence comes from Cajanus cajan, assembly GCF_000230855.2. Classification (NCBI taxonomy): domain Eukaryota; kingdom Viridiplantae; phylum Streptophyta; class Magnoliopsida; order Fabales; family Fabaceae; genus Cajanus; species Cajanus cajan. Next base: position 38,008,998 of record NC_138525.1, read on the forward strand.
GACCAATGAGATTAGAACTGTCCTATACAGTGCACTTTTCTTGCAAGGACCACAGACCAAGGATTTAAACGTGATTGTTCGTAGGTGTACATTTGTTTGAGCATATGTGTGTTGCATTTGTTTAAGTTTATTCATTTCAAATGGATAAGAATTACAAACAAATAGATATTAATAAAAAAAATACGATAAAAATTTTAACTCCCTTCTGTATACCCTAACTCTAAAACATCATATAGGGTAGTTTATTTTATAAAAAAAAACAAAAAATATAGCAAAAAAAATCATGCATCATAACCCTTAGTCGAAAACATGATAAAATTTAGGTAGAAAACAAATATCATGCATCTTTTAGTTTAGCATATACATTCATTAGAAATGGAAGACACATAGTATGCAAAGATTTTTGAGAAAGGAGAACATTCTAAAGAAGGCAAAGTCTACATCTTCTCAGACTTCTTCCAATCTAGAAAGATGTAATTCCTCAACTCAAATAGGAGATTATTTGAAAGTTTGAAAAGGAGGCATGCAACAAGGAAATTGAAGCAAAACAAAAAACAAAAAGGAGAGAACATAGTTTCGGAAGCTAAAGAAAACTCCACTGATGAACGAGAAATCATGAACTTAGGGAGTTTGAAAAATTGATAATAAGCACCCTTACACCTCTAATTCATTATCAAACCACTCCAAACTGCATCTTTCTTCTCTGACTCATCAATCTCGTCAATAAAGATGAAAATTTTGGCAATCACCAAAATAGTGGGGAACCCGAAGATCCTATTGACGGTTACTTCTGATGGGAATAGCAAGAAGAGAATCTGAGAAGAAACGAAGACTAATTGCAAATCAACGAACGAGCAAGCATGTCTATAGGGACATGATTCAAGCGTGAGCTTCTGTAGCTACAACAACATCATCAAAGTGCACCGAAAGATCTTGTACAAAGAATGTTCTCTAAACAAAAAAATCAATGAGAATGATATTTGTTGAATTTCTCAATCATCTTTGCATTCTATTTTGCACCTCATATAGATAACATGTCTTCCTGGTAAATAATAAATAAGAATAAAAAGGGAAACCTAACCTGTGCGTGTTAATCAAATAATGAAATCACTGGTAATCAAGTGCAAACTCGATACATCAAATTGGAAGCACTTACAAACCAGTAATTGTGCAAGAAGACTGGGGGGCATAACACGCCCAAATTGACGATTCAAACACCAAGAGCTCCACATGCGGAAATGACAATTGTTGGGAAAAAATGAATGATCAAGAATGAATGAATCCTTGCTTTTAGGGAATTACAACAAAACCCAATTGAAGAATAAAGGCATTGCATGACAGAAACCCGCTACGACGAAAACCCATAAAGGGCATCCTAGGCAAAAATTAGGGTAAAGGAATCAAAATCCCGATAGGATACATCCTATGAAAAAGTCAGGGATATATATATATATATATAAAAAGCAATGTCTGCTCGAGTTGAAAACCAAAAGGCGGCTGGAGTATTCCCTTTAGAAAGCAAGAATTCATAAAGGTTTCACTCCAAATTCAAAACATCGGCGTTCAAGCAAGTGGGAATGTGTTCCTAAAGTAGTCCGACCAATCATCAACCATGACTCTCTAGGGGGCAACCTTTGTATATCTCTTCGTGTACGAATCACGAACTCGGGGCATGCCCAGGACTTTGAGCTTTGCTAAAGGAGCACGTGTAAATTGAAAGTACTGTTTTAAATGTCATAACACTCTTTCGTTTCTCTTCTCCCTTTTATTCACTCTAGGCCTCATCCATCAACCCTTAATAAACAAAATGTATTTGCGACAAAGATGTTAATCAATAATAGCATGGAAAGGATAACAAAGGAACAATCAGGAATCCAAATATGACTAGGGCATCCCACACAAACGCTGCAAAAATGAAGGCCCGGCAGGAAACCCACTAAAGGGACTGCGGAAAAGTTAGGGCAAGATCTGCTAGGCAACCCACAAGTAAAAAATGGGTAACCTAGGCAAAAGTAAAGATCAAAAGAAAAATTTTCGCTAGGGAACACATCTCAAGTGACCTAGGAAAAAGTTAGGACGTTAAAGCAGCAACCTGAGTTGAAAACTAAAAGGTAGCTCAAGGGAATCATTCAATCAGAGCACGACCCCGAGTCATCACTCCACTTTCCAAAAAGGCTAAAACACAATGATAGCTTCCTTGCAGCAAATACGTTTTGTTTAATAACCCTAAACACCAAAGCCTGCCTTGGTCAGCCCTTCTTCTAAAAAACCCTTTTAAAAAGAAAAAAAAAATCCTTTCTAACAACCTTTTGAAAAAAAAATACAAACATCCCTTCTTTCTTTTCTCTTGACCCCTATGACATCAAAATTGGTACTTAAAAGATACACGGAAAATGCATGGTGAATACTCACAGAAGGAAGGCCGAGACGTCCTTAAATAGAGGTTAGAGACGCTTGACTACACATCGAATGGACAGTCAAGGACCCACTGAAGCTTGGGCTCAAAAGAACATATCCCGACAGCAATCAAGATTGGCATGGATAGAAAGAAATTTTCAACATTAACCTTAATGCGTACAGGTTAACTTCCTGAAATAAAAAAAAATGAATTGCATCTTTAGGAACAAACACATGAGCATAAACTGCATCGCATGCATATGAGGCAGGGGCATATGGAAGGGCGTTAAACAAAAAAAAGGAATAAAATAATAATAATAATAAAATCACTCATGTCTTGCATTTTCATTGCATCCTTGCATCCATGCATTCTACTTCCTATGGGTCAAAGGAGTCATCAGCATAGAGCACTCGTGAAAGATAAATAGCCAAGCATGAGCCACAACAGTGTCAAATGGCACCCCTAAGTGACTCTATGTGTCCACTAAGCAAAGACATATCAACAGTGGAATAGAATGGAATCGACCAAATAAGCAAGCCTATAAGAAGGAAGAGGCCATCATGCCTTACTTCCTTACCAAATGAAGGATGATCCGAGAGAATGCCAAGTCTAGGAATGTTTTCCTTACCAAAGCCAAGAGTGGCTTCCAAAATAATACTCATCAATAAAGACTCAGCAAATAACATCATGGGAATAGATCCCTCCACCAATGATGACAATAAAAAAGCAAAAATAACATGAGAAAAAGGCAAGCTTTGTAAATCTTGAAAAGGCCGAAGCATTTTCAAAAAAAATAGCAAAAAAAGGAAAGGTTCAAACATGAAAGATCCGAAGCTAAACAAAAATGAAATTCAAAAAAAAAAAGAATCTCTACCACAAGAAGGCGCCTGGAGAGGCATCACAGTACTCAAGTGGCAGGGGCAACATTGGAATCCCTGCCAGCCATCTACTTCTCTGCCCACCAACATAGGGGCACATCAAACATCTCCTGCCCATCCACTTGGGGGTAGTCTTTCATCCCACAACACCAACAAGAAACATCAAGTACAAGCACGGAAAGGGTTGCTAGATCCCTAAACTAGTACAAGAACAAAGAGGGTTACCGGACCTTAGAAGAGGCCGGCTGAAGCCTTAAAATATCAGTCCAGCTTGGAGAGGCTGAGCTACGAAACTACTTCGACAACAAAGAGGGTTACCTGAACTTAGAGGAGGTCGGCTGAAGCCTTAAAATATCAGTGCAGCTTGGAGAGGCTGAGCTACAAAACTACTTCAACAACAAAGAGGATAACCTGGCCTTAGAGGAGGCCGGCTGAAGCCTTAAAATATCAGTTTAGCTTGGAGAGGCTGAGCTACGAAACTACTTCAATAACAAAGAGGGTTACTTGACCTTAGAGGAGGCCGGCTGAAGCCTTAAAATATCAGTCCAGCTTGGAGAGGCTGAGCTACGAAACTACTTCAACAATAAAGAGGCTTACCTGACCTTAGAATGGGTCGGCTGAAGCCCTAAATATCAGTCCATCCTAGAGAGGCTGAGCTCAGAATATACTCTCTCTTCAACAAGTTACGAATAAAGGAACACACTACCATGAAGCAAGCAGAAGTAGTAGGATGCATTGACATCAAAGCCAGAAGCCTAGATGGTACAAGTTTACCATCCTTATCACCCGACAGAGCATATAAACCAACACCCAGTTGCTCTTAGGGACAAGGATACAGGTAAACACCATCTACCCGAAGGAAATGGTGTGGGGGCATCTACACTACTGAATTAAAGGAGAAGATTCGGACATAGCAAGCGACATAGGGCATTCACATGGATCTTGAAGCCTAGATGTTTCGGTTCACCATCCTTGACACCCAATAGAGCATACAATCCAACACTCAGTTGCTCCAAGAGACAAGGATATAGGGAACACAGTCTACCCGAAGGAAACAACGTGAAGGTATCTATTGCCAAAACAAGAGTGAAGATCCAAATTTTCACCTCACTATCACAAGAGAATCAATGGAGCTTCTACTTGAAGACTGAAGATCGGGTGTATAGTTTGTCAGCCTTGTTACCCAATAGAGTACGCAATTGCTCTAAAGGGTGAGGATACGAAAAAATACACCTATCTAAGGAAAACAACGCAGAAGCGCCAACACCAAAGAGACGAAAAGAAGACCCGAATGAAATGTCTACGTCCTTACTTGCCTTTGGAAAAGCAACACATTACTATTCCAAAGGAAAAGTAAAGAGGGGCAAGTTAGACACCCAATTTTGTCCGGGGGCATACAAACAAGGAAATAATGAAGGGAAGGAGCTCCCGAAGCATGCCAACAACAGGACAGGACATGTAGACCCCTAAAATTGTCCGGGGCGGAAATAAAACTCGAAGACCCTCAAAGATCGAAGGAAAATCAGCCAGAAGGACTCCTGGAAGGCCCTAGGAGGGTTCTCTGTAGGTCTAGAGGTCTTAGAATAGCTTAAAATAAGGAAGTGGAGGGAATGAAGCCCAATACGGCCGTACTAAACTTAATACGGCCGTATTGAAGCTTCAATATGGCCGCAGTGAACTCAATACGGCGTATTGAAGTTTCTGAAACTTCAATACGGCCGTACTGAAATCAATACGGCCGTATTGAAGCTTCAATACAGCCGCAGTGAACTCAATACGGCCATATTGAAATTTCTGAGCTTCAATACGGCCGTATTGAACTCAATACGGCCGTATTGAAGTTCAAAAATTTCAATACGGCCGTATTGATTCTGTAGCCCGTATTGCGCCTATTCCCTATAAATATGACGTCAATTGGACGTCATTTTACACTTTTGAACATAGTTTCAACCCTCTCCTTGAGTATTCTGGGGTTTTTGAGCAGTGTTCTGCCCTAGAAATCACTCGGAGAGTTGATCCGACGAAGTTCTTGAGCCTCGAGCCATTTTGCTTGAGGATCGAACCTAGTCGAAGGGAAATCCTCCGGATTTCCGTAGTTAAAATTTTATAGGAGGGAGTGTAGACCCCTAAAATTGTCCGGGTCGGAAATAAAGCTTGAAGACTCTCGAAGACTGAAGGAAGATCAGCCAGAAGGACTCCTGGAAGGCCCTAGGAGGGTTCTCTGTAGGTCTAGAGGTCTTAGAATAGCTCAAAATAAAGAAGTGGAGGGAAAAAGCCCAATACGGCCGTACTGAACTTAATACGGCCGTATTGAAGCTTCAATACGGCCGTACTGAAGTCAGTACGACCGTATTGACACTTCAATACAACCGCAGCGAACTCAATACGGGCGTATTGAAATTTCTGAACTTCAATACGACCGTATTGAACTTCAATACGACCGTATTGAAGTTCAAAAATTTCAATACGGCCGTATTGCCCCTGTAGGCCGTATTGCGCCTATTCCCTATAAATATGACGTCAATTGGACGTCATTCCACACTTTTTCACACAGTTTTGACTCCCTCCTTGAGTATTCTGGGGTTTTTGAGCAGTGTTCTGCCCTAGAAATCTCTCTGGGAGTCGATCCGACGAAGTTCTTGAGCCCCGAGCCATTTTGCTTGAGGATCGAACCTAGTCGAGGGGAAATCTTTTTGATTCCCTTAGTAAAAATTTTGTTCTAGGAGAGCGAGGAGCGGGCTTGTAGAGCGAGGGAACGCCAAAACGCTTCCCAGTTCTTTCAATATATAAAAGCACGCTTCAAGAGGTTTCCCTTCAATCCTTCCTTTTACTGCTTTCTGTGTGCATATTTAAACTGTCATCATGTAGATAGTCAATTTATAATTGCTTAGAATAAATAGGGGTAATTTAGTAATTTTATACTGTTCTTTTAAAAATAATCTGTCATAGGGAACCCGAAAGGGGCGCCGTGGGGTGCTAACACCTTCCCCACGCGTAACCGACTCCCTTACCCAACTCTGGTTGTAGCGGCCAAAGTTGATTTTTAAATCAATTGCCTTATCCCTTTTTCCAATGTTTTGAGTAAAACATTGGTGGCGACTCCACGAACCCTCCTTTTGCGAAAACCACTAAACCATGGAGGGTCCCGCTTGGGATTAATATGGATTAGTGAGACTTTTAATAAATAAATTGGATAAGATCGACAAGGTCTCAGTTTGAGAACAAGTCATTCTAATAATCCAATACATTTTCAAAACCAAAATAAAAGAGTCCAACCATCCTTCGCGAATGTCGAAAGCCCGTTTCGGGCCGGTGGCGACAGATGGCGACTCCACTGGGGAAGTCTAGAGAGTCAGTCCCATTTAGTGACAGATTATTTTTAACAAATAAATAGTTAAAATTACTTTATTACCCCTCACTTGTATGATAATATGTTTTATATATTTGGCTTTAAATAACTGTTGTTTGTTTAAATTTCCGCAATTGTTTGAAATAAATTGCACACAAACCTTTGCACACAACAGTTCCCTCTATACCCGGGGGCATGAGTGGTAATCCATAGGGAGTGGATGTTAGTACGGCCGGATGATGGGTTTATAGGAGCCTATGAGACCGTTGTCGGAAAAACATCACTCAAGGTGATAACCATGAACTCGAGTCCGACGGTGCGTTGGAACTTTCCATCGACCTACGACAAGAGGAATTGGGTCCCTATAATGGGGGCACCTTGGGGGCCTTTGACCAAGTGAGAACAGTTAGATCCTCCTTGAATATGCACTTTTCTGCAGGAGACCCCTACCTCGTGATTCGCTCGTGACTGTTCGTGGATGAGTGAATTGTTTGTGTAAATGCTTATGTGCAATTGTTTGTGCATTAATAAATAACCTCGTGATAAGGTCTAAGAATAATCCCCATGCATGAAAAAACCATGACATGAGAGGAAAGACAATGTGTGAAAATATAATAAAAGTAAGGAGCATAGGCATCATTATCAATAATACCTCATGCATCCTCATCATCATTTATAGGTTCACTAATACCCTCTCGATGTGAGTGAAAGAGACCCGTGACTATTGAGATTCTCCGTTGTGGAGAGATAATAGCCTAGGGAGGGTGATAAACTTTCATCTTAAAAAGGCAGCGCCTCAAAGATGAAAGATTATCAAGCTCACATCAAGCGTGTATTCATATCATAAATAAGCTAATTAGAATAAACATTCATTTTAGAAAGTGGCTGGTCATCTCTCTGTCCTCACACGCGCAAAGAAAATCAAGAAAATGGAAGCGCTAGAGGAACAAAACAAGAAGCTCACGACCGAGCTTTCACAGCTCAAAGAGCAGATGGCGCAAATGTTGGAACTCATGCGTCACCATAACATTCATGGATCTCATCACAGTGACCATGGGTCCCATCATGAGGGAGAGGAGAAGGAGCATGAAGAAGATCCTCCACATGCCATACCTCTTGGGGCTGGAATTATGATCAAAGAGCCCGAGGTTTCAAAAGAACAATTCCACGCCCTAGAGGATCGGCTAAGGGCTATGGAGGGGCATGATTTTGACATCAAAGATGCCGCCGACATGTGCTTAGTGAGGGATATTCAATTCCCTCCCAAATTTAAAGTGCCAGATTTCCCGAGATACGTGGGATCGACTTGCCCTAAGAGTCATCTCACCATGTACTGCCGAAAGATGGCTGCATATGCCACAAACGAAAAGCTCTTGATCCACTGCTTCCAAGAGAGCTTGGCTGATACCGCGCTCAACTGGTATATGCAGCTAGATGGAAATCTAGTACACACATGGAGGCAGTTGGCTGACGCCTTTCTCAAGCGCTACAAATACAACATCGACCTAACACCCGATAGGTCAGATCTTCAAGCCTTGAGCAAAAATAATGATGAATCTTTCAAGGCGTACGCCCAACGTTGGAGGGAGTTGGCGGCACAGATAGAGCCCCCGCTGTCGGATAAAGAGACGGTGTCCTTATTCATCAACTCGTTGACTGGTCCCTATTACGATAAAATGATAGGGAACACAACGACACTCTTCTCGGACATCATCACCATTGGGGAAAGGGTGGAACAAGGATTGAAAAGTGGGAAGCTAGCTAAGCCTTCCCAATCATTCGAGGCTAAGAAGACTTTCAGGAAGAAGAATGAGGGAGGAGTCAATGCTATAACCATATCCTCGGCTTCTTCCACTTCGAAGTCAGGGAGATCGCAATTCATCCCTGTGAAGAAGTTTGATAAACTTCCGACCACTTATAGCGATCTCCTTCCGAAGCTAGTAGAAGCCAAACTTCTAGCTCATGTTCCACCAAGGAAGATCGATCCACCTTACCCCGATTGGTACAAGCCACAAGACAAATGTTTATACCATTCGGGGGCACCGGGGCATTCAACAGAGAGATGCCTAGCTCTCAAATACAAGGTCCAAAACCTTATTGATGCCGGGTGGGTCACCTTCGATTCGACAGCGCCCGACGTGAGCAAGAATCCTCTACCAAAGCAGGAGTAGAGAACGGCAAGCCACAATAGGGCCCCTTCATATTTCTCTTTTAGGGACTCATGATCAGTACCCGAGATCATGAGAACCTTTTCATGTAAATAAGGGTTTTTGTACATTTTACATATATCAATAAAGAGGCATTTCACACATCACTCTCTCTTTTGTTCTTTTCTCTCTTTCCTCATCAATATTAATAATTCTAAACCTAAACAGAACCAATAAAATAATTATGTCTGTAATTGTTCGCTCTGACCGGGATCCGAAGGTGAAAGGGTTGAGTTGGACAGTGATGAGGAAACCACTTCTCCGGATCTGCAAAGATTGCTAGATCAAGAAGCTCGTCAAGAGAAATTCGAAACCGTGAATTTGGGGCATGACCGAGAGATAAAAGAGGTCAACATTGGGACCCATATCAGTGATGAAATAAGGACACATGCTTCCACTATGATTATAATAAAATCATTCTTTCTCATTGCTTCTTTTCTTGCTTATAATAAAATTCTAAACCACATTTTTTAACCCTGTTTGAATAAACATGAATGAGGTTAAAATCATCTTAATAATAATAAACCCACATCATTTTTATGTGGAAGTGTGTGTGTCAACTTGGAGCACCTTTTCTTGGCCTCAATAAGTGCCATCATGGATAAAGAAATCCTAAAGATAAAAAGACCCGCTAGGAATCCCACAAAAGGGTGACCTAGGCAAAAGTTAGGGTTACAAAATAAAAGCAAAAGACCCGCTAGGAATCCCACAAAAGGGTGACCTAGGCAAAAGTTAGGGTTACAAAATAATGAACAAAAACAAAAGCCCGCTAAAACTCCACAAATGGATGTTTTAGGCAAAAGTTAGGGCAAAAGAAAAACAAAAATAAATCCATGATGGTACCATCAATTGAATTCAACAAAGGGCTCAAGAAAAGCTATCCAAGTTGTCAAAGCACAATCATTAATAACAAAGATGTGCTTAACTTCATAAAGTGTTTAATCGAACAAGCCTAAACACATAAGCCTACCTCGGCTAACCATTCTTACAAAAACCATTTTTCAAAAAATAAAATAATCCCCTCTAAAACACAAACTTCAGAATAAAAAATATCTTTCCCTTCTTTTCTCTCTTGTCCCAAAAGATTTTAGAATAATCTAGTGGAAGCATGGAGAAATAAATCATCACTGATCTGAACAACCAAATGGTGGAAGAACTGTGCCAAGAATTCAAAGATCCAACACAACTCTTCCCCATATCGGCCAAAGATGAATGGGACAGTCGAGGCAACCAATAAGAGCATCAAGAAAATAGTGCAAAAGATGGTTGTCTCATTTAAAGACTGGCATGAGATGTTACCCTTCGCTCTTCATGGCTACAGGACTTCAGTACGCACGTCTGCAGGAGCTACTCCATTCTCCCTCATCTATGAGATGGAGGCAGTTTTACTCGTCGAAGTCGAGATACCTTCTCTAAGGGTAATCGTGAAAACAAAACTTTCCGAGGCAGAAAGGGTTCAAAGCCGACATGACCAGTTGAACCCTATCAAAAAGAAACGGCTGAACGCCATATGCCATGGTCAAGCCTATCAGAGGAAGATCAAAAAGGCTTTTGACAAGAAAGTCCACCCTCGAGTCTACCATGAGGGAGAGTGGTAATGAAGAAATTACTACCAACTCAAAAAGGGCAAAATCGGAAAGTGTGCCCCAAATCACGGAGGACCATACGTGGTAAAACGAGCCTTCTCCGGAGGAGCATTGATTCTCACAGACATGGACGGAGAAGAACTTCGATACCCAGTCAACGCTGACGTGGTAAAGAAGTATTATGCTTGAAGACGTTGCTTGCATCAGCCCGCTAGGATGAAAACCCAAAAAGGGCATCCTAGGCAAAAGTTAGGGCAAAACAAAAAGCCCGCCAGTACAAGGGTACTAGGCAAGACAAAGGCAAATTATCCCCGCTAGGATACGTCCTAGGCAAAAGTTAGGGGGCAAAAGAATAAGATGTAAAAGCAAAGCAAGCAACGATCACTTGAACCGAAAACCGAAAGGCGGTTCAAGTGATAATCTTCTAGAAGCAAGCGTCTTGCAGTATCTACACTCCTGGCTCAGGCATCTCACCCGAAACAACTAGGGAAACGGGAAGAGCAGCAATTACAGATATAATTGTTTAAAGCCAAAAATGTATAGCCCACCTCGGCCAGCCATTCTTCAGAAATTCCCTTTGTAAATCTTTCTGTATAAACATTTGTGAATATCAATAAAATATCCATTTGTTTCTTTTCTTTCTTGACCTTGTGATTATGCCTTTAAATTGATGTTTCTAAAAATTGTACGAAACTCTTAATAATCGGTCAATAAAAGAAAATTGGAGGGGTTCCTGTAAAATCCATAATCTCCTGCACTCCCTCGCGTCAATGACAGAAAGTCCTCCAAGAAGAAGAGGATAGGGAGAGCCACTCACTTTTCTAAATAAATGAACAAAAATAAAAAATTGCATTGCATTTGTGCATCACACACACATTAGTTGCACATTCAAAGACCTTATCATGAGGCAACTGCATAAAATAGAAAAATAGAAAATTGCTTGTGTATGACAGCAGCAAACAAAATGCAAAGATTCAGAAAATCAACAGCGTCATACAGAATAACTGAGCCTGGAGAGGCTTGCCGAAAGAATACTCTCAAAATAACTGAGCCTGGAGAGGCTCGCCGAAATAATACTCTCTCAGAATAACTGAGCCTGGAGAGGCTTGCCGAAATAATACTCGTACAGAATAATTGAGCCTGGAGAGGCTTGCCGAAACAATACTCCCACAGAATAATTGAGCCTGGAGAGGCTTGTCAAAATAATACTCCTTCAGAATAACTGAGCCTGGAGAGGCTTGCCGAAATAATACTCTCTCATAATAACTGAATTTAATTTCTTTAGCACTTTTAATTTCTGTACAGCAAAAGCCAAAAACATAAAAAAGGCAAAATACAAAAAAAGCCAAATCAGAAGAAAAGGCAAAGTACAGAAAAAGCCGAAAATAAAAAAGGCAAGGATATAGAAAATCCAACAAACAATACCGAATAACTAAGCCCGGAGAGGCTTACCAAAATAATACTCCACATCCTCCACAGTATGCAGAATAACTGAGCCTGGAGAGGCTCGCAGAAATAATACTCCCCAGAGGGAACCTCAGCTCGAGCTCACGGAAAAATCCCCAGCGAGAGCTATCAAAGCAAAATCGACGCAATCCCCAATGGAAGTGCGATCATCCAAACAGTATATACAAGTCAAAGGACTTAACACTTCCTCAGTGGAAGATAGCTCTCCGACTCAAAGCACTGAGCGAGGCTAAGCCTGTAGAGGCTTCCTAAATAATACTCTGGGATACAATAAGATCCCCAAATCCCCAATCGCCTACTCAAGAGGCATCCCTGCAAAAAGGAGAAGAAAATCAAAAATATCAATAAGTATTCCCCAAGTGGAATCCGGCTCTTAGCCAAACATCGAACGTCAAGCCGATACGCCTAACAGAAGAGGCTAATCAAAATCAACATCCAGAATCCCCAGCGGATAACAGCCTACACAGAGGCAGCAAAAATCAGAAAATCAAAAAAAAGATACCCGAATAAGGATGAACCGGGATACTCCACCAACGTCAAAGGACGTCAGCCAAACATAAGGCATCGCTCAACTCAGAGAGAAAGAGCATCTGTGTCTACACCCCAAGGAGTCAGAAATTCCCCATGGGTACCAACAATGCAATGCAAGTTGGGGCACAGGAACCTGTGAATGACTGCACATCCCCTAGACGGATCCCTGCGTTATCCAGCCCTCAGTGGCACAAAATCAGAAAAACCGTCGAAGCAGCATCGTGGACTGTGGAGACAAAATCATCTCAAAGCCTAAAAGGCAATACTCAGCTACCCAGTTGTCGAGAGCACCGAGGTATACACAGGTCTGGAGAGACGGTACTCAAACAAGGTCTGGAGAGACGGTACTCGAACAAAGTCTGGAGAGACGGTACTCGAACAAGGTCTGGAGAGACGGTACTCAAACAAGGTCTGGAGAGACAATACTCAAACGAAGTCTGGAGAGACAGTACTCAAAGTCTGGAGAGACGGTACTCAAACAAAGTCTGGAGAGACGATACTCAAACAAGGTCTGGAGAGACGGTACTCAAACAGAGTCTGGAGAGACAGCACTCAAACAAGGTCTGGAGAGGCAGTACTCAAGGTCTGGAGAGACAATACTCAAGGTCTGGAGAGACAATACTCAAGGTCTGGAGAGACAATACTCAGCCATCAGCGTCGTCAGAGGCACGTTGGTGTTGAACTTAGCTACCGAGGTTGTCAGAAGCGCCGAGGTATGCAACAACCTGGAGAGGCTACTCTATAATTTTCCACCGGAAGACGCTACAAGTCAGAAGGTTGGCACATCACCCGGACAATTGGGTCAACTCCTTTACTTGTCAGCCGGTACACCAAAAGACCGTCCAACTAAGTAAAGGGGGGGCAGCTGTAGACCCCTAAAATTGTCCGGGTCGGAAATAAAGCTTGAAGACTCTCGAAGACTGAAGGAAGATCAGCCAGAAGGACTCCTGGAAGGCCCTAGGAGGGTTCTCTGTAGGTCTAGAGGTCTTAGAATAGCTCAAAATAAAGAAGTGGAGGGAAAAAGCCCAATACGGCCGTACTGAACTTAATACGGCCGTATTGAAGCTTCAATACGGCCGTACTGAAGTCAGTACGACCGTATTGACACTTCAATACAACCGCAGCGAACTCAATACGGGCGTATTGAAATTTCTGAACTTCAATACGACCGTATTGAACTTCAATACGACCGTATTGAAGTTCAAAAATTTCAATACGGCCGTATTGCCCCTGTAGGCCGTATTGCGCCTATTCCCTATAAATATGACGTCAATTGGACGTCATTCCACACTTTTTCACACAGTTTTGACTCCCTCCTTGAGTATTCTGGGGTTTTTGAGCAGTGTTCTGCCCTAGAAATCTCTCTGGGAGTCGATCCGACGAAGTTCTTGAGCCCCGAGCCATTTTGCTTGAGGATCGAACCTAGTCGAGGGGAAATCTTTTTGATTCCCTTAGTAAAAATTTTGTTCTAGGAGAGCGAGGAGCGGGCTTGTAGAGCGAGGGAACGCCAAAACGCTTCCCAGTTCTTTCAATATATAAAAGCACGCTTCAAGAGGTTTCCCTTCAATCCTTCCTTTTACTGCTTTCTGTGTGCATATTTAAACTGTCATCAGGTAGATAGTCAATTTATAATTGCTTAGAATAAATAGGGGTAATTTAGTAATTTTATACTGTTCTTTTAAAAATAATCTGTCATAGGGAACCCGAAAGGGGCGCCGTGGGGTGCTAACACCTTCCCCACGCGTAACCGACTCCCTTACCCAACTCTGGTTGTAGCGGCCAAAGTTGATTTTTAAATCAATTGCCTTATCCCTTTTTCCAATGTTTTGAGTAAAACATTGGTGGCGACTCCACGAACCCTCCTTTTGCGAAAACCACTAAACCATGGAGGGTCCCGCTTGGGATTAATATGGATTAGTGAGACTTTTAATAAATAAATTGGATAAGATCGACAAGGTCTCAGTTTGAGAACAAGTCATTCTAATAATCCAATACATTTTCAAAACCAAAATAAAAGAGTCCAACCATCCTTCGCGAATGTCGAAAGCCCGTTTCGGGCCGGTGGCGACAGGGAGCGAGCGGGCTTGTAGAGCGAGGGAACGCCAAAAAGCTTCCCAGTTTTACGAAATATATAAAAGCACGCTTCAAAGGTTTCTTCTTAAATCCTTCCTTTTACTGCTTTCTGTGTGCATATTTAAACTGTCATCATGTAGATAGTTAATTTATAATTGCTTAGAATAAATAGGGGTAATTTAGTAATTTTTGCGCTATTATTTTAGAAATAATCTGTCATAGGGAACCCGAAAGGGGCGCTGTGGGGTGCTAACACCTTCCCCACGCGTAACCGACTCCCTTACCCAACTCTGGTTGTAATGGCCGAAGTTGATTTATAAAATCAATTGCCTTATCCCTTTTTCCAATGTTTTGAGTAAAACATTGGTGAGCCTTTTAATAAAATTGCTCGTTTGACAAGGTCTCAGTTTGAGAATAAGTCATTCTAGCAATCCATATTTTTAAAACAAATAAAAGAGTCTAACCATCCTTCGCGAATGCCGAAAGCCCGTTTGGGCCGGTGGCGACAGGACATTAGAAGGCCCAAAAGCCAAACAATCTAGTTT
Organism: Cajanus cajan; assembly: GCF_000230855.2. Classification (NCBI taxonomy): domain Eukaryota; kingdom Viridiplantae; phylum Streptophyta; class Magnoliopsida; order Fabales; family Fabaceae; genus Cajanus; species Cajanus cajan. The sequence goes on from NC_138525.1 coordinate 38,024,032, forward strand.
TAGTAGCCTGGAACGGCCTATTGGAAAACCAGAACAGTTCGTTCCCAATTTGGAACGGGCTGTTCCAAGTTCCTAAAATGGCCTAAAACCCTAGTTTGGAACGGGTCGTTCCAAACTCTTCAAAAAAGGGTTAGAATCTTAACTAGAATGGGTATTTTCAAAACTGCAAAGAGTCGTTCTAAGTTATTAAAATGGCCTAAAAATCCTCGTTTGGAATGCCCATTCCAGTCTACCAAATTGTGCGTTAATCTTATCTCTAAAACGGGTCGTTCCAGTTTCAGAATGGGTCGTTCCAGTTACGAAACTAACACATAATGGCCAAATCCAGAGCGGCCCGTTCTGGACCCTTTCTGATGCCTATAAATAGACAACTTGGGCATAGTTCTTAGGACCCCAAAAAAAAATTTCATCTAGCACTCTTTAGAGCTCGAAATTTCTCTCTCTCTCTCCTCTTATATTTCTTGAGTATTGTGAGGCAATTGTAGTGTGAAAGGTTTCCACAAAGCACCTATATTTTCCATATCTGAAGATCTAACAAAGCTTTCCACGAGGTATTTCAATCAATCTTCTTCTATATCTTTTATTTCTCATCTTTATCTCTATCTTTTATTTATAACAAACGCAATCATGTAGATATTTTAGGGTTAGTCGTATAATTTAAATTTTAAATATGTAAATAAATATTAATAAAAGGGATTCAACATTCAATTTATTAATTCTTATCATGTTAACTTCATCATAGGGTACCGATTGAGGGCGATGTAGGGGTGCTTAATACCTTCCTTAGACGTAACCGACCCCGGAACCCAATTCTGGTTATCAAGGTCATTATTGGATCTTTAAAAACCTTTTAATTTTCCAATGTTTTGAGTAAAATATTGGTGGCAACTCCATGAACCTATTTTCAAAACCATTAATTACGGATTAGTCTAGTGCCCGCGCATTCCTTAATTAATGAGACTTTTAAAAGGATGTCTAAACCATAGGTCACGAGATCGGAAATTTTCGGGTTGCGACAGTCCCCAAAAAAGATGGAAAATGGAGAATATATATTGATTATAGAGTCATCAATAATATCACTATCAAGTATAGACACCCCATTCCTAGGCTTGATGACATGTTAGATGAATTTCATGATGCATGCATCTTTTGCAAAATTGATATTAAGAGTGGTTACCATCAAATAAGGATTTGAGAAGGAGATAAATGAAAAACTACTTTTAAAACCAAATTTAGACTTTATGAATGTTTAGTCATGATTTTTGGATTAACCAATAGATATAGTACTTTCATGAGATTAATGAATCATAACCTAAGGGATCATATAGGAAGGTTTATTGTTTTCTACTTTGATGACATAGTAATGTATAGCAAGACTTTAGATGAGAGTCTTGTCCACCTAAGATAAGTTTTGTCTGTCTTAAGGGATAACCACCTCTATGCCAACTTGGAAAAATATACTTTTTTGCAAAGAAAATGTGAATCTTTTAAGTTTCATAGTTGGCAAAGATGGTGTTTATGTTGATCCCGAAAAAATAAAATCTATCCAAGAAGTAAAGACCTTTCATGGTCTAGCTAGCTTGTATAAAAGATTTGTAAATGACTTTCCTTTTTCTACACTTGGGGGAAAAGCCCATTTAAAAGCTTTTGAAAAACTAAAAGAGAGACATACACATCATATGTTTATCACCTAACTTCTTTACAATGTTATTGTTAGTAATCTAGCTATGAATTCCTAATACATATAATCAATTTTTACATTTGAATTTTACAAAATTTAGATAGGAATTCCTGACAAATAAATATCATTTCTCATGAGAGTACAAGTTAAAATAGTAGTCATTTTCTAGATTTAAATGTGAATTAAATTGGTATTTGTGGCTTTTCAAAACTAGAAAGAAAATAAAAACACTTATGCAACTATAACAATATTTTTTGACCGAAAGGTGGCTTCCAACTTTTATAACTTAACCAAGTTATTATCGTATTAAAAAAATTAAAACTAACAATAAAGATGTTAACAACAATTAATTGACCTCATGGAAAACACTAACATCCAATTACTAATTCAATCAAAAGCTAAATGATATGGATTCTAAAAGTCAATTAAGTAAAACTTCAACCGTTTGAGAATTTGATCTGTTCACTTAAACTTTGAAAATCAAGCATCCTGGTGAAGCGATGAATGGTTCTAAAATATTCAGATGGCACGCATGTTAACAGAGCCCAAGAGGAAAATATCTCCTGAATCGAGTCAAAAAAGACAACATTCCCATTTGAGGGCAAAATCCACGCATTAACTACCATTATCTGAATAAAATCAAGCAAATAAGCAGTGGCAAATTTAAGCAGCAGACTTCAGAAGTATGCAACAGCTATTGCAGCTCTAGTTGATGGAAGAACTTTGGAGGAGGCCGGATTGATGTAGCTTCCTTCAAGTCTTTCCCTAGATCTTTGTACTCCTAGAATCCTTCCAATGCTTGTGTAAGGCTCCAATGGAGGGAGGAACCTCACGGCCACCTTAAGATGGTGGAGAAGCCTCTCAAGAATGCGCCACTCTTGGTGAAAGGATAAGCATTCTTCAACCCGCCACACTTGTCTTTGGAAAAGTGATAAGAGATTGGTTTTGCACAAAGAGGTTTAGGACCTTTGGGAGGAGAGAAATCTGATCTCTAATCTGAATACTCAATTCTCATTAATGCCAAAAGTGTCATACAAGTGAAAATTTGAAGCTATATAGGCGTGGCCACCTAGGGGTTAAGCTAGACTAGATCATGGTTCACTAGGAACCATGGTTGGGTCCGTCCAACTTAGGGAGCAAGAAAAGGCTAGACCATGGTTCACTAAGAACCATGGTTGAGCCTTCCTAAACCGCCCTTGTGTAGGAGAGAAAAGAGGTCCAAGCATTTGGCCAAGTGTGCACCAATGTGAACACAAGGTGTGAACACAAAGGTGTGGACGGTTTTGATTGGTTTTATTTAACTCCACCCGGTTTGAAAATGGTTCATTTGGTATAGTTAGGTTCATTCAATGTGAATGAAACCTAGCTAAATCAAATCTATGAAAAATTAGGAGTTAAATGAGTCCAATATGTAAAACCTTTATCCTAAGACCACATTTGGCTAAAATGCTAGGAGCACACTTTAGTCTACTAATGCCACTCCTATGCCTACTTCTGAAAAGAAAAAGGTGCCTCCAAAATACAAAGGCAAAACAATCCTATACAAAGTCTACTATATACAATATATACAATGGGACTACTCAAGATACTACTAAGGAGAAAAGTACACAATGCTCAAGGTGAGCAAGCACCTCCTCCTTAGATGTCTCTTCTAGCTTCCTTACCATGGACCTTGTCAAAGGTCCAATGGCCTTCATGTATTCCTCTTCCTTGGATGGTCCTCCATCACTAGTGCTTATTTTAGATGCAGAGGACAAATCCGGTAGTCTAAAAGATAATATTGTTTTCCATAACTTTGTAAACTAGCGGGTTTATTGCAGTCAAGAGAATGGTGTCTCTATTTTATCATGCAGGGTGACTACTAAATTATGTGCATCATCAAGCAGTTTCCAAACATCAAGCTGTCCTGACATGCTATTGCATTCCTTAATGATCTCATCCATGCTACTGTATTTCTCAATGATCAATTTCCTTCTCTACAACACAGAAGCCGTTATTGCGTAAAGCAATAAATCATCTGTGGGTGGGGCACGCTGCCTAATTCTACTCCATGCAGATTTCCCAATACCTGCCCTGATTGCCGCTTGATCTTCCCACTCTACTTCCCATAGGCAAAAAGTCTGTCCACTCCTATCAAAAGTGTTTCTTTGTTTTCCCAAAAGAATGTTTAAGTTTGCATTTCCATTAGTGAACTTTGCAAGAGTGGATTTTAAATCAACATTTTCTTTTTCAAAAGTCTTGCAATGTTCACAACCATCTTTTGAGGAAGTGGAGTTTTCACAATGAGCTTCATTAAAGTTAAACATAGTTTGAAGATTTTCATGCTCATGCTTCAAATCCTCAAGCTCTTGTTCAGCTTTAATTAAAGCATTTTCATACCATTTCAGCTTGTTTTTCAACTTTGAATTTAAAGCACCTAATTTGAAAGCTTCTTCATGAATTTGTATAAAGGCTTCTTGGAGTTGATCATAATCCGGATTGGATTCAAGGTCAGAATCACTTACAATTGTGTCATGGTCAGCTCCAGCCATCAAGCACAAGTTGTTCTCCTCACATTCGGATTCATCACTTATTGTGCTTGAGTCATTATCTTCCCAAGCAATGTAGGCTCTCTTCCCTTTTCCATTTCTCTTGCTTTTCTTCTCCTCTTGTTGCTTCTTCAAGAGGTTTGGACACTCAACTTTCATGTGTCCCGGTTTTCCACATTCAAAGCAATTGAAGGAGGATGTGCTTGCTTCTTCTTTCTTGTTTGTCTTCTTATTGAATTTGTAGGGGGAATTTTTCTTTCTCCTTATGAATTTTATGAACTTCTTCACTAGCAAATTGAAGTTCTCAGTCTCGGAATCATCGGAGCTTGTTTCTTCACACACCTTTTTTCCTTTGGCAGATTTCAAAGCTTTCAATGACACTCCTTTGCCTTTTTTATCCTGCTGCTCATGTTCATCAAATATGTGCAACTTTTGCTCATGCTCTCTTAGCTTCCCAAAGAGAGTAGCAAGTGTCAAGGAGGTCTGTAGACCCCTAAAATTGTCCGGGTCGGAAATAAAGCTTGAAGACTCTCGAAGACTGAAGGAAGATCAGCCAGAAGGACTCCTGGAAGGCCCTAGGAGGGTTCTCTGTAGGTCTAGAGGTCTTAGAATAGCTCAAAATAAGGAAGTGGAGGGAATGAAGCCCAATACGGCCGTACTGAACTTAATACGGCCGTATTGAAGCTTCAATACGGCCGCAGTGAACTCAATACGGCGTATTGAAGTTTCTGAAACTTCAGTACGGCCGTACTGAAATCAATACGGCCGTATTGAAGTTTCAATACAGCCGCAGTGAACTCAATACGGGCGCATTGAAATTTCTGAATTTCAATACGGCCGTATTGAATTCAATACGGCCGTATTGAAGTTCAAAAATTTCAATACGGCCGTATTGCATCTGTAGGCCGTATTGCGCCTATTCCCTATAAATATGACGTCAATTGGACGTCATTCCACACTTTTTCAGATAGTTTCAACCCTCTCCTTGAGTATTCTGGGGTTTTTGAGCAGTGTTCTGCCCTAGAAATCACTCGGAGAGTTGATCCGACAAAGTTCTTGAGCCCCGAGCCATTTGGCTTGAGGATCGAACCTAGTCGAAGGGAAATCCTCCGGATTTCCATAGTTAAAAGTTTTTTTAGGAAGGAGCGAGCGAGCTTGTAGAGCGAGGGAACGCCAAAAAGCTTCCCAGTTTTACTCAATATATAAAAGCACGCTTCAAGAGGTTTCTTCTTAAATCCTTCCTTTTACTGCTTTCTGTGTGCATATTTAAACTGTCATCATGTAGATAGTTAATTTATAATCGCTTATAATAAATAGGGGTAATTTAGTAATTTTACGCTATTATTTTAGAAATAATCTGTCATAGGGAACCCGAAAGGGGCGCTGTGGGGTGCTAACACCTTCCCCACGCGTAACCGACTCCCTTACCCGACTCTGGTTGTAATGGCCAAAGTTGATTTATAAAATCAATTGCCTTATCTCTTTTTCCAATGTTTTGAGTAAAACATTGGTGGCGACTCCACGAACCCTCCTTTTGCGAAAACCACTAATCCATGGAGGGTCCCGCTTGGGATTAATATGGATTGGTGAATCATTTTAATAAAATTGCTCGTTTGACGAGGTCTCAGTTTGAGAATAAGTCATTCTAGCAAACCATATTTTTTTTAAACAAATAAAAGAGTCTAACCATCCTTCGCGAATGCCGAAAGCCTGTTTCGGGCCGGTGGCGACAGATGGCGACTCTGCTGGGGAAGCCTCGAGAGTCAGTCCCATTTAGTGACAAATTATTTTTAACAAATAATAGTTAAAAATTACTTTATTACCCCTCACTTGTATGATAACATGTTTATCTATTTGGCTTTAATAACTGTTGTATTTTTAAATTTACGCAATTGTTTGAAATAAAAACTGCACACAAACCTTTGCACACAACAGTTCCCTCTATACCCGGGGGCATGAGTGATTAACCATAGGGAGTGGATGTTAGTACGGCCGGTTGTCGAATGGGTCTATAGGTGCCCGTAGACCGTTGTCGGAAAACATCACTCAAGGTGATAACCATGAACTTGAGTCCGACGGTGCGTTGGAGCTTTCCATCGACCTACGACGAGAGGAATTGGGTCCCTATAATGGGGGCACCTTGGGGGCCTTTGACCAAGTGAGAACAGTTAGATCCTCCTTGAATATGCACTTTTCTGCAGGAGACCCCTACCTCGTGATTCGCTCGTGACTGTTCGTGGATGAGTGAATTGTTTGTGCATTTTTATGTGACATTGTATGAGCATATATTTGCACCTTTTAAACATACAACATTCTTGTTTACAATAAAAAATAAGAATAAATAGAAATAAAGATTTTCTAGTACATGGTGTTAACATCTACCTCCATTGCATTCATATAGGTAGTTTCCCTTTTCACCCAAAAAATACAAAAAAAGATACAAAATATTCAAAAGAAAAATATGTATTTACCCAAACCAAGCAATATCATGCATCATCTTAGGAAAATCCTAAAAACATGATAATGCTTAGTTCAATAAACACAATGCATGCATATTCAACATCATCATCTCATGCATATAGATCATGGAGAGATCTAGGAATCATTCATTTCATACATCCCTCCTAGTAATTCAGTAATAAACATAAATAAAAAGAAAGGATTAAATCGATGCGTATGTTCAAAAATGGATCGCACGCCGTTCGTCATCAAGTGTAAGCCAACAACCGCGCCAAGCGAGCGCACATCAACTCCGTTGTTGGTAATCAAGACGAATAAAGGGGAAGGTCCGACACCATTAAGGATCACCGCTCCAAGACCTTTCCCCTACGAATCAAATAAGGCTGTGCCGTGGATATACGACATCCACTCTTCTGCCGACAGCGATATCTCCAACATCGCTGGACTTGGGGGCATGACTAGGAGTGGCAGGATCTACACTCCCGAAGATCTTCATGATAAAGCCCCCAAGAATAAAGAAAAAGAAGAAAAGAAAACCAAGGAAAAAGAATCCGAGGAGGAGACAGACGAGCTGTTAAAGTTTATCCGACAGAGCGAGTACTCCATCGTGGATCAACTTCATAGGACGCCAGCAAAGATTACGCTGTTGTCGTTGATCCTAAGTTCCGAACCGCATCGGCAAGCTCTGTCGAAAGTCTTGAACGAGGCATACGTGTCGCACACTATCTCCCAAGACGAGTTTGAGGGGATTGTTAGTCACATCAAGGCTAATGATCACCTCACCTTCATCGATGAAGAAATCCCCGCCGAGGGATCAAACCACAACAAGCCCTTGCACATCTCTATAAAGTGCAAGGAGTATCACATCGCTAAAGTCTTGGTAGATAATGGATCTTCCTTGAATGTGATGCCAAAAAGAACGCTCAAGCAATTGGCAATCAAGGGAGTCCAAATGCGCCCGAGCAACATGATCGTTCAAGCCTTCGATGGTTCTAAAAGAGAAGTGGTGGGAGAGATCAATCTTCCAATCCAAATTGGACCCACTATCTTTAATGTCGAATTCCAAGTGATGGACATTACTCCCGCATACAGTTGTCTCCTCGGCCGACCTTGGATTCATGATGCGAAAGCTGTAACTTCTACGCTCCACCAGAAAGTCAAATTCATTGTGGGTGACAAGCTGGTGACTGTACAAGCTGAAGATGATATACTCATCAGTTACCCATCCACCATACCTTACGTGGATGCAACGGAGGAAGCTTTAGAAACCGCCTTCCAAGCATTGGAAATCGCCAATGTCGAAACGTTTCCCCAAGAAATGAAGAAGGTAGCCTCCATGCTCACCAAGAACGGATACTTGCCAGGACAAGGATTAGGCAAGGACTCCCAAGGAATCCCGGAGCTACCCATTATCAAGGATAATCCGGGGAAACAAGGATTAGGATACAACCATATTAAAGATCAAAGAACGAAGAGGAATCAAGATCCTTCTCGACGTTCTTTAAGCCAGATCTTTAGGAAGGCTGGTTCACAAATGTCAAGGCCAGCTGTTGTCATCAAGTGTCCTTTTCCTTCTAATAGGGATGTGTAAATTCGGTGACTATTAGAGATCACTCCTCGGGGACAGCCCGACCCCCGAGCCTCGATAGGGCACATGTTTCCACTATGATTATAATAAAATCATTCATTATTATTTCTTATCGCTTCTTTTCTCGCTTGCAATAAAATTCTAAACCATATTATTTAACCCTGTTCGAATGAACATAAGTGAGGTTAAAATCGTCTTAATAATCAATAAACCCGCATCATTTTTATGTGGAAATGTGCATGACAGCTTGGAGCACCTTTTCTTGGCATCAATAAATGCCATCATGGATAAAGAAATCCTAAAGATAATAAGCTCGGCAGGAAACCCAAAAGGGGACTGCGCAAAATAAGAGCAAAAGACCCGCTAGGAATCCCACAAAAGGGTGACCTAGGCAAAAATTAGGGTTACAAAGTAATGAACAAAAACAAAAGCCCGCTAAGACATCACAAATGGGTGTTTTAGGCAAAAGTTAGGGCCGTCAAAAAAGGGAACAAAATAAATCCATGATGGTATCATCAATTGAATTCAACAAGGAGCTCAAGAAAAGCTATCCAAGTTGTCAAAGCACAATCATTAATAACGAAGATGTGCTTAACCTCATAAATGTTTAATCGAACAAACCTAAACACAATAAGCCTACCATTGGCCAGCCATTCTTACAAAATCCATTTTTCAAAAATAAAACAATCCCCTCTAAAACACAAACTTTTGAAAAATATACCTTTTCCTTCTTTTCTCTCTTGTCCCCAACGATTTTTGAATAATCTAGTGGAAACATGGAGATATAGTGGTCAATAGGAGGGTTGACACATCTTCTAAAGGAAGGGAGAATCATTTGGTTGATGACACCAAAATCAAATATGCATCATTCCTCGGTAACAGAAATCGGCAGAGCACAGTCCGTCTGGAGGAATGGCAAAATCCAAACACAAAAACGCATCGGTTAATTCTTTTGAAAAAAGAATCAAATAGAATTAGGTGCATCATACTGCATACATGCATACAGATGATAGGTGTACTGGAAGATCACTTATTCTCTGTTTATTGAAAAAACAAAAAAATAATAAAAAATATAAATTTCAGAAAAAACAATGCGCCCGTACCATGTTCAGTACACCCATACTAAAATCAGGGTTATGAACAAAATTTCAACTCAACATGGGCGTATTGAAATGGATGCGGCCGTATTGGCCATAAAGAAATTTTCAAAGACCTCGTCATGAGGCAATTGCATAAAAAAGAAAAAATAGAAAAAATTGCTTGTGTATGACAGCAGCAAACAAAATGCAAAGATTCAGAAAATCAACAGCGTCATACAGAATAACTGAGCCTGGAGAGGCTTGCCGAAAGAATACTCTCAGAATAACTGAGCCTGGAGAGGCTTGCCGAAACAATACTCCCACAGAATAACTGAGCCTGGAGAGGCTTGTCGAAATAATACTCTCTCAGAATAACTGAGCCTGGAGAGGCTTGCCGAAAGAATACTCTCAGAATAACTGAGCCTGGAGAGGCTTGCCGAAACAATACTCCCACAGAATAACTGAGCCTGGAGAGGCTTGTCGAAATAATACTCTCTCAGAATAACTGAGCCTGGAGAGGCTTGCCGAAAGAATACTCTCAGAATAACTGAGCCTGGAGAGGCTCGCCGAAATAATACTCCCTCGTCATACAGAATAATTGAGCCTGGAGAGGCTTGTCGAAATAATACTCCTTCAGAATAACTGAGCCTGGAGAGGCTCGCCGAAATAATACTCTCTCATAATAACTGAATTTAATTTCTTTAGCACTTTTAAATTCTGTACAGCAAAAGCCAAAAACATAAAAAAGGCAAAATACCAGAAAAAGCCAAATCAGAAGAAAAGGCAAAATACAGAAAAAGCCGAAAATGAAAAAAGGCAAGGATATAGAAAATCCAGCAAACAGATTGTACAGAATAACTGAGCCTGGAGAGGCTTACCAAAATAATACTCCACATCCTCCACATTATGCAGAATAATTGAGCCTGGAGAGGCTCGCAGAAATAATACTCCCCAGAGGAAACCTCAACTCATGCTCTTGGATTCAAAATCCCCAGCGAGAGCTATCAAGCAAGATCGTCAAAATCTCCAATGGAAGCACGATCACCCAAGCAGTATATCTAGTCAAAGGACTTAAAACTTCCTCAGTGAAGATAGCTCTCCAATTCAAGTGTTGAGTGAGGCTAAGCCTGCAGAGGCTTCCTAAATAATACTCTGGGATACATAAGATCCCTCATTCCCCAGTCGCCTACTCAAGAGGCACCCCTTCAAAAAGAGAAAAATCAAAAATATCAATAACCATTCCCCAAAAGGAATTCGGCATTCAGCCAATCATCAAACATCAAGATAATTCGCCTATTCAGAGGCACTCTTTCAAAAAAAAGAGAAAAAATCGAAAAGATCAATAATCATTCCCCAAGCGGAATCCGGCTCTCAGCCTATCATTGAACATCAAGATGATTTGCCTAACAGAAGAGGCCAATCACAACCAATGACAAAATCCCCTGGCGGATAACAGCCTACACAGAGGCAACAAAATCCAAAAATCAAAAAGAGATACCCGAATAAGGATAATCGGGATACTCCACCAACGTCAAAGGACGTCAGCCAAACATAAGGCATCGCTCAACTCAGAGAGAAAGAGCATCTGTGTCTGCACCCCAAGGAGTCAGAAATTCCCCATGGGTACCAACAATGCAATGCAAGTTGGGGCACAGGAACCTGTGAATGACTGCACATCCCTTAGACGGATCCCTGCATTATCCAGCCCTCAGTGGCATCAAAATCAAAAACAATTGTCAAAGCAGCATCATGGACTGTGGAGACAAAATCAAAATCAACATCCAGAACCCCCAGTGGATAATAGCCTACATAGAGGCTACAAAATCAGAAAATCAAAGAGAGACACCCGAATAAGGATAATCGGGATACTCCACCAACGTCAAAGGACGTCAGCCAAACATAAGGCATCGCTCAACTCAAAGAGAGAGCATCTGTGTCTACACCCCAAGGAGTCAAAAATTCCCCATGGGTACCAACAATGCAATGCAAGTTGGGGCACAAGAACCTATGAATGACTGCACATCCCCTAGACGGATCCCTGCGTTATCCAGCCCTCAGCGGCACAAAATCAGAAAAACCGTCGAAGCAGCATCGTGGACTGTGGAGACAAAAATCATATCAAATCATTGCCAAAGTGATCAGAAGACACGGAAGCAGGCCTGGAGAGGTAATACTCAACTGCTGAATATTAAGAGGCAGGACCTGGAGAGGGTAAACTCACACTGCTGAATGTTAAGAGGCAGGACCTGGAGAGGGTAAACTCACACTGCTGAATGTTAAGAGGCAGGACCTGGAGAGGGTAAACTCAGCTGCCGATGTTAAGACGCAGTCCCTGGAGAGGGCAAACTCAGCTGCCGATGTTAAGACGCAGTCCCTGGAGAGGGCAAACTCAGCTGCCGATGTTAAGACGCAGTCCCTGGAGAGGGCAAACTCAGCTGCCGATGTTAAGACGCAGTCCCTGGAGAGGGTAAACTCACCTGCCGATGTTAAGACGCAGTCCCTGGAGAGGGTAAACTCAGCTGCCGATGTTAAGACGCAGTCCCTGGAGAGGGTAAACTCTGTAGACCCCTAAAATTGTCCGGGTCGGAAATAAAGCTTGAAGACTCTCGAAGACTGAAGGATAATCAGCCAGAAGGACTCCTCGAAGGCCCTAGGAGGGTTCTCTGTAGGTCTAGAGGTCTTAGAATAGCTCAAAATAAGGAAGTGGAGGGAAAAAGCCCAATACGGCCGTACTGAAGTCAATACGACCGTATTGGCACTTCAATGCGGTCGTACTGAAGTCAATACGACCGTATTGACACTTCAATACAACCGCAGCGAACTCAATACGGGCGTATTGAAATTTCTGAATTTCAATACGACCGTATTGAACTTCAATACGACCGTATTGAAGTTCAAAAATTTCAATACGGCCGTATTGCCCCTGTAGGCCGTATTGCGCCTATTCCCTATAAATATGACGTCAATTGGACGTCATTCCACACTTTTTCACTCAGTTTTGACTCCCTCCTTGAGTATTCTGGGGTTTTTGAGCAGTGTTCTGCCCTAGAAATCTCTCTGGGAGTCGATCCGACGAAGTTCTTGAGCCCCGAGCCATTTTGCTTGAGGATCGAACTTAGTCGAGGGGAAATCTTTTTGATTCCCTTAGTTAAAATTTTGTTCTAGGAGAGCGAGGAGCGGGCTTGTAGAGCGAGGGAACGCCAAAACGCTTCCCAGTCCTTTGCAATATATAAAAGCACGCTTCAAGAGGTTTCCCTTCAATCCTTCCTTTTACTGCTTTCTGTGTGCATATTTAAACTGTCATCATGTAGATAGTCAATTTATAATTGCTTAGAATAAATAGGGGTAATTTAGTAATTTTGTACTGTTCTTTTAAAAATAATCTGTCATAGGGAACCCGAAAGGGGCGCCGTGGGGTGCTAACACCTTCCCCACGCGTAACCGACTCCCTTACCCAACTCTGGTTGTAGTGGCCAAAGTTGATTTTTAAATCAATTGCCTTATCCCTTTTTCCAATGTTTTGAGTAAAACATTGGTGGCGACTCCACGAACCCTCCTTTTATGAAAACCACTAATCCATGGAGGGTCCCGCTTGGGATTAATATGGATTAGTGAGCCTTTTAATAAAATTGCTCGTTTGACGAGGTCTCAGTTTGAGAATAAGTCATTCTAGCAATCCACTATTTTTTAAACAAATAAACGAGTCCAACCATCCTTCGCGAATGCCGAAAGCCCGGTTTCGGGCCGGTGGCGACAGATGGCGACTCCACTGGGGAAGCCTCGAGAGTCAGTCCCATTTAGTGACAGATTATTTTTAAAATAATAGTTAAAATTACTTTATTACCCCTTGCTTGTATGATAACATGATTTATTATATGGCTTTAAAATAACTGTTGTATGTTTAAATTCCGCAAATGTTTGAGATAAAAACTGCACACAAACCTTTGCACACAACAGTTCCCTCTATACCCGGGGGCATGAGTGATTAACCATAGGGAGTGGATGTTAGTACGGCCGGTTGTCGAATGGGTCTATAGGTGCCCGTAGACCGTTGTCGGAAAACATCACTCAAGGTGATAACCATGAACTTGAGTCCGACGGTGCGTTGGAACTTTCCATCGACCTACGACGAGAGGAATTGGGTCCCTATAATGGGGGCACCTTGGGGGCCTTTGACCAAGTGAGAACAGTTAGATCCTCCTTGAATATGCACCATTTCTGCAGGATACCCCTACCTCGTGATTCGCTCGTGACTGTTCGTGGATGAGTGAATTGTGTGTGCATTTTTATGTGACATTGTATGAGCATACATTTGCATTCTTTAAACATACAACATCCCTAGTAAAATAAAAATAAATAGAAATAAAGATTTTCTAGTACATGGTGTTAACATCTGCCTCCATTGCATCCATATAGGTAGTTTCCCTTTTCACCCAAAATATACAAAAAGAAAAAATACGTATTTATCCAAACCAAGCAATATCATGCATCATCTTAAGAATATCCCGAAAACATGATAATGCTTAGTTGAAAAAAACACTATGCATGCATATTCATCGCCATCATCTCATATCATGCATTGTATTGTAGATTATGGAGAGGTCTAGGGAGGTGCAAAGGCCATTAAAGAAAGTGGACTTCCTATTATACCGTGCTGAGAGGTTGGATCACCTCTGTACCTTGATGCCACGAGAGGCTCGTTTGGAATTCGAAAAATCTTATGGACGAGTCCTTGACTTGATGAAGATTTGTGTGGATCCAGCTTTTCTGAGAGCCTTGGTCCATTTCTGGAGTCTCGATCTGCACTGTTTTGAATTCCCCCAGTTTGACTTAGTTCCTACTCTCGAGGAGTACGAACTCATGCTTCGATGGCCCAAATCAACAGGGGTCTATATTTTCCATGGAAATCATGTGGCCGTAGAGAGAGTTGCCACTCAAGTCAAACTACCACCACGATTATCTGCTTTAGTGGGGAATGGCAGTATCAAGTGTTGGAAGCTTGCTATGATTGAAAACCACCTTTCTTCTTTGGCTGATGAGGGAGATTGGTTAGCTTTCAACAAGACTCTAGCGTTAGCCGTGTTTGGGATGATCCTATTCCCATTTCACGCTAACACAGTGGACCATGCTGCTATGGACGCCTTCTTCGCTTGGGACGTACATATGAAGAGTCCCGTGCCTGCCATTCTTGCCGACACCTTGCTTTCTGTCAGCTTATCTCAACAGAAGCAAGGGAAAACTATCCGATGTTGTACCTCCTTGTTGTATGTGTGGGGCATCACACACTTTTATGCCTCTAGTCATATGGGGACTTTGCCCGATCCTTTGAGAAGTTTTTCGAAGATCCCCGTACGCCGTCGGTATGCTTCCGAGTGGAAGGAAGAGATGGAACAGTGGAGTATTGAGCACTTCACGTGGGTTTGTCCTTGGTTCCGTCCAAACAATGTATTGACAAGATGCGGCAGTTATCCAAGCATACCATTAATGGGCCTCAGAGGTTGCATAGCTTATTCACCTAGATTGGCTATGAGGCAACTCATGAGGACTCAAATTGTTCCTACCAAAGAGGAGCTTGGAGGGTTGTGTTTCTCCTTTGATTCCGAACATCAGAGGGACATGCACGCTATCATTAGAGCATGGGAGAAACCAATCTATGAGGGAGATCGAGAGCTTGGAAAGCCTCGGGTATCCGTCTCCACCGACTATGAGATATGGAGGAACGAGAGAGGGGTGTCTCAACCATCCACCCCTTGCGCAACCACAACCACAAGGAGGTTAATGCAAGAACAAGTCGACGCCTTGACCAAAAAGCTGGAAAGTATGGAAGCTCAAATGAGATTTCTTGAAGAAAAAAATGAAGAATCCAGTTTTACTATTGATGGTCTTCAAAGGCAATGCAAGAAGAAAGACCACGAGATAGAGCGGCTCAAGGATGAGTGTGCTAACCTCAACGAGGAGACTACTCGGGCATCCAAAATGCCAAAGGTCGAACCGAGTAGTCAACTCCAAGAAGTCAACGCAAAGATAGCACACCTTGAAGCCGAACATGTAAGGCAGGCACAGTTGATCAAGAACATGCAAGACGATCTGCTCTTGACTCGATCCGATGCACAACAATGGCGGGAAGTTGCTCAACAACAAGCCGCAAACCTTTCCGATTTCCGCAAAAAGGAGAGGGAGGGACTAGCACAAATGGCTAGACTCCGAGAGGAGAAGGATCGAGCCGAAGACGAGCTTAATGAGCTACAGGCCATGATCAACTACTATACTCAGAAAGCGAAGGAGGCTCAGAAAATCAGTGACGATATGAGCCAAGCGGTCCATACACAGATTAAAGCAATGGGTCGTCACGTCGAGGAAGCCGAAGATGAGTGGCAAAGAAACATGAACCCGCCTGTGGGTTTTTACCGGCTTTTCTCTTATTGTAAAAAATTGCTTCAAAGCATTGTATAAAGTTGTACACTTTCTTTAATGAATAAAACAGTATTTTTGAGATTTATTGCCTTTGCATTTCATAGTCATTCATTTGCATTTATCTCTCCCGGTAATTTAATAATAAATGTTAATAAAAAGAAAGAAATAATCGATGCGTATGTTCAGAATGGATCGCACGCCATTGGTCATTAAATGCAAACCAACAACTGCACCAAGCAAGCACACGGCGACTCCGTTGTTGGTAATCAAGACAGACGAAAGGGAAGGTCCGACACCGTTAAGGATCATCGCTCCGAGGCCTTTCCCCTACAAAACAAATAAGGCTGTGCCGTGGATATACGACATCCACTCTTCTGCCGACAGCGATATCTCCAACATCGCTGGACTTGGGGGCATGACTAGGAGTGGCAGGATCTACACTCCCGAAGATCTGCACGATAAAGCTCCCAAGAATAAAGGAAAAGAAAAGGAGAAAACCGAGGAAGATAGAGAATCCGAGGAGGAGACTGATGAGTTGTTAAAATTCATCAAACAAAGCGAGTACTCCATTGTGGATCAACTTCACAAGACACCAGCAAAGATCACTTTGTTGTCGTTGATCCTAAGCTCCGAACCGCATCGGCAAGCTCTGTTGAAGGTCTTGAACGAGGCATATGTGTCGCATACCATCTCCCAAGACAAGTTTGAGGGAATTGTTAGCCACATCACGGCTAATGATCACCTTACTTTCACCGATGAAGAAATCCCCGCCGAGGGACCTAATCACAACAAGCCCTTGCACATCTCTGTAAAGTGCAAGGAGTACCACATCGCAAAAGTCTTGGTGGATAACGGATCCTCCTTGAATGTGATGCCCAAAAGAACTCTTGATCAAGTGGCAATCAAGGGAGTCCAAATGCGCCCGAGCAACATGATCGTTCGAGCTTTCGACGGTTCTAAAAGAGAAGTGGTGGGAGAAGTCAATCTTCCAATCCAAATTGGACCCACCATCTTCAACGTCGAATTCCAAGTGATGGATATTACTCCTGCATACAGCTGTCTCCTAGGCCGACCTTGGATTCATGATGCGAAAGCTGTACCCTCTACGCTCCACCAAAAAGTCAAATTCATCGTGGGTGACAAACTGGTGACCGTGCAAGCTGAAGATGACATACTCATCAGTAAGCCATCCAACATACCTTATGTGGATGCAGCAGAGGAAGCTTTGGAAACCGCCTTCCAAGCATTGGAAATTGCCAATGTTGAAACGTTTCCCCGAGAAATGAAGAAGGTAGCCCATATGCTCACAAAGAACGGATACTTGCCAGGGCAAGGATTGGGCAAGTACTCCCAAGGAATCCCGGAGCTACCTATTATCAAGGACAATCCGGGGAAGCAAGGGTTAGGATACAACCCTGTTAAAGATCAAGGAACGAAGAGGAATCAAAATCCTTCTCGACGTTCTTTAAGCCAGATCTTTAGGAAGGCTGGTTCACAAATGTCGAGGCCAGCTGTTGTCATCAAGTGTCCTTCTCCTTCCGATAGGAATGTATAGACTCAGTGACTATTAGAGATCACTCCTCGGGGACAACCCGACCCCCGAGCCTCGATAGGGCACATGTTTCCATTATGATTAGAATAAAATCATTCTTCATTAATTTCTTATTGATTCTTTTCTTGCTTACAATAAAGTTCTAGACCACATTATTTAACCCTGTTTGAATGAACATAAATGAGGTTAAGATCGTCTTAATAATCAATAAACCCGCATCATTTTTATGTGGAAGAGTGCATGACAGCTTGGGGCACCTTTTCTTGGCATCAATAAATGCCATCATGGATAAAGAAATCCTAAAGATAATAAGCTCGGCAGGAAACCCAAAAGGGGACTGCGCAAAATAAGAGCAAAAGACCCGCTAGGAATCCCACAAAAGGGTGACCTAGGCAAAAATTAGGGTTACAAAATAATGAACAAAAACAAAAGCCCGCTAAGACATCACAAATGGGTGTTTTAGGCAAAAGTTAGGGCCGTCAAAAAAGGGAACAAAATAAATCCGTGATGGTACCATCAATTGAATTCAACAAGGAGCTCAAGAAAAGCTATCCAAGTTGTCAAAGCACAATCATTAATAACGAAGATGTGCTTAACTTCATAAATGTTTAATCGAACAAACCTAAACACAATAAGCCTGCCATTGGCCAGCCATTCTTACAAAATCCATTTTTCAAAAATAAAACAATCCCCTCTAAAACACAAACTTTTGAAAAATATACCTTTTCCTTCTTTTCTCTCTTGTCCCCAACGATTTTTGAATAATCTAGTGGAAACATGGAGATATAGTGGTCAATAGGAGGGTTGACACATCTTCTAAAGGAAGGGAGAATCATTTGGTTGATAACACCAAAAATCAAATACGCATCGTTCCTTGGTTACAGAAATCGGCAAAGCACAGTCTGTCTGGAGGAATGGCAAGATCCAAACAAAGAACGCACCGATTAATTCTTTTGAAAAACTGAATCAAATAGAATTAGGTGCATCTCATTTGCATACATGCATACAGATGATAGGTGTACTAGAAGATCACTTATTCTCTGTTTATCTAAAAAAAAAAAAAAAAAAAAAAAAAAAAAAAAAAAAATCATAAATCAGAAAAATCCAATACGCCCGTATTGGTATTAATACGGTCGTATTGGAGTTAACGTTAAGGATAACGTTTCAACTCCAATACGGGCGTATTAAAACCCAGTACGCCCGTACTAAACCCCAATACGGTCGTATTGAATCCAATACGATCCGTATTGATTGTAAACTTTGTACATCAACGGAAAGGCCAATACGGCCGTATTGAATCCAATACGGGCCGTATTGGCGGAATTTTGCCTATAAATAAAGACTTCCCCTCCCTCATTTTGCATACCTTTCTTCATTCTCCACATTCCTTGCTTGTGAGTGCATTCCTAGAGAGATTATCGGAAATGGCAGAATCTTCTCGCAAAAGGCAGAGAGCCCCAGCCAGACGTGTAATGACAGATCGACACCGGGACCGGCTACAGCTTATAGAGACGTTCACCATCGAGCCGTCAAGAGTGCTCGACTTTGAGCTTCTCCAAGCAGTGGGCTTGGAGAATGACGTCAGGAACTACTTCGACGCCATAGGATGGGGATTTGTCCTTAATCCACCATCCCAGCTATATTTGACGGCCACGAAGGAGTTCTTGGCTACAGTCGGCGTCACGGAGTCGACTAACAGCTATGGGGAGGATGTTTGCGCGGTGGATTTCTGGATGAATGAAGGATACCGCACGCTGACGTTGGACGAGTTCAACGTCCAGGCAGGGTTTTTCAGCCGCACTGATCAGCTGGCCTTCCGAGACGCCATATGCGAGTGGCCTGATCAGTGGACTCCGGTTGAGATGTGGAGTTTGCTCACTGGCCGACGGGATTATCATTCAGGGGTGAAGGGCTCCCGGCTCCCGACTGCTCTTAGGATCTGTCACAAGATCCTCACCAGTACTATTCATGGCAGGTCCAAGAGTCAGGAGTCGATTACACGACCGGATCTGCTGGCCTTATATTGCATGGCCACCGGCCGGAAGGCCAATCCTGGATATTTCTTCCTTGAGCACGTGAAGAAGTTTGGGGTACGAGAGGGAGGAGAGTCCAGACAGGGGTACATCTTGGTTGCCCCACTCCTCTCACAGCTGGCGGAGACATGGGGATGTCCCGATGGTGCAGAGCCAGGGGCATTGGCGCCAAAATTGATTGGTGCCTCCACCCTGATTAACATGAAGATCATCGCTAGATCGCCAGGAGGGGGGTTTGTGCGAGTAGATGGCCTCGAGACCTTCGACGACCTCCTCAACAACCTCGACTTTGAGGGAGGCGACACCCCGCAGCCAGAGGCTAGCACGTCACGGTCGGACAGGGGATACTTCGACGCCCGCTTCGACACACTGCAGCAGAGCATTGACACGCGATTCGATGCTTTTCAGCAGAGCATCGACACGCGATTCGATGCTTTTCAGCATAGTGTCGGTACATGGCAGCAGAGTACCGATGCTCGACTAGATACCTTGGTGCAGGGGTTCGACAACCTCTCCGTCTGGATGCATCGCCGCTTCCCGGACTCGCCACAGGACCCGCCAGCAGAGGAGTGAAGACTGGCTTCTGTTTTATTGCTTTTTCATGTACTAGTTTGGTTGGGCTTAGCCCCATTTCTCAAATTTTTCGTGTACAAATTCATTTTTAATGAAATTTGCCACTTTTGAATTCAAAATTCTCTAGCAATTTAAAT
Source organism: Cajanus cajan (assembly GCF_000230855.2). Lineage (NCBI taxonomy): Eukaryota > Viridiplantae > Streptophyta > Magnoliopsida > Fabales > Fabaceae > Cajanus > Cajanus cajan. Next base: position 38,044,077 of record NC_138525.1, read on the forward strand.
TCTGTACAGAAAAAGCCAAAAAATAAAAAAGGCAAGAATACAGAAAATCCGACAAACAGTTTATACAGAATAACTGAGCCTGGAGAGGCTTGCCGAAACAATACTCCTCATCCCCCACATCAAAGAATAACTGAGCCTGGAGAGGCTCGCAGAAATAATACTCCCCAGAGAAACCTCAACTCACGCTCTTGGACTCAAAATCCCCAGCAAGAGCTATCAAAGCAAGATCGACGACATTCTCAATGGAAGTACGATCACCCAAGCAGAATATCCAAGTCAAAGGACTTAAACTTCCTCAGTGAAGATAGCTCTCCAACTCAAGTGTCGAGTGAGGCTAAGCCTGTAGAGGCTTCCTAAATAATACTCTGGGATACATAAGATCCCCAAATCCCCAGTCGCCTACTCAAGAGGCATCCCTGCAGAAGGAGAAAAATAAAAAAAATCAATAATCATTCCCCAAGTGGAATCTGGCTCTCAGCCAATCATTGAACGTCAAGCTGATACGCCTAACAGAAGAGGCTAATCAAAATCAACGACAAAATCCCCCAGTGGATAACAGCCTACACAGAGGCAGCAAAATCAGAAAACCAAAAGAGACACCCGAACAAAGATAACCGGGATACTCCACCAACGTCGAAAGGACGTCAGCCAATCATAAGGCACCGCTCACATCAGAAAGAGCATCTTTGTGTCTGCACCCAAAGGAATCAGAAATTCCCCAGTGAGAACCAACTACGCAATGGAAAGTTGGGACACAAGAACCTATGAGTAACTGCACATCCCCTAGACGGATCCCTGCGTTATCCAGCCCTTAGCGGCACAAAATCAAAAAACAACCGTCGAAGCAGCATCGTGGACTGTGGAGACAAAATCATCACGAATCCCTGGAAAGGAGATATTCACGCTACCCCGTCGTCACAAACACGGAGGTATGCAGCTTCCGGCTCGGGCAATGAGCGAAGCTATCTCTGGAAAAGGGGTACTCACCGCTTACCGTTGTCACAAAGGTACTTAGCTTCCGGCTCAAACAAAGAGTGAAGCTAAGCCTGGAGAGACGGTACTTACAGCTTCCAGCTTGGGCAACAAGCAAAGCAAGGCCTGGAGAGGCAAAACTCACACTGCTCACCGTCGTCACAAAGGTGCTTGGTTTCCGGCTCGAACAAAGAGCGAGACTAGGCCTGGAGAGGCAAAACTCACACTGCTCACCGTCGTCACAAGGATATTTAGCTTCCGGCTCGAACAAAGAGTGAAGCTAAGCCTGGAGAGGCGGTACTCAACCATCAGCGTCATCAGAGGCGCGTTGATGTCCAACTTCCGGCTCGGGCGTCGAGTGAAGTTGACCTTGGAGAAGGTAAACTCAGCTACCGAGGATGTCAGAAGCGCCGAGGTATGCACCCACCTGGAGAGGCTACTCAACATTTTTCCACCGGAAGACGCTACAAGTCAGAAGGTCGGCACAATACCCGGACAATTGGGTCAACTCCTTTACTTGTCAGCCGATACACCAAAAGGCCGTCCGACTAAGTAAAGGGGGGGCAGCTGTAGACCCCTAAAATTGTCCGGGTCGGAAATAAAGCTTGAAGACTCTCGAAGACTGAAGGATAATCAGCCAGAAGGACTCCTCGAAGGCCCTAGGAGGGTTCTCTGTAGGTCTAGAGGTCTTAGAATAGCTCAAAATAAGGAAGTGGAGGGAAAAAGCCCAATACGGCCGTACTGAAGTCAATACGACCGTATTGGCACTTCAATGCGGTCGTACTGAAGTCAATACGACCGTATTGACACTTCAATACAACCGCAGCGAACTCAATACGGGCGTATTGAAATTTCTGAATTTCAATACGACCGTATTGAACTTCAATACGACCGTATTGAACTTCAATACGACCGTATTGAAGTTCAAAAATTTCAATACGGCCGTATTGCCCCTGTAGGCCGTATTGCGCCTATTCCCTATAAATATGACGTCAATTGGACGTCATTCCACACTTTTTCACTCAGTTTTGACTCCCTCCTTGAGTATTCTGGGGTTTTTGAGCAGTGTTCTGCCCTAGAAATCTCTCTAGGAGTCGATCCGACGAAGTTCTTGAGCCCCGAGCCATTTTGCTTGAGGATCGAACTTAGTCGAGGGGAAATCTTTTTGATTCCCTTAGTTAAAATTTTGTTCTAGGAGAGCGAGGAGCGGGCTTGTAGAGCGAGGGAACGCCAAAACGCTTCCCAGTCCTTTGCAATATATAAAAGCACGCTTCAAGAGGTTTCCCTTCAATCCTTCCTTTTACTGCTTTCTGTGTGCATATTTAAACTGTCATCATGTAGATAGTCAATTTATAATTGCTTAGAATAAATAGGGGTAATTTAGTAATTTTGTACTGTTCTTTTAAAAATAATCTGTCATAGGGAACCCGAAAGGGGCGCCGTGGGGTGCTAACACCTTCCCCACGCGTAACCGACTCCCTTACCCAACTCTGGTTGTAGTGGCCAAAGTTGATTTTTAAATCAATTGCCTTATCCCTTTTTCCAATGTTTTGAGTAAAACATTGGTGGCGACTCCACGAACCCTCCTTTTATGAAAACCACTAATCCATGGAGGGTCCCGCTTGGGATTAATATGGATTAGTGAGCCTTTTAATAAAATTGCTCGTTTGACGAGGTCTCAGTTTGAGAATAAGTCATTCTAGCAATCCACTATTTTTTAAACAAATAAACGAGTCCAACCATCCTTCGCGAATGCCGAAAGCCCGGTTTTGGGCCGGTGGCGACAAACTCGCATTGCCGAAGTGATCAGAAGACACGGACGCAGTCCCTGGAGAGGGTAAACTCAGCTGCCGATGTTAAGACGCAGTCCCTGGAGAGGGTAAACTCACCTGCCGATGTTAAGACGCAGACCCTGGAGAGGGCAAACTCAAACTGCCAAATGTTAAGCGGCAGAGCCTGGAGAGGCGGTACTCAATCATCAGGGTGATGTTAACACACTGGTGTCTAGCTTCCGGCTCGGGCGTCGAGTGAGGCTAGGTCTGGAGAGACGGTACTCAACCATCAGCGTCATCAGAGGTGCGTTGATGTCCAACTTCCGGCTCGGGCGTCGAGTGAAGTTGACCCTGGAGAGGGTAAACTCAGCTACCGAGGATGTCAGAAGCGCCGAGGTATGCACCCACCTGGAGAGGCTACTCAACAATTTTCCGCCGGAAGACATTACAAGTCAGAAGGTCGGCACATCACCCGGACAATTGGGTCAACTCCTTTACTTGTCAGCCGGTACACCAAAAGGCCGTCCGACTAAGTAAAGGGGGGGCAGCTGTAGACCCCTAAAATTGCCCGGGTCGGAAATAAAGCTTGAAGACTCTCGAAGACTGAAGGAAGATCAGCCAGAAGGACTCCTGGAAGGCCCTAGGAGGGTTCTCTGTAGGTCTAGAGGTCTTAGAATAGCTCAAAATAAGGAAGTGGAGGGAATGAAGCCCAATACGGCCGTACTGAACTTAATACGGCCGTATTGAAGCTTCAATACGGCCGCAGTGAACTCAATACGGCGTATTGAAGTTTCTGAAACTTCAGTACGGCCGTACTGAAATCAATACGGCCGTATTGAAGTTTCAATACAGCCGCAGTGAACTCAATACGGGCGCATTGAAATTTCTGAATTTCAATACGGCCGTATTGAATTCAATACGGCCGTATTGAAGTTCAAAAATTTCAATACGGCCGTATTGCATCTGTAGGCCGTATTGCGCCTATTCCCTATAAATATGACGTCAATTGGACGTCATTCCACACTTTTTCAGATAGTTTCAACCCTCTCCTTGAGTATTCTGGGGTTTTTGAGCAGTGTTCTGCCCTAGAAATCACTCGGAGAGTTGATCCGACAAAGTTCTTGAGCCCCGAGCCATTTGGCTTGAGGATCGAACCTAGTCGAAGGGAAATCCTCCGGATTTCCATAGTTAAAAGTTTTTTTAGGAAGGAGCGAGCGAGCTTGTAGAGCGAGGGAACGCCAAAAAGCTTCCCAGTTTTACTCAATATATAAAAGCACGCTTCAAGAGGTTTCTTCTTAAATCCTTCCTTTTACTGCTTTCTGTGTTCATATTTAAACTGTCATCATGTAGATAGTTAATTTATAATCGCTTATAATAAATAGGGGTAATTTAGTAATTTTACGCTATTATTTTAGAAATAATCTGTCATAGGGAACCCGAAAGGGGCGCTGTGGGGTGCTAACACCTTCCCCACGCGTAACCGACTCCCTTACCCGACTCTGGTTGTAATGGCCAAAGTTGATTTATAAAATCAATTGCCTTATCTCTTTTTCCAATGTTTTGAGTAAAACATTGGTGGCGACTCCACGAACCCTCCTTTTGCGAAAACCACTAATCCATGGAGGGTCCCGCTTGGGATTAATATGGATTGGTGAATCATTTTAATAAAATTGCTCGTTTGACGAGGTCTCAGTTTGAGAATAAGTCATTCTAGCAAACCATATTTTTTTTAAACAAATAAAAGAGTCTAACCATCCTTCGCGAATGCCGAAAGCCTGTTTCGGGCCGGTGGCGACAAGGTCAAATCCTTTGATTCTTCAATGGCTGTCACCTTTGCTTGCCATGATCTGTCCAAGCATTGCAGCACTTTCAAATTCAGCTCTTCTTTCTCAAATTTCCTGCCAAGATCAACAAGGTGATTTATCAAGTGAGTAAATCTCTTTTGAAAATCAGAAATAGATTCACCATTTTGCATTCTAAACAGCTCATATTCTCTTATGAGAGTATGCTTTCTTGATCTATTTACATCACTTGTTCCTTCATGAGTGACTTGCAAAGTATCCCACATTTCTTTAGCAGATATGCATTGTGAAATTCTAAAAAAATTCATCAATAGACAATGCAGATGTTATGATGTTTTTGGCTCTTTTATCATGTTGGGCTCTTTTCTTTTCCTCATCACTCCGTTCACTCCAATGTTTTTCTTTAAGCTCATCACCATCTTTTTTCATAGGGATATAGGGTCCATTTTCTATAGCATCCCATACAGCAATATCAATAGCTTCAATGAAAATTCTCATCCTAATTTTCCAGTAGACATAGTTTTCACCATTGAAAACAGGAGGTCTATGAATAGACACACCCTCACCATAAGGTAAGTTTTTGTTGGCCATTTTTGAAATCTTGAATAACTCTCAAGAACCTTGCTCTAGATACCAATTGTTAGAAAAGAATGGCACAATCCAAGAGGGGGGGTGAATTGGATTCTATGACCCTTTAAAAAATTTCAGAGTATTTAGGATCTTTATTTCACTTAAACTTTTCTAAGACTGAATTCTCAAATGAAGTTTCTTTAAAGACTTGCTATGGAAGTATGAATGCAATATGCTTTCTTGATTACAAAACAATTAGGCACAAATGTAATGCTTTAAATTCATATTAAACCATCAATATTCACACACACATGTGAATCAAGAATTATCTTCTTTAAAGTTCAACCAAGTTATTACTCAAAGTAAAAGATAAAGGTAGAAGAAGATTGCACAAGTCTTTTATACTGGTTCAGCCACTCCGCATGTGACCTACATCCAGTCCTTAATCAACACCTGATCAAGATTTGTTCCACTATCTCAATGAAGAAGGTTTACAAGCACAAACACATGCATACACTTCAACACTAAAGATAACCACTTTCTTGACCCCAAGAAAGCACCCCTTGTAGAAACCCACTACAAGAAACCTTACCACTTGAGAAACCCTTCTCAAGATTTTACAAGTATTCACACAGAATAAAGGAACGAATTCACCTGGAATTCAGAAGAAAATCTTAATCTTCCCCTTTCAAGAATAGTATGATGATGATGATCCTTTCTCAAAGTTTTCCAATCAAGTTTTTCTTCTTGGATTCACAAAGAATACTCTCCAAGATTGTCACAAAGACTCCACAAAAATGTTTTTCTAATTTTGATTATCAGTTCTAACTCATGTCTGAAGTTTCTAAAATTTCAAACTATTTATAAAAGTCTCAGACCCAGATAATCGATTATTTTAAAGAATAATCGATTATTTTTTCTTCAGGTTTTCTGGAAACCAACCAAGAACAATATAATTGATTATTTTGCTGGATAATCGATTATTCCAGAGAGTTTTTCATGGGATAATCGATTATTTGGCAAATAATCGATTATTGCAGCAAGGCATCCCATTTTGCCTATTGCTGGAATAATCGATTATATTTAACGATAATCGATTATTTTGAGTTAGTTTTTAAAACTTCATTTTATACCTCAAAATAAGTTTCTAATCTTCTTAATTCATCATCATACACTCTCTATTTAGTTTAGATATAGAATTTTCTTATGCACAAAGCATACTAAGCACACACAACATACAAACTCATTCAAAATAATTTATTTTCTAAACTCTATTACATAGCTCTATTACATAGCATTTTCTTGACTTTTCTCTGACTTTGTTTTTGTGCTTCCAAGTTGTTGTTGTACACACATGTTGTGATCATCAAAACTCCTTTAAGCTTCAAGCTCTCCTAAGCTCAACAATCTCCCCCTTTTTGATGATGACAACCCATGACTCAAATCATAACTGATGGAAGAGCATGGGCTAAAGGCCCAACCACTAGAGCTTTGGCCAGGAGGTTACTTGAAGATTTGACTGCTTCAGAGCTTAGTGGGCCCGATGGACTTGGTGGGCCTAGGGTGCTTCTTACTTGGGCTTAATTGAATATACACCATGTTTAATTGTACTTTCTTAGTTTAGGAATCTATTTTCATGTTGGTCTTGTATTTGACCATAGATTAGGGTTTAGGCTAGTTGGGCCTAGTTTTGGGCTTCATGGGCCTTTGGGCTTTTGATACCCAATATTGGGCTCATTTTCATTCTTGTAATTTTTCCTATTGATTGTATTCACTAGACCATTGTATTTTGGTCATTAGATTAGGTTTTTAGGAGGATTACATTAATAGGAGAAATAGGTTTCATTTAAGCATCATTTAGAAGTAATTTGAATTGAATTTGAGTCACATGGATGGCATGGGAAGGATCCGGCCATGTGAGCCTCAAATTCACTCCAAATCACTCGTAAATGACACTTAGATGAGGGTAGCATCCGTGTGAGTGTGTGAGTTGGCCAAAGTTTGAATTTCAAATTCAAATTTGAAATTCAAACTTGGCGCCAACTTGTTTCACCAAGGTGCCGTCCAAGTTAACCTAATTTTCCCTCCTATAAATGTCACCTTTCTCACCTTGTAACACACTTTTGAATATATGAGATATCTGAATTGTATTCAGCCATTCAAGAGTCACCGAAATTCCAAGAGAGAGAGCTTTAGAGAGTGCCTTCAAATCCCTTAGGAAAACCTAGTTTCCTTCCCTTTGAAGTGTGCAATCCCTTGTAGCTTGAGCTTGGATACTTCCTTCTATGGATTAGGTCTTCTAATCCGTCATTCCTCATCCATTTTGAGCTTCCATTCATTCGGTCTCCATCTCCTTTGAAGAAGATCCGTGCCTAGAAGAAGCTTGGAGGAGTTCACATCTTCATTTCTCCTACTTCTTCTATCATTTTTGGTATCAGAGCCTGGTTCTTCAAGGAGATAAGTGCTTCATTTTTTTGTGTCCGAATTTGTGTTGTTCATTGTGTTCCTCTTGTCTTGTTTGAGTTTATTTTCGGATCTATATCTTTTGAATCACATTTTGTTCCATAGATCCATTGGTTGATTGTTTTTGAATTTCTTCCTCAATCAACTTGTTTAGGAATTATTTGCTTGTGCTATTTTGATTTTATTTTGAGTCTCTCCATTCTTGTATGTGTCCGTGATTGGACCTCATGCATTGCATTTAGATTTTGGTTTTGAATCTATGTTTTGTCTTAGAAGTTTGTGTTTAATCCTTACATGTTGCAAATTCCTTGAATAGCATGTTTAACCTTGTTTTGTTTTGAATTTTGTCTCATATTTTGCTCTCGGATTTGTGTCTCTTTTGCCTCCTATATGTGCTTTTTCTTTTACCTTATTGTGTTCATGATTTGCTATTAGTCCTAGCAAGTTTCCTTAGAGTTAGGTTTCCATTGTGTTCTTTAAGTTTTCAAATCATATTCCCTTGAAAATCTTCTAAACATTTTGTGACTCAAAATTTCAAGTGTAATCCTACTTCTAGTGCACTCTTCTTGTGGATTCAATTTTAAAAAAAAAATGATGATTAAGAGGCTGGAAAACAGAGTTTAAAACAGAGCCTAAAAGACCTAAAAATTTGAAAAGAAAATAGTTCAAAAAGAATCCAAACCAAAACCTAAAACTAGTGCACTAGTTTCACATTTTCACTTGAAATTTGACCTAATTTTTGACTGTTTTGTTGGTTCGGTTTCTATAGCTTGGAATCATAGAAAAATTTGAAACAAAAGGCAATTATACTCTCTGGACTCTTAATTTGATACTGAAAAAAGAAAGAATTAAAAAAAAAATAGAGAAAGAAAATTAAAAGGAAAAAGCCGAGAGGTATACAAGTTGAAAAACCTACTTGATTCCTTGTTATTGTTTTGACTACTACTTGTGCTATACTTATCCAATTGCTTTCAAATTTTTTTTGTTTTGTTCATCTATTCTAGTACCTATCTAGGAACTCTTCTCTCTGAGTGCTAGCTTTTATTTGGAGTCTTAATTTTCAGTTTTACTTGTTGAACTTCTTTGAGTCTTGTCATATACACATATTACTCTTAATTTTGGTATAAGCTTTCCAAATTGTGCTTTGTTGCTTGTCTAGTTTTCTTTCAATAATTTCTTGTGCTGGAAGTGGCCTTAAATCCTTGCTCAAGGATCAAGCATTGCTCAACAAAGAGTAGGAAAAATTTTGGACACTATAATCACCAAATTTGACCTAATTTAGTGACCAAAATCATCCTAAATCTCCTTCACTTGAGTGACCAATTCCTTTACCTTGTGAGGCAGCCACCTTAACCTCTTTGTTGTGTTTCTTTTGCAGGTCCAGGAGCAGCATATTGAAGGATTAGTGGTGGATTAAACACTTGGTTAAGTGTTAGAAAAGTTGAACACAAAACCGCCACTAATTGGTCACCAAAGCCGCCACTTTATTGCTTTTTAGGCTAGTTTAATTTTTGTCAATTCTCTTGTATTTTTAAACCAATTTGTAAAGCTTGGAGGGAGTATTAAGAAGCTGGTCAGGTATATCTACATCCTTGATAGACTCTCACGTGTAGTACTAGTGGAAGTGGCTTGGAAATTTCATATGTTTCAAGCTTCCACTTAGGATATCCGACTAGTTGCTTAACTTGCTTCTTTTAAGTTTTCTTGTACTTAATTGCTTTGATTTGTTGCTTATAAACGTCTAGAATTGTGTAGTTTTATTTGTTCACGTTTAGTTAAGTGTTAAAAACAAACCAATTGTGAAAAAAGCATACAAAAATTTTTGTGAAAATTTTTGAGGAATTGGAAATACCACAAAGGAGTTTAGTGATTTCCACTTGAAAAGGCTTGGTTATTAAGTGGCTCTTTGTAGCTCACCTCCCTTGATAGTGCAACTTGTACACTTAGACTTCCAAGTGCTATTTTCATTCCTAGAAAATACCAAAAACATTTTATAACTTTTTGCATAGCATACAAATTCTTTTGCTTAACCATGAGTCATCATTCTCAAGGTAGTAGTGACTTTGATACTCCCAAAAGCTTTGAAAGAATTGTCAAGGAGGTTGAAGCACTAAAACTTTGGAAAAATGATGAGATGCTTCAAAAACAAAAAGAGAAACTTGAAAAAGAAGTACAAATCATGGCTTTGGAACAAGAAATCCAAAAGATTAAGCAAAGAGAAGAAAAACTTTTAAAAAGTTTAAATAAAAATAAAAGTCCAAAAGGTTCTTCTAGGAGCTCAACCAAGAGCTCCAATGATTCTCAAAACCAAGATAATGATGGTAGTATGCATATGGATGCTTACTATCAACCAACACCTAGGAGAGTCATTAAAGAACACAAAGTGAGGGAATCAAGGGTTGATCTCCCTTACTTTCATGGAAAAGATAATGTGGACACCTACTTGGATTGGGAGATGAAAGTGGAGCAAATCTTTACTTGTCATCAAGTAGGTGAGGAAAGAAAAGTTCCTTTAGCCACCCTAGCTTTTCAAGGACAAGCCATGTATTGGTGGACATCCTTGGAAAGAGAGAGAAGACTTCACAATGATCCTCTCATCACTTATTGGAATGAATTGAGGAGTGCTATGAGAAGAAGGCACATTCCTTCTTATTATAGTAGGGAGCTTATGGATAAGCTCCAAAGACTCCAACAAAAGGGTATGAGTGTTGAGGAGTATAGGCAAAAGATGGAGTTATATCTCATGAGGGCTGGGATAAGGGAAGAAGAAAGATTGACCATAGCTAGATTTCTAAGTGGTCTTAATTTTGACATAAGAGATAGAGTTGAGTTACTCCCTTATAGGGACCTTGATGATTTGGTCCAACTTTGTATAAGGGTGGAACAACAAAATTTGAGAAAATCCTCTTTTAAAGGAAAAACTCAATCTAGCTCTTATGTTAAGAAAGACTACAAGAGGGAGGGTCACTTTGATTCCTCTAAGAAATTTGGCAAAGAAAAAGAAAAAGAAAAAGAAAATGATAAAAATAAAATTGTCACTTCTAGTAGCAAAACTAGTGATATCAAATGCTTTAAGTGTCTTGGGAGAGGACACATAGCCTCTCAATGCCCAACTAAAAAGGTGATGATTTTGAAGGGGCAAGACATTTATAGTAGTGTTGATGAGTCTAGTTCCACTACTTCAAGTGATAGTGAATCAAGTGAGGAAGACCATTCCATTGAAAGTGCATATCCTTGTGATGGTCAACTTCTCATGATTAGAAGGCTTCTAGGAAGCCAACCTAATGAGTTCCATCTTTCACAAAGGGAGAACATTTTTCACACAAGGTGTAAAGTTTTAGACAATGCTTGTTCTCTCATTGTAGATAGTGGGTCTTGTTGCAACTGTTGTAGCACAAGGTTGGTGGAGAAGCTTGGTCTTACTATTATTCCTCATCCGAAACCATATCAACTTCATTGGATTAATGAAGATGGGGATATTAATGTTAATCAACAAGTGAAAGTCAAGTTCTCTATTGGTAACTATGAAGACCAAGTGGTTTGTGACATAGTTCCAATGGAAGCTTGTCATATTTTGTTGGGAAGGCCATGGCAATTTGACAAGAAAACCATGCACAATGGCCTTACCAATGAAATTACTTTCACTCATAAAGAAAAGAAATTTGTACTTCATCCTTTGTCCCCTTCACAAGTGATAGAGGATCAAGTACAAATGAAAAAGAAAAGAGAAGAAGAAAAAAAAAACTTGAATAAAAAAAAAGAAAAGAAGGAAAAGAAGCATAAGTTTTCAAAGAAGGATGAAGAAAAATCTTTTCTAAAAGAAGGAATTCAACAAGAACCTTTAAAAAAAAAAACAACTTTGATTGTTGAAAAACCTTCTTACATTCTTCTTTGTAAAGGTATGCTTCAGTGTCATAATTTAAGTATTGAACTTAGTTCTTTATCTCCTCAAGTTTCTCATTTATTAAAAGAATTTGATGATATATTCCCTAGTGAAGGTCCACAAGGCCTTCCCCCTTTTAGGGGTATAGAACATCAAATTGATTTTGTGCCTGGGGTTAGTCTACCCAATAGACCAGCCTATAGGACAAATCCTCAAGAAACTAAGGAGATCGAGCATCAAGTCCATGAATTATTGAATAAGGGTTGGATACAAAAGAGTTTGAGTCCCTGTGCTGTGCCTGTATTGTTAGTGCCCAAGAAAGATGGAAAATGGAGAATGTGTTGTGATTGTAGGGCCATTAACAATATCACAATCAAGTACAGGCACCCAATCCCTAGACTTGATGATATGCTTGATGAGTTACATGGTGCTTCCATATTTTCTAAAATTGATCTTAAAAGTGGTTATCACCAAATAAGAATTAAAAAGGGTGATGAGTGGAAAACTGCTTTTAAAACCAAATTTGGACTATATGAGTGGTTAGTTATGCCTTTTGGTCTAACTAATGCACCAAGTACATTTATGAGGCTTATGAATCATGTCTTGAGAGAATGTATAGGAAAATTTGTGGTTGTTTATTTTGATGATATATTAATCTATAGTAGGTCTCAAGATGATCATTTAGGACATCTTAGAGAAGTTATGATGATCCTTAGGGAAAACCAATTATTTGCAAATCTTGAAAAATGTACTTTTTGTGTGGATCATGTGGTTTTCCTAGGGTTCATTGTAAGCAAAAATGGGGTTCAAGTGGATCCCAAGAAAATTAAAGCCATTCAAGAGTGGCCAAAGCCTAAGAATGTTAGTGAAGTTAGGAGTTTTCATGGTTTAGCAAGTTTTTATAGAAGATTTGTACCTAACTTCTCTAGCATTGCTTCACCCTTGAATGAGCTTGTCAAAAAAGATATTTTATTTGAATGGACTGCAAAGCATGACCAAGCATTTCAATTACTTAAAGATCAACTTACTAATGCACCCATTTTAGCTCTACCTAATTTTGAAAAGACTTTTGAGCTAGAATGTGATGCATCAGGAGTTGGCATAGGAGCTGTGTTATTGCAAGGAGGACACCCCATTGCATATTTTAGTGAAAAACTAAAAGGTGCCTCCCTCAATTACCCTACCTATGATAAAGAGTTGTATGCCTTGGTTAGAGCTTTACAAACTTGGGAGCACTATCTTGTGTCCAAAGAGTTTGTCATCCATAGTGACCATGAGTCACTTAAATATTTAAGAGGTCAAGGTAAATTAAATAAAAGACATGCCAAATGGTTAGAGTTTCTTGAACAATTTCCATATATTATTAAATTCAAGAAAGGAAAATCCAATGTTGTAGCTGATGCTTTATCTAGGAGACATACCTTGCTTGTGTCTCTAGGAACTCAAATTCTTGGATTTGATAATATTAGGGAATTGTATGAAGAAGATCTTGAATTTGGTGTTAATTATAAAAAATGTCAACAAAAAGCTTTTGATGGTTTCTATATGGCTGAGGGGTATTTATACAAAGAAGGAAGATTGTGTATACCCCAAGGATCCATTAGGAAACTATTAATTAAAGAGAGTCATGAAGGTGGGCTTATGGGGCACTTTGGTGTTGATAAAACCCTTAGTTTGCTAAAAGAAAAATTTTATTGGCCCCATATGCGAAAAGATGTCCAAAGGCATTGTTTTAGATGTTTAGCTTGTTTACAAGCTAAGTCTAAAGTAATGCCTCATGGAACATACACACCTTTGCCTGTTGCTTCTTCTCCTTGGGTAGATATTAGCATGGATTTTGTGCTAGGTTTACCTAGAACCCAAAGGGGAATGGATTCTATTTTTGTGGTAGTGGACCGTTTTAGTAAAATGGCTCATTTTATTCCATGCCACAAAGTAGATGATGCAAGCAACATTGCAAAACTCTTCTTTAGAGATGTGGTTAAACTTCATGGGCTTCCTAAAACTATAGTTTCAGATAGAGATACAAAGTTTCTAAGCCATTTTTGGCGTGTCTTATGGTCAAGACTAGGAACTAAACTCCTCTTTTCAACTACTTGTCATCCTCAAACAGATGGCCAAACTGAGGTAGTGAATAGATCTCTGTCTACTATGCTTAGGGCAGTCCTAAAGGGTAATCACAAATCTTGGGATGAGTTTTTACCTCATATTGAATTTGCCTACAATCGGGTAGTTCATAAAACTACCAATATTTCTCCTTTTGAGGCTGTTTATGGATTTAATCCTTTAACTCCTTTGGACTTGATACCTCTTCCTAATGTTGAACATTTCATTCATAAGGAAGGGGCTTCAAGGGCTGATTTTGTTAAGAAACTTCATGAAAGGATTAAAATTCATATTCAAAATCAAAATGAGAAATATGCAAAACAAGGAAGTAAAGGCAAGAAGTCTATGATCTTCGAGGAAGGTGATTGGGTTTGGCTTCATTTAAGAAAAGAACGTTTTCCAAATCAAAGGAAGTCTAAACTCAGTCCTAGAGGAGATGGTCCCTTTCAGGTCTTACAGCGTATCAATGATAACGCCTATAGACTTGATTTACCCTCTGAATATGGAGTCAGCACCACTTTTAATGTCAGTGATCTTAAACCTTTTGTAGGTGCTAGCGATGATGAGGAAGAGTCTTCAGATTCGAGGACGAATCCTTCTCAAGAGGGAGGGAATGATGGAAGAGCATGGGCTAAAGGCCCAACCACTAGAGCTATGGCCAGGAGGTTACTTGAAGATTTGACTGCTTCAGAGCTTAGTGGGCCCGATGGACTTGGTGGGCCTAGGGTGCTTCTTACTTGGGCTTAATTGAATATACACCATGTTTAATTGTACTTTCTTAGTTTAGGAATCTATTTTCATGTTGGTCTTGTATTTGACCATAGATTAGGGTTTAGGCTAGTTGGGCCTAGTTTTGGGCTTCATGGGCCTTTGGGCTTTTGATACCCAATATTGGGCTCATTTTCATTCTTGTAATTTTTCCTATTGATTGTATTCACTAGACCATTGTATTTTGGTCATTAGATTAGGTTTTTAGGAGGATTACATTAATAGGAGAAATAGGTTTCATTTAAGCATCATTTAGAAGTAATTTGAATTGAATTTGAGTCACATGGATGGCATGGGAAGGATCCGGCCATGTGAGCCTCAAATTCACTCCAAATCACTCCTAAATGACACTTAGATGAGGGTAGCATCCGTGTGAGTGTGTGAGTTGGCCAAAGTTTGAATTTCAAATTCAAATTTGAAATTCAAACTTGGCGCCAACTTGTTTCACCAAGGTGCCGTCCAAGTTAACCTAATTTTCCCTCCTATAAATGTCACCTTTCTCACCTTGTAACACACTTTTGAATATATGAGATATCTGAATTGTATTCAGCCATTCAAGAGTCACCGAAATTCCAAGAGAGAGAGCTTTAGAGAGTGCCTTCAAATCCCTTAGGAAAACCTAGTTTCCTTCCCTTTGAAGTGTGCAATCCCTTGTAGCTTGAGCTTGGATACTTCCTTCTATGGATTAGGTCTTCTAATCCGTCATTCCTCATCCATTTTGAGCTTCCATTCATTTGGTCTCCATCTCCTTTGAAGAAGATCCGTGCCTAGAAGAAGCTTGGAGGAGTTCACATCTTCATTTCTCCTACTTCTTCTATCAATAACAATCCAAGCTATTGTGCTCCATCCTTTCCAACCATTGTGCCTTGAATTTCAACATACAAAACCTGCACAATACACACACACACAAGCACAATATCTGCAAAACAACGATTGTACACACAACAACCTTTTCTCCCCCTTTGGCATTATCAAAAACAAATCAAGCCAATATAAGCCATATGCATAGATTCAATCTCAGCAAAATTCAAGTCAGAATTGTTTGTGCAGCAATCCAAACTGAGTACAAGCTATATATCACACCTTAGAATAGCTCAATTCAAACCAATCAACAAAAACACAATTAACACCTATACCCAAAATAGAGTATTATGAGCATCAAAACATAACATTCACACATATGCTCAAAAACAAAGTATCAATGCACCAACTATCCAAATCACAATTTGGAATCACAATCAGACCATCATATCAGCAAAACAAACCTCAAATTTCACCAGAATTTAATTGTTCAACACCATAAAGCAAATAAATTTTTCCAAACTTAAACTATTACAACCAAATTGAAAATCATTGTTCCAAAACAGAATTGAAAATCCTAATTAAAACTAATTATCAAACATCAAAATAGAAATCAATCTTCATCCTCCGGTATGCCAAGATGAGTCTTGAGCAGCCTCACTTCATGATCCAGATCATCAAACCTGTCAAGAATACCAGAAAACAAAGATTCATGTCTCCTTGACATTTCCATTACCGCATCCAGCTTATCATGATTTGCTCAAATGGTGAAAATGATTTTGGCTCAGCTTCTGCCTCCCTGCCAAGTTCAGCTTCCACCTGTGGTGGCTGATCCTCATCATGGGATGGCACACCGTCTTCATCGGTTGCCGGCTCCGGGGTAGGGGGTACATCGCCTTTGAACACCCATTTGTCTTCTTGTTTAAGCATCCCCATGTGATGCAAAGAAGACTTCTCTATCTTGTTCGATGCATGTAAAGTTATCTTTCTTTCTACTGATAAATGTACACCAACAATTTCAAATATCTTTGACAATAGCAAAGCATATGGAATTGGTCCATCTTCCTTCCGCCTTGCCTTCCACATACAATCATTTACGACTGACACCCAATCAGTCCAGATTTTCTTCTTAATCACATGCATTAACAGAATGTCATCTCTTGACATTTGGGCATGGTTATGCAACCTAGGTTTCAACATCCAAGCAATAATGAAGGAAATTAAACGGGAATTCTTTTTCATACCTCCCGCCAGGAATTTCTCATAGTTGGTGTTCACCGGGTTCCTTTGACAATCCCGGAAGGTAGTCAGTCAGCTCTTCAAAATCCCCAAAATTGAAAGGTTGGGGTTTCTCCCGTCCAGTGCCTCTTAGCCCCGCAGCAGCCTTCAATGTTGGCCCGTCCAACTTAATCATTTTTCCTTTCACCACCGATTGCATGATGCCCTCATTGCTAGTGGCAAAACAGAGAAATAACCTGATCAACTCAGGATAATAGAGGCCCTCCATTTCCAAAAACTTGCTCAGTTCTTGATGCTCTAACAGGGTTGGAAAACTAAAACCCTCATTCTTAAACCATTCAAGCTTAAGAGTCTTCGGAGGAATGATTCTCCGCCCGGCGTACCACTCAAAATAGTATTCTTGAGTCTTCTCATCTGGAAACCACTTTGAAATCAGTTGCCGAGAGGGTAGAGGACGTTTGCTCCCCCTCACTTCAAGCTTCTTTGGTCTCTTTGATGAAGATGCCATGGATGGGTATTGAAGAAGATGAAGAAAATGAGAGATTTGAGAGGGTTTGAGAGAGTTAGGGTTTGTGGGTTGAAAGGAAATGAGAGAAAATGAGAGAAGAGGAGTTTTATGCCCTAACATCTTCTGAGTGGGGGGTTATAGGAGGTTCAAAGGGTTTGGCGCGTATTTAACCGTTTAAACGTTTCAGGAATTTTAAAAAATCGCCCAGATAATCGATTACTTATGCAAATAATCGATTATTTGCATCAGCAAAATTCCTTAAAAATGCAATCTGATATGGATAATCGATTCTTTTCAGAATAATCGATTATTACAGAAGGTACTTTCTCCTAAAATTGCCTAGATAATCGATTATTTTCAGAATAATCGATTATTCTAGTGGCCTTTCAGATTCCACTACTTAGATAATCGATTATTTCCCAAGATAATCGATTATAACAGTGACGCTTTAGATTCTTCTTACCAGATAATCGATTATTTACAGAATAATCGAGTATTCCAGTGGCTCTTTGAATTCTTCATGTTCCAGATAATCGATTATTACCCAAATAATCGATTATTTTCATGGGTTTACTTAAGATAATCAATTATATTTTAAGATAATCGATTATTCCAGAGAAGTTTTTCTTCTCAGAAATTTTAACACTTCAAATTACACCTAGTCTAATTTGCCACTTGAATACTCTCTTCTAAACATCTCTAATTATCACTCTCAAAGCATAATCAATTCAAGCATGATTCATTGATTATTCCTAATTGAATTCTCAATTGGTTGAATCTTTCCCTTGATAAAGGTTTTGTAAAAATATCAGCTAGTTGTTTGCTTGTCTCTACAAACTCTACAATACAATCATTCCTTTGAACATGATCTCTCAAAAAGTGGTGTCTTATCTCAATATGTTTTGTCCTAGATGTCGCCACCGGCCCGAAACGGGGCTTTCGGCATTCGCGAAGGATGGTTGGACTCGTTTATTGTTTTAAAAATGTGGATTGCTAGAATGACTTATTCTCAAACTGAGACCTCGTCAAACGAGCAATTTTATTAAAAGGCTCACCAATCCATATTAATCCCAAGCGGGACCCTCCATGGATTAGTGGTTTTCGCAAAAGGAGGGTTCGTGGAGTCGCCACCAATGTTTTACTCAAAACATTGGAAAAAGGGATAAGGCAATTGATTTAAAAATCAACTTTGGCCACTACAACCAGAGTTGGGTAAGGGAGTCGGTTACGCGTGGGGAAGGTGTTAGCACCCCACGGCGCCCCTTTCGGGTTCCCTATGACAGATTATTTTTGAAAGAACAGTATAAAATTACTAAATTACCCCTATTTATTCTAAGCAATTATAAATTGACTATCTACATGATGACAGTTTAAATATGCACACAGAAAGCAGTAAAAGGAAGGATTGAAAGGAAACCTCTTGAAGCGTGCTTTTATATATTGCAAAGAACTGGGAAGCGTTTTGGCGTTCCCTCGCTCTACAAGCCCGCTCCTCGCTCTCCTAGAACAAAATTTTAACTAAGGGAATCAAAAGATTTCCCCTCGACTAAGTTCGATCCTCAAGCAAAATGGCTCGGGGCTTAAGAACTTCGTCGGATCGACTCCCAGAGAGATTTCTAGGGCAGAACACTGCTCAAAAACCCCAGAATACTCAAGGAGGGAGTCAAAACTGAGTGAAAAAGTGTGGAATGACGTCCAATTGACGTCATATTTATAGGGAATAGGCGCAATACGGCCTACAGGGGCAATACGGCCGTATTGAAATTTTTGAACTTCAATACGGTCGTATTGAAGTTCAATACGGTCGTATTGAAATTCAGAAATTTCAATACGCCCGTATTGAGTTCGCTGCGGTTGTATTGAAGTGTCAATACGGTCGTATTGACTTCAGTACGACCGTATTGAAGTGCCAATACGGTCGTATTGACTTCAGTACGGCCGTATTGGGCTTTTTCCCTCCACTTCCTTATTTTGAGCTATTCTAAGACCTCTAGACCTACAGAGAACCCTCCTAGGGCCTTCGAGGAGTCCTTCTGGCTGATTATCCTTCAGTCTTCGAGAGTCTTCAAGCTTTATTTCCGACCCGGACAATTTTAGGGGTCTACAGCTGCCCCCCCTTTACTTAGTCGGACGGCCTTTTGGTGTATCGGCTGACAAGTAAAGGAGTTGACCCAATTGTCCGGGTATTGTGCCGACCTTCTGACTTGTAGCGTCTTCCGGTGGAAAAATGTTGAGTAGCCTCTCCAGGTGGGTGCATACCTCGGCGCTTCTGACATCCTCGGTAGCTGAGTTTACCTTCTCCAAGGTCAACTTCACTCGACGCCCGAGCCGGAAGTTGGACATCAACGCGCCTCTGATGACGCTGATGGTTGAGTACCGCCTCTCCAGGCTTAGCTTCACTCTTTGTTCGAGCCGGAAGCTAAGTATCCTTGTGACGACGGTAGCAGTGTGAGTTTTGCCTCTCCAGGCCTTGCTTTGCTTGTTGCCCAAGCTGGAAGCTGTAAGTACCGTCTCTCCAGGCTTAGCTTCACTCTTTGTTTGAGCCGGAAGCTAAGTACCTTTGTGACAACGGTAAGCGGTGAGTACCCCTTTTCCAGAGATAGCTTCGCTCATTGCCCGAGCCGGAAGCTGCATACCTCCGTGTTTGTGACGACGGGGTAGCGTGAATATCTCCTTTCCAGGGATTTGGTGATGATTTTGTCTCCACAGTCCATGATGCTGCTTCGACGGTTGTTTTTTGATTTTGTGCCACTAGGGGCTGGATAACGCAGGGATCCGTCTAGGGGATGTGCAGTTACTCATAGGTTCTTGTGTCCCAACTTTCCATTGCGTAGTTGGTTCCCACTGGGGAATTTCTGATTCCTTTGGGTGCAGACACAAAGATGCTCTTTCTGATGTGAGCGGTGCCTTATGATTGGCTGACGTCCTTTCGACGTTGGTGGAGTATCCCGGTTATCCTTGTTCGGGTAACTCTTTTTGATTTTCTGATTTTTTGCTGCCTCTGTGTAGGCTGTTATCCGCTGGGGATTCTGGATGTTGATTTTGTCTCCACAGTCCGCGATGCTGCTTCGACGATTGTTTTTGATTTTTGTGCCACTGAGGGCTGGATAACGCAGGGATCCGTCTAGGGGATGTGCAATCATTCACAGGTCCCTGTGCCCCAACTTGCATTGCATTGTTGGTACCCTTGGGGAATTTCTGACTCCTTGGGGTATAGACACAGATGCTCTCTCTCTGAGTTGAGCGATGCCTTATGATTGGCTGACGTCCTTTCGACGTTGGTGGAGTATCCCGGTTTATCCTTATTCGGGTATCTCTTTTTGATTTTCTGGATTTTGTTGCCTCTGTGTAGGCTGTTATCCGCCAGGGGATTTTGTCATTGGTTGTGATTGGCCTCTTCTGTTAGGCAGATCATCTTGATGTTCAATGATAGGCTGAGAGCCGGATTCCACTTGGGGAATGATTATTGATCTTTTTATGATTTTTCCTTTTGAAGGAGTGCCTCTTATGTAAGCGACTGAGGAATTGGGGTTCAGTGTTCGGCTGAGTGCCGGATTCCGCTTGGGGAATATTTATTGATATTTTTTTGATTTTTCTTCTTTTGCAGGGATGCCTCTGAGTAGGCGATTGGGGAATGAGGGATCTTATGTATCCCAGAGTATTATTTAGGAAGCCTCTGCAGGCTTAGCCTCACTCAGCGCTTTGAGTCGGAGAGCTATCTTCCACTGAGGAAGTGTTAAGTCCTTTGACTAGTATATACTGTTTGGATGATCGCACTTCCATTGGGGGTTGCGTCGATTTTGCTTTGATAGCTCTCGCTGGGGGATTTGGCCCGTGAGTGTAAGCTTGAGATATCTCTGGGGAATCGAGCCTTTCTAGGCCCAACTATTCTGAAGGAAGAGTATTGTTTCTGCGAGCCTCTCCAGGCTCAATTATTCTGAGGGAGTATTTTTTCTGCGAGCCTCTCCAGGCTTTAGTTATGATGAAAGAGTATTATTTCGGCTAGCCTCTCCAGGCTCAGTTATTCTGTAAGAGTATTATTTCAGCAAGCCTCTCCAGGCTCAATTATTCTGTGATGTGGAGTATTATTTTGGCGAGCCTCTCCAGGCTCAATTATTCTGAAGGGAGTATTCTTTCTGCGAGCCTCTCCAGGCTCGATTATTCTGAAGGAGTATTATTTCTACGAGCCTCTCCAGGCTCAATTATTCTGTCTGATCGGGAGAGTATTATTTAGGAAGCCTCTACAGGCTTAGCCTCACTCAATGCCTGAGTCGGAGAGCTATTTTCCACTGAGGAAGTCTGAAGTCCTTTGACTTGGATATATTACTTGGATGATCGTACTTCCTTTGGGAGATTTTGACGATCTTGCTTTGAAAGCTCTTGTTGGATATTGGCTTCGTGAGCTGAGGTTCCCTTTGGGGAGTATTATTTCTGCGAGCCTCTCCAGGCTCGATTATTCTGTACAAGCTGTTTGTTGGATTTTCTGTTTTTTTTGCCTTTTTCGTTTTCGGCTTTTTCTATGTTTTGCCTTTTTATTGGTTACGGCTTTTTTTCGTTTTTGCCTTTTCTTTATTGGTTTTGGCTTTTTCTGTACAGAAATGTCTCAGTTATTATGAGAGAGTATTATTTCGGCGAGCCTCTCCAGGCTCAGTTATTTTGAGAGAGTATTATTTCGGCGAGCCTCTCCAGGCTCAGTTATTCTGAGAGTATTCTTTCGGCAAGCCTCTCCAGGCTCAATTATTCTGTATGAGTATTGTTTCGGCAAGCCTCTCCAGGCTCAGTTATTTTGAGAGAGTATTATTTCGACAAGCCTCTCCAGGCTCAGTTATTCTGTATGACGCTGTTGATTTTCTGAATCTTTGCATTTTGTTTGCTGCTGTCATACACAAGCAATTTTTCTATTTTTTCTATTTTATGCAATTGCCTCATGATGAGGTCTTTGAATGTGCAATTAATTGTGCGCGATGCACAAAATGCAAGTTTAATTTATTTTATTTTTGGAAAAATGAATGGCTTCCCCTATCCTCTTCTTCTTGGAGGAATTTTGTCATTGATGTGAGGGAGGATTTCTGTTATTGCCAATACGGCCGTTATTCATTTTAGTATGCCCGTATTGAATTGAAAATTTGTTCATAACCCTAATTTTGGTACGGGCATACTGAACACGATACGGGCGTATTGTTTTTCTGAAGTTTATATATATATATATTTTTTGTTTTTTTCAATAAACAGAGAATAAGTGATCTTCCAGTACACCTATCATCTGTATGCATGTATGCAGTATGATGCACCTAATTCTATTTGATTCTTTTTTCAAAAGAATTAACCGATGCGTTTTTGTGTTTGGATTTTGCCATTCCTCCAGACGGACTGTGCACTGCCGACTTCTGTAACCGAGGAATGATGCGTATTATTTTTGAGATTTGGTGTTATCAACCAAATGATCCTTCCCTTTCTTTAGAAGATGTGTCAACCCTCCTATTGACCACTATATCTCCATGTTTCCACTAGATTATTCAAAAATCGTTGGGACAAGAGAGAAAAGAAGGAAAGGATATATTTTCAAAAGTTTGTGTTTTAGAGGGGATTATTTTATTTTTGAAAAATTGTTTTTGTAAGCATGGATGGCCAAGGTAGGCTTATTGTGTTTAGGTTTGTTTGTTTAAACACTTATGAGGTTAAGCACATCTTTGTTATTAATGATTGTGCTTTGACAACTTGGATAGCTTTTCTTGAGCTCCTTGTTGAATTCAATTGATGGTACCATCATGGATTTATTCTGTTTTTTTTTTTGACGGCCCTAACTTTTGCCTAAAACACCCATTTGTGATGTCTTAGCGGGCTTTTGTTTTTGTTCATTATTTTGTAACCCTAATTTTTGCCTAGGTCACCCTTTTGTGGGATTCCTAGCGGGTCTTTTGCTCTTATTTTTGTGCAGCCCCCTTTTTGGGTTTCCTGCCGAGCTTTTTGTCTTTAGGATTTCTTTTATCCATGATGGCACTTATTGATGCCAAGAAAAGGTGCTCCAAATTGACACACACACTTCCACATAAAAATGATGTGGGTTTATTATTATTAAGATGATTTTAACCTCATTCATGTTTATTCAAACAGGGTTAAAATAATGTGGTCTAGAATTTTATTGCAAGCGAGAAAAGAAGCAATAAAGAATTAATGAAGAATGATTTTATTATAATCGCAGCGGAAACATGTGCCCTATCGAGGCTCGGGGGTCGGGCTGTCCCCGAGGAGTGATCTCTAATAGTCACTGAATTTACACATCCCTATTAGAAGGAGAAAAATATTTTGACGACGACGACCGGCCTTGACGCTTGTGAACCGGCCTTCCTAAAGATCTGGCTTAAAGAACGTCGAGAAGGATCTTGATTCCTCTTCGTTCTTTGATCTTTGTTAGGGTTGTATCCTAACCCTTGTTTCCCCGGATTTATCCTTGATAATGGGTAGCTCCGGGATTCTTTGGGAGTCCTTGCCTAATCCTTGTCCTGGCAAGTATCCGTTCTTGGTGAGCATGGAGGCTACCTTCTTCATTTCTCGGGGAAACGTTTCGACATTGGCGATTTCCAATGCTTGGAAGGCGGTTTCTAAAGCTTCCTCTGCTGCATCCACATAAAGTATGTTGGATGGCTTGCTGATGAGTATGTCATCTTTAGCTTGTTCGGTCACCAGCTTGTCACCCACAATGAATTTGACTTTCTGGTGGAGCGTAGAAGGTACAGCTTTCGCATCATGAATCCAAGGTCGGCCGGGGAGACAACTGTATGCGGGAGTAATGTCCATCACTTGGAATTCGACATTAAAGATAGTGGGTCCAATTTGGATTGGAAGATTGATCTCTCCCACCACTTCTCTTTTAGAACCATCGAAGGCTCGAACGATCATGTTGCTCGGGCGCATTTGGACTCCCTTGATTGCCAATTGCTTGAGCGTTCTTTTTGGCATCACATTCAAGGAAGATCCATTATCTACCAAGACTTTAGCGATGTGATACTCCTTGCAAGGGCTTGTTGTGGTTTGATCCCTCGGCGGGGATTTCTTCATCGATGAAGGTGAGGTGATCATTAGCCTTGATGTGACTAACAATCCCCTCAAACTCGTCTTGGGAGATAGTGTGCGACACGTATGCCTCGTTCAAGACTTTCAACAGATCTTGTCGATGCGGTTCGGAGCTTCGGATCAACGACGACAGCGTAATCTTTGCTGGCGTCTTATGAAGTTGATCCTCGATGGAGTACTCGCTCTATCGGATATACTTTAACAGCTCGTCTGTCTCCTCCTCAGATTCTTTTTCCTCGGTTTTCTTTTCTTCTTTTTCTTTATTCTTGGTTTTATCATGAAGATCTTTGGGAGTGTAGATCCTGCCACTCCTAGTCATGCCCCCAAGTCCAACGATGTTGGAGATATCGCTGTCGGCAGAAGAGTGGATGTCGTATATCCACGGCACAGCCTTATTTGATTTGTAAGGGAAAGGCCTTGGAACTGTGATCCTTAATGGTGTCGGACCTTCCCCTTTATTCGTCTTGATTACCAACAACGGAGTTGATGTGCGCTCGCTTGGCGCGGTTGTTGACGAACGGCGTGCGATCCATTTTTGAACATACGCATCGATTTAATCCTTTCTTTTTATTTATGTTTATTAATGAATTACTAGGAGGGATGTATGAAATGCAAACCTAGATCCCTCCATGATCTTTGATAAGAATGCATGATATGAAATGGTGATGTTGAATATGCATGCATAGTGTTTATTTAACTAAGCATTATCATGTTTTCGGGATATTCCTAAAATGATGCATGATATTGCTTGGTTTGGATAAATAACCCCTTTTTCTTTTTTGGGTATTTTTATTTTATATATTTTTTTGTACTTTTGGGTGAAAAGGGAAACTACCTATATGAATGTGATGAAGGTAGATGTTAACACCGTATAATGGAAGATTCTTATTCCTATTTATTCTTATTTTAAAAAGAATAGGAATGTTGTATGTTTAAAGAAATGCAATGTATGCTCAAACAATTTCACATAAACAATGCACAAACAATTCACTCATCCACGAACAGTCACGAGCGAATCACGAGGTAGGGGTCTCCTGCAGAAAAGTGCATATTCAAGGAGGATCTAACTGTTCTCACTTGGTCAAAGGCCCCCAAGGTGCCCCCATTATAGGGACCCAATTCCTCTCGTCGTAGGTCGATGGAAAGTTCCAACGCACCGTCGGACTCAAGTTCATGGTTATCACCTTGAGTGATGTTTTCCGACAACGGTCTACGGGCACCTATAGACCCATTCGACAACCGGCCGTACTAACATCCACTCCCTATGGTTAATCACTCATGCCCCCGGGTATAGAGGGAACTGTTGTGTGCAAAGGTTTGTGTGCAGTTTTATTTCAAACAATTGCGGAAAATTAAACATACAACAGTTATTAAAGCCAAATAGATAAATATGTTATCATACAAGTGAGGGGTAATAAAGTAATTTTAACTATTATTTGTTAAAAATAATCTGTCACTAAATGGGACTGACTCTCGAGGCTTCCCCAGTGGAGTCGCCATCTGTCGCCACCGGCCCGAAACGGGGCTTTCGGCATTCGCGAAGGATGGTTGGACTCGTTTATTGTTTTAAAAATGTGGATTGCTAGAATGACTTATTCTCAAACTGAGACCTCGTCAAACGAGCAATTTTATTAAAAGGCTCACCAATCCATATTAATCCCAAGCGGGACCCTCCATGGATTAGTGGTTTTCGCAAAAGGAGGGTTCGTGGAGTCGCCACCAATGTTTTACTCAAAACATTGGAAAAAGGGATAAGGCAATTGATTTAAAAATCAACTTTGGCCACTACAACCAGAGTTGGGTAAGGGAGTCGGTTACGCGTGGGGAAGGTGTTAGCACCCCACGGCGCCCCTTTCGGGTTCCCTATGACAGATTATTTTTGAAAGAACAGTATAAAATTACTAAATTACCCCTATTTATTCTAAGCAATTATAAATTGACTATCTACATGATGACAGTTTAAATATGCACACAGAAAGCAGTAAAAGGAAGGATTGAAAGGAAACCTCTTGAAGCGTGCTTTTATATATTGCAAAGAACTGGGAAGCGTTTTGGCGTTCCCTCGCTCTACAAGCCCGCTCCTCGCTCTCCTAGAACAAAATTTTAACTAAGGGAATCAAAAGATTTCCCCTCGACTAAGTTCGATCCTCAAGCAAAATGGCTCGGGGCTTAAGAACTTCGTCGGATCGACTCCCAGAGAGATTTCTAGGGCAGAACACTGCTCAAAAACCCCAGAATACTCAAGGAGGGAGTCAAAACTGAGTGAAAAAGTGTGGAATGACGTCCAATTGACGTCATATTTATAGGGAATAGGCGCAATACGGCCTACAGGGGCAATACGGCCGTATTGAAATTTTTGAACTTCAATACGGTCGTATTGAAGTTCAATACGGTCGTATTGAAATTCAGAAATTTCAATACGCCCGTATTGAGTTCGCTGCGGTTGTATTGAAGTGTCAATACGGTCGTATTGACTTCAGTACGGCCGTATTGGGCTTTTTCCCTCCACTTCCTTATTTTGAGCTATTCTAAGACCTCTAGACCTACAGAGAACCCTCCTAGGGCCTTCGAGGAGTCCTTCTGGCTGATTATCCTTCAGTCTTCGAGAGTCTTCAAGCTTTATTTCCGACCCGGACAATTTTAGGGGTCTACACTAGAGTGCAAAATTGGATTCTTGGTCAAATTTATTGCACTAGTGTTGTCACACCTCAAAGGAATTTTATTCAACTCAACTCCATAATCTCTTAATTGTTGTTTCATCCAAAGAATTTGAGCACAACAACTTCCAGCAGCTATATACTCAGCCTCAGCTGTACTTAAGGCAACACAAGCTTGCTTTTTGCTATGCCATGAAACAAGTGCACTACCTAGTAGGTGACAAGATCCATTTGTGCTCTTTCTATCTAGTCTACACCCAGCATAGTCTGAATCTGGGTAGCCTATCAGACTTAGTGAGACTCCCTTTGGATACCACAAACCTACGTTGGTTGTACCTTTTAAGTATTTAAGGATTCTCTTCACACTCTTCATATGAGATTCTTTAGGATTAGCCTGAAATCTTTCACATAAGCACACAACAAACATTATGTCAGGCCTACTTGCTGTCAAGTACAAGAGTGATCCAATTATACCTCTATACTTTGAACTATCAACAGCAATTCCTTTCTCATCTAAGTCAATTCCCTCTTCTTGATTATACCCCTTAGCCACTAGTCTTGCCTTATTTCTTAGAATTATCCCAGATTCATCAAGCTTATTTCTAAAAACCCATTTGGTTCCAATAATTGGATAATCTTTTGGTAATGGCACTAAATCCCATACTTCATTTCTTTCAAACTGATTTAGTTCCTCTTGCATGGCCATTAACCAATGTTCATCTTTTAGTGTTTCATCAATGTTCTTAGGTTCAACTTGTGACACAAATGCCATAGTGTTGCAAATATTTTTAATAGCACTCCTAGTTGAAACTCCCTTACCAATATTTCCAATTATGTTATCCATTGATAAGTCTCTAGAAGTTTTCCATTCTTTGGGCAATTGTTCACATGTTTCCTTTGCTTTCTCATGTGATTCACTCTCCTTAGGCTCTTCATTTGGTTTATTCTCCAATAGAGGTTGATCAAGCAACTCAGTTAAATCTTCAATTTCAGTTTGCCTTGTCTCTTGTTTATTTGACTCATCAAATACCACATGGACAGATTCTTCTACAACTAGATTTCTCTTGTTATAGATCCTATAGGCTTTACTATTTGTAGAGTATCCTAGAAAGATTGCCTCATCAGCCTTTGCATCAAATTTTCCAAGTTGCTCTTTCCCATTGTTCAGCACATAGCACTTACACCCAAACACTCTAAAATATGAAATGTTAGGCTTCCTACCATTGTAAATTTCATAGGGTGTTTTCTTTAATATAGGCCGGATTATAACTTTATTTAACACATGACAAGCTATGTTAATAGCATCAGCCCAAAAATATTTTGGCAAGTTTGTTTCATTCAACATTGTTCTTGCAAGTTCTTCTAAGGACCTATTTTTCCTCTCAACAACCCCATTTTGTTGAGGTGTCCTAGGTGCTGAGAAATTATGGTTTATACCATGTTCCTCACAGAATTTTTGAAACATTATGTTTTGAAACTCACCTCCATGGTCACTTCTTATAGAGGTAATGTTTGAACACTTCTCATTTTGAACAAGTTTGGCAAATTTTCTAAGGGCATTAAAAGCATCATTTTTGTTTGCAAGAAACATAACCCATGTGTATCTTAAGTAGTCATCAACAATCACTAAGCTATAGTAGTTTCCACCTAAGCTCATGGTTCTTGAAGGGCCAAACAGATCCATGTGAATTAATTGCAAAGGTCTAGTTGTGGAAATCTGATTTTTGCTTTTAAAGCTAGCCTTCACTTGCTTGCCCTTTTGACAAGCATCACATAGTTTGTCCTTTCCAAACTTGAGTTTAGGTAGACCAATCACTAATTCTTTCCTACTCAATTTATTCAAATGATCCATATGAATATGTGCAGCTCTCCTATGCCAAAGCCATATGTTTTCTTCTTGAGTTATTAAGCACTTAGTTTTTGAAATTGCTATAGAGTGTTCTAAGTCAAGCATGTATATATTGTCAATTCTTTTACCTATGAATCTGATTTCTTTAGTCTTTTTATCACATATCAAGCAACATGTATTGTCAAATTCAATTTTAAAACCTTTATCACTTAGTTGACTTATACTCAACAAATTATGTTTCAAGCCATCAACAAGCAATACATTCTCAATCAATGTTTGAGAGGAGGGATTACCAACATTTCCATGACCAAGTATTCTCCCTTTTTTGTTGTCACCATAGGTAACATACCCTTCATTCTTCAATTTCAGACTTGAGAATTTTGAAGGATCCCCAGTCATATGCCTTGAGCAGCCACTATCAAGATACCAAAGTAAACTCTTGGCCCTCAAGCATTCCTACAACAAAGATTCAGAGAAAAAATTTAGGTACCCATGTGAAGGGTCCTTGTAGGTTAGTTCTCAGCCTTTGGCTCTTTTCATCCCAATCCATTTCTCCATTTGGAACTCCATACTTTCTAGAGTAGTAGTTCCTAATTGTATGGCCTCTTTTACAGCAATAAAAACAAGTTGTTTGTCTAGAGAAATTGCTTTTAAATTTTCTAAAATTTTGATTTTTCTTAAAAGCTTCTTTCTTTGACTTAAATGGCATGCTCATGCTTGGCTTAAAACCAAGTCCACTCCTATCAAAAGTGTTTCTTTGTTTTCCCAAAAGAATGTTTAAGTTTGCATTTCCATTAGTGAACTTTGCAAGAGTGGATTTTAAATCAGCATTTTCTTTTTCAAAAGTCTTGCAATGTTCACAACCATCTTTTGAGGAAGTGGAGTTTTCACAATGAGCATCACTAAAGTTAAACATAGTTTGAAGATTTTCATGCTCATGCTTCAAATCCTCAAGCTCTTGTTCAGCTTTAATTAAAGCATTTTCATACCATTTCAGCTTGTTTTTCAACTTTGAATTTAAAGCACCTAATTTGACAACTTCTTCATAAATTTGTATAAAGGCTTCTTGGAGTTGATCATAATCCGGATTAGATTCAAGGTCAGAATCACTTACAATTGTGTCATGGTCAGCTCCAGCCATTAAGCACAAGTTGTTCTCCTCACATTCGGATTCATCACTTGTTGTGCTTGAGTCATTATCTTCCCAAGCAATGTAGGCTCTCTTCCCTTTTCCATTTCTCTTGCTAATGGAGGAGGCCCATGGGCTAAGGGCCCAACTACTAGGTGTAGACCCCTAAAATTGTCCGGGTCGGAAATAAAGCTTGAAGACTCTCGAAGACTGAAGGAAGATCAGCCAGAAGGACTCCTGGAAGGCCCTAGGAGGGTTCTCTGTAGGTCTAGAGGTCTTAGAATAGCTTAAAATAAGGAAGTGGAGGGAATGAAGCCCAATACGGCCGTACTAAACTTAATACGGCCGTATTGAAGCTTCAATATGGTCGCAGTGAACTCAATACGGCGTATTGAAGTTTCTGAAACTTCAATACGGCCGTACTGAAATCAATACGGCCGTATTGAAGCTTCAATACAGCCGTAGTGAACTCAATACGGCCATATTGAAATTTCTGAGCTTCAATACGGCCGTATTGAACTCAATACGGCCGTATTGAAGTTCAAAAATTTCAATACGGCCGTATTGCTCCTGTAGGCCGTATTGCGCCTATTCCCTATAAATATGACATCAATTGGACGTCATTCGACACTTTCACACTCAGTTTTGACTCCCTCCTTGAGTATTCTGGGGTTTTTGAGCAGTGTTCTGCCCTAGAAATCTCTCTGGGAGTCGATCCGACGAAGTTCTGGAATTCGGAGCACTTAGCTTGGAGATTCGAACCTAGTCGAAGGGAAATCCTCCGGATTTCCATAGTCAAAATTTTATAGGAGAGAGCGAGCGAGCTTGTAGAGCGAGGGAACGCCAAAAAGCTTCCCAGTTTTACTCAATATATAAAAGCACGCTTCAAGAGGTTTCTTCTTAAATCCTTCCTTTTACTGCTTTCTGTGTGCATATTTAAACTGTCATCATGTAGATAGTTAATTTATAATCGCTTATAATAAATAGGGGTAATTTAGTAATTTTACGCTATTATTTTAGAAATAATCTGTCATAGGGAACCCGAAAGGGGCGCTGTGGGGTGTTAACATCTTCCCCACGCGTAACCGACTCCCTTACCCGACTCTGGTTGTAATGGCCAAAGTTGATTTATAAAATCAATTGCCTTATCCCTTTTTCCAATGTTTTGAGTAAAACATTGATGGCGACTCCACGAAC
The DNA here is from genome assembly GCF_000230855.2 of Cajanus cajan. Lineage (NCBI taxonomy): Eukaryota > Viridiplantae > Streptophyta > Magnoliopsida > Fabales > Fabaceae > Cajanus > Cajanus cajan. Next base: position 38,074,867 of record NC_138525.1, read on the forward strand.
CCTCCTTTTGCGAAAACCACTAATCCATGGAGGGTCCCGCTTGGGATTAACATGGATTGGTGAGCCTTTTAATAAAATTGCTCGTTTGACAAGGTCTCAGTTTGAGAATAAGTCATTCTAGCAATCCATAATTTTAAACAAATAAACGAGTCCAACCATCCTTCGCGAATGCCGAAAGCCCCGTTTCGGGCCGGTGGCGACAGATGGCGACTCCACTGGGGAAGCCTCGAGAGTCAGTCCCATTTAGTGACAGATTATTTTTAACAAATAATAGTTAAAATTACTTCATTACCCCTTGCTTGTATGATAACATGCTTTATATATTTGGCTTTAAATAACTGTTGTTTGTTTAAATTTCCGCAATTGTTTGAAATAAAAATTGCACACAAACCTTTGCACACAACAGTTCCCTCTATACCCGGGGGCATGAGTGGTAATCCATAGGGAGTGGATGTTAGTACGGCCGGTTGAATGGGTCTATAGGAGCCTACGAGACCGTTGTCGGAAAGCATCACTCAAGGTGATAACCATGAACTCGAGTCCGACAGTGCGTTGGAGCTTTCCATCGACTTACGACGAGAGGAATTGGGTCCCTATAATGGGGGCACCTTGGGGGCCTTTGACCAAGTGAGAACAGTTAGATCCTCCTTGAATATGCACTTTTCTGCAGGAGACCCCTACCTCGTGATTCGCTCGTGACTGTTCGTGGATGAGTGAATTGTTTGTGCATTGTTTATGTGACATTGTTTGAGCATACATTGCATTCTTTAAACATACAACATTCCTTTTTTAAAATAAGAATAAATAGGAATAAGAATCTTCCATTGCATGGTGTTAACATCTACCTTCATCACATTCGTATAGGTAGTTTCCCTTTTCACCCAAAAAATATTCTTACAAAAACCATTTTTCAAAAATAAAATAATCCCCTCTAAAACACAAACCTTTGAAAATATATCCTTTCCTTCTTTTCTCTCTTGTCCCAACGATTTTTGAATAATCTAGTGGAAACATGGAGATATAGTGGTCAATAGGAGGGTTGACACATCTTCTAAAGAAAGGGAAGAATCATTTGGTTGATGACACCAAAATCAAATATGCATCATTCCTCGGTAACAGAAATCGGCAGAGCACAGTCCGTCTGGAGGAATGACAAAATCTAAACACAAAAACGCATCGGTTAATTCTTTTGAAAAAAGAATCAAATAGAATTAGGTGCATCATACTGCATACATGCATACAGATGATAGGTGTACTGGAAGATCACTTATTCTCTGTTTATTGAAAAAACAAAAAAAAATAAAAAATATAAATTTCAGAAAAAACAATGCGCCCGTACCATGTTCAGTACACCCGTACTAAAATCAGGGTTATGAACAAAATTTCAACTCAATACGGGCGTACTGAAATGGATGCGGCCGTATTGGCCATAAAGAAATTTTCAAAGACCTCGTCATGAGGCAACTACATAAATTAGAAAATATAGGAAAAATTGCTTGTGTATGACAGCAGCAAACAAAATGCAAAGATTCAGAAAATCAACAGCGTCATACAGAATAACTAAGCCTGGAGAGGCTTGCCGAAAGAATACTCTCAGAATAACTGAGCCTGGAGAGGCTTGCCGAAAGAATACTCTCAGAATAACTGAGCCTGGAGAGGCTTGCCGAAACAATACTCCCACAGAATAACTGAGCCTGGAGAGGCTTGTCGAAATAATACTCTCTCAAAATAACTGAGCCTGGAGAGGCTTGCCGAAATAATACTCTTTCAGAATAACTGAGCCTGGAGAGGCTCGCCGAAATAATACTCTCTCAAAATAATTGAGCCTGGAGAGGCTCGCCGAAATAATACTCTCTCATAATAACTGAGACATTTCTGTACAGAAAAAGCCGAAAAACAACAGAAAAGGCAAAAAAAACAGAAAAAGCCAAAAAATGACAAAAAAGGCAAAAATACAGAAAAAGTCAAAAGTCGACAAAAAAAGACAAAGATTTCACATCTTTCAGAATAACTGAGCCTGGAGAGGCTCGCTGAAATAATACTCTCAGAATAATTGAGCCTGGAGAGGCTTGCTGAAATAATACTCTTTCAGAATAATTGAGCCTGGAGAGGCTTGCTGAAATAATACTCTTTCAGAATAATTGAGCCTGGAGAGGCTTGCAGAAATAATACTTCCTCAGAATAAATGAGCCTGGAGAGGCTTGCAGAAATAATACTCCCCCAACTGTATAGAATAATTGAGCCTGGAGAGGCTTGCTGAAATAATACTCTCATCAGAATATCTGAGCCTGGAGAGGCTTACTGAAATAATACTCTCTCAGAAATAACTGAGCCTGGAGAGGCTCGCCGAAATAATACTCTCAGAATAATTGAGCCTGGAGAGGCTTGCTGAAATAATACTCTTTCAGAATAATTGAGCCTGGAGAGGCTCGCAGAAATAATACCCCCCAGAGGAAACCTCAACTCACGCTCTTGGACTCAAAATCCCCAGCAAGAGCTATCAAGCAAGATCGTCAACATTCCCAATGGAAGCACGATCACCCAAACAGTATATACAAGTCAAAGGACTTAACACTTCCTCAGTGGAAGATAGCTCTCCGACTCAAAGCGCTGAGTGAGGCTAAGCCTGCAGAGGCTTCCTAAATAATACTCTGGGATACATAAGATCCCTCATTCGCCTACTCAGAGGCATCCCTGCGAAAGGAGAAAAAATCAAAAAAATATATAAATATTCCCCAAGCGGAATCCGGCACTCAGCCGAACACTGAACTCCAATTCCTCAGTCGCCTACATAAGAGGCACTTCTTCAAAAGGAAAAATCATAAAAAGATCAATAATCATTCCCCAAGTGGAATCCGGCTCTCAGCCTATCATTGAACATCAAGATGATCTGCCTAACAGAAGAGGCCAATCACAAACCAATGACAAAATCCCCTGGCAGATAACAGCCTACACAGAGGCAACAAAATCCAAAAAATTAGAAAGAGTTACCCGAATAAGGATAACCGGGATACTCCACCAACGTCCAAAGGACGTCAGCCAATCATAAGGCACTGCTCATCTCAGAAAGAGCATCTTCGTGTCTACACCCCAAGGAAACAGAAATTCCTCAATGGGCGCCAACTACTCAATGGAAAGTTGGGACACAAGAACCTATGAGTAACTGCACATCCCCTAGACGGATCCCTGCGTTATCCAGCCCTCAGTGGCACAAAAATCAAAAACAATCGTCGAAACAGCATCGTGGACTGTGGAGACAAAATCAACATCCAGAATCCCCAGCGGATAACAGCCTACACAGAGGCAGCAAAAATCAGAAAATCAAAAAGAGATACCCGAATAAGGATGAACCGGGATACTCCACCAACGTCAAAGGACGTCAGCCAAACATAAGGCATCGCTCAACTCCGAGAGAAAGAGCATCTGTGTCTACACCCCAAGGAGTCAAAAATTCCCATGGGTACCAACTAAGCAATGCAAGTTGGGACAGAAGAACCTATGAATGACTGCACATCCCCTAGATGGATCCCTGCGTTATCCAGCCCTCAGCGGCACAAAATCAGAAAAACAAACCGTCGAAGCAGCATTGTGGACTGTGGAGACAAACTATACTCAACTACCTCATTTTGAGAGGCAAAGTCTGGAGAGACGATACTCAAACGAAGTCTAGAGAGACGGTACTCAAACGAAGTTTGGAGAGACAGTACTCAAACGAAGTCTGGAGAGACGGTACTCAAACAAAGTCTGGAGAGACAGTACTCAAACAAGGTCTGGAGAGACAGTACTCAAACAAGGTCTGGAGAGACGGTACTCAAACAAGGTCTGGAGAGACAGTACTCAAACAAGGTCTGGAGAGACGATACTCAAACAAGGTCTGGAGAGACGGTACTCAAACAAGGTCTGGAGAGACGGTACTCAAACAAGGTCTGGAGAGACAATACTCAAACAAAGTCTGGAGAGACAGTACTCAAGGTCTGGAGAGACAATACTCAAGGTCTGGAGAGACAATACTCAGCCATCAGCGTCGTCAGAAGCACGTTAGTGTTAAACTCAGCTACCGAGGATGTCAGAAGCGCCGAGGTATGCACCCACCTGGAGAGGCTACTCAACAATTTTCCGCCGGAAGACATTACAAGTCAGAAGGTCGGCACATCACTCGGACAATTGGGTCAACTCCTTTACTTGTCAGCCGGTACACCAAAAGGCCGTCCGACTAAGTAAAGGGGGGGCAGCTGTAGACCCCTAAAATTGTCCGGGTCGGAAATAAAGCTTGAAGACTCTCGAAGACTGAAGGAAGATCAGCCAGAAGGACTCCTGGAAGGCCCTAGGAGGGTTCTCTGTAGGTCTAGAGGTCTTAGAATAGCTTAAAATAAGGAAGTGGAGGGAATGAAGCCCAATACGGCCGTACTAAACTTAATACGGCCGTATTGAAGCTTCAATATGGTCGCAGTGAACTCAATACGGCGTATTGAAGTTTCTGAAACTTCAATACGGCCGTACTGAAATCAATACAGCCGTATTGAAGCTTCAATACAGCCGCAGTGAACTCAATACGGCCATATTGAAATTTCTGAGCTTCAATACGGCCGTATTGAACTCAATACGGCCGTATTGAAGTTCAAAAATTTCAATACGGCCGTATTGCTCCTGTAGGCCGTATTGCGCCTATTCCCTATAAATATGACGTCAATTGGACGTCATTCGACACTTTCACACTCAGTTTTGACTCCCTCCTTGAGTATTCTGGGGTTTTTGAGCAGTGTTCTGCCCTAGAAATCTCTCTGGGAGTCGATCCGACGAAGTTCTGGAATTCCGAGCACTTAGCTTGGAGATTCGAACCTAGTCGAAGGGAAATCCTCCGGATTTCCATAGTCAAAATTTTATAGGAGAGAGCGAGCGAGCTTGTAGAGCGAGGGAACGCCAAAAAGCTTCCCAGTTTTACTCAATATATAAAAGCACGCTTCAAGAGGTTTCTTCTTAAATCCTTCCTTTTACTGCTTTCTGTGTGCATATTTAAACTGTCATCATGTAGATAGTTAATTTATAATCGCTTATAATAAATAGGGGTAATTTAGTAATTTTACGCTATTATTTTAGAAATAATCTGTCATAGGGAACCCGAAAGGGGCGCTGTGGGGTGCTAACACCTTCCCCACGCGTAACCGACTCCCTTACCCGACTCTGGTTGTAATGGCCAAAGTTGATTTATAAAATCAATTGCCTTATCCCTTTTTCCAATGTTTTGAGTAAAACATTGGTGGCGACTCCACGAACCCTCCTTTTGCGAAAACCACTAATCCATGGAGGGTCCCGCTTGGGATTAACATGGATTGGTGAGCCTTTTAATAAAATTGCTCGTTTGACAAGGTCTCAGTTTGAGAATAAGTCATTCTAGCAATCCATAATTTTAAACAAATAAACGAGTCCAACCATCCTTCGCGAATGCCGAAAGCCCCGTTTCGGGCCGGTGGCGACACTAGGGTTATTGCAAGAAGGATGCATGAAGAGTGGGCCCAAGCCCAAGGAAAGCCCATCACTTTATTTTGTTGGGCTTTGACTCAAGCCCCATTAGATTAGGGTTAGTATAGGATTGGGCCTTAGTGCCTTGTATTTCTTTGGGCCTTGTATTTTCGGCCACTTAGATTAGGAATTTCATTTGAAGGTCATTTGAATTTAGGGTTAATTAAGGTTGCATGTCAATTGTCATTAAAATGTGATTGGCTTTGCATTTGATAGGCATTTCGGCCATGTGCACACATGCACATGGTGTGACCGAAATGCAACTCAAATGAAAGGCAAATCACATTCCAAATGAGGTGCACATGGGAAGTTACGGGTTTGGCTCCCAAAATTTGAATTTTGAATTCAAATTTTGGGCGCCTAAGGTTAAGTAAACCATACCACGGTTTACTTAACCCTAGGCTAACCCTTGGTTCACTTTAACCTAATTTTTCCCTATATATTCTATATGGCCGAGACTTGTAGCTACTTTTGGATTAATTGAATGAGTTTTCACCATTTGAAACCTCTCCCTCCGAAAGTCTCTCAACCTACCTCTACCCTCCTTGAGCTCCTCTCTTTGTAGAGCTAGGTTGCTAATCTTCTTCCGGACTTAGCTTGTTCAAGTCTAGGTCACATTGATTCTTCTTAGAGTCTCCTTCCTTGTCATACTTCCAAGGAACCAAGAAGGATTTGAAGGTGTTCTTGAGGATTCACCAAGTGGAACCTCATCAAGTGGTATCAAGAGCATTCGGTTCTTCAAGAGATAAGTTCATCATATTGTCTTTTGAAGTTTGGATCGGTGATTCATTCTTGTCTTGTGATTATTTTGTGTTCATCTTGTTCTTGAGTTTTTGTCACTTAGAGTTTACTCTTTCCTAGATCTAATTTTTGTCTTAAAATTTGATGGATCTAGTATCATGTTGCTTGAATGATTCATTTATGCGTTTATGACTACTTGCTTCCATGAATCATGCTCCAACTCTTTTTCCTATTAGGAATTTCTGCCTATGATCTTTTTGCTTTATTTGAGTCATAATTGAAATTTTATTCGGCCATTGCATGTTTGAGTCTATTTTATTTTGAATCCATGTCTAGTAGTAATGTGTATTTCTTGTCTTGTTCATCATTCCTAGCTATGCTTGTGTCAACCTTTTGATTTTGTTTTAATTGAATCTTGAAAATATTTTCTGGATTTGGTCGAGATCCATAGCCTTTGGAGTGTGCTCATAATTTTTGTTTCAAGTTGAGTTCATAAACTACTACTAGTTCATTAGTAGTTTTCTTAGAAAATTTTAGGTTTCCTATACTAGAAAATGTCGAAAAAAAATTTTTTCCTCCTTATCCGTGAGTTTAATCTTGTGTAACTTGTTGTGTGCTGAAAATTGTGTTTGAGTTTCATTTTGAAATTTGAATTTGGAGCCAAAAACCGTGCATCTATTAAGAAACCAAACAAGCATCAAAAGCATGTTGCATGTTCATTACATCTTAACCTAATTTGGTTGTCATTTGGATTTCAAATTTGAATCCGATTTTGGTGCTTCAATTAAGTGTGACCGAGAATAGTGTGTTGCATATTGTTTAAAAGAAAAATGCAACTCCTAAGATTAAAAAAAATATATAGAAGAAAAATCAAAATAAAATGCAAAAACAAAGTGATTAAAAAAAAAGTGCTAAACCTAATTCTCCAAAAGAAAAAGCCATATAAGGAGCTTTGTTCACAAGTTTTTCTTCTCGGTTTGTCATTACTCATTGTATACATAATATTTTCAGCTTACATTTTCTTGAGTTTTTTGGTTTTGTGAATCAATTCTAGAACCTTTCTTAGGATTTTTCTTTCTTGACCTAGCCAACTCTTGTCTTTTGTCATCTATATTGTCTTCTCCTACTCTAATCTTGTTTCCTTTAACTCTCAAATATCTTTGCTGTTTATATTCATTATGGAACTCAAATGTGACCTATGTTTGACCTAGCCTATCTTCTTAGAAGCTAGTTCTACAAGGGTCATCAAAAGAGGACTAAGAAAAGGAGGAGGAAAGGACAAAGGGAGGCTCTCGGATTTGGCTATCAAAACAAAGAACAAATTCCAAACCCTTGTGGTTGGAATTTTGTGGTTGCTGGACTTGTGACATCCATGGAGATTCTTGGAGTGTCAATTTGAATTGTACTTGAATTTAAAAAAAAAAAAATATATATATATATATATAAGTATTAGTGACGGATTGTAGAGACCAATTTTTCATTACTAGTTTGAAATTTTTTGTTGCAAATTCGGTCTCTAATTCATCACTAATTCTTGGTGGCTGCTTTGTTAACTCTTTAAAGCCACTTGTTCTTTATTGTTTAGCCTTGTTCATACCTTGTATTTGGCCATTTAAAGGAGTGTCTTGGGAGTGTCTTTGGTACACAACCATCTCTCTTTAGTTTTACAATTTTCGTTAGTACTTGGTGAGAGAGGTCCTTGATTGATCTTTGGTATCTCTCAAGCTCTCACCCTAGGACACGTTTAGGTAGTTTAATTTCTTGCTTAATACTTTTTTTTAATTGCTTTCACATGTCTAGTATATCATAGTTCAATCCAACATCAAAAATAATTTTCATTGAAAAGAATTTGGTAGAGATTAACTACAAAGGGGATTAGTAATTTTTACTTGAAGAGGCTTGGTTTTTAAGTGGCTCTTAGTAGCTCACCTCCCTCCAAAGTTCAATTTGTATACTTAATCCTCTAAGTACTTAGTCTTAACCTTGCATTAAAAAAATTGCTTTTCAAACTTCTTTCTTCAAAAAGAATCTTTCACCTATAATGGAAGAATTTTCTACTCCTCATAGTGATACTAATTCAAGTGATAACAAAGATTTTGCTAAGTTGTCTCGTGAATTAAGATCACTAAAGCTATGGAAAGAGCAAGAATCACAACAAAGACTTAGAGAAAAATTTGAAAGAGAAGCTCAAATTGCTCTTATGGAGGAGGAAATTCGTCTATTAAAGGAAAAAGCCAAAAAGAAACATCATGATAAACATAGCTCATACGCTAATAGTTCCACTCTAGGAGAGTCAATGCATGATAGCCTAGCCTTAGGAGATCATTATCAACAACCTCCTAGAAGAGTCCATAGGACCCCCAAGACAAGGGAATCTAGGGTAGATCTCCCTTATTTTCATGGAAAAGATGATGTGGAGGGGTACCTAGATTGGGAGATGAAGGTGGAACAAATCTTCACTTGCCACCAAGTGAGTGAAGAAAGAAAAGTCTCCTTAGCCACCCTAAGTTTTCAAGGTCATGCCATGTATTGGTGGACTTCTCTTGTGAGAGATAGGCGTCTCCATAATGAACCTCCAATTCAATATTGGAATGAATTAAGGAGTGCCTTGAGGAGGAGACATATTCCCTCTTATTATACTAGGGAGCTTATCAACAAGCTCCAAAGACTCCATCAAAAAAATATGAATGTGGAAGAATATAGACAAACAATGGAGTTATACATAATGAGGGCTGGCATTAGAGAGGAGGAAAATATTACCATTGCTAGGTTTTTGAGTGATTTAACTTTTGAGATAAGAGATAAGGTTGAGCTTCTCCCTTATACGGATTTGGATGATTTGGTTCAACTTTGCATTAAGGTTGAACAACAAAATTTGAGAAAAGGTTTTAAAACAAGCTCATACTCATCTTCTTTCTCTAAGGTTGACTACAAGAGGGAGGGTAAGAAAAATGATTTTGAAAAGAAAAATACTTTTTCCTCCAAAAATCTAGACAAGGGTAAAGAAAAAGAAAAAGACAAAAAAATAAACACCTCACACACTAGCACTTGTCGCCACCGGCCCAAACGGGCCTCGGCGGTCGCGAAGACGGTCAAGCTCGCTTTTTATTTTAGTTTTGAAAATGTATTGGATTATTAGAACGACTTGTTCTCAAACTGAGACCTTGTCGATCTTATCCAATTTATTTATTAAAAGTCTCACCAATCCATGTTAATCCCAAGCGGGACCCTCCATGGATTAGTGGTTTTCGTAGTAGAAGGGTTCGTGGAGTCGCCACCAATGTTTTACTCAAAACATTGGAAAAAGAGATAAGGCAATTGATTTTATAAATCAACTTTGGCCATTACAACCAGAGTCGGGTAAGGGAGTCGGTTACGCGTGGGGAAGGTGTTAGCACCCCACAGCGCCCCTTTCGGGTTCCCTATGACAGATTATTTCTAAAATAATAGCGTAAAATTACTAAATTACCCCTATTTATTATAAGCGATTATAAATTAACTATCTACATGATGACAGTTTAAATATGCACACAGAAAGCAGTAAAAGGAAGGATTTAAGAAGAAACCTCTTGAAGCGTGCTTTTATATATTGAGTAAAACTGGGAAGCTTTTTGGCGTTCCCTCGCTCTACAAGCTCGCTCGCTCCTTCCTAAAAAAACTTTTAACTATGGAAATCCGGAGGATTTCCCTTCGACTAGGTTCGATCCTCAAGCAAAATGGCTCGGGGGCTCAAGAACTTTGTCGGATCAACTCTCCGAGTGATTTCTAGGGCAGAACACTGCTCAAAAACCCCAGAATACTCAAGGAGAGGGTTGAAACTATCTGAAAAAAGTGTGGAATGACGTCCAATTGACGTCATATTTATAGGGAATAGGCGCAATACGGCCTACAGAAGCAATACGGCCGTATTGAAATTTTTGAACTTCAATACGGCCGTATTGAATTCAATACGGCCGTATTGAAATTCAGAAATTTCAATGCGCCCGTATTGAGTTCACTGCGGCTGTATTGAAACTTCAATACGGCCGTATTGATTTCAGTACGGCCGTACTGAAGTTTCAGAAACTTCAATACGCCGTATTGAGTTCACTGCGGCCGTATTGAAGCTTCAATACGGCCGTATTAAGTTCAGTACGGCCGTATTGGGCTTCATTCCCTCCACTTCCTTATTTTGAACTGTTCTAAGACCTCTAGACCTACAGAGAACCCTCCTAGGGCCTTCCAGGAGTCCTTCTGGCTGATCTTCCTTCAGTCTTCGAGAGTCTTCAAACTTTATTTCCGACCCGGACAATTTTAGGGGTCTACAACTGCCCCCCCTTTACTTAGTCGGACGGCCTTTTGGTGTACCGGCTGACAAGTAAAGGAGTTGACCCAATTGTCCGGGTGATGTGCCGACCTTCTGACCTGTAATGTCTTCCGGCGGAAAATTGTTGAGTAGCCTCTCCAGGTGGGTGCATACCTCGGCGCTTCTGACATCCTCGGTAGCTGAGTTTACCCTCTCCAGGGTCAACTTCACTCGACGCCCGAGCCGGAAGTTGGACATCAACGCACCTCTGATGACGCTGATGGTTGAGTACCGTCTCTCCAGACCTAGCCTCACTCGACGCCCGAGCCGGAAGCTAGACACCAGTGTGTTAACATCACCCTGATGATTGAGTACCCGCCTCTCCAGGCTCTGCCGCTTAACATTTGGCAGTTGAGTTTGCCCTCTCCAGGGTCTGCGTCTTAACATCGGCAGGTGAGTTTACCCTCTCCAGGGACTGCGTCCGTGTCTTCTGATCACTTCGGCAATGCGAGTTTACCCTCTCCAGGGACTGCGTCTTAACATCGGCAGCTGAGTTTACCCTCTCCAGGGACTGCGTCTTAACATCGGCAGGTGAGTTTACCCTCTCCAGGGACTGCGTCTTAACATCGGCAGCTGAGTTTGCCCTCTCCAGGGACTGCGTCTTAACATCGGCAGCTGAGTTTGCCCTCTCCAGGGACTGCGTCTTAACATCGGCAGCTGAGTTTACCCTCTCCAGGGACTGCGTCTTAACATCGGCAGGTGAGTTTACCCTCTCCAGGGACTGCGTCTTAACATCGGCAGCTGAGTTTGCCCTCTCCAGGGACTGCGTCTTAACATCGGCAGCTGAGTTTACCCTCTCCAGGGACTGCGTCTTAACATCGGCAGCTGAGTTTGCCCTCTCCAGGGACTGCGTCCGTGTCTTCTGATCACTTCGGCAATGCGAGTTTACCCTCTCCAGGGATTTGAGATAATTTTTGTCTCCACAGTCCACTATGCTGCTTTGACAGTTTTTCTGATTTTGTGCCGCTGAGGGCTGGATAACGCAGGGATCCGTCTAGGGGATGTGCAGTCATTCATAGGTTTCTGTGCCCCAACTTGCATTGCATTGTTGGTACCCATGGGGAATTTCTGAATCCTTGGGGTGTGGACACAGATGCTCTCTCTTTGAGTTGAGCGATGCCTTTTGTTTGGCTGACGTCCTTTGACGTTGGTGGAGTATCCCGGTTGTCCTTATTTGGGTGACTCTTTTCAATTTTCTGATTTTGTAGCCTCTGTGTAGGCTGTTTATCCACTGGGGATTTTGTCATTCATTTCTTGACTGGCCTCTTCTGTTAGGCAAATAATCTTGATGTTTGATGCTTGGCTGGATGCCGCATTCCGCTTGGGGAATATTTATTGAGATTTTTTTTTTATTTTTTCTCCTTTTGTAGGGATGCCTCTTGAGTAGGCGACTGGGGATTAGTTCAGTGTTCGGCTGAGTGCCAGATTCCGCTTGGGGAATACTTATTGATATTTTTTATCTTTCTCCTTTTGTAGGGATGCTTCTGAGTAGGCGACTGGGGAATGAGGGATCTTATGTATCCCAGAGTATTATTTAGGAAGCCTCTACAGGCTTAGCCTCGCTCAGCACTTTGAGTCGGAGAGCTATCTTTCACTGAGGAAGTGTTAAGTCCTTTGACTTGTATATACTGTTTGGATGATCGCACTTCCATTGGGGATTGCGTCGATTTTGCTTTGATAGCTCTCGCTGGGGATTTTTCCGTGAGCTTGAGCTGAGGTTCCCTCTGGGGAGTATTATTTCTGCGAGCCTCTCCAGGCTCAATTATTCTGCATAATGTGGAGGATGTGGAGTATTATTTTGGTAAGCCTCTCCAGGCTCAGTTATTCTGTACAATCTGTTTGCTGGATTTTCTATATCCTTGCCTTTTTCATTTTCGGCTTTTTCTGTATTTTGCCTTTTCTTCTGATTTGGCTTTTTCTGTATTTTGCCTTTTTTATATTTTTGGCTTTTGCTGTACAGAAATTAAAAGTGCTAAAGAAATTAAATTCAGTTATTATGAGAGAGTATTATTTCGGCAAGCCTCTCCAGGCTCAGTTATTTTGTAGGAGTATTATTTCGGCAAGCCTCTCCAGGCTCAATTATTCTGAAGGAGTATTATTTCGACAAGCCTCTCCAGGCTCACTTATTCTGTGGGAGTATTGTTTCGGCAAGCCTCTCCAGGCTCAGTTATTTTGAGAGTATTCTTTCGGCAAGCCTCTCCAGGCTCAGTTATTCTGTATGATGCTGTTGATTTTCTGAATCTTTGTATTTTGCTTGCTGCTGTCATACACAAGCAATTTTCTATTTTTCTATTTTATGTAATTGCCTCATGATAAGGTCTTTGAATGTGCAACTAATGTGTGTGATGCACGCGATGCAAGTTTTTATTTTTGTTCTTTTATTTAGAAAAGTGAATGACTCTCCCTATCCTCTTCTTTTTTGGAGGAGTTTCTGTCATAGACGCGAGGGAGGATTTTTGTGAGCCTTTTATGCAGGAGATTATGGATTTTACAGGAACCCCTCCAATTTTCTTTATTGACCGATTATTAAGGAATCTCATACAATTTTTAGAAATACCAATTTAAAGGCATAATCACGTGGTCAAGAGAGAAAAGAAATGAATGGATATTTTATTAATATTCACAAATGTTTTTACAGAAAGATGTACAGAAGGAATTTCCGAAGAATGGCTGGCCAGGGTAGGCTATATACATTTTAGCTTTAAACAATTATATCTGTAATTGTCGCCCTTCCTGTTCCCCTAATTGCTTCGGGTGAGATGCCTGAGCCAGGAGTGTAGATACTGCAAGACGCTTGCTTCTAGAAGATTATCACTTGTACCGCCTTTCGGTTTTCGATTCAAGTGATCGTTGCTTGCTTTGTTTTTACATCTTATTCTTTTGCCCCTAATTTTTGCCTAGGATGTATCCTAGCGGGGATAATTTTGCCTTTGTTTTGCCTAGTACCCTTGTACTGGCGGGCTTTTTGTTTTGCCCTAATTTTTGCCTAGGATGCCCTTTTTGGGTTTTCATCCTAGCGGGCTTGTGCAAGCAACGTCTTCAAGCATAATACTTCTTTACCACGTCAGCGTTGACTGGGTATTGAAGTTCTTCTCCGTCCATGTTTGTGAGGATCAGTGCTCCTCCGGAGAAGGCTCGCTTTACCACGTACGGTCCTTCGTAATTCGGGGTCCACTTTCCGATTTTGTCCTTTTGAGCTGGTAGCAATTTCTTCATCACCAACTCTCCCTCATGGTAGACTCGAGGGTGGACTTTCTTGTCAAAAGCCTTTTTGATCTTCCTCTGATAGGCTTGACCATGGCATATGGCGTTCAGCCGTTTCTCTTCAATGAGGTTCAACTGGTCATACCGGCTTTGAACCCATTCTGCCTCGGAAAGTTTTGCTTCCATGATTACTCTCAGAGAAGGTATTTCGACTTCAACAGGCAGAACTGCCTCCATTCCATAAACAAGGGAAAATGGAGTAGCTCCTGTGGATGTACGTGCTGAAGTCCTATAACCATAGAGAGCGAAGGGTAGCATCTCATGCCAGTCTTTGAATGAGACAACCATCTTTTGTACTATCTTCTTGATATTCTTATTGGCTGCCTCGACTGCCCCATTCATTTTTGGTCGGTATGGGGAAGAGTTGTGGTGTTGGATCTTGAACTCTTGGCACAGTTCTTCCACCATCTTGTTATTTAGATTGGATCCATTATCAGTGATGATTTTGTCGGGAATACCGTATCTGCATATGATATTCTTTCTGATGAAGGATGTTACCACCTTTCGGGTCACATGAGCATACGATGCCGCTTCTACCCATTTGGTGAAATAGTCAATGGCCACAAGAATGAACCTATGTCCATTAGATGCCTTTGGCTCAATGGGTCCAATAACATCCATGCCCCACATTGCGAATGGCCAAGGCGAAGCCAACACGTTTAGTGGAGTTGGTGGAACATGAATATTGTCGGCGTATGCTTGACATTTGTGGCATTTCCGAACGTATTGGTAACAATCCTTTTCCATGGTCGACCAATAATATCCCGCCCTAAGGATTTTCTTTGTCATTGCAGGCCCGGGGATATGGGTACCGAAAACCCCCTCATGTATTTCTCTGATCACATTTTGAGCTTCGACCTGGTCTATACATCTCAACAAAACCGAGTCATAATTCTTTTTGTAGAGGGTTTCTCCTATTAACAGAAATCCCATGGCCCTTCTTCGGATATGCTTTTTGTCATTATCGTTGGCCATGTCAGGATATTCCCCTTTTTTCAGATATTGTTTGATATCGTGGAACCATGGACCATCGTCGATATCTTCATCTATCAGTAGGCAGAACGCTTGCTTATCGTGCTGCCGGATATTGATGATGGGCATTTCATGCTCCTTATCCAAGGCGAACATCGATGATAGTGTAGCAAGGGCGTCAGCGAACTGATTTTCCTCCCTTGGGATATATTCAAAGACGACATTTTGAAAGAATTGTATCAGGTCTTTGATATGCTCAACATATGGTATCAGCTTAGGATTTCGGACTTCCCATTCACCTCGCAGTTGGTGGATGACTAAAGCCGAATCTCCAAATACTTTGAGCTTTAGGATACCATTGTTGATTGCTGCTTGGATTCCTAACGCGCAAGCCTCGTATTCGGCCATGTTATTTGTACAGTCGAAGTTGAGTCTTGCCGTTAAGGGGATATGCTTTCCTTGTGGGGAGATTAATACTGTTCCAATCCCTTGTCCAAGCATGTTGGAGGCTCCATCAAAATACATGGTCCACGTATCATCCTTAGGATCTTCATGTTGTATACTCATTATATGCTCATCGGGGAAATCATCCTGAAGGGATTGATAATCATTGGTCGGCCCATGTGCTAGGTAATCAGCTAGGGTACTGCCTTTGATGGCTTTTTGTGTGACATGTATGATGTCAAATTCTGATAATTGTACTTGCCATCGGGCGATCCTCCCAGTGATTATTGGCTTGTCGAACACATACTTAATTGGATCCATTTTGGAAACCAACCAAGTAGTATGCCTTATCATATACTGCCTGAGCCTTTGTGTTGCCCACGCTAACGCACAACAAGTCTTTTCTAATGGCGTGTAGCGGGTTTCATAATCTAGAAATTTCTTGCTCAAGTAGTAGATGGCTCGTTCTTTTTTTCCAGTTTCGTCCTGTTGCCCTAGCACGGCTCCCATGGACTCATCAAGCACTGTTAGATAGAGGATTAATGGCCTTCCCTCGACAGGTGGCACCAATACTGGTGGATTGGCCAAGCACTGTTTGACCTTGTCAAAAGCTCGTTGACAATTCTCATCCCAAGTTTCGGAATGATTCTTGCGCAACAGCTTGAATATTGGCTTGCACGTGTCAGTCAACTGTGCGATGAACCTTGCAACGTAGTTCACCCTGCCAAGGAATCCTCTTATCTCCTTCTCGGTTTTAGGAGGAGGCATTTCCATTATTGCCTTTACTTTATCGGGGTCCACCTCTATGCCTTTTTCACTAACGATGAACCCGAGAAGCTTACCCGACCAGACTCCGAAAGTACACTTAGCCGGATTTAGCTTAAGCTGATACTTGCGAAGCCGATTGAATAATTTTCTCAAATATTGAATATGGTTCATCTCGTCTTTCGACTTTGCGATCATGTCATCCACGTATACTTCAATTTCCTTGTGGATCATGTCGTGGAATAGTGTCACCATCGCTCGTTGGTAGGTGGCGCCCGCATTTTTAAGTCCAAAAGGCATTACCCTATAGCAAAAAGTGCCCCAGGGTGTGATGAAAGAAGTTTTCTCGCGGTCTTCCATATTCATTTTGATTTGGTTATACCCCGAGTATCCATCCATAAAGGAATAGAGCGTGTTCGTGGCTGTGTGATCCACGAGTGTATCAATATGTGGCAAGGGAAAATCGTCCTTTGGACTGGCACGATTCAGATCCCTATAGTCAACACACACTCTAACCTTTCCATTCTTTTTGATAACTGGCACAATGTTAGCCAGCCATTCGGGATATTGGGATACAACCAAGAATCCCGCGTCTAATTGTTTTTCCACCTCCTCCTTGATCTTTAAAGACCATTCGGGCTTGATTCGTCGAAGCTTTTGTTTAACGGGTCGAAACCCTTCTTTCAATGGCAACTTGTGCTCGACGATTTTAGAGTCCAAACCGGGCATATCACGGTACGACCATGCAAATACATCCTTGTATTCCCTTAATAATTGGATCAATTGTGATTTTATTTCATCACTGATATGGGTCCCAATGTTGACCTCTTGTATTTCTTGACCCTGCCCCAAATTTACGGTCTCCAATTCTTCTTGATACGGTTGGAGTAGACGAGCTTCTTGATCTAGCAGTCTTTGCAGATCCGGAGAGATGGTCTCCTCATCACTGTCCGACTCAACCCATTCATCCTCGGCTTTTGGATCCCGGTCAGAGCGAGCAATCACAGACATAATTATTTATTGGTTCTGTTTAGGTTTAGAGTTTATTAATATTAATGAGAGAGAAAGAATAGAACAAAATGAGAGAATAATGTGTGAAAAATGCCTTTTTATTGATATATGTATGATGTACAAAACCCTTATTTACATGAAAGGTCCTCATGATCTCGGGTACTGATCATGAGTCCCTAAAAGAAAATTAAGAAAATTAAGGAGAGGCCCTATTATGGCTTGCCCTTCTCTCTACTCCTGCTTTGGCAGAGGGTTCTTGCTCACGTCGGGCGCTGTCGAATCGAAAGTGACCCACCCAGCATCAATAAGGCCTTGGACCTTGTGTTTGAGAGCTAGACAGTTCTCTGTTGAATGCCCTGGTGCTCCCGAATGGTATAGACATTTGTCTTGAGGCTTGTACCAATCGGGGTAAGGTGGGTCGATCTTTCTTGGTGGAATATAGGCTAGAAGTTGGGCTTCTACTAGCTTCGGCAGGAGATCGCTATAAGTGGTCGGAAGTTTGTCAAACTTCTTCACAGAGTTGTATTGCGATTTGCCTGACTTCGAAGTGGAAGAAGATGGAGAAATGGTTACAGCGTTGACTCCTCCTTCTTTCTTCTTCCCGAAGGCCTTCTTAGCTTCATATGGTTGGGAAGGCTTAGCCAGCTTCCCACTTTTAAGTCCTTGTTCCACCCTTTCTCCAATGGTGATGATGTCCGAGAAGAGTGTCGTTGTGTTCCCTATCATTTTATCGTAATAGGGACCAGTCAACGAGTTGATGAATAAGGACACCGTCTCCTTATCCGACAGCGGGGGCTCTATCTGTGCCGCCAACTCCCTCCAACGTTGGGCGTACGCCTTGAAGGATTCATCGTTCTTTTTACTCAAGGCTTGAAGATCAGACCTATCGGGTGTTAGGTCGATGTTGTATTTATAGCGCTTGAGAAAGGCGTCGGCCAACTGCCTCCATGTATGTACTAGATTTCCATCTAGCTGCATATACCAGTTGAGTGCAGTTTCAGCTAAGCTCTCTTGAAAGCAGTGGATTAAGAGCTTTTCATTTGTGGCATATGCGGCCATCTTGCGACAGTACATGGTGAGATGACTTTTGGGGCAAGTCGATCCCACGTACTTTGGGAAATCCGGCACTTTAAATTTAGGAGGGAATTGGATGTCCCTCACTAAACACATATCGGCGGCATCCTTGATGTCAAAATCATGCCCCTCCATAGCCCTTAGCCGATCCTCGAGGGCGTGGAATTGTTCCTTTGATACTTCGGGCTCTTTAATCATAATTCCAGCCCCAAGGGGTACAGCGTGTGGAGGATCTTTTTCATGCTCTTCCTCCTCTCCCTCATGATGGGACCCATGATCACTGTGATGAGATCCATGGATGTTGTGATGACGCATGAGTTCCATCATTTGCGCCATTTGGTCTTTAAGTTGTGAAAGCTCGGTTGTGAGCTTTTTGTTTTGCTCCTCCAATGCTTCCATTTTCTTGATCTTCTTTGCGCGTGTGAGGACAGGGAGATGACCAGCCACTTTCTAAAATGAATGTTTATTCTAATTAGCTTATTTATGATATGAATACACTCTCGATGTGAGCTTGATAATCTTTCATCTTTAAGGCGCTGCCTTTTTAAGATGAAAGTTTATCACCCTCCCTAGCCTATGATTTCTCCACAACGGAGAAACTCAATAGTCACGGGTCCCTTTCACTCACATCGAGAGGGTATTAGTGAACCTATAAATAATGATGAGGATGCATGAGGTATTATTGATAATGATGCCTATGCTCCTTACTTTTATATTTTCACACATTGGTTTTTCCTCTCATGTCATGATATTTTCATGCATGGGGATTTATTCTTTGACCTTATTACGAGGTTATTTATTACAAACAATTGCACATAAGCATTTACACAAACAATTCACTCATCCACGAACAGTCACGAGCGAATCACGAGGTAGGGGTCTCCTGCAGAAAAGTGCATATTCAAGGAGGATCTAACTGTTCTCACTTGGTCAAAGGCCCCCAAGGTGCCCCCATTATAGGGACCCAATTCCTCTCGTCGTAAGTCGATGGAAAGCTCCAACGCACTGTCGGACTCGAGTTCATGGTTATCACCTTGAGTGATGCTTTCCGACAACGGTCTCGTAGGCTCCTATAGACCCATTCAACCGGCCGTACTAACATCCACTCCCTATGGATTACCACTCATGCCCCCGGGTATAGAGGGAACTGTTGTGTGCAAAGGTTTGTGTGCAATTTTTATTTCAAGCAATTGCGGAAATTTAAACAAACAACAGTTATTTAAAGCCAAATATATAAAGCATGTTTATACAAACAAGGGGTAATGAAGTAATTTTAACTATTATTTGTTAAAATAATCTGTCACTAAATGGGACTGACTCTCGAGGCTTCCCCAGTGGAGTCGCCATCTGTCGCCACCGGCCCAAACGGGCCTCGGCGGTCGCGAAGACGGTCAAGCTCGCTTTTTATTTTAGTTTTGAAAATGTATTGGATTATTAGAACGACTTGTTCTCAAACTGAGACCTTGTCGATCTTATCCAATTTATTTATTAAAAGTCTCACCAATCCATGTTAATCCCAAGCGGGACCCTCCATGGATTAGTGGTTTTCGTAGTAGAAGGGTTCGTGGAGTCGCCACCAATGTTTTACTCAAAACATTGGAAAAAGAGATAAGGCAATTGATTTTATAAATCAACTTTGGCCATTACAACCAGAGTCGGGTAAGGGAGTCGGTTACGCGTGGGGAAGGTGTTAGCACCCCACAGCGCCCCTTTCGGGTTCCCTATGTCAGATTATTTCTAAAATAATAGCGTAAAATTACTAAATTACCCCTATTTATTATAAGCGATTATAAATTAACTATCTACATGATGACAGTTTAAATATGCACACAGAAAGCAGTAAAAGGAAGGATTTAAGAAGAAACCTCTTGAAGCGTGCTTTTATATATTGAGTAAAACTGGGAAGCTTTTTGGCGTTCCCTCGCTCTACAAGCTCGCTCGCTCCTTCCTAAAAAAACTTTTAACTATGGAAATCCGGAGGATTTCCCTTCGACTAGGTTCGATCCTCAAGCAAAATGGCTCGGGGCTCAAGAACTTTGTCGGATCAACTCTCCGAGTGATTTCTAGGGCAGAACACTGCTCAAAAACCCCAGAATACTCAAGGAGAGGGTTGAAACTATCTGAAAAAAGTGTGGAATGACGTCCAATTGACGTCATATTTATAGGGAATAGGCGCAATACGGCCTACAGAAGCAATACGGCCGTATTGAAATTTTTGAACTTCAATACGGCCGTATTGAAATTCAGAAATTTCAATGCGCCCGTATTGAGTTCACTGCGGCTGTATTGAAACTTCAATACGGCCGTATTGATTTCAGTACGGCCGTACTGAAGTTTCAGAAACTTCAATACGCCGTATTGAGTTCACTGCGGCCGTATTGAAGCTTCAATACGGCCGTATTAAGTTCAGTACGGCCGTATTGGGCTTCATTCCCTCCACTTCCTTATTTTGAACTGTTCTAAGACCTCTAGACCTACAAAGAACCCTCCTAGGGCCTTCCAGGAGTCCTTCTGGCTGATCTTCCTTCAGTCTTCGAGAGTCTTCAAACTTTATTTCCGACCCGGACAATTTTAGGGGTCTACAGCACTAAGTCTAGTGATATTAAGTGCTTTAAGTGTCTTGGGAGAGGCCACATTGCTTCTCAATACCCTAACAAGAAAGTGATGATTTTAAGGGGCCAAGACATTTATAGTAGCCAAGATGAAGCTACTACTTCTCCATCTTCAAGTGAGGATGAAGAAGAAGCAAGTGAGGGAGAGTCATGTGAAGTCACTTACCCTTATAATGGGGAACTTCTTATGATGAGAAGGGTCCTCAATAACCAACCTAGTGGTACACAATCCCAAAGAGAGAACATCTTTCATACAAGATGTAACATTTCAAACAAGGCTTGTTCTCTCATAGTGGATAGTGGATCTTGGTGCAATTGTTGTAGCACTAGGATGGTTGAGAAGTTGGGCTTGACTACTACACCTCATCCCAAACCTTATCAACTTCATTGGCTTAATGATGATGGGGATATGGTAGTCAACCAACAAGTGGAAGTAGAGTTTTCTATTGGGAACTATCAAGATAAAGTTAAATGTGATGTAGTTCCTATGGAAGCTTGTCATATTTTATTAGGTAGGCCATGGCAATTTGATAAACAAACTCATCATGATGGCCTAACTAATAAAATAACTTTCACACATAAGGGTAAAAAGTTTGTGCTTCATCCTTTATCACCTTCACAAGTGATAGAAGATCAAGTACAAATGAAGGCCAAACATGAGCAAGAAAAAGGAAAACAAAAAACAGTTGAAAACAAAAAAAAAACTTCTAAAAATTGATGAAAAAGAGGATTCTAGAGAGCCAAGTGTTCCCTCTCTAGAGATAGTTCAAGAAGAGAGTTTTAAACCAAAACCTTTACACAAAACTTCTGTCTTTGTTGAACCATCTTCTCATATCCTCATGTGTAGAGGAACACTAACTTGCACTGCCACATCTTCTTTAGAAATTTCTCTACCTCTTGAGGTGAAAAATCTTTTAAAAGAATTTGGTGATATATTTCCTAGTGAAGGACCCATTGGACTTCCACCTTTTAGGGGAATAGAGCATCAAATAGATCTTGTGCCTGGGGCTAGTCTTCCAAATAGGCCAGCCTATAGGACTAACCCACAAGAAACCAAAGAGATAGAGAAACAAGTACAAGAGTTGTTGGAGAAGGGATGGATTCAAAAGAGTCTAAGCCCTTGTGCTGTACCAGTAATTTTGGTGCCAAAAAAAGATGGAAAATGGAGGATGTGTTGTGACTGTAGAGCCATCAACAACATCACCATAAAATATAGGCACCCAATCCCTAGGCTTGATGACATGCTTGATGAATTGCATGGGTCATCCATATTTTCCAAAATAGATCTTAAAAGTGGATATCACAAAATTAGAATCAAGGAAGGTGATGAGTGGAAAACTGCTTTTAAGACTAAATTTGGTCTATATGAATGGTTAGTAATGCCTTTTGGGCTTACTAATGTACCTAGCACATTCATGAGGCTAATGAATCATACCTTAAGGGATTGCATTGGTAGAAAGTCAAAACTTAGTCCTAGAGAAGATGGTCCCGTTCAAATCCTTAGGAAAATCAATAATAATGCCTATGTCCTAGATCTCCCTTCTGAGTATGGTGTTAGTTCTAGTTTCAATGTCTCTGATCTATCTCTTTTTACAGGACTAACTAGCCAAGAGGAGGATGCTTTGGATTTGAGGTCAAATCCTCTTCAAGAGGGAGGGGATGATGGAGGAGGCCCATGGGCTAAGGGCCCAACTACTAGGGCTATGGCAAGAAGGATGCATGAAGAGTGGGCCCAAGCCCAAGGAAAGCCCATCACTTTATTTTGTTGGGCTTTGACTCAAGCCCCATTAGATTAGGGTTAGTATAGGATTGGGCCTTAGTGCCTTGTATTTCTTTGGGCCTTGTATTTTTGGCCACTTAGATTAGGAATTTCATTTGAAGGTCATTTGAATTTAGGGTTAATTAAGGTTGCATGTGAATTGTCATTAGAATGTGATTAGCTTTGCATTTGATAGGCATTTCGGCCATGTGCACACATGCACATGGTGTGACCGAAATGCAACTCAAATGAAAGGCAAATCACATTCCAAATGAGGTGCACATGGGAGGTTCCGGGTTTGGCTCCCAAAATTTGAATTTTGAATTCAAATTTTGGGCGCCTAAGGTTAAGTAAACCATACCATGGTTTACTTAATCCTAGGCTAACCCTTGGTTCACTTTAACCTAATTTTTCCCTATATATTCTATATGGCCGAGACTTGTAGCTACTTATGAATTTTCAATGCTTTCAATGACACTCCTTTGCCTTTTTTATCCTGCTGCTCATGTTCATCAAATATGTGCAGCTTTTGCTCATGCTCTCTTAGCTTCCCAAAGAGAGTATCAAGTGTCAAGGAGGTCAAATCCTTTGATTCTTCAATGGCTGTCACCTTTGCTTGCCATGATCTGTCCAAGCATTGCAGCACTTTCAAATTCAGCTCTTCTTTGTCAAATTTCCTGCCAAGATCAACATGGTGATTTATCAAGTGTGTAAATCTCTTTTGAAAATCAGAAATAGATTCACCATTTTGCATTCTAAACAACTCATATTCTCTTATGAGAGTATGCTTTCTTGATCTCTTTACATCACTTGTTCCTTCATGAGTGACTTGCAAAGTATCCCACATTTCTTTAGCAGATATGCATTGTCAAAATTCTAAAAAATTCATCAATAGACAATGCAGATGTTATGATGTTTTTGGCTCTTTTATCATGTTGGGCTCTTTTCTTTTCCTCATCACTCCGTTCACTCCAATGTTTTTCTTTAAGCTCATGACCATCTTTTTTCATAGGGATATAGGGTCCATTTTCTATAGCATCCCATACAGTAATATCAATAGCTTCAATGAAAATTCTCATCCTAATTTTCCAGTAGACATAGTTTTCACCATTGAAAACAGGAGGTCTATGAATAGACACACCCTCACCATAAGGTAAGTTGTTTTTGGTCATTTTTGAAATCTTGAATAACTCTCAAGAACCTTGCTCTAGATACCAATTGTTAGAAAAGAATGGCACAATCCAAGAGGGGGGGTGAATTGGATTCTATGATCCTTTAAAAAATTTCAGAGTATTTAGGATCTTTATTTCACTTAAACTTTTCTAAGACTGAATTCTCAAATGAAGCTTCTTTAAAGACTTGCTATGGAAGTATGAATGCAATATGCTTTCTTGATTACAAAACAATTAGGCACAAATGTAATGCTTTAAATTCAGATTAAACCATCAATATTCACGCACACATGTTAATCAAGAATTATCTTCTTTAAAGTTCAACCAAGTTATTACTCAAAGTAAAAGATAAAGGTAGAAGAAGATTGCACAAGTCTTTTATACTGGTTCAGCCACTCCACATGTGACCTACATCCAGTCCTTAATCAACACCTGATCAAGATTTGTTCCACTATCTCAATGAAGAAGGTTTACAGGCACACACACATACATACACTTCAACACTAAAGATAACCACTTTCTTGACCCCAAGAAAGCACCCCTTGTAGAAACCCACTACAAGAAACCTTACCACTTGAGAAACCCTTCTCAAGATTTTACAAGTATTCACACAGAATAAAGGAACGAATTCACCTGGAATTCAGAAGCAAATCTTAATCTTCCCCTTTCAAGAATAGTATGATGATGATGATCCTTTCTCAAAGTTTTCCAATTAAGTTTTTCTTCTTGGATTCACAAAGAATACTCTCCAAGATTGTCACAAAGACTCCACAAAAATGTTTTTCTAATTTTGATTATCAGTTCTAACTCATGTCTGAAGTTTCTAAAAGTTCAAACTATTTATAAAAGTCTCAGACCCAGATAATCGATTATTTTAAAGAATAATCGATTATTTTTTCTTCAGGTTTTCTGGAAACCAACCAAGAACAATATAATTGATTATTTTGCTGGATAATCGATTATTCCAGAGAGTTTTTCCTAGGATAATCGATTATTTGGCAAATAATCGATTATTGCAGCAAGGCATCCCATTTTGCCTATTGCTGGAATAATCGATTATATTTAACAATAATCGATTATTTTGAGTTAGTTTTTAAAACTTCATTTTATACCTCAAAATAAGTTTCTAATCTTCTTAATTCATCATCATACACTCTCTACTTAGTTTAGATATAGAATTTGCTTATGCACAAAGCATACTAAGCACACACAACATACAAACTCATTCAAAACAATTTATTTTCTAAACTCTATTACATAGCTCTATTACATAGCATTTTCTTGACTTTTCTCTGACTTTGTTTTTGTGCTTCCAAGTTGTTGTTGTACACACATGTTGTGATCATCAAAACTCCTTTAAGTTTCAAGCTCTCCTAAGCTCAACAGTTTTGGGTGTTGTACCTCTGGATATTATTTCTTTAGAGTCAGAATGCACTAACCATGTTTCAAGAAGTACACATTAATCTAACTTGCAGGTTGAGGTACATGCTGTGGAACCCTTAGTTCCTTCTACTGTTCAGCTAGCACCCATTCCATAATTAAAGCCTTTACCAGAAAACCTCAAGTATGCTTACTTGGAGGATGATGAGAAGTTGTCAGTGATCATTTCCACCTCCCTTGATGTTGTTCAAGAGGAGAAATTGTTGCACGTTTTGAAAAAGCATAAGAAAGCCATCGGTTGGACCCTGGTAGACATTCCTAGTATCAGCCCATCCACTTGCATGCATAGGATACTCTTAGAGGATGGAGCTAAAACAGTCAGACAGCCCCAGAGGCGACTCAACCCTATCATTTTGGATGTAGTGAAGAAGGAGGTGACCAAGCTTCTTCAAGCTGGGATCATTTATCCAATATTAGATAGTCAGTGGGTGAGTCCAGTCCAGGTGGTCCCCAAGAAGACAGGCCTCACTGTTGTGAAAAATGAGAGGGATGAGCTCATTCCCACTAGAGTGCAAAACAGTTAAAGGGTCTGCATCGACTACCGAAGGCTAAATCAAGCAACCAGGAAAGATCATTTTCTGCTGCCTTTCATTGACCAGATGCTTGAGCGTCTGGCAGGTAAATCTCACTACTGCTTTCTTGATGGTTTTTTTTGGTTATTTTCAAATCCATATTGCTCCTGAGGATCAAGACAAAACCACATTCACCTACCCTTTTGGCACTTTTGCCTATAGGAGGATGCCCTTTGGCCTATGCAATGCCCATAGTACCTTCTAGCGGTGCATGCTTAGTATCTTTTCTGATTTTCTTGAAAATTGCATAGAGGTGTTTATGGATGATTTCACTGTATATGGATCCTCTTTTGACACATGCTTAGATAATTTGGATAGAGTGCTTAATAGATGCATTGAAACTGATCTTGTTCTGAATTTTGAAAAATGTCACTTCATGGTAGAACAGGGTATAGTTTTAGGGCATAGAAGTAGATCCTGCGAAAGTCTTTGTTATTTCACAGTTGCCTTACCCGTCTTGCGTGCGAGAGGTTCAATCTTTTCTTGGCCATGCAGGTTTCTACAGGCGCTTTGTCAAAGAATTCAGCAAGAAGGCCCTTTCGCTATCCAATCTACTGCAGAAAGAGGTTGATTTTGTTTTTGATGATAGGTGTAAACAGGCTTTTGACTGCCTCAAAGAAGCACTCACCACCACTCCAATCATTCAGGCACTTGATTGGACAGTCCCATTCGAGCTGATGTGTGATGCATCCAATTATGCATTGGGAGCTGTCCTAGCACAGAGAGTTGACAAGTTGCCTCGAGTGATATATTATGCTTCCAAGACTTTGGACGCTGCCCAACCAAACTACACTACCACAAAGAAAGAGCTTATTTCCATTGTTTTTGCTCTTGATAAATTTAGATCTTATTTTCTTGGTTCTCGTGTTATTGTCTATACTGACCATGAAGCTCTGAAGTACCTACTGAAAAAGGTTGAGTCAAAGCCTAGAAATATCAGGTGGATGCTCTAGCTCCAGGAGTTTGATTTGGATATCCGGGACAGGAGTGGAGCTCAGAATTTAGTGGCAAACCATCTCATCATGGAAAATATAACAAAGGAACAATCAGGAATCCAAATATGACTAGGGCGTCCCACACAAACGCTGCAAAAATGAAGGCCCGGCAGGAAACCAACTAAGGGGGCTGCGCAAAAGTTAGGGCAAGATCTGCTAGGAAACCCACAAGTAAAAAATGGGTAACCTAGGCAAAAGTAAAGATCAAAAGAATATTTTCTGCTAGGGAACACATCTCAAGTGACCTAGGCAAAATTTAGGACGTTAAAGCAGCAACCTGAGTTGAAAACTAAAAGGTAGCTCAAGGGAATCATTCAATTAGAGCACGACCCCGAGTCATCACTCCACTTTCCAAAAAGGCTAAAACACAATGATAGCTTCCTTGCAGCAAATATGTTTTGTTTAATAACCCTAAACACCAAAGCCTGCCTTGGCCAACCCTTCTTCTAAAAAACCCTTTTAAAAAGAAAAAAAAATCCTTTCTAACAACCTTTTGAAAAAAAAATACAAACATCCCTTCTTTCTTTTCTCTTGACCCCTATGACATCAAAATTGGTACTTAAAAGATACACAGAAAATGCACGGTGAATACTCATAGAGGGAAGGCCGAGATGTCCTCAAATAGAGGTTAGAGATGTCTTTCCACACATCGACTGGATAGTCAAGGAGCCACTGAAGTTTGGGCTCAAAAGAACATATCCCGACAGTAATCAAGATTGGCATGGATAGAAAGAAATTGTCAACATTAACCTTAATACATACAGGTTAATTTCTCGGAATAAAAAAAATGAATTGCATCTTTAAGAACAAACACATGAGCATAAACTACATCGCATGCATATGAGGCAGGGGCATATGGAAGGGCGTTACACAAAAAAAGGAATATAATAATAATAATAATAAAATCACTTCTGTCTTGCATTTTCATTGCATCCATGCATTCTACTTCCTATGGGTCAAAGGAGTCATCAGCATAGAGCACTCATGAAAGATAAATAGCCAAGCAAGAGCCATAGCAGTGTCAAATGGCAACCCTAAGTGACTCTATGTGCCCTCTAAGCAAAGACATATCAACAGTAGAATAGAATGGAATCGACCAAATAAGCAAGCCTATAAGCAGGAAGAGGCCATCACGCCTTACTTCCTTACCAAATGAAGGATGATCCAAGAAAATGTCAAGACCGGGAATGTTTTCCTTACCAAAGCCAAGAGTGGCTTCCAAAATAATACTCATCAATAAAGACTCAACAAATAACATCATGGGAATAGATCCCTCCACCAATGATGACAATCAAAAAGCAAAAATAACATGAGAAAAAGGCAAGCTTCGTAAATGTTGAAAAGGCCGAAGCATTTTAAAAAAATAGCAAAAAAAAGGCAAGCTTCAAACATGAAAGAGCCGAAGCTAAACAAAAAAAAAATTTAAAAAAAAAAATTCTACCACAAGCAGGCGCCTGGAGAGGCATCACAATACTCAAGTGGCAAGGGCAACATTAGAATCCCTGCCAGCCATCCACTTCTTTGCCCACCAACACAAGGGCACATCAAACATCTCATGCCCATCCACTTGGGGGCAGTCTTTCATCCCACAACACCAACAAGAATACATCAAGTACAAGAACGGAAAGGGTTGCTAGATCCCTAAAACTAGTACAAGAACAAAGAGGGTTACCTGACCTTAGAGGAGGCCGGCTGAAGCCTTAAAATATCAGTCCAGCTTGGAGAGGCTGAGCTACGAAACAACTTCAACAACAAAGAGGGTTACCTGACCTTAGAGGAGGCCGGCTAAAAGCCTTAAAATATGATTCCAGCTTGGAGAGGCTGAGCTACAAAACTACTTCAACAATAAAGAGGGTTACCTGACCTTAGAATGGGCCGGCTGAAGCCCTAAATATCAATCCAGCCTGGAGAGGCTGAGCTCAGAATATACTCTCTCTTCAACAAGTTACGAATAAAGGAACACACTACCATGAAGCAAGCAGAAGTAGTAGGATGCATTTACATCAAAGCCAGAAACCTAGATGGTACAAGTTTACCATCCTTATCACCCAACAGAGCATATAAACCAACATCCAGTTGCTCTTAGGGACAAGGATACAGGTAAACACCATCTACCCGAAGGAAATGGTGTGGGGGCATCTACACTGCTGAAGTAAAGGAGAAGGTTCAGACATAGCAAGTGACATAGGTCATTCACATGGATCTTGAAGCCTAGATGTTTCAGTTCACCATCCTTGACACCCAATAGAGCATACAATCCAACACTCAGTTGCTCCAAGGGACAAGGATATAGGGAACACGGTCTACCCGAAGGAAACAACGTGAAGGTATCTATTGCCAAAACAAGAGTGAAGATCCGAATTTTCACCTCACTATTACAAGAGAATCAATGGAGCTTCTACTCGAAGACTGAAGATCGGGTGTACAATTTTTCAGCCTTGTTACCCAATAGAATACGCAACTGCTTTAAAGGGTGAGGATACGAACAAATACACCTATCTAAGGGAAACAACGCAGAAGCGCCAACACCAAAGAGACGAAGAGAATACCCGAATGAAATGTCTACGTCTTTACTTACCTTTGGAAAAACAACACATTACTATTCCAAAGGACAAGTAAAGAGGGGTAGCTGTAGACACCCAATTTCGTCCGGGGGCATACAAACAAGGAAATTATGAAGGGAAGGAGCTCCCGAAGCATGCCAACAACAAGACAG
The DNA here is from genome assembly GCF_000230855.2 of Cajanus cajan. NCBI lineage: Eukaryota > Viridiplantae > Streptophyta > Magnoliopsida > Fabales > Fabaceae > Cajanus > Cajanus cajan. Next base: position 38,104,269 of record NC_138525.1, read on the forward strand.
GACATTAGAAGGCCCAAAAGCCAAACAATATGGTTTTAGTAGCCTAGAACGGCCTATTGCAAAACCAGAGCGGGTCGTTCCCAATTTGGAACGGGCCGTTCCATGTTCCTAAAAGGGCCTAAAACCCTAGTTTGGAACGAGCCGTTCCAAACTCTTCAAAAAAGGGTTAAAATCTTAACTGGAACGGGCCGTTCCAAAAACTGGAAAGAGTCGTTCTAAGTTATTAAAATGGCCTAAAAATTCTCGTTTGGAACGCCCATTCCAGTCTACCAAATTGTGTGTTAATCTTATCTCTGGAACGGGCCGTTCCAGTTTCAGAACGGGTCGTTCCAGTTACGGAACTAACACATAATGGCCAGATCCAGAACGGGCCGTTCCGATTTTGGAACGGGCCATTCTAGACCCTTTCTGATGCCTATAAATAGACAACTTCGGCACAGTTCTCAGGACCCCAAGAAAAATTTTCATTTGGGACTCTTTAGAGTTTGAAATTTATCTCTCTCTCTCTCCTCTTGTATTTCTTGAGTATTGTGAGGCAATTGTAGTGTGAAAGGTTGCCACAAAGTACCTAGATTTTCCATATCTGAAGATTTAACAAAGCTTGCCACGAGGTATTTCAATCAATCTTCTTCTATATCTTTTATTTCTCATCTTTGTCTCTATCTTTTATTTATAACAAACGCAATCATGCAGATATTTTAGGGTTAGACGTATAATTTAAATTTTAAATATGTAAATAAATATTAATAAAGGGGATTCAATATTTAATTTATTAATTTTTATCATGTTAACTTTATCATAGGGTACCGATTGAGGGCACTGTAGGGATGCTTAATACCTTCCCTACACGTAACCGACCCTCGAACCCAATTCTGGTTATCAAGGCCATTATTGGATCTTTAAAAACCTTTTTTTTTCCAATGTTTTGAGTAAAATATTGGTGGCGACTCCATGAACCTATTTTCAAAAACATTAATTACAGATTAGTCTGGTGTCCGAGCATTCCTTAATTAATGAGACTTTTAAAAGGATGTCTAAACTATAAGTCGCGAGATCGAAAATTTTCGGGTTGCGACAGTCCCCAAAAAAGATGGCAAATGGAGAATATATATTGATTATAGAGTCATCAATAATATCACTATCAAGTATAGACACCCCATCCCTAGGCTTGATGACATGTTAGATGAATTTCATGATGCATGCATATTTTGCAAAATTGATATTAAGAGTGGTTACCATCAAATAAGGATTTGAGAAGGAGATAAATGAAAAAACTACTTTTAAAACCAAATTTAGACTTTATGAATGGTTAGTCATGATTTTTGGATTAACCAATAGATCTAGTACTTTCATGAGATTAATGAATCATAACCTAAGGGATCATATAGGAAGGTTTATTGTTGTCTACTTTGATGACATAGTAATGTATAGCAAGATTTTAGATGAGAGTCTTTGCCACCTAAGACAAGTTTTGTCTATCTTAAAGGATAACCACCTCTATGCCAACTTGGAAAAATATACTTTTTTGCAAAGAAAATGTGAATCTTTTAAGTTTCTTAGTTGGCAAAGATGGTGTTTATGTTGATCCCGAAAAAATAAAAACTATCCAAGAAGTAAAGAGCTTTCATGGTCTAGCTAGCTTGTATAAAAGATTTGTAAAAGACTTTCCTTTTTCTACACTTGGGGGAAAAGCCCATTTAAAAGCCTTTTGAAAAACTAAGAGAGACATACACATCATATGTTTATCACCTAACTCCTTTACAATGTTAGTGTTAGTAATCTAGCTATGAATTCCTAATACATATAATCAATTTTTACATTAGAATTTTACAAAATTTAGATAGGAATTCCCGACAAATAAATATCATTTCTCATGAGTACAAGTTAAAATAGTAGTCATTTTCTAGATTTAAATGTGAATTAAATTGGTATTTGTGGCTCTTCAAAACTAGAAAGAAAATAAAAACACTTATCCAACTATAACAATATTTTTTGACCGAAGGGTGGCTTCCAACTTTTATAACCTAACCCAGTTATTGTCGTATTAAAAAAATTAAAACCAACAATAAAGATGTTAACAACAATTAATTGACCTCATGGAAAACTCAAACATCCAGTTACTAATTCAATCAAAAGCTAAATGATATGGATTCTAAAAGTCAATTAAGTAAAACTTCAACCGTTTGAGAATTTGATCTCTTCACTTAAACTTTGAAAATCAAGCATCCTGGTGAAGCGATGAATGGTTCTGAAATATTCAGATGGCACGCATGTTAGCAGAGCCCAAGAGGAAAATATCTCCTGACTCGAGTCAAAAAAGACAACATTCCCATTTGAGGGCAAAATCCACACATTAACTACCATTGTCTGAATAAAATCAAGCAAATAAGCAGTGGCAAGTTTAAGCAGCAGACTTCAGTAGTATGCAACAGCTATTGCAGCTCCAGTGCTTATTTTAGATGCAGAGGACAAATCCGGTAGTCTAAAAGATAATATTGTTTTCCATAACTTTGTAAACTAGCGGGTTTATTGCAGTCAAGAGAATGGTGTCTCTATTTTATCATGCAGGGTGACCACTAAATTATGTGCATCATCAAGCAGTTTCCAAACATCAAGCTGTCCTGACATGCTATTGCATTCCTTAATGATCTCATCCATGCTACTGTATTTCTCAATGATCAATTTCCTTCTCTGCAACACAGAAGCCGCTATTGCGTAAAGCAATAAATCATCTGTTGGTGGGGCACGCTGCCTAATTCTACTCCATGCAGATTTCCCAATACCTGCCCTGATTGCCGCTTGATCTGCCCACACTACTTCCCATAGGCAAAGAGTCTGTTCAAATGTCAATTCCCTTCGAAACATTACGACCACCATCCTATAAACGAAAAAGCAATCCTCAGCCTGAAGCTTTTCCAAATGCCTGAATAGGTGGGCATCCTTAAACTTGATTATTTTTGCAACTAAATCCAGTTGCCTGCGAATACCCACCTCATCAAGCCTAAAATTTTGTCGTGCCTTCTTCATGAATCCAACAAAACACCAGAAAGCCTCATAATCCTCTGATATAACACTGATTATAGGAGATAGCAGGTCACTCATACCCTGGCAGTAGCCGATGTCGGAGTCATATAGTGCATATGCTTCAAGAATAGCAACTAGTCGAGCAGCATGGAAGATTCTGCCAGGCTCTAGGTGACCATAATCCTTCAATCCAACAGCCTCAGCAGTACGATGTGCCCTGCTGTCTGATACTTCAGCTAGAGAGGGGTAAGATGTCATCCATTCTGCATTGGCACGAACAGCATCAAGTCGGATAATCCGTTGCCAGGTGGAAAAATCTTCAGTAGTTGGTAGCTTTGTTGGGGATTTTGCTTTGGAGGGAGTAGAGACTTCATCGGAAGCTTTATTGGGATCATTGTGTTCCTGAACATGATCAGTAGGAACTTCCTGAATTACTTCAGGACTTTCAGAGGAGTCTGAATCAGAAAAATCAGTATCCAGGGTAGACACGTCAGCATTGTTGGCATTAGGCACATCATCTCCTTCCAACAGGGCACTGTATGGATCGTCTGAATGTTCAACAACAGGGGTCCTATCCTCGCTAGAAAGAGATTGTCTAGCACTGGCTGCGTCATCAGAACTAGAACCAGAAACTCGAGATAAATTTTCACCATCTCCCTCATAGCTGATTTCACCATCTTCATCTAACTTACTTCTCTCATTGGTTTTCTTTAGGAGTTTCCGGCATTCTCTGCGGAGTTTCTCATATTGCTTTCTGTGTATAAAGATTTACAATAAAATCATTATTATCTTAAAACCCCCATCCCCACCAAAAAAACAAGGAAAAATAAAAAAATATATATATAAATTTAAAGTATGGCTAAACATAACGGAAAAAGCACAAAATGAAATAAATGAATCAAACATTTGGCATCAAACTTGCATTCCCACCTATTTTGAGTTCTTATAACGTCTCTTTCCTCTTTGGTGCTGTCTAAGTCATACCTGTTGAAAAGAACAAGTATAATGAGTCGCTGTATAAAAGTTATCTGAACAACTAAATACATGCAAAATACAAGAAAAGAAAAAAAATTAGAACAAATTCCAATTTTCTTAAATAAAGAAAGAACAAGGTAATTATTATCCTTCCAAATGCATAACACGGAGCAAAATACATGGCTGAGCTAGATAGTAACTATTCATCATAATTGTTCAAGGAAATAATTAGTAAAAATCATCGGGAAATCAATAGCTTACACTCCAAGCAGGAATGGCCAAACCTCAGCCCTAATACTAGGATCAACACCCTGCAACAGAAATTGACAATGTAAGAAACACGAGAAACACAATTTTAAAGTGTAATTCAAAGACTAGGTAAACTCACTCCACTGCGCACTCTTTTCAGGAACTTAACTCCATCATCACAGAGTCTACCATCTTCTGCAAACAAGCTTCTCCATTGCTGCGGCGAAAGGACGTGTTTTCTTTTCCTGTGCGACCATGGTGATGTAATCCGACCCCTAAAAATACACGAAAAAAAATAATAAGTAATTACTACTTCCAGGTTTTAGAATAGAGAATAAGGAGCCAACAATCATGGATGTGACTAAACTTGCAGAAACATACACACATGCAACTGCATCATAAAGAACAAGTACACCCAGAAAGATATCCTTCCATAAGTAAACAACAGCGCTCTAACACAAACCAAGAACTTTTTCTAGCCATTTAAGTTTTTCTTCTTTCCCCAGTAAAGAAGCCAAACAATCATCTCTAAATTTTACCATTCACAAACTAGTCTACAACTCTACATGGAACACAGTCATGTCACAAGTTACACACTTTTCATTCTCTTAACTTCAATTGATTTTTTAGTTAAATGCTTAATGTACAACTCTCTTAATTCCTTAATTATCAAGCACTTAAATACACCCAGTGCTACATGCATTCAAAATACAGTAATAATCCTCCAGCTCCTATTTCATACGACAAAAAAATACACAGGTTTAAGAAGCATCTCTCTAAATTTATAATCATCGTTACGTACTTTCAACACTACTATGTACTAAACTCAACGTATAATTCAATAGTAACTCTATTAACTGCTAAATAAAAAATCCTATTTTGTTTTAAATTTATCTTTGAGAAAGGAACCTAAGCTTAATTTGTGAAGAAGATATAGAAAGCACAAAAAAAAAAAGAGGCATAAATCATTCCATAACGAAAATGCAATTTTCACATATGAATCCAGAACGCAATCATAAATGGTTATCTCGTTGAAATGGATAGTCGAAAAACAAGAGGAAAAAGGTTCAATTTGGAACAAGTGGAAAGTGATTGAAAAATTGGGAACGCGGAGAAACATAGATCTGGCACGAAACGCAGCGCTTAGAGTTTGCAAGAGAATAATGAAAATCGAGAGAGAGAAGAACTCACCGATCAGAGAGAGAACGAGAATGAGAAGAGGAAGCGGAAACAATGAATAGAACCGAACGCAAATAGGTCCAAGACGACGTCGTTGAGGGCGAAGAAGAAGGAGAAGGAGAAGAAGGAGGAGACGAATTAGAAGATGGATTTTTGTGTCTTCGTCTACGAGGATTCATCTAAAAGCTATAATGATGATAATTACTAAATGTTTCATAAATAATATTAATATAAATACAAATACACACACAAGCAAGGTTTCCTTTGGCTCAGTGGAACCAAATCGGAGTTACGGGTTTTGGAAGCTCTAATGCGATTTTTTCTTTTTCTTTTCTGTTTTCGGTTTTACCTACTGGCTCCGTAGAAAATCACCGCGACGATGGCGACGCCGGCGAGGGCGGTGAAGAGCACTGCCGGAGTAGAGGGCGAGGCTGCGGCGGCCATCAACCAGAACTTGCACTTGCCACCGCCACCGACGGGGAGAAAGGTGGTGTCGCTGTTGGTGTTGGCGTTGGTGTTGGAGTGGGTGGATGTGAACATGGGGCGGAAGAGAGAGAGAGGGTCGGGGTGAAATTACCGCAATGCCCTTTTTATGAGACCCTTTTCTCTCCTCCGCCTCGTGCCGCGCTCTTTTCTCCGGTGACCCAAACGCCGAAGCCAGGTTCAGGTTCTGTTTGCTTTTTCTGAAGCTTTGTTTTGTTTATTTATGATTTTGTCTTTCTTTGTCGCTGCGTGAGGGTAAAGCACTTGGATGAGATGGAAATGGAAGAAAGAATATAATCCAAGAAGGCATATAGAGAATGGGATTTGAATTATGTACAATTATGTTTTGGTCTAGTTGTGTGTAGTTTAATAAATTTTTATTATATAATTTATTCAATCATTCATATTTTGTTACATTATTTTTTTTATATTAAAAGTAAAATAAGAAATTTTATGATATTTATATTATGAGAGAGTATTGGTATAGTTGTAATTATAATTTTATTTTATATTTTTAATAATTTATTTAAATAATATTAATAATATTTTATTCTTTTATTTTTTAAATTACTTAATCATTTTATTTTTATTTTATATGTTTGAATTTTATTTGTAATAATATTATTATATATTTAAATAGTTTAATTTTAATAATTTTTAAGTATATTTTTATCTTTTTACTTTAAATTTTTTAATTTTTATATTATAATTTTAATAATTTTTTATTTCTATTTATTAATTATTTTCTTTTTTAATGTTTAGACTTTAAGATTTATTTATATAATATTCATGATATTTATTCTTTCATTTTTTTTAATTATTTACTCATTTTATTTTTATTTTGTATATTCTAATTTTCTTTATAATAATATTATTATATATTTAAATAGTTTGATTTTAATAATTTTTTAAGTATATTTGTGTCTTTTTATCTTAAATTTTTGAATTTTTATATTATAATAAATTTTTATTTTTATTATTTATTATTTTTTTCTTTTTTAATATTTTATAACATTATTGAAATCTTATAATTTTATTCGTACTATTTCTTTTAATGTAAAATGACATGCTAGCTAAAATCATCAATAGTTATTATAAAATATAAAATAAAATTATAATTATAACTATATCGATACCCTCTCAAATAATATGGGTACCATAGAATTTCTCGTTTTCTTTTTAATGTAAAAAAAATGATGTGGCAGAATGTGAATGGTTAGATGAATTATGTGATAGAAATTTATTAAATTGCATACAAATGCACCAAAATGTAACTGCACATAATCCGAATCTTAAAGAATGATGACTTTTTCTAGTGGGGAAGCAAGAAGTGTATCCAAAAATTTTATAATCATTGGGTAAAATTATTTAAAAATGAACTGTGCAGATTTTTAATACATCTCCAATTACAAATATTATGCAAAATATACATTATTTGTTATTTTTTACAGAAATTAAATGACCATTCCATCCTTCTTTCCCTAATTTGACCTTTGAAAATTATTTGACAACTCGTTTGGTTTTCCAATTCTACTTGTATTTAAAAGAAAAATATTACATTTTAAATTTATTTATTTTGCTTAAATTTGTTCTGACACTAAAATCATATGATTAAGGCTTTCTGGTGGGTTAAGGTAGGAGAGTGTTTATAAATGATCTTTAGTCTCAACTCATAAATAATATAAGACTTTTATGTATATCGAAAACTTTTAGGTATATTGAACCAAGTCTTTCGATTGAGGCAAAGGGGCAAGAGTGGCTTGAGCCTTCCTTCTATCGTCAATGTTTTAACTGTAAGTTCGTTGACATCGTTAAGGTGATCGCGTCTAAGATATTATTTATTTTAACACTCACTAAGTCATTGAAAAGGCATCTGATGGAGGACCATCATAGGAGAGCTCATACTTGAAGACCATTGCGCCTTTAACTAGGTCCATGGTTAGGAGGCTTTTACATAGGATGTGCTTATGAGACCTATGCTCTACATGAGCATTGAGTATGATTCTGAAGTTGGAGGAAAAACACACAGAAGGGGGGGTTGAATTTGTGTGCGAGAACGAAGGATTTTTAAAACCGTTTTTACAAAGACACTCTTTACCGTCTAAAAATAATATTATCTTGAACACTTAAAACTGTGCAAAGTTGACTTAGCAAAAGATTTTCCGTCTGAAGGTGTATCTTCTGCACAAGGAAAATGTTTCTTAAAAGAAAAATGTTCTTTAAGATAATAAGTTACGCAAGTATATTTTTCGTCTGAAGATAGTTGTAATAAAAAATAAGCAATGGACGAAAATTTCAGTATGATATAATAGCTAAATAAAATAGCATCTGGAAATACATAAAGAATGCAAAGAGTTTATACTAGTTCGCTTGACCTAAGCTACGTCTAGTCTCCTTCAACTGAAGGGTTCCACTAATCACAACGGATTACAAGTATTATCAACCATTTTTGGTTCGTCAACTTCACTCGTCGACGCTAGTATTCTTAAACCACTTCTGGTTCCCCAAGTATTATCAACCACTCTTGGTTCGTCAACTTCACTTCTTAATGCTAGTATTCTTAAACCACTTCTGGTTCACCGAGTATTCTCAACCACTCATGGTTCTCCAAGTATTCTTTCACTAGTCTCTTTAGGCTTAACAAATGATGGATGGTTTGAGTGTGTATATAACTCTCACAGAGAGGATAAGATGGTTTCTACCCTCGCTAAGGTATACAACCTTAGTTTTACAAAGATGTGTGTGTTCTGAGTGCGTGTATTACTCTCACAGAGAGGATATGATGGTTTCTACACTCGCTAAGGTATGCAACCTTAGTTTTACAAAGGTGTGTGTTTTGAGTGCGTGTATTACTCTCACACAGAGAATAGGATGGTTTCAACACTCACTAAGATAAGCTATCTTAGATTTACACAGATATACAAGACTGTACAAGAAGATGAAAAGTAGGTGTAATTTCTCTAACACTCGCAACTTTGACTTGTGGATACGCACTTGTTTATCTTTCTTTTTTCTTTTCACACTTTTTGATAACTTCTTGTGCTCTTCTATGAGTGTAGACGATATTTGATATATCTCGTTGTGAATAATGGACTTCAGACGCTTTTCAGTATTCTTCATTTACGTCTGGTAATGTATTTGAAATTTGAGTAGACTTTGACTTTCCTTTCGTCTGGTTTAACTTTTCCTTTCGTCTGGTCAATTGTGAAGATGGAATAATTTAATTCCATCTGAAACGTTTCTTCGTCTTGTATTATCCATCATTTGATACTTTTATTGACCTTTGATTGGTAGTACGCTTTATCTCATATGTATTGCATTTTCGTCAGACTTTTGATTGTTTGATGTTTTGTACAGCTCATCCAGGCTTCGTTTGGTTTGATCATAGTATATGTAATGATGCGTACTTTGTCCTTCAGTTTTGTCTATTCTTATATTTATCTGAAACACTAACGCACATGTTAGAAATAACAATATGTATTATATTTGCCATGTTCAAAACCTTGCTGGGAATTTTTTCGTCTAACTTAACAGATTCCTCTTATTAGTTCCTTAGTCTCTATTGTATATACCTTGTATAGTACTTTGTACATAGTAGATATTTGTATAGGTGTATATTTGTCTTTGTATTTGTAAGGCACTTTTTATCTTTCTTTGTAGGTCATCCCCTTAGGATTTTAGGGTATGTTACTTTGAGACTTTTACTCCATCTGACCTTGTTATTAAGGGTCATGATTTTTTCATATTTTTAGTATTAGTAGTGGGGTAACAGATAGCAAGTGTGTCAAGGAAGTTAGTAATTGGGCCTTCAGTGGGCCTAGGCCAAAATTTTCATATTAGGCTTGTTTTCTTCAATTTAATCCAAGGAATTGATTTAGCTAGGTTTCACCATCATTTGGTGAACCTAACTAAACCAATTCCAAGGTTTTTCAATTGGTTTAGATGAAAGCAAATAACCTTGGTCACCTAGCATCTTCCTTGGCCAAAATTCACTTAGCTTCTCCAACACACTTAGTTCTTGTTAGCCAAGGAGACAACGTGACACTTGACACCTCTTGATTGGCTCTTCTAGATCTAGGTATCTCCTCCTTGTCTCCCTAGGAGACTAGGTGACACTTGGTACTCTAGGATTGGCTAATCTAGATCTAGGTGCTCCTACCTTATCACTATCTTGTCTAACTTGCTCTACAAGCTACTCCATCACTATATATAGGTTGTTTCACTTGTAAACTTCACATTGGATGCATTTATGAGAGATTTCCAATTTCTTCCATCTCTCTCCTTAAAGTCCTAAATTCTCTTTGATTTGGTTCCAATTCTCTTATCCTCTTGCTAAAGAGTATGGTGAGAATTGAAGTGGTTCGTTTTCTTTCTAGGAGTGGTATCACTTGAAGATTGTTATTAACCTTCTAAGGTGAAACTAGAGGTCTCTACCTCTAGAGACCTTGAAGAAGCTTGAGAAATGTCAAGAAGGCAAAGGTCTAGGGAGGAACTTGAAGGAGGAGCCAAAGCATTTAGCTATTCCTTGAAGTTTTCCATCAACATCTTAACATGTTTATCTGAAGCACTAACACACCCGTTAGAAATAACAATATGCATTATATTTGTCTCATTCAATACCTTATTGGGAAGTTCTTTGTCTAACTTAACATGATATTCTGCTGATGAATGTGATTGAGAAAAAGGAAAAGATTGACTGGGTCTCTATTGAAAATGATTGCATTTGGAAAACTAGGAGAAAGGAGGATGGTCCTATATCTTTTTCTTTGTTATTATCAAGAGTGTTTGAGAATGTAGTGGTAGAGCTTCAGGGGGAGAAAAAGATTATTCTTCATGCTTCAAATAGGATTGAAAAATCCTCTTTGCATCACATGGGGATGTTGAAACAAGAGCACCAATCAGAGCCTAAGGCATTTGATGGAACCAACTTCTCCATGAGAGCTAGTGGTTGATTCCTTCTCTTTTCCAAGGTTGATATGATGTGAAGGATGATTTCTTCAAGGGTATGGAAGTGGAGGATTTGGTGTTTGGGAAGGTGAAGGGTGACACACAAAATGAAGGAGAGAAATGGATGGTGTTTGGTGGTGTAGCTCCTTTAGGCTAGCTCACTTCACTTAGGATGATGAAGGACAACCAAGGAAGACCCAAGCTCACTCAAGGAAGAGAGGAGAGGATAAGGGGCCATGGAGTTCCTAGGGGACTAAGGAAAGAATGAAGAGGCATTAGGCTCACTCAATATATAGCATTAATTTCCAAAGTGGCTACAAGGTGGGTTACCTAAAGTACTTATAGGGAGAGAAAGGCATCTAGGGTTTCTTGGGAGCATTTGGCTAAAATTTTGGAGTCCAAATGCACCCTAAATGAACCCTAAATGCATCCCAAATGAAATGGCTCTCATCCCTCCTAAAAGACTAAAGTATCCTTATAGACACCCAATTTCGTCTAGGGGCATACAAACAAGGAAATGGACCTCTGTTATGAAAGGAAGGAGCTCCCGAAGCATACAAACAACATGATAGGACATCAGAAGACCTAAATCCCAAATAAATTGGTTTTAGTGGCCCATAACGGGCTGTTCCAAAATCGGAACGGGTCGTTCCAAGCCACAAAAAAGGCCTAAAAACCTAGTCTAGAACGGGCCGTTCCAAAACCAGAACGGGTCGTTCCAAACCAGGCAAAAGGCCTAAAAATCTTAGGCTGGAACGGGCCGTTCTTAAACCAGAATGGGCCGTTCCAAATCGCTAAATAGCCTAAAAAACCTAGTTTGGAACAGGCCGTTCTAGCAATGCATTTTTATGTTAATCTCAACCCTAGAACGGGCCGTTCTAGTTTCAGAACAGGTCGTTCCAGGGTAAGAATTTAACACATAACGTTCAGATCCAGAACGGGCCGTTCCAAATTTGGAACGGGCCGTTCTGTCACCCTTCTAATGCCTATAAATAGAGAGCTTGGGTACAGTTCCCAAGGGCCTAAAAAATTTCATCCAAGACTCCTTAGAGCTCGGAATTTCTCTTTCTCTCTCCTATTATATTTCTTGAGTTTTGTGAGGCAGATTGTAGTATGAAAGGTTGCCATAAAGCACCTAAAATCTCCATAGTTGAAGATCTAATAAAGCTTGCTACGAGGTATTACTCATCAATCTCTTGTTCTATCTTTCTCTTCTTTTATTTCATATATTGCTATAATAATCGCAATCATGTAGATATCTTAGGGTTCATCGTGTAATTTAATTTTCATGTAAATAATCATTAATAAAGGGGATTAATATTTAAACTATTAATTCTTATTATGTTATCTTCATCATAGGGTACCAATTTAGGGCGTTTTAGGGGTGCTTAATACCTTCCCTACATGTAACCGACCCCCGAACTAAATTCTGGTTATCAAGGCCATTATTGGACTTTTAAAAACCTTTTCTTTTTCCAATGTTTTGAGTAACATATTGGTGGCGACTCCATGAACCTATTTTCAAAACCATTAATTAAGGATTAGTCTGGTGTCCGGGCATTCCTTAATTGATGAGATTTTCAAAAGGATCTCTAAACCATAGGTCGCAAGATAAAAAAATTTTGGGTTGCAACAAGCCTTAGGTCAAAAAAGAGAAAGAAATGGACTTTTGACCATAAAAATAAGGCTTAAGTCCTAAAATAAATCCTAAGACTAGTTTTGCCCCATAATACAAAGGCTAAATAAAAATACAAAATAAAATCCCAATATCTAATGTACCCCAAAATACAAGGGCAAAATAGGAAAAGAAAGCAACAAATTAAGGAGAGGGCTCAAATTCCACACACATGATGATCATGGCCTTTGGTGTGTTGTGTGCTTCATCTTCCTCTACTCTCCTAGCCATGAACCTTTTGATAGGCCTGTAGACACCCAATTTCGTCCGGGGGGCACACAAACAAAGAAATGGACCTCCATTACGAAGGGAAGGGGCTTTTGAAGTAGGCAAACAACAAGACAAGACATCAGAAGGCCTAAAGGCCAAATAAGGTGGTTTCAGTAGCCCGGAACGGGCCGTTCCAAAATCGGAACGGGCCATTCCAAAATTGGAACGGGCCGTTCCAAAACTCAGAACGGGCCGTTCTAACATTGGAACGGGCCGTTCTGAACCCCGGAACGGGCCGTTCCATTATAAGAACGGGCCGTTCCAATATAAGAACGGGCCGTTCCAACGTAACTGAAATCAACTAAATATTTTGGGTGGAACGGGCCGTTCCAAACAAGGCAAATCTAGAACGGGTCGTTCTGGAAAAGGAAAATTTGTAGAGACTGTACTCGCATCCCAATCCGGTATACGACAAAGCCGTGAGGGAAAGGTCTGGAGAGACTGTACTCACATCCCAATCCGGTATACGACAAAGCCGTGAGGGAAAGGTCTGGAGAGACTGTATTCGCATCCCAATCCGGTATACGACAAAGCCGTGAGGGAAAATACGACAAAGCCGTGAGCGAAAGGTCTGGAGAGACTGTACTCGCATCCCAATCCGGTATACGACAAAGCCGTGAGGGAAAGGTCTGGAGAGACTGTACTCGCATCCCAATCCAGTATACGACAAAGCCGTGAGGGAAAGGTCTAGAGAGACTGTACTCACATCTCAATCCGGTATACGACAAAGCCGTGAGGGAAAGGTCTGGAGAGACTGTACTTGCATCCCAATCCGGTATACGACAAAGCCGTGAGGGAAAGGTCTAGAGAGACTGTAGTCATCTCCCAATCCGGTATACGACAAAGCCGTGAAGGAAGTTGAGCTACGAAAAGACTCCCTCGTCAACAAGCTACAAATAAAAGAACGCACTATCACAAGAGACACAATGGAGCATATACTTGAAGATCGAAGATCAGGTGTACAGTTTGTTAGCCTTGTTACCCAATAGAGTATGCAACCAACACTCAATTACTCTAAAGGGCGAGGACACGAGCGAATACACCTATCCAAGAGAAGGAACGTAGAAGCGCCAACACCAAAGAGACGAGGAGGAGACCCGGACGAAATGTTTACGTCTTTACTCGCTTTTGGAAAAGCAACACATAGCTACTCCAAAGGACAAGTAAAGAGGGGCAGCTGTAGACACCCAATTTCGTCCGGGGGGCACACAAACAAAGAAATGGACCTCCATTACGAAGGGAAGGGGCTTCCGAAGTAGGCAAACAACAAGACAAGACATCAGAAGGCCTAAAGGCCAAATAAGGTGGTTTCAGTAGCCCGGATCGAGCCGCTCCAAAATTGGAACGGGCCGTTCTAACATCGGAACGGGCCGTTCTGAACCCCGGAACGGGCCGTTCCAATATAAGAACGGGCCGTTCCAACGTAACTGAAATCAACTAAATATTTTGGGTGGAACGGGCCGTTCCAATACCAGAACGGGCCGTTCCAAACAAGGCAAATCTGGAACGGGCCGTTCTGGAAAAGGCAAATTTGTGTTACTTTCTACACTGGAACGGGCCGTTCTGTCTTTAGAACGGGCCGTTCCAGGGTACGAAATTTACACATAATAATTGGGCCAGAACGGGCCGTTCCGAAACTGGAACAGGCCGTTTTGGCCCACTGCTAATCCCTATAAATTGAAGTCTTGGGCACAGTTCTCTAGGCGGCCAGAGAAATTTTGAATAAGACTCCTTTGAGCACGAAAATTCTCTATCTCTCTCCCTTCTATTATATTTTTTGAGATTTGTGTCGCATCTCTATATTCTCTCTCCCTCCTATTGTATTTCTTGAGATTTGTGAGACATACTGTAGTGTGAAAGGTCGCCGCAAAGCACCTTTTTCATATTTGAAGATTCGATAAAGCTTGTTCAAGAGGTATTTCAGCTAATCTTCTTCTCTTCCTTTTATTTCTTATCTTTATCTTCTTTTTTTGTTATAATAAACATCATAATGTAGATATTTTAGGGTTAATCGCTTAATTTATATTTTAAGCATGATTTATATTTTAAGCATGTAAATAAATATTAATAAAGGGGATTCAATATTTAATTTATTAATTTTTATAATGTTAACTTCATCATAGGGTACCAATTGAGGGCGCTGTAGGGGTGCTTAATACCTTCCCTACACGTAATCGACCCCCGAACCCAATTCTGGTTATCAAGGCCATAGTTGGATCTTTAAAAAGCTTTTCTTTTTCCAATGTTTTGAGTAAAATATTGGTGGCGACTCCATGAACCTATTTTCAAAAACCATTAATTAAGGATTAGTCTGGTGTCTGGGCATTCCTTAATTAATGAGACTTTTAAAAGGATGTCTAAACCATACGTCGCGAGATCAGAAATTTTCGGGTTGCGACAGATGGCGACTCCACTGGGGACGTTTAAAGAGGGTCAGACCCATTTAATTGATGAAGTTAACAAAATAAAAATAATAAATTAAATATTTTTCCCCTTTTCTTTATTTGTTTTATTTGTTTGGCTTTAATATTTGTTTGTTTGTTTATTTAAATTTTGCACCTGTTTGAATAAAATTGTACACAAATCTTTGCACACAACAGTTCCCCCTACACCCGGGGGCATGAGGGTAATAAACATAGGGAGTGGTTGACGTACGATCGGCCCAAGTTTGGCTTTGGAGCCTGTGAGCCTTGTCGGAAATCACACTCAAGGTGATAACCGGTTACTCTAGCCCGAAATACTGCGACAGACCTTAGAGTTTGCCAGGTGACGGCGACAGAGATACTGGGTCCCTATAATGGGGGCACCTTGGGGGCCTTAAGACCAGTGAGATTAGAACCGTCCTATACAATGCACTTTTCTTGCAGGGACCACAGACCAAGGATTTAAACGTGACTGTTCGCGGGTGTACATTTGTTTGAGCATATGCGTGTTGCATTTGTTTGTGTTTATTTATTTCAAATAGATAAGAATTACAAACAAGTAGATATCAATAAAAAAAAATATGATAAAAATTTTCTGTATACCCTAACTCTAAAGCATCATATAGGGTAGTTTATTTAAAATATATATATATATATATATATATATATATATATATATATATATATATATATATATATATAGAAAAAAAAATCATGCATCATAACTCTTAGTTAAAAACATGATAAAATTTAGGCAAAAAATAAATATCATGCATCTCCTAGGATAGTACATTAGCATACATTCATTAGAAATGGAAGACACATGTAATAGTATGCAAAGAATGTTCTCTAAACAAAAATCAATGAGAATGATATCCGTTGAATTTCTCATATGTCTTTGCATCCTATTTTATGTTTCATATAGATAACACATCTTCCTTGTAAATAATAAATACGAATAAAAAGGGAAATCTAATTTGTGCGTGTTAGCCGGATAATGGAAATTACTGTAATCAAATGCGAACCTGATACATCAAATCGGGAAACACTTATCAGTAATTAGGGGCATCACACGCCCAAATCGACGATTCAAACAGCGAGACTTTCCCATGACGAAATGACAATTGTCGGGATAGGAGGAATGCTCAAGAATGGATGAATCCATGCTTCTAGGGAATCACAAGACAAAATCCAATTGAGAAATAAAGACATTGCGCGACTGATGTTGTGTATTTTACTCGTATTTTAGCACTTTAATTCACAAGAATTCATAGCATAATCATGCATATCTTTCATGTTTTTAATAAACTTTTATATCATTTTCCTATTTTATGCTTTTCTTGGTATGTGTTGTGTTTTCTCTGAGCAGGATCAAGATTTAAGAATTAAAGAGGAAATGCTGAGCTACAAGGAAAATCACGGCCGTGATTCTAAATCACGCCCGTGATTCACCAGAGAAAATCACGGCCGTGACTCCCAATCACACCCGTGAACGCCACTGACCCTTCATAGATGTGCTCCAGAGAAGATCACGGTCGTGATTCTCAGTCACGGCCGTGATTCACTTCGCGTCCCAGCTTTTTAAGTTTTATGTTTTATTTTTATTTTTGTAATTTTTATCTTGGTAGTTTTACCTTTTTACCCTTTTAGGTTATAAATTAGATGAGGTTAGCCTAGAACAGCACTTTTGTTTTCGGAGACAGTTTTCTAGTTTTTGACACTTGGAGAAGGTTGGGCGCCTGGGCCATCGACTCTAAGGTTTACTTTTCTTTTATTCTTTTCTTCTTGGAGAACTACTATGAACTCCTGTGAGTAGTTTCCCTTTTTCTGGGATCAGGGCTAGCCTCTGAGAACCTCTTTATTAATGCATTATTCAGTTTCTTAATTTTATTCCAATTCTTGATCTGTTCTTTTATATTTTATATATGAACTTTAATATTATTGTTTTCATAATAACATTAATTAAGGATGAACTGAGAGGAGAACTTGATTATAATTATGATAAACAATTAATCTTAATTTTCATAATCATAGATAATTAGGGATGAACTGAGAGGAGAACCTAATTATCGGAACCTAAAGGAATAGACTTGAGTGTTAAATCACGAGAGTAGATTTAAGCTTTCGAGGAGCAATAGATTAACAAAGATCTTAACGGGTTTAATTGAACGTAATTACCACGAGAGTAGGGATTAATTTTAATTAAACACGTCCTCGTAGCCTGAGAAGGTGCAAGGATTAAATTAGGTTAAGACTACCTTCAAGATGGAATAGAATTAATTAATGAAAATAATAATTCAATAATGTTGGAACTCTTTGTGCGAACCCTAGATTCCCGGAAATCTCCTTATCTTATCTTAAAGTTTTATCTTATTCATTAATTGCATTACTATCTCTTTTACCATGAAATCTGATCTTATCATATCAAAACAGAAATTCCATCTGTTTTAAAATTCAAATTAAAATACTAGTAATTCTAGGTCAAACACGTAGTCCCTGTGATTCGATATTTATTACTTGACGACAACCGTACACTTGCGGTTTTTCATACATCAAGTTTTTGGCGCCGTTGCCGGGGACTACGTCTCTTGATTTAAATTACAATTATCGGGAAACACTTATCAGTAATTAGGGGCATCACACGCCCAAATCGACGATTCAAACAGCGAGACTTTCCCATGACGAAATGACAATTGTCGGGATAAGAGGAATGCTCAAGAATGGACGAATCCATGCTTCTAGGGAATCACAAGACAAAATCCAATTGAGAAATAAAGACATTGCGCGACGAAAACCCGCTAGGATGAAAACCCGTAAAGGGCGTCCTAGGCAAAAATTAGGGTAAAAGAAATAAGAATTAAAATCCCGATAGGATACGTCCTATGCAAAAGTTAGGGATATATAAAAATGTCTCTCTGAGTTAAAATCGAAAGGTGGCTCGAGTATTCCCTTCGAACGCAAGAATTCATAAAGATTTCACTCCCAATTCGAAACACCGACGTCCAATCAAGCGGAACAGTCTTTTTGAAATTATCAAATCATCCATGACTTTTTAGGGGGCAACCTTTGTCTATCTCTCTGTGTACGAATCACGAACTCGGGGCATGCTCGGGCCTTCGAGCTTTGTTACAGGGGCACGTGTAAATTGAAAGTACTATTTTAAATGCCATAACACTCTTTTGTTTCTCTTCTCCCTCTAAATATCCATTCTAGGCCTCATCCATCAACCCTTAACAAACAAAATGCATTTGCAACAAAGATGTTACTCAATAATAGCATGGAAAGGATAACAAATGAACAATCAGAATTCAAACATGACTAGGGTTTGATAAAATAAAGACATCCCATACCTCATGAGTGCTGCAAAAAATGAAGGCTCGGTAGGAAACCCATTAAGGGGGTTGCGCAAAAGTTAGGGCAAGATCTACTAGGCAACCCACAATCCAAAAAGGGAAACCTAGGCAAAAGTAAGGATTGTCGCCACCGGCCCGAAACGGGCTTTCGGCATTCGCGAAGGATGGTTGGACTCTTTTATTTGTTTAAAAAATATGGTTTGCTAGAATGACTTATTCTCAAACTAAGACCTCGTCAAACGAGCAATTTTATTAAAATGATTCACCAATCCATATTAATCCCAAGCGGGACCCTCCATGGATTAGTGGTTTTCGCAAAAGGAGGGGTTCATGGAGTCGCCACCAATGTTTTACTCAAAACATTGGAAAAAGGGATAAGGCAATTGATTTTATAAATCAACTTTGGCCATTACAACCAGAGTTGGGTAAGGGAGTCGGTTACGCGTGGGGAAGGTGTTAGCACCCCACAGCGCCCCTTTTGGGTTCCCTATGACAGATTGTTTCTAAAATAATAGCACAAAAATTACTAAATTACCCCTATTTATTATAAGCAATTATAACTTAACTATCTACATGATGACAGTTAAATATGCACACAGAAAGCAGTAAAAGGAAGGATTTAAGAAGAAACCTCTTGAAGCGTGCTTTTATATATTGAGTAAAACTGGGAAGCTTTTTGGCGTTCCCTCGCTCTACAAGCTCGCTCGCTCTCTCCTATAAAATTTTGACTATGGAAATCCGGAGGATTTCCCTTCGACTAGGTTCGAATCTCCAAGCTAAGTGCTCGGAATTCCAGAACTTCGTCGGATCGACTCCCAGAGAGATTTCTAGGGCAGAACACTGCTCAAAAACCCCAGAATACTCAAGGAGGGAGTCAAAACTGAGTGTGAAAGTGTGGAATGACATCCAATTGACGTCATATTTATAGGGAATAGGCGCAATACGGCCTACAGGAGCAATACGGCCGTATTGAAAGTTTTGAACTTCAATACGGTCGTATTGAGTTCAATACGGCCGTATTGAAATTCAGAAATTTCAATGCGCCCGTATTGAGTTCACTATGACTGTATTGAAGCTTCAATACGGCCGTATTGATTTCAGTACGGCCGTATTGAAGTTTCAGAAACTTCAATACGCCGTATTGAGTTCACTGCGGCCGTATTGAAGCTTCAATACGGCCGTATTAAGTTCAGTACGACCGTATTGGGCTTCATTCCCTCCACTTCCTTATTTTGAGCTATTCTAAGACCTCTAGACCTACAGAGAACCCTCCTAGGGCCTTCCAGGAGTCCTTCTGGCTGATCTTCCTTCAGTCTTCGAGAGTCTTCAAGCTTTATTTCCGACCCGGACAATTTTAGGGGTCTACAGCTGCCCCCCCTTTACTTAGTCGGACGGCCTTTTGGTGTACCGGCTGACAAGTAAAGGAGTTGACCCAATTGTCCGGGTGATGCGCCGACCTTCTGACTTGTAGCTTCTTCCGGTGGAAAATCGTCGAGTAGCCTCTCCAGGTTTTACTTTGCTTGCTGCCCAAGCTGGAAGCTGTGAGTACCGCCTCTTCAGGCTTAGCTTCACTCTTTGTTCGAGCCGGAAGCTAAGTACCCTTGTGACAACGGTAGCAGTGTGAGTTTCGCCTCTCCAGGCTTAGTCTCGCTCTTTGTTCGAGCCGGAAACTAAGCACCTTTGTGACGACGGTGAGCAGTGTGAGTTTCGCCTCTCCAGGCTTAGTCTCGCTCTTTGTTCGAGCCGGAAACTAAGCACCTTTGTGACGACGGTGAGCAGTGTGAGTTTCGCCTCTCCAGGCTTAGTCTCGCTCTTTGTTCGAGCCGGAAACTAAGCACCTTTGTGACGACGGTGAGCAGTGTGAGTTTCGCCTCTCCAGGCTTAGTCTCGCTCTTTGTTCGAGCCGGAAACTAAGCACCTTTGTGACGACGGTGAGCAGTGTGAGTTTCGCCTCTCCAGGCTTTGCTTTGCTTGCTGCCCAAGCTGGAAGCTGCGAGTACCGCCTCTCTAGGCTTAGCTTCACTCTTTGTTCGAGCCGGAAGCTAAGTACCCTTGTGACAACGGTAAGCAGTGAGTATCTCCTTTCCAGAGATAGCTTCGCTCATTGCTCGAGCCGGAAGCTGCATACCTCCGTGTTTGTGACGACGGGGTAGCGTGAATATCTCCTTTTCAGGGATTTGTGATGATTTTGTCTCCACAGTCCACAATGCTGCTTCGACGGTTGTTTTTCGATTTTTGTGCCACTGAGGGCTGGATAACGCAGGGATCCGTCTAGGGGATGTGCAGTTACTCATAGGTTCTTGTGTCCCAACTTTCCATTGCGTAGTTGGTGCCCACTGGGGAATTTCTGATTCCTTTGGGGTGCAGACACAAAGATGCTCTTTCTGATGTGAGCGATGCCTTATGATTGGCTGACGTCCTTTCGACGTTTGGTGGAGTATCCCGGTTATCCTTATTCGGGTGTCTCTTTTGGTTTTCTGATTTTGCTGCCTCTGTGTAGGCTGTTATCCACTGGGGGATTTTGTCGTTGATTTTGATTAGCCTCTTCTGTTAGGCATATCACCTTGATGTTCAATGATTGGCTGAGAGCCAGATTCCACTTGGGGAATGATTATTGATCTTTTTATGATTTTTCCTTTTGAAGGAATGCCTCTTGTGTAGGCGACTGGGGATTTGGAGTTCAGTGTTCGGCTGAGTGCCGGATTCCGCTTGGGGAATATTTATTGATATTTTTTGATTTTTCTCTTTTTGCAGGGATGCCTCTGAGTAGGCGATTGGGGAATGAGGGATCTTATGTATCCCAGAGTATTATTTAGGAAGCCTCTATAGGCTTAGCCTCACTCAACACTTGAGTTGGAGAGCTATCTTCACTGAGGAAGTTTAAGTCCTTTGACTTGGATATTCTGCTTGGGACGATCTTGCTTGATAGTTCTTGCTGGGGATTTTGAATCCAAGAGCATGAGTTGAGGTTCCTTCTGGGGAGTATTATTTCTGCGAGCCTCTCCAGGCTCAATTATTCTGTTTACTGAGGAGTATTGTTTCGGCAAGCCTCTCCAGGCTCAGTTATTCTGTACAAACTATTTGTTGGATTTTCTATATCCTTGCCTTTTTCATTTTCGGCTTTTTCTGTATTTTGCCTTTTCTTCTGATTTGGCTTTTTCTGTATTTCGCTTTTTTTATGTTTTTGGCTTTTGCTGTACAGAAATTAAAAGTGCTAAAGAAATTAAATTCAGTTATTATGAGAGAGTATTATTTCGACAAGCCTCTCCAGGCTCAGTTATTTTGTAGGAGTATTATTTCGGCAAGCCTCTCCAGGCTCAATTATTCTGAGAGTATTCTTTCGGCAAGCCTCTCCAGGCTCAGTTATTCTGAGAGTATTCTTTCGGCAAGCCTCTCCAGGCTCAGTTATTCTGAGAGTATTCTTTCGGCAAGCCTCTCCAGGCTTAATTATTCTGTATGATGCTGTTGATTTTCTGAATCTTTGCATTTTGCTTGCTGCTGTCATACACAAGCAATTTTCTATTTTTCTATTTTATGCGGTTGCCTCATGATAAGGTCTTTGAACGTGCAACTAATGTGTGTGTGATGCACAAATGCAATACAAAATTTTTTATTTTTGTTCATTTATTTGGAAAAGTGAGTGGCTCTCCCTATCCTCTTCTTCTTGGAGGACTTTCTGTCATTGACGCGAGGGAGTATTTTGTGAGCCTTTATGCAGGAGATTATGGATTTTACAGGAACCCCTCCAATTTTCTTTTATTGACCGATTATTAATGGAATTTCGTACAATTTTTATGAAAAACCAATTCAGAGGCATAATCACATGGTCAAGAGAGAAAAGAAACAAATGGATATTTTATTGATATTCACAAATGTTTATACAGAAAGGTTTACAAAGGGAATTTCTGAAGAATGGCTGGCCGAGGTGGGCTATACATTTTTGGCTTAAACAATTATATCTGTGATTGCTGCCCTTCCCGTTTCCCTAGTTGTTTCGGGTGAGATGCCTGAGCCAGGAGTGTAGATGCTGCAAGACGCTTGCTTCTAGAAGATTATCACTTGAACCGCCCTTCGGTTTTCGATTCAAGTGATCGTTGCTTGCTTTACTTTTTGCATCTTATTCTTTTGCCCCTAATTTTTGCCTAGGACATGTCCTAGCGGGGATAATTTTGCCTTTGTTTTGTCTAGTACCCTTGTACTGGCGGGCTTTTCGTTTTGCCCTAACTTTTGCCTAGGATGCCCTTTTTGGGTTTTCATCCTAGCGGGCTGATGCAAGCAACGTCTTCAAGCATAATACTTCTTTACCACGTCAGCGTTGACTGGGTATCGAAGTTCTTCTCCGTCCATGTCTGTGAGAATCAAAGCTCCTCTGGAGAAGGCTCGCTTCACTACGTATGGTCCTTCGTAATTTGGGGCCCACTTTCCGATTTTGTCCTTTTGAGCTGGTAGCAATTTCTTCATCACCAGCTCTCCCTCATGGTAGATTCGAGGATGGACTTTCTTGTCAAAAGCCTTTTTGATCTTCCTTTGGTAGGCTTGACCATGGCATATGGCGTTCAGTCGTTTTTCTTCGATAAGGTTCAATTGGTCGTATCGACTTTGAACCCATTCTGCCTCGGAAAGTTTTGCTTCCATGATTACTCTCAGAGAAGGTATCTCGACTTCAACCGGCAGAACTGCCTCCATTCCATAAACAAGGGAGAATGGAGTAGCTCCTGTGGATGTACGTACTGAAGTCCTATAACCATGGAGAGCGAAGGGTAGCATCTCATGCCAGTCTTTGAATGAGACAACCATCTTTTGTACTATCTTCTTGATATTCTTATTGGCTGCCTCGACTGCCCCATTCATCTTTGGTCGATATGGGGAAGAGTTGTGGTGCTGAATTTTGAACTCTTTGCACAATTCTTCCACCATCTTATTATTCAAATTGGATCCATTATCAGTGATGATTTTGTCGGGAATACCGTATCTGCATATGATATTCTTTCTGATGAAGGATGTTACCACCTTTCGGGTCACATGAGCATACGATGCCGCTTCTACCCATTTGGTGAAATAGTCAATGGCTACAAGAATGAACCTATGTCCATTAGATGCCTTTGGCTCGATGGGTCCAATAACATCCATGCCCCACATTGCGAATGGCCATGGTGAAGCCAACACATTGAGTGGCGTTGGTGGGATATGAATGTTGTCGGCGTATGCTTGACACTTGTGGCATTTCTGGACGTATTGGTAACAATCCCTTTCAATGGTCGACCAATAATATCCTGCTCTGAGGATTTTCTTAGCCATTGCAGGCCCGGGAATATGGGTACCGAAAACCCCCTCATGTATTTCTTTGATTACATTTTGAGCTTCGACTTGGTCTATGCACCTCAACAAGACCGAGTCATAATTCTTTTTGTAGAGGGTTTCTCCAATCAACAGAAATCCCATGGCCCTTCTTCGGATATGCTTTTTATCATTATCGCTAGCCATATCAGGATATTCCCCTTTTGACAGATATTGTTTGATGTCATGGAACCATGGATGATCGTCAACAGCTTCATCTATCAGTAGGCAGAACGCTTGCTTATCGTGCCGCCGGATATTGATGATGGGCATTTCATGCTCCTTATCCAAGGCGAACATCGATGATAGTGTAGCAAGGGCGTCAGCGAACTGATTTTCCTCCCTTGGGATATATTCAAAGACGACAGTTTGAAAGAATTGTATCAGGTCTTTGATATGCTCAACATATGGTATCAGCTTAGGATTTCGGACTTCCCATTCACCTCGCAGTTGGTGGATGACTAAAGCCGAATCTCCAAATACTTTGAGCTTTAGGATACCATTGTTGATTGCTGCTTGGATTCCTAACGCGCAAGCCTCGTATTCGGCCATGTTATTTGTACAGTCGAAGTTGAGTCTTGCCGTTAAGGGGATATGCTTTCCTTGCGGGGAGATTAATACTGTTCCAATCCCCTGTCCAAGCATGTTGGAGGCTCCATCGAAATACATGGTCCATGTATCATCCTTAGGATCTTTATGTTGTAAATACATTATATCCTCATCGGGGAAATCATCCTGAAGGGATTGATAGTCATTGGTCGGCCCGTGTGCTAGGTAATCAGCTAGGGTGCTACCCTTGATGGCCTTTTGTGTGACATGTATGATGTCAAATTCTGATAATTGCACTTGCCATCGGGCAATCTTCCCAGTGATTATCGGTTTGTCGAACACGTACTTAATTGGGTCCATTTTGGAAACCAACCAAGTGGTATGCCTAATCATATACTGCCTGAGCCGTTGTGTTGCCCATGCTAACGCACAGCACGTCTTTTCTAGTGGCGTGTAGCGGGTTTCATAATCAAGGAACTTTTTGCTCAGGTAGTAGATGGCTTGTTCTTTCTTCTTTGTTTCATCTTGTTGTCCTAGCACAGCTCCCATGGACTCATCAAGCACCGTTAGATAGAGGATTAATGGTCTTCCCTTGACAGGTGGCACCAACACTGGTGGATTGGCCAAGCACTGTTTGACCTTATCGAAAGCTTGTTGACAATTCTCATTCCAAACTTCGGAATGATTTTTGCGCAACAGCTTGAATATTGGTTTGCACGTGTCAGTTAACTGTGCGATGAACCTTGCGACGTAGTTCACCCTGCCGAGGAATCCTCTAATTTCTTTCTCAGTTTTAGGAGGAGGCATTTCCATTATTGCCTTTACTTTATCGGGGTCCACCTCTATGCCTTTTTCACTGACGATGAACCCGAGAAGCTTACCCGACTGAACTCCGAAAGTACACTTAGCCGGGTTTAGCTTAAGCTGATACTTACGAAGCCGATTGAATAATTTTCTCAAATATTGGATGTGGTCCATCTCGTCTTTTGACTTTGCGATCATGTCATCCACGTATACTTCAATTTCTTTGTGGATCATATCGTGGAATAGCGTCACCATCGCTCGTTAGTAGGTGGCACCCGCATTTTTAAGTCCAAAAGGCATCACCCTGTAGCAGAAAGTGCCCCAGGGTGTGATGAAAGAAGTTTTCTCGCGGTCTTCTATATTCATCTTGATTTGATTATACCCCGAGTATCCATCCATAAAGGAATAGAGTGTGTTTGTGGCGGTGTGATCCACAAGTGTATCGATGTGGGGCAAGGGAAAATCGTCCTTTGGACTGGCACGATTCAAATCCCTATAATCAACACACACTCTAACCTTCCCATTCTTTTTGATGACTGGCACAATGTTAGCCAGCCATTCGGGATACTGGGATACAACCAAGAATCCCGCGTCCAATTGTTTTTCTACCTCCTCCTTAATCTTTAAGGACCATTCGGGCTTGATTCGTCGAAGCTTTTGCTTAATGGGTCGAAACCCCTCTTTTAAGGGAAACTTGTGTTCGACGATGTTGGAGTCCAAACCAGGCATATCATGGTACGACCATGCAAATACGTCCTTGTATTCCCTCAACAATTGAATCAATTGCGTTTTTATTCCATCACTGATACGGGTCCCAATGTTGACCTCTTTCAATTCTTGACCCTGCCCCAAATTAACGGTCTCCAATTCTTCTTGATTCGGTTGGAGTAGACGAGCTTCTTGATCTAGCAGTCTTTGCAGATCCGGAGAGATGGTCTCCTCATCACTGTCCAACTCAACCCATTCACCCTCGGCTTTCGGATCCCGGTCAGAGCGAGCAATCACAGACATAATTATTTATTGGTTCTGTTTAGGTTTAGAGTTTATTAATATTAATGAGAGAGAGAATAGAACAAAATGAGAGAATAATGTGTGAAAAATGCCTCTTTATTGATATATGTATGTAAAACTGTACAAAACCCTTTATTTACATGAAAAGGTCCTCATGATCTCGGGTACTGATCATGAGTCCCTAAAAGAAAAAATGTGGAGGGGCCCTATCATGGCTTGCCCTTCTCTCTACTCCTGCTGCGGTAGAGGATTCTTGCTCACGTCGGGCGCCGTCGAATCGAAAGTGACCCACCCAGCATCGATAAGGTCTTGGACCTTATACTTGAGAGCTCGGCAATTCTCCGTTGAATGCCCCGGTGCCCCCGAATGGTATAGACATTTGTCTTGTGGATTGTACCAATCGGGGTAAGGTGGATTCACTTTCTTCGGTGGAATGTAAGCTATAAGACGCGCCTCCACTAGCTTCGGCAGGAGATCGCTATAAGTGGTCGGAAGTTTATCAAACTTCTTCACAGAGTTGTTTTGCGATTTGCCTGACTTCGAAGCGGAAGAAGACGGAGAAATGGTTACAGCGTTGACTCCTCCTTCTTTCTTCTTCCCGAAAGCCTTCTTAGCTTCATATGGTTGGGAAGGCTTAACCAGCTTCCCACTTTTAAGTCCTTGTTCCACCCTTTCTCCAATGGTGATGATGTCCGAGAAGAGTGTCGTTGTGTTCCCTATCATTTTATCGTAATAGGGACCAGTCAACGAGTTGATGAATAAGGACACCGTCTCCTTATCCGACAGAGGGGGCTCTATCTGTGCCGCCAACTCCCTCCAACGTTGGGCGTACGCCTTGAAGGATTCATCGTTCTTTTTACTCAAGGCTTGAAGATCAGACCTATCGGGTGTTAGGTCGATGTTGTATTTATAGCGCTTGAGAAAGGCGTCGGCCAACTGTCTCCATGTATGTACTAGATTTCCATCTAGCTGCATATACCAGTTGAGTGCAGTTTCAGCTAAGCTCTCTTGAAAGCAGTGGATCAAGAGCTTTTCATTTGTGGCATATGCGGCCATCTTGCGACAGTACATGGTGAGATGACTTTTGGGGCAAGTCGATCCCACGTACTTTGGGAAATCCGGCACTTTAAATTTAGGAGGGAATTGGATGTCCCTCACTAAACACATGTCGGCGGCATCCTTGATGTCAAAATCATGCCCCTCCATAGCCCTTAGCCGATCCTCGAGGGCGTGGAATTGTTCCTTTGATACTTCGGGCTCTTTGATCATAATTCCAGCCCCAAGGGGTACAGCGTGTGGAGGATCTTTTTCATGCTCTTCCTCCTCTCCCTCATGATGGGACCCATGATCACTGTGATGAGATCCATGGATGTTGTGATGACGCATGAGTTCCATCATTTGCGCCATTTGGTCTTTAAGTTGTGAAAGCTTGGTTGTGAGCTTTTTGTTTTGCTCCTCCAATGCTTCCATTTTCTTGATCTTCTTTGCGCGTGTGAGGACAGAGAGATGACCAGCCACTTTCTAAAAATGAATATTTAATCTAATTAATTTATGGAATGAATACGCTCTTGACATGAGCTTGATAACCCTCCATTTTTAAGGCGCTGCCTTTTTAAAACAGAGTGTTACCACCCTCCTTGACTTACGATCTCTCCTCAACGGAGAATCTCGATAATTATGGGTCACTTTTACTCATGTAAAGAGGTATTGGTGAACCTAAAATGCATGGCTTATGAGGATGCATGATATCTTTATTGGTAATGATGCACATGCTCCTCACTTTTATTATATTTTCACACATGGTCTTTCCTCTCATGTCATGTTTTTTTTCATGCATGGGGATTATTCTTTAGACCTTATCACGAGGTTATTTATTAATGCACAAACAATTGCACATAAGCATTTACACAAACAATTCACTCATCCACGAACAGTCACGAGCGAATCACGAGGTAGGGGTCTCCTGCAGAAAAGTGCATATTCAAGGAGGATCTAACTGTTCTCACTTGGTCAAAGGCCCCCAAGGTGCCCCCATTATAGGGACCCAATTCCTCTCGTCGTAAGTCGATGGAAAGTTCCAACGCACTGTCGGACTCAAGTTCATGGTTATCACCTTGAGTGATGTTTTTCCGACAACGGTCTCGTAGGCTCCTATAGACCCATTCAACCGGCCGTACTAACATCCACTCCCTATGGATTACCACTCATGCCCCCGGGTATAGAGGGAACTGTTGTGTGCAAAGGTTTGTGTGCAATTTTTATTTCAAACAATTGCGGAATTTAAACATTCAACAGTTATTTAAAGCCATATAATAAATCATGTTATCATACAAGCAAGGGGTAATGAAGTAATTTTAACTATTATTTGTTAAAAATAATCTGTCACTAAATGGGACTGACTCTCGAGGCTTCCCCAGTGGAGTCGCCATCTGTCGCCACCGGCCCGAAACGGGCTTTCGGCATTCGCGAAGGATGGTTGGACTCTTTTATTTGTTTAAAAAATATGGTTTGCTAGAATGACTTATTCTCAAACTGAGACCTCGTCAAACGAGCAATTTTATTAAAATGATTCACCAATCCATATTAATCCCAAGCGGGACCCTCCATGGATTAGTGGTTTTCGCAAAAGGAGGGGTTCATGGAGTCGCCACCAATGTTTTACTCAAAACATTGGAAAAAGGGATAAGGCAATTGATTTTATAAATCAACTTTGGCCATTACAACCAGAGTTGGGTAAGGGAGTCGGTTACGCGTGGGGAAGGTGTTAGCACCCCACAGCGCCCCTTTTGGGTTCCCTATGACAGATTGTTTCTAAAATAATAGCGCAAAAATTACTAAATTACCCCTATTTATTATAAGCAATTATAACTTAACTATCTACATGATGACAGTTAAATATGCACACAGAAAGCAGTAAAAGGAAGGATTTAAGAAGAAACCTCTTGAAGCGTGCTTTTATATATTGAGTAAAACTGGGAAGCTTTTTGGCGTTCCCTCGCTCTACAAGCTCGCTCGCTCTCTCCTATAAAATTTTGACTATGGAAATCCGGAGGATTTCCCTTCGACTAGGTTCGAATCTCCAAGCTAAGTGCTCGGAATTCCAGAACTTCGTCGGATCGACTCCCAGAGAGATTTCTAGGGCAGAACACTGCTCAAAAACCCCAGAATACTCAAGGAGGGAGTCAAAACTGAGTGTGAAAGTGTGGAATGACGTCCAATTGACGTCATATTTATAGGGAATAGGCGCAATACGGCCTACAGGAGCAATACGGCCGTATTGAAATTTTTGAACTTCAATACGGTCGTATTGAGTTCAATACGGCCGTATTGAAATTCAGAAATTTCAATGCGCCCGTATTGAGTTCACTGTGACTGTATTGAAGCTTCAATACGGCCGTATTGATTTCAGTACGGCCGTATTGAAGTTTCAGAAACTTCAATACGCCGTATTGAGTTCACTGCGGCCGTATTGAAGCTTCAATACGGCCGTATTAAGTTCAGTACGACCGTATTGGGCTTCATTCCCTCCACTTCCTTATTTTGAGCTATTCTAAGACCTCTAGACCTACAGAGAACCCTCCTAGGGCCTTCCAGGAGTCCTTCTGGCTGATCTTCCTTCAGTCTTCGAGAGTCTTCAAGCTTTATTTCCGACCCGGACAATTTTAGGGGTCTACAAGGATCCAAAGAAAGTGTCCCCTAGGGAACACATCTCAAGTAACCTAGGCAAAAGCTAGGACATCAAAGCAGCGTTCTGAGTTGAAAACCGAAAGGCGGCTCAGGGAATCATCTAAACAAAGCACACCCCCAGGTCATCACTCCACTTTCCAAAAAGGCTAAAACACAATGATAACTTCCTTGTAGCGAATACATTTTGTTTCATAACCCTAAACACCAAAGCCTACCTTGGCTAGCCATTCTTCTAAAATCCCCTTTTGAGAAAACCCCTTCTAACAACCCTTTTAAAAATAATAATAATAAAATAATAATAATAATAATAATAATAATAATAAATACAAACATCCCTTCTTTCTTTTCTCTTAACCCTTATGGCATTAAAATGGTACCGAAAAAATACACGGAATATGCACAGTGAATACTCACAGAGGGAAGGCCGAGATGTCCTCAAATAGAGGTTAAAGACTCTTGACTACACATCGACTAGATAATCAAGGAGCCACTGAAACCTTGAGTTCAAAAGAACATATCCCGGCGATAATCACAAATGACATGGTTAAACAGGAATCGTCAACATTAACCTTAACGCGCACAGGTTAATTTCCCAACAAAAAAATTGAATTGCATGTTTAGGAACAAATACATGAGCATAAACTGCATCGCATGCATATGAGGTAGGGGCATATGGAAGGGCGTTACACAAAAAAAATGGAATAAATAAAAGAATCATTCCTGTCTTGCATTTTCTTTGCATGCATGCATCCATGCATTCTACTTGCTATGGGTCAAGAAGAGTCATCAGGACAAAGCACTCGTAAAAGCTCAAAAGCCAAGCATGAGTTGAAACGGTGACAAACAAAAACCCCAAGTGATTCTATGTGCCCACTAAGCAAAGACACATCAATAGTGGAATAGAATGGAATCAACCAAGCAAGCAACTATAAGCATGAAGAGGCCACCACGCCTTACTTCTTCACCAAATGAAAGATGATCCAAGAGAATGCCAGACTAGGAATGGTTTCCTCACCAAAGCCAGGAGTGGCTTCCGAAATAATACTCATTAATAAAGATTCAGCAAATAACATCATCATGGGATGGGATCCCTCCACCAATGATGACAACAAAAGATAAAATAGAAAAAGGCAAGCTTCGTACATGTTGAAAAAGCCAAAGCCTTTAAGAAAAAATAGCAGAAAAAGGCAAGCTTCAAATATCAAAAAGCCGAAGCTAAACAAAAATGAAATTCAGAAAAAAGAAACCTACCACAAGCAAGCGCCTGGAGAGGCATCACAATACTTACACAACAGGGGCAACACCAAAATTCCCGTCACCCATCCACTTTGCCCACCAACACAGGGGCACATCAAACATCTCCTGCCCATCCACCTAGGGGCAGTCTTTCATCCCACAACACCAACAATAAAAGCCAAAAAGGAAACACAAATTCCAATTGACAACATCTGAACAAAAGACAAAAGCAGCCCAAATTAGAGGCATCACGACACACCTCCTGCCCAACATCCTTGGGGCAATATCTACCAAAATCCAAGCAAACCAATGAGGGCACCGACAGTTTCCTCAAAATACAACAAAGGTCTGGAGAGACTGTACTCGCATCCCAACCGGTATACAACAAAGCCATGAGGGAAAGGTCTGGAGAGACTATACTCAAATCCCAATCCGGTATACGACAAAGCCGTGAGGGAAAGGTCTGGAGAGACTATACTCAAATCCCAATCCGGTATACGACAAAGCCGTGAGGGAAAGGTCTGGAGAGACTGTACTCGCATCCCAATCCGGTATACGACAAAGCCGTGAGGGAAAGGTCTGGAGAGACTGTACTCGCATCCCAATCCGGTATACGACAAAGCCGTGAGGGAAAGGTCTGGAGAGACTGTACTCGCATCCTAATCCGGTATACGACAAAGCCGTGAGGGAAAGGTCTGGAGAGACTGTACTCGCATCCCAATCCGGTATACGACAAAGCCGTGAGGGAAAGGTCTGGAGAGACTATACTCGCATCCCAATCTGGTATACGACAAAGCTGTGAGAGAAAGGTCTAGAGAGACTGTACTCGCATCCCAATCCGGTATACGACAAAGTCGTGAGGGAAAGGTCTGGAGAGACTGTACTCGCATCCCAATCCGGTATACGACAAAGCCGTGAGGGAAAGGTCTGGAGAGACTGTACTCGCATCCCAATCCGGTATACGACAAAGCCGTGAGGGAAAGGTCTGGAGAGACTGTACTCCCATCTCAATCCGGTATACGACAAAGCCGTGAGGGAAAGGTCTGGAGAGACTGTACTCGCATCCCAATCCGGTATACGAAAAAGCCGTGAGGGAAAGGTCTGGAGAGACTGTAGTCATCTCCCAATCTGGTATACGACAAAGCCATGAAGGAAGCTGAGCTACGAAAAGACTCCCTCTTCAACAAGCTATAAATAAAAGAACGCACTATCACAAGAGACACAATGGAGCATATACTTGAAGATCGAAGATCAGGTGTACAGTTTGTTAGCCTTGTTACCCAATAGAGTATGCAACCGACAATCAACTACTCTAAAGGGCGAGGACACGAGCGAATACACCTATCCAAGAGAAGGAACGTAGAAGCGCCAACACCAAAGAGACGAGGAGGAGACCCGGACGAAATGTCTACGTCTTTACTTGCCTTTGGAAAAGAAACACATAGCTACTCCAAAGGACAAGTAAAGAGGGGCAGCTGTAGATACCCAATTTCGTCCGGGGGGCACACAAACAAAGAAATGGACCTCCATTACGAAGGGAAGGGGCTTCCGAAGTAGGAAAACAACAAGACAAGACATCAGAAGGCCTAAAGGCCAAATAAGGTGGTTTCAGTAACCCGGAACGGGCCGTTCCAAAATCGGAACGGGCCGTTCTAACATCGGAACGGGCCGTTCTGAACCCCGGAACGGGCCGTTCCAACGTAACTGAAATCAACTAAATATTTTGGGTGGAACGGGCCGTTCCAATACCAGAACGGGCCGTTCCAAACAAGGCAAATCTGGAACGGGCCGTTCAAGAAAAGGCAAATTTGTGTTACTTTCTACACTGGAACGGGCCATTCCGTTTTCAGAACGGGCCGTTCTAGGGTACGAAATTTACACATAATAATTGGGCCAGAACGGGCCGTTCCGAAATTGGAACAGGCCGTTCTGGCCCACTACTGATCCCTATAAATTGAAGTCTTGGGCACAGTTTTCCAGGCGGCCAGAGAAATTTCGAATAAAACTCCTTTGAGCACGAAAATTCTCTATCTCTCTCCCTTCTATTTTATTTTTTGAGATTTGTGTCGCATCTCTATATTCTCTCTCCCTCCTATTGTATTTCTTGAGATTTGTGAGGCATACTGTAGTGTGAAAGGTCGCTGCAAAGCACCTTTTTCATATTTGAAGATTCAATAAAGCTTGTTCAAGAGGTATTTCAGCTAATCTTCTTCTCTTCCTTTTATTTCTTATCTTTATCTTCTTTTTTTGTTATAATAAACATCATAATGTAGATATTTTAGGGTTAATCGCTTCATTTATATTTTAAGCATGTAAATAAATATTAATAAAGGGGATTCAATATTTAATTTATTAATTTTTATAATGTTAACTTCATCATAGGGTACCAATTGAGGGCGCTGTAGGGGTGCTTAATACCTTCCCTACACGAAATCGACCCCCGAACCCAATTCTGGTTATCAAGGCCATAGTTGGATCTTTAAAAAAGCTTTTCTTTTTCCAATGTTTTGAGTAAAATATTGGTGGCAACTCCATGAACCTATTTTCAAAAACCATTAATTAAGGATTAGTTTGGTGTCCGGGCATTCCTTAATTAATGAGACTTTTAAAAGGATGTCTAAACCATACGTCGCGAGATCGGAAATTTTCGGGTTGCGACAAGGCCCTCTATGATGCTCCAAGGATGGTCCTCCATCATCATTGACGGATCCAGAAAATTTAAATAGTGGGAGCAATATCTAGTGTTAAAAATTTTACATAATTTTTAAATATATAAATATATATTATAATTATTTTTTACAAGCTTTTATATCTACGATTACGATTAAGGATGAAAATAAATTAGGTCAAACTAGGCTATATTACAATTTAATAGGTTTGAATCTAACTTTTTTTAAAAATACATGTTCTAAAAATGACTTATTTATCTGTTATAGACATCTTTTTAAAAATATTTGGTTAGAAATACAATCCTAAAGACCTACTTTATAATAATTTTACACTAATAAAAATATAAAAAATAAATATATTAAATTGTATAAAATTAAGTTTAATTTTTTTATTATATAAATATGTTTTTAATATTTAATATAAATTTTTAGATGATAATTTATTTTAAAATATATTTTATAATAAAAATTCTAAATAGAACAAAAATCATTCAATCTTTTCTATTTTGATTTTTTTTAATCAATATATACAATCTTACAATCTTTACTATTTTGATTTTTTTTAATCTACGTATAATATATATAGAAAGTATAAAAAGTAAACATGCATGTTATAAACTTTATTTTATCAAAAATTAATTTTTTTAATATATTACATTATATATGTGAACATTAATATATATATATATATATATATATATATATACATGTATTATGACTAAAATTTTTTAAAAATGATTTTTATTAGAGTATTTTTTTTATCACATACAAAAATCTTCTTTAGAAAGTTTGATAAATATTAAATAAATGAATATTTTTTTTGAATTTATATTTTATACATATAATAATTTAAATTTATTTATTTATTTTATTAAAGTATAATTTTTTTAAATATATTATTTTTTAAGATAAAAAAAATATGTATGAGTAAAATTGTTGCCCCCACTATCATACATGTACATCCGTCCCTGTCCATCATCCCCTCCTTCTTGAGAAGGATTTGACCTCAAATTTTTAAGCTCATCCATGCCATTGGTCCCTTGAAAGATGTGAGACCACAATTAGGGAAATAAACTACTAAATTTTCCTACTCAATCCTTAAGTACATGATTTATTAGATGAATGAGAGTGCTAGGGTATTGGGGAGGCCCAAAAAAGGCATCACCAACCATGCATATAAGAAAATTTTGAAAAATTGAATGGCCCCATGCAAGACATCCATCAAATCATCTAGCTTAGGGATTGGGTGCCTATATTTTATTTATTGATGGCTTTCTAAAATTGGTGCACATCCTCCAATGCCATCTTTCTTTGGCACCAAAAGAATGAGGATGACACAAGGATTAAGGTTCTCTTGAACCTAGCCCTTCCTTCTCTCCAAAGGAAAAGCTCTTTTCTTTTCTTTTGTTTTTGTTTTTGTTTTTGCTTTTCTCCTCTTCGTCTTTCTTGGCTTTCAATTTGAGTTGGTCCTCATTCACTTGAGAGGTTGATAGAGGAAACCACACAAATTTCTTACCCAAGTGTTGGAAACTTATTTTATTTGTGAGGCCATCATGGATTGTTTTCTTGTCAAATTTCCATGGCCTCCCAAGCAAGACATGACTAGCCTCCAATGGCACTATGTCACACAAAAATTCTTCTTTATATTTGCCAATGAAGATTGGTATGCTTGCTTGTTGGCTAACTACAATACCTCTTTCCTCATTGATCCATTGCATTTTATAAGGTTTCGGATGAGGTTTTGTAGTTAAGGCTAGCTTATCAACCAATCTAGTACTACAACAGTTGGAAGTAGACCCACTATCTACAATGAGAGAACAAGTTTTTTCTAGAAC
The DNA here is from genome assembly GCF_000230855.2 of Cajanus cajan. NCBI lineage: Eukaryota > Viridiplantae > Streptophyta > Magnoliopsida > Fabales > Fabaceae > Cajanus > Cajanus cajan. Next base: position 38,139,975 of record NC_138525.1, read on the forward strand.
CTTGCATCTTGTGTGAAATAAGTTCTCTCTTTGAGATTGGTCAATTTCACTAGATTGATTGCTAAGGAGTCTTCTAACCAATAATAAGTCTCCTTCACAAGGTAAGATTTCTTCCTCGGAATCTATGGCTTCATCTTTACTACTAGAGGAATATGAAGTAGCTTCATCAAGGCTACTATAGTGATCTTGGACTTTTAAAATCATGGTTTTCTTTGTAGGACATTGAGAAGAAATATGTCCTCTTCCAAGACACTTGAAGCACTTAATTTCACTTGACGTAGATTCTTTGGAAGGTGCTTTGAGAGACGATTTTTCTTTTTCTTTTTCTTTTTCTTCCTTAAAATAAGGTTGGAAAGAGTGGCCCTCCTTCTTAAAACTCTTGGAATAAGAGGAAGTGGAGTCTTTTTGAAAAGTTTTTCTTTTAAGTTGATGCTCCACTCTTGAATAAAGTTGAATAAGTTCATTTACATCTCTATAAGGAAAAAGTTCAACTTTGTCTCTTATTTCAAGATTAAGACCACTTTGAAATCTAGAAATGGTGGTCCTCTCTTCTTCCCTTATTCCAGCCCTCATCATAAGTAACTCCATTTGTTGCCTATATTCCTCCACACTTGAGGACCCTTGTTTCAACCTTTGAAGCTTATCCATAAGCTCAAGGGCATAGTATGGGGGAATATTGATGGAGGACCATCCTTGAAGACACATGTGGGCCCCATCACTAGGTCCATGGCTAGGAGGGTCGAAGAGGAGGAGGGTGTTCACACACCTAGGGATACTCTCCTCATGATCATAGAGTATTAGTACTCTCCTAAGCCTCATTAGTATAGGGTTTATTTTAGTTGCCAATTTTACCCTTGTATTTAGGGGTATTTTAGTCATAGGATTTATTTTCCTTGTATTTCCCATTTTACCCTTGTATTATGGGGTGCTTTAGATGATTAGGGTTTTTATTTTGGGCTAGGGTATTCCATTAGGAGGTGACGCCTATTTTGGTGGTTTTTGGATCTATTTTTTGGTGTTAGAAAGGCTTAGGCCCAAGTGGAGGGCAAAGGTTGCATGGACTTATCATGCACCTAGTTGTAGCCAATCTAACCCCTTAGATTCCATCCTTGGCCACCAAGTAGCATCTAGGGTTCATTTGGCATTGCATTTGGAGTGCATTTGCCTTGTGAATTTCGGCCATGCATTGCTCCAAATGCAACCCTAGATGCCTCCCCTCCTATAAATACCCAACACCCCACCACTTGTAAATACTTTGGATTATATGAATTTGAGAGAGCATTTTTGCCTCAAATCCTTTCCTTAGTCCCTAGGTTAGTTCGGCTAGCCTCCTCCTATCTCCACCCTTGGAGAGTAGGAAACCTAGAGTGGCCTCCACCTACCTTGGAGTGAGCCAACTTTGAGCACCCAAACACCTCCACCCTAAGTGCTTCCGCCCAAACACCATCATCTCACCATATATCCTCCTTTTGTCCACCTTGTTGAACCTAGATCAAGGGCAAGGCTTCCTCTCCTTCATCTCTACGACATTCCATGGAGAAGGAACCCATCAAGTGGTATCAAGAGCCAAGGTTCTACAAGGGTAACATCTAATCCTTTTGAGTCTCTTTGAGTCTTTTTGAGTCTTTTTGCTTTCGGTCACTTCCCTTCTCCTTGCTTTCTTTGTGTGGCCGAATAGCTTTAGGGTTCACACCTTGTCCTTGTGAGCCTTTCCTTGCCATTTTAGGTTTCCATGTTTTAGGGTTGCCATGCTTTTCATTTTTCTTGAGTCTCATATGAAAATGCCATAAACATGCTTTTTGATTTTTGAATCCACCTAAGTTTTGTCTTGTATGTTTCCTATAATTTTTCAACAAAATTTCCATGTATGTACCCAAACACTTTGCATGATTACATGATCAAAATATATACCATCTTGCATGATAGTGGGCGTGACATTTAGTAGCTTTTTAGAGGTCATTCATGCATGCTAAATAGTCCTAGCATGTTCCTTGTAATTTGAGTTTCCATGTGTGAAATACTTTCTTGCACATGCATTGCCGCCCCACCTCCTTGCATTTCTCACTTGATTAGTCTATTGTATGCCTAAAGAAACCCTAAAAGAATATAAGAGGTGTGCTGAATTTTTGTGCAAAATTATTTGTCCAAAATAGTACAAAACCAATTCCACTAAAAAGATTCCCTTTGGACCTCTAATTTCACGCCACTTGTCATCACCTCCTCTCCTAAAAGTTTAACCTAATTTTTGACCATCCACAAGTGCAAAACCTAAGCAACAATTGGGCTTAATTTAACAAAAAATTTCGGACCCAAGACATATAAAAGAAAGAATGCCGTGAGCAACAAAGAAAAAGACTAGAACAAAAAAAAAAAAAAAAAATTCTTGGACCAAAAAGGACTTGTTGCTAGACTTGTGGACTTGGACAATTACCTATGCATTTGGGAGTTGGACTTATGACATTTTGACCTTAATTTGGGACCTTAGCTTTGGCTGGACCGAAACATATAAAGGACTTAATCAAGTGAGCTTAAACACTTATTCATTCTAGTGCTTTTCTAGGATTATTCTCTTTGAGTGCTTCCTTTCTTTGATTGAGTCTTAATTTTTTTGCTTGTCTTTCTTGGCCTCTTTTGTTTTGTCATCTTAAATTCTCTTTGAGTTTAGCCTTTCTTAATTGTGCTTTTCAGTTTTTATTTCTTGGACTCTTGCTTTGGGTTGGTTTTAATTTCATTGTAGGTCAAAACCCACTCTAGTCATTTTTTTCACACCTTTGGTGGATTTGAGTGGAGGGGTGAACCGAATCCAAGCCTAGCCTTTGGAGGGACTTACACCACACATAAAGGAGTGAACAAACACTTGGAGAGGTCTAACACGTTTGTTCATTGTGAAGGAACCCAAGTGGAGGAGTTTGAAGACTTAAATTCTTGTTTTGCATAATTTTTGCTTGAAATTTTCTATTTTCGGCCTCTTTGTTTTTGGCCTTGGTTTCATTCTTTTGGTTTGTAATTTGGCCATTTCTAAACCTCTTCAACTTGGTTTTAGTTCGTGTAGTTGAAGGTGATTTGAAAACCTTCACCTAGGACCTCGACTAGAACATATTTTAAGTGCTTTCCTTTTGCATGTTTTAAAGCTTTTAGTAGTATAATTGCTTAGGACTTTATCTTTGTGCAATTACGTTTAGAAGGCTTGTTTTGCCTACTAGGGGTAACGTGCACACACTCACCTTTAATTGTGCCAATTCGTTTTTGTAAAAAAAGTAGAAAAGGCTTAGTGGTTTTTACTTGATAGGGCTTGGTTATTAAGTGATTCATTGTAGTCCACCTCCCCTTGAAAGTTCACTTTGTGCACTTAGGCCTTTCCTACCTATCTTGCACCTTGAAAACCTTTAATTTGTGAAAACCTTTTATCACTCACTCTTTGTGAAAACCATTTTCAATCCCTTTTTGAAAAACAATTTGTGTAAACCTTTTTCTTGATCAAAGATGAGTGATCATTCTAGTGTCCATGGTCATAATTCTCGTAGCACTAGGTCTAGTGTTAGGGATGAACTTAGGGAATTGAAAGAGTACCTAAGAAAAAAAGAAGAGGAAAATATAAAAAGAGAAGAAGAATTAAGAAGAAAAGAAAAAGAGTTGGAAAAGAATAATGATGAAATAAAAAGATTGCTAGAAAGATTAGTTGTGGGAGGAGAGGCTAGTGGTTCAAGACCAAAAGTCACTTCTCCTCAACCCTCAAGAGGAAAAGGGCATATGTATGCAAGTGCTCATGAGGAGGAAGGGCATCATACCCAACCTCCAAGTGATCTCTTCTTTAGTAGTCATCACAATGATGATTACTATCAAAGGCCCCCAAGGCATCATAGAAATAGGGAGTCTTCCAATAGGGAACCTAACATCAATCTTCCCTCATTTCATGGCAAAGATAATGTTGAAACTTATCTAGATTGGGAAATGAAAGTGGAGCAACTTTTCTCTTGCCATGGAATAAGTGAGGATAGAAAGGTTTCTTTAGCAACCCTTAGCTTCCAAGGGCATGCTATGTATTGGTGGACCTCCTTAGAAAAAGAAAAAAGAATAAACCATGAGCCTCCAATTCAATATTGGAATGAGCTCCGTAGTGCCTTAAGAAGGAGGCATATTCCTCCATTCTGTCGCCACCGGCCCGAAACGGGCTTACGGCATTCGCGAAGGATGGTTGGACTCTTTTATTTGTTTAAAAATATGGATTGCTAGAATGACTTATTCTCAAACTGAGACCTCGTCAAACGAGCAATTTTATTAAAAGGCTCACCAATCCATGTTAATCCCAAGCGGGACCCTCCATGGATTAGCGGTTTTCATAAAAAGGAAGGGTTCATGGAGTCGCCACCAATGTTTTACTCAAAACATTGGAAAAAGAGGTTTAAGGCAATCGATTCAAAAATCGACTTCGCCCATTACAACCAGAGTCGGGTAAGGAAGTCGGTTACGCGTGGGGAAGGTGTTAGCACCCCACAGCGCCCCTTTCGGGTTCCCTATGACAGATTATTTAAAAATAATAGTGCGAAATTACTAAATTACCCCTATTTATTCTAAGCAATTATAAATTAACTATCTACATGATGACAGTTTAAATATGTACACACAGAAAGCGGTAAAAGAAGGGACTTTAAAGAGATAAACCTTTGAAGCGTGCTTTCTTATATATTTTGACAGAAATTGGGAAGCGTTTTGGCGTTCCCTCCCTCTACAAGACCGCTCGCTCTCTCCTATAAAATTTTAACTATGGAAATCCGGAGGATTTCCCTTCGACTAGGTTCGAGACTCAAGCAAATGGCTCGTGACTCAAGAACTTCGTCGGATCAACTCTCCGAGTGATTTCTAGGCAGAGCACTGCTCAAAAAAACCCAGAATACTCAAGAAGAGGGTTAAAACTGTGTGTGAAAGTGTAGAATGACGTCCCATTGACGTCATATTTATAGGGATGAGGCTCAATACGGTCTCTGGGGGTCAATACGGTCCGTATTGAAGTTTTGAACTACAATACGGCCGTATTGAATTCAATACGGCCGTATTGAAGTTCAAAAAACCTCAATACGGCCGTATTGAAGTTCAGTGCAGCCGTATTGAAGTTCAGTGCAGCCGTATTGAATTCAATGCAGCCGTATTGAAGTTCAGAAACTTCAATACGGCCGTATTGAGTTCAGTGCGGCCGTATTGAAGTTCAAAATGTTCAATACGGCCGTACTGAACCTCTGGGAGGCCGTATTGGGCTTCATTCCTCCCACTTTTCTTATTTTAACTATCCTAAGACCTCTAGACCTATAGAGAACCCTCCTTGGGCCTTCTGGAAGTCTTTCTGGCTGATCTTCCTTCAGTCTTCGAGAGTCTTCAAGCTTTATTTCCGACCCGGACAATTTTAGGGGTCTACAGCTGCCCCCCCTTTACTTAGTCAAACGGCCTTTTAGTGTACCGGTTGATAAGTAAAGGAGTTGACCCAATTGTCCGGGGAATAAGGCCATCCTTCCGACTTGTAGTGTCTTCCGGTGGAAAATTGCTGAGTAGCCTCTCCAGGTTGAGTTTGCCCTCTCCAGGGTGAGTATTAGTCGTCGCCTCTCCAGGCTCATGCATACCTCCGTGTTCTTGACAACCTCGGGGTAGCGTTAGTTTTCCCTCTCCAGGGTATACCAACGTGTTCTTGACAACCTCGTGGTAGTTGCATACCTCCGTGTTCTTGACAACCTCGGGGTAGCGTGAGTTTTCCCTCTCCAGGCTATACCAACGTGTTCTTGACAACCTCGTGGTAGTTGCATACCTCCGTGTTCTTGACAACCTCGGGGTAGCGTGAGTTTTCCCTCTCCAGGGTATACCAACGTGTTCTTGACAACCTCGTGGTAGTTGCATACCTCCGTGTTCTTGACAACCTCGGGGTAGTGTGAGTTTTCCCTCTCCAGGGTATACCAACGTGTTCTTGACAACCTCGTGGTAGTTGCATACCTCCGTGTTCTTGACAACCTCGGGGTAGCGTGAGTTTTTCCTCTCCAGGGATTTGTGATGATTTTGTCTCCACAGTCCACGATGCTGTTTCGACGATTGTTTTTTTGATTTTTGTGCCACTGAGGGCTGGATAACGCAGGGATCCGTCTAGGGGATGTGCAGTCACTCATAGGTTCTTGTGTCCCAACTTTCCATTGCGTAGTTGGTACCCATTGAGGAATTTCTGTTTCCTTGGGGTGTAGACACGAAGATGCTCTTTCCAATGTGAGCGATGCCTTATGATTGGCTGACGTCCTTTTGACGGTGGTGGAGTATCCCGGTTATCCTTATTCGGGTGACTCTTTTTGATTTTCTGATTTTTGCTGCCTCTGTGTAGGCTGTTATCCGCTGGGGATTCTGGATGTTGATTTTTTGATTGACCTCTTCTGTTAGGCAAATCATCTTGATGTTTGATGTTTGGCTAAGAGCCGGATTCCACTTGGGGAATGATTATTGATCTTTTGATTTTTTCTCTTTTTGTAGGAATGCCTCTGTGTAGGTGACTGGGGATTTGAAGTTCTTATGTATCCCAGAGTATTATTTAGAAAGCCTCTTCAGGCTTAGCTTCACTCTTCGTTTGAGTTGGAAAGCTATCTTCCACTGAGGAAGTCTAAGTCCTTTGACTTGGATATTTTGTTTGGATCATGCTTCCGTTGGGGAATTTTGCTGATCTCGCTTTGATAGCTTTCACTGGGGAATTTGGCCCGTGAGTGGAAGCTGAGATATCTCTGGGGAGTATTATTTCGGCGAGCCTCTCCAGGCTCAATTATTTTGTGGGAGTATTATTTCGGCAAGCCTCTCCAGGCTCAATTATTCTGTGGGAGTATTATTTCGGCAAGCCTCTCCAGGCTCAGTTATTCTGTGGGAGTATTGTTTCGGCAAGCCTCTCCAGGCTCAGTTATTCTGCATGAGTATTGTTTCGGCAAGCCTCTCCAGGCTCAATTATTTTGAGAGAGTATTATTTCGGCAAGCCTCTCCAGGCTCAGTTATTCTGTACGAGGCGATTGATTTTCTAAATCTTTTGCCTTTTTTGTCGTTTTTGGCTTTTTCTGTATTTTTTGCCTTTTTTGTCATTTTTTTTTGGCTTTTTCTGTATTTTTGCCTTTTCTGTTGATTTGCGGCTTTTTCTGTTGACCGCTGCCATACACAAGCAATTTTTCCTATTTTCTATTTTATGCAATTGCCTCATGATAAGGTCTTTGAATGTGCAACTAATGTGTGTGATGCACAAATGCAAGTTTTATTATTTAATGTTTTTAGAAAAATGAATGGCTCTCCCTATCCTCCTTTTCTTGGAGGAATTTCTGTCATCGACGTGAGGGAATATTTTTGTGAGCCTTTTATGCAGGAGATTATGGATTTTATAGGAACCCCTCCAATTTTCTTTATTGACCGATTATTAAGGAATTTCATACAATTTTTAGAAATACCAATTTAGAGGCATAATCACATGGTCAAGAGAGAAAAGAAATGAATAGATATTTTATTGATATTCACAAGTGTTTTTTACAGAAAGATATACAGAAGGAATTTTCTGAAGAATGGCTGGCCAGGGTAGGCTATATACATTGGGCTTAACAATTATATCTGTAATTGTTGCTCTTTATATTCCCCTAATTGCTTCGGGTGAGATGACTGAGCCAGGAGCGTAGATGCTGCAAGACGCTTGCTTCTAGAAGATAATCACTTGAACCGCCTTTCGGTTTTCGATTCAAGTGACCGTTGCTTGCTTTGCTTTTACATCTTATTCTTTTGCCCCTAACTTTTGCCTAGGACGTATCCTAGCGGGGATAATTTTGCCTTTGTTTTGCCTAGTACCCTTGTACTGGTGGGCTTTTTATTTTGCCCTAACTTTTTCCTAGGACGCCCTTTTCGGGTTTTCATCCTAGCGGGCCTATGCAAGCAACGTCTTCAAGCATAGTACTTCTTTACCTCGTCAGCGTTGACTGGGTATCGAAGTTCTTTTCCATCCATGTCTGTGAGGATCAATGCTCCTCCTGAGAAGGCTCGTTTTTCCACGTATGGTCCTCCGTGATTTGGGGCATACTTTCCGATTTTGTCCTTTTGAGTTGGTAGCAATTTCTTCATTACCAACTCTCCCTCATGGTAGACTCGAGGGTGGACTTTCTTGTCAAAAGCCTTTTTTGATCTTCCTCTGATAGGCTTGACCATGGCATATGGCGTTCAGCCGTTTTTCTTCAATGAGGTTCAACTGGTCGTATCGGCTTTGAACCCATTCTACCTCGGAAAGTTTTGTTTCCATGATTACCCTTAGAGAAGGTATCTCGACTTTGATGGGTAGAACTGCCTCCATCCCATAAACGAGGGAGAATGGAGTAGCTCCTGTAGATGTATGTACTGAAGTCCTATAGCCATGAGGAGCGAAGGGTAACATCTCGTGCCAATCTTTAAATGAGACAACCATCTTTTGCACTATTTTCTTGATGTTCTTATTGGTTGCCTCGACTGCCCCATTCATCTTTGGCCGAAGAGTTATGGTGTTGGATCTTGAATTCTTGGCACAGTTCTTCCACCATTTTGTTGTTCAGATTAGATCCATTATCAGTGATGATTTATTTCTCCGTGCTTCCACTAGATTATCCTAAAATCTTTTGGGACAAGAGAGAAAAGAAAGGAAAGATATTTTTGTTCTGAAGTTTGTGTTTTAGAGAGGATTTATTTTTCAAAAATGGTTTTTGTAAGAATGGATGGCCAAGGTAGGCTTATGTGTTTAGGCTTGTTTGATTAAACACTTATGAAGTTAAAAAGTCGTGTTGTGATTCGACAACTTGGATAGCTTCCCTTGAACCTTTCTTTTTGAATTCGGTTCATGGTACCATCATGGATTTATTTTTGTTTTTTGATTGTCCTTATTTTTGCCTAAAACACCCTTTTGTGGCGTTTTAGCGGACCTTTGTTTTTGTTTATTTTTGTAACCCTAACTTTTGCCTAGGTCACCCTTTCGTGGGATTCCTAACGGGTCTTTTGCTCTTATTTTTGCGCAGTCCCCTTTTTGAGTTTCCCGAAAGGGGCTTTCGGCATTCGCGAAGGATGGTTGGACTCGTTTATTTGTTTTTAAAAATGTGGATTGCTAGAATGACTTATTCTCAAACTGAGACCTCGTCAAACGAGCAATTTTATTAAAAGGCTCACCAATCCATATTAATCCCAAGCGGGACCCTCCATGGATTAGTGGTTTTCATAAAAGGAGGGTTCGTGAAGTCGCCACCAATGTTTTACTCAAAACATTGGAAAAAGGGATAAGGCAATTGATTTAAAAATCAACTTTGGCCACTACAACCAGAGTTGGGTAAGGGAGTCGGTTACGCGTGGGGAAGGTGTTAGCACCCCACGGCGCCCCTTTCGGGTTCCCTATGACAGATTATTTTTAAAAGAACAGTATAAAATTACTAAATTACCCCTATTTATTCTAAGCAATTATAAATTGACTATCTACATGGTGACAGTTTAAGTATGCACACAGAAAGCAGTAAAAGGAAGGATTGAAGGGAAACCTCTTGAAGCGTGCTTTTATATATCGCAAAGAACTGGGAAGCGTTTTGGCGTTCCCTCGCTCTACAAGCCCGCTCCTCGCTCTCCTAGAACAAAATTTTGACTAAGGGAATCAAAAAGATTTCCCCTCGACTAGGTTCGATCCTCAAGCAAAATGGCTCGGGGCTCAAGAACTTCGTCGGATCAACTCTCCGAGTGATTTCTAGGGCAGAACACTGCTCAAAAACCCCAGAATACTCAAGGAGAGGGTTGAAACTATCTGAAAAAGTGTGGTTGGACGTCCAAATGACGTCATATTTATAGGGAATAGGCGCAATACGGCCTACAGGGCCAATACGGCCGTATTGAAATTTTTGAACTTCAATACGGTCGTATTGGAGTTCAATACGGTCGTATTGAAAGTCAGAAATTTCAATACGCCCGTATTGAGTTCGCAGCGGTCGTATTGAAGTGTCAATACGGTCGTACTGACTTCAGTACGGCCGTATTGAAGCTTCAATACGGCCGTATTAAGTTCAGTACGGCCGTATTGGGCTTTTTCCCTCCACTTCCTTATTTTTAGCTATTCTAAGACCTCTAGACCTACAGAGAACCCTCCTAGGGCTTTCCAGGAGTCCTTCTGGCTGATTATCCTTCAGTCTTCGAGAGTCTTCAAGCTTTATTTCCGACCCGGACAATTTTAGGGGTCTACAGCTGCCCCCCCTTTACTTAGTCGGACGGCCTTTTGGTGTATCGGCTGACAAGTAAAGGAGTTGACCCGATTGTCCGGGTATTGTGCCGACCTTCTGACTTGTAGCGTCTTCCGGTGGAAAAATGTTGAGTAGCCTCTCCAGGTGGGTGCATACCTCGGCGCTTTTGACATCCTCGGTAGCTGAGTTTACCTTCTCCAAGGTCAACTTCACTCGACGCTCGAGCTGGAAGTTGGACATCAACGCGCCTCTGATGACGCTGATGGTTGAGTACCGCCTCTCTAGGCTTAGCTTCACTCTTTGTTCGAGCCGGAAGCTAAGTACCTTTGTGACGATGGTGAGCGGTGTGAATTTCGCCTCTCCAGGCTTAGTCTCGCTCTTTGTTCGAGCCGGAAACCAAGCACCTTTGGGACGACGGTGAGCAGTGTGAGTTTTGCCTCTCCAGGCCTTGCTTTGCTTGTTGCCCAAGCTGGAAGCTGTAAGTACCGTCTCTCCAGGCTTAGCTTCACTCTTTGTTTGAGCCGGAAGCTAAGTACCTTTGTGACAACGGTGAACGGTGAGTACCCCTTTTCCAGAGATAGCTTCGCTCATTGCCCGAGCCGGAAGCTGCATACCTCCGTGTTTGTGACGACGGGGTAGCGTGAATATCTCCTTTCCAGGGATTTGGTGATGATTTTGTCTCCACAGTCCACGATGCTGCTTCGACGGTTGTTTCTGATTTTGTGCCACTAGGGGCTGGATAACGCAGGGATCCGTCTAGGGGATGTGCAGTCATTCACAGGTTCCTGTGCCCCAACTTGCATTGCATTGTTGGTACCCTTGGGGAATTTCTGACTCCTTGGGGTATAGACACAAAGATGCTCTTTCTGATGTGAGCGGTGCCTTATGATTGGCTGACGTCCTTTCGACGTTGGTGGAGTATCCCGGTTATCCTTGTTCGGGTAACTCTTTTTGATTTTCTGATTTTTTGCTGCCTCTGTGTAGGCTGTTATCCGCTGGGGATTCTGGATGTTGATTTTGTCTCCACAGTCCACGATGCTGCTTCGACGATTGTTTTTGATTTTTGTGCCACTGAGGGCTGGATAACGCAGGGATCCGTCTAGGGGATGTGCAGTCATTCACAGGTTCCTGTGCCCCAACTTGCATTGCATTGTTGGTACCCTTGGGGAATTTCTGACTCCTTGGGGTATAGACACAGATGCTCTTTCTCTCTGAGTTGAGCAATGCCTTATGTTTGGCTGACGTCCTGTCGACGTTGGTGGAGTATCCCGGTTATCCTTATTCGGGTGACTCTTTTTGACTTTTCTGGTTTTGTAGCCTCTGTGTAGGCTGTTATCCGCTAGGGATGTTGACATGTTGATTTTTTGACTGGCCTCTTCTGTTAGGCAGATAGTCTTGATGTTCGATGTTTTGGCAGGATGCCAAATTCCGTTTGGGGAATCTTATTAATCTTTTTGATTTTCTTCCCCTTTTGTGGGGATGCCTCTTGGATAGGCGATCATCCACTGGGGATTGATGTTGATTGGCCTCTTTTGTTAGGCAGATCATCTTGACGTTCATTTGTTAGGCTGAGAGCCAAATTCTACTTGGGGAATAGTTTATTGGTCTTCCTTTTGAAGAGATGCCTCTTTAGTAGGCGATTGGGGATTTGAAGTTTTTATTCATCCCAGAGTATTATTTAGAAAGCCTCTTCAGGCTTAGCTTCACTCATCGCTTTTGAGTTGGAAAGCTATCCTCCATTGGGGAAGTTTAAAGTCCTTAGACATTTTTCTTGGATGATCAGGCCTCCTTTGGGGATTTCGCTGATCGCATTCTGATAGCTTTCACTGGGGAATTTGGCCCGTGAGTGTAAGCTTGAGATATCTCTGGGGAATCGAGCCTTTCTAGGCTCAACTATTCTGAAGGAAGAGTATTGTTTCTGCGAGCCTCTCCAGGCTCAATTATTCTGAGGGAGTATTCTTTCTGCGAGCCTCTCCAGGCTCAATTATTCTGAAGGAGTATTATTTCTGCGAGCCTCTCCAGGCTCAATTATTCTGAAGGGAGTATTCTTTCTGCGAGCCTCTCCAGGCTCAATTATTCTGAGGGAGTATTCTTTCTGCGAGCCTCTCCAGGCTCAATTATTTTGAGGAAGTATTATTTCTGCAAGCCTCTCCAGGCTCAATTATTCTGAAAGAGTATTATTTCAGCAAGCCTCTCCAGGCTCAATTATTCTGAAAGAGTATTATTTCAGCAAGCCTCTCCAGGCTCAGTTATTGAGAGTATTATTTCTGCAAGCCTCTCCAGGCTTTATTCTGAAAGATGTGAAATCTTTGTCTTTTTTATCGACTTTTGACTTTTTCTGTATGTTTGCCTTTTTTATTTTTTGGCTTTTTCTGTATTTTTGCCTTTTTTGTCATTTTTTGGCTTTTTCTGTATTTTTGCCTTTTCTGTTGTTTTTCGGCTTTTTCTGTACAGAAATGTCTCAGTTATTATGAGAGAGTATTATTTCGGCGAGCCTCTCCAGGCTCAATTATTTTGAGAGAGTATTATTTCGGCGAGCCTCTCCAGGCTCAGTTATTTTGAGAGTATTCTTTCGGCAAGCCTCTCCAGGCTCAGTTATTCTGTATGACGCTGTTGATTTTCTGAATCTTTGCATTTTGTTTGCTGCTGTCATACACAAGCAATTTTTCTATTTTTCTATTTTATGCAATTGCCCCATGATGAGGTCTTTGAATGTGCAATTAATGTGCGCGATGCACAAAATGCAAGTTTAATTATTTTATTTTTAGAAAAAATGAATGGCTCCCCCTATCCTCTTCTTCTTGGAGGAATTTTGTCATTGATGTGAGGGAGGATTTCTGTTGTTGCCAATACGGCCGTTATTCATTTCAGTATGCCCGTATTGAATTGAAAATTTGTTCATAACCCTAATTTTGGTACGGGCGTACTGAACATGATACGGGCGTATTGTTTTTTCTGAAGTTTATATATTTTTTGTTTTTTCAATAAACAGAGAATAAGTGATCTTCCAGTACACCTATCATCTGTATGCATGTATGCAGTATGATGCACCTAATTCTATTTGATTCTTTTTTCAAAAGAATTAACCGATGCGTTTTTTGGATTTTGCCATTCCTCTTAGACGGGCTGTGCGCTGCCGACTTCTGTAACCGAGGAATGATGCGTATTATATTGAGATTTGGTGTCATCAACCAAATGATCCTTCCCTTCCTTTAAAAGATATGTCAACCCTCCTATTGACCACTATATCTCCATGTTTCCACTAGATTATTCAAAAATCGTTGGGACAAGAGAGAAAAGAAGGAAAGGGTATATTTTTCAAAAGTTTGTGTTTTAGAGGGGATTATTTTATTTTTGAAAAATGGTTTCTGTAAGAATGGCTGGCCATGGTAGGCTTATGTGTTTAGGCTTGTTCGATTAAACACTTATGAGGTTAAGCACATCCTTGTTATTAATGACTGTGTTTTGACAACTTGGATAGCTTTTCTTGAGCCCCTTGTTGAATTCAATTGATGATACCATCATGGATTTATTTTGTTTTTTTTTCTTTTTTTGACGGCCCTAACTTTTGCCTAAAACACCCATTTGTGATGTCTTAGCGGGCTTTTGTCTTTGTTCATTTTTTTGTAACCCTAATTTTTGCCTAGGTCACCCTTTTGTGGGATTCCTAGCGGGTCTTTTGGTCTTATTTTGTAACCCTAACTTTTGCCTAGGTCACCCTTTTGTGGGATTCCTAGCGGGTCTTTTGGTCTTATTTTGTAACCCTAACTTTTGCCTAGGTCACCCTTTTGTGGGATTCCTAGCGGGTCTTTTGCTCTTTAGGATTTCTTTATCCATGATGGCATTTATTGATGCCAAGAAAAGGTGCTCCAAGCTGTCATGCACATTTCCACACAAAAATGATGCGGGTTTATTGATTATTAAGACGATTTTAACCTCACTTATGTTCGTTCAAACAGGGTTAAATAATGTGGTCTAGAATTTTATTGTAAGCAAGAAAAGAATCAATAAGAAATTAATGAAGAATGATTTTATTATAATCATAATGGAAACATGTGCCCTATCGAGGCTCGGGAGTCGGGCTGTCCCCGAGGAGTGATCTCTAATAGTCACTGAGTCTATACATCCCTATCGGAAGGAGAAGGACACTTGATGACAACAGCTGGCCTTGATGTTTGTGAACCAGCCTTCCTAAAGATCTGGCTTAAAGAACGTCGAGAAGGATCTTGATTCCTCTTTGTTCTTTGATCTTTAACAGGGTTGTATCCCAACCCTTGTTTCCCCGGATTGTCCTTGATAATAGGTAGTTCTGGGATTCCTTGGGAGTACTTGCCCAATCCTTGTCCTGGCAAGTATCCGTTCTTTGTGAGCATATGGGCTACCTTCTTCATTTCTCTGGGAAACGTTTCAACATTGGCGATTTCCAATGCTTGGAAGGCGGTTTCTAAAGCTTCCTCTGCTGCATCCACATAAAGTATGTTGGATGGCTTGCTGATGAGTATGTCATCTTTAACTTGTTCGGTCACCAGTTTATCACCCACTATGAACTTGACTTTCTGGTGGAGCGTAGAAGGAATAGCTTTCGCATCATGAATCCAAGGTCGGCCGAGGAGACAGCTGTATGCGGGAGTGATATCCATCACTTGAAATTCGACGTTGAAGATAGTGGGTCCAATTTGGATTAGAAGATTGATTTCTCCCACTACTTCTCTTTTAGAACCGTCGAAAGCTCGAACGATCATGTTGCTCGGGCGCGTTTGGACTCCCTTGATTGCCAATTGCTTGAGCGTTCTTTTTGGCATCACTTTCAAGGAAGATCCATTACCTACCAAGACTTTAACGATGTGCTACTCCTTGCACTTTGTAGAGATGTGCAAGGGCTTGTTGTGGTTTGATCCCTCGGCGGGGATTTCTTCATCGATGAAGGTGAGGTGATCATTAGCCTTGATGTGACTAACAATCCCCTCAAACTCGTCTTGGGAGATAGTGTGCGACACGTATGCCTCGTTTAAGACTTTCGACAGAGCTTGCCGATGCGGTTCGGAACATAGGATCAACGACAACAGAGTAATCTTTGCTGGCGTCTTATGAAGTTGATCCATGATGGAGTACTCGCTCTGTCGGATATATTTTAACAGTTTGTCTGTCTCCTCCTCGGATTCCTTATTTTCCTCGGTTTTTTCTTCTTTTTCTTTCCCTTTATTCTTGGGAGCTTTGTCATGAAGATCTTCGGGAGTGTAGATCCTGCCACTCCTAGTCATGCCCCCAAGTCCAGCGATGTTGGAGATATCGCTGTCGGCAGAAGAGTGGATGTCGTATATCCACGGCACAGCCTTATTTGATTCGTAGGGGAAAGGTCTCGGAGCGGTGATCCTTAATGGTGTCGGACCTTCCCCTTTATTCGTCTTGATTACCAACAACGGAGTTGATGTGCGCTCGATTGGCACGGTCGTTGGCTTACACTTGATAACGAACGGCGTGCGATCCATTCTTTGAACATACGCATCGACTAATCCTTTCTTTTTATTAATGTTTATTAATGGATTACTAGGAGAGATGTATGAAATGAATAACTCCTAGATCCCTCCATGATCTATATGCATGAGATGATGATGTTGAATATGCATGCATTGTGTTTATTGAACTAAGCATTATCATATTTTTAGGATTTTCCTAAGATGATGCATGATATTGCTTGGTTTGGGTAAATACATATTTTTCTTTTGAATATTTTATTTATTATATTTTTTGTATTTTTGGGTGAAAAGGGAAACTACCTATATGAATGTGATGAAGGTAGATGTTAACACCATGCAATGGAAGATTCTTATTCCTATTTATTTTTTATTTTAAAAAAAGGGAATGTTGTATGTTTAAATAATGCAATGTATGCTCAAACAATTTCACATAAACAATGCACAAACAATTCACTCATCCACGAACAGTCACGAGCGAATCACGAGGTAGGGGTCTCCTGCAGAAAAGTGCATATTCAAGGAGGATCTAACTGTTCTCACTTGGTCAAAGGCCCCCAAGGTGCCCCCATTATAGGGACCCAATTCCTCTTGTCGTAGGTCGATGGAAAGCTCCAACGCACCGTCGGACTCAAGTTCATGGTTATCACCTTGAGTGATGTTTTCCGACAACGGTCTACGGGCACCTATAGACCCATTCGACAACCGGCCGTACTAACATCCACTCCCTATGGTTAATCACTCATGCCCCCGGGTATAGAGGGAACTGTTGTGTGCAAAGGTTTGTGTGCAGTTTTTATTTCAAACAATTGCGGAATTTAAACATACAACAGTTATTTAAAGCCATATAATAAAACATATTATAATACAAGCAAAGGGGTAATGAAGTAATTTTAACTATTATTTGTTAAAAATAATCTGTCACTAAATGGGACTGACTCTCGAGGAATCCCCAGTGAAGTCGCCATCTGTCGCCACCGGCCCGAAAGGGGCTTTCGGCATTCGCGAAGGATGGTTGGACTCGTTTATTTGTTTTTAAAAATGTGGATTGCTAGAATGACTTATTCTCAAACTGAGACCTCGTCAAACGAGCAATTTTATTAAAAGGCTCACCAATCCATATTAATCCCAAGCGGGACCCTCCATGGATTAGTGGTTTTCATAAAAGGAGGGTTCGTGAAGTCGCCACCAATGTTTTACTCAAAACATTGGAAAAAGGGATAAGGCAATTGATTTAAAAATCAACTTTGGCCACTACAACCAGAGTTGGGTAAGGGAGTCGGTTACGCGTGGGGAAGGTGTTAGCACCCCACGGCGCCCCTTTCGGGTTCCCTATGACAGATTATTTTTAAAAGAACAGTATAAAATTACTAAATTACCCCTATTTATTCTAAGCAATTATAAATTGACTATCTACATGGTGACAGTTTAAGTATGCACACAGAAAGCAGTAAAAGGAAGGATTGAAGGGAAACCTCTTGAAGCGTGCTTTTATATATCGCAAAGAACTGGGAAGCGTTTTGGCGTTCCCTCGCTCTACAAGCCCGCTCCTCGCTCTCCTAGAACAAAATTTTGACTAAGGGAATCAAAAAGATTTCCCCTCGACTAGGTTCGATCCTCAAGCAAAATGGCTCGGGGCTCAAGAACTTCGTCGGATCAACTCTCCGAGTGATTTCTAGGGCAGAACACTGCTCAAAAACCCCAGAATACTGAA
Source organism: Cajanus cajan (assembly GCF_000230855.2). Lineage (NCBI taxonomy): Eukaryota > Viridiplantae > Streptophyta > Magnoliopsida > Fabales > Fabaceae > Cajanus > Cajanus cajan. Next base: position 38,157,380 of record NC_138525.1, read on the forward strand.
GGAGAGGGTTGAAACTATCTGAAAAAGTGTGGTTGGACGTCCAAATGACGTCATATTTATAGGGAATAGGCGCAATACGGCCTACAGGGCCAATACGGCCGTATTGAAATTTTTGAACTTCAATACGGTCGTATTGGAGTTCAATACGGTCGTATTGAAAGTCAGAAATTTCAATACGCCCGTATTGAGTTCGCAGCGGTCGTATTGAAGTGTCAATACGGTCGTACTGACTTCAGTACGGCCGTATTGAAGCTTCAATACGGCCGTATTAAGTTCAGTACGGCCGTATTGGGCTTTTTCCCTCCACTTCCTTATTTTTAGCTATTCTAAGACCTCTAGACCTACAGAGAACCCTCCTAGGGCTTTCCAGGAGTCCTTCTGGCTGATTATCCTTCAGTCTTCGAGAGTCTTCAAGCTTTATTTCCGACCCGGACAATTTTAGGGGTCTACACTGCCGAGCTTCTTTTATTTTGAAAGGTTTCTTTTTACCCATGATGGCATTTGTCAAGGCCAAGGGAAGGTGCTCCAAGTTGTCACACACACCTCCACATGAAAATGATGTGGGTTTATTATTATTAAGATGATTTTAACCTCATTCATGTTTATTCAGACAGGGTTAAAAATGATGTGGTTTAGAATTTTATTATAAG